>NC_037335.1:111221651-112421651 GCF_002263795.3 Bos taurus | reverse complement strand
CAAAGTGTCCGCACACCCTGGGGACCAGCCCACCCTCTCACCGGAAGGCCAGGGAGACACTCACAGGCCAGTGCCCTTGCCATCACAGGATCCCGTGCACACACATTCTGGGGACATTTTCACCAGCTTTGGCATTAAGATTTCTGAAATAAGGAGCCATATGCCATCAATTTAATTTGGGCTTAATTTTTAAACAGCCTCCATGCTTATAAAGATGAGAATGTTGAATAATGTTTTATTTTAAATACTAATTAGGGCTTTCTTATAAAATAATTTAAAAACTGTTTGAAGGAGTTTCAAAGCCTGCTTAACTTCAGGCTGCCTCAGAAGCAGATGGTTTCCACAATTTTGTTTTGTGGAGTCAGAGCTGTCATCCTTCCCGGTACCTTGAGAAAGCAATTTTCTTTAAAAGGTTACAGAACCTTTCTTCCTTCTATCACATTCCTCTTCAAAAGTATCCAGTTTCAAAGAACAGATAAATATTTTATGTGTGCTTTTAAAATTCTCTGTTTTTAATACTAAGAACTGAGACATTTTGGTTTCCTTGTAGATAGCATCTGTCGACTATATACACACTGAGAGGATGTATGAATGTGTGCATGTGATAGGTGGATGTACATACGCGTGTGCATTTGACAGGTGGATGTATGTATGCGTGTGCATGTGATAGGCGGATGTAAAAGCAGAGACATTACTTTGCCAACAAAGGTTCGTCTAGTCAAGGCTATGGTTTTTCCTGTGGTCATGTATGGATGTGAGAGTTGGACTGTGAAGAAGGCTGAGCGCCAAAGAATTGATGCTTTTAAACTGTGGTGTTGGAGAAGACTCTTGAGAGTCCTTTGGACTGCAAGGAGATCCAACCAGTCCATTCTGAAGGACATCAGCCCTGGGATTTCTTTGGAAGGAATGATGCTAAAGCTGAAACTCCAGTACTTTGGCCACCTCATGCGAAGAGTTGACTCATTGGAAAAGACTCTGATGCTGGGAGGGATTCGGGGCAGGAGGAGAAGGGGACGACAGAGGATGAGATGGCTGGATGGCATCACTGACTCAATGGACGTGAGTGTGAGTGAACTCCGGGAGTTGGTGATGGACAGGGAGGCCTGGTGTGCTGTGATTCATGGGGTCGCAAAGAGTCGGACACGACTGAGCGACTGATCTGATCTGATCTGATCTCTTATGTATGCGTGTACATTTGATAGGTGGATGTATGTATGTGTGTACATTTGAAAGGTGGATGTATATACATCTGTGCATTTGATAGGTGGATGGATTAAAATGTCCCCTTTGGAGCTGATTCAAATGGTAACTGCAGTTGCCCCAGATATCCACTGTGTGTCTAAAAGAACAGAAAGCAACTTGTTTTAATCGCTTTTATGTTCTCTCAGGACCCCACCAACAAGGTGAGTTAGATGGGTCTTTTAGGCAACTAAGCAAGTAAGGCAGAGAAAACTAAATTAAGAGACAAAAGATAAAACCCATAAGACTACAGGGATCTAAGTTAATTATGCACATGGTTTATTATTAACCTCTGACTCTAGTTTATGCAAAATACCACCACTTTGGATGAAAATCAGAGGAAGGTCTGTACCCGAGTAGCCAAGCTGCCTTTGAGGAAGCCGTGACGGTCACCAGAATGCTTCCTTCTGTGCATCCTGCAGGCATCACTGCCTCCAGGAAGGGGAAACCGCAGACTCCTCCCTAAGCCTAACGGGAAGCAGCACAGAGTGAAGGACACAGGTGAGCGGTCCTGCGCTCACTGCTGCCCCTGCTGCTGGCCCAGACTTGGGCCCCCACACCCCCCAGGGGCACCCACACTTCCCACCAGTCTTGGCATTGGCTGCTCCAGTCCCGTCAGACTGCCTGAGGGAAGGACTGTTTGAATTATTATTCCCAATATGTCATGGCTGATACAAGTGTACAACACAGCAAAAAGAAATAGCTGCAAATCTGAAATTAAAAATGACAGACTTACAAAATATCAACTCAGATATCCGCTGCATTTTAATACATATATAACAAACAAAACATAGACACATCTTGTTAAAATGTATATTTTATTCAAGTTTTCATGTAAGTGATTAACATAGAGAACTGTTTTTCCCAATCCCAAATTTCTACTTTTACCTCATTCTGAACTAAAACAGTGCTGAAGTAGAATTCTCCACTGTGACCCTTTATAAGCTCACTTTGAAGGGAACACAGGTGTATCAATAATTAAAGCGTTGGATGACAAGTGAGTGTCTTCTTGCCGATTAATTGATCTCTTCGGGCTTGACTATCAGTCCCACAGCCAGGGTAGCCCATTTCTAAAGGACTCCGTGCCTCCTTCCAGTCTCTCGTGCGGAAGCTGGTCATCGTTTATGCGGCCAGAAAGAGAGAGCAGGTATCCGTTTCTTCCAAGTCAGGGGACCCGTTTCTAATCTTTATCAAAATGAATCAGGGGTGACTGCATTCCAGAATTCCTTTCCAATATCTTTTAAGTGGCCAGTTCCAACGAATTCTCTTGTAACATTTTCATTAATCATCAGTGAAAGACACTGATTCTGTACTTTGTACACGTTTGGGTCAAAGTTGACAAGCTCACCTTAAAATACCGCATAGTGTCTCTGGGCTTCCAGGCCCAACCACTGGCAGGTCGCCTCCCAAAGTCGCCTCTGGAAGTGGCCACAGCCTGGTCTCTCGGGGAGGACGTGGGTCTGCCCCCGCGTGGAGCTGAAAACACTCCTCCGGCATCTCTCCTCTGCCCCAGGAGGATGGGGCACAGAGCCGCTTCTAGTAAGCATGGAGGACAGGCCTCCTGTTGCAGAAACTCGACTGTTCACAAGGAGAATACGGGGCTCCAGACGGTGACGGTACGGCAACCTTGGTCACAGCGGTCTCACTTTTGCACAAGTGAGTGTAAAGACCTTCCCAGGTGGGTGGGATAGGGGTGAGGTGCTGCATTGACGGAAAATGGAAAGAGGAAGGGAGAGACGGTGGTCTACTTACCGTGTGAAACTTGACCTACATCCTCAAAAACTAAGGATTCACCCTCATTTTCAGTCTGAGCCTCCGCTGGGGGGCAGGTGGCCCAGGCTGTGGGGTGACCTGAGGATGCCGCAGGGGCTTAGGGGTGGCCTCCAGGAGAGAAGACCCCAAAGAAATGGGGAGAGAAGACCCCAAAGACATGGGGAGAGAAGACCCCCAAAGAAACAGAGAGAGAAGATCCCCCAAAAACAGGAAGAGAAGACCCCAAAGAAATGGGGGACAGAAGACCCTAAAGAAATGGGGGGAGAAGACCCCAAAGAAACAGAGGGGAGAGAAGACCCCAAAGAAGTGGGGGAGAGAAGACCGCAAAGAAATGGGGAGAGAAGACCCCAAAGAAATGGGGAGCTGCTGCCCCACCCTGATCGCCCAGCTGGGTCCCGAAGCCTGACTGCAGGTCTTGGGGTCTTGGGGGTCAGCACCCACTCTGGACACTGCATGTGGAGGACTCGGCAATGAGCCTCCTTCTAAGGGGCTGAGGGCTGCTTACTTACCAAAGTAGGTTTCTGAGCTGATGAACCACGTCGAGTGTGGGAACCTTAATTTTCTGCTCAGCAACAGAGAAATGAGAGTTACTGAGAAGGATGAAGACACGCCCGCCCTCCCTGAGTCAGCCCACTCTGACCCTGATATCCATGGGGCTCTGAATCATTGATCCAGAGAACCCTTCCTGTCACCTGACTCTGCTCATTTGTGTCATTTTTATTCCCAAGTCTCGTGTCTGAAAGTTTCTATCTCTATCCGACACGAGGCTCCTCGGAATTCTGCTTCCTTATGATTACCTACAATGTGAGGCAACTATTTCTCAAATAAGTAAACACAAATTTTAAAAAATAGCTTTGCTCTTAGAAATTCCCTCATTATCTAATTTCCAGAAAGATGAGTAATCTCCTGAATAACTGATTATCTCAGACTTTAAGATCATGTAGTTTGGCGGATTTTAAAAAATATCAATTTGGTGATACAGAGATTTTAATTATAGTATTTTGAAAGTGTGATAGCCATTAATGTTTAACAGAAACTATCTGAAAAAGAACAGTTGATTAAAAAATGCATAAAGATGAGTTTTCCTATAATAAACTCATTATATTCAATAGGATAGAGTTTGGGTTTAGATTTTAATTAATTAATTTCCTGATTCCTGTAGATAATAGCAGCCTGAATAAGAATCTCTTCACACACTTTCCTGAACTGTGGAGCTAACACAGACAGGAATAAAATGCTCCTGACAGGCGGCTGTCACCCCGTGTGGGAATAATCACTAAGTTGGGTGCACATTTTACTCTGCTGCCTCTCAACCATTAAGCATCATTACTGAGGCGGGAACATAGAAGGGGCTTCAGGCCCCAGTTTCCTCCCAACATGCTGCCATTTGAGCATCCGACATGGGACCTTCAGGCTCCAGGGTGTCCTGCTCGGGCGCTGAAGCTGAGGGGAGGGCTAGGGACCTACCTGATCCCAGAAGACCATGGAGACCCTCACCCACCAAACCTGCGGGCACCTCCCTTCACCTGATCCCAGAAGACCATGGAGACCCTCACCCACCCAAACCTGTGGGCACCTCCCTTCACCTGACCCAGGAGACCATGGAGACCCTTACCCACCAAACCTGCGGGCACCTCCCTTCACCTGACCCCAGGAACTGCGGAGACCCTCACCCACCAAACCTGAGGGCATCTGCCTTCACCTGACCCCAGGAGACCATGGAGACCCTCACCCACCAAACCTGTGGGCACCTCCCTTCACCTGACCCCAGGAGACCATGGAGACCCTCACCCACCAAACCTGCGGGCACCTCCCTTCACCTGACCCCAGGAACTGCGGAGACCCTCACCCACCACACCTGTGGGCACCTCCCTTCACCTGACCCCAGGAGACCATGGAGACCCTCACCCACCAAACCTGTGGGCACCTCCCTTCACCTGACCCCAGGAGACCATGGAGACCCTCACCCACCACACCTGCAGGCACCTCCCTTCACCTGACCCCAGGAACCATGGAGACCCTCACCCACCACACCTGTGGGCACCTCCCTTCACCTGACCCCAGGAGACCATGGAGACCCTCACCCACCAAACCTGCGGGCACCTCCCTTCACCTGACCCCAGGAACTGCGGAGACCCTCACCCACCACACCTGTGGGCACCTCCCTTCACCTGACCCCAGGAGACCATGGAGACCCTCACCCACCAAACCTGCGGGCACCTCCCTTCACCTGACCCCAGGAACTGCGGAGACCCTCACCCACCAAACCTGAGGGCATCTGCCTTCACCTGACCCCAGGAGACCATGGAGACCCTCACCCACCAAACCTGTGGGCACCTCCCTTCACCTGACCCCAGGAGACCACAGAGACCCTCACCCACCACACCTGCCGTCACCCCCTCACCTGGTCTCTCCGAGCCCTAGTTATAACTTAACTCCTGCACGGCTTTTACTACTTGCACTTGCTTCAGACATGCCATCTCCTATAATCTTTCAGGAAAATTTTCATCTGGTTATTAACATGGAAAAGGGAAAGCTGTGAAACCTAAATGCACGGTCTGGAGACTTCTCTAAAGGCAGCAAACTGGTGAACCCAGAGCTCGTGACTCTCAGCCTCAGGCAAGCCTCCCCGGGGCACAGCTGTGCTCCCCAGGGCGCCTGCCTCGGGTGGTGGTCCCGGGCCCCTGGCCCCTGACCCAGCACTGCTCCCTGCACCATGCCGTCAGTGCCTGTGCCTTATGTGGCTCCTGTTTTACCAGAGAAGTCAACTCACCGTGTGAGGCCCAGGCTTAGTCAGCTGGACTGCGGGCACCCCTCCAGAGGAAGAGGGGTCCCCGGCATCGAGTCCAAACCAGAGGACTTCAGGGGGTGGGGGAGGAAGGACTGGAAAGTGGAATTAGCAGAGCAAACCATTACACGCATGATGGACAGGCAACACGGTCCTGCAGTGTGGCTCAGGGAACTGTGTTCAGTGCCCTGTGACAAACTAGCCTGGAAAAGAATGTGAGAAAGGGCACGTGCATATATACACATAGGGGCCTCCCTTGCAGCTCGATTGGTAAAGAATCTGCCTGCAATGCAGGAGACCCGGGTTTGATTCCTGGGTGGGGACAATCCCCTGGAGGAGGAAATGGCAACCCCCTCCAGGATTCTTGCCTGGAGACTCCCATGGACAGAGGAGCCTGGCAGGCTACAGCCCTTGGGATTGCAAGTGGGACACGACTTAGTGACTAAACCACCACTGCCGGGAGCCGGTGAGGCATTCCACTCGTGACAAAGGTCATGAGGAAGGAGGCTCGGCATACGCAAAGGCGGGATCGAGCCTCAGGAGTCCGCCCGGATATTCTCGAGCATCTACCCCCCCAAAAAACCAGAGTCTGCCTACTTTATTGCTTTGTGCTCTCACCTCTGACTTTACTGGGGGCTGTCCCCTACCACCATCTCGCTCTCTCTGTCAAAGAGTTAACTTACAGCTCCAATTAATAAAGTTCCTGGGCAATTAGGAGTGTTTAAATCCAAACCCCTCAGATGGCTCTCTAACTCGCCTGACAAGTTTACCCGGACTCCTGAAGCTATGCATACGATTGTTTACAGTCTCCCAGCCTCAAGAGGCACGGGAAGCTTAAGATATTCAAATAGCTTAGCGCCTCTCAGAGAGTTAGAAACTGTCAGAATAAACTAGTAAAGGATTTCATTGATGAGCCAATGTTTGTTGCCAAGTTTTCACATCCCCTGAATTGTATCCTTGAATGTGTATTAATTAATATAGTTGGTATGTAGAAAAAATAAGTAGTGGCCTTGGTGTTAGTAACTTTAGACACTTAAGGTAATAAATTCTTTCCTTTGTTGTAAACCCATTAAACATCCGCCCTATAGGAATGCAATTTTATCTTTGGAAGATGGCACCAAACCTTAAAATAATTACTCTTAGAGAAAATAAGTCTTTGTTGATAAGTCCTTGTCAAGAGTCATAAAATGTTAGTAGGCCTTCTGGCCAGAAGATGATGTAATCACCTAAACCATTTGTATACGATAAATTTGCAGGAAAGAAACCCTGGTTTTTGATAAGAATCAAAGACTGCAGACTTTGCATCCCCTATTATCCTCTATGTGTAACTTAGGGATATAAAAACCCCTGTTAAAAATAAAGCTACGGGCCTTGCTCACCAACGCTTGGTCTCCCCATGTCATTCTTCCCTTTAACTTCCAGCTGAGTCTCCATCTGGAGCGCGGAACCCACCACGCTTACTAATTATGCCTGGGATTCTAAGACCCACTCGAGAAGGTGTCTAGCGCGAGGCACCTTCCGCTATTCGAGAGGGCGCCTGCGGCCTACGTAAGTGGTGCAAACTTCTTGTCTTGAAGTTTTATTGGTCTCCCGCGTAAACCAAGCTACTCAGCCTCTTTTCTCCACTGAATTTTCCTACTGAGCTATCCTCATTCTATTATTCTTTATATCTCTAATTAGCATATAAATAGTCGCCTAGGCCTTCTCTCCTTCGAATACCCTGGATCAGCTGGGGCTGGTCCCCAGCGCACCACCACCGTATATACATTTATATATATGAATCACTTTCCTGTGCAGCAGAAATTAACACAATATTGTAAGTCAACTACTGAAAAACCTGTGTTATGGCCAGTAACAGGCTGTACATCTAAAACAATGACCTCCAAACTATCAGTGAAAAATTCAGCCTGAAAAGAAAACAAAAACCAGAGGAGTTTAATGCATCAGAGCTCAAGGCCAAGGCCAGTCCCGCGGAAGAGGTGGCTCGTGGTCTCAAGCAGCCATAGACGTTGCAAGAGAGGGGGTGCTCCCCGTGGGCGAGTAGGTCTCAGGTGAGCCCTCAGAGGCCCAGGGACTGGGAGGTGGCCGTCAGGGGACAGGGGAGCCTGGGGTGGGCGGCCTGAGGCTGTTCAGGCCGTCGTCCTTTCCCACCAGGGGCTGCCTCGTCACAGACCTTCACCTTCCTGACTGCAGTGGTTTCCAGGCAGAAGGCAGGTATGGAGGTCAACCTCAGCCCTGCCCAAAGAAGGGGAGACGTGGGTGCAGGCTGGGCCCCCGGGGGCAACATCCACTCTGGGCCCCGCTCCTAACCCAGCAAAGGGGCAAGTCACCGCCGTTTCCAACCTGATGACCGGCTCAGAGTGACCGCATTCCTCCCCGCACGCCCAGCCAGGGCTCGTGTCCACCTGGGGCTCAGTCCACACTCAGGAGGACAGGGAAGACAGTGATGGGGAGACTGAAGTGACAGGGGCCGAGCGGCCTGACACCCCGGCTCACAGTGTCGAGAGGGCAGGAACCGCGTCTCGGCCCACCTGTGGCCTCCACAGCCTGAGGCAGGATGCTGTGCAGGACTTAGAACACCTGAGCCCCGAGAAGCTGGTGACGGCGCGCAGGGCCCGATGGCCACGGCGGGCTGCTCGTTTCCTGCAGGAGGAACTTACCTTATTTTGGAGGAGCTGCTTTTATTCTCAGAGGGAGGAAAAGGAACGTTCCGGGACCCTGGAAGCAAGAGGCATCATGTTCGGATCCTCTGAAATTATTTAAGATGTGATAATATGAGCATCTTGTTTTCAAAAATATTCCCTGGTACTTATGCCTGGAATTCCCTGCCAGCGTCCTCAAGGTCCCTGTTCATTCGTTTCCCCTTCGGGGATGTGACTGGAATACAGATCATAGTTTAGACAGTCTGTGAATATGCAAGGTAATTTTCTGTTCTTTGCCACCCGGCACTGCTGAGACACACAGCCTTCCGGCTTTCAGGTGGAGTCCGCCCCAGGACGGTCTCTCTCCGTTGCCGGGGCCGCAGATGCGAAGGGCTGGGGTCCTCCTGTTTCCAGGCCGCAGGCTCTGGGGCAGGGCGGCTCCTCCTTACCTCCGGGGTCAGCCGTCCGTGTCTGTTCCCAAGTGACCCCTCCTCAGCCCTTGTCCTGCCCGGGGTTGGGAAGCTTGGCCCCTCTGAGAACCTGCCCCCTCGGTTCCTGGTTTCTCCCTATGCGGGGCCTCCCAGGGTTTGTCCACCAGGTCCTGCTCGCGCTGCTGAGACCAGGCGTACCCTCTGCTCTGGTTAGCGGCCTCCACGACCCTCAGGGATCCTGTCCCTGCCGGAATCCCGCAGGGTCCATGGGCCGGACCTCCCAGGAGGGTGAGCCTTCGGGGTCACGCTTGGAGTTAGCACTAGCCGCCCACCCCTCCATCACAGAGGAGCGGAGAGGCCCGGGTCTGGGGGTCTCGGCAGGGCCTTGGCCAACTCTCCCAGGAGGCTTCTCGCCCCGTGGTGAGCGCCGCCGCCGGGCGGGGCGGGGGCGGCGAGGCTGCTGGAGGCCCGCGGAGCACCGGGGTTTTCAGCGCCCTCCTCCCGCACCCGCCTCAGGCCTGCGTGGGGAACCCTGGGAACCTGTCCGCAGCGTCCGGAGCATCGGCCGAACTTCGCGTCCCAGGCCTGCCCGGGGAACCCTGGGTGTGGGCAGGACGGGGACTTCACGAGGCCCCTCAGCGAGGAGCTGACCCAGGGCGGCGGGCAGTCGCTGCATGGCCCGCCTCGAGAGTCACTGGAGGACCCCTCAGGACGGGGTGAGGTTGGGGAGGACCCCTCAGGACGGGGTGAGGGTGGGGAGGACCCCTCAGGATGATGTGAGGGTGGGGAGGACCCTTCAGGATTGGGTAAGGGTGGGGAGGACCCCTCAGGATGATGTGAGGGTGGGGAGGACCCTTCAGGACGGGGTGAGGGTGGGGAGGACCCCTCAGGATGATGTGAGGGTGGGGAGGACCCTTCAGGATGGGGTCATGGTGGGGAGGACCCTTCAGGATGGGGTGAGAGCAGGGAGGACCCTTCAGGATGGGGTGAGGGCGGGAGGACCCCTCGGGATGGGGTGAGGGCGGGGAGGACCCCTCAGGATGATGTGAGGGCAGGGAGGACCCTTCAGGATTGGGTAAGGGTGGGGAGGACCCCTCAGGATGATGTGAAGGTGGGGAGGACCCCTCAGGACAGGGTGAGGCGGGGAGGACCCCTCAGGATGATGTGAGGCTGGGGAGGACCCTTCAGGATGGGGTGAGGGCAGGGAGAACCCCTCAGGATGGAGTGAGGGTGGGGAGGATCCCTTAGGATGGAGTGAGGGTGTGGAGGACCCTTCAGGATGGGGTCATGGTGGGGAGGACCCTTCAGGATGGGGTGAGAGCAGGGAGGACCCTTCAGGATGGGGTGAGGGCGGGAGAACCCCTCGGGATGGGGTGAGGGTGGGAGGACCCCTAGGGACAGGATGAGGGCGGGAAGGACCCTTCAGGTGGGGGTGATGGCAGGGAGGACCCCTCAGGACAGGTTGAGGGTGGGAAGGACCCCTCAGGATGGAGTGAGGGTGGGAGGACCCCTCTGGATGGGGTGAGAGCAGGGAGGATCCCTCGGGACAGGGTGAGGGCGGGCAGGGGTGACGGGAGCAGCCCTCCGGCAGGACCGAAACCACTGGAAGATGAGGGGACCTGGGCACCTCACAGGGATCGGGCCCCCATGTCCCCCACCCCAGCGGATCGCAGGTGCTCTGGAGGAGCCAGTATTTTTAGCCTCCTGTGTCTTAGACCTAATGGATTTTAACATTCTAGTCAACACAGTGGATATTACTGGATTCTGCATCTATTATGTAAAATTCCATGGCTGATTATTTAGGCTACAGTTGGCGTGATTTACATTTACCCTCATAAGGCTCAGCCTCTGTGATAATTAGGTCTGAGGAGCCCTGCTGTGCCTTATTTCCGTTTTTTGTTTTCTTTTTTTTTAATCAGCCCTCGGGGTCTGATAAACAGTGAATTTGAAGGCCCACATTCCTATCGAGAATATTCGCATCGCTCTAAGGCCTGGAGCTTTCCTGCCTCCTTCGTGAGTGACTTCTGATCCCCACAGCACCGTCAGGGGAGCCAGGCTGCAATCTGTACCCCACACGGGTTGATGTTTAGGTAGAATGGTGACCGTGTGTCCAGGGCTCAGGCGACTGGCCAGCTCAGCTTGCAGAGAGTCTGATGAAAAACAGGGGGTGTTTGGGAAAGAGGCGGTCGGGACCACAGATGAGAAAGGCCCTGCTGATGGGGGGGTGTCCCCGAGGCTGAAGGAGGCCTGGGAGGGTGGCTGGCTTGAGCACCACGGACCGAGCATGGGCATCGGTGTGTGATGAGCACTGCCTTCCGTTTTGTCACCTTATCAGATGCATCCCCCCCAGGGTCCCCTTCTGGCTGCTGCCCCCAGACCCTCGGGGGGGGGGGGGTCACGCCTTAACAGCTCAGCAGGAAGAAGCCCCTGGGCTTGGAGAACTCGAAGCACTTGAGGCATCAGGAAAGGCTCTGTTTTTGTTATCTGGAGGCTTAAATTTGATTTCAAGGGAGATTTTCAGTGATGTGGTGTTTTAGCTTGGCTTGGAAGGGTAAAAAAGGACTTTTCAAAGGCAAAAAAAAGTGCGGAAGAATTTTTAAGGGTGAGTGAAGGCAGGAAAACGAAAGTGGATGTTTATAAACACACCTCCCTTCCGTGTCCCCAGCCGGGGGCTCCACGCAAACGGGCTGCCAACCCCACTTCGCGCGACGCCCACCGCTCCGCCCCGTCCTGTCCCTCACACCCCACACGCATCCTTCTGGGGCCTCTGCCTCTGCTGGTCACTCCTCCTGGTTCCCAGCGTCCCCCCACATCCTCACCCAGCATCACGAGGAGGTCATGGGAGAAACGAGGCCTCGATCCCTAAGAGTTCACCTTCTCACCAGAATTTCTCCAGCTCCAGCCTGGATCTGAGGCTTCCAGAAACAGCACATTGGCAGACCTGTGGATGTCGAAGCAAACATTAGGATGACAACCAAACAAACTTATTCCTGTTGCTTTAGGTAAGTGATTTGGTAAAATGAGCCCTAAAACTAAGGCCTATTATTGTTACATGAGCCTCGACACCTGGGAAACCAGGAGGCATCCCATGACCTGAGCCCCTCCCAGCTCTGCTCCTGGGTGAGGCCCCAGGTTAACCCCTCATCCCAGGATCAGCCATGGGGCCTACACATCGCTGGGTAGCAGCTCGGGCTCCCCGCCCATCCTGGGATCACTCAGACAAGCCCCCACATCCTCCTGCAGCAAAGCCTCCCCTCGGCCTGTGCCCAGGGCACCCCACATGGCCCTGTGCCTGAGACCACGCCCTGGTGCCCATCTCAGCTGCCTGGGGCTGGCTGTGTGCTCAGCGCCCCTGAAATGCTGGGATGGGACCCCCACCCCCGGGGTGGAGAGGAGCCAGGACAGACCCTCCACGACCCGCAAGCAGATGTGAGCGGTCAGCGCCGGCCTGAACCTGTGAAGCCTCCCCACCCACCCAGGGGGAGGAGAGGAGACCACACGTCTCCTTCTCAGTTCAGGGCTCAACGCTCAGAGCAGGTCTCAGCACCAACCTCACAGGCTGGGGCGTGGCACCCAGCCCATCTCTCTTCCATGGTTTAGGTGAAAGTGTGAAGGGCACTCCGCATGTGTGACTGTCACTGGAGCTGCAATCAGAAAGTAAGGGGCCATCAGTTGACTCATCAATGTTCCTGGCCTAATACAGGGTCTGATGTTTTACAAAGTCATAGTGAATACTTGTTTCATAAATAAACATCTACAAGAAAGGAGTGAATCAGTAAGAAGTTGTGCAGGAGATAGGGCTGGGCTGCAGGGGTCCCTCACCACCCCACTGTGTGTGTGGTCGGTGGCAAGCTAGTCCTGCTCGCTAGGCTCCTGACCCTCCTGCTCAGCAGAGGAAGAAGGCAGGCTCAGTGTACAAGAGGCAGACCTGGCTAGACAACACCAGGAGCCCGAGAAGAGAGGACCAACTGCCTGCGTGGGTCTGATTTTTTCTCACTTCCATTTAAAAAATCATCCAAAAACAATAAGAACCCGCGATGCATTTTCAGCTGAGTGGGTCTGTGTTGGATGGGCTGGATCATAGCCCTGACCGCACAGATGCTGTTTCTGTGCTACAGGATAGAGAAATGTAAAACTGATTTTCTTTAATGTAGAAAGAAACCTTTTTTTTTCCCCCTCAAATGAATTTAGTTAAACATGAGAAAAAGACAAGCATGTGCATTCAGGATGGCCCTGACAGCTGCCCCAGGTAGCATCCCAGTGCCCATGGAACAGGAGCAGGGCATCTCTTGGGGAGACACAGGAGGACGCCCGCAGTGGTGAACCTGGGGGGCTCTCACCTGTGAGCAGTGGACTGAGCAGGCTTCCTCGGGGGACAGGACAAGGCAGGTGAGGAAGCCCCGAAGCTGACCACTGCAGCCAGTGTCCTGGCCCCGGGAGCCACATCCTCTGATGTGGCAATGCCTGCCCATCACCATGGCAACAGGAAGACCTGACCACAGTGGGTAAAGGATGTGGAAATTTAGGTGAGATCTGGAAACATAAAAGGAACCAAATTGGATTTCTAGGGGTAAAAAATCAAGTCTCAGATATTAAAAATTCCTTGGATGGAATTAGAAGAACATTGAGCAAGAGAAAAAAGAAAATTTGTAAAAGCAGAGACCTATCTGTAATCACTACCCAAGCTGAAACAGACAAAAATGAGAAAAAGGAACAAAGCTTCAATCCCCCGTGAAAGTGACAGTGTGAACAATTCAAACATGCAGGTAACGTTAAGGTGCAGAAAAAATATCAATGGAGATCTTCAGTGCGGTTCAGTCCCTCAGTCGTGTCCAACTCTTTGTGACCCCATGGACTGCAGCATGCCAGGCCTCCCTGTCCTTCACCAACTAGCAGAGCTCGCTCAAACTCACGTCCATCGAGTCGGTGATGGCACCCAATCATCTCATCCTCTGTCGTCCCCTCTCCTCCCGCCTTCGATCTTTCCCAACATCAGGGTCTTCTCAAATGAGCTCTTAACATCAGGTAGCCAAAGTATTGGAGTTTCAAGTTCAGCATCAGTCTTTCCAATGAATACTCAGGACTGATTTCCTTTAGGATGGGCTGGTAAAATCTCCTTGCAGTCCAGGGGACTCTCAAGAGTCTTCTCCAACACCACAGTTCAAAAGCATCAATTCTTCTGCACTCAGCTTTCGTTATAGTCCAACTCTCACATCCATACATGACTACTGGAAAAACCACAGCTTTGACTAGACTGACCTACGTTGGCAAAGTAATGTCTCTGTTATTTAATATGCTGTCTAGGTTGGTCATAGCTTTTCTTCCAAGGAGCAAGTGTCTTTTATTTTCATGGCTGTATTCACCATCTACGGTGATTTTGTAGCCCCCTAAAATAAAGTCTCTCACTGTTTCCATTGTTTCCCTATCTATTTGCCATGAAGTGATAGGACCAGATGCCATGGTCTTAGTTTTCTGAATGTTGAGTTTTAAGCCAACTTTTTCACTCTCCTCTTTCACTTTCATCAAGAGGCTCTTTAGTTCCTCTTCACTTTCTGCCATAAGGATGGTGTCATCTGCATATCTGAGGTTATTGACATTTCTCCCGGCAATCTTGATTCCAGCCTGTGCTTCATCCAGACCAGTGTTTCTCATGATGTACTCTGCATATAAGTTAAATAAGCAGGGTGACAATATACAGCCTTGACATACTCCTTTCCTGATTTGGAACCAGTCTGTTGTTCCATGTCCGGTTTGAACTGTTGCTTCCTGACCTGCATAAAGATTTCTCAGGAGGCAGATCAGGTCAGGTGGGCTGGTATTCCCATCTCTTTAAAAATTTTCACAGTTTATTGTGATCCACACAGTCAAAGGCTTTGGCATAGTCAATAAAGCAGAAATAGATGTTTTTCTGGAACTCTCTTGCTTCTTTGATGATTCAAAGTATGTTGGCAATTTGATCTCTGGTTCCTCTGCCTCTAAATCCAGTTTGAACATCTGGAAGTTCATGGTTTACGTACTGTTGAAGCCTGGCTTGGAGACTTTTGAGCATTACTTTGCCAGGATGTGAAATGAGTGCAATTGTGTGGTAGTTTGAGCATTCTTTGGCATTGCCTTTCTTTGGGATTAGAATGAACACTGACCTTTTCCAGTCCTGTGGCTACTTCTGAGTTTTCCAAATATGCTGGCATATTGAGTGCAGCACTTTCACAGCATCATCTTTCAGGATTTGAAATAGCTCAACTGGAATTCCATCACCTCTATTAGCTTTGTTCATAGTGATGCTTCCTAAGGCCCATTTGACTTCCCATTCCTAGATGTCTGGCTCTAGGTGAGTGATCACACCATCGTGATTATCTGGGTTGTGAAGATCTTCTTTGTACAGTTCTTCTGTGTATTCTTGCCACCTCTTCTTAATATCTTCTGCTTCTGTTAGGTCCATACCATTTCTGTCCTTTATCCAGCCCATCTTTGCATGAAATGTTGCCTTGGTATCTCTAATTTTCTTGAAGAGATCTCTAGTCTTTCCCATTCTGTTGTTTTCCTGTATTTCTTTGCATTGATCCCTGAGGAGGCTTTCTTATCTCTCCTTGCTGTTCTTTGGAACTCTGCATTCAAATGGGTATATCTTTCCTTTTCTCTTTTGCCTAGGAATGGACCAAAAATATATCGGAAGCAATTATTGGCAGAATATAACCTGAATTATCTGAAACAGCAATCTGCAGATCCAGAAAGCACAGCAAACCCTGAACAGGAGAATCAAAAGGAAAGCCACCCGAGGCCCCTGGAACAAGTTGCTGAAAACCAAAGATAAAAAAGCAGCCAGATGCAGAAAGAGATTTATTCCATGTCGGGAGCAAGGATAAAACTCACAGAGGATATTTTGTCACAAAAATAATGATTGGCGGCAAGAAAATGAAGCTGAATAAAAAGTCTGTCAAATAGGAATGCATCTAGCAAAATCATCTTTCAAACGTTAAGGATAAATAAAGACACTTTAAGGGGAATTAAAGCTGAATGAACGTGTTCCCAGCTGATCTGCACCCTGAGGAATGATGAAGGAAGTTCTTCAGGCTGAAGAGGGATTTTATCAGAAAGAAACGTGGTGTCCAGAAGTAATAACAAACACTGGGAAGAGTAAAGATGAAGATGGATAAAAGCAGGGTTTCCCTTTCTTCTGCCACGTTCTTCACAAGTTGACTCTTTAAGACAACAAAACACAAAACACGGTGAGATTACCACACGAAATGTAAGCGGAAGGGAGTAGCAGACAAGACAGGAGAGGCTGAGGGTGGCTTTATGTCATGAAGGTCTTCATATGACAGAGACGGATGAGACTGGGTCAGAGTAAACCATAAAAAGATAAAGATAAAAATGGTGATTTTGAGGGAAACCTCTGAAAGATAAATAATAGACACAAAAATCAACGGAGGAACAGATTGGATCATGAAAATTCACCCGTTCAAGCCAAAATAGAATATAGCAAAAGAAAAAATAGGGACCCAAAGGGGATAAATTGGGAAAGACTCGTAAGATGGTACACCGAAAGCCAGCCCAGAGGGCGCTCATGGGAAGAGGTCAGACGTCCAGGCTGTGCCCCAGCTGGGCCCAGGGCCGGGCTTGTCTCCATCGCCAGGCGGTGGGCCATTCTCACCGCTTGGAGACTTCAGCTGTTTCCAGCTTCTCTGTAAGCAGTAACGCTGCCCTGAAAGCTCTGTGTTTCTTTCTGCGGTCGTGCTGCGGTTCCTAAGGTACATTTCTGAGCACACCTCTTTATCCACACATATAGACATGTGACACTGAAACGTTCTCTTCCCCTTATGGATAAGCCATCAGCTCCCAGTCAGTTCACGTCTGTGGCTGAACCCTAGAAACAGTCTTTGAAGAAATTACAAATACATTTTGAAACTTGAAATATATTGTTGACTTCTTTTCTCTCTTATAATCTATGTGTTGGAGACACTGAGACGTTGGTCTTCCAGAAGCCCCACCAGCTGGTGCTGACGACTGCATCCCTGATGTGTAACTTTGAAAGTATTTTCATCAGCTCCCAGTATTTTCTGTAAATTGATCCTTAGATCAAGATGCTTCACCAACTTCATGGTGTTGATCCACGTTTTTGGTGAGGCTGTTCCCCTGGTGACACTGTGCCCCATGACCAAGACGTATCTAGGGTCTGGTCACCGCTTTCTCTCTCTCTCCCTCACTAACTGGCGTTAACCGTCACCACCCAGGCTCATTAATGTATTAAGGGTAGCAAAGTCATGATATTTTAACATTACCATTCTTTTCTTACTTATTAGCTGAAATATTTCTACACAGAGAAACCTCCCTTTATTTGGTTACTCTGAGGTGCAGTTTTTTTATGAAAGGCTGGATCAATGCTTTATTCTTTCTCTTTCTTTCCATTTTCAAAATTACGAGTTGTATGTATAGTATTTCCCAAGAGTGATCACAGATTCCTTTGATTTTCTTGTTGAGAACCATCAATAATTCATGGAATTTTATGTAATAATAGGTGCTTCCATCCCTAACAGGTATCTTTTCTGATGCTAAAACTGTCCGGTCCTTTTCCAGGAGAAGCCTGTTGTGTTGTATCCTGAGTGTTTTCAAGAAAGTTCAATAAGTGAGAGCATTTTACAGACAGGTGCACGTTCCCAGGTGCAGAAAACGTTTGCAAACTGCACGGGCACCCGGACCAGCCCAGGAGAGTGGCTCTAGCACCCCAGAATCCCCTCCCCAAGCCCTGGAATTCCAACCAGCTGAATAATTTATAAGAATTAGTAAACAGCAAAATAAGGTGCTTTCCTTTCACCACGCTTCTCTCCACAGCTCAGCTCTTTGGACACGGGAATAACATCAGCAGTGGCGTGAGTAACACCCTGTTAGCAACAGGAGGGAAAACAAAGTAACACAGTCCTGGATACGTCCTGGTGGGAATTTCTAACTTCAAGAAAGTAGTCGTGAAAACTCTACACTTTTAGAATAACACATAGTGTTCTCCTAGTAAAAATTACATTGAATCCTTATCTCACCACTCAACCATAATGAACTGTTTTTACATTAAAGATTAAAGTGTGAAAACTAAAATCATATAAGTGCCAGAAGAAAACTCGGAGACATTTTTTTATGACATCAAGATGGGAAATGCTCCTACGCATGACCGAAAGTGGGATAAGACTTAGCATTTACAATCCTGGCAACTTACATGCTGCATGTCTCCAAGGAAATGAACAAACCAGAAAATACACAATTCAATAATAAAACGACTATAGTGCAGAGAGCCCTGCTCAGTCCTGTGCAACAACCCAAACGGGAAAAGAGTAGATGCATGTGCATGCATACCTTGGTGTGCTGTACACCAGCACCTAACTCGGTGTTGTTAAGCACCTGCACTCCACATAAAATAAAATGTTAAAAATGATAATAATTATCGAAGCTGAAAAATGGCCCAAGATACGTAGAATCGTTTCACTTACTAATAACTGAATGGAAACGCCCTGAGGATGCTAAACTTCATTATAAAACAAGGCTAAAATCGTGAATTAGCATTTTTCCTTCTTAGTTTGTGAGCTGTCGATTAGGTGGAATTTGGGTAATACGTCTGATACAGTCTTGGTGGAACCAGGAGCGGGGTTAGCTTTATGAAAGGCGGTTGCGAAGCTCACACACTGAATGTAAGATGCTCACGTTCCTTTGGCCTGAGGAGCCAGGAACAGCCGCCTGCACAGAAGGGGGCCTGGCCGGCCAAGGGCGGGCAGGCAGCCGTGTCCACAGTGCCTGCAGGGCCGGGCCGGCCCAGGAGGAACCCCGGGCAGGCCCCTCTGGTGGGGGTCTGAGGGGCCAGCCCCGGCTGATCCAGGGAGTTCCAAGCGGGGACGGCGTCGGGGAGGATCAGGATACAATAGCTTCAATTAGATATTAATTAGAGATGTAAAGAGTAATAGAATGAGGATAGCTCAGTAGGAAAATTCAGTGGAGAAAAGAGGCTGAGTAGCTTGGTTTACGCGGGAGACCAATAAAACTTCAAGACAAGAAGCTTGCACCACTTACGTAGGCCGCAGGCATCCTTCCGTTCTCCAGAAGGAGAGGAGACACTGAGGCCTCCCTGGTCGGATCTTAGAGGCCCAGGCATAATTAGTAAGCATGGCGGGTTCCGCGCTTCAGATGGAGACTCAGCCAGAATTTGAGAGAGAGAGAGACATGGGGAGACCAGTCTTTCGAGGAACTGATCCCAATTCTTTATTTTCCATGGTCTACTTTTATACACTGAGATGTTATGCAAAAGTTACGCAGGGTCACCTGTCCTGACTTTTATCAAAGTCAGGTGCTTTATACAAATGTATACAGAGGTCTTAGGGGTTTACATCATCTTCTGGCCAGGGGGCCTGCTGACAATTTATGACCCTCTCCTTGTGACAGCAGTCAGTCAACCAGGACACTCATTTCTCCAGGGGTGATTATTCTTAAAACAGACGCCACCCAAATAAAGTTACATTCCTATAGGGTGACGGTGTAGTGGGTTTTAATTAAGGAAAGAATTTACTTAGCCTAAGGTCTAATGTGATTTATATCAAAGGTTAATATTTATTTCTTCTATATATTCATTAGTGGGTGTAAGGGCAGGGGATGTGGAGACTTAGCAACAAACATTGGCTCAACAAATGAAAAACCCTTCACCAATACAATTTCTAATCAGCCCACTATACTTATACTAATGGTTTTCTAACTTTTCTAAGGAACCTGTTTTTAGAATGTTTAAAGCATCTCGTGCCTTTCACGGTTGGGAGGCTGTGAGCAATCACATGTGGCTGGACGAGCCTGTCAGGCAGGCCAGAGAAGCTTCAGAGGAGTTTGTAGGTTAAAACACTCTTGTCACGCCCAGGAGTTTTTATTAACTGGAGCTCTAAGTTAACTCCTTCTCCGAAAGAGGTGGTGGGGGACAGCCCCCCATAAAGTCAGAGGTGTAGGTGAGAGCACAAAGCAGTAAAGTAGGCAGGCTCTGGTTATGGGGGTAGATGCTCGAGGATTTCCAGGGGGACTCCTGAGGCTCGTTCCCGCCTTTGCGTATGTCGAGCCTCCTTCCTCCTGACCTTTGCCACGGGCCGAGTGCCTCACTCTGGCCCCCAACAGGGGTCCCAGGCCCTTCTGTCCTGGGACGGGTGGGGCGCGAGTCCCACGAGTCTCACAGAAGGTCTCGTCGGCTCTGTTCGCAAAGTCAGGCCCGGCTTCACCCCCAGCACCTGGCCGTCCCTGCCTCGGGGCCTCCGCGTACACACCCGCTGCCCAGCCGGCCAGCCCTGCCACCTCTGCGGCTGCAGGGTGGAGCAGACGGGCCCTCCTCTCCTCCTGCCCCGACACCAGGTGGGGCCTCTCTGAACCTTTGTCAGAGGCCTGCGGAACCACGAGGAATCCCTGGTGATGACGCTAAAACGCCCCATCTAGAAAGGAGTCCTCCGCGGCCACCTGGGTGCTTCTGGGGGGAAATCCGCTCCTAACTACGGCATCTGCCTCTTTTCTGTTAACACAGAAGGGATGCGTTGCTTGCCTTTCATCTTCTTCTATTAGAAGCTGGTGTTGGACGATGCTGAAAATAAAGTAACTGAACCTGGAACTTTTTATAACAGAGTCTGTGAAACGTAGAATTCCCCCAAGTAACACACTTCATGCTGCTGCCGGGCCTGGGCCCTGCTCCAGACTCCCAGGCCTGGGGGCTGCGAGGTTTCTTTCGATATAAATCCTGCCGAGCAGTCAGTCATGGGGAAAGCGCACTCTTTCTGTCTAAAGGACTGACTTATCTGAGCAATAGGCTAAGAGCAAGCTTCCGGATCCTGTGAGCCCGTGAGGACACAGTTACCGATGGGGATTCAGCTGCTCCACCCTCACCCCGGAGCTGGGGGCAGCCGGCGACCTCCCTTCCTGCCCACATCCTTCCCCATCCTTCTGGGGCCGTGGGGCCCGGGTGAGGGTCCTGTGCGGGGAGCTGAGGCCCTCACCTCCCGTACCTGGGGGGGTCCAATTCCTGGGCCCTGCTTGCCCCTCCCCGCCTCCTCTGCCCTCCACCCAAGGTCTCCACCTGCTGTGGAAGGAGCTGGGATTGGCCTCACCTTCACTCGCTTGTTATTCGGCTCAAACTTGAGCCGAATAACCAACCAGAGAATAACCAACGGGGATACCCTACATCTCACAGGCTTTGTGAAAATGCTATAGCACTCGGAAACACTTAGGTATTTCCTCTTTCAAAGTTCAAATCCTTGTATTTGTAAAAGAATAATTATTCTAGAAAGTGGACCATCTTGAAAGAAAGCCATTCAGACAGTTAATTCCATTAAATATATCTGTGTTATTTGAAATGTCAGACGTGTTCTTTGTCAAGGTATTTAAAATAGAAGAGTCAACAAAGCTGAGTTTTTCTGAAGATGCTGCCTCCTATAATACCCTCCCCTCCCGGGGAGAGGGCTCCAGGCAGCTCCAAACTCCCTCTGGGGAGGGAGTCTTCAGCGTCTGTCCCACTGGGAAGGCTGGCTCTATGCACTGTGGATTTAAGAAATGGATTTCTTACCCATCAGACCCGATATTGTGATGTTTAAGTCTTTGTTTAGAATGTGGGAAATGTGTACTTCACAATATGATATAACGCAATTCCCATCAACAAAGACCACATAGAAATAAATTACATCAAAGAAACAGTCTGTTGGGTTAGAGAAAAAGATGAAGAGGGGAGAAGTTCACTGCTTCAATTGCTTGATTTGAGTGTGAGCATGCCTCCGTCATTTTTCTAAGTTTTATAAATGTACACTGTTAAAAATTTTATAACAGAAGTAATAATGCATGTAACTCCATGGCTTTGCTATTTGCTCAAAGTGCATGGGTTCTTTTGCTCTGAAGCTTTCCCACAAGGAACATCCCTCAGGCTGTGAGGACCAATAAGACAGAGCTGGATAAACACTATTTGGCTGGAAAACATGTGTCAGTTCCTTCTTTCAAACATCCTTCTGGAAGTGGGGTATATACAAGATAAATCAGTTCAGTTCAGTTCAGTCGTCCAGTTGTGTCCGACTCCTTGCGACCCCATGGACTGCAGCACGCCAGGCCTCCCCGTCCATCACCAACTCCTGGAGCTTGCTCAAACTCATGTCCATTGCATCAGTGATGCCATCCAACTTTCTCATCCTCTGTCGTCCCCTTCTCCTCTCACCTTCAATCCTTCCCAGCATCAGGGTCTTTTCCAATGAGTCAGCTCTTCGCATCAGGTGGCCAAAGTATTGGAGTTTCAACTTCAGCATCAGTCCCTCCAATGAATACTGAAGGCTGATTTCCCTTAGGATGGACTGGTTGGATCTCCTTGCCAAGATAAATAAATATATACATACATATATATGAAATAGCATATGGGACATAGGGAACCAGGTATACATAAGATACAGGGTGTGTACATAGGAGACTGATTATATATATAGGATATAGGGTGTATATACAATATATAGATGTATATACAATATATAGATGTACATACATAGGCTATCCATATAGGATACAGGATGAATATATAGGATATAGGATACAGGACTTGGGGAAGAGAGAGCATACGGGTTCTGGAGCCCGTGGCGTGGTGAGGAAAGGCTCCCTCCAAGGAAGCAGGAGCCCTACAGCAGACAAGGGGGACCCCCAGCTTAGATGCCAATGCTGACCGCTCCCATTTCAGTGGGATTCTCTGCAGCTACTTAAACTGTGTCTTTACAGGTTTCCCTGAAAATAAGTGCAATTAAATCCATGCTACAGGACTGACTGACTCAGGAGACATGAGTCTGAGTAAACTCTGCTAGCTGGTGATGGACGGGGGGCCTGGTGCTGCAGTCCACGGGGTCACAGAGAGTCAGACACGACTGAGCGACTGAGCTGACTTACTGACTGACAGGACCATGAAGGGAAGTCGCTCGGTCGTGTCCGACTCTGCGACCCCGTGGACTGTAGCCTACAAGGCTCCTCTGTCCATGGAATTCTCCAGGCAAGAGTACTGGAGTGAGTTGCCATTTCCTTCTCCAGGGGATCTTCCCAACCCAGGGATCAAACCCGGGTATCCCGCATTGCAGGCAGACGCTTTACCGTCTCAGCCACAGGACTGTAGTGACAACTGAAATGACCTAAAAGCATAGAAAACTGTGTGTATGAGTTACCGCTGCGTCTGCAGGCAGGGGTGCTCGTGAGACCAAGCAGGGGAAGTCGACACAGACACCGGCGTCAGTGATGCGAGCTCTGCCTGGGAAGCCCCGTGACTGACCCTGTAATGCAGGCCAAGTGATGAAATAAACCCACAGATGATGCAAACGCTTAGAAAACGTTGGGGTTTGTCTACGGAAAACTTGCTTTAAATTTCCACTGCATTCTTTTTTCAATTTCTTTGTTACAGAAATGATTAGGCAATAAGAGCCAAACATTAGTGTGGACTAAGCCATCAATAAGTTAAATAAGCAGGGTGACAATATACAGCCTTGACATACTCCTTTTCCTATTTGGAACCAGTCTGTTGTTCCATGTCCAGTTCTAACTGTTGCTTCCTGACCTGCCTCTAGGTTTCTCAAGAGGCAGGTCAGGTGGTCTGGTATTCCCATCTTTTTCAGAATTTTCCACAGTTTGTTGTGATCCACACAGTCAAAGGCTTTGACATAGTCAATAAAGCAGAAATAGATGTTTTTCTGGAACTCTCTTGCTTTTTCCTTGATCCAGCGGATGTTGGCAATTTGATCTCTGGTTCCTCTGCCTTTTCTAAAACCAGCTTGAACATCTGGAAGTTCACGGTTCACATATTGTTGAAGTCTGGCTTGGAGAATTTTGAGCATTACTTTACTAGCATGTGAATGAATGCAATTGTGCGGTAGTTTGACCATTCTTTGGCATTGCCTTTCTTTGGGATTGGAATGAAAACTGACCTTTTCCAGTCCTGTGGCCACTGCTGAGTTTTCCAAATTTGCTGGCATATTGAGTGCAGCACTTTCACGGCATCACAGCTAGAATCAAGACTGCCAGGAGAAATATCAATAACCTCAGATATGCAGATGACACCACCCTTATGGCAGAAAGGGAAGAGGAACTAAAAAGCCTCTTGATGAAAGTGAAAGTGGAGAGTGAAAAAGGTGGCTTAAAGCTCAACATTCAGAAAACAAAGATCATAGCATCTGGTCCCATCACTTCATGGGAAATAGATTCGGAAACGGTGGAAACAGTGTCAGACTTTATTTTTTTGCACTCCAAAATCACTGCAGATGGTGACTGCAGCCAAGAAATTAAAAGACACTCCTTGGAAGAAAAGTTATGACCAACCTAGATGGCATATTCAAAAACAGAGACATTACTTTGCCAACAAAGGTCTGTCTAGTCAAGGCTATGGTTTTTCCTGTGGTCATGTATGGATGTGAGAGTTGGACTGTGAAGAAGGCTGAGTGCTGAAGATTTGATGCTTGTGAACTGTGGTGTTGGAGAAGACTCTTGAGAGTCCTTTGGACTGCAAGGAGATCCAATCAGTCCATTCTGAAGGAGATCAGTCCTGGGATTTCTTTGGAAGGAATGATGCTAAAGCTGAAACTCCAGTACTTTGGCCACCTCATGCGAAGAGTTGACTCATTGGAAAAGACTCTGATGCTGGGAGGGATTGGGGGCAGGAGGAGAAGGGGACGACAGAGGATGAGATGGCTGGATGGCATCACTGACTCAACGGATGTGAGTGTGGTGAACTCCAGGAGTTGGTGATGGACAGGGAGGCCTGGCGTGCTGTGATTCATGGGGTCACAAAGAGTCGGACACGACTGAGCGACTGAACTGAACTGAACTGAAGCCATCAATGTGGAGAAAGAATTGGAAGCCCACTCCAGTATTCTTGCCTGGAGAATTCCTGGGACAGAGGAGTCTGGTGGGCTGTAGTCCGTGGGGGTCACAGAGTGGGCCACGACTGAGTGACTGAGCATGTGCACATATGCGTGTGCGGGCACACACACACTCATCACTTAATTATGTAGGAAGCGCGGTCCTGTTGATACTCAGACACTGAGGTGCTGAGTCAGGTGACTTTCATATTCAGTGCTATCACTGATGTTTCTGATACAGAGTTTACTCATGCTTTACGTGACATGACAGTAAGTGGTGCGTCCTGGTGCCCAGCTGTGAACCTGGGCCGCGCAACACCCACCCTCTTATGTTCTGAGGCCATTGTCTGGACGGACGTAAGCACTTTTGCACACATTTTTTCACCAGTTGTGGTTCGTGCCCCGAACGTCTCTGTCATGTTGAATGAAGATGTTACAAATCGGTTCACATGTGACCAAAATGATTTTAAGTGCATTAATTTTTCTAATTAAAAAAGATATCATTGTTGTGTTTAACTTGACTGTGTCAAAATATTTAGAATATTTTCACTTAAAATGTGTACTTGTGGGCTAGTGTTGAGCAGGAAAAAAAATCTAACCAGTGAAATATATGTACTATATTTTAAAACTAAAAGTGAGAGAACCAGCGTTTAGATCTGGAAGTGTTTCATGAATTGGATCCAGCTTTCCCAGGACTACAGGCCGCGGTGCTGGGTGAATGCACCCAGGGTCCTCTGCGGGTTGTACCTGGACAGTTGGCCAGAAAATACAGTAAGATGTGGGTTTGGGGGTCGGGGTGGATGCAGACGCAGAGCAGAGGCCTGTGAGCAGCAGCTTGCTGCTCTTCTGCTCATTTCAGAGGGCGCTGGCGTAACCTGTGTGTTTTTCATTGTTAGGTTCTGTCCAGTACAGGGTCTGTCTGGAGCTATCGTATGAGGAACTAAGAAGCAAGGCCTGTGTTAACAGCCACCACAGTGAGAGAGCCACGCGGTAACTGGAGGGTCCTCAGCTCAGGGGTCAGCCTGTTCCTGCAAAGTCATCACAGACGGGAACCTGCCGGGCTTCAGGGCAAAGTCCTCTCCACCACTTAGGGGAGACCTGGGAAATGTTTGTTTACAATACACTTGGAATGAACAATTGTGTTCAGTTCAGTTCAGTTCACTTCAGTCGCTCAGTCGTGTCCGACTCTTTGCGACCCCATGAATCGCAGCACGCCAGGCCTCCCTGTCCATCACCAACTCCCGGAGTTCACCCAGACTCACGTCCATCGAGTCAGTGATGCCATCCAGCCATCTCATCCTCTGTCGTCCCCTTCTCCTCCTGCCCCCAATCCCTCCCAGCATCAGAGTCTTTTCCAATGAGTCAACTCTTCGCATGAGGTGGCCAAACTACTGGAGTTTCAGCTTTAGCATCATTCCTTCCAAAGAACACCCAGGACCGATCTCCTTTAGAATGGACTCGTTAGAACCCAATAACTTATGGGACGCTAAACTGATCATTTATGTTGCTTTTCTGGTACTTGCAATAAAAAATATAAAAATTGATCTTATCTAAGGGATTTGTTTGAATTGAATTTAAACTATATATGTTAAATATATGTATTTTAGTGATTATGAGACTGGAATTGATTTAAGATGTATCTTCTCTATGAAATATTTAGTTGAATTTTTGTTACTTCATCCCATCTGACAGATTTAGCCTTTGAATTGGGATAATTTGAACCATTCAAGCTAACGATGTGAAAAAGCGTCTCATTCTGTCAACTCTTTGACTGTGTGTTCTGTACTTCTTTTTCTTTTATCTGCTTCTATTGCTAAGTAGATTGTATTTGGTTTGTATTTATCCTCCTTGTGATTCAAATCCTGCTTATTTTTTCTTAAATTACATTTCTTTTATGACTGTTGATACAAATTTTCCTTAAACGGCTTACATGATATTTCCCTTGCTATCAAAGCAAAGAGAAAGGTGGGATCATATATTTCCTTTGTGTGTAAAAATGAAGCATTTCTTACCACGTTTCTTCCTCCCCCATGATCCATCTCCCAGCTTTTGCTGATAAAATCTGAGGTTTGAATGCTGGTATTTGTTACAAAATCATTTTAGATGACATGTCTTCTATACCATGAAATATTTGTGACATTTTCTGTCAGCCTTATAATTATATTTAGTCTAATATATTAGATTTAATTCAATTTTTATCTTATAGTTCCCTGTTTTTCATTTTTATAACGTGAATATTCTATTAATGTGTTCTTATAAAATCTTCAACTCCTATGTTACAGAATGTATGTTAAAGCATTTTTCTTAAAACTAGCATGTTGACGTAGCATAATTTTGAAAACTTTCTAAAGCCGAGAGTCTTTCTACTATATTTAGACAGGAATGGTGCCCAAAACTTGTGAGTAAGTCTCTCAAGCCTCCTATTCAGCTATTATTTGAGGATATCAATGGGACTGCAGGGCTGGGCTCCACTGCAAGAAGTCGACGGGCTTGAGGAGCTGGGTGTGGAAGGGACGTGTTTGGAAAATATCATAGGCAGTTTTCTCAAGATGGTCTCCTCCTTGGAAGATGGGGCTCCAAAGAGGTCTCTTCCAGCCGATGGTCCAAACATCAGGGAGCTTCTGACCCAGAGCCTTCAAAGACCACCCAGACGCCGTCTGTAGGGGCGCCCTGCATCCTCTCAGAGGAGCCTGACTCCTGAGGCTGCTTTTCACTGATCAGAATCAGAGACACCGCTGTCACTGGCCGAGCCTGAGCAGGAAGGGTGATCCCTTCTGCGTGAGGTGTTTTAGGATGGAAAGCAGGTCCTCTGCCTGCGAGCTCCGCAGTGTCCTGACCGCAGAAGCCACTCGTCGAATCACAAAGGTTGGGGTTCACGTTCTCATTGTGGAGTGAAGGATGGATGGACCAGCTGCCCTGAAAGAGCAGGAAGAAGCAGGGCAACGGTGGGTCCGAGAGGCAGCCGGTCACCCTGGGGAGGAAGGGCGTAGAAGGGGAGCCTCTGGCGTTTCTCCATCCAGTTTTGCTAAGATCCCTTGTTAACCAATTGCTCTCCCCCTCTAACGACTCCCCCTAACGTGCTATGAAGTGAGGATTGTCCCCTGGCCTTGGCGTCGGCACAGAATCCACTGGTGACCTCGCCGGCCCTCACCGCTTGCTCTCTTTGTGCTAAATCTGAGTATCTGAAAGGCATGTCCATAGCAGGGCCTCCCAAAAAACTAGAAATGCTGGCCATCAGCTTACTCATTCTATTTCAATTCAAATATACTTTTACTTACATAGTCACTCACTGAAAGATAATGGCTCTCAGTATGTATTCAGAAATAGTTGTTCAGTGAATGAAGAAAACAGTTTTTTTTTTTAACTAAGCAGGCTATTTTCTAGCAAAATATCTTTCTTCTACTTTGCAGTATACGGCCGTCCAGACTGCCTTCTCTGCCCCAGTTAATGTCATGGTGGTGTGTAATGGTGTGTGATGCTAACCTCTGTACATTTCCTTTTAATTCGTCAGGGATTCGGGGAGAGGTCCTGGGGATCAATCTCCTCCTTCTGCCCCTCAGGTTCCCACTTCAAAGAGTGACCAAGATCGCCTGCAGATTTCACTTTGTTGTTCAGTCACTAAGTCATGTCCGACTCTTTGTGACCCCATGAACTGAAGCACGCCAGGCTTCCCTCTCCTTCACTCTCTCCTGGAGTTTGCTCTAACTCATGTCCATTGAATCAGTGATGCCATCCAACCATCTCATCCTCTGTCATCTTCCTGCCTTCAGTCTTTCCCAGGATCAGAGTCTTTTCCAATGAGTCAGTTCTTCACATCAGGTGGCCAAAGTATTGGAGCTTCAGCTTTAGCAACAGTCTGGTGACTCAGACAGTAAAGCCTCTGCCTGCAATGCGGGAGACCCGGGTTCGATCCCTGGGTTGGGAAGACCCCCTGGAGAAGGAAATGGCAACCCACTCCAGTACTCTTGCCTGGAAAATTCCCTGGACTGAGGAGCCTGGTAGGCTACAGTCCGTGGGGTTGCAAAGAGTCGTTCACGACTGAGCGACTCCACTTTCACTTTCCAATGAATATTCAGGACTGATTTCCTTTATGGTTGACTAGTTTGATCTTACAGTCCAAGGGACTCTCAAGGGTCTTCTCCAACACCGCAATTCAAAAGCTACCAATTCTTCAGTGCTCAGCCTTCTTTATGGTCCACCTCTTGCATCTGAATATGACTACTAGAGAATCCATAGCTTTGACTGTACAGACCTTTGCTTGGCAAAGTGATGTCTTTGCTTTTTAATATGCTGTCTAAGTGTGTCATAGCTTTCCTTCCAAGGAGCATGTGTGTTTTAACTTCACTACCCAATCTTTTTTTTTCTTCTTATAACTATGATACACAGCACAGTGAATTTTAGGCCATACTACTTCTGAAGTTTTAATTCTCTTTTTCAAAATATTTGCTACCACATAGGGTCATAAACTAAACGTGTCTGATGAGACCTCAGGGCCACGGACTAGAGGCTGAGATGCTGTCTGGTTCAAGGCCTGTCCGAATCGAGCAGGTGGCCCCTGAGTGTTCTGGTGAAGCTTGGGGAGCCACAGTTTCCCCTCTTTCTCTGAATTTCTCTCCTGTCTTCCCAGCTCCTCTCTCTTCTCCTTTGCCCACTCAGATGCTCTGCTGTGGGTCAGGGGTGGGCTCCAGGGGTCACTCAGCTTCCCGCCCCCTGGTCCGCAGCCTCCACCCCCTGAGCACAGACCACCTTCTGCCAGAACTTTCAACAGCAGCTCTCCTCCCAGGCGTTCTTCAGTTTTCAGGCAAAACCCACCCTGGTTTTCAGTCCAACTCCACAACTGCCCTGGAAATAAAAATCAGTGCTGACTTACCATTAAATTAGGTATTTAAACAGCAGACCCATGATTTTCATGGACCGTTTTGGTTTTCCTATAAGGCTATTAAATCGTCAATCACATTAATTGAAGAGAAAGCCAGGCACTGTGTATCCAGTAGCTAAGAGGCGGGTCAGTGAGGTGTGTGAGGACTGGGTGGCAGGTATTTCTGAGCCCGGTGCTCCCTTGCAGGTCAGGCCCAGGCCAGCCCCTCGGTGTCCGGGTCTCAAGAGTGACCGTCTCGCTGGCAGAGCTGGGCCGAGGGGTGCAGGAGGGCGTCGCTGGCTTGTCCCGAGGAGGCGGGGAGGCCGGGTCTCTGAGCAGAGAAGCCCCCAGGCCTCAGCTTCTGGTGCCGAAGGGGCTGTGGCACCCAGTACTCAGCCTGGACTCAGCGTGCCGTGCTCTCGAGGGGACCCCGTGGCGGCCCTTCAAGGGAGTGGAGTCCGCATAGCCCACGTGGCCCCGGGCCCTGGGCCCGAAGTCGAGGGGCCCAAGGGAGGGGGACGGGTGGGAGCCCGAGGGGTGGCAGGTGGAGCAGGGAACCCTGAACCCAGGTCAGCCCCACGTGGCTGCACCCCCAGACCTCACTCTGGGCGGGATGAACCGCAGCAGAGTCTTCACGAGTTCAGTCTGGGCGCTGACCGCTCACATCTGCTTGCGGGTCGTGGAGGGTCCGTCCTGGCTCCTCTCCACCCTGGGGGTGGGGATCCCATCCCGGCGTTTTGAGGGCGCTGAGCACACAGCCAGCCCCAGGCAGCTGAGATGGGCAGCAGGGCGTGGTCTCAGGTGCTCCCAGCTGCACGGGGCCATGTGAGGTGCCCTGGGCACAGGCCAAGGGGAGGCTTTGCCGCAGGAGGACGTGGGGGCTTATCTGAGTGATCCCAGGACAGGCAGGGAGCCCGAGCTGCTACCCAGCGATGTGCAGGCTCCAAGGCTGATCCCAGGATGAGGGGTTAATCTGGGGCTTCACCTCAGGAGCAGAGCTGGGAGGGGGCTCAGGTCACAGAATGCCTCCTGGTTTCCCAAGTGACTAGGCTTACATCCCAATGTGTGCATGCTCAGTTGCTTCAGTCGTGTCCAACTCTGTGTGAGCCCATGGACTGTAGCTCATCAGGCTCCTCTGTCAACGGGATTCTCCAGGCAAGAACGCTGGAGTGGTGTGCCATGCCCTCCTGCAGGGGATCTTCCTGATAATACGGATGGAACCAACGTCTCTTATGTCTAATGCATTGGTAGGTGGGCTCTTCACCACTAGCACCACCCAGGAAGCCCTACATCACAGTATCTGGTGCAATGAAGGATGGAGGACACGCATCCAGCAAAAGGGAAGAACGAGCCCAAGTTGAGATAAAAAGAGTAAAGCAGGGAGGGCATCTCCTTCCGAGGAAGGTGTGAAGTGAACTGGGGGCAAGGACTAAGGTGACCAGAAGAAGGGCACCCAGTGGCCTCAGTGTGGACAAGGGGACCTACAAGCTCTCTACATCCCCAGAGGACGGAGTTATGAGGATAAACCCCACAGCTTCATCGAAATAGGAGCCACAGCCATCAGAGCAGCCCATGGTTTGTTTTGTTTGGGGAGATGTAGAGAATCTAAATGCTGGTTTTTTTGAGGAAATATATTCTAAAATCTGGATAATTGCTTTAAAAATGATCTTTAGAACACAAGATAATTAAATACCTAACTGCCCATAGATATGTAGAGCATATAAAAAGGTGCAAAAATGTGTTTTAAAGAAGGATTCCAAATAATCTACGTAGATATTCTGCCCTCAAGAAAGCGAGCACAGCCCTGCTTTAAACGTGGGCCATGCTCGCAATATGACGCACACGACACAGTGTGGGAAGGGGGTGCTGGCGGTGTACGTACAGTGAGGAAACCTGACAGACGCCTGACATGACACATGAGACATGGTGTGGGAGGGACCCTGGTGGTGTACCTATACCAAGGAAACCTGACAGACGCCTGACATGACACACGGGACACGGTGTGGGAGGAGTGCTGGGGGTGTACCTACAGTGAGGAAACCTGACAGACGCCTGACATGACACGTGAGACACGGTGTGGGAGGGGTCCTGGTGGTGTATCTACAGTGAGGAAAACTGACAGACGCCTGACATGACACACGAGACACGGTGTAGGAGGGACCCTGGTGGTGTACCTACAGTGAGGAAACCTGACAGACGCCTGACATGACACACGGGACACGGTGTAGGAGGGGTCCTGGTGGTGTATCTACAGTGAGGAAACCTGACAGATGCCTGACATGACACACAGGACACGGTGTAGGAGGAGTGCTGGGGGTGTACCTACAGTGAGGAAACCTGACAGACGCCTGACATGACACGTGAGACACGGTGTGGGAGGGGTCCTGGTGGTGTATCTACAGTGAGGAAAACTGACAGACGCCTGACATGACACACGAGACACGGTGTAGGAGGGACCCTGGTGGTGTACCTACAGTGAGGAAACCTGACAGACGCCTGACATGACACACAGGACACGGTGTAGGAGGGGTCCTGGTGGTGTATCTACAGTGAGGAAACCTGACAGATGCCTGACATGACACACAGGACACGGTGTAGGAGGAGTGCTGGGGGTGTACCTACAGTGAGGAAACCTGACAGACGCCTGACATGACACGTGAGACACGGTGTGGGAGGGGTCCTGGTGGTGTATCTACAGTGAGGAAAACTGACAGACGCCTGACATGACACACGAGACACGGTGTAGGAGGGACCCTGGTGGTGTACCTACACCAAGGAAACCTGACAGACGCCTGACATGACACACGGGACACGGTGTGGGAGGAGTGCTGGGGGTGTATCTACAGTGAAGAAACCTGACAGACGCCTGACATGACACACGGGCACGGTGTGGGAGGGGCCCTGGGGGTGTACCTACAGTGAGGAAACCTGACAGACGCCTGACATGACACACGAGACACGGTGTGGGAGGGGTCCTGGTGGTGTATCTACAGTGAGGAAAACTGACAGAGACCCTGACATGACAACAATACACAGTGTGTGTGGGGAGGGGTGCTGGTGGTGCACCTACAGTGAGGAAACCCTGTTAAAGCCACGCGTTCCAGGAAACAAACTCACTCAGAAGGACGATGCAGACAGTGGTGTGCGGTTTGTTACACTGGCGGGCCCAAGGCAGAGTCTCCTCTTAGCCAAGGGCCCCGACCAGCGTTTGTGAAAATCTTTTATATCCCATGTGTACGTGCCTGAACCCACCACTCCAAATTCCTTGAGACTTACGTAAACCAAGGAAAATACAATCCCGATAACCCCATCATTCACGTGCTATGTGCTCATGTGCTCAAACAGTCAAACAGTTAGCCAATAATCAATAAACCTGAGGTTACACTCCGATAGATACAGAAAAATTTATGGCCTGTCTGGAGGAAGGGGTGATTAGTGTGTGTCTTCTCTTAGGCTATGAGTAACCTAGATACGATCTTCAAGGTTCCCCTGTCTGGAGGGGTTCTTATCCTTCCTTCTGTTGTTGTTTTCGTAGGCACTAAACAGAGTTCAGAGTCCAGTGGAAAGGTGGCTGAGCATGACCAGCATGAACAGGCCTAAGATGGAGTCCAGGCCCTGTGAATTCCTTCTTCAGCCCGACAGACACCTGAGCCAGGCGGCCAAGGTGAACATTCACCACCAAGAGGCAGGTTGACCAAACAGACCCTGGGTGTGCTGTGGGGAAGATAATGCTTTTCCTCTGCGGTCTTCCTCCCAACAGCCCATCACTCAAGTCTCATCATGAGAAGATATCAGACTGATTCTACCCTAGGACAATGTATAAAATTCCTAGGAATTACTTCAAAACGATCAAGGTCACCAAAACAAGGAAAGACTGAGCAACAATCGTGCCCAGGAAGATCCCAAGGAGATGTGACAACCAATCCATGGGGCCCTGGATGGGGTCCTGGGACTGAAAACGGACTTAGGTGAAATGGGGAATTTGAGAAAGTATGGACTTTAGTTCATCGTAATTACCAGTGCTGTTCATCCATAGTGACGTGCACTACACCACTATAAGATGCTAATAAAAGGGAAAACGGTTGAGGTACATAAAAACTCACCCTCCTATCTTTGTAACTGAGAGGGTAACAGGCAGGAAGGCCAGGGGTCTCCAAAGGGAGGAAATAGCCTGAAAGTGTCAGACATTTTTATCTCTCTTAATTGGCAGGAGGAAACAGAGTAGCAATATTTTTCCTTCTCTATACAAATGTAAAAGGAGGTTTCTCTTATAATACTGTGTTGCCACAATGACACCTGGTTTCGCCTGAAGTTAACCAATGCCTTTTTCTTATGGGAATGTTTGTCTTAAGCTATGCTAATGTACTATGCATTTACCCCAGACTCTGTCCTCAAGTTGGTTCTACCTCTTGGCTCAGAACCTGCTTGACAAACCAGCATGTTATACTCAGATATTGTTCCCCTAATCTATGTAAACGAAACTGTTTGTATGGTGATCTGGTCTTCTTCAAGATTCAAGTTAATCATTTTATGCCCCAGGATGAACCATTTGGTGCCAAGATTATCCCAAAATGCATCTTATGGGCGAGGGGCCTGGTGCCATTCTGAATTTTAAGACATTCCTTTCTTTCATTAACAGACTGCTAGTGACTATATAACATTCAGCTGAAGACTAGCAGGGGGGTACTCTTTCGGCCCCCTTCAGATGCGTATGTCAGAAGCTTTCTCTATCTCCTTTATACTGTAATAAAATTTTATTACACAAAAGCTCTGAGCCATGAAGCCTCGTCTCTGGCCCCAGATTGAATTCTTCTCCTCCGGGGGCCAAGAATCCTGACGTCTTTGTGTGATTCAACAACAACCTTTCACAACATTTCTGTAAATCTGAATCTATCTGTCCTAAAACTTTTGAAAGTTAATTTTCAAAAGCACTTTATGATCTAGAGGGAGGGGACATATGTACACCATGACTGATTCATGTTGATGTTTGACAGAAAAAAACAAAATTCTGTAAAGCAATTATCCTTCACAGAAGAATTCAAATGATCAAGTAATCTTGAGAAATACTTAAGTTTATGAGTAAAAAATGCCAATTAAAACAAAGAAACATTAAAAAATAAAGACTTTGTAGATATACTCTATTACCCATGATAAATCGATATGGAGTTTGTAATCCTTTTTTCTTTTGCTATAAAATTGCAGATGAATTAATATAAGCTTTCTTAAAGTTTTCTTTTTAATATACTGGTTAAATTTCATTTTCCTATTATTTTTCCTGTCTCCAGAAGCTGACAAGGAAAAAAGATGAATTAAAACTTTTGTAGATCTGCAGTTTTTCATAAATCACCAAGCAATAAAAGCATCAGCAAAAAACTAAAGACAATAATTTAGTCTAGCTTTATTACTAATGCATGAGAAATGCATTTAAGCAATTTAAATTAATCAGATAAGTATTACAGCAGTAAAACTGTTCGCTTTCTTCTAAGTCAAATATGTGCATTTTATGAAAGAACTATAGCTTTTAGAGTCCACGGCAGACAGCGGTTAAAATCACGATGGAAGTGCGCCCAGGTCAGCTGCCATTTCTCCCGGCCATGAACACCTCCCTCCATCCCTTCTCAGCCCGGCCATGGACTTGTCTAACGGCCCAGGCTCTGGTTTTCTCTGATATTGTTGCTCTTATAGTTTATTGATGGGTTAAAGTTTATTATATTTCTTGAATTAAAGTAATTTCTGTCTCCTTTGTAAGCTAATTCATCAACAAAGACAGGAAATTTTTCCAGAAGGTGGAAATTTCCAAGTGGAATACGTGCGTGTTTATCCTCACAAATGCTACTGCTCACGGCACGTCTTCATTTACGGACGTGCCTTCAGCTCCTCCGTGTTTAGAAGGAGCACCGTGTGAGGCAATGTGTCTGAGAGAGAGAAGCAAGAACGAGCCTCCCTTTGCAGCTGACGTCCAGGAGCAGGACTTCCTGGCTCCCCTCCAACCCCACCCCCATCCCCCATTGCAGGACCGGTCCTTGCAGCTGAGCAAAGACCCTCCATGGCTTCATTTCACCTTAGTCACCTCCCTGAAGGCCTGTCTCCAAACACAGTCACATCCTGTAGTCAGGAGGTCAATATACACATTTGGTTGTTATCATCGTTGTTGTTTGGTTGCTAAGTTGTGTCTGACTCTTCGTGATCCCAAGGACTCCTCTACCCATTGGATTCCCCAGGCAAGAACAGAATGAGTTGTCATTTCCTTCTCCAGGGGATGTTCCCCACCCAGGGACCAAACCCACCTCTCTTGCAGTTCTGCAATGCAGGCAGATTCTTTACTGCTGAGCCCCTGGGGAAGTCCCTGTACACATTTGGAGGGGACGCAGTTCAGTCCATGACTCTCTGGCTCTCAAATTAAGACCAAGAATCCATTTTTTAAAACAATCCCTGCATATTCGTGTTTATTGCTTCAAGAAGACAGATGTTGCTGCTAAGAAACAGTTCCCACTAAATATTTAAAACTAAAACCAAAATGTTATATGCTTCTGAATACAGCTATTTTACAAGCAAAGTATAATTTCTGGTTCCTTCTAGAGATCAGATCTGTTTGCATGATGGGCTCATTCCTTCAGTGAATGGGGCTTATTTAGAACAAAATGTCAGACAGGGTTGAAGAGAGAAAAACAGCAGGATGGCAGGTGTTCTGACCCTAAATCAGATAAAAAAAAGAAAAACACGGTATACATTCAGCTAAAAGTAACCTTTTATTTTACTTTTTGACATATACAAATGAATTTATATTAAATGAAAGTTTAGCATAAAGACAAATAGACTCAAAAGAGTATCACTTCTCAGAATGCTGATGCTCTTACACTCCCTTCTAACAAAATGCATGTCTCCCTTTCAGAAATTAACAAGCATCTGTGCAGGTTTCAGGCTTGTCATCGAGATCTGCCGGCCAGGTGGGAAGTCTTGGTTATTCAGAGACCGCTCTGCCCACGGAGAATGTGTGGATCCTAAGGTGCCCACAGCCTGTCACCACTGCAGTGCTTTCCCATTGAGTCTTTGAGAAGATATCTTTCTCCTTCTACTTTAAGTTGAATTCTGATACATTTGGGAGGGAAAAAAAAATCTCAGTTTCATCAAGGTATCAAAGTCCAGTGCTCAGAGCAAATGCTCAGGCAAGGTGTCTTCTGTAGCCCCATCACATTCTTTAAAACACACCCGTCTCTGCTGAGTGGTGTTGCTGAGCCCTCAGCTTCAACCCGAGTAGAGGCTGTTTGCACCCCCTTACCTCACCCCTCTCTGCACACCCCCCCCTGCACATCCCTCTCCCTCTGCACCCCCTCTCTCTGCACAACCCCCTCTCTGTACACCCCTCTGCACACACCCCTCTCTGCACACACCCCTCTCTGCACACCCCTCTGCACACCCCCTCTCTGCACACCCCCTCTCTGCACACCCACAGGCAGGTCCTACCGACCACTCCATCCTACCAGCCCCGTTCAGCCCTTCTTCAGCGCGTCCCACATTCTGCCCTGCAGCCTCCAAGTCACGCTGCCTTGCGCTGTGCCTTTCCTCTGCTTCCTCCTCCTGCCTTTTCAGGACAGCTTTCTGTACAGGCACTGCAGCTGTGCTCCATGCTGCTCTACTGAATGAGGTTTTATACATAAAAAGAATATATGTATGAATCAGAAATTGGTAGCCTTTTAAAAGCTGCCAAATTTCACCCTAACCAGGAAGAACACTGCTTGAAATGTCAACGCAGAAGACAGCGGCACTGATGGCGTGATTTCGCTCCCCTAAAAGGCACCCTCAGTACTTCTTCTGCTGCAGAACTTGTCATACAATCACCAGGTCCTTCTGAAGTGAATTAGTCTCCATCTGTCTGCATCCCCTTTACCTCGCAGGTCCACAGCAGAGGAAACCTCTGAGGTTCAGTATAGAGAGAAGAGGACATGCCGGATAGGAGGCCCCTTTGTGCCTGGAAGGTGGGGCTTGCCCGTTCTGACCCAGACTCTCAGCTCAACAGCCGAGGCTGCCCTGAATGGCAGGGGGTCTGCAGCTGGAGGAACAAGGTGTCCCAGCCTAGAGGCACAGGCATGTGTGAGCCAATTCAGGGGGCAAGTCAGGACACGAGGGAACAGAATGGGCCTGACCTCCTGGGCAGGGTAGTGGCCCCACCTGTGACCATGTGCTGATCCCAGAACTGAGACTGTGTCACCTCACATGGAAAGGCGACTTTGAGGTGTCATTAAGGTTATGGGCGTGGAGACAGGAGGTTATTGGAGGTTATTGGTGGGCAGGTTTCTAAAAGCAGTCAGATGTGGCCACAGGGAAGTAAGCACAGAAGAAGGGTCAGAAGTGTGGGCGCTGCTGACTCTGAAGATGAGGCCAGGCCTCCAGCCGAGGACACGATTGCCTCTGGGACCCTGGAAAGGCAGGAACAGACTCAGAGCCTCCACGAGAGACCAGCCCTGCACACACCTCAGCTTTAACCAGTGAGACCAAGTCTGCCTTCTGACCTCCAGGACTGTAAGATGGTGAATTCACGTTGTTTTAAACCACTGAGTTTGTGCTTACCAGCTATGGCAGCAAAAAGCAAACCAACAACGTGAAAAAGAGTGAAAAACACACGTACTGTCTGAGAGAAGCAAGCACCTTGCCTGATTTTTGTCAGTGCAAAAACAGAGGCTAAATTTCCTCATGAATTCAGATTTTTAGAGATGTCATAAGTATCCATTTTTTATGAACTACATCAATTTTTAAATACTTGAAGAAGGCTTCAGGAAGGACCAACCATGATGAGAATCAAAAAGCACAGTTGCAGGCAGAGGGTTGATTATCACAACCAGGAAATTTCTGCTTCGTGGTCTTGTAGGAACAACCCCCACGTTGTGTAATTCCTTGAGTTTTTTTTTCCTCTCAGAAGGGCCACTCATTCTTATCCAAGTGCGAAGTCTCTGTGAAGGACTCGTCTTTGTAGGCTGGCACAGTCCTTGTTGTGGACTAAAAGTTCTCTGCTGGAAAAAGTTGTAATACCTTGGAAATCAAAACATTAGGTCAAACCTGTAGGAATCTTTGGGAGCTGTCTTCTCTCACGGGGGTAAGCAGCTTACAGAGGGTGACAGAGCCTCAGGGGTTCCTGCAACCTGGGGATGTCAGGGACCCAGATGCCCCTCACCCAGGAGAGAAACTCGTCTCCCGGATTGTAAGGAAGCATCATTAGAAGGTGCTTAGCTAATGAATTTTAGTAAACACATTTGTCAAAATTCACTTTTGCAAGTGATTGTCATATCTAGTCAATGACACATCGCTTATACCTTCTGCAGATTATGTGAAGGTTGCTTCATGTGCAAACATATGCCCTTCCTGAATTTACCATAATTCCACTAAGAGCAGGAACTGTATCTCCTATCTTTTCAGTTTCTCCTGAAGCGAAGAGGGTGGTGCTCCGCCTGTGATGTGCTAAACTGCCTGGTCACTACACACTCACGACCCCTTCTTCCAGACCTGCTTAAATATGTTCTTGACTTTTCTCTATCAACAGTCAATCAATTCTCCCTAGTGTGGCTGTGCAGGGTCTGAACTACACCCCTCTACATTGGGCAGGACCTAGGCTTCACTGTGAATCGAGCCATCAGCTAAGCCACAGCTTTCCCCATCGTTTGGGAAGAAGCATGTGGCTGATTTCTGGTTGAATTCCTCTCTGAAGACCAACCTTTGCTTCTTCAGGTCCCTCCCTCCTCCCTGCCCCTTTATCCCTGGGTCAAGGGCACAGGGTGCTCCCTGTGACAAAGACTGGACCCCCTAGATGTACAGCGCAGGGTTCAGGACAGCCCTTGTGCCCACAGGCGCAGCCCAGGGCTCCCTCCGCCTCTCTCTGCCTCTCTCCATCACGCTCCCAATCTCTCTCTCTCTCTCTCTCTCTCTCACTCTCCCTGGGACAGGCTCTGCTTTTGCATGACTTCACCTGAACACTGAGAGCAATGGGTTACAAATTCCATGGCCAGAGGTGGATCATGTAGAAAGTGAAAAGTGAAGTCGCTCAGTCGTGTCCGACTCTTTGCTAACCCATGGACTGTAACCTACCAGGCTCCTCCGTCCATGGGATTCTCCAGGCAAGAATACTGGAGTGGGTTGCCATTTCCTTCTCCAGGGGATCTTCCCGACCCAGGGATTGAACCCTGGTCTGCCGCCTTGCAGGCAGATGCTGGCCGCATCAATTAACAATGTCTCAGTTTGAGGCTTCTCATTAAACAACTTCTGTTCTGGCTGAAGTTCTATTTCAGGAAGTAAAGGAAGAAAGGGCACTTGATTTCCACCTAAATCAGAGCTGTAGTCACACAGAGAGACACAAGCAGACTTCTTCCTTTACATGGGGAGTCTTCCACCTGCTCCTCAGAATTATGGCCAGCCATTCACTGACGTTCTTGAAAGGCATTAAAGAAAATGTTTAATCAAAGAAAAAATTGTCATAAACATGTCTCTAGACCAGATTTTAAAGATACCATTTCATAACCAGTTAAATGGCTCACAAACTTATTTCTTTATACACAAATAGGAAATTACTTTTTCAAATTACATTCTAAAATATAGTCTTTTTTTCTTCAAACGCAAAATATTTTTGAGGGAAGTGGTCCCGGTTGCTAACAGCACTTAATCGGTCTTGTGCAGTTTTAACATGGATGTGAAAAGCACATTTTAAATTGATCTGAGTACTTGTTTTCTGCTAAGCTTTTAACCAGATTAAACGTTTTAGAGTACTTCTGTCTGTGCAATCTGTAATTTATTTTGGATGCGTACTTGCAACATTTTGACGAAAGTAAAGCTTCCAGCCTTCTGGACAATGACCACTGGCCCACAGCGCTGTTTTCCCTGAAGAGACTCGTGGCAGGAAGGGGACAGGTGGACACGGCCCCACCCCCTGCTCAGGCCAGGGCCACACCGTGACACAGGTGCAGAAGGCCACGCAAGGCCCAGCAGGGAGACGGCCTCGGGGTGCCGAGCAGTGCCCGCCATCCAGACGCTTCTCTGCCCGTCCCGTCCAGGAGCTGCAATTATTTTTTTTTTTACTTATTCTGAAATGTCTTTATTTTCTTTCATTATCAGAAAACAGATTATACCAATAAGTGTTGTGTATTTGTGTATCCTGGTACATTACAATTCTCAAAGGAGATCATTCTAGATGGTGTTTCCTTTTTCGTCTTCTCAGTTCCACTCTCCTGACAGCCAGTTTTCCTCTCTCGGCCCTGGCTAGTCAGGGTGCTGAGGAAGGGTGCTGGGACCCCAGCCCCCCGACGCCTGGGCTTTCTGCAGGCCTGGAGCTCAGGCGGGCACCTGTGGAAAGCCGGGCCTCACCACTGCCCAGAGGCACCTGGGGGTCCCCCGCTGTCGGATTCCTCCTCTGCCTCTTCTTGCCTTCCTGAGACAACTGGCCAGGCCAGGACGGACAGCCCTGCCCACCCTTGGCAGCTGGCGGGGCTGGGGGAGCAAAGACCAGGGGGCCCGCAGAGCCCCCTCCCCCCGGACCCGAGCCCCAGGGGCGTCACTTGAGTCCTGACCCTCTGGCCACCTGCTTCCTCACCTGGACGGTAACAAGGGAGACAGAAGCCTCCGAAAGGGAATGGTGACAGACCCAGGGTGCGTCGGAGGAGCCCTGCACTCAGCTCATTCTCTACACACAAACCGTCTCACCTCGCTTATGTGACTCGGATCAGACAGTTCAGGTAACTTGTGGAAGCCAGGCTCACAGCCGCGGCTGAAATTTCACTTGACGTGGCAGCTGCAAGCCTTGAAGAGCTGCGTCCTATCTTTGTAAGTTCTACTTTATTTGGTTATTTATAAGACAAGATACTCTCATTTCAATTATAATTGCTTTATGGATTAATTATCACAATGATTATATGAATATTTAATACAATTTTATGGTGTTTACCGACAGTATCTTGAAAATTAGCTGCTGTGTATTAATGGGCCAATGTTAATAATTTAGATTCATAAATGCAGCTTGACTCTCATTAGCAACACCGGCTGGAAAATATATGAGCACTGGGAGTTCGTCTAAGTAATTGTTTATTTCTACGAAAACTACAAACAGCTTATATGTACGAAAATTTTTAAGATCTTTATCTTTGTCATGTTGATCTTGGAATTTGAGCAGTTTGTTAAGAAAGCGTGGTTTCCATGTCTAGTCTGCCCTGCACAGGATCCTTGACTCTTCTGGACCAGGACTCAGTTCATCAGACACAGACGTCAGTGTAATTAGACACCCCCTGCACTGAGGTTTGAGTGGCTTAATTTTAGTGCTGATTTTCCATTAACATTTCAGCCTTGTGAGAATTTTCAGGGTGGATAAAGTTAACTGATTTGAGCTCCATCTTGGTGATACTTCTCCTTCGTGGAGGTGGACACGCTCATAAACTACAGAACCAGATACAGGTTAGGACAGAAAGCGTCTGCCCACCTTGCCAGCACTCACTCAGGGACACTGCCATCCTGTGCCCTCATCCCAACACCACTTCTGTGTTTTTCTAATTTTTATTTTATTAATATATTGGAGTAGAGTTGATTTACCATGTTGTGCTAATTTCAGGTGTACAGTGGAGTGATTTAGTTATATATACGTGTATATATATACTCTACATGTGAAAAAGCTGGCTTAAAACTCAACATTCAAAAAAACTAAGATGATGGCATCGGGTCCCATCATTTCATGGCAAATATATGGGGAAACAATGGAAACAGTGAGAGACTTAATTTTCCTGGGCTCCAAAATCACTGCAGATGGTAACTGCAGCTATGAAATTAAAAGACGCTTGCTCCTTGGAAGAAAATCTATGACCAACCTAAACAGCATATTAAAAAGCAGAGACATTACTTTGCCAACAAAGGTCCATCTAGTCAAGGCTATGGTTTTTCCAGTGGTCATGTATGGATGTGAGAGTTGGACTGTGAAGAAAGCTGAGCGCCGAAAAATTGATGCTTTTGAACTGTGGTGTTGTAGAAGACTCTTAAGGGTCCCTTGGACTTTAAGGTGATCCAACCAGTCCATCCTAAAGGAAATCAGTCCTGAATGTTCATTGGAAGGACTGATGTTGAAGCTGAAACTCCAATACTTTGGCCACCTGATGCAAAGAGCTGACTCATTTGAAAAGATCCTGATGCTGGGAAAGATTGAAGGTGGGAGGAGAAGGGGATGACAGAGGATGAGATTGTTGGGTGGCATCACCGACCCGATGGACCTGAGTCTGGGTAAGCTCCGGGAGTTGGTGATGGACAGGGAGGCCTGGCATGCTGCGGTTCATGGGGTCACAGAGTCGGACACGACTGAGCGACTGAACAGCGATAGCACGTATGTCTGCTCCTTTTCAAACTCTTCTTCCCTTTAGGGTGTCTAGAGTATTGGATGGAGCTCCCTGTGCTGTGCAGCACGCCCTTGTTGTTATGTACTATACTGTATATGAACAGCGCAGAGGCTTCCTGGTGGCTCAGATGGTAAACAATTTGCCCCCAGTGCCAGATCCTGGTTTTGATCTCTGGGCCAGGAAGAACCCCTGGAAAAGGAAATGGAAACCCACTCCGCTATTCTTGCCTGGGAAATCCCATGGACAGAGGAGCCTAGTGGGCTACAGTCCATGGGGTCTCAAAGTGTCGGACACGACTGAGTGACTAACACTTTTGAAAGGTTGTTGTTGAATCACGCAAAGACACATGGATTTTTGGCCCCCTGGAGGAGAAGAATTCAATCTGGGGCCAGAGATGAGGCTTCATGGCTCAGAGCTTTTGTGTAATAAAGTTTTATTAAAGTATACAGGAGATAGAGAAAGCTTCTGACATAGGCATCAGAAGAGGGCAGAAGAATACCCCCCTGCTAGTCTTCAGCTGGATGTTATATAGTCACTAGCAGTCTGTTAATGAAAGAAAGGAATGTCTTAAAACTCAGAATGGCACCAGGCCCCTCGCCCATAAGATGCATTTTGGGATAATCTTGGCACCAAATGGTTTATCCTGGGTCATAAAATGATTAACTTGAATCTTGAAGAGGGGCAGACCACCATACAAATAGTTTCATTTGCATAGATTAGGGGAACAATATCTGAGTATAACATACTGGTTTGTCAAGTCAGTTCTGAGCCAAGAAGCGGAACTGACTTGAGGACAGAGTTTGGGGTAAATGCATAATACATTAGCATAGCTTAAGACAAACATTTCTATAAGAAAAAGGCATTGGTTATCTCTAGGTTTGAGAATAGTTAACTTCAGGTGAAACCAGGTGTCCTTATGGCAACACAGTATTTTAAGAGAAAACTCCTTTTAAATTTGTAGAGAAGGAAAAAAATATCGCTAGTTTGTTTCTTCCTGCCACTTAAGAGAGGTAAAAATGTCTGACACTTGCAGGCTATTTCCTCCGTTTGGAGACCCCTGGCCTTCCTGACTGTTACCCTCTCACTTTCACCACTTTTTCTCAGTGGGTACATGTCCATCCCAATCTCCCAGTCTGTCTCTCCCCACACCTATCCCCTGTGGTAACCACAAGTTTGCTTTCTATGTCTGTGAGTCTGTCTCTGATTTGTAAATAAGTTCATTTGTATCATTTTAGAATATTCTGCACATAAGCAATATCATAATGATATTTGTCTTTCTCTGTCTGATTTATTACCCTGAGTGTGATAATCTCTAGGTCCATCCATGTTTCCTCAATGGCATTATTCATTCTCTTTTTCTGACTGAGTAGTATTCCGTTGTATATATGTACCACATCTTCTTTATCCATTTTTCTGTTGATGGGCATCTAGGTTTCTTCCGTGTCTTGGCTACTGTAAACAGCATTGCAATGGACATGTAAAAGAATTCAGTTAAAACATTCTCTAACACCATATACAAAAGTAAACACAAAATGGATTGAAAAGTGAAAGTCGCTCAGTTGTGTCCGTCTCTTTGCAACCCGTGGACTACAGTCCATGGGATCCTCCAGGCCAGAATACTGGAGTGGGCAGCCTTTCCCTTCTCCAGGGGATCCTCCCAACCCAGGGACTGAAGACAGGTCTCCTGCACTGCAGGCAGATTCTTTACCAGCTGAGCCACAAGGGAAGCCCAAGAACACTGGAGTGGGTAGCCTATCCCTTCTCCAGCAGATCTTCCTGACCCAGGAAGTTTTGCCATAAAGACTATATTAGAGGAAAATAGGCAGAACACTCTTTGACATAAATAGCAGCAGTATCTTTTTCGGTCTGTCTCCTGGAGTAATGGCAATAAAAACCAAAATAAACAAATACGACCTAATTAGACTCAAAAGATTTTCACAGCAAAGGAACCATGAATGAAACAAAAAGATAACCTGCAGAAAATATTTCCAGACGATGCAACCAACACAGGATTAACCTCCAGAATTTACAAACAGCTCGTAAAACTCGGTGTCAAAAAGCACCACTTCTGTGTCTGCAAAGCCAGTCTGCCCCGGGCTGGGGGAGCTGGCCTGGGTCACCGCTTGAATTTCTGCCGGTCTCCTAACGCCGCGCTGGAAAGTGACAAAGCTGCGAAACCGCAGGGCAGGCCGTGGGGCCCAGGCTCCTGTGTCCCCGCCGCCAATCGCCTGCAGGGTCTGCTGGCTGCACGGCTTCCGTTCCGTCCTCACTCCCAACCCCGACCCCGACTCCACATCCTGGGAGGGTGGGGCCTCCTGGTGCAGGGGCCCGGCTTCCCAGATATACGAAAACAGCCGCTCAGGACATAACGGCCGCACTGGGTCAGCCCTGTGAAGCCAGGTCTTCTGAGGCTGTCCTGGGTGTCGCCTCCCCTGAGCAGCCATGGGACTTGGTCCCGCTACGGGGGCCCCTGGAGATCACCGTGACGCAGCGACAAGGTCACACGTTCAGCTCCTGGGGCCTCCAAACCAACACCCCCTCGCCTGGGCTCACGCCTCTGCGTCCAGATTTCAGACCAGTCTGAGAGTAAGAAGCACACGCAGTGGCTTTGCAACATTCACATTTTTTCCTGAAGAGTGGGGATGAAACAACATAATACAGATAAAGTACCTGCCCCAGGCTACATGCTCAAGAGATTCTACTGTCTGAGGTGGGTTTGGAGATCCCCTGCAAACAGAATCCCATTCTCTGCTTCATGCTGTCCAGACCCCCAGGCGGCCCTGTTGGAGGTCGCAGGGTCAGCAGAGGACTCGGGCTGGGACTTCTCAGGGGACACGTTTCTAAAGAGAAGTCAGAGAAGGGGTGACCTGACCCCTCCCTTGACCCAGGCCTGGGAGAGTGATGACCTTGAGCTCCATTAGACTTGGTCACTGCGGCTCCATCCCAACACTGATGGAATTTTCAGTTCAAAATCCCGAGACGTGTTTTTGCATAATTCCTGTTTTGTGCAAATAGCCACATTTCTTTCATTTCTCTGTACTTTCTTAGTCTTTACTGTTTTCATTTTATTTTGAGAGATGAAATGCATTCATGCTCTGTCAAGAAAGCCCCAAGGAATTCAGAAACCTTTTTATGTAAAGGAGAAAGGCAATAGGAAATAAATAAATAAAAACTTGGGGAACTTTAAAATTCTACTTTTACGATGAGAGAAGCTAAGAGCAGTCATGCAGTAAAGTTTGCCTCCCTGTTCACAAGCCCATGTTTTTCTCCACGTACGTAGCGCGAATAGTCCAGCAAAGGAGAATCTCTCAAGGAAGACTTGTTTAGCTGCCACTGAAAATCTACCAGCTCTAACACATTTTAAATGAAACCTCTGGAATTCCCTAATCAAGCAGCCTTCCTTCTCATCACTAGCTCATCACCGACCATTAGACAAGCTTAACCCCAGCCCTGAAGGTCAAAGGTTGACTGTGCTTTGGTTCAATGAGGACTGCCCTTACGGAAGCTCAAGTAACTGAGTGAGCTACAGCTCACATTATCGATTCACAAGTGCTCTCTGTTTTTATGGGATCAGATTCCATTTTGGAAATCGACTTGTGAGGCTGGGTTCCTGCACAGGTGTGAGCTCTCAGCTGCAGGCTGGGGTCCTCCTCCTCCACTCCTGGGACGCCAGCCACGTAGGGCAGGAGACCCAGGCCGGCCGAGGATGATACACCACAGGCCACAGCTCCGGGAGCCCCTGTCTGCGGAGATTCCAGTCAGAAACAAGGAAACGGAATCGGTACCCCATGGATGGCACGGATGTCGCCTCCTAAGAGGCACTCTCTGGATTTCCTTTTTTAAAGTGACCAGGAAACTCCAGGACCTCCCATGGGGATATTCTTTTGCAGCCTAGCTCCTGCTGTCCCTGGAGAGGGGTCATCTCTCTGGAACTCTGGGTTATGCTGAGACCCGTGCACTCAGGGTGAGGGCACACGGCCCCTGTTCAGAATCGCTGGTGACACCGGCTGGTCTGCAGCGATCTCAGCGTGAACTCAGGCGGTGTGTTCACCCCACAGACTCCGAGGCTGGGTCGTGGTGGCCTCGGGGAGGTGGCGGTGCCCAGGAGGTGCCAGTGCCCCCTGCTCAGTGCAGCCCCGACAGAGACCTGCGGGGCCTGGGTCTTGGGCATCCTTCAGGGGGGTTTGCTGGGGCCACTTTCCCTTTCCTTGAAGATAAATGACTTTATTGGGCTTCCCTGGTGGCTCAGTGGTAAAGAATCCACCTGCCCACATGGGAAACACAGGTTCAACCCCTGGGCAGGGAAGATCCCACGTGCTGCGAAGCAACTGAACCCGCGCTCTGCAGCTACTGAGCCTGTGCTCTGCGTTCTGCTGCAAGAGATCCCCTGCAATGAGAAGCCCCCAGCCCCAACTGGAGAAGCACCCGTGCACAGCAAGGAAGACCCAGCACAACCAGGAACAAACAAGATTATCTTTAAAAATACCTTTATTTCTACAGGAGCCTCAAGGTTCGTATTAAATATTCCCGACTTTCCTACGACTATCATAAAGTGTGTCTGTTGATAGGGAAGGTGAAGCTTCATCACGAGTTCTGTTGCCCCCGACACACACTCAGCCTTAAAGCCCCCCCTCCACAGCACCCTGCCCCCTCGGTTCTCCTGAGTCAGAGCCCCAAGCTCAGGGGTCGCTGGAGGGCAAGCCGCGGCCTGGAGCCGAGTCCCGTGGGGTGGTCAGACTCCCACCCAAGGAAGGACGGCCAGTGGCAGAGAACGTTTCAACACGACAATGGACACCAGACCGGGGACTCAGGCCGAGACGGCCCCGCGTCTGCCCCCTGCGAGCCCGGCCCTGCGCCCCGGGGCCCCAGGGGCGCCAGGGAAAAAACCAGCACTCTCACTTGGGGAGGACGGTCAAGGCCAGCTCAGGAAACGCTCAGGTGAAACTGAAAACTAGCAAACAGTTTTCAGGTCACTGTTGGGAGTTCAGCAGATCGACGCAGTAAGACAGGTAGAGTCTGCCTCCCACACGGCATCCCTGTGACTCGGATGAAAAACCCTCGCTCGTCTTTAAGACTGGGATGGCGTGGGGGCTTCCCTTACATCCAAACAACCGACGTCTCCTTTATCTCAAGAGCAAAGGACATCGCGGCACACTCATCCTGAGCTGAAGTCACCGTGAAACCAAGGTCATTTCCAGAGAAAGCGAAGTCAGAAACGTGTCAAGTCCTTTAAAAGGAAAGCTTGTCCTTTATATGATAATTAGCTCAGTTCAAAGAACAACTCTGCTGTCTGAAGGGAAGGAAATGTTTGAGAAGACTTATATGAGACACTGGAAACGCAGCCCCCTGCTTGCGGGGGACTCAGAAGCGTTGCCTTTTGGAGGCTGTCTCCACTCATAGGCTGGAAAGAGCAGCCCACAAAATAAAGTGAAATTGGTTTGTGTTTCCTCAGTAATCATGTCTGACAGAATAATTTTTCAGTAGCAAATGGAAATGGTAAACATTTAGACGATACAAACAATTCTGAAGTCTCTGCTCGCAAAGTCACCTGCCTCCTTGGAGTTCAATATGTGAAGAGCTTTGCTGTGTAATTTAGCACCTATGGGTGAAGTCAGTTCTTCATGGACATCAGCTCACAATATCTTTATTAATTATGGGTGGGAGCATTACATTGATGCTTTGTGTTCAACTTCTTACAGGACTGTCTGTACTGTAAGAGAATGTTTCTGTGGATGAACAGGGACACCCGCAGCTTCTCGGAACACGCACAGGAGAGTCCGTGCCTGCCCGGCAGCACACAGCACTTGCTCTGGCTCCCACAGCCGTCTTCACCCGCATGTGTTTAGAACAGCCGGGGTTCTGTTTGCACAACGTGATTTTTAGCTTCTAACTAGTTGAATAAATGTCTTGGTCAATCCAGGAGCCTCTATGCCCAGGTCAGCCCACACTTAACATTTTATGTCAGATTAGAAAGAGGAGGAAAATCTCTGACCCCCAATGGGTCAGCCACCCCCTGGGGCAGGACTCCCATATGAGAAACAGGGTCAGGGCCGATCTGTTTCTTAGCGTGAGGGCCCTGTGTTGCCAAACGGTAGCAGAACAACGGAAACGCGTCCAGCGCACATCCTGTAGTATGGTAGTCAGAACACTCTGAAGAGCAGCTTCTAACAGATTCAAACAGAACTTAAATATGTGGTTCGATATGGCAAAATACTTTTAAAATGTACTTTAGCTACATAATAACTGTAATGTTTCTATTTTATATTTGATTTTCTGTTGAACTTTTTTCATTTGCCTAAAAATACCTTTTTTTGAAACTCAATCTTCATGCTCAAAATCTTCATATAAAACTTTTAAAGTGATAATGATACATATTTCTTATTAAAATCTGAAGTGGAAATCTGAGTCAAAACATTTTTTTACATTATTTTTCTGGTGAAACTATATTTAGATACAAATCTGCTATTTATCATAAAACAAATATGTCTGTGATTCAAAGTCGAAATAATTTTGCAATTAAGAATTTTCTTTCTTGAGAAAAGTCAAAGTCAGAATGAAAGAACATTTCCTTTCATGTATCTCTATTCACAATGACAACCTAGACGCTTCACTTAGAATTTAATACATATGTTGTATACAGGTTAATAATCGTGATGTTTTCTTCTTGACCCTTAAATGCATTTCATGATTTAATAAAAGAAGACGATGCGGCTCTAGTTCTCTGGCTTTGCCTTCGGTGCTGCGTCTTAATCCAGCAATGAAACTGGAGGGATTCCATCACCTTCTGAAATCCAGTCTCATGTGATTTGAGTCACCACTGGCTGCAAGAAATCCTGTCCATCAGTGTGAGAAGCTCGTGTCCGATGAGGATGACGGAGACCAGGGCACTGCCCAGTGATAAATTATGTGCTGTTTTAAGAAGCTTCCGTCCTACGAGTAAAATTATCAGAATTTTAAGGCTGAAAGCAAATAGTGAGTTTTGTTGTAGTTGAGGCAGATACAGCAGAATACCAGAGATGGCTTGTAAGCAAGAAACACTGGTGTCCCTCCATTCTGGAGGCTGGCGTCTGAGGTCAGGGTCCAGGGGAGTGGGGCAAGGGCCCTGCTCAGGCCACAGTCTTCCCTCCGTGTCCTCACGCGACTGGGGGCAGGGGGCAGGGGGCGGGGTCTTCCCTCCGTGTCCTCACCCAATCCGGGTCCTCATCTGCCGTGGGGGTGGGGGGGTCAGGGTCTTCCCTCTCTGTCCTCACCTGGCAGGGGGCAGGGGGCAGGGCAGGGTCTTCCCTCCGTGCCCTCACCCGTCAGGGGGCAGCTCTCTGGGGTCTGCTTCACCAGGGACCTCATCCCATTAGGAAGACCCACCCTCATCAGCTCCAGCAGCATCACACTGGGAGTTAAGATGCCAACATGTGAATCTGGAGAGGCGCAGACACCCGGCGCACAGCATGTTGTTATGAGGACTTGGACGGTGGAGATGCAACAAAGACAAAGGAAAGCCCACTGAGGGTCCCACACATCTGGGGGAAGGAGGCTGTGTTCAAGTCCATTTAAAATTTAGCTAAGAAATCATTCCTACCCTCTCTCTCCCTGTCCATCCTTTTATTTGTTCAATTAAACAAGACTTTTCTAAAATTATATTTCATAAGAAGAAACTAAAACATTGCTTTTTTTTTCTAATTTAAAAAGCAATAGATGTTGACTCTGTTACCAGTTACAGTGAGGTAACCGGGCCGAGCTTAGCTCAGGACATAAACGACTGGGAAACCGGGCGGGATTTGTGGAGCAGCTGTTCTGGGTGCTGTTACTCGTGTGTCGATTCTTCTTGTCTCTCTTCCATTTCACCATCTTCACTCTGTTCCCTCTTTATTCATCTGATTTTTAATGCAATGTTTTTGGTTGTTTTCTTGTCTTTTTTCAATGCTACAATTTTCCGTTACTTTAATTACTCCTGTCCCTGCCCGTTTCTATGTGCCTGAATGAACGTGGTTTTTTCTTACGACAAACGCTCCTTGAGGATGTCTAACCTACTGTCTAGCACTGGGCTCAGTTTTCTTCTCCTTATGGTGATTTTTTTAGCAAGGCATCTTCAGAAACTCTCATCTTTCGATTCTCATTTTGAATTTTCTTCTAATAAGAGTCTTTCCCGACTCTGCTGCCTTCTCTGGCTTGTATCCTCAGCCTAGACGCTGTTAGTGGTGGCTAGTTAAGACTGTTGTCACGGGAAGGACTGTTTTGTGCCTCTTTCTTTAGCTTCCTCTTTGATCTTGTGAAATCTGGGCTCTTCCATGCATTCACCCCCTGCCTCTGTAGGACTCCTGTCCTCCCCCAGAAGCATAGCCACCCGCAGCCTGCTCCTGGACCCCAGCTCCTCAGATCCCCCCTGAACCCTCAGGTACTGACCCCCAGGAGCTCAGATCCCCCCTGAACCCTCAGGTACTGACCTCAGGACCTCAGATCCCCCCTGAACCCTCAGGTACTGACCCCAGCTCCTCAGATCACCCCTGAACCCTCAGGTACTGTCCCCGGGCCCTCAGGCCCCGCTGAACCGTGGCCCAGGCCCCCCAGGCTCCTTCCAGCCGCATCATCTCAGGCCCCTCGCTCCTGCTGTGTCCACCCTGTGCTGCTCGGGACGAGGTCCTCCTGCCCTCACTCCCTGGCTCCCAGGCAAAGAGTCGCCCATGGTGAACACACATAGGTATTTACTTATTTTAACTGGTTAGCCATTCATTGTTCAGTTAGAAAGAAAAAGCGTACTTATTTTTGTCTTTCTAAAGAGGAATTTTATAACATGAGAGACACATTTATAGCCATTCCCCAATAAGTACTACTCAACTAAACTTTATCCGTATTTTTATAATTCTCTTTATCTAGGAATAGGTCATGTTGGTGAAGAAAAGAAATGTGACTGTGAATGAATAATATTTCTTTCCTTCAGCATCTAAATGAGCAGACCTGATTCTGATAATCCTTGACAAACATTTTAAATCAATTTGGACAGCTTGAGCCCTTAGAGACGTAGGGTTTCCTACATACATACACTTAGACAAAGAAATGGGAGCCTTCAAGCGCTCACGGAACCGGGGCTGAGACGATTGCCGAGCTGCGCACGCAGGCTTAGTGGGATTCCTTGCGGACTTCACGGCCAGTCTCACATGCCGCCAGCAGCCGGACGCCGCCTCCTCAGCCACCTGAGTCCCCTTCATCTGCCGCCGCAGTTCTCACGAGCTGACTCCCTTCTCTTTCACCCCACTCAATCATGCCTTTATGACAATATTTACTGTATTATATCTGCTTCTGCCCTGTTCAAAGAGTATTTCCTTTTATCAGCATATTAAAAATTAACATTTTATTCAAGTGATGAATCTCTAAGAAATGTTTAAGCAGGTGAAATAATTTCCAGGTTCACATCAGAAGTCATCAAGACACGAAGGTCTATTTCCCAAATTGCTTTTTCCTTAAATTGCATCTAAAGCAAAAAGAAGTCTAACTAAAGGAAAAAGGGGGTTTGATGTGCTGTGCATCTGGATGTACTTCTACAGAACCAGGTTGTAAAGGAAGGGACCGAGAAAATCGCCTTACCCAAGTGGGCAAACGAGGTGAGCGTCTACCCAGAGATGCTGTGGCCACCACAGAGACCTTGGCCAGATTCCTCTCTTGAGCTCACGGGACGAGGAGCCCGGGGCCCCCTCCTCGTGCAGAGGTCTTGGGCCTGGAGTGGGAGTCAGGCTGAGTCTCCCTCAGAGAAGATGGAAAAGTGTTTCTCTTCGTGGGGAGAAGAAGAGGGTGCTGCTGCCCGCTGGAGGGGATGAGACCAGTTAGACCCCAAACCAGTCCCTTCCTCCCCGGGCTCACAGACTCCGCACTGTTCTCAGCACGTCCCGCTGTTCCCAGCGCCTCCCGCTGCCCCCAGCGCCTCCCGCTGTTCTCAGCACCTCCCGCTGTTCCCAGCGCCTCCCGCTGTTCCCAGCGCCTCCCGCTGCCCCCAGCGCCTCCCGCTGTTCTCAGCGCCTCCCGCTGCCCCCAGCGCCTCCCGCTGCCCCCAGCGCCTCCCGCTGCCCCCAGCGCCTCCCGCTGTTCCCAGCGCCTCCCGCTGCCCCCAGCGCCTCCCGCTGTTCTCAGCGCCTCCCGCTGCCCCCAGCGCCTCCCGCTGCCCCCAGCGCCTCCCGCTGTTCTCAGCACCTCCCGCTGCCCCCAGCGCCTCCCGCTGTTCCCAGCGCCTCCCGCTGTTCCCAGCGCCTCCCGCTGCCCCCAGCGCCTCCCGCTGCCCCCAGTGCCTCCCGCTGTTCCCAGCGCCTCCCGCTGCCCCCAGCGCCTCCCGCTGTTCTCAGCACCTCCCGCTGTTCTCAGCACGTCCCGCTGCCCCCAGCGCCTCCCGCTGCCCCCAGCGCCTCCCGCTGTTCCCAGCGCCTCCCGCTGCCCCCAGCGCCTCCCGCTGTTCTCAGCGCCTCCCGCTGTTCTCAGCGCCTCCCGCTGCCCCCAGCGCCTCCCGCTGTTCTCAGCGCCTCCCGCTGTTCTCAGCGCCTCCCGCTGTTCTCAGCGCCTCCCGCTGCCCCCAGCGCCTCCCGCTGCCCCCAGCGCCTCCCGCTGCCCCCAGCGCCTCCCGCTGTTCCCAGCGCCTCCCGCTGCGCAGCCCTGCAGCACAGACTCAAGGGTGAAACACAGCTTCGCCATCCCAAGCCACTGGAATTAGTGGACTTGTCCGTTAGAGTAGGTAACGTTTTACCATCGACCAGCCAGTTAGCCTTGGAACTTCAGGCTTTGGTCTTCATTTGGGTGGGGGCGGGGGTGGTGGTGCAGCAGGTTCCAGCTCTCCAGGGAAGGCAGGCATGAGGTCACCTGCTGGGATGGGCAGGCATCCACTCACCATGAGGCTCAGGACTGCAGTTACTAGAAACATCCAGGCTGTTCCATCAACACATTCTCACGTTATCAGTGACCCAGTCTCAGTCCAGGAAGCCCCACTGGGGGTGGTGTCCTGTCCTCTTCACGGGCTGTATTTCCACAGCGTTATTCGAATGAAGGACTAGCATCGTTCTCCCTTCCCAAAAAAGCACTCAGCATTTCGTTGTTGTTAAATATTGTTCAAAACTGTCCTGTAACAGGATTCTGCGGCATCTTTATGCAGGGGAATGTACAAAGAAACAGCAGTTATTCTTCCAAGTTGGCACTACCAAGTGGCTCTCTTTTAATCTAACTTGCAGCGATTAATTTTGGAAGAAATATAATGATTTGGTACAAATACGTCTTTTACTACTTGCCAATGAAAATGCAAGTGGATATCTTAATAACTGTTTTTTTAGTACACGCACAAAAGGTTAGAATCCCCCCAGTCACAAGGCTGTGTCATCCGATTATAAAATACAAGCAGGGTCTCAAGAGTTTGAGGTTTAAAACCCTGAAACTTCTGGTGTCCAAGCTCAGTGTCTGTTTTTCATACTCTAATAGCCATGCAAGGCTGAAGTGCATATGTTTTTGACAATTGTAGAATCAGTTTTCCCTGAAACTTCTCAGAAGATTACTTTATTCTGTCAATTCTTCATGAAAAATCAATATGACTTACTTCTCCATTCATTTCTAGCTGTGCACAACGTGTATTTCAAAACAGATGCGTGAACCTCTTTTGTTCAATGAAAGCAGTCGTATTTCATGAGAAATATGCAATAAAACCTGTGACTGTCTTTTTGGCCATGATTTCTACTCTCAGAAAAATATAGTGAATTCAGTATGGCTCTTGAAAGCATTTTAAAGGCTCTTTCTCTCTGGAAAAAAGCTCTCATAAATATGAATAGCCTCTTTCCTGTTAGCATGGCATGACATTTATCTCTATAGATTAGAGAGGTGGCGAAGCTGGCAGCAGGCTCCTCAGGTGAGCCTGCAGGGTCTCACAGACGCCCTTCGCCAAGTCTGAGCAGCGAGATTGGGCATCAGACTCCCTCCCCACCCAGAGCATCAGGAAGATCCCACTTCTCCGCCTGTTCACCCCTTTCTCCATCCAAACAGCGAGAGGCAAGGGTCCTCCATGGCCTTCAGGTGAGACTTTTTAGGCTACTTATGCAGCCTGAAACATAAAACAGTCATACTTTTTTCCAGCTGTAAAGAAAAATACCTTCTGATGTTTAAAACCACTTTTGTAGGAGTGGGATTGTCCAGGCCATAGATACTTTTCCTGCAAATGGACTTGAAATATTTAATGACTCTTGGACCGGGAAGGGCTGCATGCTCACGCTGTGCCTGCCAGAGGTGTCAGGAGGGTTAGCCTGACTGTTGCCCCTGAAGAGTCAGGACTCTTATGGGGAAGCAAGACGTCCACACGCAGAGAATCGCAGGACGAGATGAATAGAGAGGGCGTGGTCTGCTCAGCTGGACAGGCGGGACCAGCCGTGCTTTTCACTGAAGACTTCACTGTCTGCACGGCGCCGTGAATCCTCTCAAGATGACCCAGAGCATCTGATAGAGATGGGCGGATAGATCGATAGTCACATAGGTGGTAGGTAGACGGTGGATAGATTATAGATAGATAGCAAATGGGCTTCCCAGGTGGCTCAGTGGTAATGAATCTGCCTGCCAGTGCAGGAGACGTGAGAGATGCCGGTTTGATCCCTGAATCGGGAAGATCCCCTGGAGAAGGAAATGGCAACCCACTCCAGTGTTCTTGTCTAGAGAATCTCATGAAAAGAGGACCCTGGCAGGCTACAGTCCATGGGGTTGCAGAATCGTTCACAACTGAGTGACTAAACAACACTGATGCTCATACACTCCCCACTGCACACTCACATACACACATGTACACATTCACACATACAAACACACACTCACACACACATGCACGCATGTATGCATTCACACACGTGCACACACACACACTTTCACATACACACATGTATGCATTCACACATACAAACACACTCACACTCGCACACACATACACGCACGTATGCATTCACACATGCACGCACGTATGCATTCACACATGCGTGCACACACGTGCACACATACACACTCTCACATACACACATACACGCATTCACACATACAAACACACACTCACACATACATGCATGTACGCATTCATACACACTCATGTACACACATGTATGCATTCACACACACACTCACACTTGCATACACACACGCATGTACATATTCACACATGTGCACACACATACACACTCTCACATACACGCATTCACACATACAAACACACACTCACACTTGCATACACACACGCATGTACACATTCACACACGCACACACACATACACACTCTCACATACACACATACACGCATTCACACATACAAACACACACTCACACTTGCATACACACACGCATGTACACATTCACACACGCACACACACATACACACTCTCACATACACACATACACGCATTCACACATACAAACACACACTCACACATACATGCATGTACACATTCACACACACTCATATACACACATGTACGCATTCACACACGCGCACACACATGCACACATACACACTCTCACATACACACATACACACATTCACACATACAAACACACTCACACTTGCATACACACATGTATGCATTCACACATGCGCACACACATGCACACTCACAAACACACATGTACACATTCACACATACAAACACACACTCTCTCACTCACATACATACATGTACGCATTCACACATACAAACACACACTCATATACACATACACGCATGTACGTATTCACACACACACACATGCACACATACACACTCTCACATCCATCATGCCTAACACCCTGCTGCAAGTTGCAGACGCAACACTAAACATCAAAGACATGGTTCTTTCGATGGTGTTTTCAGCCCAGGGGGGTGGGAGGCACACCTGTGAGGGGCCAGAAGCCCAAGGACAAGCGGAGCTGCTCTGGGTCTTGGAGGAACGGCTGACCCCACTCTGGAGGCTCTGGAAGTTTCTGGGGGAAGTGAAGCCTTAGGACATGAGCCGCTGTGGAGGGGATCGAACCCGCATCTCCTGTGTTGGCAGGCGGGTTCTTTACCACTATTACCACCGGGGAAGCCCATGTATGAGCGTAAGAGTGTGTGGGGTGTGCCTGTAGCGGGTGTATGAGCATGTGTCACGCTGGTAACTTTGAAAATTCATCTGGTAGTGAGACGCCCAGGGGCCTTGGACTGAGAAAGCCCAGTAAACGAGGCATCACCACCTGAGAAGGCTGATGAGGATCCTCGCAACGTGCAAAGCGAACGTTTTCCCAGGGTCATAGTGGCTGTGTTCTTGGGGAAAACACACTATGAAAAGAAACAAATGAAAAACAATCCCTTCGTGATAAGTGAAACTTTGCCATTTCAGTTCTGTCATGAGCCCTGCAGAAGCCACACCAGAGGAGACGTTGCAAAGATCCTGCCTCCTGTCCCCCAACCGTGCCTACATTTGATATTTTGTACATAAGCTCCTTGAGAGCTATATTTTTGGTTCACAATTTACTTAAGATGTGGCAGCAAATAAGTCTCAGTTCTGAGAAGGATGAATGTATACAATAAGGCTTAAACAAATCTGTTTCAAAATGTAGTCATACCTCTAGAGACAGCTTCCAGAAGTGAGTAATTTTCTGATTTACCTGTAGCTGCAAAAATAAAGTCACCTCACTTGACTTTTGGGGTTTTCGTTGCTCGCACATCCCTTCAGCAGACGTCTGTGAGCACCCACTGCATGCAGAGCACCACCCAGGACAGAAGGGCGGGCACGTCTCCTTCAGGTTTTGTGTAGAATAGTAACTATCAAACTAGAAAATATCAAGTAGTAACTATCAAACTAGAGACAAAATGATAAATAAATTCTAAGAAAGTGAGTTCCACTAAAAAGAAAATTTCTTTCTGAAAGAAATGCCCCGAACGAGAAATTTAAAGTACAACCACCTCCTGGATGTGCAGATACTGGGTGAGTTTCACTGAAGACTGTTACTTGGAATGAGCAAATGTGCAAAGAAGCATGCATAGGGATTCTCTCTGTAACCCTCTCCAAAACTGCACAGGGCCACATGCATCTGAGGCCTCGGTATTAGTCAGACTCCTCCTAAGAAAGAGAGCCACTTGGTATCTCGGACACACACAGGATACACACGACACATAAAGAACTGGCCAGTGTGATGCTGGAGGCTGAAGTGTCTCCAGATGGGCAGGGTAAGCGCCAGCTCGAGACTAAGAATGGACTGGTGTTTTTTCAGGGAAAAGCCTGTGTCCCAGAGAGAGGGTCCTCAGGCAGAGGGACTCCTCGCTCACTTGGGAGAGCATCTGTTCAGCCCATGCTGCTGACTGATTCGATGAGGCCCACCCACAAGAGGGAGGACCGTCTGCTTTCAGTTACCTGCAGTGAGTACCTTCAAAAGGCAGCCTCAGAGAAGTCCCCAGGACCACACAGGGTCAAGCATCTGCTCCCTGCAGGACCCCATCAGGTGGATGTATAAGATACACTCTCACAGTATTCAACAATACAAAACAGGCTAAATAGCGGATGCTGCACCCAAGGGGATTTTTATATAGCAGTAGATATGGCATCAACTTATAATCACATACACAAGTGTTTGAACGTATTTTAGTTGGGAAAGCATAATAGAGAGTGGAGGTCCATGTGTGGTAACACACCTGTAGATAAGAACGTATTTTAATGTAAACCACACCCACAGGGGGAATAGAACCTGAGAACATTTACACCAATGGTCAGAGAAATAGCGGAATTTTGAGTAACGTTTCTCTGGATTTCAAAATATCTGGATTAGCTCATTTCTTTTAATATACCTTAGGATACGTAGTGAGAAATAGATTTAAGGGCCTAGATCTGATAGATAGAGTGCCTGATGAACTATGGAATGAGGTTCGTGACATTGTACAGGAGACAGGGATCAAGACCATCTCCATGGAAAAGCAATACAAAAAAGCAAAGTGGCTGTCTGGGGAGGCCTTACAAATAGCTGTGAAAAGAACAGAAGCGAAAAGCAAAGGAAAAAAGGAAAGATATAAACATCTGAATGCAGAGTTCCAAAGAATAGCAAGAAGAGATAAGAAAGCCTTCTTCAGCGATCAGTGCAAAGAAATAGAGGAAAACAACAGAATGGGAAAGACTAGGAATCTCGTCAAGAAAATCAGAGATACCAAAGGAATATTTCATGCAAAGATGAGCTCGATAAAGGACAGAAATAGTATGGACCTAACAGAAACAGAAGATATTAAGAAGAGGTGGCAAGAATACACAGAAGAACTGTACCAAAAAGATCTTCACGACCAAGATAATCACGATGGTGTGATCACTGACCTAGAGCCAGACATCCTGGAATGTGAAGTCAAGTGGGCCTCAGAAAGCATCACTACGAACAAAGCTAGTGGAGGTGATGGAATTCCAGTTGAGCTATTCCAAATCCTGAAAGATGATGCTGTGAAAGTGCTGTACTCAATATGCCAGCAAATCTGGAAAACTCAGCAGTGGCCACAGGACTGGAAAAGGTCAGTTTTCATTCCAATCCCAAAGAAAGGCAATGCCAAAGAATGCTCAAACTACCACACAATTGCACTCATCTCACACGCTAGTAAAGTAATGCTCAAAATTCTTCAAGCCAGGCTTCAGCAATACGTGAACCCTGAACTTCCTGATGTTTAAGCTGGTTTTAGAAAAGGCAGAGGAACCAGAGATCAAATTGCCAACATCGCTGGATCATAGAAAAAGCAAGAGAGTTCCAGAAAAACATCTATTTCTGCTTTATTGACTATGCCAAAGCCTTTGACTGTGTGGATCACAATAAACTGTGGAAAATTCTGAAAGAGATGGGAATACCAGACCACCTGATCTGCCTCTTGAGAAATTTGTATGCAGGTCAGAAAGCAACAGTTAGAACTGGACATGGAACAACAGACTGGTTCCAAATAGGAAAAGGAGTACGTCAAGGCTGTATATCGTCACCCTGTTTATTTAACTTATATGCAGAGTACATCATGAGAAACGCTGGACTGGAAGAAACACAGACTGGAATCAAGATTGCTGGGAGAAATATCAGTAACCTCAGATATGCAGATGACACCACCCTTATGGCAGAAAGTGAAGGGGAACTCAAAAGCCTCTTGATGAAAGTGAAAGTGGAGAGTGAAAAAGTTGGCTTAAAGCTCAACATTCAGAAAACGAAGATCATGGCATCTGGTCCCACCACTTCATGGGAAATAGATGGGGAAACAGTGGAAACTGTCAGACTTTATTTTTCTGGGCTCCAAAATCACTACAGATGGTGACTGCAGCCATGAAATTAAAAGACGCTTACTCCTTGGAAGGAAAGTTATGACCAACCTAGATAGCATATTCAAAAGCAGACAAAGGTTCGTCTAGTCAAGGCTATGGTTTTTCCTGTGGTCATGTATGGATGTGAGAGTTGGACTGTGAAGAAGGCTGAGCGCCGAAGAATTGATGCTTTTGAACTGTGGTGTTGGAGAAGACTCTTGAGAGTCCCTTGGACTGCAAGGAGATCCAACCAGTCCATTCTGAAGGAGATCAGCCCTGGGATTTCTTTGGAAGGAATGATGCTAAAGCTGAAACTCCAGTACTTTGGCCACCTCATGCGAAGAGCTGACTCATTGGAAAAGACTCTGATGCTGAGGGAGATTGGGGGCAGGAGGAGAAGGGGACGACAGAGGATGAGATGGCTGGATGGCATCACTGACTCGATGGATGTGATTCTCAGTGAACTCCGGGCGTTGGTGATGGACAGGGAGGCCTGGCGTGCTGCGATTCATGGGGTCGCAAAGAGTCGGACAGGACTGAGCGACTGATCTGATCTGAGGATACGTATAAGAAAAAACAGGGGGTGATTTTGTAAAGAAACGCCACATCCTCTACGAATGCTGAAGGCGTGGATTTTCCAGAATAACTCATTTGGCATCAAGATTTGATGCAAACGGAGGACAAGAGATGTTCCAGGGATGGGTGGAATACAGAGCCCTGAGTGGCCCTCACAGATGCTGGAACAGGTGGAGAGCCCGACAGTGGTCCAGACCACAGGAGGATCAGCTGTGTCCTGGAGTAATCTTTTTACCAATTTTCCGTGCTTTGCTCTGTACGCAACCCTCGTAACTAGGCCTGTGTCGAGGGCCCATTTTTGAGGAAATATGTTTCTAACACCTACTGAGCATCCAAATGTTTTGAAAAGATAGCCTAGTGTGAGTTTGCAAGGGCACAGAATCTTCTGGACACCGAAATATTGCAAATAATATATTGTTCATTTCTACAGAGCTGATGGCACCTCCATCTGGTAAAGATAAACCACCCTAACATAATAAAACAGCCCGTGGTACACTGTATGCTCTCTAAGGGGAAGGATACGGCAGGCCCAGCCTGCTTCCTCTGACCCGTACCATCTAAATGAGCTCTCAGCGCAGTCTTCACTTTAAAAGTATGTCATAAATTAATACACTGTATTTTTAGTATTGCTGTTTAAGTTCTGATTTTCTAAACAGTTTATTGTTATTTAAATTCTCACAGTTCCGATGTAACAACTTGCCTTCCGAAGGTAGGCATGTCTTCCGAAAGACAGCCCATGTGTTGACTATTTAATAAATATTCACTCTGATTCTATCTCTATACTAGGTACATGCCATTACAGAGCTGTAAAGATGAATTCAGGGGTTAAAACACCCCAAAGCCTTGGTTTCGGGAGAAAATGCACAGAAACGCACAGTTGCAGCGCAGCCACGATCTGCTGTTCGGTTCTCGGGCTGCTGCAGAACTGTGTCCGGGGGTCCTGGGAACAGGGTGAGACTGTGGTTCTTTCTAACTGCGGGCCTGGCTCTGGCCTCCCAGAGCGGGTGCGTCCGTGAGGTGGCCCTGCCCTGCGCCTGTGAGGACAGACGAACCCCCAACCCCACCACCTCCAGTGTGGCTGGGTCTCTACCAGCTTCCAGTCACCTGGTCCTGGTAAAGCGTCAGACAGAAAAGAAGGAGATTCATGGCACTGTTTCAGGTGGAGCCTCAGGAGATGAAATGCACGTTAAACTTATAACTGGCTGTTTGCTGTGCCAGCTCTGGCCTCCCATCTCTGCAGGCTCATGTTCTCAACAGGCTGCGTGTCTTCTGATTGCCTTTCCACCTACGTTTGAAAGCTGTTGGAAGCACAGCGAGGTCAGATATATGAAATGGTTTTGTGCCTGTGCCTCTTTGTAAGTCTAACACTTTCCAATAGTACAGATTTTATATTTGTATATTTGTACTTCTTTGACATTTCCATTAAGTCAGAGTGGAAGAACTCACGTGGATTCTTCTATTTAAATGTTGATACTCTTTAAATAAAGTCATGCAAAGCATTTGTAGTGATATCCTATCTAGTAAGGAGATCAAACTTCTGTTTCCATGTGCTTAAGTGAATGGAGAATTGTGGACATTTCAGCTGTTTCAGGGCAGTTGGCTAAAAGCTGCGGAACCGCCTTGGTGTTGGGAGTTGCTCCTGACAGTTTAGCTCTGTGTGTTTATAGCAGCAAAACAGCAGCAAGTCGATCTTGCTAAAACAGTCCTCATGCTTCCCTGGAAAAGAAACAGTGAGAAACCGGTTATAACAGCTGCTGCCAAAGGCTCAGGAATTTGATGCAAAGTGTTTGGTGTTGGAAAATGAAAATGAAAACCTAAAGCCCATGCTTGTTCAATGGAAAAGGTTCAAAATGCTTGTCATGGTGTAGACAAAAAGTACATATTAAAGACGCCTCAAATTGAGAAAATCAGACACAAAAAGGAGAGGTTACAACAAACAAGGCGAAAAGACAAGGGTCAAGAAAGACTATTATGAGCAACTATCTGCCAATAAGATGGACAACCTGGAAGAAATGGACAGATTCTTAGAAACGTTCAACCTTCCAAGACTCAGCCAGGAAGAGAAAAAAGTACATATTAGGAGATCAGAAAACTGAATCAATGTTAAGGACATTCCTTGCTCTGAAGAATTATTAGCTCCAGTGAAGTAAACTTTGCTAGCGTGTGAGATGAGTGCAATTGTGTGGTAGTTTAAAAACTCTTTGGCATTGCCTTTCTTCGGGATTGAAATGAAAACTGACCTTTTCCAGTCCTGTGGCCACTGCTGAGTTTTCCAAATTTGCTGGCATATTGAGTGTAGCACTTTCACAGCATCATCTTTTAGGATTTGAAATAAATCAGCTGGAATTCCACCACCTCCACTAGCTTTGTTCATAGTGATACTTCCTAACCCCCACTTGACTTTGGACTCCAGGATGTCTGGCTCTAGGTGAGTGATCACACCATCGTGGTTATCTGGGTTTTTAAGATCTTTTTTGTATAGTTCCTCTGTGTATTCTTGCCACCTCTTCTTAATCTCTTCTGCTTCTGTTAGGTCCATACCATTTCTATCCTGTATTGTGCTCATGTTTAAATGCTCTTGGTATCTCTAATTTTCTTGAAGAGATCTCTAGTCTTTCCCATTCTATTGTTTTCCTCTATTTTTTGCATTGATCGCTGAGGAACGCTTTTTTATCTCTCCTTGCTATCTGTTGGAACTCTGCATTCAGATGGGTATAGCTTTCCTTTTCTCCTTTGCCTTTCACTTCTTTTCTTTTCTCAGCTATTTGTAAGGTCTCCTCAGACAACCATTTTGCCTCTTTGCATGTCTTGGAGATGGTTTTGATCACTCCCTCCTGTACAATGTCACGAACCTCCATCCATAGTTCTTCAGGCACTCTGTCTATCAGATCTAATCCCTTCAACCTATTTGTCACTTCCACTGTATAATTGTAAGGGATTTGATTTAGGTCATACCTGAATGGTCTAGTGGTTTTCCCAACTTTCTTCAATTTCAGTCTGAATTTTATAATAAGGAGTTCATGATCTGAGCCACAGTCAGCTCCTGGTCTTGTTTTTGCTGACTTTATAGAACTTCTCTATCTTCAGCTGCAAAGAATATAATCAATCTGATTTCGGTGTTGACCATCTGGTGATGTCCATGTGTAGAGTCTTCTCTTGTGTTGTTGGAAGAGGGTGTTTGCTATGACTAGTGCGTTCTCTTGTCAAAACTCTATTAGCCTTTGCCCTGCTTCATTTCGTATTCCAAGGCCAAATGTGTCTGTTACCCCAGGTATCTCTTGACTTCCTAGTTTTGCATTCCAGTTCCCTGTGATGTAAAGGACATCTTTTTAGGGTGTTAGTTCTAGAAGGTCTTGTAGGTCTTCATAGAACCGTTCAACTTCAGCTTCTTCAGCATTACTGGTCCGGGCATAAACTTGGATTATCATGATATTGAATGGTTTGCTTTGGAAACCAACAGAGATCATTCTGTCGTTTGTGAGATTGCATCCAAGTACTGCATTTCAGACTCTTTGGACTATGAGGGCTACTCCATTTCTTCTAGGATTCCTGCCCACAGTAGTAGATACAATGGTCATCTGAATTAAATTCACCCATTCCAGTCCATTTTAATTCGCCGATTCCTAAAATTGATGTTCACTCTTGCCATCTCCTATTTGACCGCTTCCAATTTGCCTTGATTCATGGACCTAACATTCCAGGTTCCTATGCAATATTGTTCTTTATAGCAGTAGACTTTACTTCTATCACCAGTCACATCCACAACTGGGTGTTGTTTTTGCTTTGGCTCTGTCTCTTCATTCTATCCTGAGCTATTTTCCACTGATCTCCAGTAGCATGCTGGGCACCTACCGACCTGGGGAGTTCATCTTTCAGTGTCTTATCTTTTTGCCTTTTCAGACTGCTCATGGGGTTCCCAAGGCAAGTATACTGAAGTGGTTTGGGTCCCGAACCACTGAAGTGGATTGGCCTGCTTCTGTCCAAAGCATCAGGTCACATTTCAGAATCAGTAAGACTTTGAAGGTTAACTCTCAGGTCTCTAGTCTCAGGGTGTCGGGCCCACACCTTGATTTCGGACTTGTAGGCTCCAGAATTGCGAGACCTAAAGTGTCTCTTAGGCTGCCCAGATTGTTGAGCTTTGTTACAATGGCCTGAAGACTTGAGGCAACGCAAAAGGTGAAAATAACCGTTTAGAACAGGTGCCTAAAGGTGTTTACAAGTGGCTATAGAATAAGGCAAGTGTCTAGAACAGCAGGATCTGGGAGGAGGATTTCTTGAAACCAGTCTGAATTTATCCTGAATTTCTATTCTCAATTTACAGAGCGAATGGATTAGACATTTTATAGCTCTGCATTTTTTCTGATAAAAGATCTCGTCCGTTTATTTGTGCTTGTAGGACAGAGCGATGTGTCACAATCTACAACCACCTATCTAAGTACCTGTGTCCTTTCAGCTGGACTTTGGCAGTTATAAATAATTACAAAATGAATGAAGCCAACAACAACAAAAAGCCATCCAAGACAATGAAACAGCCCTCCTCCTGACTCATCTTAACGCATTCAAATGCAGAATGTAAATAGCACGCTAAGAAATAACTGTGCTTCGCAGCAAGCCAACATTTAAAAATCAATTTGATGGTGATTTCTAGCTCAAGAAAACTGCAGTTCAGTCCTTTCTATATCTTCCACCATTTTTTTTTTGAGAAGAAAAATTTTCTTTTAATTAGAGCCTCAACTTCAGAAACCTTCCAGACTTGCAAGGAATGGGCCAGAACAATGGCTGTTTAATTATTCTTGTTTCAATACACATTCAGATAGCATTTTCTTTTTTCTTTTTTTTTAATAATTTTTTTAATTTAATTTTATTTTTAAACTTTACATAATTGCATTAGTTTTGCCAAATATCAAAATGAATCCACCACAGGTATACACATGTTCCCCATCCTGAACCCTCCTCCCTCCTCCTTCCCCATACCATCCCTCTGGGTCGTCCCAGTGCACCAGCCCCAAGCATCCAGTATCGTGCATCGAACCTGGACTGGCATCTCGTTTCATACATGATATTTTACATGTTTCAATGCCATTCTCCCAAATCTTCCCACCCTCTCCCTCTCCCATAGGGTCCCTAAGACTGTTCTATACATCAGTGTCTCTTTTGCTGTCTCGTACACAGGGTTATTGTTACCATCTTTCTAAATTCCATATATATGCGTTATTATACTGTATTGGTGTTTTTCCTTCTGGCTTACTTCACTCTGTATAATAGGCTCCAGTTTCATCCACCTCATTAGAACTGATTCAAATGTTTTCTTTTTAATGGCTGAGTAATACTCCATTGTGTATATGTATTTTTTAACCAAGGAAATTGGATAAAATGACTTTCAAAAGGTAATACTTAAAATCAGTTATAAAATATTACCAGGCAATTAAAGAACAAACAGTAAGTGAACCATGAACTTCCAGATGTTCAAGCTGATTTTAGAAAAGACAGAGGAACCAGAGATCAAGTTGCCAACATCTGTTGCATCATCAAAAAAGCAAGAGAGTTTTAGAAAAACATCTACTTCTACTTTATTGACTATGCCAAAGCCTTTGACTGTGTGGATCACAATAAACTGTGGAAAACTCTTCAAGAGATGGGAATGGCAGACCACCTTACCAGCCTCCTTAGAAATCTGTATGCAGGTCAAGAAGCAACAGTTAGAACTGGAAATGGAACAACAGTCTGGTTCCAAATTGGAAAAGGAGTACGTCAAGGCTGTACGTTGTCACCCTGCTTATTTAACTTATATGCAGAGTACATCACGTGAAATGCTGGGCTGGATGAAGCACAAGCTGGAATCAAGAGTGCCAGGAGAAATATCAATAACCTCAGATATGCAGATGACATCACCCTTATGGCAGAAAGTGAAGAAGAACTAGAGCCTCTTGATGAAAGTGAAAGAGGAGAGTGAAAAAGCTGGCTTAAAATTCAACATTCAAAAAACAAAGATCATGGCATCTGGTCCCATCACTTCATGGAAAATAGATGGGGAAACAGTGGAAACAGTGAGAGACTTTATTTTCTTGGGCTCCAAAATCACTGCAGATGGTGACTACAGCATGAATTTAAAAGATCCTTGCTCCTTGGAAGAAAAGCCATGACAAACCTAGCTGCTAAGTCGCTTCAGCCGTGTCCGACTCTGTGCGACCCCATGGACGGCAGCCCACCAGGCTCCCCCGTCCCTGGGATTCTCCAGGCAAGAACACCGGAGTGTTGCCATTTCCTTCTCCAATGACAAACCTAGACAGCATATTAAAAAGCAGAGACATTACTTTGCCAACAATGGTCCATCTGGTCAAAGCTATAGTTTTTCCAGTAGTCGTGTATGGATGTGAGAGTTGGATTATAAAGAAAGCTAAGCACAGAATAATTGATGCTTTTGAACTGTGGTGTTGGAGAAGACTCTTGAGAGTCCCTTGGACTGAAACCAGTCAACCCTAAAGGAAATCAATCCTAAATATTCATTGGGAGGACTGATGCTGAAGCTGAAACTCCAATACTTTGGCCACCTGATGCGAAGAACTGACTCATTGGAAAAGACCCTGATGCTGGGAAAGATTGAAGGCAGGAGAAGGGGATGACAGAGGATGAGATGGTTGGATGGCATCACCGACTCAATGGACATGAGTTTGAGCAAGCTCCGGGAGTTGGTCATGGACAGGGAAGCCTGGCGTGCTGCAGTCCATGGAGCCACAAAGAGCTGGACACTACTGAACAACTGAACTGAACCGAACTGAAAGATCCCCAAATTAACAAAATATTGTCTCTGTGGGGTGCTGTTCTGTATGTAAGCTTATCAAGTCTTTCAGAACAAGCTGCCTTTGTGAGCTCCAACCATAACGCAGTTGGCATTTTGCACACAGGGAGTAAGAATCACTTTCATTAAAGTAGTAGGAGTCCTAATACATGGTCTGAGCATTCCTATCCGCAAAATTCATTTGTAAATCTCACACCAAATGGATATTTTTCTGTGTCTGGTTGTATGCCAGAGGCTAATTGTTGCTAAAGCAAATGACACTTTCTTCTATTGGGTCTTTACACTGTAGTTCACTGAAGTACAAATTAGCAGAAGTATTATAATACACAGTGTAACACAGAGCCCACTGACAGCAGCGGCCTTGGGCAACACTGTAGGTAGAGTCTCTGTTCTGTTCCAGCACTTTCTGAAGGGAGGGCGAGTGTGCTGCCGTGGAGACACTGTGGTTGTCCTCTGGGTCAGTTAGCACTCTACTGTCTCTGATGGGGGCTCTTATGTCTGTGATATGACTAATCATCATAGCAGTTGAAGAAATTTGTAATAACAGTAGTGAGTTTATTGAGTCCTGTTTATATTTCAGATAATACCAGGTAATACCAGATAGGATATTTCAGATAATACTAATGTTACAAATTAGTCATTGTAACAACTCTCCAAAGAAGGAGTTACAACTTCGTCTTTGAAATCGACATTCAAGGAATGAGAGCCTCACCTCCTTAGTCAGGCGCAGGGACAGGGCGCGGGGCTCCGGCTGAGGTCACTCACTGCCCCAGCCCCAGGTCCCGCTCCGCTCACCAGCGCTGGGATACACAGGCCTCCACCTCCTCATCTGTGAAATGGGATGAGACTGGCATTGAGCTCAGGAAGATGCTGAGGGCTGTGCACAGAGGACACTCGGGCTCCGGTTCGCTGCACAGAAAGCTCAGGAAAACCCTGGTGGCCCCCAGCACCGGGCACCATCGCCCTCAGCGCCGACTCGGGCCCAGGCAGTGACCACTCTGTCCTCCCCACCCCGCGGCCACGGGCCACATCAAACCCCGCTGCACTGCACGGCGACATGCTCAGAGAGCAGTGCCACATCTGGGCTCCATTTCCTCAGTTCAAATCATGGGCCCCTGAAGAAAAGGAGTTAAGCTTCCGTATTCTGGAGCCTGTTCACAAAACGGTAAATGCTTCCCCACATTCAAAATTTATGTCCTCCTTCTTTGGAAATAAATTTGCAGAGAGCTTCCCATTGTTCTTTACTTGTTGCACTGACTCATTTTGTAATCAGAGTTCCCTCATGTGAAATGCTGAAGTATAGTAATTTGAAAGTGGCAGTGACAGGCACACAGATCGCTGGGCAAGCAAAATGATTGTTTAGGAGACAGATATGAAGGCTGAGTTTGGATGTTTTTAATGTGAAAAAAACTGGGAAGGATGAACAACAAGAATAAATTTTGTACAAGACCTACTGTCTAATCAGTAAATTCTGCATAATTTACAAAGATGCTCTTCAGGCGTCCACAAGGAGAAAAAGGTGAAAGAAGATTTCATCACAATGTCGCTATGGCAGCAAAGCATCGTGGACGAACCATAGAAGCATCCTTTATCTCTCTGGCAAATACATAAGTAAAACCGTGGAATTTTATGGAGTATCTGAGATAATGCATTGTTTATATGCCATATTAAAATAGTTCTAAAAGCATTGTAAGTCAGTAAATGTTAGAACGTTAACATAGTAAGTCAGTGAATGTTGAAATTTCTATAGCACACACACATACACACCTCTCTATATTTCCAAGGAAATACATATATAAATAAATATGCATGTGAGATAGGGGGCGGGCGTGGACATCAGAGAAGAGCAATTACTGCAATATAAAGAAAGTCCCTCAACAAAGCCATGATGATTGTTTAAGCGGGGCTGCTGTTCCCAGCTCAGTCCTGTCAGCCTAAAACCCAAAGCGATAAGAAACAGTGCTGGGCTACAACAGGCTGATCGCTTGCCCGTTTTTCATCCCTTTAGAAGCCCCACTGAACGGAACTGCATGCAGATTAGGAGAAGCTGCAATTGTAGAAACAAAATAATAAAAAATGGCGACGTGCATGTCAGTAAGGAGACGAGTCCGTCTCTCCGGGTTGGACACGGAGAAAGGAGACCTCCGTGCACTGTGGGTGCGGAGGGACACGGTGCCGTCGCCGTGGGCAACAGTAGGAGGGCCTCAAAAGCAAAGAGGGCCCGGAATGCCACTCCTGGGTGTTTACACGAAAGAAAAGGAACTCTAATTCTGAGAGGTATCCGCGCTCCAGTGTTCTTCACAGCATCGCTTACAACAGCAACCTAAATGCCCGTCGACAGAGGAGCCGGTAGAGACCACGTATGTGTCTGTCAGAATATCAGCGGTGGACTTCACTCGGCCATAAAGAAGAAGGGAACCTCGCCGTTTGCAGCAGCGCTGATGGGCATACGGGGCGTGTCACCGAGGGAATAAGGCAGGCAGAGAAAGACAGTCATGTTGTTTTCACTGTTCTATGGACTTGCCAGAGGGACAAAGGAGGGACAGGGGATGAGTGATGAAGGTGGAGAGGATTAGGAGGGACAGAGTCCAGTTATAAAATAGGTCATGGGGAGGTACCACGCAGCGCAGGGAAGATAGTCAATAGTGTGATAACTCAGGTGACATGTGGTGACTGGACCTATCGTGGCGATCAATTCATGACGTAAATAAATGTCGCATCTCTTTGCTGTACATCTGAAACTAATATAATATTGTATGTTGACTATATTTCAAGAAAAAATGAAAAAGATGCTAAAAATTGAAATCGGAGAGCAAAACAGCTGGTATATATGACACATTTTATGACAGTAAATTTTTTGAAAAACTATTGTATTTTCATCCAAAGGACTTCTGAAATAAAAATAAATCTACTGTCACGGTCATTTTGAAAAAAAGAGGGAATTGCATCTTCTAAACCTCGAAATGTCCTGTTGAAAATGTGTGTCTTCCGGGGTCGATACTGAGGGGTTTCAGCCGGAACCACTGGGCTTGATGCCCTCTCGGCCCCGGGGACAGGGGACAGAGGACCTGGGCAAGCCGCCTGCCTCCCTCTTCTCTGTCACCTCCCTTTGTCATGGTTTTCGTAGCGTGTGAGATGAGTGCAATTGTGCGGTAGTTTGAGCATTCTTTGGCATTGCCTTTCTTTAGGATTGGAGTGAAAACTGACCATTTCCAGGCCCGTGGGCACTGCTGAGTTTTCCAAATTTGCTGGCATATTGAGTGCAGCACTTTCACAGCATCATTTTTTAGGATTTGAAGTAGTTCAACTGGGATTCCATCACCTCCACTAGCTTTGTTCATAGTGATGCTTCCTGAGGCCCACTTGACTTCACATTCCAGGATGCCTGGCTCTAGTCTAGTGATCACACCATCATGGTTATCTGGGTCATGAAGATCTTTGTAGCGGCCACTGGAGAGGAGCGCGGCAGGGGCGGAGAGGGGAGCAGAATGCATTTCCTGCATCCCACGCTCACTGCCAAGTGACACCAAACCCCTAGCTTCTGCTCAGGCTTCCTGCACCGTGTTCTGCGCACCAGAGCCTATGATCCGTGTTACCGCCGTGGTTCTCCCGTGTAGCACGAGCCTCACACCTGACACGAGCCCAGTGAATATCTTTGAATAAATAATGAAGGAGATAAATGAATGCTCACCTTATTAAATTAGGAAACAGAAGAATCTCATATACTTGGTTGTAGCTGGATGTTTTACTAAAGCACTTTCTTGTAACAGAAAATCTGTAGCATGCAAGCAATTTTCTGCAAGAAGTAAATACATCAGAAATTCAAACTTTTAAAAATGTGTATGCTTTGTACATTTATAATGTACTTTTCAAGAAAAAAAGAAAGTATTAAATGAGAAATTAGCCTCATAATTATTTTTATCACAGCACAAGTTGAGGAGAATAATATACCATGTTGCTCAAATTTCTATTCATCTCACTTAAGTCTGTGAAAATCAAAGTATCTTTGTGTTCAGAAACTAATCCTCTTCTCAGAGCCTCCGCACACTTCTGTAGCTGAAAACAAGGTTTGTACTTTATGAGTCAAAACTCATTGTATTCATAGTTTACTTCTATTTGGAGACTATTCTAAAAATTCAGGTACATATTTGGATACTCTAGTACCTACTGTATATTTAAATATCTTCTCCAAATATTCTTACTCAGGTGAGGATATGGTGACATGACCAGTTTACAGTTCACTCATTCATTCTCCAGAATACTTGACACGTATGTTCATAACCCGATTTGGGAAGGACATTTTTATTATGTGAGCAATAAAATGTCTGGAATCCATCAAGTAAGAGAGGCGGTGGCCTTATTATGCCAGCCATCCACTGGATGCTGAGCTCCCTGAGGGCCCAGTGGTCTCGCATGAGTCACAGCCCTGGTGTCTCCTAAGGCATCAAGACATCATTCAAGAATCAATTCTTGTTCAACGGGTGAAAGATTGAGAAAAATATTGAGTAGTAAAAGTGGTGAAAGATACAAGTATTTACATACAGTTATAGGCCCTCACTGATCACCCACCTAAACCCATTCTTGGTTTAAAAGCCCTCTACTGTCCGGCAGCTACACAGCCTGGTCAGTTTCTGAATCCTCTGAGCATTGCTGATTCTCAAGGGGCCCCAAAAGCCGTGTTCCTCCGGGAGAGCCCTGCAGGGACTACCCCCTCCACTGCTGTGGGACCTTCTCTCCTTTGCCTTCTTGCTTTCTTTCTGTCTTCCTTCTTTCCTTCCTTCCCTTTCTCTCTTTTTCCTTCTCTCTTTCTTTTTCTGCCCTCTGCTCTTTCACTTAAGAGAATGCCCTCAAAGTTCATCCATGTGGTTGCAAGTGGCAAGATGCATTCTTTCTTGTGGCTGAATAATATTCATTATCTGTACATATAATATACATGCATATGCGTGTACATGGCATATATGCATATATCATGCGTCTGACACATGCCTCAGTACACGCATACACAAAGGCACTCACACTCCACAGCTTCTTTATCCATTCACCCACAGCTGGACACTTGAGTTGCTTCCAGGTCTTGGCTGTTGAGGATAATGTTGCAATAGACAAGGGAGTGTAGATACCTTCAATGTCCTGTTTTTATCTCCTTCAGTTATACACCCAGGAGGATTGCTGGGAATAGTAATAACTCTATTTATTTCTTGAGGTACGCCCATGCTGCTTTCTCCATCTGCCTGTAGCAGGACACTAGGTGGTGTTTTTAAACTGTATCTGCTACACAAGAAGTGCATTTGCATGTGCCATAATTTCTTGGTGTTATCTAACCTAGAAATTCACTAAAGAGTAAAAGAAAATCTATTAGTCATTTAAGAAAAACAGTATCACTTATGATCATTACCATATTTCTGTTTCACTATGTCTAAAACTCACAAGAACTACAGAGTAGGGCAGTCTTCGGATAATAAATGTTGCTGCTCAATTCATATTGTTTTGGAATTTGTTGATATTTGTGTGCTAAGAAGTTGAACCAGTCCATCCTAAAGGAAATCACTCCTGAATGATCATTGGAAGGATGGATATTGAAGCTGAAACTTCAACACTTTGGCCACCTGATGCAAAGACATACTGTATGTGTTCCAAGTCACTTCAGTCGTGTCTGACTCTGCGGCCCCATGGACTGCAGCCCACCAGGCTCCTCTGTCCATAGGGATTCTCCAGGCAAGAATACTGGAGTGGGTTGCCAGTTCCTTCTCCACACATACTGTACGGTCTCACTTAAATACTGAACCTGAAAAAAGCCAAACTCAGAGAAACAGAGTAAATCGGTAGATACCAAGGTGCAGCAGGGAAAAGCCAATTCTGACTCCATGTTGGAACTGTTTCTTTGATTTGCTTTCTGTTGCTTTTGTTACTATAATCACACATAATCGCCTGCCTCGGAGAACCCTGTCCCTCTGCCCGACTGTTAAGCTGCCTTTGCTCAGAACCCGGTCCACCTGTGGATGGCAGGCAGGAAGAAATTAACTAGCTCCTCCCTGAGGCTTGCCATTCTAGGAGATATTTGCAAGGTTAATGGCCTTTTTCTTTGTTTTCTCACCTCCCCACTCTGATCTAAAGAAGAACCTGGCATCCAGACCCCAGTAAGAGAGTTATTTTGAGATTTTCATCAGCCATCCTTTCCTCCACACCTCATCTCCAACTCATTGGCTTGTCCTGCAGGGAGCAGAGCAAGATTGGACTCTGTAGGTAACAAGGGGCTTGGGACTTGGAGGGTTGCAAAGATGTTGATCAGAGGGTACAAACTGTTCAGTTACAAGAAGAATAAATTCTGGGGACCTAATGTACAGCATGGAGACTATCGCTACCAAGACTGTATTATATACTTGAAAGTTACTAAGAGAGAAGATTATGAACGTTCTTACTCTAAAAAGAAATGGTAGTTATGTGACCTTAGCTAGGCTAGGATGGTAATCACCTTGCATTGTAAGTGTAGATTTACAAATAAGTGTAGTTTACAAATAAACACTTGTACACCTTAAGCTTGCACAATGTTATCCATCCTCTGGCAAAAGGATAAGGGGCCTGCAGAGGATGGAACTGTTAGATAACATCACCTACTGGATGGACACGAATTTGAGTCACTTCCAGAAGATAGTGGAGGACAGAGGAGACTGGCTTGCTGCGGTCCAGTGCGGTCACAAGGAGTTGGACGCGACTTAGCGACTGAACAGCAGCTATCAATCACTTCCCAATAAAGCTGGGAAAGGCAGCAGTCACACTGAGCAGTCTCTCTGACTGCCCAATCTCCTCTTGTCCACCCTGCCTGGGGCTTTCTCTTTGCAGAGACAGGTCACATGGTCCCCGTCTGGACTTTCCGCTCTCCCGCCTCCAAGGACCCTGGGCGGCTTCCCCAGGTGAAAGCCTGCGCGCACCTGTGCCGAGTAAGTGTCGTGCCCGGCAGACAGGGATTGGAAAGCCTGGCAGATACCTGCATGCTGCTTTTAAAAGGCTGGTCGCTTGTGCGGGGGGCGGGGTGGGGGGTGTTTCCTGAGATTATCCCAAACTGTCATTTGCGTTTGAATGAGGATGACTTGAGTCTGCGTAAGCCAGTACTGCCCAGACGAGCAAGGGGACCGCCGACCGGCCGGTGCCTGCCCGAGTCCTCACTGCCCGGCAGTGCGAGGTGGGCATCCCCAAGCCCAGTGCCCGGGGCGTCCGGGGTCTCAGGTCCGCGCTGCCTCCGGGAGGAACCGAGTCGATCGTGCGGTTTGGGGCGCGGCGCCGGGTGAGGCTCCCGTGCTCTTTCCTTTTCTGGACAGTCCCCGGGGCCCGACGTAGGCTCCGGATGCTGGGAAGACCACAGGGGAGGGATGCCAAGGACGCAGAAGGCTTCGGGCTGCGACCACCCGAAGGCGGGGAAGTCCTGGGAGGCGGGAGGGGACTCCCCGCGTCAGATCCTCTGGGGTGCAGGGGTGGGGAGGGGGCGCAGGCTGGGAGGAGCGCTAGACCCTGGGGCGGGTGTCCGCAGCCCCCAGACACCACCACCACCTCCCCCGGGGAGCGCGCCCCCCGCGCCTCGGCCGCCGCGCGCCCCTCCTCCCCGGGGCGGGCCCGGGGCGGTGCTCGTGGGAGGAGCTCGGCGCCCCCACCCACTGCCCGCCGAGCCCGAGCCAATCCTGAGCGCCGCCCGCGCCGACTGGGGCTCGGACGCGGCGCCCGGGTCCCTGGGAGGCTGGCGCGGGCCCCGGAGCGCGGGCCCGCCGAGCCGGCGGCGATGAGCGCCGAGGGACCCCCGCCCCCGGCTGCCCGCCGCGGGCGCCCGGGCCGCCTGCAGGTGAGTGCGCGCCCCTCCTTCCCCGCGGCCCGCCTTGGCTCCGCGGCCCCTTCCTTCCCCGAGCCCCCTCCTCGCGGCGCTCTTCCCCTCTGCGCCTCCTTCCTCGCGCCCGGGTCCCTGCCGGCGTCCCTTCTCTGCGCGCTGTCTCCCTCCTTCCCTGCGCCCCCTTCTCACCTGGCTTCCCCTCGCCTTCTGGCGCCTGCGTCCCTCCTGCGTCCCCGTCCCCAAGCCCCCGGCCGGGGACCCTCCGCCGTCCCACCCCAGCACCCCAGACGGAAACTCGTGGGGTCTGCCTGTTCCCGAGTTGAGGGCTGGAAGGCGCGGGGACTCGTGGCCCCAGTGAAGCAGGTTTTCCGGGACTGGGGCCTCTGGGTTCGTCCCTCCTGTTCCTGCGAGCGGCTCCTGGGCTTGGGGGTTCAGGGCCGCGGAGCCCCCTGAACCCACGAGGCGGGAGCCTCCCCGAGCTCAGCTCGGTCTTGGGGGGCCTGTGTCCGGTGCTGTCCCTACCCCGGCCGGGAGCCCCGCTACTTTGGGGTTAGCCCAGCCCTGGTGTTGGATCATGATACCAGTTCGGGGTGCGTGTGTGCGTGACTTCTCTTCTCAGTCCTGCCTCAAACGGTCCCCCAGCTCTTACTTTTCAATCTCTGCATTGTTGCGGGGAAGCAGCAATGTGCCCCAAAGAAAAACGATAAGTTCTGGAAGAGCCTTGGAGTCGCACCCAGCCTCGCAGAGTGTCTGGGAGCCGTCTGAGGACAGGGGCCCAGGAGAAGCGGGACCGCCTCCAGTGGGGTCCCTCCCCACAGACGCCCCAAGCCCAGGAGAGGCAGGAGACATCCGCTGGACTCAGCTGCCTTCTTAGGGTAACTGAGCTGTGTTTCCAGCGACTGTGGTTTGAAGGCTTTTATAAATCCTCCTGTGTCGACATGTTTCTAAACTAGGGCAGTATTAAGGACTGTGTGGTTTTCTTTAAATATGTGTAGAAATAGTTGCCTCCCCCAGCAAGTTTTCAGTGAAGTTTCGGGTAAAGCTCCCTGTTGATTGTTTGAAGTACTCTGTCACAGAGGAGATTTGCAGCTGTTACAGATGGAAATTAAACTGGGAAGAGGTGCTGGAAGTGAACTGCGTCCTTAAGAAGGGGAGGCTGGGGGTTCTGTCCCCCATGGGGTGACAGACATGCCCTCGGTCAGGAGCTGAGGGGCTTTCCGAGGGTCCCGTCTACAGCCACTGTGATTACAGTTCAGGAACCAAGTGGATTTGTCCTGCTGCATAATTCACCTCCTAGAAGAGTTATTGGCAGCAACTTCAGCTTTTAAAAAATATGTCAATGGCGGATCCTCAAATAAACAGTCTGTGGAGTGCTAAGTGCTGGCTCCTTAGGCACTAAATCTGGGGCTCAGACAAGGGTTGCACGCTGTTTGCCGAGCTGTGATGGTGTGATGACTGCTTCCTTCGTAGTCAGAGTCTTGAGGACGTGATGCCCCGCACCTCTTGCTGCCTGGGGTTCCATCAGCACCCGAGGACGCGGGCTGGAAGAGGAACTCGGAGCTGCAAGACCAGGGATGCTGTCTCTGGTGTGGTGTCACGGGTCCCCAGGCGTGCTGGGTGCTGAGTGCTCGGGCCCACAGCAGGCTCAGGGCTCATTTATTCATTAATCAAATGAGTCTGTTACATGTTCTCCCTACACATGTCTTTTCCAACAGGAACGTTCAGCGCACACAGCCATGGATGGAGCCTGCCTTGGCACTAAATGTCTTTGCACTGTTGGCCTCTAACGGCCATTGGTTTTCCCTTGAATCCCTGGCGTCTGGACAGCCATGCGGATTTGCTGTATTTCCTATCAGTAACTATCCATGACATCACTGAATGTGCCTAGTTACTTACATTTCAGTTAAGAAGGAGAACTTAGTGCTTCTAATTAGACAGTGATGACATTTAGGAAAGTTGTTTTCAACCCATTATAATTCTAGCTGTAAACATCTTGTTTTTTTAAATCAGCAAAACAACATGTTCTTTCTGATTGCTGCTTTGAATCATGAGAACTTGGCCTCGCTTGAGTGTCCCTTGCTCAGGATTGGAGCGTCTGTGTCTCTTGCATTAGACCTGCTCCCTGGCGCACACGTTCCCTGGGTCGAGCCCTGGTTTACCTGCCTCCCCGACCCCGCCGTGTGGATAAACCCCGCGGGAGAGATCCACCAGTGTGCCCGCTTTCGCGTTCAGACACTGGCTGGTTTGTGCTGAACGCACATTTCGGTTTTTAATGCACGCTGCTGCTCCAGTGGAGGCTTCTGCTCGCGGACTGGGAGCGCCAGTCAGGTGTGGATCTCAGAGTGAGCGTGCTGACTGGAAGTGAGAGCCTGTCAGGTCATGAGAAGTGTGTGTCTGGTAACGTCGCCACTTCCTCGTCTAGTTAGGGAGCTGGGTTACCCGGGACACGCGGGGAGTGGGGAATCCCCCCGGGTAGCCCGGTAACCTGGGGGAGGCTGTCCTTGTGCTTCATGCTCATCACGTGTCTCTCGTCCCAGCTGACTCATCTTTGAGATAGGCGTGAAACTTCTGATGGTGTCTGTGACGTCATAAGCAAGACGGACATCTTTAAAAACGGGGAATTACCTGGTTTTTTCAGGAGGTATGTGAACATTTTAACAAGATACAAGTTTAAAAAAGTATGCTTATTTATTGAAACTATCTGATGTAAAAATATGCCATATTTCACCAGGCAAAGTATGAGGAACAGTGACCTTTTATATCTGCATGTCTGTATGGCTGCAGAAGCATAAATATGGCTTTTAAAGTTTCAGCAGTAGCCCCCACGTCCCATAATGTCCCAGGAGACGTGCAGGAGGCAGGGCTGACGGCAGAGCTCCACAGATTGAATTCCAGGGAAGAGTGGCAGGTGGAGACACTGAGCTGATTTATCCTCCAGACAGAGGGAGGGGAGTCAGTCAGTGGGCTCACAGTCGGTTCCCTGTCTGTGACTGGGCACCCTGGCTGCAGAATCAGGATGGCCGTGCGTGTCCTGGAGGCTCGCCTGTCACCACGGGAAGCTCATGGCATCAGGCGCGTGGGGTCCTCTCTGCACCCAGGGCCCTGTATTGGCCGCACAGAGCAGACACTCCCCCTGAGCTCATGGACGTGGGCAGTGGGTGGCCCCAGCAGGATGGGAACTGGGGACCATGTGTCCCCTGCCACCTCCACCGCCACCCGAAGAACCTGCGGTTTGGGTTCTGTCGTGGTCCGGGCACGGGTTGGAAAAGAATTTCCAGACGTGAGACAGAATGAGAGGGAAATAAAGTTAATTAGAGTGGGAGACGCTGTTAGAGCAGCGGGCCAGCTGGAGGGAGAGCCGACGTTGGACAGGGTCCTCAGTCCACTTTTATACCCAGGGTACAAGGCGTGGGACGGGGTCTTGCGGGTCACTTGCTGATTGGATGAGGCATGTGTACTGGGCGGGGGAAGGGTAGGGCAAGTACCTTCTCCCTGTGGCGTAGGAGGGGAGACAGGTTATACTGTTCCTCTAATAGTTACAACATGGGGGCCAGAAGGACAATAAGGGTCTGGTTTTTTCGTCCCTGCATTCCAAGACCCTCCTTGGTTTTATCTGCGCTTTGGCCCATGGGTCACCACAGGTTCTAAGAGTCCTTTGAGATCTGATTCCAGCATCCTCAGAAACTCACCAGTTAATCTACATGCATTTTTTGAGATGAACCAAGGCAGGTTAAAGAAATACTTCTGGAGGAAAAATACAAGAGGATTTCATGGAAAAATGCATTTGCATTTAAACTGGCTTGTGCTTTTTCTTATTTCCCGCTGGTTACTGTTGTCACTCAGATTGCGGGCTTGGTGAGGGCTGGGCTTGTTCTCACTAAACACTCGAGGTCACCTTCCCCCAGGCCAGGCCGAGGTGCCCTCTGTTCTGTGCTGAGCACCAGCCTCTGCACCCTGGAGCCCTGCTTCCCCACCCCTCGCCTTTCTCTTTGATGCTGTTGAAAAGTGTGGTGAAGACTATGATGTTGTGTTTTTCAGTTAAGATTATTGGTGAAACCGTTTCTGTTTTCTACGGAAGCTGTAGTTCTACATCCTGTGCTGCTGCTGCTGCTGCTGCTGCTAAGTCGCTTCAGTGTGTCCGACTCTGTGCGACCCCATAGATGGCAGCCCACCAGGCTCTGCCGTCCCCGGGATTCTCCAGGCAAGAACACTGGAGTGGGGTGCCAAGCATTACTAATTAGCTGTGTTTTGATTAAGCAAAGAAGTGGGAAATTTTGAAACTGCTCCTCTTAGTTGCTTAGCGGACCCGTTAGCAGTTATTGCTAGAAACAGTCAGAAAAGGCCAGTTAAGTGGTGGTTCCCAGGGGGCCTGCCGGGGAGCCCGGCACCCTTGCTGACCTGCTTCTCCTGAGGGGGTCTCCGGAGCTGTCTCTCTGTACCTCACACCTGGCGCTGAGTCTGCGTGTTACTTACAGTCCTTACTGTGAGTGAATAAATCTGCTTGTCCTTGGACATCAACTCTATTTTTGATAGGCACCAAAACTCCTAGTATTATGGCGCTGAGTTATACCTGCAGTTACATAAATGGTAAGGTTCAGGGTCAAGTCTCATGCTGTTGTTAGCATTCATACCACTTTATTTCTCATGCTGACTTTAGCTGAAGGCAGACACCCTTCCCCTGTGCAGTGAGTGGTAATTGCGTTGACTAAAAGAGAAGTAACTGTAATTATTTATATTTTGATGGAAGTAGTTTAAATGACAAATGATTATAAGAATTAAATTCCATTTCTAGAATGAATGTGAATTCTCTTAATAGGAGTATAATTTGCTGTCTATTTTATGAATTATTATCTGTAAGAATATAACCACATGAATGAACCCAACTTCTACATTGGGACATTTTTGTTCATTGAACTAGTGTTTAGGGGAACAGTCTGTATTTAGAAAGTGTGACAAAGCTGTCAGTTATTCCTGTCAGAAATTAGCACATTTGGTATTGAAAATAAACAGTACGTTTGTCAACGTTCGCACCCATTTTGGTGACTGGACCTTCAGAATCAAAGTGCTGTGGGCCTCGGGTGTTCTCTGACCAGGAGCCCAGCTTCCCTCCCTGAGTAAGAGCTGGGAGGTGGGCTATGAGCTCAGCAGAGCTGGTCCTCTGCTTTGGCTCTGCGAGTGGGGCATGCGGACCTTCTGCTGTGGGTCCTTTTCTTGTTTCCAGGGAGCCTCACCCTCTGGTTAAACTGCCCTTGAAGCCCACTAATAGCCATCGCGGGGCCCCTTGGAGCCCCGCCCGGCTGGTCAGTTAACACTCCTGGGACCCACCTCGTAACCTCCTCTTGAAGCTCGGTCTCTGTGTTTATGCGTCAGAAGCAGCACCAGCACCCGCCCGCCACCCCCACCCCCAGCGCTCACCTTCTCTGGACGCAGCCGCCCCAGCGCACACCTTCTCTGAACGCAGCCGCCCCGGCGCTCACCGTCTCTGGCTCTGGTGTCCCGGTGGCTGCCCTGGGCTTTAGTGCGTGCTTCCTCGGCCCGACGCTGACGTCAGCCGGCTCGGCCGCGCCTCCCTTCTGAACCCCGCCGGGTCGGTGTCCGTCCCGCCTGCGTTAGCCCTGCTAGCTCCTGCTGTCCTCGGCCCGCTGCTCCTCTGCTGTCGGAAGCCGCTTCTGTCCAGTATCTGTGCCTGTGTGCTTCACGAGCCTCGTCCCGCTCGCGGGTGTACGTGTGGACCAGTCGCCGTCAGTGATTGCCTTTGGAAAGGGCAGAATGGCGGCTTCGCCAGAGATGCTGCTTGTGAGTCAGTGGGAGAGTCCCCTTTCTTCCAGAAAGAGACTCAGGACTGGATGAGTCAGTGAGACCCTGGTACCCAATGGCCGATACACAGGCACTAGCTGAATCGAAGGATTCATCCCAGTTTAGGTACATAATGCTGTGACTGAGGAAGCCAGTTCTGTTTCTGGCTCTTGTTCTGAGAATTTGTAATTATGATTAGCTGTTTTGGGTTTGAATAAAACCTTGCCTTTATATTTTTATAATAGCTGTATCTTAATATCACTCGTATAAACTGGCATCACTATTAATGGTAAAATGTAGCATATTCTCTTCCCACCTCTGTCCTACTGAACATTATCCTTAATGGTTGCTCTTCAGATAATCACACTTTACCGAATGACTCCGTTAGCTGACCTTTCATGTTACAATTCTGTGCAGTATTTGTTAGGTGGAGTTCCGCCTCACCGTCACCTGGGCCAGGCGGACCCCTGAGGCCGCGGGGCACTGGGGACGCGTTGGCCTGGTGTGGGTAGTGCCCGTCCGGTGGACGCTGGGGACGCGCTGGCACGGTCCGGGTGGTGCCCGTCTGCGGGGCGCTGGGGACGCGCTGGCCCGGCGCAGGTGGTGCCCGTCCGCGGGGCGCTGGGGACGCGCTGGCCCGATCAGGGTGGTGCCCGTCTGCAGGGCGCTGGGGACGCGTTGGCCCGGCTCAGGTGGTGCCCGTCCACGGGGCGCTGGGGACGCGCTGACCCGATCAGGGTGGTGCCCGTCTGCGGGGTGCTGGGGACTCGCTGGCCCGGCTCAGGTGGTGCCCGTCCACGGGGCACTGGGGACGCGCTGGCCTGATCAGGGTGGTGCCCGTCTGAGGGGCGCTGGGGATGCGCTGGCCCGGCGCAGGTGGTGCCTGTCTGAGGAACGCTGGGGACGCGCTGGCCCGGCTCAGGTGGTGCCCGTCCGCGGGGCGCTGGGGTCTCGCTGGCCCGGTCCGGGTGTGCCCATCGCGGGGTGCTGGAGATGCGCTGGCCCGGTGCGGATGGTGCCCGTCCGCGGGGCGCTGGCCCTGTCTGGGTGGTGCCCGTCTGTGGGGCTCTGGGGACGCGCTGGCCCGGTGTGGGTGTGCCGGTCCGGTGGGCTTGATGAGACAGCCAGGCTGCGTGGACACACTCCAGCTTCCGCGGTTATCGTGTGAGACGGGCGGGAGGTTTCAGGTAATTGCAGACTTGTGTGGGTGGGTGAGGGAGAGACGCAAGCACGTGCTTCGAGTGACGGGCACGTGACCCCAGCTCTCCGCGCGGGTCTCAGCCGGCTCCCCGCCCGTCAGCTGCTGGCTGCAGCCCGTACTCCAGGCTTGGGGTCTGGACCCTCTTTGGTGGCTCCGCGTTGCAGGTGGTGCCCGCCTCTCTGTGACTCACCTGTAAGGCCAGGAGGACAATGCGGAGAATCCTCCTGTCTCTGGAACAACGACTATGAATTAGTTTTTGAAGAGGAAAGTTTAAAGTATTTTTTCTCTCTTCCCTCAGAACTGCATTTCTAAGTTACCTTTTCTAGTATGTTGAAAACTTCAAACATAAACATTTTCTAGTTTCCGTTAAAAACTGTAAGATAAATCGTTTAATAAATTTTTAGAACAGAATTTTTTGGAGATTTTCCTTTATTATTATACATTGAATATCTATTAACATAAACAAAATATCTGTGGTGTTTAACTTCTAATTTCTATCTCATTGCAGTGGTAACTGGTGAATACCTAATGCAAGATTTGATGTAACACATGGCGGATTTTTTGATTCTTCAAAGAAGTGATATTTTAGTGAAGCTGGGCTGACAGAAGTTTTGTGAATTTCCTGCAATTGCTTTACAGAAAAACTCTGAAGTCACTCGCCAAAGCTAGTGTTTCAGTTCAGTTCAGTCGCCCAGTCGTGTCTGACTCTGCGACCCCATGAACCAGGGCACGCCAGACTTCCCTGTCCATCACCAACCCCCAGAGTTCACCCAAACCCATGTCCGCTGAGGCAGTGATGCCATCCAGCCATCTCATCCTCTGTTGTTCCCTTCTCCTCCTGCCCTCAATCTTTCCCAGCATCATGGTCTTTTCACATGAGTCAGCTCATCCATCAGGTGGCCAAAGTATTGGAGTTTCAGCTTCAGCATCAGTCCTTCCAGTGAACACCCAGGACTGATCTCCTTTAGGATGGACTGGTTGGATCTCCTTGCAGTCCAAGGAACTCTCAAGAGTCTTCTCCAACACCATAGTTCAAAAGCATCAATTCTTCAGCGCTCACCTTTCTTTATAGTCCAACTCTCACATCCATACATGACTACTGGTAAAACCATAGCCTTGACTAGATGGACCTTTGTCGGCAAAGTAATGTCTTGGAAAACTAATGTCTCGGCAAACTAATGTCTCTGCTTTTTAATACGCTGTCTATATTGGTCATAACTTTCCTTCCAAGGGGTAAGCATCTTTTAATTTCATGGCTGCAATCACCATCTGCAGTGATTTTGGAGCCCAGAAAAATAAAGTCTGACACTGTTTCCACTGTTTCCCATCTATTTGCCATGAAGTGATGAGACCGGATCTTAGTTTTCTGAATGTTGAGCTTCAAGCCAAATTTTTCACTCTCCTCTTTCACTTTCATCAAGAGGCTCTTTGGTTCTTCTTCATTTTGTACCATAAAGGTGGTATCATCTATATATCTGAGGTTATTGATATTTCTCCCAGCAATCATGATTCCAGCTTGTGCTTCATCCAGCCCAGCATTTCTCATGATGTACTCTGCATAGAAGTTAAATAAGCAGGGTGACAATATACAGCCTTGACGTACTCCTTTTCCTATTTGAAACCAGTCGGTTGTTCCATGTCCAGTTCTAACTGTTGCTTCCTGATCTGCATACAGGTTTCTCAAGAGGCAGATCAGGTGGTCTGGTATTCCCATCTCTTTTAGAATTTCCAAAGTTTATTGTGATCCACACAGTCAAAGGCTTTGGCATAGTCAATAAAGAAAAAATAGATGTTTTTCTGGAACTCTCTTGCTTTTTCCATGATCCAGCAGATGTTGGCAATTTGATCTCTGCTTCTTCTGTCTTTTGTAAAACTAGCTTGAACATCTGGAAGTTCAGCTTGGAGACTTTTAAGCATTACTTTACTAGACTGTGAGATGAGTGCAATTGTGCGGTAGTTTGAACATTCTTTGGCATTGCTTTTCTTTAGGATTGGAATGAACACTGATCTTTTCCAGTCCTGTGGTCACTGCTGAGTTTTCCAAATTGGCTGGCATATTGAGTGCAGCACTTTCACAGCATCATCTTTCAGGATTTGGAATAGCTCAACTGGAATTCCACCACCTCCCCTAGCTTTGTTCGTAGTGATGCTTCCTAAGGCCCACTTGACTTCATATTCCAGGATGTCTGGTTCTAGGTGAGTGGTCACACCATCATGATTATCTGGGTCGTGAAGATCTTTTCTGTACAGTTCTTCTGTGTATTCTTGCCACCTCTTCTTAATATCTTCTGCTTCTGTTAGGTCCCTACCATTTCTGTCTGTTTTTGAGCCCATCTTTGCATGAAATATTCTCTTGGTATCTCTAATTTTCTTGAAGAGATCTCTAGTCTTTCCCATTCTGTTGTTTTCCTCCATTTCTTTGCGTTAATCACTGAGGAAGGCTTTCTTATCTCTCCTTGCTATTCTTTGGGACTCTGCATTCAAATGGGTATATCTTTCCTTTTCTCCTTTGCTTTTTGCTTCCCTTCTTTTCCCAGCTATTTGTAAGGCCTCCTCAGATAGCCATTTTGCTTTTTTGCATTTCTTTTTCTTGGGGATGATCTTGATCCCTGTCTCCTGTACAATGTGACGAACCTCATTCCATAGTTCATCAGGCACTCTATCTATCGGACCTAGTCCCTTAAATCTATTTCTCACTTCCACTCTTAGGTCATAAGGGATTTGATTTAGGTCATACCTGAGTGGTCTAGTGGTTTTCTCCACTTTCTTCAATTTCAGTTTGAATTTGGCAATAAGGAGTTCATGATCTGAGCCACAGTCAGCTCCAGGTCTTGTTTTTGCTGACTGTATAGAGCTTCTCCATCTTTGGCTGAAAAGAATATAATCAATCTGATTTTGATGTCGACCATCTGGTGTTTAGGATTTGAAATGCAGTGGAAACCAGGATTTAGTGCTAAAATCTCTTGTGATTGAAGTCAGTGGTATTTTGAAAAGAAATTGATTCACTTAAGACCCAGAAAGAAATAAAAAATAATTTGAACCTACAGAACTTTTAATTTTAAGATGCAATATAAATAATATTTGTGTATTTTTATATTTTGATGTTGCTGTTGTTTGTTAAGTCACTGAGTCGTGTCTAGTTCTTTGTGACTCCATGGACTGCAGCCCGCCAGGTTTCCCTGTCCTTCACTGTCTCCCAAAGTTTGCTCAAACTCATGTCCATTGAGTCAGTGATGCTGATGTTAATATAGTTATTTTTTTTATTCAATTTTAATTTAAAAAAGATTATACATGTGTTCCCCATCCTGAACCCTCCTCCCTCCTCCCTCCCCATACCATCCCTCTGGGTCGTCCCAGTGCACCAGCCCCAAGCATCCAGCATCGTGCATTGAACCTGGACTGGCATCTCGTTTCATACATGACATTTCACATGTTTCAATGCCATTCTCCCAAATCTTCCCACCCTCTCCCTCTCCCACAGAGTCCATAAGCCTGTTCTATACATCAGTGTCTCTTTTGCTGTCTCGTATACAGGGTTATCGTTACCATCTTTCTAAATTCCATATATATGCGTTAGTATACTGTATTGGTGTTTGTCCTTCTGGCTTACTTCACTCTGTATAATAGGCTCCAGTTTCATCCACCTCATTAGAACTGATTCAAAAGTATTCTTTTTAATGGCTGAGTAATACTCCATTGTGTATATGTACCACAGCTTTCTTATCCATTCATCTGCTGATGGACATCTAGGTTGTTTCCATGTCCTGGCTATTATAAACAGTGCTGCGATGAACATTGGGGTACACGTGTCTCTTTCCCTTCTGGTTTCCTCAGTGTGTATGCCCAGCAGTGGGATTGCTGGATCATAAGGCAGTTCTATTTCCAGTTTTTTAAGGAATCTCCACACTGTTCTCCATAGTGGCTGTACTAGTTTGCATTCCCACCAACAGTGTAAGAGGGTTCCCTTTTCTCCACACCCTCTCCAGCATTTATTATTTGTAGACTTTTGGATCACAGCCATTCTGACTGGTGTGAAATGGTATCTCATAGTGGTTTTGATTTGCATTTCTCTGATAATGAGTGATGTTGAGCATCTTTTCATGTGTTTGTTAGCCATCTGTATGTCTTCTTTGGGGAAATGTCTATTTAGATCTTTGGCCCATTTTTTTGATTGGGTCATTTATTTTTCTAGAGTTGAGCTGTAGGAGTTGCTTGTATATTTTTGAGATTAGTTGTTTGTCGGTTGCTTCATTTGCTATTATTTTCTCCCATTCTGAAGGCTGTCTTTTCACCTTGCTAATAGTTTCCTTTGATGTACAGAAGCTTTTAAGTTTAATTAGGTCCCATTTGTTTATTTTTGCTTTTATTTCCAATATTCTGGGAGGTGGGTCATAGAGGATCCTGCTGTGATGTATGTCAGAGAGTGTTTTGCCTATGTTCTCCTCTAGGAGTTTTATAGTTTCTGGTCTTACATCCACCAGAAAATTACTAGAACTAATCAATGATTATAGTAAAGTTGCAGGATATAAAATCAACACACAGAAATCCCTTGCATTCCTATACACTAATAATGAGAAAACAGAAAGAGAAATTAAGGAAACAATTCCATTCACCATTGCAACGAAAAGAATAAAATACTTAGGAATATATCTACCTAAAGAAACTAAAGACCTATATATAGAAAACTATAAAACACTGGTGAAAGAAATCAAAGAGGACACTAATAGATGGAGAAATATACCATGTTCATGGATTGGAAGAATCAATATAGTGAAAATGAGTATACTACCCAAAGCAATTTATAGATTCAATGCAATCCCTATCAAGCTACCAACAGTATTCTTCACAGAGCTAGAACAAATAATTTCACAATTTGTATGGAAATACAAAAAACCTCGAATAGCCAAAGCGATCTTGAGAAAGAAAAATGGAACTGGAGGAATCAACCTACCTGACTTCAGGCTCTACTACAAAGCCACAGTTATCAAGACAGTATGGTACTGGCACAAAGACAGAAATATAGATCAATGGAACAAAATAGAAAGCCCAGAGATAAATCCACGCACATATGGACACCTTATCTTTGACAAAGGAGGCAAGAATATACAATGGATTAAAGACAATCTCTTTAACAAGTGGTGCTGGGAAATCTGGTCAACCACTTGTAAAAGAATGAAACTAGAACACTTTCTAACACCATATACAAAAATAAACTCAAAATGGATTAAAGATCTCAATGTAAGACCAGAAACTATAATATAGTTATAATATAGTCAATTCTTAATGACACTCAGGATTTTGGAATAATGTTCACCTTGGTGGCTCAGACAGTAAAGTATCTGCCTGCAATGGAGGAGACCCAGGTTCTATCCCTGGGTTGGGCAGATCCCCTGGAGAAGGGAAGGGTTACCCACTCCAGTATTCTTGCCTGGAAAATCCCATGGACAGAGGAACCTGGTAGGCTACATAGTCCATGGGGCCACAAAGAGTTGGGGGTGACTGAGCAACTAACACTTTCACATTTCAAAACCCTTGTATTTCTCTAAGATTTAAGAAATTAGAATACAATTCTGAAATTGGTGATAATCAAAGATGAATAATGACATGCTCAATCACATACGTATTAACTACTCCTTCTCTTTATATAATATATATTTGTTCTAACTACCAAAATGAAATAGGAAAAAATAACTAATAGTATATATAGGAAGTGCAATGCTTAGATCCAACCAGTCCATCCTAAAGGAAATCAGTCCTGAATATTCATTGGAAGGACTGATGTTGAAGCTGAAACTCCAATACTTTGGCCACCTGATGTGAAGAACTAACTCATTTGAAAAGACCCTGATGCTGGGAAAGATTGAAGGCAGGAGGAGAAGGGGACAACAGTATGAGATGGCTGGATGGCATCACTGACTCAATGGAATGAGTTTGAGCGAGCTTCGGGAGTTGTGACGGACAGGGAAGCCTGGCATGCTGCAGTCCATGGAGTCGCAAAGAATTGGACATGACTGAGCGACTGAACTGAACTGAACTGATGCTTAGATAAGATTTAGTCATGTTAAAACTTAATTTCTAAATCAGATAATGTAGTTTATTAATTTGATATGAGCATATATAACATGATATGCTAAATTCAGTTCAGTTCAGTTCAGTCGCTGAGTCATATCCGACTCTTTCTACCCCGTGGACTGCAGCATGCCAGGCCTCCCTGTCCATCACGAATTCCCACAGTTTACTCAAACTCATGTCCATTGAGTCAGTGATGCCATCCAACCATCTCATCCTCTGGCGTCCCCTTCTCCTCCTGCCCTCAATCTTTCCCAGCATCAGGGTCTTTTCAAATGAGTCAGCTCTTTGCATCAGGTGGCCAAAGTATTGGAGTTTCAGCTACAACATCAGTCCTTCCAGTGAACACCCAGGACTGATCTCCTTTAGGATGGACTGGTTGGATCTCCTCATACTCCAAGGGACTCTCAAGAGTCTTCTCCAACACCACAGATCAAAAGCATCAATTCTTCAGCGCTTAGCTTTCTTTATAGTCCAACTCTCACATCCATACATGACCACTGGAAAAACCATAGCCTTGACTAGACAGACCTTTGTCGGCAAAGTAATGTCTCTGCTTTTTAATATGCTGTCTAGGTTGGTCATAACTTTCCTTCTAAGGAGCAAGTGTATTTTAATTTCATGGCTGCAATCACCATCTGCAGTGATTTTGGAGCCCAAGAAAATAAAGTCTGTCACTGTTTGGATTGTTTCCCCATCTATTTGCCATGAAGTGATACAACCAGATGCCATGATCTTAATTTTCTGAATGTTGAGTTTTAAGCCAACTTTTCCACTCTCTTTCAGTTTCATCAAGAGGCTCTTTAGTTCTTCTTCACTTTCTTCAATAAGGGTGGTGTCATCTGCATATCTGAGGTTAATGATATTTCTCCCGGCAATCTTGATTCCAACTTGTTTTTCATCCAGCCCAGCGTTTCTCATGATGTACTCTGCATATGTTTAATAAGCAGGGTGGCAATATACAGCCTTGTCGTACTTGTTTCCCTATTTGAAACCAGTCTGTTGTTCCATGTCCAGTTCTAAGTGTTGCTTCTTGACCTGCATGCAGATTTCTCAGGTGGCAGGTCAGGTGGTCTGGTATTCCCATCTCTTTTAGAATTTTCCACAGTTTGTTGTGATCCACACAGTCAAAGGCTTTGGCATAGTCAATAAAGCAGAAGTAGATGTTCTCTGAACTCTTGCTTTTTCAATGATCCAGCAGATGTTGGCAATTTGATCTCTGGTTCCTCCGTCTTTTCTAAAACCAGCTTGAACATCTGGAAGTTCATGGTCCACATACTGTTGGAGCCTGGCTTGGAGAATTTTGATCATTACTTTGCTAGCATGTGAGATGAGTGCAATTGTGTGGTAGTTTGAGCATTCTTTGGCATTGCCTTTCTTTGAATGAAAACTGACCTTTTCCTGTCCTGTGGCCACTGCTGAGTTTTCCAAATTTGCTGGCATGTTTAGTGCAGCACTTTCACAGCATCATCTTTCAGGATTTGAAATAGCTCAGCTGGAATTTCATCATCTCCACTAGCTTTGTTCACAGTGATGCTTCCTAAGGTCCAGTTGACTTCACATTCCAAGATGTGTGGCTCTAGGTTAGTGGACACATCATCGTGATTATCTGGGTCATGAAGTTCTTTTTTATACAGTTTTTCTGTATATTCTTGCCACCTCTTCTTAATATCTTCTGCTTGTCCTTTATTGTGCCCATCTTTGCATGAAAAGTTCCCTTCATATCTAATTTTCTTAAAGAAATCTCTAGCCTTTCCCATTCTATTGTTTTCCTCTATTTCTTTGCATTGATCACTGAGGAAGTCTTTCTTATCTCTCCTTGCTCCTCTTTGGGGCTCTGCATTCAAATGGGTATATCTTTCTTTTTCTCCTTTGCCTTTCACTTCTCTTCTTTTCATAGCTGTTTGTAAGGCCTCCTAAGACAACCATTTTGCCTTTTTGCATTTATTTTTCTTGAGGATGATCGTGATCACTGCCTTCTCAACAATATCATGAACCTCTGTCCATAGTTCTTCAGGGACTCTGTCTATCAGATCTAATCCCTTGAATCTATTTCTCACTTCCACTGTATAATTGTAAGGGATTTGATTTAGGTCATGCCTGATGATCTAGTGGTTTTCCCTACTTTCTTCAATTTAAGTCTGAATTTGGCAATAAGGAGTTCATGATCTGAGCCACAGTCAGCTCCCTGTCTTGTTTTTGCTGACTGTGTAGAGCTTCTCCATCTTTGGCTGCAAAGAATATAATCGATCTGATTTTGGTATTGACCATCTGGTGATGTCCATGTGTAGAGTCTTCTCTTTTGTTGTTGGAAGATGGTGTTTGCCATGACCAATGTGTCTCTTGGCAAAACTCTGTTAGCCTTTGCCCTGCTTAATTCTGTACTCTAAGGCCAAATTTGCCTGTTACCCCAGGTATCTCTTGACTTCCTACTTTTGCATTCCATTACCCTATAATGAAGAGAACATCTTTTTTGGGTGTTAGTTCTAGAAGGTCTTGTAGGTCTTCATAGAACCATTTAACTTCAGCTTCTTCAGCATTACTGGTTGGGGCATAGACTTGGATTACCATGATATTGAATGGTTTGCCTTGGAAACAAACAGAGATCATTCTGTTGTTTTTGAGATTGCATCCAGGTACTGCATTTCAGATTCTTTGTTGACTATGTTAAATTAAGTAACAGAAAACTTAATACAATGAAGAGGAAAAAGCTGGCAGTTAAAAAGAGGAGGTAAAATTGAAAAGCTTTCCCATCAGGACAAGACACAAAACGCTGGCTAAGATTGATGAGTCTTATGCATTCTTTTTCTGATATAGGTGGAGCCAGCCCAGATCTTTGTGCATTAATGCTACTTCCTTCCTTTGCTTTCTCAAATTCCATTGTGACCTGTAGGTTCCTTTCATTTTTGGGTGGAGCTGAAGTACTTTGGATTTGTAGTCTCTGTGTCACAGGTGGGCAGGAGGTGGGGGTTGGTTTGGACCCTGCACTGCAGGTTATGGAGTAGAGTGGAGACTGGAGTCCTGGGGAGAAAGAGATGGTGGTTCAGCCAGTGGAGTCCCTGTGGGGTCAGGGCGGTGTCACCACCTTTGCTGTGAAAGCCCCTTGCTGCCCTGGGGCTGGAGCCGGAAGGGAGGACTAGGTGGCAGGGGTGCGGCTGACCTCAGAAGCAGGTCACAGGCTGCATCCAGCCCCTCCCCAGTACTCCCTGTGGGTCCTGGCTCTTTCTATCACCTTCAGTTTAAATCTATTTATTTCACGTTTCGGAATTTGTGTGAATAGTAACATAATGTTCCTGCCTCAGTGTGGAAAATGTTTAAAACGTTGAACAGCGTAAGAAAAGTGTGTGACCTGGACGCATGTGTGTGGCTAGCATTTTATACACTTCTGGCTTTTTTTGCTATGTATCCTATTAGCTAAAACCATCCATTAGGTGCAATTTTTGTCCTGCGTTTTAAATTGTCTCTTTATAAAATGATGACTTGCACACTTTTTAGATACATTCATCAATATTGCCAAATCTCTGCTCAATAGTCTATTATATCAACAGAGAGGCTTGGCAGCTGTTCCCGTGAGAAAGGATTTAGTGGTGAAGTCTGCTTATGTATGGAATCCAGCACAGCCCCTCCAGGTTGCTCTTGCCAGCTTGCTCATCTGTGGCTAAGTTGACTGTGTCCCTTAGGAATCCTTGGTAGCTGTTAAGTTGACTCACGGTTCGTAATCCCATGGGGAGAAAATGCCAGATTTCTAAATCCCACAAGCCTTTCCAGTTCTCAAGCTGGTTGTTTTCACTTGTCAGAAATGCATCAGTAAGTCATGTTTTGGGGATGGATTTGTGTGATTCATTTTCTAAATCTAGCATCTCTCCCCTGACTATGCAGGGAAGAAGGCAGTGGGCTGGTGCTCTCCAAGGTGCTGAGGGAAAAAGAAACACTATCAGTTCAACATGTTATACCCAGCACAGCTGCTCATCAGAGCTGAGGATGCTGGAAAAGGAGGTCCAGGTGGGCGAGAGAAGAGTGTGTTCCTGTAACAAGACCTGGGAGCCCCCAGAGATGGGACCCAGCGGGCACAGACTCACTAGTGCCCTCTGTTGAGAGGGTGTGCTCTCTTGTCTGTTAACTTCCAAAGTCAGGCTTTATTACTGGTTTTTCTAGAAGCTCTTTCCACATCTTCACTTTTCTTGTGCCGTCCCTTTGTCATGGTAGGTGTTCTTCCTGGGATCCCTGTTCTCCCTAAAGAACATCCTTAGAGATGGCAAAGGCCTCTTGAGGACTGAAATCTCTCCTTTTTACCACACCTTCCTTCTGCAGGACTTACAGAATTCTGGTTTATTTTTGCTGGTACTTTGGAAGTGTATTTCCTCTGATGCCCATTGTTGCTCCTCAGAACTCTGCCATCAGTGGCCTTGTCACTGGTCAGGTGACTGTTTGCATCTGTGCGTGAAAGACCTTTTTTCCTTTGTGTTATTCAGTATCATGATGGCATTGGTTCTAAGCAGTCCTCCAGCATTTTCTCTGAGAATTCTGCCCCTCTGCACAGCACCTCTTCTCTTTGTGGGGAATTTCACCTGGACGTGAGGGAATGTGAACTATTACTTATTTTCTTGTATTTTTGATTATTTCTCTTTGTGTTTCTTAGAAATCTGATGGTCAGCATTCTTTGCAAACTATATTTCTTTAAACTTTATCTCTGAGTGTTATAAGATTGGGAAAGGCATTTATAATGCAGAAGCCATAAGAAAAAGGCAGATAGACTATAAAAAATATTTTTTAATCTCATAAAAAATAGACAAATTAGAAATAAAGTCAAAACAAGATAGAAAATTATTTCTAATATAAATGATAGTTGAAGAGCTATATTTTTAACTAAAAAAAAAAGACTTCCAAGATTGCAAAAGGAACCCAAGATAAAAAACTATACAAAGGATATAAACTAGCCTTTAAATAAAGAGATTATAACTAGTTATAACTATATGAAAAAAGATACATCCTGTCCCAACCAAAGCGTGGGAGGACTGTAGATTCTGGGATTTTTTTTTATGTTGGTGATGGTGTTATCAGCAGATGAGGGAGCTGTTGTTTCTTCCTTTGCAGTCTGCACTCCTGTGTTCATCTATTCTGCCCCAGTATGGTGCTGTGCTCCAGATGCAGAGTGTCAGTCCGATGAGGGCTGCACCTCTTTTGCCTGCAAGAGAGCACACGGGACCCCCTCGGGAGGTCAGAGCCTAGGGCATCTTCCAGACCCACCTGTGTCTCCTGGGGCTCAGCTGTGTGTCCTCAGTCCCACTGTGACACTCCTTAGCCATGAGCAAGGCCACATCCATGCTTCTGATGAGCATGCCAATGAGATTCTTGCGGACACAGCACACGTGCAGTCAGTCAAAATATTTTCTCATTTGCTCTTTGATCCTTGCAGTGACTCATGGTTTACAAGGAAGTACATAGTTCACTTTCCAAATATTTCGGGGTTTCTAGATACTCATGTTTAATTCTGTTGTGAGTGGGGACATAGTTTGTCTGCCTGGCATATGATGCTGAGTTAGACTGTCGGGGGCTGTGTGTTCATAGGCGCCTGGCTGTGGCTGCTCAGAACCAAGCCTGAGGACTCAGCGAGGGCTCCTCTTCTCCACAGAAGTGCCATTCATGGTCTCACGGAAACTCAGTGATGGGCTGGTCGGATGGAGGGGACAGGCTGGGTCGCAATGTGGCTGATCCCTGTGGGCACAGCGCTGTGCAGTGGTGACGTCAGGCTGCCAGGGGTCAGTCCCCAGTAGGCATCGTGTCTGCCCTCCTGCTGGCACAGAGGCAGCATCCTTCCTGGACCCGGATGGGGCCAGAGGCAGAGCCAGCAGTCTCAGTGGGTCTGGGGGGTCTGGGGACAGCTGGGAGCTGCCTCTCCCACCTTCTCACTGACCCCTTGACCCCGCGTCTCCAGAGTGGTGGACTGAACTGGCTTCTTCACCTCCTGAGTTCCCTCTGGGGAGCTGGGTGGCATCTGAAACTTTCCTGGGGCTTTGAGCTGAGGAATATTTCCCTCAAAACATGGTTTTAGGCAAAGGGCTCCTTCCCTGTGATCTTTTTCTGTTCTCCTTTTAAAAGGTATTTCCCTTTCTTGAGACTGCAAGAATAGGAACAATCAGTGCCACTTATTATGCAAATACGTGGGCTTCTTTCAACAGCTGCTAGAGCGATTTTCCACTTAAAGATGTTTTAACTCTTAATGTTGTATTTCCAACTTTCCAGCCCATTGAATGCCCACAGAGTATCCGTGAGCTCATTACAGCCTGTCTCAAACTCAGAGCGATCAGATTAGCCTTCGTTTTGTCTGCAGTTAAGTCTTTATCACACACGCTGCAGTCTAATCAGGTGTCATGTGTAAGGGTCGAGTTTTCAACCACAGCCCAGGGTTAGGGCCTCTCTTTTGCAGGTAAAACAGATGAGAAAGAGTGATTTTCATAGTAAACAGCAAAATGAGAGAAAGTGCCCGTTCCCCAACCCCCCACAGCCCCTGCGCTCTGCAGACCCCCCTGTGCTGCGCAGGGTGACGGGCAGGGTCAGGAGGGCAGAGCCCGGCACAGGATCCAGGGTGGCGCGGGGCATGTGAACGCAGAGGAAGCCCAGGGCAGAGGCCCTCGTCGGCTCTGGCTCGGGGGGTGGGGCCCCCGGGGCCCGGAGTGACACAGGACCGCTTTCCTGTCCTAAGCCCAGGTCTGCAGTGTGCAGGTCCGGCACTGGTTTTTCAATAGGAGAGGGAGTTTCAGCATCACAGTTTAACTGGGATGGACATAGACTTTTTTGTTTCTTTTACAGGATTTTTTCTTCCGTAGCAATAGAAGAGAGATGTGCTGAGCTACACAGTTTGCTGGGAAAGATGCTCTGGGCACAAGTCCATTATACATTGCTTTTGTTCCCAGGAAACCTTTGTTCATTTTTCCCCGAGAGCAATCACCTCAATTTGTGAAGATACAAAATCCAATCATCGAGTGTTGCTGAAGAACCAAATGTGTGTAAATCACTTCTTTCTGGAACACAATCTGGTTTCCAAGGAAGAAAAACTGCCTCCTGAGGAAAACCCCACCTCCTGTAGAGTAATTGCCTTTTCCTCAGTGAATAGCAGATTCTGAAAAAGAAAATCTACCCAAACACTTGTGCCTAGTTCCATTAGATGAAAGCCTGGTTGCTTTTCTTTTTCTTTTGGGCAAATCAGAAACTGGCGGGAAAGGATTTCATGCTACAGCAGCTTGTGTGATTAAGACATTTTCCTCTTCCAAAGCAGCAGGGTTTGTGTCCGCTGATGGATGTCTGTTTCTCTCAGTTGGCGTTTTCTTTTCTAGGAGGTGGGAGAAACCAGATTCTCCACTTGGATTTTGAGGCCTCTGCTGGTGACAGCCATTACCTTCTCTGGCTTGCATGGTGCTGGTCCAGGCAGAGATGCCCCGACAAGGATGAAATCTGGCACCCAGGGACATCTGTACTTAACTTCAGGGCGTGTCTACAGAGAGTCGGAGAAGGCCATGGCACCCCACTCCAGTACTCTTGCCTGGAAAATCCCATGGATGGAGGAGCCTGGTGGGCTGCAGTCCATGGGGTTGCGAAGAGTTGGACACGACTGAGCGACTTCACTTTCACTTTTCACTTTTGTGCATTGGAGAAGGCACTGGCAACCCACTCCAGTGTTCTTGCCTGGAGAATCCCAGGGACAGCGGAGCCTGGTGGGCTGCCGTCTATGGGGTCGCACAGAGTCGGACACGACTGAAGCAACTTAGCAGCAGCAGCACAAAGTAACTTTCTTTGAAGAGAGAAACTGACTCTTGGTACACTGGTCCCTCAGGAGTCCAGCCAGAGTCTGGCTGTCTGAGGTGACTTCCCAGGCAGGCTTGCCCCCACAAGCCCACGAAGACCCCTCCTCTGCAGGACCAGGGACCTTCCCCCAGGGAGCCCTTCCTGGAATCGCAGGGACTGTTGCTGCTTTGGGATGGACCCTCATAACTACTTAGCTTATTCTCACAAGAGTTACTAGCGTTAAGGCAGGCAGGTGTTACCACAGCTTCATGGATGGGAGAGAGAATAAAGGAAATGATCATGCTCAAAGACCCAAGCTGTTTGCTTGTTTATTTTGAGAAGCAAAGTGAGGAGAGAGGAGAGAAGGGGAGAGGCCTCTTATCTTTGCTCCCATTTTTTCCAGTGTGTGTGATTGGATTATATGCTGAAATTATGGATATAAAATGCATGTGTGTGTATTTTCCTGCAAATAGCTGTAAAATCATATAACCCTCTTTGAGAGAGATCAGACTGAGAGAATTTCATATTTGCCAAATGTCCACATCCCTCTTACACTGCAAGGCTGGAGGGCCGGGGCAAAGAGCGAGGGCACTTGGTGGGGTGGGATGGTGTCTGCTTGCTGCTCCTCAGTTCTGAGCACAGCCAGGGGATCTCCTGGGATCTCATAGCGGGGATCTCCTGGGATCTGCTCTCAGGGAACCTCCTGGGATCTTGTGTTAGGGACCTCCTGGGATCTCATAGCAGGGATCTCCTGGGATCTGCTCTCAGGGGACCTCCTGGGATCTTGTGTTAGGGACCTCCTGAGATGATCTATCAGGGGATCTCCTGGGAGTCTCCTGATCTCTGGGACCTCCCAGCCACTCTTCTCTCAGGCTGTAACAGGGTTGTTTTGGAGAGAGGACAAAGAGTAACTACACCTTCAGAACAAGAGAAAATCTCACATGGGATCGGCTTTGTGTTTTCATTTCCCTGTTCTTAAAGATGCCCTGTGCTTGAGTTGGCCTGGACTCAGTGGCCAACTGGATAATGTGAATTAAAATAATTAAACAGTGCTTTCCGTGAAGAGGCTGGAGTTTGGCACATGCTCTGAGTCCACAATGCTGAGTTATAAGGAAGGAGAGAGAACACTTAGAGCAGTGTCTGGAAGCTCAGGCCGAGGAAGGAAGAAATCCATCGCCAGAGACATTCCTGAGGCTGCTGTCTTCTTAAAGAGCCCGGAGCCTTAGAGACTCCCAGCAGTTCTGTGAAAGATCCAGGGAGACCGCTTCCTTAGTGAGTGGGACAATTTTTCTTCCTTAAATAGAGGATTTGTTCCTATAGTAGAAAAGACAAAATGTAGTACTGTTCAAATTAAAGAACAGATTGTGTTGTTTAAAGAAAATGTCCTAAAAAAAAAAAAAAAAAGAAAATGTCCTTGGCATTCCTGAAAGATGAAACATCTTAGAAAAGCCAGTAAAATGCTCAGCATTTTCAGAGTGAATAGCTAAGGGCTAAACTTTACAGAATATTCCTAAAATACAATCTATTTTCCTCATTAATAGGTTTAAAATAAAGTTGAAATATTACTTTGTAGTTAATCTGTCAATGAGTGACTCATTATATTATTATATACTATATGTACGTTTATGTACATACATATATTAACAAATAATTTTCTGACACAGATTTTTGGAATGTTGATTATTTACTTAATGCTGGGCCAAGTTGTTTGGAAAATGCCCAAGTTACAGAAAATATGGGAAGATGATGCCTGTCTGGCCAGAGGACGTGTCTGAGTGACAGCGGGTGGTGACGGGCTCAGCTGCCTGGCCTGGCTGTCCTGGGGACCACGAGGAGATGGGCTTCTGAGGTCAGGAATGGTCGTGGAAGGCGCCCTGGGGGGACCCTGGGGCCAGATGGTGAATTCCGATGGGGGCGCATCCATGTCCTTATTCCGGAACCTGCAAACCTTTGCGGAGCAGGAGAGCACTGACAGCTGTGGCTTGATGTCAGTAATTCCGGGTTAGTAAGGTGAGTGGGGACATGGGTGGCTCCTCTTGGTCATTCTGGGAGGTTTGTAAAGAACTTCCAGGAAAGCAGCTGGGGCCTTGAACTTCCTCTGTAGAGGTTTTAGAGGGCCGTTTGGGCTGTCTGTTATTGAGTGAGTTTTGGTCATTTTTCTGTTTTAACACCCTTGTTAATTTCATCCACGTTATCCAGCTTAATCTCATCCAGCTGTCCACAGTACTCTCTCATCCTCCCTGACCCCTGGAACTTCAGCTGCATCCCGTCTGTGGGCCCTACCCTCCTCTTCCTCTCCCCCTTTCCCCGGGTCCTTTAGCTAAAGAGCTCTCCATTTTGCTGATTTCCAAAGAATTCTGTTTATTGTTTCTATTTTCTAAAAAAAAAGCTCATTTCTGTTCTATAACTTATTATTTACTTCTTGTTGCTGACTTTGGGATGATTCTTCTTTTAGTCTCTTAAGGGGAAAGATCAGATCACTGATTTTGGGACTTTTGTTTCTGTTTTAAACATCTAATGTCATTAACTTCCTCTAAGTAGCGCAGTAGCTGCCTTTCACAGACTTTTGAGATGCCATTTTGACATTTTTATTTCATCTCAAATGTTTTCTAATCCCTCTTATGATTCTTTCTTTGAGATACAGGTTGAACGTGGTGCTTTTTGGTTAACATTTCATCTTCACTCAAAGGAATGTGTGGTGTCATCAGGGTGTCCAAGCTTTTGGTGGGCGTTTGATGGTGTGCACTTCCTGGTCTGTAATGCTGTGCTGTAGGACTTACTGAGGTGTGAGGTGTTGAAGAGGGCTTCCTTCGTGGCTCAGTTGGCAAAGAATCTGCCTGCAACACAAGAGACTTAACCAGCAAACCACCACAGATCTACGTAGAGAGCAGACTGGGCACAGCGGAAGGAGGAGGACTGGCGTGGATTGAGAAAGTAGCACTCAGAGACATACCCTATCTCACGCGAAACAGCTGGCTCGCAGGAGGCTGCTGTGGAGCAAAGGGAAACCAAGCTGGCACTCTGCGATGCGGGGAGGGAGGAGGCACATATAACTATGACCGATTCACGCTGTTGTACAGCAAAAACTGACTCAGCATTGTAAAGCAATTTCCCTCCATTAATTGAAAAAACCTTCAGCACCTGGTCATGGTTCACTCACCAAGTCGTGTCCGACTCTTCCAACACCCTGGACCAGCCCAGCAGGCTCCATGAGATTCTCCGGGCAAGAATACTGGAGTGGGTTGCCATTTCCTTCTCCAGGGGACCTTCCCAATCCAGGGATCAAACCTGGGTCTCCTGCATTGTAGGCAGGTTCGTCGCCAACTGAGCTCCTCCACATCTGTGTCTCCATTCTATTCCTGCAAATAGGTTCATCAATAGCATTTTCTAGATTCCATGTATATGTGTTAATATACCATATTGGTTTTTCTCTAATTTCACTCTGATAGGGGCTCTAGGTTCATCCACCTCACTACAGCTGGCTCAGATTCATTCCTTTTTATGATTGAGTAATATTCCATTGCATATGTGTGCCACAGCTTCTTTATCCATCCATCTGTTGATGGGCATCCAGGCTGCTTCCGTGGCCGGGCCATTGTGAACAGTGCTGCAGTGAGCACTGGGGCACTCATGTCTTTCAGAATTGGGGTTTTCTCAGGGTATATGCCAGTAGTGGGATTGCTGGGTCATATGGTAGATTTATTCTTAGTTTTTTAAGGAATCATCATACTTCTCTCCATAGTGGCTGTATCAGTTTATATTCCCACAAAGGTGCAGGAGGGTTCCGTTTTCTCCACATCCTCTCCAACATTTGTCTGTAGGTTTTTTGATGAGGATCATTCTGACTGGTGTGAGATGATAACTCATTGTAGTTTTGATTTGCATTTCTCTAGTAATGAGTGATGTCGGGCATCTTCTCATGTCTTTGTTGGCCATCTGTGTGTCTTTGGAGAAACGTCTGTTAGGTCTCCTGCCTGTTTTTTGGTTGGGTTCTTTGTTTTTGTGATGTTGAGTTATATGAACTGCTTATATGTTTTGGAGATTAATCCTGGATCAGTTGCTTCATTTACAATTATTTCTCCCATTATAAGTGTTGCCTTTCATCTTGTTTATAGTTTCCTTTGCTGTGCAAAGCTTTTAAGTTTTATTAGGTCCCATTTGTTATTTTTATTTCCATGACTAGGAGGTGGGTCAGAGAGAATCTTTCTGTGATTTATGTCAAAAAGGGTACTGCCTGTGTTTTCCTCTAAGAGCTTTATAGTTTCTGGCCTTACGTTTAAATTTTTTAAGCGCTGAAGGTTTGAAAACAATCGAAGGGAGGATGGGGAAAGGGCAGGATGCTATTATAAGGTTCTTATGGTTATATGGGAGGTCATGTATTACCTGAAGGCAGACCATGGAAATTGTGGTAAGTTGAAGATGTGTAGTGTAAATTCCAAATCAGACACATGCACATTTAAAAAAAGAATTATAAAGTTAAAAAGGAAAAAGAGCAGAAAATATTAAATAATAAAATTATTGACTCTAAAAGGCAGGGCGACAAGGAAAAAGACAGATGAAACTAAAAAGCAGTTATTAAACCATAAGGATAACTATGTTACATTCCATTTTAATGGCTTCAGCCCCCGCGTTAGAAGACAGAGGACGCAGGTTGGGTAGAGGCAGCAATGGCGGCTTTTGCTGTAGGTGGTTGTCTGCTGGGGACATTGTAATTAGGAAAGTCACGTCCAACGCATCCTCCCGCCTCCCTGGGCTTCCTCTGGCCTCACTCGCTCTGTGCATCTCATCCTCGACTCTGAGTGAGGCTTCCTGTTTCTCTGGACGCTTCTGAGACTTCCCCTGGGTCTTCGGACGTCAGCAGTATGACCGTGGTGTGTCTGGATGTATTCTGTTGTTTTTCCACCTTGGTGATCTCCCGTTAAGAGCACAGATTTTTCAGTCTGAAGTGTGTAGGCAACTCTATGGAGCTCTTTTATAAAGACAACTCTTTAATAAAATCTGTCTTACAGATTTCTCCAGAATTTCCAGTGCAATTAATTGCTTTTTCTGCTGAGACTCTTCTGTCCGTGCTCATATCCAGCTTTTCTGATGGGTTGTTCCTGACTTTTTATGCACATGCTCACGGGCAGGCATCCAGCTGGGAGTGTCAGGAGATTCAGCATTTCTCCCCATTTGTACAGCCTTCCTTTCTTGTGTCTCAGTTCGGTGCTTTGACAGGTAAGAGTGAGGGCAGTGAGACCCCAGGGGCTTCCTGCTGGTGAGGGGCTGTGCCTGGTCCATCCGGGGACATCCTGGACCCCGTGATGGGCTCGTCCGCATCTCTGCAGGGTGCCTCTCGGCTCAGTTGGAAACCTTTGTGGTTCACTCTGTGCACTTGATGTGACCTCATTGAAACCCACCTTTCCTTGTGTGTAGCCTTGTTATTTCTCAAATAAGTAACTGAATTGTCATGCTTCTTGTTTTGCTTACTCATTAGTGTCCTGTCCTTGGAGACTTCCAAATCCCCTCTGCAGCCTCAACACTTCACTTTAATAACGAGTGACCCCAGTGGTGTTGTCTAGGAAGTGAGTTGTTGCAAAGCAGATGCTGTTAGAAATGAGACTCTGCTGACTAGCTATGTACAAGAATCTGAAAGATGCAACATACCTTAATTTTTAAAATTATACTTTATTTTTAAATAATTGTTGTTGTTTTCAGTCACTAAGTCATGTCCGACTCTTTGCAACCCCATGAACTGCAGCACGCCAGGCTTTCCTGTCTCACTGAGTTTGCTCAAAATTATCTCCATTGAGTCAGTGAAGCTATCTAACCATCTTATTATCCTCCGCCGCCCTCTTCTCGTTTTGCCTTCAATCTTTCCCAGCATCAGAGTCTTTTCCAATGAGCTGGCTCTTCACATCAGGTGACTGAAGTATTGGAGCTTCAGCATCAGGCTTTCCAGTGAATGTTCAGGGTTGATCTCCTTTAGGATGGACTGGTTGGTTCTCCTTGCAGTCCAAGGGACTCTCAAGAGTCTTCTCCAACACCACAGTTCAAAATCGTCAGTTATTTGGTGCTCAGTCTTCTTTATGGCCCAACACTCACATCTATCTGTACATGACCACTGGAAAAACCATAGCTTGACTACACAGACCTTTTCGGCACAGTGATGTCTCTGACTTTTTATGTGCTGCAGTCCACGGGGTCACAAAGAGTCAGACGCAACTGAGTGGCTCAAACTTCTAGGCTGGTCATAGTTCTCCTTCCAAGGAGCAAACATCTTTTAATTTCATGGCTGCAGTCACGTCTGCAGTGATTTTGGAGCCCGAGAAAAGGAAGTCTGTCATTGTTTCCACGTCTTCTGCTTCTATAATATTTTCCATGAAGTAATGGGACTGGATGGCACCATTTTAGTTTTCTGAATATTGAGTTTTAAGGCAGCTTTTTCACTCTCCTTTCTCTCCTCATCAAGAGGCTCTTTAGTTCCTCTTCCCTTTCTGCCGTAAGGGTGGTATCATCTGCATATCTGAGGTTGTTGATATATCTTCCAGCAATCTTGATTCCAGCTTGTGATTCATCCAGCCTGGCATTTTGCATGATGTACTCTGCATCAAAGTGAAAGAGGAGAGTGAAAAAGTTGGCTTAAAGCTCAACATTCAGAAAACAAAGATCATGGCATCTGGTCCCATCAGCTCATGGCAAGTAGATGGGGAAACAGTGGAAACAGTGGCTGACTTTATTTTTCTGGGCTCCAAAATCACTGTAGGTGGTGACTGCAGCCATGAAATTAAAAGACGCTTACTCCTTGGAAGGAAAGTTATGACCAACCTAGACAGCATATTAAAAAGCAGAGACATTACTTTGCCAACAAAAGTCCATCTAGTCAAGGCTATGGTTTTTCCAGTGGTCATGTATGGATGTAAGAGTTGGACTATAAAGAAAGCTGAGCACCAAAGAATTGTTGCTTTTGAACTGTGGTGTTGGAGAAGACTCTTGAGAGTCCCTTGGAAGGAGATCCAATCAGTCCATCCTAAAGGAAATCAGTTCTGAGTGTTCATTGGAAGGACTGACGTTGAAGCTGAAACTCCAATCCTTTGGCCACCTGATCTGAAGAACTGACTCATTTGAAAAGACCCTGATGCTGGGAAAGATTGAGGGCGGGAGGAGAAGGGGACAACAGAGGATGAGATGGTTGGATGGCATCACCGACTCAGTGGAAATGAGTTTGGGTTAGCTCCAGGAGTTGGTGATGGACAGTGAGGCCTGGTGTGCTGCAGTCCATGGGGTCCCAAAGAGCTGGACATGACCGAGTGACTGAACTGAACTGAACTGAACTCTGCGTTTAAGTTAAATAAGCGGGTGACAATATACAGCCTGACACACTCCTTTCTCAAATTTGAACCAGTCTGTTGTCCATGTCTGGTTCTAACTGTTGCTTCTTGTTTTGCATTCAGGTTTCTTGGGAGGCAGGTAAAGTGGTCTGGTATTCCCATCTCTTTAAGAATTCTCCACAGTTTGCTGTGATTCACACAGTTAAAGGCTTTAGAGTAGTCAATGAAGCAGAAGTAGACTTTTTTTCCGAATTCCCTTGCTTTTTCTATGACCCAACAGATGTGGGCGATTTGATCTCTGGTTCCTTTGCCTTTTCTAAACCCAGCTTGTACATCTAGAAGTTCTTGGTTCATTTACTATTGGAGCCTGACTTGAAAGATTTTGAGCATTACGTTGCTAGTGTGTGAAATGAGCACAATGGTACAGTAATTTGAATATTCTTTGGCGTTCCCTTTCTTTGGGATTGGAATGAAAACTGCCCTTTTCCAGTCCTGTGGCCACTGCTGAGCTTTCTAAATGTGCTGGCATATTGAGTGCAGCACTTGAGCAGCATCATGTTTTAGGATTTGAAGTAGCTCAGCTGAATTTCCATGCCTCCACCAGCTTTGTGTTAGTTTTGCTTCCTGAGGCCCCTGTGACGTCACCGTCTGGGATGTCTGGCTCCAGGTGAGTGACCACACCATGACTATCCGGGTCATTAGGATCTCCTTTTGTTCAGCTTCTTCTTAACCTCTCTGCTTCTGTTAGGTCCTTGCCATTTGTGTCGTGCTTGACATTACTGTCATGACAGAAATTTCATCCTTAGTCTCTGTTGCAAGACGGTGGATGCTCCTAGGACTTAAATTTTAGTTCTCACTACTGAAGTCCTCAGGTTTTTATGACAAGCTGAGAATAATCCTGTTCTTGCTGTAAAACAGAAAATGTTCTCAGTAAACCAACTTTGTGAGAGGAAAAGCTTACGTTGCACCAGTGAATGACTTTCTGATCGGCTCCTCTGCGCGGGCCAGCCATATGGTGTTTCGGGTGAACTGTTTCACAATATGCTTGAAATTTCTACTTGAACTCCTTTTCTAAGATATCTTAGTTACATGAGATCAGTTCTCTAAGGATTCAAGCCTAGTTAGGATTAACTCAAGCATACAAAGGTTCTTTTTTAAAAGCTTTGCTAGTTGTAGTGAACAGCGATCTATTAAAAATAGACGTTGCCGTTATTAACTTTCCTGGTATGCTAGTTGGTGGTAGGAATGAAATTTGGTTGTGAGCACAATCGGATTTGTTTTCAGATTGGGGGATTTTGTGTTTTACACGATGATAACCAGGTTTGAATTGTTTGTAGGTGAGTCTGGCGTGTGGCTGGCCCAACCACTGCACCGTGGACCTCCGAACTGTTTATAAATCATGACCGATGACAGCTGATGAAAAGGGACATTAAGATTATCTTAATGTGATTTCCAAGGAGGATTCTGAATTTTAATGAGAAGCTTCCTTGCAGCTTTTAGAAACTATCTATTTGCATGCTGTGCCATGAATCAGATCCAGTTCAAGACAACATACTGATCTGTGCTTCTGTAAATAAATTTGCGTTTGTTATTTGGAATTCAGTATGTTTATAACCTTCACAGGCTATAAGTGGATTCTGGCAATCTTATCTTTTTATTTTATTTCGTGTTGGTAGCTTACTGTTGAGTATTTATAGCCATTCTTGACTACTTTAAGGGCTTTACAAAAGACTGTAATAGTTTTACCACTTATACAGTGATAAGAAAGGATGTCTAATTTGGAGAAGATTTGGATAATAATTATGTTTTACTCTTACATAAAAATAAACACAAGCTTATGAATTACATATATTTAAATTATTTTTAAATTTGACTTTTTGAAGTTTCCCATGCAATGTAATTTTCAGTTCTGTCTTTTGACAGACTTGGTGATGTCACAGTGCATGCGACAGAAAGTGCTGTTTCAAAGCACTTAATGTCAGTGTGGCAGGAGAGAACAGCATTACGGCAACACGAATTGCACACACGTAATTGTCTTTCAAAGAAGCATCGTGAAGAAGGAAAAGACAATGTTTAGAAAAGAGCACCTGGGAACATCTATTTTTGCAGAGAAAGTTCTGCCGCGTGGGCAGCCTGCTCTGTGGCCACCACACCTAGCTCTGTGGACGTGTGTACCTGAGTCACACCTGGGAGCTCAGGAGGTGCGGCTGCCCTGATGTCGAGTCATTAGACACACTTACACACACGCGCACACACACACACCACACACGGGTTCATCATCATTTGTCAAGGTCTACAGTCCATCTAGTCAAGGCTATGGTTTTTCCAGTAGCCATGTGTGGATGTGAGGGTTGGACTATAAACAGAGCTGAGCGCTGAAGAACTGATGCTTTTGAACTGCGGTGTTGGAGAAGACTCTTGAGAGTCCCTTGGACTGCAAGGAGATCCAACCAGTCCATCCTAAAGGAGACCCGTCCTGGGTGTTCATTGGAAGGACTGATGCTGAAGCTGAAGCTCCAATACTTTGGCCACCTGATGGGAAGAACTGAATCACTGGAAAAGACCCTGATGCTGGGAGGGATTGAGGACAGAAGGAGAATGGGATGACAGAGGAGGAGATGGCTGGATGGCATCACTGACACAATGGACATGAGTTTGAGCACCTCTGGGAGATGGTGAAAGACGAGGAGCCTGGGGGCTGCTGTCCATGGGGTCACAAAGTGTTGGACGGGACTGAGTGACTGAACAACAACTACAAAATTTGCCTAGTCTCAGATTCACGACAGAGAATGAGGGGCTCTCCTTTAGTCTCAGATTCACGACAGAGAATGAGGGGCTCTCCTTTAGTCTCAGATTCACGACAGAGAATGAGGGGCTCTCCTTTCACCCTCTCTTCATTCTTTCCGTTTTAAAGAAAATCAGAGGCTCTGTCAGGTGGGGAAGACGTCCTGTAAGGTGCTCGCTGCCTGCTGCCGTCGTGTCTGACGATGGAGTGGAGCGTCCTGGTTGAAGGGCCGCAGCTTCTGCTGGTGTCCTTTGTGTTTGAGAGAGAAGGGGATGAGCTGTCAGAACAAGCAGTTCACCTCCAGTGGGGGTTGAAGGTGTTGGCTTGTGATTCAGAACAAAGTGGTGGGCGCTACGACGTGCCGGAAAGGGATAACGCAGTGAGATGCCCAGCCGGTCAGTCCGCACCTGGTGCGAGGTGTGAGGAGGGGTCAGAAATTCAGGAGCCAAAATGAAGACAGAGGGTGGACACGTAGAAAGTCAGCTTACGTGTTTGTCCTGAAGATTTATTTATTGCTCATCATTGAGCTTTAGAATATAGTCAATTATGGACTTATAGATCAGTATACTGTTCAAAATTATTTGAAATACTTATTATCTCTCTGTAGTTTATTATGCAGTCAGCTTTAAAATTTAATCAGTTTCTATTATTTGGGTTTTAATGTTTTTATTTTGACTTAATTAAATTTTTGAATTTGTAAAAAATTACATTGTGGAAAATTAAAACTATAGACAAGAAAACCCAGAGAATTCTCAATCCAGTCCCTATTCACTCAATCTGGATATTTCCTGCACATGTTGGTAATCATTTTGGTTATTTTCTGGGTTAGTTTATGTTTATGATATTTACTTTTGAAAAATTAATATGTACTTTCTCATTTTCTTATATATCCCTCACCTTACAACGTCATCCTTCAGATGGAAGTTATCAGACGGTGTGTACATGGCGTGGCGCCTCAGCTGGCCTCGAGCAGGCTCCATGCTGGGTGCTGGTGTTCCTCTTGATACCTCAGCTGGCCTTGAGCAGGCTCCATGCTGGAGTGTGGCCGTCCCCTCTTGGTTGCAGAGCAGTCACTGCGTGAAGGTGCGGTGCGTACGTTCAGCAGTCCCCTACTAATGACACTGTTCTTTCCGGGCTTTTGGGAATACAGAAGTGTTGCGGGTAGTATTCCTGCGTCTGTTGTTTTCTGTAGGTGAGGGCGTCTTGAAGTTAGAATCTTTTGAAGAGGCATCACAGGGTTGAATAGTAAAAGCACACTTCACTGGGGGATTTGAGTTTCTCTCCCTGGGGTAGTACGTTTTGCACTTAACTGAACAATTTATTTCCTTCAGGGGTTCACCACTGGAGGCTGTTGTCATGGGTTTATGTGTTTATGGGTCAGAGCTCTGATGCACGGCTTCCCAGCTGGGGCACGGGGCCTGCGCTTCTGCTGACCAGGCGTATTTTCACCTTTACCCGCCTCCTGGTTGTGCCTCCCGTGTGAGCTGTGGGTAGTCTTACCTGCTCTCCTTGTCGGCCTCTAAGCTTTCTGCAAGATGTCCGTCAAATTTTAAAAGCTACAGTTTTCCAGGGGGAATCTGAGATTAGTTCTCTGACTTAATTGTGCAGTCTTTTTCGCTTATCTGTAGTGGAAGTGCTGTGGTACCATCACCTAATTAAACGCTGACTAAACACAGCGCTGATGGTGAAGTCGTTAGAGAAAAGTGTCGCCTAGGCTTCGGGTGGCTAATCCCGCGGACGGCAGGGAAGTCAGGCTGCAGTGGAGCAGGGCCGCAGGTGATGGGACCGCCCCCGGCAGTCCTGGGCAGAGCCTCCGGGGGCTCTGCTGTCCGCCTGTGTTGTCCGCCCAGTGCCTTCTCGGGTGTGAGCACCGCTCTGTGCTGCCGTATCAGCGCACACGTCTTGGAGCTGGTAAATGTGTTTAGAGTTCAGTTAAGGAATCAAGAAACTCCACTGCAGTGTTGTCTCTGGACAATTCATTGAGTGGTGATTTCATTTATTATCATAGCGTTATAAGCAGTAGAGACAAAGTGCAGTGAAGTGGTTCTAAAGCTTACCGTGAAAACTTGAATCTGCATTAGGTAGCCATCTGTCTTTACGTAAAAAAAGTTTGAAAGAATGCTCTTACTGAAATGCTACTCAACCACTGTTTTTAGTACCAACTGATAATAAACAAAGTGAAGACTATTTTTGCGATTCAAAATTATGATGGTTTGCTGACACAATTAGTAAATTCCTTTGAATTTTGATCACATGGTTTGTTCTTGTATACGGTCTCATCGGAGTTTTATTTACATCACGTGAAACTAGCTGTCAAGGTGTTGGGAATGGTTTGGACAATCATTTCTAGAATGCGGGGTTACCCGATACCCATCTACATAGGGATGTTAGCATAAGAATTTCCCCAGCACAATGGAATGATTTTAGCATTGCTTCTTCATTTGTGCTTTGAGTTGCATTTATTTGGAGAATACAAGCTATCTTCATTTCACATCTTAATCCAATTTATGTCCATCATTTTTGTAAGAAAGAGTGATTTCTCTGGTAAGAAATGTGTTATTATGTGACAGAAAAGCCCAGGACTGTTACATTCAGTGCTCTGGGTATTGAATTTTATTTTTAAACATAAACTAATGAGGTGTGTGTGGTTAGTACCACGTGATGGAGTATGTGAACCATTTATTGAAAGTTAAGGGGAAAAAACGTCTAACAGGAAGTTCTCTAATTCAACCTAATATAACATTAGGGTGGAAAATTAGCTGATTTTTCTCATGTAAATTTTCCCAGATAAAGAAACTGTATAGAATTTAGTGTCAAGTATGTACTTCTAACTACCGAAAATTTTCTAAACTAGAACGGTCTCCGAAAGACAAGCTGATTTTCTTGACACTACATTAGCTCGCATTACCAGCACTTCAAATCGGGAAGTGTGATGACGTTAACTGGGAAAATGTAATGCCTTTCTTTTAAGTGACACACGTTAGATTTCCTTCTTTGGTTCTGATTTTACAAATGAACAGACAGGTTTGTTCACAGAGCAAACAGGCAGTTTGGTGGAGGAGTCAGCTAACAGCTTCTGAGTCAGAGCAGGTGGGTCAGGCTGTCCCCCTGGGTTCCAAGTCATGGCCAACGAGGAACATGTCTGAGCGTCCGGGAGGGACATACCTACCCAAGGACCCGATTTAATCAGGCGCATCCTCCTTCCAGGGTCAAGGGTCAAGCCAGGCCTCCCATGGGAAGTAGGGTGGGCAGTGGCCCTGTGTTGGTCTTGCAGGGACGAGACTGCATCAGGGCACGTGCGTTCCACTGAGTGCCTGGCATGTGGGGCAGTTCGGGCATGAATTTAGATCAGCGTGGGAAGTGTGTGGGGGGGTGCCCTGTCCCCGTCCTGGGAGGACCAGATACCTTCTCCCTCCTGGCCTCTGCTTCCCACCCTTGGGTCCAGCCTGCCCGCCAGAGTCTGGGGTCGACAAGGCGCGTCTCATCCAGAGGGTGGAAGCACACCCACAGATCCCCCGGGCGAGTGAGGAGTCAAGGTTTCCTCCAGGAAGAAAGGAAGCCAGAGCAGGAGGAGGAGCCCCCGGGAGGCTGGGGAGCCACAAGGCCCAGCGAGGCAGCAGGGGCGTCCAGCGGGGCAGCAGGGGTGCCCAGCGGGGCAGCAGGGGCGTCCAGCCGGGCCACTGCCGCCAGGGCCTGAGCTCCGACCACGCGCTGGGCTCACACGTGTCTCTGTACGTTTGCGCCGCCTCCAGTGACCTGAGTTGTTTTCCTGACCTCGGGTGTCTGGCCTGTTGCTCAGCTGGGCGCCTGGCTGGTCCACCTTGTCTGCCTGCTTGGACTCAGGAAGGCGAGGTGAAGCTTGGAGCCTCCCTGTGGCCCCTCCAGTGGGGGTGGACGGCCTTGACTCAGGAAGGCGAGGTGAAGCTTGGAGCCTCCCTGTGGCCCCTCCAGTGGGGGTGGACGGCCTTGACTCAGGAAGGCGAGGTGAAGCTTGGAGCCTCCCTGTGGCCCCTCCAGTGGGGGGTGGACGGCCTTGACTCAGGAAGGCGAGGTGAAGCTTGGAGCCTCCCTGTGGCCCCCCTCCAGTGGGGGGTGGACGGTCTTGCTCCTGGAATGTTCTTCTCCATTTGAACAAGGAGAGGTGCTTGAAATCCAGTAACTTGCCTGGGCATGTGGGGTGCACGTCTGGATGATGGTGAATCTATTTTTAAAGCAATTCTCTGCAGTCAGAATGTGCAAATAGATGGTGCTGAGTCTTTGTTTTGAAACATGGAGATTAAAAGGCTTTAATTTTTTGTTAAACACACTGTTTTGTTAAAGTGTAAAATATGAATTTATGCCTCAGGTAGGTAGAAAGTTATCATGAGAATGTTCACAGCATGGGTCATGTCCCCGATCTGATGGCCACGCAAAGGGCTGGTCCATGGTACGTGCTCTTAGGCTGACAGGCCCGACCCCAGTGACCATCCCTCTTGCCGGACAGCACAGTGACCCACGGTGTCCAGAAGCTTGGGTGACGAAGATGCTCTGGGGCCTGTGGGCTCAGTGGTTCCCCAAGACCCCTCATCACTGTGCCCGCCCAGCTCCAGGTGTGGCCACGTCTCTGCTCCACGACCTCTGCTTCTTGACTGGACCCAACAAGTGCTCTCGGGAGCTGGTGCATGAGCTGGGAGGTGGTGCAGAGTAGCTGCAGATGTGGGAAGGGCAGTGTGTAGTCTGCATTAGAGATGGCTCTTGAGGGCAGGGGTCAGCAGGCTCTTCCAGCGAAGGACCTGATGGTGTTTCCTGCTGCGCAGCCTCTGTGGCCGGGACTCTGTCCAGCTCTTGCCAGGACGAGTAGCTGCCTCGTGTGGAGAGTGAAGAACTGGCATCGTGTATGCTAACAAAAATACTCACCAGGAAAGCGTGCCTTCATTTAGCACCTTGTGCAGCAAGATGTGGAAAAGGAAATGGCAGCCCGCTCCAGTAGTCTTGCCTGGGAAATCCCATGGATGGAGGAGCCTGGTGGTCTGCAGTCCATGGGGTCGCTAAGAGTCGGACACAACTGATCGACTTCACTTTCACTTTTCACTTTCATGCATTGGAGAAGGAAATGGCAACCCACTCCAGTGTTCTTGCCTGGAGAATCCCAGGGACGGGGGAGCCTGGTGGGCTGCCGTCTATGGGGTCACACAGAGTCGGACACGACTGAAGCAACTTAGCAGCAGCAGCGAGATGAGTCTCCAGAGAAAGTATTTACCGTGAGATCTCGCTTACACGTGTGATCAAAAAAATAAATAAAACCGAAGCCACACTCACAGAGAACAGGCTGGTGCGAGAGGCAGGGGGTAGAGAGAGAGGTGGTGAACTTGTTTTTTTAATATATAATTTACCAAAAGAAGGCTGGAGAGACATTGTAACCTTGAAAAGGTCGCCGATAGTCAGTGTCTTCCAGAAGTGGACGAGGACAGCGTGCTGGCGAGTCCCTGCTGTTCCGGGTGGTGACCCCGCTCCTGCCGAGGCCGCCCCCCTCTCTCCTTCACCTCCCCCTTCTTTGACATTTTAAAAGCCTCGGTCAGATCAGTCTCTGTAAGAGTCTTGGAGCCCATGCTGACGCTTGCTGTCCAAGTGGGACCTGCGGCCGTGGGCGTGTCCTCCCCGTGTCTAAGGACCGCCGGGGTCAATGGTCACGGTCTGTGCTCAGTGTCCGTCAGTTTCTACTGTATCTTTGGAGCCATGTTACCATCTTTACAGAAGCATCCGGTCCCTCAGGATCGATCCAGTGGCCAAAATCTTTACAAAGGGCCTGTTCCCATCTTACTGTGAGGATATCTGTGCATTACTCGTTTCTGTTAGGAATTTAAGCAAGATGGCTTCATCTCGTTGTAACTACATTCTCACAGAGTGAATCAGTAAGTTTCCACTACCAGATTGGGAAAAAAAGAAGAAACTGACAACAAATAGATTATTGTGGCAAAACATGTGCTTATGGCTGATTCTTCAGAGGAAGTAGATGGCGGCTTCTCCAAGCCTCTTCCTGGAAAACCTTCCCGGGAGGATGTCAGGGGCTGGCCTGCCCTTGACCTCAGAGCTCGGAGCAGCCCCGTCCTTCCTCAGGTCAGCAGCTCCCATCAGGTGGGCTCGTGCTCACGCTTGCTGCTGCTGCGAAGTCGCTTCAGTCGTGTCGGACTCTGCGACCCCACAGACGGCAGCCCACCAGGCTCCCCCGTCCCCGGGATTCTCCAGGCGAGAACACTGGAGTGGGCTGCCATTTCCTTCTCCAGTGCATGGAAGCTTAGTAGCATCCCAACTAGGCATTTGTGCCATTTTCTTTTGTAATATTGTGAGTTAAAATGCAAAGAAATTCAGTGCAGTAAAGAGGAGAACCTGTCTTCTGAGGGACTTAGTTATTGAGTGTCTCAGCCTTATGAATGTTTTGACACTTGCAGCTCAAGTTCAGCTGAACCCTGCTGCATTCAGTAACGACAGCTCGCGGCACCTAGAGTGAGGAGTGTGTGCCTGCTTTATTGTCAGAGTCCTCTCCACGAGATCCCGGGCACACTCGGAACATTTAGACGCCTGGGGCGCATTCCGTTCCCACTGACTGTTTGCTCTTTCCAAATGAGCCCATATTTTGTTTCTACCTTTTTCCAGACTGAAATCCTTATTCAGACTGTTTGCCTGACAGTCACTTGCTCTTTGCAAACCTGCAACTTCCTGGAGAGCATGTGGAACCTGGTGTAGACCGCTTGCTGGAAGCAACGATATCTCCTAGTGCTAATGAGAGTCTTCACTCTCACTTTTGGGGTCAGATAAATCCCTGCTTATAGTATATAAAGACTTGTCTTGATAACTTCAGCAACAGTGTCTGAGTGACTGACAGCTGAATCTGGTAATAACAAATGGTAATTCCTTAATTTTGTTGTGATTGTTTCAATGTCTTTTATGACTTAAATGCGTGTACACGTCTCTTTTTTTTAAGATTTTTCTCACAATTGGATTTCATTTTAAAATGCACTTTAAGGAAGTAGATGTCTATTTTAAATAACACTGAAATGCTTTTTGTGTGTCAAATCCAAGTTATTCAAATGGTATTCCATTTTGTTGAGTCTTTTGATCTTTGGGGCTTATTATAGCAGTCTATTTTTACAGAAATAGAAATAATTCAACAGCATAAGAGTCCTACCTTTTTTCCCTTCAAAAAATGCATCTTAAGTAGGTCTTTATTGACAGATCTCGCTTGTTGCCTTTGACGGCTGTAAAGTCATGGGGATGGATGGTGGGGGTGAATCTGATACCCGAGTGGTAGTTACAAGGTCAGTTTCGCTGATTAAAGTCTGACTCAAATTTTGAAGCCAACGATTAGAGTAGTTTATCTGATGTTTTCCTCGGATCATAGAAACATACAAGCCCTGCCTCTCTCCACCATGGGTAGCGGCTGTGTCTCTGGGCACCTTCCTCCCTGTGGGCAGCAGGCTATGTCTCCGGGCTCTGTCCACCACAGGCAGCAGCTGTGTCTCCGGGCACCTTCCTCCCTGTGGGCAGCAGGCTGTGTCTCCAGGCTCTCTCCACCACGGGCAGTGACTGAGTCTCCGGGCTCCTTCCTCCCTGTGGAAGGACGGGTGTGTGTTTAGACCCCCCGTGTCCATGTGTGGAAAGCTGGCTGGACACTGCCTGCCCACTGCAGAGCCCCGTCAGGCTGTCCTGGGTCGGGGCTCTGGACTGGATGGATAGGGGAGGGTGTCAGTCACGGGGAGCTGAGGTCAGGGGCCCTGGCTCCAGCCCAGAGCTGCCCACGGGCCCCGTGCCGCCCCGAACCCACGGTCGCCCCCTCCCTGCCTTTTGCCTCCAGCCCCCAGGAAGGCTGATCCTTTCTCTTCCTCCTGTTTCCAGCTGGGTCATCCTCAAAGCTCCCTGCCCAGAGAGTCTCCCAGGGAGTTTCCAGACCCTGCTCCTCCTGCCTGTGACGTGTGGGACCCCCGGGCAGTGGTCCCTGAAGCTTGGCCAGGATGCCTCTTTGCGGACCCGCACGTCTCTGAGATCCTGGCCTCAGCCTTTCTCCTCCTTCCTCCCTTCCTCCTCCACAGCTCGGCCCCAGCCCCACCAGCCCCAGCCTCTCCCTGCGGCTCCTATGTCCCCAGGCCCAGAGAAGTCCTGGGGCTCCGTGTGGAGTTTCTCTCCCCTGTTGCCAGCCTCAGGGTGGATCTACTCATCCCGTGAATCTGTTGATGCCAGGGAAGCCCTGTGTCCTCAAAGACAAAGTTCCCTTCTTTGTGTCCCAAATTAAAATAATTTGGATCTTTCCTTGGAAATTGGCATCACACCTGATGGCAGTATCAGTTCACAAGAAGTGACGGAAGCCGTCATTTCCGAGGAGGTAGGACTCATGACAGCGTAGACATCTCGCCCCTCGACTCTTCCGCTGACGATGCCTCCTGGGTGGACAGAGCCCGGCCTCCGAGGTGGACAGAGCTCGACCCTCCGGGGTGGACAGAGCTTGGCCTCCGAGGAGGACAGAGCCCGGCCTCCAAGGTGGACAGAGCCCGGCCTCCGAGGTGGACAGAGCCCGGCCTCCGAGGTGGACAGAGCTCTACCCGGCCTCCAAGGTGGACAGAGCTCGACCCTCCGGAGTGGACAGAGCCTGGCTTCTGGGGTGGACAGAGCCCGGCCTCCAAGGTGGACAGAGCTTGGCCCTCCGGGGTGGACAGATCTCGGTCAGGTGGACAGAGCTCGGCCTCCAAGGTGGACAGATCTCGACCCTCTGGGGTGGACAGAGCCTGGCCTCCGGGGTGGACAGAGCCCGGCCTCCGAGGTGGACAGAGCTCGGCCTCGGGGGTGGATAGAACTCGGCCACCCACAAACGCGATGGTCTCTGAGTTTGCTCCGTGTTCATTTTTATTTTTCTGTCAGCTTTCAGTCAACGAGGCAGGTGGATTTTCAGCTGGTGCCGATGTTCATTTGAACTCAGAGGTTTACGGAAAGCGGGTGGGCGCGCGTTGTCAGGAGCCCCGGAGGTGTGGTCCCTGCAACGCTGCCCTCTCCCCAGGCCCCCGTCCCTCCGCCCGGAGCCATGTGCATCACCCTCAGCGGGTGCTTGGACGGAGAGCGTTCAGCCGGAGTGCGTGTGACGGTTTCTCCCACGTAGTTTTGCTTTTTGTGCCTTGTTAGGAAAGCCTTCCTAAGCCAAGAATATATTTATTGAAATCTTCAATTCATCTTTAACACACCTGGAATAGAGTAAGGGTCCAGCTTACAGCTTCCTCTTGGAGTTCATCGTTGTCCCGATGGTGTTTATTTTTTGTTCCTCACCGTCAGCGACGCCTGCCAGCACCCGAGGGACTCCTGCTGGGCTCTCCTGTGTTCTTGTGGTCGTTTTTCCAAACTCTGTGTCATTTCCCCCCACAATTTCAATTATTATAAATCGACAGTGCTGTATTCCTTCAAGGACAAGATGCAGTGAACACCAACATACCCTGCTGTTTCATGTTCGACTATGAAGAGTAAGGCTGCCAACGAAATGTTGAAAGAACATCCTTTGTAATGCACTCCTTGACTTCATAGACGCTAAATTATGAACAAAAATCCATGTTAGAACCAGTGGCAAACCTCCCACCACTTCCTTTCTGGCAGCGCTGCAGCTGCTGCTGGCCTTGTTTTCCCTTTAATCAGGGTCTTTCTGTCAAGGTCTAGACTGATTCACGTTCTGGGTGGAATACAGAGACTGTGTAGACCAGTTTGGGGACAGTTTCCCATCCACAGGCGTTTCTCTATTTAATCAGTATTTCTTTGGTATTTTTCAATGAAGGATTAAATTTTCTCATTTTAAGTACGCATGTTGTTTTGCATATTCTTGAATATCTAATGATTTAGGGGGAGAAATATTCTCAAATTTTTTTCTCCTGGTTCTATTGTATAAAGGCATGAGTCATACTGATAGAGTTCACTTTTATCCATCCGTATTTCTAGACGTCCATAATTTCTCAGATGTCTGTACGTTTCTCTGGCCCTATTTATGGACATTATCATCATCTGTGAATATTGTTAATGTTGTAAACTGTTTATGCCCTTAGGAGTCTTTTTCCCTGCCTCAAGGTGGGCAAAGGTAAACCGAGAAGTTTGAATCCCAGCGGGGCACTGAGAATTCTAGCATCTCACCTTCTAGAGTGACATTTACTGAGAGGTTGCAACCAGCCTCTCTGTTACAGACTCACAAAATTAGTGAGCATCTCTCTCAGCCTCCAGGAGGAAGTTTTCCATGTTCAACACAGAATCACCGATGCTCTGAGTCTCATTTAGAGGTTTCCCGGAAGGTCGGGGAAGGTGCCTTTTATTAGAAGGCTTCGTTGTGAATGACGTTTGTCAGGTGTCTTTCGAGGCTTGTTTGCGATCCTGCAAGAGTCTCCGTGCTCTGAGCTGTGGTGTGGGGGCTCCCAGGAGCCCCATCCTCCTGCCCCGGGTGGTCCTGCCCCACCTCCATCTCGGGCTGGGCGTGTGTCCACAGCCCTGGGCAGGCAGTGACGATGCTGACTTACAGAAAAAGCGGCCCCAGTTTTGGGCAGGCTCTTCCTCTCTCGGGTCAGCCTTTTGGGGGACGCCTGCTGTGAGCGGCCAGGGGGAGGCGGCCTGGGCGCAGCCCAAGGTCTGCTGCTGGCAGCATGGGAGCAGCTGGGGGCCGACCTGCCACCCGAGCTGACTCCCACTCGACTGCCGTCCCCACGAGTGACTGCGGCCTCAGGAGGCCCACAGAGAAGCGCCAGGCAGGCCCCTCCAGATCCCAGGAGCCCTGAGGTTTGGGGGGTCTCACTAGGCCCTGGTGGGTGAGTGTTACGCAGAGTAAATGACACTGACATTCAGGTGAAAAGCTACATTCCCTTCCTTGTTCATTGCTCGAGACGTGTTTTCATTTTTATATTTTTCTGTGTCTGGTTTGATAATATTTTCTTTAGGATGTTTGCATTTATGTTCAAGAAGGTGATAGATAAGTTAATTTACTTTGTTACAACTTCCTTCCTGGGTTTTTGTGTCCAGCTTGGCTTGGGTTTATACAAGTTAAATGGTGTTCCTTTTTAGTTTTTCCTCAAAGACGGTGAATTTTTTTTTCTTGAAATATGTGGAATTCACTGATGAAGCTGTATAGCCCTAGAGTTTACTTTGTAAAAGAATTCTAACGGTGGATTCAGCTTTTAAAACAAATGTAGTAATATTTGCATAAAAACGGTGATGAACAAGAGTAACCGGGTGGGTGTGGCTGTTCCAATAAAACTTTATTCACAAAAACAGGCCCTTGGCTACCCTGAGATTAGATCAATTTTCAACAGCTTTTTAAAAATAAAAATGCATTGAAAGATGTAAATATTCTCTGAAACACCATTTCAAAGAGCTGTAACTTCATTATCCATTCAAAATACATTCTTATTTCCACTGTGATTTTTAAAAATTTTTTTATGGTTTCTTATTCATTTATTTATTTAATTGGAGGCTAATTACTTTATAATATTGTGGTGGTTTTTGCCATCCATTGACATGAATCAGCCACGGGTGTACGTGTGTCCCCCATCCCAAAACCCCTCCCACCTCCCTCCCCATCCCATCCCTCAGGGTCGTCCCAGAGCACCGGCTTTGCGGGCCCTGTTTCATGTGTCAAACTTGGACTGGCGATCTGTTTCACATATGGTAACATACATGTTTCAGTGCTATTCTCTCAAATCATCCCACCCTCGCCTTCTCCCACAGAATCCAAAAGTCTGCTCTTTATATCTGTGTCTCTTTTGCTGCCTCACATACAGGATCATCATTACCATCTTTCTAAATTCCATATGTATGCGTTAGTATACTGTATTGGTGTTTTTCTTCCTGACTTACTTCACTCTGAATAATAGGCTCCAGTTTGATCCACCTCATTAGAACTGATTCAAATGTATTCTTTTTAATGGCTGAGTAATACTCCATTGTGTATATGTACCATAGCTTTCTTATCCATTCATCTGCTGATGGGCATCTAGGTTGCTTCCATGTCCTGGCTATTATAAACAGTGCTGCGATGAACATTGGGGTACACGTGTCTCTTTCCCTTCTGGTTTCCTCAGTGTGTATGCCCAGCAGTGGGATTGCTGGATCATAAGGCAGTTCTATTTCCAGTTTTTTAAGGAATCTCCACACTGTTCTCCATAGTGGCTGTACTAGTTTGCATTCCCACCAACAGTGTAAGAGGGTTCCCTTTTCTCCACACCCTCTCTAGCATTTATTGCTTATAGACTTTTGGATCGCAGCCATTCTGACTGGTGTGAAATGGTACCTCATAGTGGTTTTGATTTGCATTTCTCTGATAATGAGTGATGTTGAGCATCTTTTCATGTGTTTGTTAGCCATCTGTATGTCTTCTTTGGAGAAATGTCTGTTTAGTTCTTTGGCCCATTTTTTGATTGGGTTGTTTATGTTCTGGTATACATAAGCTGCTTGTATGTTTTAGAGATTAGTTCTTTATCAGTTGCTTCATTTGCTATTACTTTCTCCCATTCTGAAGGCTGTCTTTTCACCTTGCTTATAGTTTCCTTAGTTGTGCAAAACATTTTAAGTTTAATCAGGTCCCATTTGCTTATTTTTGCTTTTATTTGCATTACTCTGGGAGGTGGGTCATAGAGGACCCTGCTGTGATTTGTGTCCGAGAGCGTGATTCTTGCACCTTTGGCCTGTGGAGGTTTAGACGTTTATTAATTTCATTGAGAAGGAGCTTTGGTGTTCTCTTTAGATGCTCACTTTCCGCTGTAGAGAATGTGAGGACACAGTCCTCAGTGAATCACAACCAGTGAATCTGATCCTGTGAAAAAATTTCATATTGGAGTATTTTTAAAAATTTTTTATTTAGTCGCTAAGTCATGTCTGACTCGTTTGCGACCCCATGAACTGTAGCCCACCAGGCTCCTCTGTCCATGGGACTTTCCAGGCACGAATACTAGGGTGGGCTGCCATTTCCCTCTCCAGGTCCCTCCTGACCCAGGGTGGAGCCCACGTCTCGCGCGCTTGCAGGCAGAGTCTTGGCTGCTGAGCCCCCCGCGCAGCCCCAGGTTCAAGAGCAGCTGCCTCACGTGTTGTGTGTGTGTTAGGGAAACAGCAAAGTGGTTCAGTTTCCCGTCTAGATCACTGAGAGATACTGGGTTATAGTTCCCTGAACAGCAGTCTCCGTTGGTTATCTACTGTATATACAGCAATGTTGGTGATATATAATGCTGTTTTGATCCGAGACATGTATTAAATATTCTGTTTTTATCTGCAGTGAAGGTCTTTTAGCAGGAATCTCAATCCCACTCAGTTATTGTAAGAGGAACTCACACCGCATTACCGTTTCTTTGTTCTCAGTGTGCAGTTCCTTCAGCAGGAAAAGCTCTGTGTTGACCACGGATCGGCGTCCACTGCCCTGCCCTTGGGCCCCGTGTGTCCCACTCTTTCTGCTCCAGCCTCACTCCCACCGGCGCTCAGCTGCCGGGGCCTGGTCGGTGCTGAGCCCCCCAGGGCCCCGGCCGGCGCTCAGCCCCCTGGGCCTGGCTGGGGCTCTGCAGGCCCTGGGACTGTCCTCTGGTCCTGGGCGGTGGACCAGACCCCGACAGCCTCGCCAAGCATCCTACCTGCCCTCTCCCTCCCCCAGGTGCCAGGCTGTGTCCGAGGCCATGCTGGCCAGAGCTCTGTGCAGGCCCCGGGGGATGGGGTGGCTGTTCCAATGGTCTCCCGTGACCTGTGCCGCCCACTGACCAGGCCCCGCTCAGCCTGGGGCACGTCTGACTCCACATGGAGGAGTCAACTTCTCTAGTTTATCCGGGATGACTTTCTGACTCATCCATTCTTCACTTGCTAAAAACATGTTTTATACAAATCCTATAAAAACTGATCAGGAAGAAATATTTTAAAAATCCCACGATTTTGTTGAACTGTGGTGTTGGAAGAGACTCCTGAGAGTCCCTTGGGCTGCAAGGAGATCCAACCAGTCCATCCTAAAGGAGATCAGTCCTGAATATTCATTAGAAGGACTGATGCTGAAGATGAAACTCCAATACTTTGGCCACCTGATGTGAAGAACTGACTCCTTAGAAAAGATCCTGATGCTGGGAAAGATTGAGGGCAGGTGGAGAAGGGGACGACAGAGGATGAGATGGTTGGATGGCATCACGGACTCAATGGACATGAGTTTGGGTAGACTCCAGGAGTTGGCGATGGACAGGGAGGCCTGGTGTGCTGCAGTCCATGGGGTCGCAAAGAGTCAGACATGACTGAGCGACTGAACTGAACTGAATCAAAGCCTTGTTAGACGTGTGGGTGTGTGGTGAACACACAGCTTTTTTCAGAGTCAGGCGCGTTTCGCCAGGGTCCCTGCTCTCTGCCCTCATGCCTCCCACCTCTGCTCTGTTTCAGACTAAAACTGGGATCGCCTTGTTGCACGACGAAGTGTCTGGCCACGCCTATGACGTCCGCCTGAAGCTGACGAAAGAGGTACTGACAATTCAGAAACAGGATGTCATCTGTGTTAGTGGCAGCGGTCCCAGTGCAAACGTAAGTGCCTCCGTGTCTGCAGCCCCAGGGCTTGTCTAGACCGTGTCACGCGGATCCACGAGAGGGGCTCCCGGGGGTCCTGCGGGACATGGCCGGATGGACCTCAGCCCTGTCCAGGTGCCCACGTTGCTGCAGAGCAAAGTACCTTTCCAAGTTCACATTGTTTGGTCTCTCGGTGGCTTTCTTAATTTCTTTATTAATATATTTTCCTTGAGGAGCTTTATATTAAAAACATCCCCAGACAGCACACCATGAGACTGAGCATATTCTCATGGGAAACTAGAAAGCTGTGATGAGCAAGTTCGTCTCCTTCCTGAAGGAGTAATAACTCCAGGGTTTCTGCCCGGAACCACAGGCAGAGAAAGTATAGCATGTGCTCTTCAGCGTCCACCTGTCCTTGCCTCCATGGATGCAAATAGAGTTTTCACATAAAGCTTGGTCCTTCTTGGCTTCAGTTATAAGTGAAATGTTCTTAAAGGTAAGAAACATGTATTGGATGTTTTAGAATATTGAATAAAGATTAGGAAATAATGGTTTTTCAAGTTTTATCTCCAAATTTAACTTGAGACTACTGCAGATGATGTATTAAATATATAACACGTTATATTTGAAGTTTCCTATTTTCCTCCCAGTGGGCTTAAGTGGCTATGGATACATTCTGGAAGAATTCTGGAAGTACCCCAAGGTCTGCCATCCCCAGGTGGGCTGGCTCTTCTAGGGGCGCTGGAGACCCCTTGTTTGTGGGATTTCTGAGTCCTTGTAACCTTTACCGCAGAGATGATGTGGGCAGGATGCTTCCACCTGGTCTGTCCACAGTCCTGTGGTCAATGTGCTATCATCAGGGCGCGCCATGACCTTGCCTCCATGTCCTCACAAGCATGTCTCCCCCTAGATGGCGTCCTCCTCCTTCTGTCCTGGAGCCCAAGGCTGCCCCCCCACCCAGGTCCTGCCCCCATTCTGGCTGCGGGCCTGGGTTGAGGGCATCCCCTGCACATCCAGGGTGGTGGAGCCTCACAATGAGGGTGGGAGACAGGACGCTCCCCCTGGATCCTCAGGCCCTGGTTCTGCATCTCAAGGACACCCCCACCCCACCCCATGGATCCTGCAAAGCCGCCTCCTCTAGCTCTTAGAAGAGTCCCTTGGAGCCAAGAGTGCCCCTCTCCAACAGGCAGGGCGGCCTCCTGCTCAGCTGCACAAGACCTTCCCTTTGCTGATTATCTTCTACGTGTTCTCAGGACCATGGGTCGTGGGTGGAGAGGGATCAGGAGGAAGCAGCCAGGGTGATTCTGTAACCACTTAAAAGTGTCACCTTTCTTAATGGTGAATTTGAAATCAGTAGAAAGTTTCAGATAAGTTATAGTAAAAACAGGTAATGTTTCTATACTATAGTGTCCAGTTCAGTCGTGTCTGACTCTTTGCGACCCCATGGATTTCAGCTCACCAGGTCTCCCTGTCCATCACCAACTCCCAGAGTCCACTCAAACTCTTGTCCGTTGAGTTGGTGATGCCATCCAACCTTCTCATCCTCTGTCATCCCCTTCTCCTCCTGCCTTCAATCTTTCCCAGCATTAGGGTCTTTTCACATGAGTCAGTTCTTCGCATCAGGTGGCCAAAGTATTGGAGTTTCAGCTTCAGCATCAGTCCTTACAATGAACATTCAGGACTGATCTCCTTTAGGATGGACTGGTTGGATCTCCTTGCAGTCCAAGGGACTCTCAAGAGTCTTCTCCAACACCACAGTTCAAAAGCATCAATTCTTCAGCGCTCAGCCTTCTTCACAGTCCAACTCTCACATCCATACATGACCACTGGAAAAACCATAGCCATGACTAGATGGACCTTGGTCAGCAAAGTAATGTCTCTGCTTTTCAATATGCTGTCTAGGTTGGTCATAGCTTTTCTGTTTCCACTGTTTCCCCGTCTATTTTCCATGAAGTGACGGGACGAGATGCCATGATCTTCTTTTTTTGAATGTTGAGTTCTAAACTAGCTTTTTCACTCTCCTCTTTCACTTTCATCAAGAGGCTCTTTGATCCCTCTTCACTTTCTGCCATCTGCATGTCTGAGGTTATTGATATTTCTCCAGGCAATCTTGATTCCAGCTTGTGCTTCATCCAGCCCGGCATTTCTCATGATGTAGTCTGCACATAAGTTAAATAGCAGGGTGACAATATACAGCCTTGATGTACTCCTTCCCCAATTTGGAACCAATCTGTTGTTTCATTTCTGGTTCTAACTGTTGCTTCTTGACCTGCATACAGATTCCTGTGTATTGTCCAAGAAAAATAAATTATACTTTTTAGAATTCATTGTCAGATTCTCTGCCCAAGGTTACCTTCTTGATGAAAATTATTGGTTCCTTCATAAGAAAAGTGGGTGTATGTTCATAAATTTATGTTTATGGTTTCAAGTGATTTATTGGTGCCTGAAGCTTGATGTTGGAATTGCCTGCTGTATATCAAAGGGTGGTTTCCGAGGTTATGTTGTCAGCCTCCTGGCTCCATCTTTACTGATCTCTGCTGCTTCCAGAGGAAGCCTCATTTGTAGGAAAGGAGTGAAATATTCTTGAATCGACGTGTGTATCTGGGCTGGGTAATTGTGAGGTGGACTCAGAGGACGTTTTTGGACCAAGAAGAACATGTTCAGCTCCTGAGATCAGAATGCCTTCTCTACACCAGACTCAGAATCCCACTGGAATTCAATCCCACTGATTGGAGAAACAGTTGAAACCTGTGTTCCTCACAAATAAAACTAAAACTAAAAATAAAACTAACTTTGACCTGAGAATTTATCATGTGTTTGGAGAATGAAAAAGACAACTTCCAGCAACAGTCATGGCTATTTCTACAGATCATGCAGCACCTCTGGGGGTGTCAGGACACAGTGATTCTCTTATGTTCATATTGCTGAGTGTTTCAATGTTAACCTCCAACAGGAAACCTGATGGAGAGCACTTATTTTCCATCATCTAAAATTACTCTGAGTTGCAGGAGAGGGAGATGGAATAATTATTCCCCAGCTGATCAGCAGCAGAAATGAGTGTGGATTTCACACCTCACTGAACCCTGAGTCCCTATGTGGGTCCCAGGAGATGAAAAACGCATCACTGGATTCAACACACACTTACTGCGTCTCCCCGTCCGTGACTGATGCTGAAGCTCCAATACTTTGGTCACTTGATGGGCAGAACCAACTCTTAGGAAAAGACACTGATGCTGGGAAAGATCGAGGGCAGGAGGAGAAGCGGATGACAGAGGATGAGATGGTTGGATGGCCTCACCGACTCAATGGACATGAACTTGAGTAAACTCTGGAAGATGGTGAAGGACAGGGAGGCCTGGCATGCTGCAGTCCCCGGGGTTGTAAAGAGTCGGACACGACTGAGCATCTGAACAACACCACCACCCATGTGAGATCAGGCAGGGGTCGGCTTGTCACTGGGGCCGCAAGGCCTGTCAGAGTCTAAGGGCAGACACCCCACTCCTGCGGGGGTGGCTCACACTGGTGCTTTCAATTCCAAGGTCAGCTTTCTTAACAGAAATAATGCTGCTGACTGATCCTTACATTTCGAGCTCTGTTGTCAGTGGGAGGTTCATGCTTGCTTCACAACCAACAGGCTCTGTGACGAGGACTTGCTCACAAGTGAGACTGGAGGGGATCTGGTTCTCTTGGAACCTGACCCAGTTGCACTGAGCTTTACACCTTGGGTTGCACTTACACTCTTTATTGTCTGTTTGAGAAGACAGGATTAAGGAGTAGACCTCTATTAGTGTTCGTGAAACTGCTGAAAAAATAAGCACTGTATCTGTCCTGGGTGGATGTTCTTATCAGGAAAGAGGGAGAGAAAGCTGAGTTTACCCTTTTATAAAACCCACAGATTCTCAGACCTGCTGATTCAACATCAGAGTCTAGAATTGGCGATTTTATATTTCATTTGTATTCCTGTCTCTTCCAATCAACATGGCACTCCGAATAGTTAAATCTCTGGGTTTTCTGTCCTTTATCGAGCCCACAGAAATGGTATGGACCTAACAGAAGAGGTGGCAAGAATACACAGAAGAACTGTACAAAAAAGATCTTCACGACCCAGATAATCACGATGGTGTGATCACTCACCTAGAGCCAGACATCCTGGATTGTGAAGTCAAGTGGGCCTTAGAAAGCATCACTACAAACAAAGCTAGTGGAGGTGATGGAATTCCAGTGGAGCTATTTCAAATCCTGAAAGATGATGCTGTGAAAGTGCTGCACTCAATATGCCAGCAAATTTGGAAAACTCAGCAGTGGCCACAGGACTGGAAAAGTTTTTATTCCAATCCCAAAGAAAGGCAATGCCAAAGAATGCTCAAACTACCGAACAATTGCACTCATCTCACATGCTAGTAAAGTAATGCTCAAAATTCTCCAAGCCAGGCTTCAGCAAATACGTGAACCGTGAACTTCCAGTTGTTCAAGCTGAGTTTAGAAAAGGCAGAGGAACCAGAGACCAAATGGCCAACATCCGCTGGATCATCGAAAAAGCAAGAGAGTTCTAGGAAAATATCTATTTCTGCCTTATTGACTATGCCAAAGCCTTTGACTGTTTGGATCACAGTAAACTTTGGAAAATTCTGAAAGAGATGGGAACACCAGACCACATGACCTATCTCTTGAGAAACCTATATGCAGGTCAGGAAGCAACAGTTAGAACTGGACATGGAACAACAGACTGGTTCCAAATAAGAAAAGGAGTTATGTTAAGGCTGGATATTGTCACCCTGCTTATTTAACTTCTATGCAGAGTACATCATGAGAAACCGTGGGCTGGAAGAAGCACAAGCTGGAATCAAGATTGCTGGGAGAAATATCAATAACCTCAGATATGCAGATGACACCACCCTTATGGCAGAAAGGAAAGAGGAACTAAAAAGCCTCTTGATGAAATTGAAACTGGAGAGTGAAAACGTTGGCTTAAAGCTCAACATTCAGAAAACAAAGATCATGGCATCCGGTCCCATCACTTCATGGGAAATAGATGGGGAAACAGTGGAAACAGTGTCAGACTTTATGTTTTTGGGCTCCAAAATCACTGCAGGTGGTGATTGCAGCCATGATATTAAAAGACGCTTACTCCTTGGAAGGAAAGTTATGGCCAACCTAGATAGCATGTTCAAAAGCAGAGACATTACTTTGCCAACTAGTCAAGGCTATGGTTTTTACAGTGGTCATGTATGGATGTGAGAGTTGTATTGTGAAGAAAGCTGAGCGCCAAAGAATTGATGCATTTGAACTGTGGTGTTGGAGAAGACTCTTGAGAGTCCCTTGGACTGCAAGGAGATCCAACCAGTCCATCCTAAAGGAGATCAGTCCTGAGTGTTCTTTGGAAGGACTGATGCTGAAACTGAAATTCCAGTACTTTGGCCACCTCATGCGAAGAGCTGACTCATTGGAAAAGACTCTGATGCTGGGAGGGATTGGGGGCAGGAGGAAAAGGGGACGACAGAGGGTGAGATGGCTGGGTGGCATCACTGACTGGATTCACATGAGTTTGGGTGAACTCCGGGAGTTGGTGATGGACAGGGAGACCTGGCGTGCTGCAGTTCATGGGGTCGCAAAGAGTCAGACACAACTGAGCGACTGAACTGACTGACGGGGTTTTCTAATTATCTCCTAAAGAGAGAATGTGCTTTGCCATATGAAGAAGCTGGCTTGTTATGTTTCAGACTTTTTGTTTAGATTGCTTTATGTTTATGGTTGTGTCTGTACATTTGACTTATTTTATTTTTCTAAATTGTAAGGTTACATTTGTGGCTTGAATGAATGCGGTGATGGAGTAAAAAGTAGTGACAGGAAGAAAGAATTGAAAAGATCTCTGTGTTGTATCTGGCACTTTAAGTCATTGCACATTTATGGCTGAAATGTATTTTAGAGAACTCCATACCTTCGGTTTGGGAAGAAACGGCAGAAGTTGTTGGTGAGCTCACAGGGTTCATTACGGGGTTGCGGCAGCACGTAGCTGCTGCTCTGCTGCCTGAGGATCTAGTGCTGCCTGTCACTTCTCAAGGTCGCACCCGGAGCAGCGAGAGGAGAGAAGGGCAGGCGGCGCGAGACACTGGCAATTCTGGCGACAGTTCACCGTGTGAGCCCAGCTGGACCAGTCTCTGGACTGGTGTTTGCTGCCCAGCTTGAGCTGGGCAACATGGGGAGAGCGGACCTCAGGAGGAGGCCCTGGGCTGAGCCAGGGGAAACGACTGACCGTAGTCCGTCCACCCAGAGGGAGGAGGTCCCAAGTCACACGGGGAGAGAGTGAGCTTGAAGACAGTGCCCCCCGCGAAAGAATTCTTGCCTGGCCAGCGTTGGCTTCTGAAGGAGGAGGGACAAAGCCAGGCAAACGCCCCTGAGGACACTCATCCCGACCGCCCCTCACTCGGGTCTCGTGCTGTGGTTCACGCTTCCCGTGCGGCCTGAAGATCCTCCTGCTGAAAATGCAGTCAGGTGGTGTCAGGTTCAGGGGGCCCTGGTGCACGCAGGCCTGGTGCAGGCCTTCTGGAGGAACATGCACGCTCTCCACCGGGGCCTGAGAGGACTCCCAGTCCGGGTTCTCGCCAGGGAAGAAAGCCACCGCGAGCGGAGGTGCAGAGGTGGGTCTGCAGAGACGTCGAGCTGTGAGAGCCAAGTGCGTCACGTGAAGGGCGTGTGTTCACTGTGTCTGAAGACTAAACAGAAGGTTCTAACAGTCTGACAGAGGAAGGAGAGATTGTATACAGCGATCCAGCCTTTGTGAAACCAGCGAAAGCGAATAAAGAAAATAAATGAAATTGGAATCTCAGTGTACCAGTTAGATAACATCTGGAAACAAAAAGCCAGAGCTGCAAAGTAGATCTAAAGAAATCTCAGGAATGAAAACCACGAGCTAGAGAAGACAGGTGAGTGGTTAGGGGGCCCTGGCGCAGCAAGGGAGCTGGCGGTTGTAGTGATGGAGACGCAGAGGGCAGATGGGACACGGGAGCCAGGACCCGACGCCGGCGAGCCCTGAGTTGGTGGAGGACATGGGTATGGGACCCCCAAAGGCCCCGGGGGACACCTGCTCTCCCCGTCTGTCCCCCGAAGGCCCTGGGGGACACTTGCTGTCCCCGTCCATCTCCCGAAGGCCCTGGGGGACACCTGCTCTCCCCGTCCGTCCCCCGAAGGCCCTGGGGGACACCTGCTCCCCCCGTCCGTCCCCCGAAGGCCCTGGGGGACACCTGCTCTCCCGTCCGTCCCCCGAAGGCCCTGGGGGACACCTGCTCTCCCCTTCCATCCCCCGAAGGCCCTGGGGGACACCTGCTCTCCCCGTCTGACCCCCGAAGGCCCTGGGGGACACCTGCTCTCCCCGTCCATCCCCCGAAGGCCCTGGGGGACACTTGCTGTCCCCGTCCATCCCCCGAAGGCCCTGGGGGACACCTGCTCTCCCCGTCCATCCCCCGAAGGCCCTGGGGGACACCTGCTCCCCCCGTCCGTCCCCTGAAGGCCCTGGGGGACACCTGCTCTCCCGTCCGTCCCCCGAAGGCCCTGGGGGACACCTGCTCTCCCCGTCCGTCCCCTGCTCCTCTGGCCCATGATGAGGGACCTCAGGCAGGTCCTGGGGCGTCTGCTCCTGTTTCTCTTCTGGAATCGCTTGTGTCCTGTGTGCTTGGCCTTCTTCACAGGTTTTGTCCCGCTCGTATCACAGATCTACAGAGTGATCAGAGAAATTAGAATCGGGCCCAGAACCTTTCTCTCTGTGTTCTGGGCACTTTGTATGCTGGCCCCGAGCCAACCTCAAGGCTTGTGACTGACTGACTGGCTTACTTTGAGTTGGGAGAAACCCTGCTTGTGGCAATCGCCAGCTAGCCCTGTACACGTGCTGTTGAGGAGTCAGTCCTGTTTGAAGTCTGCATGCCTTAGAGGGGCCACCGCCCTTTTCCTTGGGTGGGTCATTTCCAGAAGAATTGTTTCCACAGGCAAGGACTGGTGATAGTTGGGGGGGCCTGCATGTAAATGGGTCCGAAAGACACAGAAGGGGTCCTGGAGAGCAGGGGTCGGTCCTGAGGGGGGACCTGGGCGCCGCCGGTGGGTGGAGGCGGGAGCTGAGGGTTTAACCGGGAGGCCAGTCTCATGGTCTCTGAGGAGGGCGGACAGCGTTTTCACAACAAGTGGAGGATGGATTGTCAGCGAGTTCTTAGGAATTTCCCAGCTGCCGGGACATCGGCGACTCTGACTCTTGTGGAATTTGCCCTGGTCCTGGCCCTCAGCACCGTGCATTCGCCCAGTAAATGTGTGTGGACTCAATCCATAGTCTTCTTCTCTTCAACAAGGACAGATTGGCTTTGAGAACATGAAAACCTTGAGATACTGAATGTGTGTGTGTGTGCTTAGTCATGTCCGACTCTTGCAACCCCATGGACTGTAGCCAGGCAGCCTCCTCTGTCCACAGATTCTCCAGGCAAGAACCCTGGAGTGGGTTGCCATTTCTTCCTCCAGGTGATCTTCCTGACTCAGGGATTGAACCTGCATCTCCTGCATTGCGGGCAGATTCTTTGCCACTGAGCCATCTGGGAAGCCCACAAAGAGTGAATAGATGGGCCAAATTCATTATAAAAGTTTACACTGTGATTTAGCTTAAGGATAGAATAAATAATGGTTTATATGTGTTTGTGTGAGTGTGCATATAAGTGTGCAAATAAGACACAAAAATTTGTCTTTCAGTGAAACTTTAAGTAAAAATCATAATAGCAAAGTGTTTTGCATAGTCTACTAAACATTTTATAATTTTTTCCTTTAATTATGTAATTTTTCAACATTTGAAAAGTAGTAAGCAGAACCCTAAGTAATTACCCTCCATATTGGCCATATGCCAGCATATTTGCTGTGAATCTCTCCAATTTTTACAGAAATTACCAAAGCAATGTGCATCCTTTTTATTATTCCCATTGCTACTTTTGGAGGTGAACACGCTTCCTACACCACTTCATCAATCCTTGGCCAACCCTGTTCACTGACAAATAGTCAGTTTAGACCAAACACACACCTTACATGTTGGAACACTTGAGAGGTGGCGTGACCGACTCGTCAGCCATGGCAGGGTTAGTCTTGGCTTCTCGTCAGCACTGGCAGCTTTAAATTGGGTCAGGACGTGAAATGGTCGATCGTTCACAAGTTAGCATCGATTACTTGACGACTGATCTGAAAATGGTGAGCTGTGCAGAGCAGCACGGTGCGCAGGCAGCCTCTTTGGGGGTCAGGGGAGATGACAGACTTTAGAAACGGAGGGCTGAGCATGCGCTCTGTAGCCTCCCCATCTGCTGCCTGGGAACGGGGCCTCCATCCCTCAGAGCCAGAACGGGGTGAGATGACCGACTTTACAGGAGCTCGGGGTGGATCTTAAACCAGCACGGTGCGGCTGTTTCTTACCAGGCCGTCTGTTTCCCTGTAGCACTGCCGAGTGCAGGTTTGAAATGGTGCTGTTGCTGCAGTGATTAGGCAGCTCCCCTTTGGAAATATAAATGGCTACTGAAGTTTTTTAAAATTTTTAAATTCAAGGATAATTGCTTTACAGAATTATGTTGGTTTCTGCCAAGCATCAGCATGAATCATCCATAGGTATACATATGTCCCCCATATGTCTGAAGTTTTAATAAAGAAGTTAATGTATACATTTTGCATTCACTTTCTGATTGTCCATTTTAACCTAAACTGGGCTTGTTTTCTACATTTTTTAAAGCACAGAACTGTTACGCTTCGCAGACAGCCTGTGGGCGGCCTGGGCCTGAGCATAAAGGTATGAATGCGTTGCTTTTCCCCCGACACTTCCCTGTGAAGGTCCCCAATCCGACTTCACTGCACCCCTGTGCCTGTCTTCCAGGGCGGCGTGGAACACGGCGTCCCTGTGGTCATATCGAAGATATTCAGAGACCTTGCAGGTAAAAGCAGCCGCATGACCGTGTGTGCATGGCCGCAGTTTGGAGTATAGAGCTCTGTTTTCAGCGGGAAGATAGCCGCTGTGTGTGTCGCCTGGCCATCCGCCTGCCGTCTTATTTCACAGCTGTCTGCGCTCTCATCCCCGATCCCGCCAGCCCTTAAGAGAGATACTGACCCACAGTGTGGCATCACGTTGACCCCAGGAGACACGGACATGGCAGTGATTTCTCAGAAAAGACAGACCTCTGGTGGGTGCAGTGAAAGGAGGGTCAGTGTGACGAGGTTTGGGTGTAAAATCGCGTCACAGCCATGGGGCCAGGCAGGGAGGCCGCTGGCCGTGGTGCTGAAACGGTGATGATGGCTTTGGGAAGAGCTGCCTCTCCCGGGAGGTCAGAGTGTGTAGGGTTGAGGGTGAGAGCGAGTGAGTACTGGGCAGGTGGCTTTACATCAAAGTGCATATTTTTCTGATAAACTCACTTCATGGCACTTTTGAATCCAGCTCTTCCGGGCTCCTCTGCTCCCCGGGCCGCCCATCTGCCTTTCTATCAGGTCCTTCCTGCAGGTCTAGGAGGTGATCCCGCCTGACCCGGGCAGACGGACACCTGGCCCCGAACGTGAAGCCCACGTTGTCGAGGGCCAGCCTGAGTGTTGAAGGGGATGAGGTCGAGGGCCAGGGTGTTGACAGGTCCTGGATGAGATTCCTGGACTCCTAGGCTGGGGGAACAAGTCACGCTTTCCCCCAGGACGCTCAGACCTGGTCCACATCAGCAGGGGGCCTGCTGGCACAGCCTGGTGACCTCGGGCCTCATGCTTCCAGAGGTCTCACGGTCCTGATTTCCTGCAGGGACTGTTCATGGTGAGGTGAAGCCCCCATTGTGGCTTTGACGTCAGCCGTGCAGAAAAGAGGTTTTAACAACACGTGTGTTCTGCATAAAGACTCTTTTGTACCAAAAGGACACTCAGGATGCAGCTTGACTGCAGTTTCCCCTCTTTCCAGCAGAGTCACAAAGCCCACCCTTAAAGTGTACAGCAGGTGGATCGCACATTGTGGGCATTAAGGGTCCTGAGCCCATAAAGCCACCTGCCTTCCGCAGGGGATGGTTTTCCTGGAGAGCCCCCAGCCGTTGTTAGGAGGGAAAAACAAGAGCCTGGCCCTCCTATGCTGCTCTTCTTGGCGACACAAAAGGATTCCAGTCTTATCAGGAAATATGGCTTTAATTATAACCATGAGGACCCAGGTCTCTGAGCCAAATGGCTGTTCTTTTTCAAGGTTTTCAAAGCACTTCAAAGAAGCATACACTTCTGTTGGACTGACATCCTTTTGTTGTATAAGACAAGCGCTGCAATTATGCAGCTGAAGAGCTTGCAGGGCTCAGTGGCCCCTGTGTTTAGATCGAGGGTCTGCAAGGAGAATGAATCAAGTTGTTGCTGAACTCGGAGTGTATAGTCATTTCTGGGTGACCATAACCATCTGGCTGGCTGATTAATGATTGTGGGAAGGATTGCTCAAATCTGCTTGTGAACATTCTTAGTTCTTTTTTGTAAGTAAATTTTTAAATTTGTGGGTATGAATATGTTTCAGAAAAGGATGAGAACAGGGGAATGAAAGGTTGTTGCTGAGCCGTGAAAGACACTGGGATTCTTGGCTCCTGGAGGAATTCAGTCCGGGTTCAGTGACAAGGCTGATCGCTCAGAGCTTTCGTGTAATACAGTTTCATTAAAGTGTAAAAGAGACAGAGAAGGCTTCTGACATAGACGTCAGAAGCCGGCAGAAAGAGTGCCCCTGCTCCTCTTTAGCTACTAGCAGGCTGCTAATTAGAAAAAGGAGATGTCTCAAAACTCAGAGCCCTCACGACTTGAAGAAACGCAGAGTCCGGGGTAAATACACAGTTCTTTAACATAGCTTACGACACACATTTCTGTAAGGAAAATGCGTTGGTTAGCTCAAGGTTTGAGAAAGTTCAGTTCAGGTGGAGCCAGGTGTTGTCGTGGCAGCACAGAATGTAAGAGAAACCTCCCTTTAATTTTGTAAAGAAGGAAAAGATCTAACACTTGTGGTTGGCTTCCTCCTGCCATTTAAGAGAGAGAAACGTGTCTGCCACAGGCGACCTATTTGCTCCATTTGGAGACCCCTGGCCTTCCTGCCTGTTACCCTCTCAGGAATAAGATTAAAATCAGAAAAAGATTGCTCAGCTCAGGAAGAGCATCTCCCTTCTCTGCGGAGGTGTGAATGGGCCAAGGCGGCCTGCAGGGTGACAGGATCACCTCCTCCGTGTCTGCAGCCCCCTGGGTCTGGTCCCCTAGGCAGGGCCCGCATATGCAGACACGATTCTCCCGGAAAGCAGACTCTGCTCTCCAGCTCCAGGAAGCGTCCCGAGCATCTCAAACCCAGTGAGTCTCCCAACCAGGTCTTCCTTGCCTCCTGCACTTCTGGGTCCTGGGTCCTGCATCCCGCCCGCCCGGGCCTCCTCTCCATCCCCACATCCTGCCCCGGCCAGGCTGGGGAGCAGCCCCGCCCCACGCCAGGGCGCCCCTTCATCTGCTGTGACCGTCCCACCCACGCCCTCCTCTCTTCACTGTGAGTGTTCTACACCCTGCACTCCTGAATTAAATGCTCAGTGAGCTGAGATCTCGGACCTGGGATGGCCTCACCAAGTTCACATGTTCAGGGTTTGGCTCAGGACACGTGCATCTTGCAGGCAGGGGGACCCTTGGCTGAGCTGCCGCATGTGTCGGTGTCAGGAGGGTCCTCAGTGTGCAGGGGCCCAGGCTCCGGGAAGTTGTCCACACACGTGAGGCAGGTGCACGAGACGCTGATAACCCAGTAACCTGCACCCCACCCAGCAGCCCACCGAGTTAGGGTTTCTCCTGGGGGTGAGACCCTCAGGGGCAGGGCTGGGGACCCTCCCGCAGGGCTGTGCCTGGCTTGGTCCCCTCCCTGAGGAGGCAGGTTTGCAGTCACCCCAGAGGGGACCTGGAGCTGGAGGGCTTCTCTCCTGCTTCATGTGGGGACCAGAGGGGTCAGCATCCTGATGTCCACCTGGCGTTGCATCTAAGGATTGGGCGGCTGGAAACCGTTCGGTTCAGTTAAGCTCTGTCACTCAGTCTTGTCCAACTCTTTGTGACCCCATGAATCACAGCACGCCAGGCCTCCCTGTCCATCACCAACTCCTGGAGTTTACCCAAACTCATGTCCATTGAGTCGGTGATGCCATCCAACCACCTCATCTTCTGTCATCCCCGTCTCCTCTCGCCTGCAATCTTTCAGTTTTTTCAAATGAGTCAGTTCTTCACGTCAGGTGGCCAAAATATTGGAGTTTCAGAGGTCAGAGCAGAATATAAAACCGTTTATTCAGTTATTCATCCTCAGACCTACCCGCCTGCTCTCGATGGCCGCCTTGTATGGATCAGACTCTTCTGGGCATTCCGGGCAGACACTGCTCGTGTACACTTGTGTCCAGTGGGAGGAAACTGGCCGTCAGTGAACAGATCACAATACACGTTCAGACAGTGACCACTGCCCTGAAGAAAATTAAACGATGCTGGGGCGTGCCGAGCAGTGGACGGAGCATCTCTGTTGTTACAAGGTGGTCAGTGGAAATCTCTCCGTGGATGATGCTTAAGCAAATATTTGAATCAAGCAGAGTAAGGTGTGAGCAGGCCCTGCCGGGCAGCATCCCACACTTGTAAAAGATGCAAGATGAAGGGTCGATGGGCCTGTTTGCTCAGAAACAGGGGGAGCCAGTTGGGGAGGGTAGCTGGGGAGGAGAGGAGGGATGGAAGGCTGGGGCAGGTCCTCAGCGTCTCGTCCTGGAAAGGGACTTGGGTCTTATTTATGAGTAAGGGGTTGAGGGGGCCAAGGGGGTTGTTTGGGGGTGGTCCAAAGCAGGGTCAGAAGTTTTACATTAAAAACTGCTCAGGTTGCTGTCCAGAGAATGTTCCAGTACCTGGGCAACGTTGGGGCACCACCCTGGAGCTGGGGGGGAAAGGCGCAGGGAGGTCACGTGCCCAGTTGTGGCTTCACTGTCCTTGCCACGGGGTCAGGGTGGGGCGGGGGCTTCCCACGTTGGCCGGACATCGGGCCTGGATATGTGGTTGTCACAGGTGCTTAGACACTGTGTCGCCACACTTTGCCTTCTGGCGGCACGGCCTCGAGATCTGTCAAACGGAGCTCAGGGACACTGCGGAGCCTCCTGGGGTGTGAGGTCCCCCGAGGCCTTGTGTGCTGTTTTTCTCCAGCACATTCACCTGCGTTTGGTGTCTCGCTTCCATGAAGTGCTGCCGTCAGACAAGATCGGCGATGAGCTTCTTGCCGCAACTGTGAGATTTCTTTAATTAATGGATTTGGCTGATTCAGTGTGAAGCTTTCTCTTCCCCTTGGTCCTTGCCTCCCCTCTGGTTCTGTCTCCTCCATGTACACCGCAGCTCCTGCCTTGGCATTCCTTCTGAGGCCGCGTGCCCTCTGTCCCCCGAGGAGTCCACGTACCAGGTTCAGGAAGTGGGCAACCTCTTCAGGGAATGCGGCTGTTCACAGCCCATCCCAATGGTGTCTGTGGTCAAACTTTCTCGTAAAGTGAAGAGAATGTTTGTTTTTAAAAGCATATCACTGACCTTCCAGGGCTGCCCTGGTGGCTAAGACAGTGAAGTGTCTGCCTGCAATGTGGGAGACCCAGGTTCAATCCCTGGGTTGGGAATATCCCCTGGAGAAGGAAATGGCAGCCCACTCCAGTATTCTTGCCTGGAAAGTCCCATGGATGGAGGAACCTGGTGGGCTACAGTCCATGGGGTCGCAGAGAGTCAGACACGACTGAGCGACTTCACTTTATCAACCTTCCAGCCCTTTGGTCTGCAGCTGCTCTGATGGTGGTTCAACCCCCTTTGTGGGCTCCTTGGGAGGGGAGCACATCGCCATGGTGACGACCCCCCAGGTCCTGGGCGGGTCCCTGTTCCGGACCCAGGAACCGAGCCAGTGCTCCCTGGACTGACTGCTTCACAGGCGGGACCCTGGAGAAGCCCCAAGAGCAGGCGCTGGACGGCAGCCTGCTGGTCGCCAGGCAGAGCTGCACGGAGCCTGGTAGGATGCAGGCAGGCGGTCAGGTCGGGGGTGCAGAGCCTGTGGGAGAGCTGCTACGACGCCAGGACTCCGCTTCTGCCCAGCCGCCTACCACCCTCCCCACCCTGTCCCTGTGGGCTTCTCCCTACAGGAGTCAGCTGTCAAGAAGCCCAGAGCTCTGGTCCTCCAGGCCTGCCACTGAGTACCCCCTGCCCCATCCCACGGCAGCCATCTGCTGCAAAAAGTCACAGGCGGGGCAGGGGCTTCTGTGTCCCCCGCCCCCAGGTCAGCCCCCGCAGCGTTCCCACCTGCAGCCACAGCGGCTGGGCCTCTGCGTGGATCCAAGCAGGCGTCCCTACCAAGTCTGCTGGCTGTGGGGCTCCACGCACCCTGCGTGTCCTCTAAGGATGGAACCTCAGCACAGCTCTTCAGATGGTGTCATCTTTATTTTCAAAGTTGGTGGAGTTTTCCCCCGTTTTGAGCCAAGACTGAGTGATCGGAGGCTGGACGAGGGCTTCCCGCCCTCTCCCCCAGCGCCCCGTCTCTCGGCGCCTCTGGGTCAGGTATCTGTCTCCCCACTTAGCTCCTCTGGCAGCACCAATCGCTCAGGGTGCTGGTGAGCTCCGCACTGAAGGGCAGGCTTCCTGGATGAGTTACCTTAACCCTGAATTACCGGAGGAAAAGCTCGTCTGGATCGCCTCAGATGCACGCGCTGGCACTCTCGTCTGCTCACAATGTGTAAACTTCAGGTGGTGAAACAGCTAAAGAGTCGGCTTAGGTCATTCTTCACCGACAGCAAGAGGTGACTGACACGTCAGACCCGGTGGTAAATTCCAGAGCAGGATGCTGTGGTTCATAAACAGCAGACCCGGCCGACGGTGGACCACACGGCGGAAAGGATGCTCTGGGCACTCGGGTCTGTGAAGGGCAGTTTCTCCTTCTCCGACTCTGGGTCACGGGACCACGGCTGGAGTAACCAGCACCAGCAGTTCTGGGCTTTATAGTGAGGACCAAAGAGCTTTTCCAACAAAGGACCTAGAGGATCACATACATGTTTGCAGTGAGTGTAGAGGTGTGCATAACATTTTCTGATAGTTCACCCTCTGATCTGAAGTGACGCTTGTGTGGCGGAAGGCTGCCTCCTCCTGGGGGGACACTGCGTGTCTGCTTGTCTGCCGAGCCAGGATTGTTTGGGTTATTTCAGGCTGGCCCGCGTCCGCGCAAGGCGCACAGCACCTCCATGTAAACGTGGGGCTGAGTCAGTGCTCCCCAGACTGCTGCTTTTTAATCTGAGTATTCTGTACCATCTTTCAGTATAAAAATCCCACCCCCGTGCTGTGCTGGAAGGTGAACACGTGTCAGGAAGCAGGGCTCCTCGGGAGTTGAGGGCGGGGCAGGGGCTGTGACCACAGCGCCCGTGACCCCTGCTGGGCGATGGCCATGCCCACGTGTGACTGGTCCTGGCCTTAAAGGACTCGGCGCTTGTGAAGGACGATGAAGTGGGTGTGAGACACCAGAAACACTGGATTTCCCTTGTTATTAACCCAGATTCTTGGTGCAGTTAACACTAAGGCTTTTTAGGAGGTATTATCATTTTCTAATATTCCCCAGAAGTTTATGTGAATGAATATTTAACATGTCTGAATCTTACTAATTAATTTGCAGAGAAAACAAATTATTTCTGTTATAACACAACTGTATTGCAAAGAGTGATTAAATTTGCATAACCTCACATGACACTAGTGATAGCAGTTAATTTGACTTGAAACGGCAAGAATAACAAATACAGACGATCTCCCTGCAGCTAGTTTGCATGTTTGAATATTTATGTGGATCAAAATATATTATGGCCTGTTTCCATTTTACATCCTGATGTAATGACAGGGTTACCACAGAAATAAGCTGGAACCACTTTCAACTGAAACCCATTAACCTGTATTAATCTGACCAAAAAGTTTATTTTATTTAGGAACATTAATTAAAATTTTAAATTAAAATCAAACTTCCATGATACTGTTTTACATCCACTTTACCACTTTCCCTGGTGGCTCAGTCAGTAAAGACTCCACCTGCAATGCAGAATATGTGGGTTTGATCCCTGGGTCGGGAAGATCCCCTGGAGGAGGGCATGGCACCCCACTCCAGTATTCTTGCCTGGAGAATCCCATGGAAAGAGGAGCCTGGAGGGCTACAGTCCACACGACTGAGCGACTTCACTTTCACTTTTCACTTTCGTGCATTGGAGAAGGAAATGGCAACCCACTCCAGTGTTCTTGCCTGGAGAATCCCAGGGACGGGGGAGCCTGGTGGGCCGCAGTCCGTGGGGTCACAGAGTCGGACACAACTGAGCGACTAAACCACCACCACTAATTTGTTTCTTAGGACTAAAAGTGTCCATCAAAGGGACAACACTTCAAAGATTTGATTCAAAAGTTTTTTTTAATTGGCTTTTTTAAATGATGGAGAAAGAGAGAGACAGAGGTCTCTATCAGTAGGTCTCACCTAATGGGCAGTGGAGGTTTTTCTGGGCAAAGTCTCTGTAAATAGTAACTTCATTCAGTTCAGTTCAGTTCAGTCGCTCAGTCGTGTCCGACTCTTCGAGACCCCATGAATCGCAGCACACCAGGCCTCCCTGTCCATCACCAACTCCCAGAGTTCACTCAGACTCACATCCATCGAGTCAGTGATGCCATCCAGCCATCTCATCCTCTGTCGTCCCCTTCTCCTCCTGCCCCCAATCCCTCCCAGCATCAGGGTCTTTTCCAATGAGTCAACTCTTCATTAGTTACCTAAAATACTATTGCGTTTAGTGGTATAAAGATTGTATTTTATTTTCAACAAAATTTAATATAGTTAATGACTAGAACTAACATTAACAATTGACATTAAATATTTTTCTGGAATTTAAAGAATGCCACTGTTAAAAGAATAGCTTATTACTTGGTTTTCAATATTTAACCAAAGACATAAAGCAAATCTAGATGAAGGCAAAAGATACCTGTGAAAATGGGCTCTGTGTGGGTCTCGGCCATTACCTGCACTGCAGCTGCTCCAGCCTTCTTGGTTCTTACTGTGGTTGCAAGACGCCCTGGGCAGTAACCCTGAGGGAACTTTGAAAAAGTAGAGGTTCTCTACTGGTAGGACCTGGAAATTACACAGCAGACCTGGTCACACAGTGAGACCAAGGTGGCCGGCAGAGAGAGAGGGCCCTGGGGGCCTGTTTTCACTGAGGTGGGAGGGGGCTTGGGTTTCCAGGGATCCCTCTTTGTTGGTCAATTTAAACATAAGAGCGGGAACTTAAAGCCCAGGAAGAGCAAAAACAAGTGGCCCAAATGATCAGTTACTGAAATCAACCCAGATGTCTAAGACATCTGAGCTGGCGAGGGGCGGGGGTAGGGGGTTCCTGGCTCTGGTGTGTGGACGACAGTGTGATGCTACAAGCTGGGCCCCTCACACGGGGTCCCTGGGAGAGCAGAGCCGAAGTCAGGCACTTGCATTAAAGAAAAGACAGCTGCCAGGGTTTACACTGAAAAATGCTTTACATTTGGTGCAAATTTGTTCAGTCTTGTTAAAAGGAGGTTTCTTTCTTCCCCTATGATAATAGAAAAATTAAGTGGAAATATGCTATAGAGATTATACTCAAACTGTACAATGCAAAGGTTTTCTTTCCTTTTGCCTTTAATATTCTGGGCACATTCCCTTTAATTAAAACAGTCTGTGTAAATGTGTTCCCAAGAAAGGGGGAAGTCCTAAGGGACTTGTGTAATTCCTATTTTGTTGTCTGTGTCGACTTAATGGAAAATGGGGATCAGACTTTCCACATGTGCAATGAAATCCTTCATTTGTGCTTCTCGTTAAACAAGGCTCTGTGTTTGGAAAGTAACTCTCTTAATGTGCTAAAATCAGCTGAATGTGTAGCTGCATTGGAGGGGCTGGTGATGTGACGTTGCATTTCCCCACACCCGTGTACACACGCGCACATGCACACGCACACAGACACACATGCACACGCACACAGACACACGTGCTCACGTTCCCACATCACACATCCACACATGCACGCGTGTGCATGACCGTGCACACGTGCACACACAGATACCGTCACCTGTGCACACATGCACACATTCACCCACACAAACTCCCACATGCACACACATCCGTATGCATGCATGCATATTCACACATGTGCACACACTCATACTCAATGTGCATACCTGTGCACACATGCACAGACTGCCTCTCACAGGCACATCCACATGTGTGCACACACACTTACACACGTGCACACACAGATACCCACACTCACACGTGTACCCATAGGCACACACACATACATTAACCTACACAGGCTCCCACGTCCACGTGCATGCACACACACGTGTGCACACACTCACACCTGCACACACTGTACCGGTGGCTGCATACTCTGCTTCAGCCACCACCAAGGAGCGTGATGTCTCTGAGTCTCTGTTAACACTGTTGCCCCTTTTACGACCCTGCAGCAGACCAGACAGGGATGTTGTTCGTAGGGGACGCCCTGCTCCAGGTCAGTATCTTGAACTTCAGTCCTTAGCTCTGTTGCATGTTAGTTCCTGTTAGTTCTGAACTGAGACTTATCAATTATTATCCTCAAAATTCTTAATTTGTCATCTTTTCAGGTTAATGGCATCAATGTAGAAAGTGCAACCCACAAAGAAGTGGTAAGTGTGTGGTTTTTTTATGGATATTGTTCTTTTTATTAGATATTCTCTTATTCTAATTATTTTGTTTCTATACATGCATTTCACGCATGTGTTCATAGGGGCCTCTCGGGTGTTGTAAAAGGTAGATTTGGTGGCTCCTATTTTGAAGATGGGGGCTGAAATTCAGGGAGTGAGGAGCCCTCCCAGGTGGCCCGTGTCGAGCCTGTGAGGGTCCCTCTGGCTTTGCATGCTCATCCACCTTGGAGGCCATCTCAGGACGCTCACCTGTGGTGCCCGTCTGGGATGCTGGCCCGTGGACACGGGGGTCACAGGCTTTGCCCCAGTGCCTTTCCAGATGTGAACCTTGGCCAAGGTCGGGTCAGGCTCCACAAGGCAGCATATTAGTGGTTCGTTACTAAGAAGGATTCCTTTAACTCTCCAGGCATGGAGGTAAGATATACAGGCTGGATGGGACACGTGGTTTAAGGTTTAGGTTCAAATGGATGACATGTAATTTATTTCCTAAACCTAACATTTATCAGTTCTGCAAAATTGATATCAGTTCTGCAAAATATTTATCTGCAAAATATTCTGTAAAATATTTCTGCAAAAGCTTGCTTTCTTAAGGTGAGAATACACACAGTAATTCAAAAAGAGACAATGCACAGCCAGGTAACTCTATCCAAGCCCCCAGGAGGGGGAAAGCGTTCATCCAACAGAAAAGCTTCTGAGTAAAAGATGTGTAAACTTAATACACAGAGCTATCCCAATATTTGACTAATATAAATATACCTTTTGGACCAAATTATCAAATTATAAGTCCACAGTCTTATGTGATACAGAAGCCATGCTTGAATCAGCGTGGCTAATGACATACATGATCTCAGCTTTTCGGGTTCATGAAGTTCATAAAAATATTAAATTTGTAGAAGACCTCATAAGTCACACAGTTTCACACCCTCATTTTTCAGAGTAAATTCTAGATTCAATTAATACTAAAAGGGAAAAAGGCAGTTCTGCTCAACCAAAAAGCTCCACAGAATGAACTCCTGCCTGCTCGTTGCCTCCTGCCTTGGCAAGCCTCACGGCTTCAGGGTGACAGAGACTGTCCATGTCCCGCTGTATGGCACCCATGTCCCCATCCACACTGACACACGAAATTGGAGCGGCCCTGGCAGGGAGGGAACTTTACTTAATTTTACTGAGCAAATTCTGAGACCTCTCACCATTCAGAGAGGAATGGAAATCGACGTTTGGAAAATTGCTTGGTCTGACTTGCATGCAGAGGTTAGTGATAGCAGGGAGGCGGGGATGCTGGGGTGACGGGTGCCCCTGCGGGTGCCCTGGCCCCACTTGTCTGCCTTGGAGCCCCCAGCGCAGACCCGAGCCTGACGTCCACAGAGGCCAGAGTAGGGTCCGTGCTTGATCTTGAAGGATCTCAGAAGGAGAGATGGTGCAGAACTCCGTTTCTATGCAACATGGTCAGAATTTTTTTCAAAATATCAAATGTTAAATTAACTTCTAGTCCAGTATGGCAGTCCAGGGTCTTAGATCCTATGAGAGCCATTGATTAACAAAATGCCATAATCACCAAAAAGGCACTGACTCACTTCGTGAGGCCTCCTTTTCAAGTTGAAATGGGTTCTTTTTTATACGTGTTTTAGTCACGCACAGCTGCTCTGCTATCGCTAAGGTCTCAGGCCAGATCCTGAGTTCTGCTGGTTTTGAACTCAAGAACCCTTAGAAATAAAGCCTTCCCTTGTGTTTAGAAAATGGTAGAAACAGAATCTTCCAATTCCAAGCTGCAGCCCAGCCCTCACCCCTGAACCCTCTGAACCCCTGCACCCCGATCCCAGCATCTCGCACGTGTGGTCGCGCTGGTCACTCAGCAGATCAAAGTGTGTTTGGTAGAAGGTGTCCTGCGGGAGCTGAGGCTGGTTGTTTGCTTCTCCAGGTGTGCGTGAGTGTGCATGCACACACAGACGTGCAGATCCGCATGACAGAAGCAGTGGGTGAACTTGACCCTGAAGAGAGTCACAGATCTCAGGCCCTTGCTGTCCAGGTGACGCCCAGGTGTTCAGCGTAAAACTCCATGAGCTGAGGACCCGGCAGCTTCTGTTGGGCCAAGCCCTCCCCGGGTGTGTCCCCCACCCTTGGACACCCACACCTGCAGGGCATTGCCCGGGGTTAGAGGAGGGAGTGCGGTGACCCGGCACTTTGATCAGAATCGCCTGGGGACAAGTGGCCAGGGGACAGGAGACACGTGTCAGCCGGGAGGGGCTGGGGTGGTGCACTCCTGTCTCTGGGGCCTCGGCCTGGGCGGAGGGTGGTCCCAGAGAGCCCCCAGCCGCCAGGCCGTCCGAGCAGAGCGTCCGTCTCATGCTCACGGTGCTGTCCTGCCCTCCCTTCACTCAGCTGACCTGGGCTCGTGTGTTCAGCGGGGTTCACAGGCCAAGGCACAGGGGCGGGGGACGTCAGGATCTGGGGGGCATGGAAATGTCCCCGGGTGAGAGGAAAGGCGTTCCTGGGTTCTCCGGGCAGAAGCCGGTGGCTATGCATGCGAGGGCCGGGCACCAAGGTCATATGGAGGCATCGGGGACGTTCCTGAGGGGGCCGGGGCAGGAACACTTATAGCTGCTTATTTCTGGGCTGTGTCTGCTGTGTCTGGATCGAGGTGGCCTAACTGACGGGAAACACGTCAGGCTTTCAAAGCTGTCTCCAGAGCTAACGTGGGGAGCTCTGTAACTGCACATGAAAGCCTGAACCCGGGGGTGGGTGACCTTGTAACCGAGAGGGGCGACGTGATGCACGCGGTTTCTCCAAACCAAAGGGTCGTTTCAGCTCTGAAGCTCGTGTTTGCAGTTTGCAGCATCACAGCAGATGCGCGGGCCTGTGTGCCAGTGTCTGAGATTTGGCGATTGGTACTCCGCGTGGGTTTCTTCCGTGAGTTTGGTTTCGGGCAGGGGGGTGTCTAGCGTGCGGGGAGCCTGGCCTTGGGCTTGCACCTGTGTGTGGATGAGGCACGGAGCTGTGTGCCTGGGGACACACCTCATCCATTCGTCCCCCCAGGGGAGGCTTGCAGAGCTTCCAGAGTCTCAGAGGTAATCGTGAACACTGGCTCCTCGAGAGACAGGCGAAGCGTGTAGCGGGAGTGGAAGTGTTAGTCGCTCAGTTGTGTCCGACTCTCTGCGACCCCATGGACTGTAGCCCGCCAGGCTCCTCCGTCCATGGGACTCTCCAGGCAAGAATACTGGAGTGGCGTGCCATTTCCTCCTCCAGGGGATCTTCCCAACCAGGGGATAGAATTCAGGTCTCCTGCATTGCAGGCGGATTCTTTCCCGTCTGAGCCCCCCGGCAAGCCCTGGTGGGGATGCACGCTTTCTTTCCGTGGTCCCTCTGTAGTGGTAAAGTGGCTGTCCTTTGTCACACTGACAGGTGCATCTTCTGAAAAATGCTGGCGATGAGGTGACCGTCACTGTCGAGTATCTCAGGGAAGCACCGTCGTTTCTGAAGCTCCCATTAGGTAAGTGGAGGGGCTCACGGGGGCCGACAGCTTCCTCCTCACCTGTTGTTTTTCCTGAGACGTCCTCCTGTGTAACACGCCTGCAGCCTCTTTAGAAGCAGGGATTCCCCACGGTCAGGATGCTGTGTGCATCCTGTTATCTTAGAGGGATAGACAGACAGGCTGCCCACACTTGTCTTCTGGCCACACAACCTCGGGTGGGACGGTAAGGGGGGCGTGAAAGAACACGGCCTCACTCTTGGAGTGGCTCCTCGACGGCCTGGACACGTCAGTGTGAAGACCCGTGAGTTCATCAGGTTCCCCCGAGCCCGCTGGAGCTCTGCCTGTGCGGTCTAGTGTCTGAAGGGAATCTGGGGTGATGGGCACCTGCTTCACCCAAACTGTGCCGGGGTCCTGAAGGCGAGCCTGTAAACGGGCTCCTGACTTTTCAAGAAGAAAACTGAAATCACAGAAGTAACTTGCACGACATCCACTAACTTTCCTCATCTGTGAACTGGTGGTAATGATCAACAACCACCACACCAGGGGCTTGTGTCTCGGAGGAATGACTGCAGCATCGTGGCCGGGCTGTCAGCTCCGTCCTCCGCAACACGGACGCTGGTGACACGGGAGGGACCCGTGTGCATCCTGCTCCCCTTCAGGCGCACGCCGGTGCTCGCAGCCCCGTCTGGGGTGCAGATGAGGGCGGTGTGGGGCCCCTGCTGAAGTGCCCTCAGCTCCGGCCAGTGCCTGTCGCTCGGGGACTTCACCCCGTAGAGTCAGGTTTTGTCACCTTCCAGGAAAGTGGGAAATCTGGATTTTAAAGCAGTGTCTGGGTTTTGATTAAGCAAACCCATGTGCCGGTCAGACTTGGCTTCCCAGCTGGTCTGGAGTTTTTGCCTAATATCACTTATCCCCCAGTAGTTGGCTTTTGATGGCTAATGTTGGCCTTGAAACTCTTCAAGCTAAAGGAAAACAAAGGACATGTGATCCAGGCAGGCAGCAGCTCTGACCGTCCACGACCGGCGGGGCCCTTCCCGTCGCGTCTGAGAACAGGAGAGGCGGGTCCCCTGGCTCTCTCCCGAGATCGCCCACTGTGTGTGTGGAGGGGGCAGGGGCAAGCCTGAGCGTAGTGGCTCCTGGGTCCTGGGGCCACTGGCACCTGGTCTGGCATCTGGCGAGGGGTCCAGACACGTGGTCGGGGCTGACGAGGCAGGAGACTCGTGGCCACAACTGTGTCCATGTGCAGTGAGCACTGGTCTCACTGTGCCCCCTGCTGCCCCTGACCACCCAGAGCCACAGGGGCAGGCAGTGGGGGATGTGTGGGGACAGGCCCACAGGCTAGGGGACATGGGGACTCCTTTCCGTCCCTGAACTTGCTGAGAGCGGACAGAGGGCTTGAGATGGACGCTGACTTGGCCCCCTTCCCCGCCCCTCCCTGTCCACCCGGGTCCGCGCTCCAGGCCCAGCTGTGGCTCCCTGATGAATCCAGAGCTGCTTCCTCTTTTTACAAACATCGCTTTCCTCAAACTCACCTTGTCTTCCTAGTTTTCACTAAAGCAGCTTGCAGTGAAAGATAATCAAATGTGTCAAACAAAGAAATAATATCCAAGTTATCATCAGAAAGTCAAAAATAACTTAGGAAATTAGCATCGTTATCCTAGCAATGGGGAGTGCAGGTTCGTGAAGCCATGGGGGCTGGGGATGGGCGGGGGAGGCCGCTGTCTCCCTGGGCCTAGGGAAAGGCTGACCTGCTTGCCCACTGCTGCGCTTCCCGTGGGCCCCAGACGGGCGGCTGGCCGTGCAGCGGGGTGAGGGCCACGCTGGCTCGCAGCCCAGGGGCCAGTATGTTCTCTTCCAGACCCGGGGACGGCTCACGCTGCTTAGGGTTCTAAGTCCATCCTGTTCCCGTCCGCTTCTCCCAGGCTTGTCGGGGACCCGCCGGGTGGACCTGCAGGTTAGCCCAGGAGCCGCGTCTGCAGCACAGTCTGTATTGTTCACAGGGTCCCCGGGACCAGCCAGCCAGCCGGGCAGCGGGGCCTCCTCGCCCCTCTTCGACAGCGGTCTGCATCTGAACGGAGCCTCCAGCAACACGGTAAGCACGCGCCTCCTGTCTCCTTTAACCAGCCTGTGTGTGGTTCCCGAGCCATTCCCGGTGTCTCCTTGGGTGTGTGACAGCTTTCCTGTGTTCTCACGTGGAACTGAATTGTCAACCGCTCTCCGCCCGGGTGCTGCCTCTCTCCTCCCCTCCACGAGCAGGAGTCTGCTCAGGGCTTCACCCCAGGCTCCGTGTTCTCTTCCAGGCCCAGGGACGGCTCACACCGCTTAGGGTTCTAAGTCCATCCTTGTTCACATCCAGACCCCGGCCGAGTGTTTATGACAAGTGGAGTCTTGGGCACACCAGTGACCTGAGCAGAGTCTTGGTCACACCAGCGACCTTATCAGGTCCAGATCCCTGCCGAATATTTATAACAAGCGGAGTCTCGGTCACACCAGTGCTGCCCACCCAGACCTGAACCTGAACCTCGTCGGGCCCGTCCACACCCTCACCCGCTCCGTCCTGGTGCCCCGCCCGCACCCTCGTGCTCCGTCCTGGCCCCCTGTTGGTTGGTCACTGCTCATGTTTCCTTCACAGAGGAAACAGGGGGGTTACTCCTGCATGACTTGATCGTCCAAAACGGTTTTCCTTTTTCCGGAGAGATGACTGGCGCTTCCACGAGACGTGCTTGGAGCCTGGGTGCTGACCTGGGCCTCTGAGGGGCTCTGGGTGCCGGAGTGACTGGTGCTTCCACGAGACGCGCTTGGAGCCTGGGTGCTGACCTGGGCCTCTGAGGGGCTCTGGGTGCCGGAGCACCTGTGGCAGATGAATAAAGAGCTCAAATTAAAGAACAAAGGATTTATGATGATGAATAGCTGATTTTCTAAGCTAAAATTTTCAGAAGATTAATGCAAAAGGCTAGGGTCATTGCAAAGAACTGAATGAGTCAGAAGTGTACAGGAATAGTATATTAAAGCCCAAAATTGAAACCGAATTTTGCAGAAATTATAAGGAAACCTATAAGAAGCTTATAAATAGTGGTTGCAAGTGAAGAGCAGATGTAAAAAGAAAAAGTAATTAAAATGAATACATTTTAAAATGTTAAACAAACATTTAAGTTAAACAATGACTTGAATCTTCTAGATGGACGGGAGGCTGGTCTCCTAGGCAGAGATAATGAACGAGTGAACGATAGAATGATATTTAACGGTTTAATTAAAACATAAGGCACATGCTGAGAAGTATTCAACTTTGAAATGACAGCTTAATAAATGTTACAGCACCATGGTCAGAATATAGCACGTCGCCAAAAGCTCACACTGCTGCTGCTGCTGAGTCGCTTCAGCCGTGTCCCACTCTGTGCGACCCCACAGACGGCACCCACCAGGCTCACCGTCCCTGGGATTCTCCAGTCAAGAACACTGGAGTGGGTTGCCTTTTCCTTCTCCAATGCATGAAAGTGAAAAGTGAAAGGGAAGTCGCTCAGTCGTGTCTGACTCTTCACGACCCCATGGATTGCAGTCTACCAGGCTCCTCCGTCTATGGGGTTTTCCAGGCAAGAGCACTGGAGTGGGGAATCTCACACTACATCCCCCTCAAAAAATTACCATTGTTTAGACCTCAATTGCTATAGATTCATTTTATCTGTATTTGAGCTTCATGTAGAGTCATACTCGCCTCTCTGACTTTGTGACTGAAAGTCGATCTTAAAATCCACCAGCAAAAACAGGTCACTTATGAAGAATGACACTTTCGTTAACAACGTATTTCTCAGCAGTGACAGTGGAAGCTGCAAAGCAGCCCAGTGCATAACATTTTCAAAACCGTGGAGACAAAAGCCATCACTACTGGTCTATCTCTGCATTCCTCGCAAAAACGTGTTTCCAGAACAAGTGAAAGTACAGACTTGTTCTTAGGAAGAGGATCTGAAAGAGTCGCTAACAGGCTTTCACTAGGACAGTCTCTAAAGGCCACATTTCAGGAGGGAAAACACGAGGGATCCCGGAAGCATGTGGAGGTTAAAGGAGGGAAGTCTGTGGAAAGTAACGCAGTCACTTGAGTTAGGCTGGCAGGTGCCAGCCCAGCACGGACTTTCGCAGAACGTCTGTTTTCTCTCGTGCAGCTCGGGAGCCACTTTCTGTTGCGTTTCCCACTAGCCGCTTCTGCTCCCGACAGTCTTGGCCCAGGAAGTGAGGCACCTCCGTTCACGTTAGTGCCTCAGCTTGATGGGTCGTCAGGTCACATCGGGGCGTTGCGTCATCTCTGAAGCCCCCAGTCCTGTATAAAAGATACCATGTGTTTCTAAAAATAGTATTTGCACACTCCTCTCTTATTTTCATCATGCGCTTCGGTAGTTTATTGACCTTTGTCTTGAGTAGATTCTGGTAGCTGTAAAGACTTCAGTTGTCTTCCAGACAACCTCCCGATGAAGAGTCTAAGAATCAGGCCCTGTTTTTACTCCACCATTCATGTTTCATGAGATGTTTTTAATCTTATCATCATAATAATGACTTCTCATTATTATGATAATGCTATATGATAATCCTAATAATGATTTCAATTAGAAGAATATAACAGTAATCTGCTATCAGATATTTTGATCTGCTTTTAAATTATTGTATTACTGTAACACTTAAAAATGTATACAACTTAATTTAGATACTCAGCTGTCTTCGTGAAATGAATTAATTTCATTAAAATAACAAAGTAGACATTTCCACTCAAAATATATCAAATTCAAATAGGAAAATTATTTACATTTTTTGTGGCATGCAGAGACCGTACAGTACAGTGCTGCTGTCTCATCCCTGAGGTGTGTGTCTTAATTCAGCTGCAGAAAAATATTTGACAGTGACCCTTCTCCCTCAATAGTAATTAATACGTGATGTCTAATTGAGCCTTTAAGAGGTGCTCTTTGGAGGGAAAGCCAAGCATTTCAGTGAGAAACACGCTCGACTGGGGTAAGGCTGCGTGTGAGCGCCTGTGTGAACCCGCCTGTCTGCCCTTGGGCCCCGTGACCTGCGACCTGCCCTCGGCCAGCTCACAGAGACACGCAGAGCCCACTGCTGCGCGAGGTTCCCGGGCTGCCGTGTCCACACGCAGTGTTCTGCCGGGGGTCACGCAGGGCGGTCCAGCTGTCCAGGGAGGGCCGGGCCCCTGAGAGTCAGGTGCAGACGTGTTTAGTTAATGCCAGTCCGTCTGGACAGGAGGCATTCTCAAAGGAAATTAGCCCTGGAAATGCAGTGAAAGCTGAAGCTCTGTCACAGAAGTGGTTTAGTTCTGGGTCTACTTAAATTCAGGTGCAGACGTGTTTAGTTAATGCTAGTCCGTCTGAACAGGAGGCATTCTCAAAGAAAATTAGCCCTGGAAATGCAGTGAAAGCTGAAGCTCTGTCACAGAAGTAGTTAGTTCTGGGTCTACTTAAAGCAGCATTGGGAAGAAACGGGTGCCTCTCAAGCCCCCAGGGCCCGAGGCACGTGCTTCCTATCTGCGAGGGACATCACCACCGTCAGGAGCAACACAGAGCAGCTCACGACCAATGCCCACCACGCCTGCGGAGGCCACAGCCGCTGTGCTGGGGCCACGGCCCAGCTGCACCAGCCTCGAGGCCTTCCGGGGACAGCAGGAGATCTTGGCTCTTTCTCCCTAAGGAGCTCCCAGGTCTCCTTGCAAAGCCCCCAGAGTGCTTCCCTCCTGCAAGCCCCAACTTGCTGGCCCTAGAGGCACCCCCACTCTGCCGCCCAAGGCTGGGGCCCTGGGCACCATCATCCTTAGACTTCGGGTGTAAGTCCACCAGTCTGTTCTGGACGCCTGGGCACTCAGCCGGGGACTGTATAGTGCCCGGGGCCCAGTTGGCAATACGGCTGCATCCCTCCTATCCCCAGGATCCGCCCTCTCCCACTACCCCCGTGGCCTCAGGTGACTCCTCCAACTCCCAACATGAGCAGGGTACCCCATCACCCCTAAAGCTGTGCTCTGGTGCCTGACATCCGTTTCTTCTCCCATCCCCCCCCATATCAGTGAGCACCAGCTTCACATCCAGTTCAGACGCTGCAGGCAGCCCAGGCTCCCAGCCCCATCCCTGGGGGACAATCTGCTGTGATGGCCACTCCCCAGAGATTTTCCATAAGATGCCCCGTGTCTTAATGTTGGAAGACTTCTCCCAGCAGCGGGTGACTGGCCGGGGAGATGGACTCACAGCCCCTGGGACTGTTACGATATGAAACATGCCTTCCACTGGGCGCTCGTCTGGCACGGGCTCTGGGTTCAGGGCAGTCCCGGTGCCTCCTCAGGAAAGGCTGGCATGTGTCTTGGGGCTGACCCTCTCAGAGCAGCAGTCCAGGGTGGTCTCTGGGTGCATGGAGGGCCATCTCCTTCCTTACTGACTCCAGAGCCATTTAGAAAGGGAGTAACAGAGAGGGGTGCTAGGGAAGCTCTTCCCGAGGCAGGGACTCCTTTCCTGCCCACCTCATGTGCGACCCCGTAGCCCCCGAGACTTGAGGAGGCAGGTGGGGTGCCTGGCACCGGGGCCTCTGGGCTGGAAGCTGGACCCGTCCCTCTGAGGTCACCAGGGTCATGTCTCCACTCCACACCCGCCTCCGAGATGGATGTTTCTCTGCTTGAGTGATGGAAAGCCAGAAGCCTGCAGGAGGCTGTCAGTGAGTGGTGTGGCGTCTCTGCATGTGGCATTCGTCTTGAAAAAGCATCTTCCTAACAGACCCACCTCCAGCACCGGAGTCGGTTGTGAATGCACTGCAGATCTGAGGGTCGTCGGGAAAGACTTGAATGTACGAGGTGAGCGCATTCAGGATTCCAGAGGAAGCGACTGTTTATGGTGATCACTGACCGCACGCTACACAGGAAAGGAAGTCTTGTCTTCTCAGCCTTCTAGATGTTTACAAAACCTGAGAGGGTCATGAGCCTGGACGCCCTGCAGTCCTGGCGTCTGTGACGTCATAGAGAGCAACACAGAGAGCTTCAAATGTACGATGGAGCCAAAGGAGAGTGATGGATCAGGAGAAACGAAGCTTACCCGGGAATGCAGACTGGGCATCCAGATTTAACTGACAGCACAGCACCTTGATTTATCTTGTTACAAAACTGGAAGTGACTCAGATCTCCCTCAACAGGTGAACGAAGCAAGAGACGCTGGCACACACAAACAGCAGATACCGCTCAGCGAAGACAGCGAATAATCTGCTGCTGTAGTTCAGTCGCTCGGTCGTATCCACATCCTTGTGACCCCATGGACTGCAGCACGCCAGGCTTCCGTGTCCTTCACTACCTCCCAGAGTTTGCTCAAACTCATGTCCACTGAGTTGGTGATGCCTTTCAACCATCTCATCCTCTGTTGCTCCCTTCTCCTCCTGTCCTTAACCTTTCCCAGCTTCTGCTGAAATACACAGAAACGGAGATCCTGTCACTGACTTCCTGCCGAGAGAATGAAGCTACACACACAAGTGCCTCCTGTACGATTCTGTACGTAGAAGTTCTGGAAGAACCAGAGATACCTGTGGTAATGGAAGTCAGAGCGCTGGGGAACAGGGAGGTGTGCCCACGCTCGTCCCAGCTCATATTCGTGATTCAGGGATGGTGTGATCATGGGGTGCACAGGTGGAGTGCTGGGGAACAGGGAGGTTTGCCCACTCTTGTTCCCAGCTCGTATTCATGAGTTCAGGGATGGTGTGATCGTGGGGTGCACAGGTGGAGCGCTGGGGAACAGGGAGATCTGCCCACGGTCATCCCAGCTCATATTCATGATTTCAGGGGTGGTGTGATCATGGGGTGCTCAGGTGGAGTGCTGGGGAATAGGGAGGCCTGCCCACACTCATTCCCAGCTCATATTTGTGATTCAGGGATGGTGTGATCATGGGGTGCACAGGTGGAGCCCTGGGGAACAGGGAGATCTGCCCATGGTCATGCCTGCTCATATTCGTGATTTCAGGGGTGGTGTGATCGCGGGGTGCACAGGTGGAGCACTGGGAAACAGGGAGGCATGCCCATGCTCGTTCCCAGCTCGTATCCATGAATTCAGGGATGGTGTGATCATGGGGTGCTCAGGTGGAGTGCTGGGGAACAGGGAGGCCTGCCCACATTCCTTCCCAGCTCATATTCATGAGTTCAGGGGTGGCAAGATCGTGGCTTTAAGGCAGCATCCTTGGCTGACACTCACCCCGTGGAATTTCTCCCTGTTGGAGCGCCACTGCACCTCCACTCAGACTCTCCAGCTCAGAGACACCAAGGCGTCTCCAAGGCGTCTCAGGGTCACTGCTCCACGGGCTGGTGGGTCACGCTCGAATGTCTCAGAACCAGGGTTGCCCTTGGTTCCTTATTCCCTGCGCCTGTGATGGCATCGTAAATCAGAAGGAAGCGTGTTTTGTCCCCACCTTCCTCCAATGCAGGAGACCCGGGTTCAGTCCCTGGGTTGGAAAGATCCCCTGGAGAAGGAAATGGTAAACCACTCCAGTATTCTTGCCTGGAGAATCCCATGGACGGAGAAGCCTGGTAGGCTACAGTCCACGGGGTCGCCGAGAGTCGGACACGACTGAGCGACTTCACCTTCACCTTCTCTGAAATCGGCTTCTTGGGTGGTGATGGCAGGAGATGGTGGCGTGGCACCTGAGTACCCTGGGCTGTGTCAGGGGTCAGGGGAGCTGACAGGTGCAGCCCAGGGCGCTCCGCCCAGATTGGGAAGCAGCCTCCTCACTTCTCCACCCTTAAGCTGATGTCCCATCTGGGGCAGAAGTTAGACTCATGATTCTCTAGTTCCTGCAGGCTCTGAGCTGTCTTCTGATGACATGGACTGGCTCACAGAGTTTTAGCCTACCCAGCACTGGAGCGGCCTGATCCATGACTGCAGCTCCTAGACGTCTGTCCGGGCCCACTTCTCTGGTGTCCATCAGGAGGGGAAGCTCCAGGCTCCTGCATCGCTGGCACTGCCACCGTTTTCTCCTAGACCCAGGCTCAGAGCTGCAGGGGGCAGGCAGCTTGTGTCCTGCAGTCTCCAGGGATGGAGAGAGCTCGGAGCTGACCCCAGACGGGCTCCCTCTCTCCTGGGCATCCCTGACCCGCCTCTAGAGTGAGCTCAGAGCTGACACCAGACGGCTTCCCCCTCCCCACATCATCCCTGGACCCACCTTTAGAGTGAGCTCGGAGCTGACCCCAGACGGACTCCCCTTCATTCCCAGGCATCCCTGGGCCCGCCTCTAGAGGGAGCTCAGAGCTGACACCAAAGGGCCTCCCCCTCCCCACCTCATCCCTGGACCCACCTTTAGAGTGAGCTCAAAGCTGATCCCAGACAGGCTCCCCGTCTCCCTGGCATCCCTGGACCCACCTCTAGAGGGAGCTCAGAGCCGACCCCAGATGACCTCCCCCTTCTTTCCCACCAGACCCACCGCCTAGGAGGCTGTTGAGCATCACTGAAAACCCACTGATCTACAGAGACCTGGTGTCTTCCTTTAGCCTCATGGTTCTTGGGATTATTCAAAGTATTTTTCTAAAGGAAACCCCAGGAAAATCTGACACGAAACTCTGGGCTTGTCAGTTGCCTCCAAGCGAGAAGCGTTCCAAGGCAGAGGAAACAAAAAGCCTCCTATATAGAGTCTGATGCCAGATGTGCTCAATGAGTTATGAAATGCCACCTGTTTTATAAAGGAAAATGTTGCTTTTCTTAGTGGGAAATTGCTTTTTATCCTACATTTTTAAAAGTAGATTGAAAATGATTTTATAAAATAACCATATTCCTAAGCTTATTTGAATGTTGCTTACTCTATACTGGAATCCATTATGACATTTTAATTTTTTTTTTAGCATGGACCATTTTTAAAGCCTTTGTTGAATTTGTTACAATATGGCTTCTGTTTTGTGTTTTGGTTTTTTGGCCATGAGGCGTATGGGATCCTACCTCCCCGACCAGGGATTGAATCCGCATCCCCTGCGGTGGAAGCGAAGCCTTAGCCCGTGGACCTCCAGGAGAGTCCCCAAACAGCGTCTTTACGTGGTGGTTTCACAGGCTGGTTCTAATAACCGAATACTGATGCATGTTTGCGTTGCAAGTTTGAATCAGTGAGAAGAGCAAACCGCCCTCAAAGAAAATGCACAAAAACACGGTTCTTAATGAACTCTTACACCATAAACATAGTGTGTGAGTTCAACTAGCCGTGATAAAATTCAGTGAAAACTGGTGACTGAAGACATGCCCCAGTGTATGAGAAATCACAGCTATTTCTTACACAGCAGCAGCAGTACATGCAGGCAGAGGGGCGTCCCAGGAAAGCCAGCATGAAATCCGTGGCACAGGGATAGACCTGATGCTTTCAGTGCTGTGCTTGCGTGACCTCGAAAGCAGGATGTCACCAGACGTCAGCACGCAAAGCAGAAAGAGGGCCCTCCGTGGCGATTCATGGAGTCTGCCTCACACCTCTGGTCTTACAGTGCCTTTGCCTTTGAGCTACTGGCTGAGGACTTAATAAATAAAGAACGTTCGGAGGACACCCGCGCGCAGCCTCTAGTTGCTGGGGATCCAGGCTGCGTCTCCAGAGGCCACAGTGGACAGTCCTTCCTGCCCCTCCCAGCCCCGGTGGCCCTGCGTCCTGGCCGGCGGCCTCATGGCTCCCGGGTACACCTCGGTCTTCACAAGGCCCCCGCTCCCCTGTCCAGGTTCTGCCTGTGTCCCTCGGGTAAGGATTGATGCCACCATGTTAGGGTGCCCGGACAGTCCAGGGTAAACTCGTGTCACAGTGCGTCCACGTGTGCGTGCTCAGTCACTTCAGTCGTGTCTGACTTGGCGACCCCATGGACTGTAGTCCGAGAGGCTCCTCTGTCCATGGGGTTCTCCAGGCAAGAATCCTGGAGTGGGTTGCCATGCCCTCCTCCAGGGGATCTTCCCGACCCAGGGATCGAACCCAGGTCTACTGTGTCTCCAGCATTGCAGGCGGCTTCTCCACCCACTGAGTCACCTGGGAAGCCCCCCATCGCAATACCATTAGTCTAATCAAACCTGGAAAGACTTTGTCCAAATAAGGCTCCGGGATGGGACCTGCTGGGTGTTATCCCGGAGTGTCAGCTTTTCGGCCCGAGACGGTTGAACGCTCACGGGGAGTTTGGCCTGAAAGGAGTCATCCCTGTATACAGCTTGCTGGCCTTGTTGGAATTTCATTTTGCTTTGGGGTAGAATTGATTAGCGATGCTGGGAGACTTTCAGGTGCACAGCAAAGTGATTCAGTTACGTGTGTACCTGTGTCTGTTCTTTACAGAATTCTTTTCTGGATCAGATTGTTTCAGAGTGCAGAGCCGGCTCCCCTGTGCAGCAAAGCAGGGCCCAGGGGAGCGGCCCCACAGAGCTCTAGTGTCCTCGTGTCCTGAGCAGGTCTGCCGTCCTGTAAGAGCACAGCCCCAGCCCCACCCTTCCGCCAGCGGGCCCTGCGCTCAGCAGGGAGACCCTTCCCCAGCCCTCACAACAGGCAGCGCAGCGCTGGGTCTGGCCGCCCCCAGGGCAGGGCCTTCCTGCTGCTCTGGGCAGGGTCTGGGGTTGCCGCCCTGGTTAGTGGCTTTGCCTGCGCCCTGGGGATGTGCACCTTGTTCTGTCCGCCTGTCCCTGAGCCGGGACGCCTGCCTTTGTCACCGGAAGCCACAGCTGCTTCAAGGATGCTTCTGGAAAGGGAGGCAGACAGGGCTGCAGCTGTCCCCTGCCGGGGCGGGATGCAGGGGCGGGGCAGACCGTCTCTGACCCTGTGGCTCACCGGGCACGTGTGGGTGTCACGTCTCGGAACATGGTTGTTTGCGTGGCTTCATTCAGCCTTTCGAGCATCTTCCTGATAGCTTATGGTGAACGAAGTGGGGATTCATGATTTCTGAAGAAAAAGATTTATTTTCAAGACCGGGGACCAGGCTTGATCACTTGAGAGCTTTTTATGTAGCAGAGTTTTATTAAAGAATAACAAGGGACAGAGAAAGCTTCTGACACAGACATCAGAAGGGGGATGGAGAGTGCCCCCCTCGCTAGTCTTAGCAAGGGAGCTGTGTATTTTTTCAGTCGGTTATTACAATAAATCAAAAGAGGGTCTCAAGGTTGTAAAGATCCTACCAGACCCACTCCCACAATTTACATGTTAAGATGACAGGATCAGTCCGTTCTTAAGAAGGAGAAACGTGTCTTCAAACAGATACATTGTTGTTACATAGCCATTGGTACAGAGTTTAAGATGAGTTGTTTTGTTGTGTAATCATCAGCTCTGGGCTTAAGGAAAAAAAAACGTTTTATGTGGCTAAGGCTAAGGAAGGTAGAAAAGAAAGTTTGTCCTTTCTTCCTCCTTGAGAGCCCCGATCCCTTTCCTCTCTTGGGGGACCCTGAGCTTCTTATCCACCTAAGAATTAATTCTCACTCCCCTTACCCTCAGGCCCCACCCTCCACCCACCCCCGCTCCTTTTGGACAGAGGCTGAGAGCTTTGCCATTAACTAATAAGCTAGGCTTGTGACCACCTGTTAGCATCTTGGCAGCATTAATATGTATGAATCCCATTCTGATTTGACCTTCTGGCTGGGGGAGGCAGCTCACAGCCTATCTGACTCACAGCCTTCCTCAGGGCCCCAGATTCCTCCCAATGCCAGTCTCTGCCCTCAGCCTCTTCCCTGTGACTTTTCTCTCTTTGGTGCAGTATTTTGTTTAAAAAATAGATGAAGAATATAGTTTACTTTGACCTAGAAGGGCGCTTGTTTCTTCCCAGAGCTCTGAGCGCACACGCACTCTTGCTGCGGCCGAGACGTGTTAGATCTGAGTTTGCAGACGTGCTGTCAGGGCCTGTCAGCCCCCTCCCCACCCTGTTTTTGGTGCTCTCGACTGATCCCGTGACCCTTGATTCTCGTCTGTTCTGCACAGGCTCCGTCCTCGCCGTCCTCGCCTGTAGCTAATAAACCAAAATACGAGAAGCGCTGGCTAGACGCCCTGTCACTTCCTCTGTCCATGGCCCGAGTCTCAAGGTGCAGAGCTGGAGCGGACACGTTCAGGTGTGTGACCGTGGTCTGGAGTGGATGCGCCGATAAACCCAGAGGTGCATGTCCTTGTCACCAGGTGAATTCAGCATTTGCAGAAATAGTAATCATCGTCTTGATAGTCAAACGCTATCAGAGCAGGAGCCGACTTGTCAGGAGTGGGTCTGTCTAGCAGTGACTGTTGCTGTTTCCTCTTCTGAGACATGGTCATTAGCAGAAGAAATCACAGTTCCAGTTTCAAATGCGAGCAGAATTAGACTGAATGTAAAACTGAGCTCTCATCCAAGGTGGATCCAGTTCCAGAAACGTCCTCTCAGCAGCCCTCTGGGCCTCATTTCCTTCATTAATGAGAAGTTAAGAAGGTGAGTAGAGGATGGGTGAGCACAGGAAGAGAGCTTGAGGTTTGGAAACAGCCCTTTCCTTGATGAAACGCACCTGCCTGTCATGGCTGCTTTCAGGTAAACACAAGGCTTCTGCAGGAGGAAGGCCCCCAGAAGGCCCTACCCCCTGAGTCAGCCACACGGCCCTCCTGTGCCTGAGATGTGCTGTCTCTGCCCACAGCAAACCAGAGGCTTCCCTGTGGTTTTAAGAAAGCTTGTTGTTGTTTTATCATTAAGTTGTGTCCGACTCTTTGTGAGCCCGTGGACTGTAGCCCTCCAGGCTCCTCTGTCCATGGGATTCTCCAGGCAAGAACACTGGAGTGGGTTGCCATGCCTTCCTGCAGGGGGTCTTCCCGACCCAGGGATAGAACCCACGTCTCCTGCATGAAGGTAGGTTCCTTACCAGCTGAGCCACCAGGGAAGCCCTTGACAAAAGCAAATACATCTTACTGGCTCTGCCGACTTTTATATGAGCAGGAAGGGACACAAAGTAAAATGACCAAAATTCTGCCTTTTATGGTGTGTTTGTCAGACACACAGCAGTGGTGAAGTGGCATCTGGAGGCTGAGCGGATGCGCGTCCCCCTGCCCTGTGACCCTCTGGCCCCACCTTAAGGGGAGGAGAGGACAGGCATGCTGCCTGAAGCAGCCTGAGTTAGTTCTGTGGCTCCTGGGGACCCTCGCTGCGAGACCTGCAAGGAACAGTTTAGAAGTTGCAAACCCTAAACCAAATGCTTTTTAAAATCAAAGGCTCTCAACTACAGCCTGGGAAGGATTTTGAGGAGATCCTTTGAGTGGATAAAAATAAGTGGGATAAGCAGGTCAGAGGTCAGCGCCCTGGGGTTCCAGTTGTAGGACCAAATGTGTCACCACCTCCTGCCTTTTCTGAAAGCGCAGTTCAGTTCAGTTCAGTTGTTCAGCCATGTCCAACTCTTTGCGACCCCATGGACCGCAGCACGCCAGGCCTCCCCATCCATCACCAACTCCTGAATCCACCAAAACTCATGTGCATTGAGTTGGTGATGCCATCCAACCATGTCATCTTTTGAAAGTTATTTGGCCAATAATGGTTGAGTTTCCTTGGTTTTCTGAAATTTTTTCCCGAAGAGTCTATAAAAAGCAGATGCATATTTAAACCCAACATTAAGTTTGTTCTGAAATGATAAAAGTCAGTTTTAACCGTTGCGACTTTGCCCCCAGGGCCTGCAGGGGTGTCTCTGGCCAGAGGGCCTCTGGCACCTGCTCACTCTCGGGAGGAGGTTAGAGTCGGAGGTTCTCAGGCACAGTGGGAGCTAGGCTTTTGCTTAAGCATTGTGTCACCATTAATGGAGGTTAAATCATTGAACACACAAGACAGAAAAGGTGCTTCCGTGAGAATCTGGGGGAGAACGTCTGGATCGAAAGGAAACCAGGCATGGAAGCAGCGCAGCGTTCGGGTAGGAGGTTCGCTGACGCTGAACAGGCAGAGCTGCCCCCGGTGCTCCCAGACCACGCGTGCAGACACTGGGAAGCAGCCTTGTGGCCTCGCAGGTCACTGGGCAGCAGCTCGTGCTTCTGGCTACCAGGCAGTCACTGACACATTCCTCTGACTCTGCGTGTAGAAAAGCGTGCTTCCTAGTGGGCCTGACGTCCGTGAAGAAAGCAAGAGACTTCTAAGCAGGCTCTTCTCCGTTTTCTGTTGCTACAGTTAGTGAAAATTTAGCAAAAGTGCACGTTTATCTTCTCACAGTCTCCACGGGCCAGCTGGCACGTGTGCTGGGGTCTCTGCAGGCTGGCCTGGGGTGGGGCCAGGCTGGGCTCTCGCCTGAGACCAGGTTCTCTCGGGCGGAGGGCGGCATTCAGTTCCTCGGGTTTGGGGGCTGGGTCCCCATCTCCATATGCGTTCCAGCTGCGTGTCCTCCTGCCTCTCAGGCAGCAGCAGGTGACCTCTTGTCCTGGGCTCCTGACTTCCTGTCTCTGACCCCAGGCCCGATGGGAAGGACTTGAGACCACATTGGGCCAGCTGGATAATTTTCCTAATTTAAGGACAGCCGACTTCCGATCTTAACCATAATAAGTCCCTTCTGTACGAGCAAGTTCCATTTCAAGAGCAAGTTCTTAAGTCGAATCTGTTCGTGTAAATCCAACAGAGTCAGCCTAGGTACCCGACTGACTCAGTCGGCCAGACCATGCTGTAATGCGATATGTTTATAACACTTTTCACACAAATAATACATAACAAACACGCAAAAATGAAGAGAGCGTTTTCGATCTTGCGGTTCAGTGCCTGGAGAAGTACGGCAGTATGATGCGTCGGCTGGCACACGGGAGCTGAATCTGCTGAACAGGGGAGAGGGCGACTGGGTGGGGGGTGGTGGAGCTGGAGGACCCACAGCAACAGGAGACGGGGGACGAGCTGCAGTTCCACCCTGCCTGGGGGTGCGTGGCCGCGGCTCTGAGGTTTGCGTCCTGAAGGCTCGCGTGTAGGAGACTTACTGTACATTTTCAGAGCCCCACCAGCAGCACAGAGCTCCGTGTCCAATAGAAACCTGGGCTCAGCGGCCTGCGCTCAGAGGCTGGGAGCCCCGCCCGAGTGCCCACGTGTTCAGACCCGGGAACCTCGGTTCAGGAATCTGTCCGTTGAAGATGCTCTTAGCCTGGCTCTGCAGTTGCGTGTGGTCTCACGTGGTCCCCATGACAAGTCCAGTTTAGGTGCCCAGACCTGGGCTAACAAGGCGCCCACCTAGTGCCTGTATTTCAGAAGCTGAGGGGAGGGACTGTCCTTAAGAACAAGGGAAACGTGTGCTTTAGAGACGTCCGTGGTTGGTCCAGCCATGCGCAGGGGACTTTAGATGCTCTGGGGCCTGGGCCTCTGGACTTGGGTCAGTGGCTTTACCCCCGGGGGGGCAGGTGGTGTGGAGGAAAGAGCGGGTTTGGAGGGAACCAGCTCTTATCCTGCTTCGTCTGTGGGGCTCCTGGGGCCTCGGGACCTGCACAACTCGGGACCCCCGCCTGACGGCCCAGCAGGCGGGAGACACGGGAGTGCTCCTCGAGTGGGCGGGAGACACGGGAGTGCTCCTCTGCTTCCTACGGCCGTTTTATGGAGAAAACGTGAAATAGCACAGGGTTTATCGGAGCTTTTAAACTCCTTCAGAAGTGTGCCAACAGCTGTGGGTTCGTTAGCGGTTTGTGGGGCGAGGAGTGCCTGATACAGGAGCAGGGAGACAGTCTGAGCGAGTCCCACGGCGTCTGCGTGCCTGCCCGCTCTGGGGGATTCGGTGCCCAAGGCGCCGCTCCTGTGGTTCTGCCCAGATGAGCCCTGCCTGGGTCCCCACTTCACGGTGGCCTCAGGAAGTGCAGGGAGTCCCTCCCTTTGCTCCTTTTTCTAAGGACGGAGGAGGGAGGGAACTAAAGCGTGTTGGTTCTGTTTGTCCCGCATCTTCCGTGTTTGTGAAAGTACCAGAGATCTGGCATCTTGTCACTGACAGTAAGACCCCACCTGGCTGTGTCGGGAGGGTCGTTGTTTCAGAAGAAGGAGCGTGGATGGGACCCAGGGGCTTTACGGCAGCCGCACTGGGACAGACTGCAGATGAGCGCAGTGTGAAGAGCGATGCTGGGAGTCAGAAGGATCCCCCTGATGCCTGGTTTGCTTTGCAAAGGATGGCTTCATGTTTAAACGCTTGTGCCAAGCTCCCTCCTGTTTACTTGGGAAATCCTGAAAGCACAGCTCACTTGGTGGAGCAGAGCTGGGGAAATAGCGTCCTGGGGGCTGTAGGCGTCTCCACAGAAGGAGGGCCTTCTGCAGGGTGGGGTCCTGTGGGGCTCATAGCAGGGTCAGGAACCCAGGGCCTGCTCTGCACTGGGGCTTGGAGAGTGGGCCCCTGTGCTCGTGGCTGAGCTTGCCTGATCCGGGCGGGTGCAGGGAGGGGGCTCTAGGGCCAGGGCCTGGGCAAGGCTGGCCTCGGGACAAGGTCGTGATGGGTCGCGGGGGTCCTCAGCCGGCTTCATCCAGAGCTGAAGAGTTACCTTCTGGTGGAATAAATACGAAAACATGTTTAAAAATCAATTTACTATGCAAATAAAACTGAAGGTTGAAAAGGGAGAAAATATCGTGACCTATAAATCCGTTGCCAGACAACAAACTCGCCTGTTTCACAAACGCGTCTATTCAGCTGCTTCTGAGTCTAACAGGCTCTCCGTTTAGATGAAAACCACATGGATTAAGTAGTTAAAAGTCTGGACCTGAATTTAGAGATAAAGGCTAATTCACAGTGGGGAAGCTGGAGGGCGGTGTGGATAAAGTGTGTGGTTTTCAGGGAAGGAGTTGTTCGGAGCACTCACTCCCCAGCGCAGACTACACTGTTTCAGGAAGTTTGTGTTTTCGGCCAGTGGTTCAGGTTTTCCTAGAAGATAAATCAAAGGAGGACACTGAAGTAGAACTCGATGTGGCATCTGCTTCCTCATGGCTCCTGCTAGGATATTGCACTAGGTCAGTGGGCACTCCTGTTAGAACAGAAGTGTCCAGGGGTTTGAAAGGTTTGCTTCATAGAACTGAAAGCTTTCAAAGGCTGATAAGTGCCTCCTGGACACAGAAATCCTAATGGAAAGATGAAGAAGCTGGAGAGAAAGACGTGGTGTTTGTGTCTAATTTCCTTAGCTATAGACTCAAACTACAGGTTCTATTCAAAACAGTTGTAAAAAGAAACCTTTAAGACTTAAGAGATCCCAGTGATTTAGCCACCTATGAATCTTTTAGAATGTGTTCTATTTTATAATACTGAATTATTTCTCTTTTCTTGATTTAAAGCATTTTGAATTTTGTTCAAAGTAATTTCAATCATTATGCAAAGTGGAATTTTCAAAGGCATGATTAATTTAGGAAGAATCTAGGGACATAAGGACGATGATGAGACAGGTTCTGCACACACGTTTGCAAGCACCGAGCTGGTCCTCCCGCCTGCTTGCTGCCGGCCCTGTGCGCTGGATGCAGTTCTGTGCCTATAATTACGTGCCCAAGCGTGCCGGGCACGGGCTGTCCCTCAGCCCGCCTCACCACCGCCCCGCGCCCGCGGGCAGCCCTTCAGGCACCTGTGTTCAGCGGCTGCGCCCTGGCTTGGGGGACAGGTTCTGTGTCCGTGGGCCGTGGACTTGGGGAGGGGGAAGGCTTGCACATCTAGAGGCGTGTTCTCCAGCATTAATTCACAAATACTCTTGCACACCTGCTCCGTGTAGCGCTGGCTAGCTGGGGGGCAGGGTGGGGAGGTGGGAAGGATGAGCAAACCCAGGAGTCCGTGCCCTCTGGAAGCTTCCTGTCCATCAGGAATGCAGGGCCTGAGGTCAGAACAGAGAGAGACCTGCATGAGGTGGTTTTCCTCCCTTTCCTTCAGCGGGACCCTGGGAGGGGCCCCACCATCTGGCTCCTGGTCAGCCCCATCGGTCAGCCCCCTGCTCCCTGACGGCCGGGGCTCGGAGGACTCAGGCCTGGGCTCAGGACAAGAGTGACGGGGGGATAAGTTGGCTTTGGGGCAGCATGAAGGGAAAGCTATCTATTTTTTTTCTGAATTTGGTGAACTTGGGTGGTGTGGTGCCGGAATTTTCCAGTAATAGTGGCTTTTTCATAAACACACTGGTGCAGGGAGAAGGGCGCCCGCATTTAAGTTGGAGCTTTGTTAATAGTTCATGTGCGTCCTTGGAGCTGCCGCTGCGTCGTGGGAAAGGTAGAAAATCTCTCTCTGGCTTCCGTGAAAAAATACCACCCACGCCACAGAGGCAGGCTTGAAGTGTGACGTGTGAATGACAGTTTGGAGATGTCTTTCAAATTCTGAGGAGTATACACACTTTTTCCCTCTCATTTTGGCTAGTGAATATTCATAACTCTCGATGTGAGTAAACAGATACCAACCTCTCTGCTTCCAGACCTGAGGGCTCCAATTCATGAGAGCAGAGACACCATCCGGGTATAAGGGGACGGGACTAGCTGGGGCACGGGGGCCTGGGTGGTTGTGGGCCGTGACTCGTGGGTCAGCGGTTCTGTGGGTCATTTTGGAATATCGAGTGTATTCGTTCTTTAAACAAAAGAACACACAACATGTTCCAAACATGATTTGTAACTCTGAGTTCTTTTTCTCCGATGTCGCAGCTTTGATGGCCAGTCAAGTCGGGTGCTGCTGGAGTTCCCCGGCACAGCTGAAGGAGGTGTTGGAGGGGGGTTGTTGCTGTGGGACCCAGACAGGTGTCCAGGGCCGTGAAATACCGAGCTGTGCTGTGTGGTCATGGAGCTGACCTAGCGGAGGTGTTGGTGCAGAGCTTCTCAGCAGGGACGGAGGGAGAGTCCGCGGGGCGGGGGGCTGGCTTCTGCCCTGGGGAGCAGCAGCAGGGCACAGGGGTGCCCCCGGGACAGCCCGTGCTGGCGGTGTCTGTGGAGAAGCGGGAGGGGGTGTGAAGGGGCAGGAGAAGACCCAGACTGCTCCCCGACCAAGCGCAGAGCTGACGCGACGTCGAACTCGCTGTTTCTCAATCTCCTGAAAAGTTAAGCTGCATGAACGTTTAACCTTAGTGGAATGGATTTCTTTTCTTAGCCAGAAACTGAATTGTTTCAATCCCTGCAGTATGGAACTGTCTTCCTAGATTTCTCTTTGAAACTCAGACTTTGTCTCCAAGTGTGAGGAAATCCTGGAAGGGGCAGACTTTTCCAAAAGCACACGGGCACGGTCCATCCTCCCCTTGTCTGGCTGCTCCCCGGGAACTCAGGCCCCAAAAGCACACAGCACGGTCCATCCTCCCCTTGTCTGGCTGCTCCCTGGGAACTCAGGCCCCAAACACACTGCCTTCTTTGGGTGTAGGTTTTACTGCTGATCTTTAAAAGCTGATGTGTGACCTCACAGAGCAGCTGAGTCCTGGGCAGTGGGTACTCCGCGATTTCTAGTTCTGACCATGACCTTGACCATGTGGTTAAAATATTGAGAATCCTGAGCAGGTGCTATGACCGTAGAACCATGAGGCAGGTTCCACCTGTGGACGGCGGAGGGGGAGGGACTTGCAGGGGAGCCTGAACGCTGCACGAGTTGAACGTTGAGAAGATAAAACCTCAGAGTTGATCAGGAGACTTCTCCATTCAAGCAAGCATGAACACGATTTGTGCAACGGACTCTAATTAGCATGACTTCTATAACAATAAGCCAAAAAGTGAATTTCCTCGTCACACTTTGCTGGCGTGTTGGGGTCTGTCATCCGCGTTGATGCCAACACCTCCACTGTTTCTGCTCATGTGGTTTTAACTCTACTGCTTTCCTTGGCAGATAACCTCATCAAGCAGCAGTGTTTGCGTGGGACCTGTGGGTTTACTGGAATCATATTCATTATTCCACGTTGTTTCTCCCAGAATTTCCATTTCTAGTGCAGTTGGCATTTTGAAGCCCGCCATGTGGACGGGACTCCCAGAGCTTAGGCGTCTGCTTGTCTCCTGGAGCTGAAGCATGGACATGCTGGGACTCAAAACTCACCCCTTTTCCTCAGAGAGCCGACTGTCTATACCCGGTGCCCAGGTGTTTGCTGAAGCCCTTTTTCAAACTAGGAACACCCCCTATGTTGACTGTTTTCTAGCATGAGAAGGTTCTGGATTTTGCAAAGTGCTTTTTCTTCACCTGTTGAGATGATTGTGTGATTTTTAAAAATTCTGTTGCTATGATGTATGACGTTAATTTCCAAGTGTCAAACCGACCTTGAATTCTTGGGGTAAATCCCATTGATTATGGTATATAATTCTTAATAGATGTTCCTAGATTGACTTTACTAGTATTTCATGGAGACTTTTTTCATCTATATTCAAAACAGATATTAGTCTGTAGTTTTCTTGTGATGAATTGTGGTTTTGGTATCAAAGTAAGTAAGTTGAAAATGTTCTGTTCTGTTTGGGGGAGAGTGTGAATAATTGTTATTAATTCTTCTCTGAATGTTTTGTAGACTTCAGTGGTGAAGCCAGCTGGGCCTCAACTTTTCTATTTGGTTAGTCTGGGGTTAAAAATTGAGTCTCTACACTTGTAATATTATCTTTTCAGATTTATTCCTAAATCAGCTTAAGTAGTTGTATCTTTCAAGGATTTGTCCATTTCATCTAATTTCTCTCATTTAGTGACCATCGTTGTTCATGTAACTTCTTTAAAACCCTTTTTGTTCCTGTAATATTGACGGCAACAGTTCCACTTTCACTTCACATGCTGGTATTTTGAGACTTCTTTCTTTTTCCCTTGGTCCATATAGCTAAAAGCTTACCAGTTTTGCTATTCTTCTTAAAGAACCAGATTTCGCTCACGCTGATTTCCTCTTCTCTGCTTCATTAATTCCACCTCCAGTCTTCATTATTTTCTCCCTTCTGCTTTCACCATATTTAGTTTGTTCTTCATCTGTATGTATATACACATATATATTTAAAATTACTAAAGAAATGTAAATGCTTACTAATATAAAAAAAAAAGCAGGAAAAGAGGAGCAGAGGAACAAAAATTATGTGAGACACATAGAAAATGAAAAGTAAAATGGCAGACACAAGTCTAACTGTACCAATAATAAAATTATATTTGAATGATTAAATAACCCAATTAAAAGGTAAATTTTTCAGACTAAATAGAAAAAACAAGATCTATCTTCAAGAGACACATTTTAGATACAAATAGAAAAAGAAAAGATGAGAAAGATATCATCAGCAGTAAACACAAGAAAGATGGACTGGTTACAGTAGAGCCATACAAAATAGAATTTTAAACTAAAATTGTTATTAGAAATAAAGAGGAGAGGGTATTTTTTTAAAGATAAATGTTTAAATCATCAGGAAGAGATAACAATTAAAACTATATGTGCACCCACACAGAACCCCAAAGTACACGGAGCTAGAGCCAGCAGTGCTGGAGGAGGAGCAGACGATTCAGCAGTGACAGTGGGGGGCCTCGGGAGCCAGTTTTAACAGGGGATGGAAAGGCCAGGTAGAACCTCAAGAAGAAACTGGGCTCCATCAGAACCATAAGCCAAACAGACCCAGTGACGTCTGGAGAGCCTCCATCAGCAGGAGGAAGTGATACACTGAACTTAGTTTCAGTATATCTGCCTAGGGGACTGAGACAGGTTCCTTTAGCCCACAGCTTGAGCTGTGCCTCGCGTGGCGGCAGCGTGGCGTTGCCGAGCAGGGCTGACGGGGGCTGGTGACAGCACCGCCCCCTCCCACTCCTGAGGCACCCGGCCCCAGCGCTTCCCCCCAGCATCTCTTCTCTTCCTCCTTCAGGTCCAGCGCGATCCAGGTGCAGGCCCTGCATGGGGTGAGCTCGGGGCCCCTCCAGTTTCACACGGCCCAGGAGCGTGCCGACTGGCTGAGAATGGTGTCGGCCAACATCAGCGATCTGATGCTGCGAAACGTGAGCGTGGAGACAGTCCCCGTCCCTGGGTTTGCTTTTCAGTCCGTGGAAATAGTCACGACTCTTTGTTATTTAAGATTAACCCTGAAACAGTTGGTCAGAACGTTAAACAGAAGCACGTACTTTTAAAGGAAGCTTTTATTTGGAGGATAATTGCTTTACGATATTGTGGTGGTTTCTGCCATTCATCAACATAAATCAGCCACAGGCATCCATGTGTCTCCTCCCTCTTGAGCTTCCCTCCCCCCTCTCACCCCACCCCGCCCCTGGGTTGTCACAGAGCACTGTTCACAGTGGCTAGGACATGGAAGCAACCTAGATGTCCATCGACAGACGAACGGATAAAGAAGTTGGGGTGCGTGTGTACAATGGAGTATTACTCAGCTGTAAAAAGAACACGTTTGAGTCAGTCCTACTGACGTGGATGAACCTAGAGCCTGTGATACAGAGGGAAGTAAATCGGAAAGAGAAAAGCAAACATTGTACTCTCTTTTTCAACAAATCGAATCTCTAACTAAGACAAAGGGAAAGATTAAGTCACCCGAAAGTTTCCTGGTGTGAGAGGAGAGGCTGAGTCAGGGTCTGGACTCGTCACCTTGGCCCTGTCTCTTGTCTCGTCTTTCCACATACCTACACAGCGTTCTCTGTGAGCATATACTTTATATGTTCTCTATCCAAATGCATTGATGTAATGTGACATGTATCTGGGGAACCCAGCTCGGTTAGAGATGTGATTTTCCAAAACATGGAGGAAGCTTAGAAAGAGGCACGGCCACCAGATAGTCTCAGCGGCTCTCAGCAGGTCCCCAGGAGGGAGCAGGTGCTCTGTGTCCTTGAATGGTCTGTGTAATGACCAAGTCAATATTGAAATAAGTGAATGTACACTAAAACCACATGGGGTGGGAGCAGCACCTAAATCAAGTCCGAAGTTCCCTAGAGCACCCTGTACCCTGGCGGTAACGTCATGGCCACAGCCGCGGGGGCTCACGGAAGGAGCAGCCCTTGGCCGAAGGTGGCTGTGGACCAGTCTCGTGGTCCTCAGGCCCCACCGGCTGACTTGCCCCACTGTCCGCATTTGTGCCCCCGGGTCTGCTCTGGTCCAGGCCAGCTGGGGGCAGGCGGGGGCCTGTGTGTTCAGACGCCTGCGGCTCGAGGGGAGGGCCCCGCAGCCACCCCCGCGGCCCTGTCTCTCTCACTCCTGACTTGTTCCTGGAAGCTGCCCAACGCTGGTTGCCTGAGCACTTTGAAAGACCAGGGAAGCAGAAATGCATGAGATTTCTATTCCAAGGACCCCAGGGGCTCTCAGCTGCCCAGTAGGTGCCATGTGCGTGCTAAGTTGCTTTAGTCACGTCTGACTCTGCGCCGTGCTATGGACCGTAGCCCGCCAGCCTCTCTGTCCATGGGATTCTCCAGGCAAGAATACTGGAGTGGGTTGCCATTCTCTCTTCCAGGGGATCTTCCTGACCCAGGGATCAAACCTGCATCTCTTAAGTCTCCTGCATTGGCAGGTGGATTCTTTACCACCAGTGCCACCTGGGAAGCCCACCAGACTCTCTCTAAGACCTCAGTTTTCCAACTTGACATTTGATTTCAAGGGTATCTGGGTGGATAAAAGGTAAAGAGAAAGGCCAGGTGGTGGCAGCTTGGTATTTGCAGACACACTGGGCTCCGTATGAATCTCACACTGGGGTGCTGGGCGGGCAGAGGGAAGGAAAGCTGAACACCCGCGAGCCAGAACCGCGGATGCAGAGCCCGTTCCCCGGCAGTCTTGGCTGCTCTATTACTCTGGACCTTCATGTCCTCACTGGTTGGATTTTGCAGGATCGCTGGGAGAATCGGGGAAGGAATGTGAGCTGTGAAACTATAGTCACCTGAGGTGGTGTGTGCAGAAGTCATTTCCCCCAGTTTTTCATATGTTGAAGTGTAAGCTTCTGCTGCCCTATGGCTTTTCTTACATAAAGTGCCGATAATTAAGGAACAGCAGAGTCTGCGTGCTCGTCTTGGGCGTTCTATTATGAGACTCGCTGCCACACATTCCTCTGTCCTCTGGTTTGGTTTTCAGGAAGAAAAAGCATTATAAAAGAAACTTACTTCTGGGGTCAGTTCATGCAGCTAATTAATTTCAGTTGCCAATTAGACAGGTTGAATAATTACGCCATTAATAAAATTATACTGACTCCTTGCTTCCCTCTCTCTACAGATGAAAATGGCAAATAAATGCTGTTCTCCTTGTGACCAGGTAGGATTTGTGGTTTTCATGTTGATCATACAATGTCTCCAAAAGTTGCCTCTTTCTGCTTTTGAAATCTGATTTGGAAATTTTGACAGAAAAGCATTAGCACATGTGTGATGAAGTTGCAGTCCTCACCTTCAGGGTTAACTCCATAAAGCTGCTTGTTTATCCTGAAGATTGCATGGCAGGAACCGTCCTGCCTGAGGGTGCCAGGTTACCAGTGAGTGATCGAGGGGCGCCTACATTTTATGAAGGAACCGTGACCAAGTGATGCCCAGATGCGACTGTGGAGGCTTCGAGGGGTTTGACGGCTGAGACCAGCCTGTATGATTCGGAATCGTCAGCATCGTGTAATTTTCTTGGCTAACTCCTTCACTGGGAAGCTTTGCTCTGGGAGGCCTTTGACAGGGCAAGTGCTGCTGCAGGTGGGGTGGGAGGAGAGTGCTGTCCTGCCCCAGCACGCAGGCCTTTGTTCCCCTGGGCCAGGGTCGCTGCAGCCCCACCTCTTCAGGAGCCCTCAGCCCATTCCTTCCAAGAGCAAAGTGAAGTGAATCAGGAAAGAACAGCTTTATTGCCTTGCCCAGCAAAGGGAGCCACAGCAGGCACGTGCTCTTAGAGCTGTGTGCCCCCCAGGGGGGCGGGGGTGGGCAGCGGGGCATCTTCTGATCCAGGTGGGAGTGCTCGGTTGTGCCCCTCTGGCAGCGGGGGGTGGGCAGCAAGGCGTCTTCTTGTCCAGGATGGGGGGGTGGGCTGCAGGGCATCTGCTGATTCAGGTGGGAGTGCTCCGTGTGCCCCTCAGGGGCGAGGGTGGTCAGCGGGGCATCTTCTCATCCAGGGTTGGGGGGTGGGCAATGGGGTGTCTTCTCGTCCAGGTAGGAGTGCTGATCAGCATCCAGTGCATGCAGGGCCTGCGTTCCTTCCATCCGGAGCCCGCCTGGCATCAGGTGGTCTTGTTCTGGGCTTCAGTGGTTCCTATTGAATGGACACCTTCTTGCTGGAATGAAGAGGGCTTCATCAGGGAGTTAGCATCTTCCATCTGGTGGGTTTTTGTTCTGCAGAAGAGCTCAAAACACTGTTCTGTGTGTCCCCTAAGGGCGAGGCAGGACCCTGCCCCACGGATGCGCTTCTGGTTCTCCACTCCCTCTCCCTTGTCTCTGTGTCCTGTCCCGTCCCTGATTAGCAACTGCTGAGATCTGCCCTTTGGAACCCGGGGAAGGTCCCCGAGGCGGAATGAAGCCTATTTCCCACAAGCCAGAGATAGGGGACACGGAAGGGCTTTTGTGTCCAGGAGCCCGTGGGGGCTACGTGGTTTTAGGACCGCAGAGAGCGTGCCCTCCTCGCCTCCCTTCAGCTGCTCCACGTCCTATCACAGGGACGTCATCCTCTCCAGGACTGTCCAAACACATCACGCGTGGTCGGCAGTCTGGAAACACGCACACATGAGTGCCTATTATGCTGAGAACACGCAGCTTTCACAGGACTTGAACCTGACGTATTCGGACGACACTGCGTTCTCGTGGCTGTACTTGATTGCCTGGCAGGTTGAAAAGAGCACCCATCTGGAAATCAAAACATGTTTTGTTTTACTTAGAAATTAACTCTTCTTTCTCAGTGAATCACACGAGAGAACAATGAACTAGTTCAAGGAAGGTTAAAACCATCTGAGGAGCAAAACTCCCAGCACAAGGGATGTGAAGTGAGTTAGGTTTCAAAGGCCTCCTGAGCACTGGAGTAATTTTGCAATGGTTTTATCTTAGTGAAATTTTATCACGTAGTAAGCCACGTTTGTATGATGTCAGTTTTGGCGGTCTTTTATGAATAAAACCTGGATTCTGAGCCCACTAACCCCTCTGGTGTAGTTGGAACAAATTAACATTTGAGCAACAGTTTCTTAATCTATGAAATAAGACAGTGGTAATGGCAGAGTACATCATGAGAAACGCTGGGCTGGAAGAAGCACTAGGTGGAATCAAGATTGCTGGGAGAAATATCAATAACCTCAGATATGCAGATGACACCACCCTTATGGCAGACAGTGAAGAGGAACTAAAAAGCCTCTTGATAAAAGTGAAAGACGAGAGTGAAAAAGTTGGCTTAAAGCTCAACATTCAGAAAACGAAGATCATGGCATCTGGTCCCATCACTTCATGGGAAATAGATGGGGAAACAGTGGAAAGAGTGTCAGACTTTATTTTTGGGGGCTCCAAAATCACTGCAGATGATAATTGCAGCCATGAAATTAAAAGACGCTTACTCCTTGGAAGGAAAGTTGTGACCAACCTAGATAGCATATTAAGCAGAGACATTACTTTGCCAACAAAGATCCATCTAGTTAGGGCTATGGTTTTTCCAGTGGTCATGTATGGATGTGACAGTTGGACTGTGAAGAAAGTTGAGCACTGAAGAATTGATGCTTTTGAACTGTGGTGTTGGAGAAGACTCTTGAGAGTCCCTTGGACTGCAAGGAGATCCAACCAGTCCATCCTAAAGGAGATCAGTCCTGGGTGTTCTTTGGAAGGACTGATGTTGAAGCTGAAACTCCAATAGTTTGGCCACCTGATGCGAAGAGCTGACCCATTTGAAAAGACCCTGATGCTGGGAGGGATTGAGGGCAGGAGGAGAAGGGGACGACAGAGGATGAGATGGCTGGATGGCATCACCGACTCGATGCACATGAGTTTGGGTAAACTCTGGGAGTTGTGATGGACAGGGAGGCTTGGCGTGCTGCAATCCATGGGGTCGTGAGGAGTTGGACACGACTGAGCGACTGAACTGAACTGAATGGGTAATCTAATGTTTTTTGTGTTTTTTTTTTAACCTTAATATTTCTATATAACTTTGACTTTACTCAGGGGGTGGATTCGATTATCTAGAAAGAAACATTAGAGAAGAGCCTCACTGTGCGGGGCTGTGAGAGAGCTCAGCCTGCCCTGATACGCCAAGTTTTTAGTAGAGGATTGTTTCACATTTCTCCAAAAGCTAAACATTTTGTATGCATGAAAGGAGTTTAGATTTATGATGTTGGACCCTATTTTAAAAAGGAAAGATTTTTTTTTTTGCATTTTTAGCAATTAATCATTGATTTTGGAAGTTAGTAAAAATAATATTTGAATAAGCATGAAAAAATAAAGGCATTTGACGACCACTGAAATTGACACACGAAAACAAAGGAAACCAGACCTGGAAGGATAGTAAGAAGCACAGAGTGCGGATTTTCAGGCTTTACGTCTGGCAAATAAAATGACTAACTTGTCATCCGACCTAAAGTAATAGTAAGACGACAGGAGTAAATTTAGAATTGTCCCAGGAAATCCAGGACAAATGGTCACCCTGCCAAAATAGCAAGAATCTATTTTACAAAATAAATTTCTTCTGAAAAACCTCACTTAAAGTGGATACCTTAATCAGCAAAACCAAAAGAAGCCTAAATAACTCAAGGTATTCGAGCTTCTTCAGTGAAAAGGAAGAGACTAGTTGTATAGTTATTATGTGATGGGTGCTTAACTAGTTATTTCGACTCAGTCAAGTGAAAAAACAAAGAAAAAGGAATTTTCTATAAAAATGAAATCAGAAAAGATAAAGAAAAATATGCTCCTTAATTTTAATGGTTATAGTCCCTTAATTTAATACAATCAGATAGGTGTTCATAAAATTATATTTTTATTTCTTGGAATATGTAATAAATCATTAGAAAGTTCATAATACAAAAGATAAAATTAGCTTTTCTTAAAATTATTTATGCACTGCATATACCTAAAGAAGAGTCATAGAGCGCCCAGTGCTCCCAGTAATAGCTGAGTGATAACTTATTTCTTTGCTAATTAATCCAGGCAGAATTAAATTACATATGGAATTGCATTAACTTCACATCCAATTTACAGATGTGTCAGGTTATTAACAGTCTGTGCATCACCGTCTTTGCTGGAAGACGAGCTCCTGGTTTGCTCCTCGACACGCGCCCAGCACTGTATCAACCAAACAAGGGAGGAAAAGCAGCAACTTGAATGACTGCCACAGCCTGGGGGGTCGCACCCGCCGGCCTGGAGCAGAGGGGCTGCCACAGCTGGTGCCCGCGTCTCCAGAGAGACAGGGCGGCTCTCGGGGAATCAGAGGGGACTCTGTCTCCAACACGCCGTCCTCGCGAGAAGAGCGCTTGGCGCTGCTCTGCTGGAAACAGTCCCGGCTTCTCCAGATCAGCCTGGAAGTTACACACTCAGCTTCCTGCTCACCCTGGTCCATCTGTAAAGGGACTCTATCCACATATCATCTGTCTGTCTGTCCACCTATCTACCCATGCTCAGCTATCTGTCACCTATCTATGGATCTACTCGTCTGTCTGGGTATCTGTCGTCCATCTATCCATCCATCCATCCACATCTGTCTTATTGGTCTACCTACTGACACATTTTCACGTCTGGGTATTCAGCTCTGTCTTAAGCTAAGTTCCCCCGTATTAGGCTCCAGTGTATATATCATCCACCTCTTGTGGGACCTACATCACCACCTCTGAGTATTTCATGAAGAGAAAGATGATTGTTGGAGACTTGGCAGCATTTGAATATATGATTGAAAAGTAAAGAAAAAAACAACAGAGTTTTTCCTCCCTACAGGCAAAAGAATTACTTATATATATGTAGGTACCTTACGTATATTTAGGTCCCTTTTATATGTAGGCCCCTTACGTGTGTGTAGGCCCCTTATGTACATATGTCCCCTTATGTACATATAGGCCCCTTACATATGTGTAGGCCCCTTACATGTGTGTAGGCCCCTTACATGTATGTAGGCCCCTTACATATGTGTAGGCCCCTTACGTGTGTGTAGGCTCCTTATGTACATGTAGGCCCCTTATGTACATATAGGCCCCTTACATATGTGTAGGCCCCTTACATGTATGTAGGCCCCTTACGTGTATGTAGGTCACTTATGTATGTGTAGGCCCCTTACATATATGTACACGAATTACTTCGTCTCCCCTGCCCCTTTGAGATCCGAGCTGAAGCTTGGTCTGCTAGGGGTCCTCAGCAGAGGAAATGTTGTCTGCAGTCTTAGGGACCCTCACTCCATGCTGCTAGAGACCCACCAAGGGCTGTTCTCTTTCTGTGACTTGGTTTTCCTTCTGAATGGTGTTCATTTTTTGGTCCTACCGGCCTTTACTAAATTAGTAGTTTGAAAAGAATCTGGGTAAGATTCCTGGTGATAGACACAGTACCAAAGCCGATTTTTGAGCTTGCTAGTGACTTAAAGATTTGCAATAGTTGGAGAAGGGGGTGACAGAGGATATGATGGTTAGATCGCATCACCGACTCAACGGATCTGAGTTTGAGCAAACTTCAGGAGATGGTGAAGGACAGGGAGGCCTGGTGTGCTACGGTCTGTGGGGTCACAGAGTCGGATACGACCGAGGCGACTTAGCACGCACACATACAGCGATAGGTGAAGAGTCACTCACACTTCCTTTCAAGAAACTTTAAGGAACAAGCCCTCCTTGCCAGTCGTGGGTGTGGAGCAGATACAGGTAAAGACGTGGGCCTCGTCCTCGGAGGGCGAGTGATCTAAGGCAGACGCAGAGGGAAGTAGGATAAGACACCCAGGGAAGACACCCCGGGTCTTGCCTTAGCTTACTGTTAAATCCATGCACTCAATTCTTAAGTTGCGTGACTGTCTCCATTAACTCGTTTAATCATATTCTGAATTGTGACAGTTCGCATTGTGTCACTAGAATCTAATATTGTCGTGTTATGTTCAGTGTTGAAAGTCGAGCTACAAAGAAACAGTCATTTCTCCCACGAGTCTTAATGAAATGTTTACTACAGAAATGAAAAATATACTAGCTGATTTTGCAACCTCAGAGACAGATTAGAAATACTAATCTCTAATAGAATGTGATTAAATAACTTGGTTTTAAATATGTGTGGAAGGCAGAACTCTGATATAGCTGAGACATCCAACACTGGCCGAAACTAAGTAACTCAGAAGCTCGTGTTCAGGGCCTGGCCCAGTGCAGCGGAATCTCGTGTTCGAGCCTGGCCCAGTGCATCAGAACCTCATGTTCAGGGCCTGGCCCAGTGCAGCTGTCTGGACCCGGGTGTCTCACATTTGTGCCGTGTGCCCAAATTGGAGGGTGGTCGTGGCCGGGTCGGACTGTGGGGTGGGCGGCCTGCTGTCTGCCCTCGCCACCCGGCGGCCCTGTGCTCTGAATGGGGCCTGGCAGTTCATTCTGAAAGTTTTGCTCTGCAGGTCATCCACATGGGCTGGGTCAGCGAGAGACTAGGAGGTGCCGGCTCATCTCAGACCTTCAGACCCAGGTTCCTGGCGCTGAGGGGCTCATCCCTCTATGTCTTCATCTCTCCGCCGGTAAGTGGGCCCTCGGGGCTGGGAGGGACGCTGAGGAGGCCGTCACTGAAGAAGCGCCAGGCCCAGCATTTGGACGTGGTCAGGAGGGTGGGTGGCGGGCCTGCCTCCAGCCCCACATCCACTGATGGAAAGGACTCTGCTGTGGACCCCGGGCCCTTCTCACTCTAAACTCATTAATCAGCCGTCCACAGTTTTCTTCTTTTCAAGCAGCCAGTGAGATGTGAGAGTGTTTTCCTGCTGAAGATCCCAGCCGGCTTGGAGGTGGGGGTGCAGAGGCGTGGGGGTCTCAGACCACCGTTTATGTGGTCGAAGGAGCCACAAAACAGGAGAAGACCTTCTCGTCAGATATTTCTAACTTCATGGTCAAATGATGAAACACAAAAAGACATTTTCACTCATGTCCTCCACGTTTTTAAAAACAAACAGCCTGATTTAATAGGGCCCCCAATAGAAATTTAATCCTGAGGGCTACAGTTTGCAATTTATTTTCTAATTCTCACCAGCACCACTTTCTCAAAACTGAGCCCGTCTCTGTGTGCCCTGCCTCCGGGTTTATGGCTTAAAGCCGATTCACTCTTGAGTCCACACATCAGAGCTGCAGACCAACAGCAAAACCTGATCGCTTCAGGATCTAAAAGTTAAGATGCAAGTCACCTACAGCATTGTTGCTTTTCTGCCATTAAAAATTAGCCGAAGAGTATCCCTCCCTGTGGATGCTCTCTGTTGCCATCTGCCCTCCACCCGTCAGCAGACGCTGTAATCGTGTCTGTGGCCTGGCTGCTGTGAATGGTGAGGGACGTGGGGCGCAGGGCTCTCGAGACTCAGCATTTGTTTCCTTTGCATAAATATCCAGGAGTGGGATCGCTGGCTCGAACGGTAGTTCTGCTTCCGTTTCTTTGAGGAGCCCCCATGCTGGCTCCACAGTGGCCGCGCCGTTCACACGCCTCATGTCCGCACAGCGCTGTCGTCTCCGGCTGTGGGGTGATGGATATGTTTATGACAAACAGGGGCTGCTGGTTTCACGTGTCTCCTCTTCTTCAGACTCATCAGCCGTGTATGGCACATCTGTCAATCATACTTCAATAAAGTTTTAAAAATAAAAAATAGTAGAGGGCAAATCAAGTTTTACTCTCAGACATCTAGACAACAGTGCATGTTTTCAGTGGTAAGCAAGGTTTTCTTTAATAGGCTTTTTCTTGGGGAATAATTTTAGAGGATGAGATGATTAGATAGCATCACCGACTCAATGGCCATGAGTCTGAGCAAACTCTGGGAGGTGGTGAAAGACAGATGAGCCTGGCAGGCTGCAGTCCATGGACCCGCAAAGAGTGGGACACGACTTAGCGACTGAACAACAATTTCTGGTAGAGAAGTTGTGTCCAGGGAGGAGGATTCCCTCCAGGTTGCTGAGTGCTGACCTTGTGCAGAACTGGGGTCCCTGTGTTGAAACTGAAGGATTATCCAAAAACCAAGGCTGTGAATTACCAATGCTGGAGAGTTATCTACAGATTTGCATAATCACTGAATTTTTCTCAAATGCAGTGATGTTCTTTATTGTTGCTAGGAAAATAAACAAGAATAACCGCAGATAACCCCGATGGCCTCAGTTCCAGCCCCGCGATGTCACGGAAGGCAGCTGGGGTATGGCTGGCAGATCCGGAATCAGTACTCTGGGGCTCTGGGCTGAGGGGCCCCCGCTGGCCCAGGACAGTTGAGGGGAGGTGGGGAGGACAGGGTCAGCCCTCCAGCACCCAGTTTGCCTGAGGGAGGGACCCCCTGCCACAGAACGGGGTGGGGGGGAGAAGTGACTAGATACCCAGATCACACGCCGGAAAGTCCTCCTAATTTTTCCTTTCCTGCTAATTAAGACCCTCGGGGCATGAGTTTTCCCACACACAACATTCTAAGTTGTGAGAAGTGCTTTAAATGTTAATCAAATTTCCACACTTGCTCTGGGGAAAGATGATTTCATCCACTTCCCATGGCAGCTTCAGTTTCACAGACAGAAATTCTAACCCAGGGGTCACAGGTTCCTCCAGTATCTCCAGATGGTTAGTGTCATTTCTGTTAACACCAGGCTTTGCTTGTTTATTTTGAAATCCCATGGCAAATTTTCTTGGCATCAATCCGTGTCACAAACATCACATCATACGAATCGATCGCTGACCTCAGCCGCTGGGGTGTATTCACCTGGAGCCAGCTGCTACCGCCTGAATACTGTGCTCAGAAGCTTGAGATCCTCTCAGCGTTCTGCTCTGAGCGGGGCCTGGCCGAGGGGCTGAGGCGTCTCTCTGTACCCCAGGGGTGGGGTCGCCCCCGCCGTGGCCTCCCTGGAACTGGGAGCAGCTTTAAGTCTGCTCCTCCCTTTCCCTAGGTGGCTTTTGGACCGCAGCCCCCCAGGCTCACCTGTCTTTCACCATCTCCCAGAGCTTGCTCAGACTCATGTCCATTGAGTCGGTGTTGTAACCTTATCATCTTCACCCTCTAAAATGACTCCCCAAGAAAAGGCCTATTAAAGAAAACCTTGCTTATCGCTGAAAACATGCATTATTGTCTAGATATCTGAGAGTAAATCTTGATTTGTCCTCTACTATTTTTTATTTTTAAAACTTCTACACCACAGGTAGTTTGGGAACAGCGGGTACACCGCGTCTTTTCACAGACGCACCCCCCTTCCTGACTCTGGATTCAGGGGGTGCAGATGCTCAGCTGACCCCCGAGGTGGAAAGGGCAGTGCGGCCAGTCTGGTTCTCTCTCCAAGCCCTGGCTGCCTCTGCACCAAGGTCAGGTGTCCCGGCTTTCACCAGTAAAGTAAGGTTTGCGTGAATCCAGTGGGGGGTTGGCGGCTGCCCCTGCACAGGAGCTGCCCTCCATGCTGACCCTGCCCACCATCTAGAGAAGCTGCGCCATCTCCTGCAGCGGGCATGAGCGCCCTGCGTGTGCTGACGTCGGAGATGAGACACGTGATAAGCAGGGCACCTGGCTGGTTCCTGGTCCCCGGGGGGAAGCTCTCCCATGACCGGCTGTGAGTGTCTGCCTCACGTGGTCTGAGGCTCTGTCGTTAGGCGCACCCGTGTTAAGGATGGCTACCTCTGCTTTGAGAACTGAGCGTTAATCCTGATGTAATAACCTTTGTCTGTGATAGCTCCCTTATTGTAACGTATGCTCTGTAGGACAGTGATATCCCCTCTGCGTTCTTTTGATCAGTGGAGTCTTTTCTCCATCCCTTGCACTCCATCCATGTGTGTTTTGGGGCCAGCGTCGGGCCCAGGCCAGTCCGTCTCTTTGGCTCCAAGAAGACTGGCGATGCTTCCGTCCGTTCAGGCCTGCGCTGCTGGTCACACAGGAGTGCTCAGGCTCAGCCACTGACCCGCGGAACCAGAAACACAGTCACTTTATGAATAGAAAAAAAAATTAAACGTTGCTCCTACATAAGGGCATTATGCTGGTTTACAGTGAAATGTTTAAATAATCTTCACAGACTATCCGAAATAACGAAAGCCTATTTTAAAATGGGGGCTGAAAGATTTAATGAGGCAATGGAAATATTCACTCAGCAAAATGTTAGAGAAAAGGGCCTTAGGGGAAAGGAAAAGTTGTAAGTTGAGGAGTGGAAGCTTTGGGCTGTAAACGGAATCTTCCCATTTCCTGGCTGAGGGAACGCAGACGCCGCACCCACCCTCTGCTCAGCTGCTAGCAGAATGCGTCACAGGATCAAGCGGAACACGAAGAGGCTTCATTTATATACCTAAAATGTCTCTGAAACTCCAAAGCATTTGCATTTCACAGATGAAATTTTACACTTAGTGCTCGGCAACTTCTCACTAAAAGCAGCACACAAAGCGTGGCCAGTGAAGATTCACACGTGTATAGATTTACATGGAGAAGGAAATGGCAACCCACTCCAGTGTTCTTGCCTGGAGAATCCCAGGGACGGGGGAGCCTGGTGGCTGCTGTCTCTGGGGTTGCACAGAGTCGGACACGACTGAAGCGACTTAGCAGCAGATTTACATATTTACATGTTCTGTCTGACCTTGGGTGCTTGTATCCTGGAGCTAGAGGCAAATTGCCAGTAATGATTTCTGCTTTGCCCAAATCTAAAGCGACCGTATGTGAAGCTCTTCATGCTGTATTTATTTCTGTCCTGCGTGCTGACGTGAGGAGTGAGGTCGTGCTGGTGACGGGACTGGTGATGACTCGCAGCGTCTTACCTGCGTCCTGGCCCCACTGGTGGGCTCTGCGTCCGCGCCCAGGCTGAAGTGCAGCTTGCGCAGCACAATGCATCCGAGGTTGCAGAGCTGCTGCCTGGAGAAGGCGCCGCAGCTCAGGGCCGGGAGCCGCTTCACGCGCAGCGGAGAAGGCACCGCAGCTCAGGGCCAGGGGCTGCTTCACGAGCAGCGGGTGCTCCTCCCCTGTTTGCAAGTGATGAGCAGAGACGTGACCCCGAGTAGCTGGAAGCAGCCTGCAGCCTCTGGAGGGGCTCGGGGCCACCAGACCTCTCCGGGCTGGGATGACAGGGATAGCTCTGTTGCGGGGCGGGGTGGGGGTTGGAAGGACAGCAAATAAATTCCTCCGGGAGAGCGGAGCCCCGAAGGCACCCAGTGATGAGCTCTCGGCCCGCCATCTGATCACCCCTCTTCCCCTCTGTCCGCGGGGTGTCAGGCACTGCCAAGGACGCCCGGCCACGCGTGTGGGGCCTGCTGTCTACCATTCTGTGTCAGAATGTTGCAGTGAACTTTTAAAAGGCCCAGAGAGTCTGTGGCAAGTAATTTAGGAACAATGAAAGAGAAAGTCCTGACTTCCAGGCTGGTTTCTGAGCTCCTCCAAGACAAGAGGAGGGAGACCCTGAAGGAGTTGGGGAGAAATGGGGAGAAAGCCTCGAAGGAAGGGGCAGCCTGGGGCGGAGGCGGCCGTGGGTTCCCTGTGCCCTGGTGCCCACGAGAGGACGCAGCCAGCCGGGAGGGTAGTGAGCCCATAACCGAGGGCTAATCAACGCTGGAGAAGCTGGATTCTCCTGGCCTTCATGTGTACTTGACTGTCCTTCCTTAAAGTGGGCAGTTATTTCTGTTTGCAAACTGGAATCTGAAAAATAATGTTTCAACTGCTCATGTTTCCAAACACCATTAAAATGTGTTAAACAGCACTTACGCAACCAATTTTACAGCATATAACAGCATTAACATACACATTACATAGCAGTTCCTATGAATATGCAAGAAATATCGGAAGTAGCTTTAAGGTTGTCATTGGAAAGATATCACTTAAAAAATATTTACCTGGAAAGAAATAAATGGAGAAGGTGTGTGAGCTGAAGGCGTATCAGACAATTATGTACCTGGTATAGAATATTATTCCATGTCACTTCTGTGGGTACATAAGTGTTCCGCAGTAATACTTAAATGTTTCAGGATATTACATCTGAGCGTCTACAGTTTCGATTCTGTTTCAGGTGAGATGTGCTCAGGTAAAATAGAGCATTGTCAAGACACAGGGCAAGGAAAAAGCCCACTTTGAGAATCGACTCATAGACTTTGTGGGGTTTGCAGCGTGAGGCCCCGCCCCCTTCCCTTCATCCTGCCTCAGTGGGCACGTGTCCCAGCTGATGAGTGACCACCGCCACGGGGTCCCCACACGGCTTCCAGAGGCTCTCAGGGCGGAAGTGCTGCTCTTCAAGTCCAGGGAAGAAACGGTTCCACCCAGACGCCCGAGCCTCTTCTCAGCCTCAGGTGCCTCCCTGGTGGGGGCGTGTTCGCCTTGAAACGGTCACTGTGGCCCAGAGGGTGAGGTGCCCAGCCTGACTCACGTCCAAGGGCGCCCCCACGGGGGCTGAGCCCGCACCTGCCAGGGTCACGGGAGCCGGGCGTGGACAGGGGTCTTTCCCAGGTGCAGGGGAGAGGAGGCTGATTGTCAGCAGGAAAAATTGGACAGAAGAGACACCTCCAACCACAGGTGGCCACTGCAGACCCACAGAGAGCAGGGCCTTAGCAGACAGGGCAGGGCCGTGGCAGAGTGAGTGAGGAGGCGTGCACTTGGGAAGCCCAGTGCCGCCTGGATCCTCTAAATATAGTTCAGAGTTGGTCCTTCATGTAAGGTGAGAGCATCCAAAACGAGCTCCTGAAGTGGCGCCCAGCTGTGTGTGAAGGGGAACTCCTCCATCACCAGGCTCTTGAATCGATTATGTGTGTAAAGGAGGCTCCTCCATCACCAGGCTCTTGAATCGATTATGTACGTAAAGGAGGCTCCTCCATCACCAGGCTCTTGACTCCATAATGTGTGTGAACATGCCACCTCACGCCGAGACTCCAGGGCGGAGCACACAGCTACTCGTCGGAGTCCACCACGGCGTGTAGTCTGGTTTTCCAACTGTCCTGCTCCTAAGGTTTAATTAAGGAAAAGACATGTTGACTCACCTTATTGTTGTAAATGTTTAAATTCTCATACTGAAAACATCATGTATCTTCCCAGTTTTATGAGGTACAATTGAGAATAGTGTAACACATGCAGAGTGTGCAGCGTGACCGTCTGATGTCTGTGTACCTTGTCCAGCGAGGCCCACGGCGGGGTAATGAACAGCCCCGTCACCTCGCACAGCTCCCCTTATTCGGGTGAAAACGCCGAGGATTCACATGTCCGTCTTGCATTTCTTTCAGGTGAGCACCTTGGACTGGGTCCGAGCAGAGAAAACCTATCACCTCTGTGAGGTTCTGTTTAAAGTTCACAAGGTAAGTTTGAGCATCCTTTGCACACCACGTGTGTCCATGTTAACAGCTGGCCCTTTGTGGTTGAAAAGGGAGAGAGATCTACCGCTTCAGAACAGTCGAATGACATGCACATACAGGCTCTCCCACCACCGCCCATCAAAACTCCACACGAGGACGTCATGGAGGCGCTCGCAAGTCTGTTTTATGTCGGCTCTGCATTATTTCATTCTGGCCTTTTTATATTTACAACTTGTTTGTATGGCTTTCCATACACTTAAAAGTGGAGAAGGAAATGGCAACCCACTCCAGGAATCTTGCCTGGAGCACCCCGTGGACAGAGGAGCCTGGCGGGCTACAGCCCCTGGGGTCGCACAGAGTCAGACACGACTGAGCAACTAAACTGCCGCCACCACCATACACTTAAGAGAGTTTCCCAGGTGGCGCACGGGGCAAAGGACCCACCTGCCAGAGTGGGGGAAGCTCCCTGGGGGAGGGCATGGCAGCCCACTCCAAGATTCTTGCCTGAAACACCCTATGGACACAGGAGCCTGGCGGGCTACAGTCCATGGGATCGCAAAGACTTGGACATGACAAGCGACTTAGCACGGCGTCCATCTAAGACACGTATTTGGTAGTGGGATGCCTTCAAAAACCATCGTATTTTATATGTGAGCTTCATTAATAAGCTATAGAGCCTCTTCTATTTTATCCAGAATGTTTTTTCAGAAAGATCGAGAAAATGTTTAATCAGTAAATATGCTATGAAGTAACTGAAATGTGCAGTTAGCCAAGAGAATGATTACAGCCAGAGTGTTAAACTCAGTTCAGGGCAAATAAGAGCAACAACCACGAAAATGCACAGCATCTGACATCTTTAAAAAGCAGACAAGATTGTGGACATCTGATTAGAAGTCTTTAAACAGTGATCTTACAAAAGCTCCCCCTTTCTCACGTGACGTTAATCCTTGATGCTGAACATATGAACTTAAAATTATAATATTTAATTCATCTTTCAAAAATTGAGATAAGTGATTATTTTAAGAACTAGCACTTTAGAATTTTTTAATGACTTATTTTCATAATCATTCAAAGTATAGTCGTTCATATGTAGTCCAAAAATCACATTTTGTGGTTGTGGTGGTGTGTTTCTGCAACACTTTCTTCTCTCCATAAATTCCTTTTTCTAGTTCTTAAAGTTATGTGTCTGTGTTTCACACTCACCATGAAAGAGATGAGAAAATTGAGTCCATCAGACTTGATTGCAATTGTGACTGAAATTATAAACCGCCCCCATAGTGGATAATAAAAGCACTGCCCAGCAGTGAGGCATCCCCTGCCTGAATATCCCCTCCCCACGTAAGAACGTCCCATCTGCACTACTCAGTGGAACTAAAGTTACTCACCCGTTCGGCAGAGGCGTTTGGTAACGGTGTCTCCCCTTTGCTGAGCGCCGGGCCTGAGCTCTGCTGGGCGCTCCATCTCCCTCCTGAGTTAGTCCTGTCCCCCCACACCCCCCAGGAGGGAACCCTCATAGTGCCCGCCTTCCAGCTGAGGCTCCGAAGCACAGACTCGGGAGTAACTTCCAGAAGCCTCGCCGGAGGCGGAGGGGCCCAGGTTCCCTTGGCCCGAAGCATAGCTGCACCCTGTTTTACTTTATATACACGATTCTTTCTTCCCTCTGAAAATGGAAGCGTATGCGCTAACCCTCACATCACTTTTTGCTCTGCAGTTTAACCTGCGGATCTTCAATATACGCAAAGAGGTGACCCCTCTTTAATACCACTGACTAGTATTAAATTCCATGAATATATCATACCTTATTTCACCAAGCCCTTATCAAGGAATATTTGATTTGTTCCCTTTTTTGAAATTACAAACAATGTAATAAATCATTTTACATGTGTGCAAGTATACAACCAAGAAAAATGTATAGAGGTGGAATTTCTGGGGCAAAGAATGTGGACTGTTTGCATTCTGATAACCAAAGGACGGATTGTGTAGCACAGGGAACTCTGCTTCATCTTCTATAACAACCTAAATGGGAAAATGACCTGGAAAATAATAGATACATGTATAAATCAACCCTGAATATTCATTGGAAGGGCTGGTGCTGAAGCTGCAGCTCCAATACTTTGGCCATCTGATGCGAAGAGCTAACTCATTGAGAAAGACCCTGATGCTGGGAAAGACAAGGTAAAAGGAGAAAGGGGAGGCAAAGGATGAGATGGTTAGGGAGCATAGCCAGCTCAGTAGACGTGAATTTGAGCAAACTCCGGGAAATAATGAAGGACAGGGAAGCCTGGAGGGCTGCAGGCCTGAGGTCACCAAGAGTCGGACACGACTTTGCAACGGAGCACACACACATCTGTATAACTGTTTCACTTTGCTGCACAACTGAAACTAATACAGCATTGTGAATCAACCTGGTGCGTGTGTGTGTGTGTGTGTGTGTGTGTGTGTTTGTGAGCTCAGTGTGTCTGACTCTTTGCGACCCCGTGGACTGTAGCCCGCCAGGCTCCTCTGTCCATGGCATTTCCAGGCAAAAATACTGGAGTGGGTTGCCATTTCCTCCACCAGGGGGTCTTCCCAACCCAGGGATCGAACCAACACCTCCTGCATTAGCAGGTGAATTCTTCACCACTGAGCCTATTCGTTACCACCTTTACCACTGAAGCCCTAAATAAACCTTACTCCAAGAATAAAAATTTTTTAAACAGAAATGAAAAAAGAAATGCAGGTGAAAATCATGAAGTGATATGTTTGCGCCTAGACTGTCAAAGATGGAAAAGTTGGTACCGATGGGAGGAAGGCTCTATCGAAATGTGAGCAGCCCTTCGACTTGTCGTTTGTTGCCAGCACTGGCCTTGCAGAAAGCTCTCTAGTTTCCCTTCTGGGACTGGTTCTCCACCTGCCGCTCACTGGACCCGTGTGAATAATGGCGTATGACTCTCCTCAGGTCCCGTTGGAAGAAACCATACCCGTCCAAGTTGGACAAGGACGATGTTCAGTGCGGGCAGAGACTGACCTCAGCTCCCCTAGAACAAGGGGCAGGGGGCCCCTGAGCTGCGTGAGGAGGCGAGCGTGGGCCAGGTGGGCCCCACCTCCAGCCCTGACCCCCACCCCCCACAAAGGGAAAGGGGCTCTGGGGTGTCTCCGTGGGTGGAGATGGTTTTGCGGTTTGGTTGGACTCCTCAGAGGGAGAGTCCCACATGCAGAGCTCGGAGGAAGGGTGACTTCCTGGGCCTTCCAGGGGCGTGGAGGGCACCATCGAGCTGGCGGTGGCTTTAACGAGATCTCCATCTCCAGGGGCAGAGAGAGGACTCAGAAGGCTGCTCCGAGGGTGGCAGACCCGGGGAGGTGGCGGGCAGTGGGCACGGGGCCGGGGCAGCGGTTGAGGCTGTGGGAAAGGCATGGGGGCCTCGTTACTCAGTCTCCACAGCAGCTCAGGGACCTTAGTTTTGTAGTTGCTCCCAGTCTTTAGTCATCATGAGACATTGCTCTTCGTAAGAACTGGGCTTGTTGTCTCCAAAAGGGCCACGGGAGGCACCTGGGGCTGAGCTGTGCACGGTCAGTAACCTCTCTCATTTCTCAGCATCAGTGTCACGTCAGTTTTTGTGGGGCTCAACAGGTTTAGTTGCAGGAAGTAGTCACATCTGGAAACCCTTACGTGTCCTTCCCGGGGATTTCTTGGGTTGGGCAAAGGCTGTTTTTAGTTCTTCTCTTTGTTCTTGCGCACAGAGCTGAGGTTTGTCCATTCGCGTGAAGACTCGCCTGGACTTGACCGCTCCATCAGACGAGCTCAGTCTTAGGAACCGACTCTACTCGAGAAAGTCACAAGTCAGATAGCCGTGCACATGGAGATATTCAGTGATGTTTTAAATTAGTGAACGTTGGATGAATTGTTCAAAAACCATTGAGAAATAAAGTTTCAGTGTAACTGTGTATGTTAAGTACTCCATTAAAATCACATTGCACATTTATAGAATTATGTATACAAAGAGGTAGGGAAGAACGAAAGTGAAGTCGCTCAGTTGTATCCAACTCTTTGCGACCCCATGGACTGTATGTAGGCTACCAGGCTTCTCCGCCCATGGAATTTTTCAGGCAAGAATACTGGAGTGGGTTGCCATTTCCTTCTCCAAGGGGTCTTCCCGACCCAGGGATCGAACCCCGGTCTCCCGCGTTGCAGGCAGACACTTCACCGTCTGAGCCACCAGTGATTTGGAGTCTGGAGACATTGCCTGGAGGGACTATAAAAACAAATTAGCTGACAAAAGGCAGTCATAATGGAATTATCTTTTAAATTTCCTATATTGCTGCTATAATATTTTCAAATAAATAGAAGCAGGAAAAATCCAGGTAATTTTTTTTTAAGGCGGTCAGACATTTCACTTTACATGATGAATGTACTAATTTTCCAGATTATCTTCATCTTGGGATCGCAGATTAACTTTTCTTTCGACAGTTGTTTGGTATTTTTCACATTTACACAGTCCAAACAAGGGTTTTGGACAGATGCAACATCCAACTCAAACGATAAAATGACCGCAGCACAAACAGCAGCGCTGCAGAGACAGAAGGCAGGAGTTGAGGCGGCGTTGGTGCCACGGCCTTGCGACTCTTGTCTGTCTTCGTTGTTATTCTGTTGTTTAGCCACTAAGTCGTGTCTGACTCTGTGCGACCCCGTGGACTGCAGCCCACCAGGCTTCTCTGTCCATGGGATTTCCCAGGCAAGAATACTGGAGTGGGTCGCCATTTCCTTCTCCAGTCAGGTGATTTTTAAAATAGTCTTTGCGTTCTGTTTTCCCAAGAGTGAACGTGAGGTGGTCTCTGCCTTCACGGGGCCTGGGCAGGGGGCGCCTCGGGGCGGGCGGCTGGAAGCGTGACGCTGCTTGTGCGGTCGCTGACGCTCTCAGGAGCCTGTTCGCTGCGTGTTGGACGTGCAGCTCAGTCTATGCCCCCTCAACCCTGCCTGACGGCCGGCGCGCTCCGTGTAAACGGAACGTGAGCCGCGTGGTGAGGACGCAGGAGCCGCAGCCTCATTCCTGCCATCCCTTAAATTAGCCCAAGACTTGCACTTTGAGAGGGAGGCTCAGAGAGAAGTAAAATCTCAAGGTCAACAGCTGGCAATTGGCCAGAAAGGTCCCAAGTGTTATCTGTCTGGCCCAAAAGCCTGTTTTTATTCTACTGAAATGCACAACCCCCTAAACCACACCCAGTGTAGGAAAGAACACAGCTGCAGTTTCCCCCACATTAACACTTGCTAAGAGTCCTTCCTTCCTTCTTTGGTGGTCGGTCCCGACACTCAAGGCCGGTAGGCGTGGACAGAGTTTCTGAGAAGTAAGGTCCGTGTTGGAAGGCTTGCTCTCCTTGGCTCACGACCCGATGTCCTATTTCCTGCACGTAGCTTTCTGTGCATCCCCGGCTGAGGTCACGGCCTGGGGGCGCAGCTGGGGGGCCTCATTGAATTCAGCACAAACACTTCATGACTTTTATCTTTGTCCTGGAAGCTAGATGTGGAAACAGAAAGTGTGGTTGCTGATAATGTGGGTGAAAGGCGCTTGCAGCGTGTCGGGAGCGGGACACAGCTGACGCACAAAGTCACCTTACAGGCTTGTCTCCCCCTCAGCGGTGTCGCGGGCCTTCTGCCACGCGGGGTCCCCTGTGGAGCAGGGCCCAGGCGGGTCCCGGGGGCCATCCCCTCTAACTGGCGTCACCCCCATCCGTTTCAGCTCTGGCTCCCAGACGACTGCTGGGCACAAGCCAGCCTCTCCCTGGGCCTCCAGGATCCCGACGGCGGGGACCACGGGCCCTTCTGCTTCAGCGTCCTCGTGGGCCACAGCGGGAGCCACGTGTTCAGTGTGGAGCTGGGCAGTGAGCTGGCCGCCTGGGAGCTGTCCTTCCAGAGAGCCACCTTCCGGGCCGTGCAGAGGACGCGGGTAAGCGGCCTGCTCCTCTGAGTGACCTGAATCAGAGCCGGCATGGCGGTCGTTCTGGGAATCACACGTCTGTAGAAGCTGGGCGGACCCTGCCCAGGTCCCCGGGCCCAGCGTGTCGGGAGGCGCCGTGGGAAGTCATGGAGGGAAGCGAGGTGGGCATTTTCATCCGGTTCACCCCAGTGTTCGGCGTGAGGAAGGGGCCTGGATGCCAGCTAAGGGAAGCCCCTCACTGAGGGCACGGCTGGGTCCCTGGAGTCTGCTCATCAACCATGTTTACTGAGCAGTCACTGGACGCTTGGCATCTCTTCAAGCACTTGATGGCCCTTCCTCAAACTCAGTGACCCAACGAGCAGCATAACACAGCTCGAGTGTTTGGGTCGTTTCTCCCTCCTCGGGACAGGAGATAAATCCCACAGATGGAGGTGTGTGTGGATGGAGCAGTCCCCTCCTGAGACCTTATCATGTGAAAAATGATCACCTTGAGGTTGTCCCAGAGCTCTCTTAAACTGCCCTCATCTTAACATTCTTTTTTTCTATTCAGCGTGGATGATTCCACTACTGTCTTCCAGCATCCTGCTCTGCTCCTGTATCATCCAGTCTGCTGTTGATTCCTCCTGGTGCATTTTTAACTTCTCAGCTCTCTTTGCTCCTTCTTTATGTTTCCTGACTCTTCGTTAAACCTCTCCCTGCGTTCGTTCTCCTCCCCAAGTTCTCTCAGCATCTTTCCGGTCATTGCCTTGAACTCTGTTAGGTAGATTTCTTATCTCCACTTTGCTCAGTTCTTCTCGGGATCATCTTACTCCGTCAGCGGGGAAACATTCCTTTGTTCCCTCATTTCGCCTACTTGTCTGTGTCAGAGTCTTCGGTGGGCCGGTTACTTTTCCCAGCCTTGGAGTGTCCCGAGGCTCCAGCGGCACACAGCCCCCTGGACACCGGAGCTGTGTGCTCCCGCAGGGCCCCTGTGCGAGGATGGGTGCCTTCGTGCAGACAGGGCTGACTGTGGGGGACACACTGCCAGGGGGCTGGTCCCTGGACCTGCCGGCTGCCAGGCCCTTCCCGTGTGGAGGTCGCTAGATGCTGGTGGTGAGGCCACGTCCTGATGCAGCTAGCATGGAGTGTGGCCCAGGGCTGGCCTTCTGGTGGCTGGGCCCGAGTCCCCTCGTGATCGACTGCTCAGCCTGGGGTCCCAGGGCTGGTGGGGGAGCTGAGCCCACACAGACTCCAGGGAGGACCCCACAGTGGCCCTCGTCAGGCCCTGTGTCCCCACACCAGAAGCCGCGTCCACACGGGTGACGCACCACCCACACCCCGGGTGACCTCCAGCTGCCCCCGCCTCCCTGGAGATGCTCCAGGGTCAGCAGGTGGGTCTGACCCCGGCTTCCTCCCAGTTATCGGCCCCGCCTCAGAGGGAGCGGCGTGTCCCTAGACGGCACAGCACCCTCGCACAGGGGGTCCCACCCCGGGCCCCCCCACCACCGGATAGCATCGTCTTCCAGGAGCTGTTTTGCCGCGGGGGCAGAAGCATGCCTGGGGAAACTCACCTTATCCTTTCATAGGGAGCGTCCTCCTCAGCAAGTTGGCTCAAGTATCCCTCAGTGTTGACCCGATTCCCCAAAGGTGTTATGTAAGGACACAGGAGATGTAGCCCAGAAATGTCACGACGGGAGGAACTGTCTCCTGAAACAGAACTGGAAGGCGCTCCGTCCCCCGGGGGCTGGAGGGCTCACCCTTAGCTCCTGCCTCGTGGGTTTGGTGCGCCTGGCATCACCACCGCTGTGCCAGGATCTGTGCGCTTAGCTGAGAATTGGATAGAATAGCAGCCACCGGAGCACTGACCACTCCTCTGGTGCTCACACTCAGCTGGCACTGCTAGAAGCTGTGTGCACTGATCACCCGATCCTTGCAAACCCCAAGCCTGTCGGGATCGCCCCGCCCACCCCCACAGAAGTCTCCCTCCCGCGGCCCCAGGCGCAGAGCTCAGTGGAGTCTCTGCTGTGTCTGTCCTTTGCTCTTGTTCTGGGTCAGACCCCCTGGAACGTGTCCCAGGAGCAGCCGGGTCTCGTGTCTTGGAACGCACTTGCAGGCTGGCCTGTCCCAAGGCAGCTTGTAGGAGCAAAGCGCGCACGCTCATTCATGTTGTGGGGACAGGTGGCATCACGGGGAGTTATGGTCTGGGGTTAGGGTGTCTCCAGAGGACGCCGTCGGGCTCCGCTTTGCTAAGACCAGCACCTCTGCTGACGGTATGGCTTCTGCATCTGCCGGAGGACCAGCGCGGGAGGCGTCGCGTGGGAGCTGTGTCCCGGGGACCTCCGAGCGCTTTGGTTTTCTAAAAGCAGGTGTTGATGGGGGAGAATAGTGTGAGTAAGTGTTTGTGTCCGTCGCTCAGTCGTGCCCGACTCTTGGGACCCCACGGACTGCAGCCCACCAGGCTCCTCTTTCCCTGAGATTTTCCAGGCAAGGATACTGGAGTGGCTGCCATTTACTTCTGCAGAGGATATTGTAGCCACCCGATTAATGTTAAGCATCATTTTAAAAAGATGTTTTCTCACAATTGATCCTTTTTTCTAGTCCAAAACCTACATATGCAGTGGGCAAGGAGACACTCTGTGCTTCACCGTGGACTTTGCTCTTGGATTCACCTGTTTCGACAGCAAGACCAAGGTACGTGCCGAGCAGCCAGGGGCGGTGCCCGTGGGCGGAGCATGTGCTACATTTCAGGGCTGTGACGCCGTCCACGGCTGCGGCACCACCAGCCCTGACGGCCGCGTCCTCTGCACAGGCTCCCTCGTGGTGACCCGCTGTCTGAGAGCTCAGGGTCCCAGCACCTTACAGGTCCAGAGCCGGGCGGGGCTGACACCACTTCAGCGTACAGGAGCGAGTCAGTATGACCGTAACGTCCGTACCCAGCAGATAACAAGGACCTCTTTTTAAGGACCATTGTGGATCCTTTAAGTGATAGGCGGGGAGTTCGCACTTTCTTGACTGTACTGTTTTAGCAGTCATTTATGATTCTATGTAGATAATAATTCTGTAGGTGGTTCCTAGAAAGTTACTACCGCTGAGCTTTTCCTCTTCGTGGTCAAAGCTGACCCAACACCAAGTGATGTTCTCAGAGCAGTTTGCTCAGTGACACAGGTAACCGAGCAGGCGTGTGTGTACACAGATAACCCAGCAGGCGTGTGTGTACACAGATAACCCAGCAGGCATCTGTGTACACTGGTAACCCAGCAGGTGTGTGTGTACACAGATAACCCAGCAGGCATCTGTGTACACAGGTGACCGAGTAGGCGACCGAGTAGGCGTCTGTGCACACAGATAACTGAGCAGGCATGTGGAGCAGGCGTGTGTGACACAGGTAACCCAGCAGGCGTCTGTGTACACAGATAACCCAGCCGGTGTGTGTGACACAGGTAACCGAGCAGGCGTCTCTGCACACAGATAACCCAGCAGGCGTCTGCATTTACTTAGGTCATTTAACAGCACTGGATGATGTTAACTGAATAAACACACTCCTGTGTCTAAAGCACTAAGAACTGCCTTCCTTTACAGAGTGTGCTCTGGAGGTTTAAGTTCTCCCAGCTGAAGGGGTCTTCTGACGACGGGAAAGCTCGGGTGAAGCTGCTCTTTCAGAGTCTGGACACCAAGCAGATCGAGATGAAGGTAGGGACTCGTCCATGGCACAGCCTCGCCTGAGTGAACCGGGTGTCCGGGGCTGGGCGTGCCGTTCCCTGGCCTGTGGAATCACCAGAATGCAAGTGTGAACCCTCCTCAGAGTCAGCCAGGGTGTCCTGGGAACCCAGGGTGTGTCTCCTGTTAGAGGCCTTAATATCCTAAAACTGTAGTCATTGAAACCCATCACTTAATTCCACCAAAAAGTACAGTTTCTTAGTGAATATTAGCAGGAAATTAGTGGTTAAACATACAGGAGAAGTCGATTTTTAAGGGAAGAGTTGTACAAATTGCATTATGTGATGACTTATCTGTGACATTAAGGACACACTGCTCTGTAAATTCAAAGGATCTGGACATAACTTACCAGTTATGTGGAAAGAGGGAAGGTGCACCCACCCGCATCCAGGTCAGAGCCAGCATCACCCGGCCTGGGGACGCAGCCCCGGCCACCCAGAGGCTGCTCTGTCAGCCGCTGGGTGGAAGAGGCCCAGAGCTGACCGGGCGCTGACCGGATGCTGTCCTCTCCACTGCCTCTGGTGCTGGATGCAGGCCTTCCCCCACCGCCTCTGGTGCTGGACACTGTCCTTCCCCTACCACCTCTGGGGCTGGACGCAGGCCTTCCCCCACCGCCTCTGGGGCTGGACGCAGGCCTTCCCCCACCGCCTCTGGGGCTGGACGCTGTCCTTCCCCTACCGCTTCTGGTGCTGGATGCAGGCCGGCTGAGGGTGTGCAGGGGACCCCTGCTGCCTCCACCTAGCCGCACAGGCCTGGCCCACGTTGCCACACCTCCCCACACAGGGAGCCACTCGGGGAATTTTCTGAACTCTGCCAGCCCGTCATCAGTGCCATGGGAGTGCTTACACCACAGCCCCCAGCGACTCTGCGGCTCGGAGCACAGCACTGCCTGGGTCACGAAGCCCCCAAGTGGAAGACCCACACATGACCCCTGGTGGGCCTGTCTCCACCCCAGACGTGCGAGCCTTCATGTTATGAGAACCAGAAAGTGGCTGTGCCCTGATCCGAGTCCCCTGAGAACGAGACGTGGAACCTGCTCTGTGCGCGGTCGTTCCTGCTGAGTGTCACTTTGAGTTGTGTTTGTTTGGGACGTTTTCAGAGGAAAATTACACAGGATGTTCATGTACATTAGGTTTCATTCATTTATTTAACAGTCATCAATTTCAAGTACAGCTTTGCTCAGTCTCCACGTTGAATCCTTTGGGAAGGACAGTGGTTAAGGCTTCCTTTGAAATACAGTTTGTATTCACTGTGGACAGTCACTGTAGCCATGAAATTAAATGACGCTTGCTCCTTGGAAGAAAAGCTGTGACCAACCTAGACAGCACATTAAAAAGCAGAGACATCACTTTGTCAACAAAGATCTGTCTAGTCAAAGCTATGGTCTTTCCAGTAATCATGTACAGATATGAGATTTGAACCATAAAGAAGGTTAAGTGCTGAAGAAGTCACACTTTTGAACTGTGGTGCTGGAGGAGACTCTTGAGAGTCCCTTGGACTGCAAGGAGATCAAACCAGGTCAATCTTAAAGGAAATCAGTCCTGAATATTCATTGAAAAGCCTGATGTTGAAGCTGAAACTCCAGTACTTTGGCCACCTGATGCGAAGAACTGACTGATTAGAAAAGGTCCTGATGCTGAGAAAGATTGAAGGCAGGAGGAGACGGGGATGACAGAGGATGAGATGGTTGGATGGCATCACCAACTCAATGGACATGAGTCTGAGCAAACTCCGGGAGTTGGTGAAAGACAGAGGCCTGATGTGCTTCAGTCCACAGGGTTGCAAAGAAGTGGACACGACTGAGTGACTGAACAACAAGTGTGAATTGCCACAGCTGGGTGGAAGCTCTTCTTCTAAATTATGGTGGACTTTAGAACCCCCCTCAGGCGTCGGGCCATTAGACTGCACTCGGGGGACACTAAGAGCCCGGATGGCCGCCGCTCGTCAGAAGGCCTCCTGTTGTCTCCTGACAGTTTCTGACGAACATCTGCCGTGTGTGCCGTGAGAGGGTAACGCGGGCGGCTCCGTGAAGAAGTGTGATTTCCAGAGGAGGTTTACGGAGGCCGCGCAGGCGACGTTCACACTCAGACGTTGATTGAAAGTGTCACCCTTGTGAGAGACGCAGAGCTCCTGAGAGTGGGGCTCGTGAGAGGAGGAGCGTGTCCTCAAGTTCAGGAACCTCGTTCTTTGTAGTCTGACAGCTCAGTGCAGACCCGCCCAGCTCCCTGAGAGTTTTATCTAATTAAGGAAAAGATCAAGGTGTTAAAACATCAGAAGTTGGTAATTAGACTAAGCTGCAGATCATATTTAAACTCAGTATTTCAGCCACAATGAAATGTTAAAGCAGTTTAATAAAAATCTAGGTCCTTAGGATAAATGAATTGCAGAGGAGACTACCTGGGCGGCTGAGTTAGAGCAGGGCCTGAGCCCGACACTCGGGTGCCCGGCTGCCAGCTCCCTGCTGGAGCTGCCTGGCCGCAGAAGCCACAGACACACGCAGTCACGCGTGTGCACGCATGTGCATGGATGCCTGCAGCACAGCGTGCACTGCACACACAGGCACACGTACACGTGGAGACGCGCACACCTGTGGAGGGGCACATGTGTGCATGTATGTTCACACACGTGCAGGTGAAGCCAGACTCCATCTCCTAATTGTGACTTGGTGAGCCCGGCTGTGTGACATCCAGGCAGGGACCACCCTGAGCTCCAGGCTTTGTAGAGGCTGAGGACCCAGCACAGATGGACTCCGGGTTCCACACGGAGGACCTGAGTGCCATCCCACGTTAGTTACCAGAAATCGGGAATCGACCCATCAGTCGGGATGTCTGTGCACAAAACCCCCGAGACCCGCACGTCCATGCTGCAGCCCTTCTTGCTTTGTGAGTGTGTGTTCTCGAGTCCACGCTGGTGGTGCTGAGAATGCAGCGCCTGCGAGTGCTCTGCTGTGCCACTCCACGCTCAGTGTGTAAGCACGTTGCGCTTTTCTGGCAGGAGCTGGAGTTTCAGGATCTGACGGCGGTCCTGCACTGCATCCACTCCTTCATGGCTGCGAGGGTGGCGTCCCTGGACCCCGCGTTCATGGACACTCAGAGCATCGCCAGAAGGTACATGTACAGCAGCTGAGCGGGACTTCTGTGGAGTGCTGAAAATTAAATTATTTTCTTAAGAAATGACCATTTGCTGCACAATATTGGCACTTTGTGTGATTTTATAATGATCCTATAGCTGTGATACCAATAAAATATGTCACTAGTTTCCAGAGACGAGTCAGCCTTGTTCACTCTGACAGGGGATGCGGCCTCCCCTCAGGCAGAGCTGTGGTTGAGAAAACTCAACTCCCCGTTGAAACACTCCATCACCCACGTTTCTCAGACCGCGTGGAGGCACCAGCAGCTCACGCTGCACCCCACACGGCTGAAACCCACCATTTATTTTCAGAAAGCACACGAGAGGAAATGCCAAGAGCTCACCACATTTCCCCCGAGAATGAAAAGTTTTCCTTTGAATTTCGTTAATCTACCCCAGGACGTCGGATGCGGTCCCTGTGCTCCACATTAACTACAGGTGGTCACACGGAGCTCAGAGTCAGAGAAGACAAGCAGCAGGTGACATCCTTACGTGTGGGATCCTGAATTTAAGTCAAATGAACTCAGTCACAGGGCAGAAACCGACTCACAGACGCAGAAAACAGACTCACGGTCACCAGAGGGGAAAGGCTGCAGGGAGGGACGCGCTGGGGCTTTGGGATTCACATACGCACACTAACGTGTGTGTGTGCTCAGTCAAGTCCGACTGTTTGCAACCCCATGGGCTGCAGCCCGCCAGGCTCCTCTGTCCCTGGGACTCTCCAGGCTAGAACACTGGCGTGGGTTGTCCTTTCCTCCTCCGGGGGATCTTCCTGACCAAGGATCAAACCCAGCTTCCTGCACTGCAGGCAGACTTCTTACCACTGAGCCACCTGGGGGGCCCATATACCACGAATATTTCAAAAGGAAAACGATATGAAGATGCAGCGTTGCCGACAGCCAACTCGATTTCACTCGGAAAAGCCTTTTCTCTCTGTAACCGTGTCCCTTCTGGACACGGGGCCGTGCACACAGGGTGCCCCTCTCAGGAGGCCTTTCCGCCCCTCTGGCCGCCTTGGACAAATGGACACCGGCCCATTTGGCTGCCCTGCAGACCCGCCGTGGGGCAGAGGGGACACTGGGCACCCACTGGAAGCCCGGGGAAGTCAATCAGAAAGAGAGGATTGGTGGAAACATACAGTGGAAACTGTGAGGCTCCCAACAGGCTAAACCGGGATAAAATCAGCCCGGCATAATTTAAAGGGAAGACTTAATTTCTTGTCCGCCTGGGATGATAAAATTCACTTTTGTCATAGAAAATACATCACAAAATACATCAAAAATTGTGAGTTTATTTTATGTACAAATATTTTAGCACACAAAGTATTGGGTATTTGTCATTAAATTGAATTAAACGGAATGCACATTTTAACTCACTATCCATTATGAAATAATCCATGTGCATTATAATGGGTTAAACAGTCAGAGATAAGTAAGGACTGCATCTTACTGCACCTCTGACCTGGTGATGCGAGGAACCGTGGCCTTGTTACTCCACCATGAGACAGAAAAGAGGCCAGCGCTCACAGATGAGATGGTGATAATCACTCGGAGAATAACGTGACGTAAATATGTCTCACAGGGGTGGGAGCAGCCACGTTATGTCGCGTGGTCAAGCCAGGCCATGCGGTGAGGTGTCCCTGGGGCTGGAAGGACCACAGGGATGCACGATGAGGATGCCTGGGAAGCCGGATGGGGGGCCCAGGAGGATGAGCCTGTGAGGGGTCTGGGCCCACAGATAATGGTTTGGGGTGAGCCAGGGTGAGCAGGGGCCGACTGGACGGGGCGGGTCCGGGGAGGAGACGGCCGTCCTTGTGACAGTCTCGTTCAGATCAGCACGCGTGGGGCGTCCGGCTGTTGGCAGGAACGTCGGCATCTCTGAGCCTCGGCTTCCTCGTGTGAAAATAGCAAGGAAGCCATGGCCTTGTCAGGACGTTCCGGGAGGAGCACGCGGTCACACGTTTGCAACGTCCCATCCTTCCTCCAGGCGCTGGCCTGGGAAACACGCGTCCACGTTTGCTCAGCCCGTGGCTTCTGCAAATTCTCTCAACCAGGAGACTATTACTGCTTCCCCAGGAAGCTGCCCCGTTTTTGCCACAAGGAATCACAAGCCCGGAGCGCAGGGCTTTTCCCCACAGAGCCCTTTTAGCCTGGACTCCTGGGCTCTGATTTGTGTCCTTTCCTCAGCATTCAGCCTTCATCCTTGTTAAGCTTCTACATTCAGAAAACTCATTTTGCAAAGTTATTGCAGGTCGGTGGGTGGGGGGAGCTCCTGGCTTACAGAAAACACACGCACTTGTACATAACATCGAGAAACACTAGACTTTGCAGCGACTGAGAAGAATCGTGCAGTTACAGTGTGCGGCCTCCTCCAGCAGCCTGAGTGAGAAAGTAAACGTACTTCACGCTGCAGTGAAGCTAAGGATGCTTCATTGCAGGTTTGAGTTTAGTCAGGATTTTCATCGGCGAGAACCGAATATGCCCTCCACGTCAACTCTCTTCATGTCCCAGCAAGTCAGTCACTAACGACTAAGCCTTTTATCTTTAACAGAATTTTAAACAGAGTTGCTTTCTAATCTCATGTCCTTGTGGCAGAAATTGTGAGCGATAGAGGTGATGCAAACGCCGCCCTCGCAGAGCCTTTCTGGGCCTTTCTCCTCAGCCTGGACAGAGCATCCTCCTCCGCATCTGAAAGGTCGAGGGCACTGGTCCAGACCTGGGCCTTTCTCCTCAGCCTGGACAGAGCATCCTCTTCCGCATCTGAAAGGTCGAGGGCACTGGTCCAGGCACCCCTGTGGGCACCTGGGTCTTTCTCCTCAGCCTGGACAGAGCATCCTCCTCCGCATCTGAAAGGTCGAGGGCACTGGTCCAGGCACCCTTGTGGGCACCTGGGCGCTGAGGTCACAGAGGATGTGTGATCCCGGGAGCTGGGCCCGGGTCCGTCCAGCAACACCTCTGTGGATGATGCACTCTGCTCTCCCCAGAGAAGCCGACCTCACAGCTGACCCCCGCCCCGCTCCACCCTCCAAAGGTCCCCTCCCGCTGGCCCCCAGGAGCACCCACTCCCGCCCGGCCTCGGAGGACACGGCTGACCCCTGCCCCACCCCACCCTCCCCAGGCTCACCCCCCGCTGGCCCCCAGGAGCACCCACCCCAGCCCAGCCTTGGATCTGCAGTGGAAGGACGCAGCTGCCACACCCGCCTCTAACCCAGCCGCCAGGCTCCGCTGGGGACCCATCTCTGCAGAAACGGGGCTCTGAGTGCCCGTCAGTCAGGGTGAATTCCAGACTCCTCGGGGGCTGGAAGGCTAAACACAGCAGGAGAAAAAGAGCCCTGGAGCCCACACTGCAGAGCGGGTGTCAGGGCGAACCCTGCCAGCCCCTCAACCTCGGGCCGAGTCCACACCTGGGGTCCCACCAGCGGAGTGGGCACGAGGGCTTTCCCAGCCAGAGCCCAGGCACGGACCACCAGCCTCAGCCTAGACGAGACCACTGACGTGTCCAGGCTGGCCTTGCCCATGTGGCCTGTGGGTGGCAGCAGGGAGAGCCCCCCAGTGACCCAGGCAGGACCACGCCTGCAGGCGGCCACGTCACCGTGGACAGGAGGAGCGCATGTGTGGCAGGGGGCGGAGCAGGTCCCCGGCACAGACCACGTCCCAGCGCGCATGTGAACTGGCGGTGGAGGGCCCGGGGCCGTGGTCACGTTTCTTCACCAAGAGTCCACGTGAACCTCCCAAATGGCCCCTTTCCTAGACTGTCTGTCAGCAGTGACTGGGGCACGCCAGGAAAGCCGCATAGGTTTTTGTTTATAACTCATCAAATATCAGTGCTCTTGATGCACAATATAAAACAGGTCATCAGAGTGTTTAATAAACCAGAAAAGCCCGAGACCCTCTCGACGTCCACCGACGTCTCCAGCATCCCTTAAAGTGACTTAAATGCACAAAAGAAAGAATAAAGCTGCCCCTTCTTCCCTCTCTTTCCTGGAGAACGGTGGCCTCGGTCTGCCCCCCGACCCCTTGGGGCAGGGCTGTGGGGCTGAGCTTCTGACAGACCCTCAGAGCCCCGGGCAGGCGTGAAGGCTCAAAGCCCCGGGGCTCCGTCACTGCCTGATGCGTTTGCTCAGCCCAAGCTCTTCTGAGCTGCTGGTGAGGATGCAGAGTGGGCACCACTGAGCTGGAAACCCTTGAGGGCTCAGTGGGAGGGATGCTTCACCCGCCAGCGGGCACCGCACGGACTTCGGGCTCTGCAAGTGTCATGAGAGCTCAAGGACCCACTGCCCCCGGACACGGCTGGCCGTGGCAAGGGCACAGCCACGTCAGGGCCAGCCTCCGAGGCTGTGTCACGCTGACCCCCTCTGATCGTCCACGTGGCGTCCGCTGAGGACTCGGGGTCCCAGATCTCCTCCGGGATCGCCCTTGGGGTCCCAGATCTCCTCTGGGATCACCCTCACCCCAGGCCCTGACAGCTGTCACCAGTGGGGTCCAGGAGAGGCTCCTGGCCCGCGTCTCCCTGAGCCCTCGCGTGTCAGGCAGCGGCGCCCCCCGCACTCCTCAGGCAAACTCTCCGAAGCTCCGGCCTGCACGCAGCTCCGGTGCTCAGAGCCCGAGTCCAAGCTTGAACCGCTCCCCCTGCTCCTCGCTCCCTCCTTCGACCGTTTCCCGAGTCAGAACGGGTCCCCAAGACTTCAGGTGGCAAACTCAGCCTGCTGGGGGTCCCCGTTTTCAGGAAAGCGAGTCTCCGAGTCCCTGGCTTGCTGACAGCCGGGTCTGGCCCCTCCTCTCGCCGTCCCAGCCTGTCCCCGCTGCTTCAGGGAGAAATCACCAAAACCGCTGAGGGACGCCCACCTGCTTGTCTGACTGTGGTCCCTGCAGATGGAGCCTTCCAACACTGATGATGGCATTCGATGCTTCAGGGGCCTCCCGATGCTCAGAGGCCTTGCGCGTGTGTGGGCGTCTAACCTCAGCTGTCCTGCAGGAAGCATCCTCCAGGCTCGAATAAGTCCCAAAGGAAACAGGGCTTCCCCGATGGCTCAGCTGGTAAAGAATCCACCTGCAGTGCAGGAGACACACGAGATGCAGGGTTGATCCCAGGGTCGGGAAGGTCCCCTGGAGGAGGAGACAGACGCCCACTGCAGGATTCCTGCTGGAGAATCCCATGGACAGAGGAGCCTGGTGGGCTAGGTCCACGGCGCACCTCAGGCTTGACTAAGTCCCAGAAGGAGAGAGGGGGAAGAGGAGGAGAAAGACGATCTTCATGCATCGAAGAGAAAAACCCTGGGACTCAGATGGAGACTGCAGAGGTTCAGAAGCTGCCCCCTACAAACCGGGAGACACGCTCTGTCCCCTCCAAGAAACGGGGCTGCGGCTGGGTCATGGAGGGCCATCGGCAGGTCTTGGAGAGTCTGACGCCTCTGAAGACCACGGTGCTCTTCACACGGAATTTCATGCAGAAAAGCCAGAGGTGAGCGCCAGGGTTACCAGGGACCTTGGTTCCTTCTTTGCCAACACGTAGGCTCTCTTTCCCTTTCTTATTCCACAGCCAGAGCCTCAACATCAGTGGGCCCAGGTGAGGTCGCACCTGCTCCCTGAGCCACCAGCAGGCGGCACTCTGTGGCAACGCAGAGGCCAACGTCCAGTCGCCCGGGGTTGGGAGCCAGTCCAGCTCAGTGACGTGGGTGGGAGGCAGAACCCAGAGCCGGTTTATAGGCGGGAGGCCAAGTGTCGCCTGCCCTGCACACCTGCCTCCAGGCTGAGCAGAGGAGAAGGTCAGGCCTTGTATCTTGCTGTTTTCTGGGAGCAATCTGTCACTGAGACCTGCAGAGTGGTCCGAGGGAGGTGGTGGTTTGGGCCCGGGCTCGTCTGGAGCCAGCTGGAGGAGGGGCTCTGGGCAGACGGTGCTAGGTTTCCTGTGATCTCAGCGCAGAAGCGCTGCTGGCAGGTGTGGCCAGGGGGTCCGTGGTCAGCGTCCCCCAGCGCACTCTGGGCTCCACCTGATTTCACAAAGTCTGTGGCCCAAAAATAACAACAGAAAGCCGGAGGTTAGGAAAAGAGAGACATTTGATGACGAATCTTCTGCTTTGTCTTAACAGCTCTGCAATTCTGAAATCGGTTTATAAGCAGGAAAAAGAAAGTTGTAGGAAACCCTATGTCCATTTAGGAATTTTATTTACCTCTTTTCTAAAGGCTAAATTCCCTGTATTCTTTTTAAAAAAAAAAAAAAAAACCAAGATGTGTTATAGGAAATAAATTTATCTTATTCCTAGTAGTTACTCCCAGAAATTTTACACCATTCAACATCCCCATGAATTAAAATGGGTTGTCACTGAGCTGCTCCGGGGACCACGGCCGCCCAAGAGGAAAGATCTGTTTTCAGACAGTCGAGCAGGCAAGGCCGGTCCCTGCCACGGGCAATCAGCCCCCCAGAGTCAGACCCAGGCCAAGGGGTCAGACAGGATGCAGGCACCACTGCACAGGGGAGCGGAGACAGGGCTCCCCGTGGGGGCCGCCTGACGTGCGCCTCCTCGCAGATGCGGGCACGGGCCGTGCTGGGTGTGGTGCTGGCCGTCACCTGCGCCGGAGCCGTCTTCTCATTCCTCCTGAGACCTGGGGGCCTCCTTTGGGGTGAGTAGCCATAAATTACGGTCTTCCAAAATCATAAAGGAACTGCTTGGAGCTACCGGATCAGAAAGCGTCTTGAGTTCTCCAGAGTCAGGTAAGACTGCTTCAGTGTTTCTTTGGCTTTCCTAGAAAAGAATGATAATTCTTGAGTTTAGAAGAATTAAAACACAATTCTTTCTGAAAAATAACTGACTTTCTTATGATTATGCAACAGAAAACTTCAATTTTACCTGCTCATATATTTAAAAAAACATTTCTTTGGGAGTCGTTGTGTGTTCTTTGACCACACAATCATTTCTCATTAAGTCACTTCTGTGTCGTATTTTCTGGAATCAGGGGGCCGCAATGCCAAATTCAGTTGAGAAAGGTACGGCTGTGCTGTGGTTGAAATCATCACAGCTCAAACTCTGCTTTTGTTTTGGAAAAAAGAAAAGAAAAAAGTCTCAAACACAGAGAAGGATGTTCCTGGAGGGAACGACGCGGGAGGGCGTCTCCACAAGGCTCTCTGGCCGCCAGCGTCTGCACCAGGGGCCTCGCCAGGCAGGTTCGCCCCGCTGGGGTCATCAGGGGTGGACGCTCTGCTCCCCCAGCCCCTCCTTAGAGACCCTGGTCACCCGCAGGCCTGGTGAGCCACCGAGTCCCCACAGTCACATTCAGCCCCAGGGAGCCTCCTGCTGGGAGCCCCCACGTCTCCAGCGCCACTGAGTACGGCTTCGTGGCCACATGGACAGTTGCTCCAAAGCCCTCCTTGCACTTAGATGCTCCTTGAGAAATCGGCCTGGCCTTTGAGGCCGAGAGGAGGCCAGGGTGCAGCTCCGTCCCTGCACGCTGCTGACGGGGCCATTTTCCTGTCTGGAAATGGAGGAGACTGGAAAGCTCTCTACTGCGGTCCTATTTGTGAGTGCCACTGAGACGCTCCGTTTCAAGTACTGAGTGCATGCTGTCTGGACAACACAAACTAGAAAACGCAAGTTCCAGCTCCATCTTAAACGTCCCCCATCCTCCAAGCCCAGTAAACCCACGAGGCCAAGACCTGGCACGGGATGAGTTGCGGTAAATGCATCCTCCAAGCCCAGTAAACCCACGAGGCCAAGACCTGGCACGGGATGAGTTGCGGTAAATGCTTATGAACCGGTTGGTCATCTCATGCCCAGTAAACCCACGAGGCCAAGACCTGGCACGGGATGAGTTGCGGTAAATGCTTATGAACTGGTTGGTCATCTCATGCCCAGTAAACCCACGAGGCCAAGACCTGGCACGGGATGAGTTGCGGTAAATGCTTATGAACTGGTTGGTCATCTCATGCCCAGTAAACCCACGAGGCCAAGACCTGGCACGGGATGAGTTGCGGTAAATGCATCCTCCAAGCCCAGTAAACCCACGAGGCCAAGACCTGGCACGGGATGAGTTGCGGTAAATGCTTATGAACTGGTTGGTCATCTCATGTCACACTTACCGAAGACCTAGTTCTACAAAACCATAGCAACACAGTCCTCACGAGCACAATCTGTCCGATAAAATAGAAAAGTGCCTGCACACAAGAGCTCCAGGTGTGAGAAAGCGCGCATTGTTTAGGAACTGGGAAAGTTACAGCTTTTCTAGAGCAATTTTTACTATTTCCCCACCTTTAAGAGGCTCTTTCTTAAACTTTCAGTATATATATAAATAATACACGACACAGAATTTGATAAAAAAAAGCCCTGCGCTTGGTACTAATGTATCATTCATTAGAGGATTTCAAAGCTGACTAATTACTTGCTTACTTTTGAAAATTACTTATTTAGAAAATATTATTAGTCATAGTGTTTAAAGTTTATAATCTTTAATACAGTGACACTTTTTCCAATTGATAAGCCATCAGTCATTTTAAACAAAACAATTACATGTTCAGTCAGTTCAGTTCAGTCGCTCAGTCGTGTCCGACTCCCTGCGACCCCATGAATCACAGCACGCCAGGCCTCCCTGTCCATCACCAACTCCCAGAGTTCACTCAGACTCACGTCCATCGAGTCAGTGATGCCATCCAGCCATCTCATCCTCTGCCGTCCCCTTCTCCTCCTGCCCCCAAACCCTCCCAGCATCAGAGTCTTTTCCAATCAGTCAACTCTTGGCATGAGGTGGCCAAAGTACTGGAGTTTCAGCTTTAGCATCATTCCTTCCAAAGAACACCCAGGGCTGATCTCCTTTAGAATGGACTGGTTGGATCTCCTTGCAGTCCAAGGGACTCTCAAGAATCTTCTCCAACACCACAGTTCAAAGGCATCAATTCTTCGGCGTTCAGCCTTCTTCACAGTCCAACTCACATCCATACATAACCACTGGAAAAACCATAGCCTTGACTAGATGGACATTTGTTGGCAAAGTAATGTCTCTGCTTTTGAATATGCTGTCTAGGTTGGTCATAACATTTCTTCTAAGGAGTAAGTGTCTTTTAATTTCATGGCAGCAGTCAGCATCTGCAGTGATTTTGGAGCCCAGAATTACATGTTAACTTTTTGTTTGTTCATTCATTTTTGATGGAAGTGAACTTGACTTAGGGCTTCCCAGGTGGTGCCAGTGGTAGAGAATCCGCCTGCCAGCGCAGGAGATACAAGAGACACAGGTTCAGTCCTTGGGTCGGAAAGATCCCCTGGAGGAGGAAGTGGCAACCCACTCCAGTATCCTTGGCTGGAAGATCCCACAGACAGAGGAGACTGGCAGGCTACAGTCCCCGGGGCCACAGAAAGTCAGACAGGGCTGAGCGCCTGAGCACGTGGCTGATTTACAATGCTGGGTTAGTTTTAGGTGTACAGCAAGGGAATCAGTTACATGAGCCGTGCTAAGTCGCTCAGTCATGTCCGATTCTTTGTGACCCTGTGGACTGGAGCCCACCAGGCTCCTGTGTCCACGGGATTTTCCAGGCAGGAATACTGGAGTGTGTTGCCATTTCCTCCTGCAGGGGATCTTCCCGACCCGGGGATCGAACCTGTGCCTCTGATGTCTCCTGCCCTGGCAGGAAGGCTCTTTACCCCTCGTGCCAACTCAGAAGCCCATATGTACATTTGTGTGTGTGTACACACGCATTCTTTTTCTGATTCTTTCCCCTTGTAGGCTGTTACAGAATCCTGAGTACATGGTTCCCTGTGTTTTACAGTAGGTCCTGGTTGCTTAGCTATCTTTCACACTGAAGGGTTGAACTTTCTTTGGCACGTTGCCTTCATCAGTTACATCTCTCCACAGCCACAACCTCTATGACAAACCAGCAGACTTCTTGTCTGAGCTGGGTTATGTCACTCAGGCTCACAGACACGAGCCGTCGGGGCTCCCTGTCACCTGTGCAGAGCCCGCGGAGGGCGCGGGGCAGGAGGTCCAGGCCTGGACCACGGGTGCCCGTTGGGTGTCCAGGGGCGCCCCTCAGGCTGGGGTCTCTGCTGGGTGGGCTGCTCCTCCCGTTGGCCCTAGAGAGGGCAGGGCTGTGGGCAGGCTCATGCCCACCTCCCGGGGCCGCTCGTGGATACAACAGGCACGTGGGCATCTGGCTGATAAACACTCGGGAACAGGTGCCCTTCGCCTGACAGCAGGTCTGTGAACTGTAGGACTGTTTGTGTATCAAGTCTTTAAGCCCTTCCTGAAAAACTCCACACAGAGCGTTTATCGTGGAAATCACGTGCCTTCATCACCACACGGACCGTGGTTCATTTCTAGGGGTTTGTGCAAAGTCGAGACCGAAGTGCAAGGATGTTTATGGCAAATGTTCCAGCGCTTTGTAGCTGTTAGCAGAGAATCCGACGCGAGTGAACCAGGGGCAGTGGGGGCCCTGATGGGGGGAAGGGGGCAGGGAGGGGAGGGAGTTGGGGGGATGGGAGGGGGTTCGGGGGGAGTGGGGGGAGGGAAAGGAGGGACGAAGGGGAGTCGTAACGGGGTGGAGGCCCAGAACCACCTGGTTGTCACTGCATCAAGCTGGACACGGAAGAGAAACCTAAGCGGGCAGAGACTTTGTGGATTTTGTGTTTGATCCTGTGATGCTTCATTCGTAGGAGAGACCGAGGAGTCTCAGGTCAGGGGCATCGTGGAGGCCAGCAGGCTCCTGGTGGACAAGTCCGTCTACGCTGCGATGAGAAGGTATGGTGCCTGGGAGTGGGTGGTGGGGCGTCTGCATGGATCTGCTGAGCTTCCTCTTCACGATGTCCCCCATTTTCAAGTTAGGAGCTGAAACTCACATGGCTTATTCATGTTTCTAGGATCGTGTGCAAGTAACCGAGAACCTCATTCAGCCTCAAAGTTTCTCTCTTAGCAAAACAGAGCAAAGGGCAGTGACGCAGTGGGAATTCAGTATTTCCCGGTTCGAAAGGCCTGGCTCCTGGAAAACTGCCCGCAGACTGAGGAGGGGAGGGGGCGTCCAGACACACAGGTGTAAGTTTACCTAGGAATTAAATCTGCCCAGCAGTCTTTTTGAATCATTAGGGAACACCTTAATTTTAAACAGAATCAACACTGAGGATATTATAGTTGTTGTTTACTTGCTAAGTCCTGTCGGACTCTTTTGCAATGCCGTGGACTGCAGCCCAACACGCTTCTCTGTCCATGGGATTTCTCAGGCAAGAATCCTGGAGTGGGTTGCCATTTCCTCTCCAAGCACAACCAACGAAAATCTAAAATGCAGGTGTTATCTTCACAAGTGTGCTGTTTTGTTGGAAACTAAGCAGTAATTATTTAAGCTCTCAAGATACAAAACATCACAGGGCAGGGGTTGATGTATTTCAAAATCTCTATTATTCCAGCCAGAAAAAGTCCCTGCTGTCCATGTTGGCTCCAACCAAGTTTTATTTATTTTATAAAAATTTGAATCAAAGGGAAAAAAAGAGAAGACATATTTCCCATGAAGTCAGACTATGTTAGTGTGAATACACCAAGGAGTCAGCTCTCCATGAAGCGGGCAAGGGCATCCCCAGGGGTTGTGAAGGGCTGCCCCTCCTGCCCCTGGGTGGCCTGCCTTCTCTGAGGGGAGCTCACTCCTGACACAAAGTTGGCAAAATGTGCGGCCTGGGGGCTTTGCCTTAAATGCAAACGTTGAAACAGAGGCCGCTTGCTTACTATGCTAACAGTGGATTTTAATAAGAGCAGAAGAAAAGCCATTGAAACCTTGAAAACAGGCCGCTCCACTGAAACCAGAGCCTCAGAAAGCTGAGTCCCAGGCCTGTTGCTGCTCAGCCGTGAGGAGCTGCTCCGCTGAGCGCGGGCACCCGAGGAGCCACAGCCTCAGGGCCTCAGGATCTGGGACCGAGACGGCTGCTGGCTCCCAGAGCCCTGCCCAGTGGTGGGGACCCACATGTCCAACCGGATTTTTTTCAAGTTACATAATTGACTTATTCACAGCGATAGCCTCAGAAAGATTAATTAGTACTTAAAATAACCTTGTGTGCATCTGTGTGAAGTCGCTTCAGTGGTGTCTGACTCTTGTGACCTTGTGGACTGTAGCCTGCCAGGCTCCTCTGTCCATGAAATTTCCCAGGCATGGATACTGGTGTGGGTTGCCATACCCTGCTGCAGGGGCTCTTCCTGACCCAGGGACTGAGCCCATGCCTCTTGCATCTCCTGGACTGGCAGGCGGGTTCTATAGCAGAAGCCCTTAAAATATCCTTAAATAACACTGCTGCTGCTACTGCTGCTAAGTCACTTCAGTCGTGTCCGACTCTGTGCAACCCCATAGACGGCAGCCCACCCAGCTCCCCCATCCCTGGGATTCTCCAGGCAAGAACACTGGAGTGGGTTGCCATAAAAACCATTATTTCACAGTAGGCTAAAAAAAAATCCATATAAAATGTGACACCGCCTTATCTAAACAAAACATGAAAGTCTATTACAAAGAATAACGTGAATCAGTGGCAAACACACACATGTGAGCCCCTGTCAAAAAGTGTTCTAAACGCATCAGAGTCTCTGCTTCCATGGACAGGCGACGAGCAAGCCCATTTACTACCTGGATTTTGACAAGCAGGCTGACCTCACACAGCGGTGACAAGGACCAAGGGAGCTTGCTTGAGCAAGTCTGTCCGTCTTCACCTTCCAGCAGACTGTCTGCACTCGGGTCCTGTCCCTTCACTGAATCCCTGGTCCTCACTTGTGATTCAGGCTCACATGATTGATGATCAAGTGGTCACCAAACGCCATAAAAGAACAACTGACTTCACGTCTCCTCTCGGTGGGCTCCCCAGGTGGCGCTAGTGGTCAGGAACCCTCCTGCCAGTGCAGGAGGCGTGATGAGATGTGGGCTCAAGCCCTGGGTCGGGAAGATCCCCTGGACGCACCCCCTCCAGTGTGCTCGCCTGGAGAAGCCCACGGACAGAGGGGCCTGGCGGGCTACGGTCCCTGCGGTCGCAGAGAGTGGGACGCGACCGAAGCGACTTGGCACACACGTGCCCACTCCTCTTTGTGCCTAGAAACCTCCACAAAAGGGAAGTCATTTCCCCAGCGCAACTTCTGTCTTTTTCCAAACTCCCTGAGCCCACGAGCCGCGCTGCGTCCCGGGCGGCGGAGGTCATGGAGGCCTCGGTGCAGGAGGCGGCGAGACGGGGTCACCTGAGGTCTGGACCCTCCCAGCTGCCCACAGGTGAGCGCCCGGGGGGGCAGGGCTGAGCGCGGGGAGCTAGGGAGGGTCCTCGCAGGGCGCGAGGCCTGTGCCGCCCGCTGGCACACGGGACGAGTGAGCAGCTCGAGACTCTGGTCAAGCGCCACGACGTCCTGGCTCTGCCGGGTGGGAATCACTGTTTCCCTGCTGTTGAGACTGAGCTTGGAGAGCCAGCTCAACAGTCTCAGCGTCCTGCCCTGTGGTGTAAAATAACTGGAAGGTTCTTCCAAGGCCCCCACCGATGTGGTTAAAACTCGAGGAAACAAGTTTCTGGGGGAGGCAGCGTGGCCCAGGGAGACTAGGATGGCCACCCCACTTCTGAGCAAACTGCCTCTGAGGGCCTGCTGGGGCCTCTGGGGCCGAATGTGCTCCCCCTGAAAGGAGCAGCCGTGGTGTCAAACGTGCTCTCCCGAAAGGAGCAGTAACGGGGTCGAACGTGCTCACCCGAAAGGAGCAGTCGCACCGCGGTCCACTCGGCTGGGCGCAGGCAGACCAGGAGACTGGGGGCTGCGTCCACCAAGGACTCCGCTGACTTAAGAATCTGAGTGGCGTTTAAGTGGAATTCCATTCCACTTCCGGACGGAAGTGCTTTCGAACATGAGGCCCATGGGTGAGTGCTAGGACGAGGAACTGGACAGACAGGATCAGTTTCAGTGAACTTCTGCAGGCTTCTCCAGGGTGGTGCCACGAGCTACTCAGTCTCTGAGTTTTTCCTCCCAGCTAGCTGTAGGTTAGTTTAATGCTGATTTACTTTAGAATGAGACAGACTCAGCTAAACTGAGGTTAACCAGAATTCTCAGACACTAAGCTTAGCAGTTCAGTTTAACCAACTTTATAGCAACCGAGGACCCATCTGAAAAGGTTTTCGTTGAAGCAGCTGAAAACCATTTCTGAGGACTGTCCGTCCGTGGTCCCGTCCTGCGGCGATGACCGCGGCCAGAAGTCCTCGGCCTTGCGTCCTGGCTGTGGGCAAAGCCGTCGCCCGGGTCTGTGGGTGCGGGTGGAGCTTCAGTGGACGGGTTCAGTCCAGGCAAAGGTGCAGAACTGAAGACCCCTGTAGTCTAGGGTGCTTTTGTTATTCCCGTCATCAGCGTAGCCGGTCTAGAACACTCAGGATGCAACACCAGGGACAGGCCCGACGCCCCCACCAGCCCATCACCGTCGGCATCGACAGTCTGACGTTGGTACCCTCCCTCCCAGGTGCGTCGTAATGTTGGTTTTGTATTAATGCAGCTACAATCGTGGTCCTTCTCGTGGACTTCGTTTGTTAAACTCTCGTGTGTGCTTGAGCATCTTCTGGTACGAAGAATTTCTGCCTGTTTTGTTCAGGAAAGCCCATTTCTCCATCAGCTGAACAAAATTGTGGCCTAAGCTTTATTCAGCTGTCCACAGAGTCATCCCATAGAGGTTGTACAGTGAACATTAATAATTAAGAAGCTGTTTTGTTTCTCCTCCCTTTGAAATTGGGATGTATGCTTTCTGGTGTTTTGCTAGTGAATATCTCATTTCGTTGGTATCCGGTCAGTTTTATGGCATTGTCTTTGAACATTTATACGAACCATCTGGGAGAAACAACGATTTCTTCAACTAAGAGTCCTTGCTTGTATTTGTCACAAATAGCAACAAAACTGGCAAAAACAAGAACAGACTGTTTTCTGGGGCCCTAAAGCTAGAAAGATTTATAAGAAGGACCCAACATCATCAACACGAAGGGGAAAAGGAGGGTTTTGTAGAGGGATGCTGGGACATCGATAGGAAGCATCTGAGGCAGGGTCGGGGGCTGATCAAGGCCATGCAGTCACTGTCTTCTGGGGCTGGGGCGGCGGGAAACCCGGGGTTCTACATCCAGGCTCCCATCGCTGGGGCCAGAACGCTCAGAATCGCTTTTCTGAAAGATCGCAAAGCAAAGAAAAAATGTTAAATCTCACATTCCCAGCAATGAGGACACTCCAGAAGGGTAAATGAGGAAGGGGTGGTTTCAAGGAGGAGGAAGGGCCTCCCGCTAAGAGGGGCAAAGCCTCCGTGTGAGTCCTGCGGCAGGGGTGGGGCGAGGCTAGGACGGGCACTGGGCAAGCAGGTCGTCACCACAGCACATGGCTGACGCCGGGGCCTTCCCTCAGATGCTCTCTCGGAGGGGCTGCTGAGCGCAATCGCAAACCTGTCCGGATGCCTGCCTTACATGCTGCCGCCCAGATGCCCGGCCACCTGCCTGGCCAGCAAGTACAGGCTCATCTCAGGCGCCTGCAACAACAGGTACTTCCCGGGGCCGTCTCCCCGCAAATTGGGTTTGAACGTGACAGTCGCCATCAGGAGGGACGGTCCCTGGATCATCTGAGATTTTGTAAGGAAAGCGCATAATATGACTCTACCCAGTGATAGGAAGCGGTCTGGCCTCTCCCTACACCCACGTCCCCAGTACTCCTGTGTGTGTCTTTAATAAGACACAGGTCTCAAAGGTCTTCAGCTCCCAGGCAGACAGGAATCACTCTCACCAGGAGGTTAGCTGTAAAACTCCCCGGCTTCCCTGGGGTCACCCCAGATTTCTTCTGTCTCTTCCTCTGCGTGTCTGCCGTCCACTCTTGGCTCGCTCCACCCGGAGGTCGGTCCATTCAGGCAGCGCCCGGGTGTCCCGGGTCACCCTTGGCCTCCAGGCCCCTGCACAGTGAGCCCCACGGCCCGGCTCCAGGGAGACTGTGCCTGCAGGCGGGTGTGGAGCCGGGGACGGCAGGATCAGGCCCTGATCTCCTCTGCCCAGGGCTGCCCTCTCTGCCGTCACCCCGCCCGTGATGAGCGGGCAGCCCAGCCTCCCTGCTGTTGGGCTCCAGTGGACGTGCCGTCCAGGGAAATGTGGGTGAAGGCAAGTCTCCTTCAATGGTGACGACTGTATCTTGCGTCCCAGTATTTACAGTAACCAGATCCAAATGACCAACAGGAATGTTACACTTCTTTTTCTGCCCTAATCATAAAACACCTGCCCAGAGACCTGGAGTGACAGCACCTTGAAGCCGAGTTTGCTGCTTATAAATGAGCCGCCGGGGCCACTGTGCTGAGGGTCAGCCCCGAGGTCACTGATTCTCTGCAGGCTCAGACGTGCCCGCTCCAAAAGCCAGTGTTCTCACATCCAGTTCTTATCAGAAGAGGCCCAGAGACTGTCAGGCTCCTGGGGCCCGGGAGAGAGGAGCTGGTGCTCAGACAGATCCTGATGGGCGGATACCTGTCTCCCTGTGAAACTCCCCTCCAGAGAGTTTCCCCCGCTGCTTGTCAGCTCTGCGACCCTTCCCAGGGAGGTCACTAATGCAAAGCTACTAAAGGAGCCACGTGCTGGGGACTGAGTTATCCCACCCCAGCCAAGCAGCTTCTAAGAGTGGGGCCACGAGGCCCCCCCACGGCACCCCGGGTCCTGCCCAGGAGGCTGGGCTCTGACCCCAGTGAGACAGTCACGGAGACCACGTGCCCTCCCAGGAGCTGCTGAAACCCAACAGTCAGTCAGCAAAAACCCTGTCGCGTGAGCAGTTAGGTTAACACTCGTGTGATTCTGAGTCAAAGAGCCACATTTTATGGGATTTCGATAAGGAGTGGCCGCTGTAACCGATCACAACACCGCGTGAAGGCTGACTCACTGCAGCTGATGAAACGCGGTCCTAAAGCGAGCCCCTCCAGTGGTGCTAGAGAGCAGCGGAGGGTTGATGCTAGAATTCATGCCCATTCCCTGTCCTTCAGATAGAAGGGGGCATCGCTCCTGAGAGCGGGGCTGGGCAGGAGTCACGGGAGAAAGGAAGCGCCTTGTCTCCAGGGTCAGGAGCCAGGGGCGGCCCCGCCTCAAACAGGCACTTAGAGATGGTCCGACAGTCCTCAGCGCACGGCTCCTCTCCCTCTCGGGCAGGACACCAAACAGGCCACATTCACATAGGAACGGTGGTGGGAGATATAGTCCACTGGTAATAAGTTAGTGTCAGAACCACTATTTTAAAAAAAAATTCATTTATTTAACTGGAGGCTAATTACTTTACAATATTGTATTGGTTTTGCCATACATTGACATGAATCCGCCACGGGTGTACACGTGTTCCCCATCCTGAACCCCCCTCCCACCTCCCTCCCCATCCCATCCCTCTGGGTCATCCCAGTGCACCAGCCCCAAGCACCCTGTCTCATGCATCGAACCTGGACTGGCGACTCGTTATACGTATATTATGCATGTTTCAGTGCCATTCTCCCAAGTCATCCCACCCTCGCCTTGTCCCACAGAGTCCAAAAGTCTGTTCTTTCCATCTGTGTCTCTTTTGCTGTCTTGCATACAGGGTCCTTGTTACCAGCTTTCTAAATTCCACATATGCATTAATATACTGTATTGGTGCTTTTCTTTCTGGCTTACTTCACTGTGTATAATAGGCTCCAGTTTCATCCATCTCATTAGAACTGATTCAAATGCATTCTTTTTAATAGCTGAATAATATTCCTTTGTGTAAGTGTACCACAGCTTTCTTATCCATTCATCTGCCAGTGGACACCTAGGTTGCTTCCATGTCCTGGCTAATGTAAACAGTGCTGCGATGAACACTGGGGTACACATGTCTCTTTCAATTCTGAAAGCCACTGACTTTCAGTATTTGTATTTACAAATACTTTAAAAGCTTTAAAACCCTTAGCAGCTTGCGCCAGTTCTTGTGGCCTTCACTGCCTAGATGTTCTGAGTGCCTACATGTCAGATGCAGGAAAGAAGCGGAGAAGTCTGGACCCTGGTCTTCTCTGACTCAGCTGACTCTGCTGCGTGACCTCAGAGAGCCCAGCACAATGGGCTCCTGTTCACCTGCAAACTCCAGCCTCGCTCCTGCCTTTTTGGAAGACTCTGTAACCACCAACCACCCCAATGGCTATTACTGCCATAGGGCTGTGTTGATAAAGACCGAGGGACCTTGGATACCACAACTTTGAACAAAAGAATCCATTTTTATAGAACAGAGCAAATTTTTCTCTAACAGAAAACTCCCATATTCTTCTTTTCTCTTGAAAGAACGTTTCCATTCTAATTTTTCTGATTTTTTTCCTACACGTAGGATACTTTATGATTAAAGGTATCTTATTTTCTCCTTTTACATAGTCCTTTACTTTCACATATGTTCTGTAGGTATTTTATCCTTATATTTTGTAAATGTTTATATTCGTGTGTTTATTTTATATGTTTACGTATTTGATCGCCTATGTATAGATTTACTATTCATATCTGATTTGCTCAGGACTAGTTACCAACCATTAGTCTCTCATTTTCTCATTGTGAGAAACATTTCTGGGACATATTGATTCTTCATTTCAGTTCAGTTCAGTCGCTCAGTCGTATCCGACTCTTAGTGACCCCCATGGACTGCAGCATGCCAGGCCTCCCTGTTCATCACCAACTCCCGGAGCTTGCTCAAACTCATGTCCATTGAGTCGGTGATGCCATCCAACCATCTCATCCTCTGTCGTCCCCTTCTCCTCCTGCCTTCAATCTTTCCCAGCATCAGAGTCTTTTCAAATGAGTCAGCTCTTCACATCAGGTGGCCAAAATATTGGAGTTTCAGCGTCAGCAGCAGTCCTTCCAATGAATATTCAGGACTGATTTCCTTTAGGATGAACTGGTTGGATCTCCTTGCTGTCCAACAGGCTCTTAAAAGTCTTTTCCAACACCACAGTTCAAAAGCATCAATTCTTTGGCACTCAGCTTTCTTTGTAGTCCAACTCTCACATCCATACATGAGTACTGGAAAAACCGTAGCTTTGACTAGATGGACCTTTGTTGGTAAAGTAATGTCTCTGCTTTTCAAAAAACTGTCTAGGTTGGTCATAGCTTTCCTTCCAAGGAGCAAGTGTCTTTTTATTTCATGGCTGTAGTCACCATCTGCTGTGACTTTGCAGCCCAAGAAAATAAAGTCTCTCACTGTTACCATTGTTTCCTCATCTATTTACCATGAAGTGATGGGACCAGATGCCATGATCTTAGTTTTCTGAATGTTGAGTTTTAAGCCTACTTTTCACTCTCCTCTTTCACTTTTATCAAGAGGCTCTTGAGTTCTTTTTCACTTTCTGCCATAAGGATGGTGTCATCTGCATATCTGAGGTTATTGATATATTTCCCAGCAAACTTGATTCAAGCTTGTGCTTCATTCAGCCCAGCGTTTCTCATGATGTACTCTGCCTATAAGTTAAATAAGCAGGGTGACAATATACAGTCTTGACATGCTCCTTTCCCGATTTGGAACCAGTCTGTTCCATGTCCAGTTCTAACTGCTGCTTCTTGACCGGCAAACAGATTTCTTGGGAGGCAGGTCAGGTGGTCTGGTATTCCCAGGCTCTTTTAAGAATTTTCCAGTTTGTTGTGATCCACAGTCAAAGGGTAGTCAATAAAGCAGAAATAGATGTTTTTTTGGAACTCTCTTGCTTTATCAATGATCTAATGGGTGTTGGCAATTTGATCTCTAGTTCCTCTGCCTTTTCTAAATCCAGCTTGAACATCTGGAAGTTCATGGTTCACATACTGTAGAAGCCTGGCTTGGAGAATTTTGAGCATTACTTTGCTAGCGTGTGAGATGAGTGCAATTGTGCGGTAGTTTGAACACTCTTTGGCTTTCCTTTCTTTGGGATTGGAATGAAAACTGACCTTTTCCAGTTTGATTGATTCTTATTAATACCTTAATATTAATATTGATTTTTATTAATACCTTTCTCCTTGAGGCACCTTCACGACACAAAATTCAGGCTCAAAAGTCATTTGTAAAATCAAAATGACATTAGGCAGAACTCTGCCTCATCAGGAACTTTATGTTTTTGTCAAGACATATCTTGGCCAGTAGAATGAAACCGCAGATCTGTCTGTTTAGGGAAAAAAATCCCCATTTTCCCCTTTGGCTGAGTCCATCTCATTGTCTGATCCACCAACCAAGTGACAGTTACTCTCTCCCAGAAAAAGCCTGACTTATTTTTGATTCAAATAAAAGTATGAATACAGCCATCCCACTTGTGCCTCAAGAACACTTCAGGAAGTTCCCTCCATCTCACTTTCTAGCAGAAACTTTGTCCTCCAGGTAAACACTGGAGACAGGAAAGGGCACCTGCCCGGGTGGCTGCAGGACATCCTGAGGGAGGATGCTCAGAGGAATCAGGGCACGCCTTTGTGGGGAGCCCTGGGGGGTGCCTGTGGCGCGTCTCGAGTTCCCAGGTGAGAGGCAGCCTCAGAGGCAAAGCGGAAGCTGGGTGGCGGGGGCGCCGGCTCATGGACGCGCAGCACGCGTCAGTTCAGGCGCTGGGTGGGGGGCACATGCGGCTGCCGTGGAAGTCAGTTCCCCCGAGACCACGGCACCTGCGCATCCCCCGAGCATCTCCGCACCGCGGGGCGTGCAGCCCCTGCTGAACCAAGGGCTTCACCCTCTGGTCACCCCCAGGAGCAGCCGCACCATGTGGCTTCACCCAGAGACCGTGCTGCCAGGTCATAGCACCTGCTGTGGCTGCCTCCCTCCTCCTGGACTCCAACACAGCTCGTGCCCTTCTGTCTCCACAGAGACCACCCCCGCTGGGGAGCCTCCAACACAGCGCTGGCCAGATGGCTGCCCCCCGCCTACGAGGATGGCATCAGTGAGCCCCGAGGCTGGAACCCCCACTTCCTGTACAAGGGCTTTCCCCTGCCCCCGGTCAGTGCTGGCAGAACAGGGCTGCACGGAGTCTCGGAACTTGGCAAACCTTCCCTCCCCTGGGGGGCCCAGTCTCTGATGAGACCCTGCTCCGCAGGTCAGGCCCCAGCGGGTGCCCCTGTTCTGGGCGGGGTTGGGGGGGTGGCTACTTACCATATAGCCCAGAAACTGTGGTTCTGACTAGCCAGTGAGCAGACGGACCAACGCAGAGTCAAGTTACAAGTAGAGAAGTAGCCACGTTCAAAGACGCTTCTAATTGATGAATTCACTCATTTAGGCAAAGATGGCAATTTCTATCTACTCCCAGAGGCAAATCATTTGTCAAATAAACTCACACCTAATCTGCTGGTCCCTTGGGTCCAAAAATGGATCGCGGGTCCCCAGCCTGACTGATCGCTTCAGCGAATAAAGCCCTGGATGGCTTCCACGGCCTTGGCTCATGGGCCCCCACGCCAGCAAGGCTGCGTCTCTGTGCCTTTGCTCCAAAGTCGCATCTCCCGTGAGTCAGGGAAGGGTCTCGGGTTTTAAGGACCCATGTGGTTAGATCAGATCCCCCTGGAATCTAGGCTCACCCCCATCTCCAGGTCCTTACAGTCACCAAACCTGCTAAGTCCCTGTAGCCATGTGATGTTGCCACGGGCTCCGGGGATGCAGGCGTGGACATCTCTGGGGGCCATCACCCTGGTACCAGTCCACCCTCTGACCCCAGAAATATCAGACCCAATCCATGTGCAAAACCCACCTACCCCATTCCAAGGCCCCCATTGTCTCAGCCATCACAGCATCAGAATCTCAAGTCTGATCTAACTCTCATCGTTTTCAGAGTCCCAAATCTCATCCTCTGAGTAATCTGAATCAGGGCTGGGGAAGCTCTGGGTGCAGCCCCTCGTGGGGCAAAGCCTCCATCCTTTGGGGCCAGTGAAACCAGAAAGCAAGTCTGCCCCCAAATGCAGTAGTGGGACAAGCATAGGACGGCAGGTGTACACGCACGGGGTCACAAACAGAGAAGCGGAAAAAAGAAGCCGCCGACACCAAACGGGTCTGAGCTCGGGCCAGGCAAACTCCACGGGCTTCAACACCGGGGAGCAGCCCTCTCCCTCACCCCCGGGCACCAGGCACCCACTCTCAGCCATGGACTATCTGGAGCTAATCCCTGGAGGATTCAGTTTAATCACACCACTCCCGGAAGATGGACATTTTGTATTTATTTACAAATGAAGAAACCAGTTCAGTTCAGTCGCTCAGTCATGTCTGACTCTTTGTGACCCCATGAATCGCAGCACGCCAGGCCTCCCTGTCCATCACCAACTCCCGGAGTTTACTCAAACTCATGCCCATTGAGTCAGTGATGCCATCCAGCCATCTCATCCTCTGTCGTCCCCTTCTCCTCCTGCCCTGTTGGCCCCAAATCAGCACAGAGCAATGAATCTCGAGGAGGACAGTCGGGGGTCTCCAGGGATCCCATCTTCCCCCAGGAGCTCCCGGGCCCTAAGCGTGGCATGGAGCCCCTGAAACGCAGGCTCGCCTCTCGGCCCCTCACTGCCAGGCGTCGGCTCCCCGCGCCTGCGGGCAGGCGGCTCCTGCACGTGACGGCTGGTCTGCCCCTCCAGGTCCGGGAGGTGACCAGACGCATCATACACGCCTCCAATGAGGCTGTGACGGGGGACGACCGGTACTCTGACCTCCTGACGGCGTGGGGCCAGTACATCGACCACGACATCGCCTTCACACCACAGAGCGCAGCCCCCTCTGCCCCCTGGGTGGGGGCCGACTGCCAGCTGACCTGCGAGCCCCGAAGCCCGTGCTTTCCCATACAGGTAGGATTTCTGAACGTCCCTCGCTGTATTATGAAACTAACAGATACCACTTTGAAGTGTCAAACACGGGTCACTCTTTGTCCTGTTCCCGGGGCGGGGGGTGAGGGGTGTTACAGCTGTGAGGAATTTCCTGTATTTTCTGCCAGAAACTATCTCCACATGTGGGTATGAAATTATCTGCATGGGCGTTTCCTGGTGGTCCAGGGGCTAGAAGCCAGTTCAATCCCTGCTGGGGGGACTGACACCCCACAGGGCCAAAAAAAAGGAATTAAAATGACCTGTGTGTTTATACTTTATTCGGTGGTTCAGTGGTAAAGGATCCGCCTGCCAATGCAGGAGACACAGGAGACGCAGGTTTGATCCCAGGAAGAGCCCCTGGAGGAGGAGATGGCAACCCACTCCAGTATTCTTGCCTGGAGAACCCCATGGACAGAGGAGCCTGGCGGGTGCAGTCCATGGGGTCACAAAGCGTCGGGCACGACTGAGCGCGCACACACACACCTTACGCACATCTGCTGTGTCCTACTGCGCGCATGATGTGAACCCAGCGTGAGCCGCTTACTAATAAACCTTACACGCGGCTCCACGTCATCAAATGGACAGAAACTGGGCTGTTAAATGACCCTCATCACCCAACTGTGTTCAAATTACAACTTATTTAACCAGTTCGCTTACTGGTGAGCACTGGGGTTGGTTGTTTCCAGCGTTGTCGCTATAGTCAGCTGTCACACGTAGCGAAGCAGAGAACAGCCCTGCCCTGAATCCTGGGCAGAATTCCTAACAGACCCCTGGGATTCAACCGCTAGCTTTCGGGCAGGAGCCTGGGAGCTTTTGACAGAGCTAGCAGAACCGTTCTCTGTTAATATTCTTCTGGTTTCCCTCTGCCTGCAAGGAAGGAGACGTACAGGTATGCTTTTTACTGTATTTCTCCTACAGTGACTTCTCCTAAGAAAGTATCTCCGAGGCTGGCAAGGGACATTTCCTACCCATGAGCAAAGACCTCACTCACATTTACTCCATAACCCTTAGCTGAGCAGCGATCCCCCACGCGGAGCCCTGAGCTAGGAAGGGGGCTGGAGAGATGCGGGGCCCCAGGAAGAGCTTCCTGATTGGGGGAGAGGCAAGGAGAGCCAGCAGACAGGGCGCCGCCAAGCCTCACACCCACACTGCCGGAATCCACAGGGGTGGCCCCCAGGCGGGGCAAAACCAGAGGGAAGTCTGGGGGAACGGGCACCTGCGCAGCTGCGTGTCAGTCCGATCCCCCTGACCTGGGGGAGGGCTGCGCGCGAGCCCGGGCGCCTAGCGCCTCTGGGGAGGGGCCCGGGACGCGCGCTAACCCGACTCCCGCTCCCCCAGCTGCCCGCGAACGCCGCGGGCCCCGCCTGTCTGCCGTTTTACCGCTCCACGGCCGCCTGCGGCACCGGGACCCAAGGCGCCTTGTTCGGCAACCTGTCTTCCGCCAACCCGCGCCAGCAGATGAACGGGCTGACCTCGTTCCTGGACGCGTCCACCGTGTACGGCAGCTCCGCGGCCTCGGAGCGGCGGCTGCGGAACTGGACGAGCGCCGAGGGGCTGCTGCGCGTCAACGCGCGCTACCGGGACGCGGGCCGCGCCTTCCTGCCCTTCGCGCCGCCGTCCGCGCCCCCCGCTTGCGCGCCCCAGCCCGGCGCGCCCGGAGCCCGCGCACCCTGCTTCCTGGCCGGCGACGGCCGCGCCAGCGAGGTCCCCGCCCTGGCGGCCCTGCACACACTGTGGCTGCGGGAGCACAACCGCCTGGCCACCGCGCTCAAGGCCCTCAACGCGCACTGGAGCGCGGACACCGCCTACCAGGAGGCGCGCAAGGTGGTGGGCGCGCTGCACCAGGTGCGCGCAGGGGCCTTGTGAGCTCCACCCCTGGGTGCGCGCGGGGCTGCGTGGGCCCCCGGAGCGAGATTTACACCCCCCCACTTCTGAAACACTGGGGCCCTGGCGCCCCCGTGGAAGCCCCGCATCCCTTGGGAGGACGATTATCCCTCTGGCGGTGATTGTTCTGCCAGAGACCGTGGCCGCCGCAGCCATAGTAACGCACTGCCCACCAGTGCTCCCCGGATGCCAAGACCATTCTAAGTGCTCAGGGGCGGGGGAGGGGTTTAACTCATTTAATCCTCATGGCACCCCTTTGAGGGGGATCCACCGATTACTGTGATTTACTTCGGAGACAATGGAGAAAATCAAAAGGAAAAACAATCTGTATGAGATTTGCAAATTAGCAAAAAGATTGATTATGATATATTTTTTTGATTATGATATTTTAAACCTCAAATCCGGAGAAGGCAATGGCACTCCACTCCAGTACTCTTGCCTAGAAAATCCCGTGGACGGAGGAGCCTGGAAGGCTGCAGTCCATGGGGTCGCTGAGGGTCGGACACCACTGAGCGACTTCACTTTCACTTTTCACTTTCAAGTACTGGAGAAGGAAATGGCAACCCACTCCAGTGTTCTTGCCTGGAGAATCCCAGGGACGGGGGAGCCTGGTGGGCTGCCGTCTCTGGGGTCCCACAGAGTTGGACACGACTGAAGCGACTTAGCAGTAGCAGCAGCAAACCTCAAATCAGAGGATAGTGAATGGAGTGTCACGTTGGCCATTCTCACTTGAGTGATGTTGGAAAAATTTCTTTCACCCGTCAGACACGTTTACTGAGTCCACTGGTCTCATGGGGCTGAGACAGGGCCTTGTTTTAAGTCGGTGGTGTCTGCTTGCGGGTCTCTGATGTGGGTGCTCCTGCAGCAGACCCTGGACAGCAGCCCTTTAACCCCTCCGCGACCCTGTAGATCTTGTGTTACAAAGGAGGAAGGTGGGTCTCGTCCAGATCCACACGGCGACCTCAACTTGGGATGGGCCTGCTCCTTGTCCGCCTTTGAGCCCCGGTAGCCCAGGCACTGAGGGCTCAGAGCAGAGGCCGCTGAGCCCTGCTGGGCCAGGCCTGGCCCGGAGGGCGTCTGGGGCTGTCTCTGACCCAACTCCACAAAGGCCGAGAACTCGGGAATGTATTTGGAACAGATACTGTTCCTATCTCCTGCTCCCCTGCCAGATGGCATGACCCCCAAAGACAACCCTGGGGGTGTGGCGGCCCCCAGGCTTGTGCAGGAAGGGAGCCCCTCCCCGTGGCCCGGGCTGGGACCCAGTGTCTGAGCTGGGTTCCCACCAGCTCTCCTTTGTCTGCAGATCATCACGCTGCGCGATTATGTCCCCAGAATCTTGGGCCCCGAGGCCTTTGGGCGGCACGTGGGCCCCTACAGGGGCTACGACCCCAGCGTGGACCCCACCGTGTCCAACGTGTTCTCCACGGCCGCCTTCCGCTTCGGCCATGCCACCATCCATCCGCTGGTGCAGCGGCTGGACGCCCGCTTCCAGGAGCACCTGGGGCCCCGCCTGCTGCTGAGGGACGCCTTCTTCCGGCCCTGGCGGCTCCTCGAGGAAGGTGGGCACCCCTGGCCCACCCTGGAGAAGAGGAGCCGGGTGGCATCCTGCCTGCTGGCTGGATGCTCTTGAGAGAAGCAGCACAGCCAAAGCGTTTTTTAAACGACAAGCCCGGTTCATCAGACTCTCTCCCTGTCCTGGGTTTCCAGAACTCCCAGGCAGGGCCCTGGGCGCCCTTAGCCACCTGGGCTTCGTTCACTGGTCTGCACTTCAGACTCAGCGAGCGCTTCCTTCTGCTGTAATGTTGCTGTAGCTCAGAAACAGACACCGACGCCCTGCCCTGAGCCGCCACCCAGTCCCTTCCAACGCACATGGTGGTCGGGCTGTGGGGGTCCGGACGGGAGACTCCACCACCAGGCGGCACCCTAAGGGCCGGGAGACTTGGGGATCCCTGGGGGCGGTGGAGTTCCTGAGCTCATGAGAGATGTTTGTTCAGAAGCAGCCTAGTTCGCCATCGAGGCCTGGTTCTGTTTCCCGGACTCAGCTGAGGGCGCACCTTTCTTCTCTGCCTCCTCCAGGCGGGGTGGACCCCGTCATGCGGGGTCTGCTGGCGAGACCGGCCAAGCTGCAGGTGCAGGACCAGCTGCTGAACGAGGAGCTGACGGAGAGGCTCTTCGTGCTGTCGGACGCAGGGACCCTGGACCTGGCATCCATCAACCTGCAGCGGGGCCGGGACCACGGCCTGCCAGGTGGGCCTCCGCGTGCAGAGAGCCGAACCTGCGGCTTTGCCCGCATCCAGGAAGCGGCTTGTAAGGCACATCAGCTGTGAGACTGAAGGCCGTTCAGCTTTTCTCAGACCCTGAGCAGCCGATGTCCTGAGCCCCCGCCCGGGGAGGGGGCCCAGGTGTCCAGCAGGAGTGAGTCGGGGAAGCGAGGCTGTTTCCCGGACACACAGCAGCATGTCGGGCCCCAGGATGCAGTGTCCACCTCCCCCCGATCCTCTCTGACCATCCATGGGGCCAGTGGGCACTACCCCACTGCCTCCAGGCTGTCGCTGGTCCAGTCTCCCGGTTGCTGGGGAGAGTGAGGACCTTCTCGTCGGGCATAGACTCTGTGATAAAGACACCACAGCGCTGAGTGCCCGGGGAGGGAGACAGGTGAGGAGACAGGAGTCTGCCAGGCATCCGTGACAGACAGCAGGGATACCCGCTGCCCAGAATGCGTGTCCCAGAGCCGGTCCCAGCCGCGGTGCTGGGCCAAGACTGAGCCCTCCTGGGGGAACCGCCCAGGCCAGCAGCGAGCAGCAGGGCAGGACTCCCCGCTGGTCTGTGGACAGGCTGCGAGAGCCCCCACCGCCCAGGCTAGAACCGTCCAGCGCCAGGTTTGCTGGGCATGGGGCCTCCAGGGGCCACTGTGACTGGGACCCTGTGGCCACAGCCCCAGCTGGCGGGCGGGCGGGGGCATCCGGACCCCGGGGACAGGCAGTCTTGGCCCTCTCCCCCAGGGTACAATGAGTGGCGGCAGTTCTGTGGCTTGTCCAGACTGGAGACCCGGGCCGACCTGGGCGCGGCCACCGCCAATGGGAGCATGGCCGACAGAATCCTGGACCTGTACGGGCATCCCGACAACATCGACGTGTGGCTGGGTGGCCTGGCGGAGACCTTCCTCCCAGGGGCGAGGACTGGTCCGCTGTTCGCCTGCCTCGTGGGAAAGCAGATGAAGGCCCTGAGGGATGGCGACCGGTAGGGGCCCCAATCAGCTCCCTCTGAGGGGCTAGGGTGGGCGGTGCAGAGGGCTCTCCTCAAAAGGTGGGGTTTCATGTGACGGGGAGAGGGGAGCTCTCTGGGGCTTAGGTCCACTCTGGGCTCTGATGGCTCTGCAGCGTCTGGCGAGGAAGGGAGCCTGTCTGCAGCACTGGAATTGCCCTGCGATCCGTCCATCGGGCCGGAGGAGGGCCCCGGGGAAGGGCCTCCAGGGTAGGCCCTCCTGAAGCTAGAGCCCCTCCTGAGGCTGGAGCCCCTCCTGAGGCTGGAACCCCCCCCCCCTGAAGCTGGAGCCTTTCCTGAGGCTGGAGCCCCTCCTGAGGCTGCAGGCCCTCCTGAGGCCGGAGCCCCTCCAGAGGCTGGAGCCCCCTCCTGAGGCTAGAGCCCCTCCTGAGGCCGGAGCCCCTCCTGAGGCTGAAGCCTCTCCTGAGGCTGGAGCCCCTCCTGATGCTGCAGGCCCTCCTGAGGCCGGAGCCCCTCCAGAGGCTGGAGCCGCCTCCTGAGGCCGGAGCCCCTCCTGAGGCCGCAGGCCCTCCTGAGGCCGGAGCCCCTCCTGAGGCTGCAGCCCGTCCTGAGGGTGCAGCCCCTCCTGAGGCTGGAGCCCCCTCAGAGCTGGAGCCCCTCCTGAGGCCGCAGGCTCTCCTGAGGCTGGGGCCCCTCCTGAGGCTGCAGCCCCTCCTGAGGCTGCAGGCCCCTCCTGAGGCTGCAGGCCCTCCTGAGGCCGCAGGCCCTCCTGAGGCTGTGGCCCCTCTGCATCACTGTCAATCACCTGGTGGGGGCAGCCCTGCTCCCGAGACCCCAGACGGCCCGGCGCGGTGTCCCGCGGTGGGGGCAGTGTGGGCACCGGGGTGGGCAGGCGTGGTCGCAGGCCCGGCCTGGGCTCTCACAGGAATATCCTCATGCATGTCCCCTCAGGTTCTGGTGGGAGCACCGCGCGGTGTTCACGGAGGCCCAGCGGCGCGAGCTGGGCCGGCACTCGCTGTCCCGCGTCATCTGCGACAACACGGGCCTCACCCGCGTGCCCCGCGACGCCTTCCGGGTGGGGCAGTGGCCCCAGGACTTCGAGTCATGTGACCGCATCCCGGGCATGGACCTGCGCGCCTGGCGGGAGGCCCCTCCTCCAGGTACCCGAACCGCGAGCTTCTCTTTGAGGGTCAAGGTCGGGATCTGGGGGCGGAAGCCCCGTGTTTTGGAGGGGAGGGGAGGGGAGGATTGTCTGGGGGCGTCCGCCTGCTCAGCTGCTCCCTGGGCTACAGCCTGTGCCTGCCCAGGAGGCACTGCGACTCCCAGGCTCAGGAGGGTGGTCAGATGGCTGAGACCTGTCCCCGCCATGTGCGGTGTGGACTGTGGTCGCCTCTGATTAATGGGATTCCAGGGAATGGGCGGGAAGCCTGGGCAAGGCTGATAGGAGGGGAGGAGTTAGAGGCCTGACCGGGGCAGGGGGCAGCGGGAGGGCCAGAGCTGGAGCTGCGTCCTGCCTGGAGGGAGGAGACTGGGGACCTGACCCTCCTGGGAGGCTGGGGGGTGCAGCTGCAGAGGAGGGACTGGAAGGCCTGCTGCGCTGACTGTGGTCCTCGGCCGACCTCGCCCAGACGACGCCTGTGGCTTCCCGGACCAAAGTGGAGAACGGGGGCTTCCTGCTCTGCGACGAGTCTGGGCGGCGGGTGCTGGTGTTCTCCTGTCATCACGGATTCCAACTCCAAGGGCCCGAGCAGGTCACCTGCACCCGACACGGCTGGGACTCCCAGCCCCCGGTCTGTCGAGGTCAGTGGCTCAACGGGTGTGTCTCTGCAAGACTCGACCCCGCGTCTGCATTTTTCAAATTAAGGATAACTTGTATAATATTATAATGTAACATAATATACTGTTCATACTGTTCATGGGGTTCTCAAAGCAGGAATACTGAAGTGGTTTGCCATTCCCTTCTCCAGTGGACCACGTTTTGTCAGAACTCTCCACCAAGACCTGTCCGTCTTGGGTGGCCCTACACGGCATGGCTCACAGTTTCATTGAGTTAGACAAGGCTGTGGTCCACGTGATTAGATTGGTTAGTTTTCTGTGATTGTGGTTTTCAGTCTGTCTGCCGTCTGATGGAGAAGGATAAGAGGCTTATGGAAGCTTCCTGATGGGAGAGCCAGGTTGGTAGGTGACCGATATGCTACTGGAGATGTGGAGAAATAATTCCAGAAAGAATGAAGAGATGGAGCCAAAGCAAAAATAACACCCAGTTGTGGATGTGACTGGTGATGGAAGCAAGGTCCGATGCTGTAAAGAGCAATATTGCATAGGAACCTGAAATGTCAGGTCCATGAATCAAGGCAAATTCGAAGTGATCAAACAGGAGATGGCAAGAGTGAATGTCAATATTCTAGGAATCAGCGAACTAAAATGGACTGGAATGGGTGAATTTAACTCAGATGACCATTATATCTACTACTGTGGGCAGGAATCCCTTAGAAGAAATGTAGTAGCCATCATGGTCAACAAGAGTCCAAAATGCAGTATTTGGATGCAATCTCAAAAATGACAGAATAATCTCTGTTCATTTCCAAGGCAAACCATTCAACATCATGGTGATCCAAGCCTATGCCCCAACCAGTAATGCTGAAGAAGCTGAAGTAGAATGGTTCTATGAAGACCTATAAGACCTTTTAGAACTAACACCCAAAAAAGATGTCTTCTTCATTATAGGGGCCTGGGATGCAAAAGTGGGAAGTCAAGAGATACCTGGAGTAACAGGCAAACTTGGCCTTGGAGTGCAGAATTAAGCAGGGCAAAGGCTAACAGAGTTTTGCCAAGAGAACGCACTGGTCATAGCAAACACCCTCTTCCAACAACACAAGAGAAGACTCTACACATGGACATCACCAGATGGTCAATAGTGAAATCAGATTGATTCTATTCTTTGCAGCCAAAGATGGAGAAGCTCTATACAGTCAGCAAAAACAAGACCAGGAGCTAACTGGGGCTTAGATCATGAACTCCTTATTGCCAAATTCAGACTTAAATTGAAGAAAGTAGGGAAAACCACTAGACCATTCAGGTATGACCTAAATCAAATCCCTTATGATTATACAGTGGAAGTCAGAAATAGATTTAAGGGACTAGATCTGATAGACAGAGTGCCTGAAGAACTATGGACGGAGGTTCAAACATTGTACAGGAGACAAGGAGCAAGACCATCCCCACGGAAAAGAAATGCAAAAAAGCAAAATGGCTGTCTGAGGAGGCCTTACAAATAACTGTGAAAAGAAGAGAAGTGAAAGCAAAAAAGAAAAGGAAAGATATACCCATTTGACTGCAGAGTTCCTTCTTATCTGATGGGAGATAAGAAAGCCTTCCTCAGGGAACAGTGCAAAGAAATACAGGAAAACAATAGAATGGGAAAGGCTAGAGATCTCTTCAAGAAAATTAGAGATACCAAGGCAACATTTCATGCAAAGATGGGCTCGATAAAGGACAGAAATGGTATGGACCTAACAGAAGCAGAAGATATTAAAAAGAGGTGGCAGGAATACACAGAAGAACTGTACAAAAAAGATCTTCACAACCCAGATAATCATGATGGAGTGATCATTCACCTAGAGTCAGACATCCTGGAATGTGAAGTCAAGTGGGCCTTAGAAAGCATCACACGAACAAAGCTAGTGGAGGTGATGGAATTCCAGTTGAGCTATTCCAAATACTGAAAGATGATGCTGTGAAAGTGCTGCAGTCAAGATGCCAGCAAATTTGGAAAACTCAGCAGTGGCCACAGGACTGGAAAATGTTGGTTTTCATTCCAATCCCAAGAAAGGCAATGCCAAAGAATGCTCAAACTACTGCACAATTGCACTTATCTCACAGGCTAGTAAAGTAATGCTCAAAATTCTCCAAGCCAGGCTTCAGCAGCACGTGAACCGTGAACTTCAAGATGTTCAAGCTGGTTTTAGAAAAGGCAGAGGAACCAGAGATCAAATTGCCAACATCTGCTGGATCATCGAAAAAACAACAGAGTTCCAGAAAAACATTTATTTCTGCTTTACTGACTACGCCAAAGCCTTTGACTGTGTGGATCACAATAAACTGTGGAAAATTCTGAAAGAGATGTGAATACCAAACCATCTGACCTGCCTCTTGAAAAACCTGTATGTAGGTCAGGAAGCAACAGTTAGAACTGGACATGGAACAACAGACTGGTTCCAAATAGGAAAAGGAGTACATCAAGGCTGTATATTGTCACCTGCTTATTTAACTTATATGCAGAGTACATCATGAGAAACGCTGGCCTGGATGAAGCACAAGCTGGAATTAAGATTGCCGGGAGAAATATCAATAACTTCAGATATGCAGATGACACCACCCTTATGGCAGAAAGTGAAGAGGAACTAAAAAGCCTCTTGATGAAAGTGAAAGAGGAGAGTGAGTTTAAGCCAATAAGTTGGCTTAAAACTAAACATTCAGAAAACTAAGATCACGGCATCCGGTCCCATCACTTCATGGGAAATAGATGGAGAAACAGTGGAAACAGTAGTTGACTTTATTTTTTGGGCTCCAAAATCACTGCAGATGGTGACTGCAGCCATGAAATTAAAAGACGCTTACTCCTTGGAAGGAAAGTTATGACCAACCTAGATAGCATATTAAAAAGCAAAGACGTTACTTTGCCAACAAAGGTCCATGTAGTCAAGGCTATGGTTTTTCCAGTAGTCATGTAGGGATGTGAGAGTTGGACTATAAAGAAAGTTGAGTGTCGAAGAATTGATGTTTTTGAACTGTGGTGTTGGAGAAGACTCTTGAGAGTCCCTTGGACTGCAAGGAGATCCAACAAGTTCATCCTAAAGGAAATCAGTCTTGAATATTCATTGGAAGGACTGATGTTGAAGCTGAAACTCCAATCCTTTGGCCACCTGATGTGAAGAGGTGACTTATTTGAAAAGACCCTGATTCTGGGAAAGATTGAGGGCAGGAGGAGGAGATGACAGAGGATGACATGGTTGGATGGCATCACTGACTCAATGGACAAGCTGAGTTTGAGTAAATCCGGCAGTTTGTGATGGACAGGGAAGCCTGGTGCGGTGCGGTCCATGGGGTCACAAACAGTCTTACACGACTGAGCAACTGAACTGAACTGAACATAATATAAATTATGTAATATAATTTGTGTGCATGGATGCGTGCTAAGCCACTCCAGTCGTGTCTGACCCTTTGTGACTCCATGGACTGTAGCCCTCCCGTCTCCTCTGTCCATGGGATTCTCCAGGCAAGAACACTGGAGCGGGTTGCCACGGCCTCCTCCAGGGGATCTTCCTGACCCAGGGGTTGGAACCTGTGTCTCTTGCGTGTCTGCATTGGCAGGCGGGTTCTTTACCACTAGCACCAACCCATTATAACTTGTATAATGTAACATATAATATTATAATGTAAAATAAGTTACATAATATTGTACAGCAGCTATACTTCAACTTAAGAAAAGAACTAAAAGGAAACCCCCAATGCATACACACATAACCCCCCTCCCCCAGAAGTGCCTGTGGGCATCACTGCCTTCCAGGGACTGTTTGCCTGGATAAAGGATGCCCTCCCAGTGGCCCCCATCCCTAAGTCATCTTTCTAGAAAGGGAAGCCCCAGGAGCCACCTCACAGTTGCTGACAGGTGAATGACCGGCGAAGGACAGAGCCGGCAGCAGAGGCTGGAACCCCAGGGAGGCTCGTGGGACGGAGCTGGCAGAGCCATTCCTGCAGTGAAGCAGAAGTGTTTCCATGGAGGCATCACAGATGCAGAGTCCCCACTGGAGGTCGCCATTTCCCGGCGAGACCTCAGTCTCCTGCCTGTGGGGGCCCAGCATTCCTGCTCCTGGAGGCACCCAGAGCAGAGACCACAGAGCAGAAGCAGGACGCCTGCGGGGCCGGGAGAAGCACCCCCACGTCAGCCGTGTTAGCAGGACCTCAGAGCGGTGGGAAGTGGACTCAGGCAAGAATCGGGCCGGTGTACAGGGAATCGAAGCAAGACCCAGGTTGCTCAGTTCTACGGTTTGGTCTGGGAAGAGGAAACCGTCCGGAGATGGAGCAGGGTCCTAGTTGATGGCCTGTGAAAGTACCTAATTCGACCAGAATGTGCCCTGAAAAACAGGGAAGATGGTAACTTTCCTGTTGTGTATAGGTCATCACAATACAAGATTTTCATTCCAATTCTGGGGACTCTAAAAGTGTTGTCCCAGAAGGGCCCCGGCCTCTAGACTCTGAGTCGTGGAGAGGGGACCTGGGGGAGGCGGGGGCTGCCGCAGGGAAGGTGCAGACGCTCCCTCCAGGTGCCAGAAGGACGACCAGGCAGCAAGATAGGGGCTCTGGGCGACGTCCAGGTTCAAGCTGCAGACGGACCGACGGCACAGGGAGCTGACTGGAAACCAAGGGGGTGAAGGCATTTCTGCCTCTTCACGCCTCTTCTGCCTCAGATCTGCCTCTTCAGATCTGCCCCGGAGGACGTGGGCACGGCCGGGACGGGCACCCCGTCAGGTGAGGGCTCAGCCATGGGCGGGCGAGGCCTCCTTCCTGTTTCCTTCAGAGCGTGGCTCCCCGGGAACCCAGCTGGGCCTAATGCGGCGACGTCTGGACGCATCTGATGCCACGTTAACCAGCTCTCTGTTAACCAGCTCTCCATCACTCCCGGGGTGGTGTGCGGTCATGCAATACGTGTGTGGGACATGTCGAATCTCTGGACGCCTGCCCCAGCCCAAGTCTCCTGGAATCGGCCCGAATAGAGGGCTAGTTATTTAGACACAGGAGCCTGAAGACTTAGCGTAGTCGTGGGTTCAGGTGGGAGACCACAGGGGCTGCACACGTTCCCCGTTTTGGGGGCTCAGCTCAAGCCTGGGGGGCAGGTCTCGGCTCCCGTTGCACACCCGACGTTTCCTCGGTGGTGGAGGCCCAGTGTGGACCGTCGGGCTGGACGCTGTAGCTCAGGGCGGGCTGACTCGGACGGCGCCAGTGTCTCCCAGGGAGGCCGAGTCTCCACGTCTGAGCAAGGCCCAGCGGCCTGCATGACCTGTGCCTCCAGGCCATGTCCCAGGGGCCCGTCCCAGGCCAACTGAGGGGTCACAGGCCTTGTGGCCACCATAGATGGGGTGGGAGAAGTGGTCAGGCCAGTGGGGCAGAAGGCGGCCACGGGCCGAGCTGAGTCCTGAGGGGCTGACGGGCACATGGCCTCGGGGGGGCTCAGGGGGTGTTGTCCTTCAAAGGGCAGGAGCCGGGAGGTGTGGCCCCGGCCTGGGGTGACATCCCCCTGCTCCGGACTAGAGACAGGACTGGGGATGGGCTGGCCTCCTGGGGAGGGGTGCGGAGGCTGGGCACTGACCGCCCATCGTGTGTGCAGACATCAATGAGTGTGAGGATGAAGTGGACCCCCCCTGCCACGCGTCTGCGCGGTGCAAGAATACCAAGGGCAGCTTCCAGTGTGAGTGCAGCGACCCCCACGTGCCCGGCGAGGACGGCAGGACCTGTGTGGGTGAGACCACGGCCTCTGTGCCCGCCGGGGGTGTCTGTGCCAGCCAGGGGGTGAGACCATGGCCTCTGTGCCCACCGGGGGTGTCTGTGCCAGCCAGGGGATGTCTGCCCGCTGGGGGGTGTCTGTGCCCACACTCGGGGTGAGACCATGGCCTCTGTGCCAGCCAGGGGTGTCTGTGCCTGCACTTGGGGTGAGACCACGGCCTCTATGCCCGCCGGGGATGTCTGTGCCAGCCAGGGGATGTCTGCCCGCCAGGGGGTATCTGTGCCCGCACTCGGGGTGAGACCACGGCCTCTGTGCCAGCCGGGGGTGTCTGTGCCCGCACTCGGGGTGAGACCACAGCCTCTGTGCCAGCCAGGGGTGTCTGTGCCCGCACTCGGGGTGAGACCACGGCCTCTATGCCCGCCGGGGATGTCTGTGCCAGCCAGGGATGTCTGCCCGCCAGGGGGTATCTGTGCCCGCACTCGGGGTGAGACCACGGCCTCTGTGCCAGCTGGGGGTGTCTGTGCCCGCACTCGGGGGGAGACCACGGCCTCTGTGCCAGCCGGGGGTGTCTGTGCCCCCACTCAGGGTGACTGCAGGTCATCGTGTGGCCTCGCTTTCCCCACACCCACATTCTCTGACGCTGGGTGGGATCAGGGCCGGCGGGTTTGTGCCTGAGACACAGGAGGCCGTGAACCCTGGGGGGAGCGGTGCAGACCCTGTTGCAGATGCTCAGTTTCAGCCCCCCCGAACTATCTCTGAGGGGGAAGCACGGGATTTGAGCCCCGTGTGCACAACAGAGAAGGTAAGCAGCTTGCTGGTGGTCACACAGCCTCACAGCTGTAGGTCTGGAACCTTAACTTGGCTTCCAGCTCCTGCACCAGCACCTGTTACCAGGGCAAGACATCTCAGTAAACTCCCACGGGAGGAGCAGAGCTCAGCCCCAAGAACAGCAGAGGCCAGCCGGGGACGGACGGCCAGCGGGACAGAGCTTGCTGGGCTCCCAGGGTTGGGGCACCCGGGCCGGGGCTGGGGTCGGGCGGGCAGGCTCACCGACAGGCTCCGCCCTTGTTCCAGACTCCGGGAGGCTCCCGCGGGCATCTGTGGTCTCGCTGGTGCTGGGTGCCATGCTCGTCTGCAGTCTGGCCGGTCTCACCTGGACGGTGGTTTGCAGGTGGTAAGTCCCCACTTCGCAGCGGCTCCCCACCTTGGGCCCGGCTGATCTGAAGCTGGTGGCGATCGCCGGCTGTCTCCATTGGCGCCCGTCTGTGTCTAGAGCCATTTGCTTCCTGACTTGCCTTTAGCCCCAAATACTGAGGGTGAGCAACCCTACACGGCAGAGGGTGTCCGCCGTCTGGATGGAGGCTCGGTGATACCGGATCGCTGGTCCGATTAAGCCATTGTGCTGAATGACGAAGGTTCTTGTTCTTACGAAGGTTTCTCAGAGAAGAGAGGTCTTTCCTGAGTAAAACCTTATTCTTCATTCCTCTCCCTTCCCTCAAGAGCAGACTTTCAGATCAGCCTGGGGCCAGCTCTCCCCTGCTGGCTGCAGGAGTCCTGCTTCTAAGACTTGGGTGCAGCACCCAGCCCATGTCCACACGTCACGCTGACCCTCTGCTCCCGGTGGCCTGTGCTGGGCGCCTGTCTTCCCGGGAGCTCAGCCTCCTGCACCCTGGTAGATGATACCCTGACTGCAGACCAGGAGTCTTAGGAGGGATGTGGTGTCAGGGAATGGCCCCTGTGTTTTCACAATCCCCTGGTCCTGAAAGCTTAGCTATTACCAGTTCTTAAAACCCTTGGATACCAAGAAATCAGTTAAGCAATAAAAATGGGACGGGCTTAGGCAAGCAGCCCCAGTCAGCTGGCTCTGTAGCCACCTCCTAAATGCTCCCACTGTGAAGCTGGTGTTACCATAGCGTAGCATCCGGGTGCAGTTTTGCGTTTGCAGAGCTTGCAGTCCAACGTCAGTCACCTTATTGTTATGAAGAATGCTGTGCCTCCCCCCATGACTCGGGAGAAATAGCTGTTCTCTTCAGTATAAATGAGCAGCTTCCTGAGGGCCTCTGGGAGGGAAGCGCCTGCCACACGTGACTGCAGACTCTGGAGCCTAGAGAAGCCCCTGCAGACACGACTTTGGTTTCCAGGTGTCTCTTACCTGAGCCACCTGTCAGCCCATGGGGGGAGGGAGACTGCTGGCAGAGAGGGGAGGGGCAGGAGTTCTTTATGGGACCACGTGGGCCTCTGAGTGAGCCCCCGAGTCCCCGCGGGGCCCTGGACACTGCATCCTCAGAGTTCTGAGGCAAGGAGCCTAAACCACAGCCCCTCCTCCCAGAGGCTCCTCTGAGCCCCTGCGCATCTGCACGCTGCAGGCCTGATGATTCCAGCCCGGTGGAAGGGAGGGGGCTGATGGGAGAGACAGGGAGACAGACAGGGAGACAGAGACAGAGAGACAACGGAGAGAGACAGAGAGAGAGATATAAAGACAGAGAGAGAGAGAGACAGAGAGGGACCACGGAGAGAGACAGAGACAGACAGACAACGGAGAGAGACAGAGACAGAGAGACAACGGAGAGAGACAGAGAGAGAGACATAAAGACAGAGAGAGACAGAGAGAGATAGACAGAGAGGGACCATGGAGAGAGACAGAGACACAAAGACAGAGAAAGAGACAGAGATAGAGAGACAACGGAGAGAGACAGAGAGAGAGACATAAAGACAGAGAGAGACAGAGAGAGATAGACAGAGAGGGACCACGGAGAGAGACAGAGAGACAGAGACAGAGAAAGAGACAGAGACAATGGAGAGAGACAGAGAGAGAGACATAAAGACAGAGAGACAGAGACAGAGAGAGATAGAAAGACAGAGGGACCACGGAGAGAGAGACAGAGACAATGGAGAGAGACAGAGGGAGACAGAGACACAAAGACAGAGAAAGAAACAGAGATAGAGAGACAACGGAGAGAGACAGAGAGAGAGACATAAAGACAGAGAGAGACGAGACACCAGAGACAGAGACACAGAGGAGGACAGAGAAAGAAACAAAGGCAGAGAGACGCGCAGAGAGAGACAGAGGCCGAGAGAGGCACCTCTTAGGACGCCTCTCAGGTGCTCTGGGGGCCTTGACCTTCATTCCGTGTTGATTCTCCCGCCCCAACCCCATTTATCCCTCCCCTACTATTTTAGATCTAAACCTGTACATTTTGGGGTAATGACTGTTAACATAATTTCAGCCAGAAATATACCAGTATTGACACGTTTCCACTGAAAGACGGATTCACAGAGAATGCCATCAAACCAACTGTCCGATCAGCTTTCTTCATGCAATAAAAACACCACTGTTTACATTGTTTATCTCGTTGAAATTATATTCACCAAGATAAATATTTTTCTGTGAAACTTTGGCACCAAAAGCTTGATTTGTGGTCAGTTGTCTGGGCACATCCATCTTGCTGATCAGTCTCCAGTCCTGAGAGCTTCTCTGCCTACTTACTCCTGTGGTCTGAACGTCTCAGGTCAACCCTTCCAGGGTGAATTTCATCCAGATCGCGTTTGCCAGTCAGTCATCAGTCAGACGACGGGAACGGTGGGGCGCACACCTCAGTTCCTCCCACATGCTCCTTGTTTCATCATCTGTCCCAAATTTAACTTCCCACCCTGAGTCTCAGGGCGTGAGGTGGAAGTTCTCAGAGTCTTCTTTGTTTAGGACAAGTCTTACCCTGTGCCTTAGGCAGCTGGCAGCTGCATTTTGCACTGTTTCTACTGGAATGCAATTGTAGCGGGAAAGAAGCATTAATTCGCATGCTTCCCACTTACCCTGGAGAAGCTGGGATGGGGACCTGGGCGGGGCAGCCTCTCCTGGGCCCAAGGGTTAGACTCCCCGAGGCAGTCTCCTCGGATGCTCCAGCAGGGCCCAGGCATCGGCCTCCAGCCGAGCTCCACGGAATTTCCAGTTTTGTTTTCTAAACCAAGATGTTGGCTTGAATCTAAAGCACGTCTCTGTGTCTGAGGAGCGAGCTGGTGCCGCTGGGAGTGGCCCTTGGAGGCTGCCCGGTGTGGGCCTCTCTAGGTGACAGCCACTGAGAGGGCACATTTATCCACAGGATGCTTGCCGACCCCACGTCCCCGCTGCTGCCTGTGGAGGGAGACGGAGAAGGACCATCCTGGCTGGGCCGTGGGAAGCCCCGGGACGTGTGCACTCCGCCGCGGGACGCTTCCGCGGGGCTAGCAGAGCAGGTGGGTTCACAGAGGGCCTTCCTGAGGTTTGTAGCCTCGTGGGTGTCTGTCAAGACCCAGGAAGTCATCGGAAGCACTGGCGCTGTGGGCGCATCAGCCTGGCCCTCCTGTGTTTCTATCTGACACCAGCTCCACCCCCAGGCACCTTCCCTCCGCCCCGTTCCTTCTCCTACGAACTGCATTCATGGGAGATGCTAATTTGTCAAAGTGTTAACCTCCTTTTTAAAATGTAGAGGCACATTGGAATCAGTGACCCGGAGGGAAAGGACTGGAGATACCTTTCATTTGTACGAAAGGCTTCCAGCCCAAGGGTCCCTCTCAGGCGTCAGCATCTACTGTCTCAAGTGCCGGCTGATGCTGCCGGGAGAGGAGCCAGAAGCTGAAAGAAAGCATCGACTTTTACAGTGCGCTTCTTAAGAAAAGGAAACAGTTAAAATTAGTGTGAAAGAATCGGTCTAAGCTTGCTTTTCACTACTTTTACTTTATAAGCATGAACAATCCCAGTGGTGTTCTATTTAAAAAGTCACTGCTATTCCCCGGGGCCTGCCTGGAACTCAGGGCTAGGTGGTGTTCAGAGATAAAACGATCCCATCCTTGGAGGCGGAGTGGAATCAGCCTTGGCACCTGCCTGCAAGCCTGGAACCAAGAATACTGACCCGCCACCCTGAGCGAGGAGGGGCCGCGAGGTGCCCACACAGGCCTTTGTAGCCACCCCCGGAGCAGCACCCTGGTGGGCCTTCACCAGCCTCCAGGGGCCAGCATGTGGCTTCCCGTTGGTCTGAAGCTCACCAGGGCTTCTCTCCCTAGGGCCCGGCCTGTGGATCCCAAGTCCTCCTCTGCAAGTAGGAGCCCCCCACCCCTGTGTGGGGCGTGTTTGCTGCTCGCGGGCCAGAGTCAGACAGCACTTACGTTCTCCTGGACTCTCGTGGGGTGGAGTGACCGGACACTTGCACGCTGCCCACTGCCTGCTCAGGACACGCTGACTGGGCCCGGGCGAATAAATCCCACCACCTTATGGTCGTCTGACTCTTTTTGTAAGCACACCGGAGGGGTCCCTTCTGGAGCTGGGGGTGGGGGGCGGGGGGGGGGTGGGCACCATGAGAATGTATGTACATATGACGCAAATTTATGTTTTGTACGGATGGGCCCCTCCTGGGGGCAGGGCATGAGAAGGTGTTTACAGTTTTGCATATTCATGACCCTTCCCCTCCACCGGAGGAACAATGGTCGCTTCCCTGCCCCACACGGGCCTCACTGTCTCTGCCTGGCATTCTGCTCCCTCTCCGGCGACCGCCCACCTCCACCTGGGTTTCCTCCCAGCCCCGCCCCTCCTCTGCTGATTCTTCGGATGCACTGCGAGCCCAGGGCACCTCGTCCGTCACCGCAAGCACCTGGACCCACGTCCCTCCTTCCTCCTGTCCTCCCGGGAGCGGGTAGCACCACGGCTGAGGCTGGGATAGGGTCAGGGAGTCGTCCAATCATCTGGGAACCTGCCGACGGACTTGGAGTCCAGGCCCCACTTCCCAGACCCGTCCCCACAGCTCCAGGCGTTCTCTGCCCCTCCCTGTCCCTCCCTCAGCTCAATCATCCTCAAAGGGAGCCCCGTGGCCTCGTGAGCGGTCCTGGGGGAGCGTCACCCCTGTTCACACAGGGAGCTGGTGATTCGGCGAGACTGGGCAGGGGGTGACAGCTGGGAGATGGTGCTAGGCTCTGCCCCAGAGAGGCCCCCCCACCCCCCTGGGTCCTTCCTTCCCCGTGACAAAGGGAGCCTCCTCCTGGTTAGAACCGGGCACAGAGAGGTGCCTGTGGCCTGTGCTTGCTGGCCTTTGAGGCCACAGGAAGGTGGGGATAGACAAGACGGTGCAGCTCAGCTCTGTGCCAGCAAGGAGGCAGGTGACTGGGAACCCGAAGGTCTGCTCTGCATGTTAAGGTGCTGCGCTGAGAAGCAGCTGTTACTCTTTGTAACCTGAAAATACAGCCTCCCTTAGGTCCTGGGCCAGCCTGCCCCGCGTTCCTAAGCTCTTACTGTTGATATAAGACCTGTTAATGACATACCGATTGGGCCACCACAGGAGACCCCCGCCCACCCTCCCTTGAGAGTAAGCTGGGCCCTGAGCCACCCGCTCTGTGGGCGGATGGCACCACCTGCTGGGGGACCAGGCGTCTCTGCCCGCGGCTCTGCCCGAGCGGCACCAGGTGTCCACTGAGAGGACCACCTCTCTGGGGTCAGGTCAGTTCAGTTCAGTCGCTCAGTCGTGTCCAACCCTTTGCGACCCCGTGGACGGCAGCTCGCCAGGAATCCCTGTCCATCACCAACCCCCGGAGTTTACCCAAACTCACGTCCATTGAGTCAGTGAGGCCACTCAGCCATCTCATCCTCTGTCGTCCCCTCTCGTCCCGCCTTCAGTCTTTCCCAGCATCAGGGTCTTTTCCAATCTGTGCCTCGAACACGGGCGGCCTCTGCCTCTACCCGCTTCCTCTCCTGGGACTCCCGTGTCACCACCGTCCCTGTCAGCTGTCACCCCGAGGGGCCAGGTCCCACTGGGGTCACAGCACAGCGGGCCAGCAAGTCAAGAGGTGAGGTGATGGGGAAGGAATAGCAGCTTTACTCAGAAGCCAGCAGACTGAGAGGAAGGTGGACCGACATCCTGAAGAACCATCTGAACTTGGGGTGGAATTCAGGCTCGTCTGTATAAGCAAAGGGGAAGTGGAGGGTTCAGGACAGGGGGTGGATGTGTGGGGCAGACTCTTAGCGCCGCAGCCTTTAAGGACGCACAGCGCGTCCGTGCCCTTCTGCTTTTCCTGGGGGCTGGTCCAAGATCCCGAAAGCCCTTGGGTTGTTAGCGCTTTTCCACACTTGCTGCTGCTGCTGCTGCTGACTCGCTCCAGTCGTGTCCGACTCTGTGTGACCCCAGAGACGGCAGCCCACCAGGCTCCCCTTCCCTGGGATTCTCCAGGCAAGAACACTGGAGGGGGTTGCCATTTCCTTCTCCAATGCATAGAAGTGAAAAGTGAAAGTGAAGTCGCTCAGTCGTCTCCGACTCCTAGCGACCCCATGGACTGTAGCCCACCAGGCTCCTCCGTCCATGGGATTTTCCGGGCAAGAGTACTGGAGTAGGGTGCCATCGCCTTCTCTGCTTATTCACAAGGCTTCTAGGCTGAAAGCGAACTTATCCACAATGAGTTTCAGCCGTGAAATGTGTCCCTGGACACAGCAGCGTTTCTCTGACTTGGCTGTTGAAGAGCAGGGCTCAAGTGACAGGAAACAGGCCCAGAGAATGAGGCAGGGTGCCAGTGCGTGTCAGCGCCCTTCTGCTCTGCTCCAAACCCCTCCATCCCACCCAGTCCTCCGGGGACCCCACAGGCATGCACCCACCGTGAGGGCCACCCTGCCAGGTGCCCCAACTTCGGGACAAAACACACTTCCCATAGAGGGGATGTTCTCAGAAAGATTCCTGTGGGAGTCAGAGAGTTTATTTCACTGCGAACATTCTAAGAGTTGTTTTTAATCAGTGATAAACTGCAGGAGGCATCTTACCTGGAGGTCTGAAGACAAAATGAAATACTCGCAAGTGTCCCCTCCTGCACGAAGCCTTCCTACCCCCGGCCTCCCCCACGGGTGAAGGGGAATCTGTGTCCAGGGACCCTCTGCAGTGAAATACACTCGGCTTGGTTGGAACTGAGCTCATGAGATGAAAAAAAAAAAAGTAAATGCACAGCAGAATCGAGACTGTGTAGACAGTGCGTCAAAATCTCCAAGAATGAAAGTGGGGCTCCCCCCAGGGATGGCCACCCCAGAGTCCATCCACACACCTCGCGCCCCACGGGCCCCACCCCCTGCAGCGCCCTCTTTAGAGCCCGCGTCCTGCGACGCATATACGCGGCTGAGCCCCGGCTCATGTGTCCCCGCTGCTTTGGGAGGATGGAGGCGAGAAAGTATCCTCAGAGGCAGGGCCGCGGGGCCCGGAAATCCCCAGGGCCGCGCATGTTTCAGCCCAGGGTCGGGCGACTTCTGTTATGACTTCTGTTAGAGTTTTGCATTTACTACTTTCATTGCAAAAGAAGTGGGTAGCACTTTAAGCTGCCCGTTTCCCTGGTCGCTCAGCTGGTAAAGAAGCCACCTGCGGTGCCGGAGACCTTGGTTTGATTCCTGGGTCAGGAAGTTGCGCTGGAGAAAGGCAACTCTGTCCCAGCTTCCCCTCAAGGCTGCGCCTCTGGCCCCACGGCCGTGGGGGTGGGGGTGGGAGTAGCTTTCTCGAGGGTGGTCGCTCGTCCCCCAGGCCCGGCAGGGACGGGGCGGGGGGCGCCGCACGGTGCGGACGTGCAGGCTCGACCGCGTCCGCGCGCGGCTCCCCCGGTCAGCCCACAGACCCCCAGGCTGGCCTGCTGGGAAGCCGGAGACGGTCCCTCCACACTGGCCCTGCTGCTGCAGTGGAAACCTCAGCTGGGAAACCTATTTTCTTAGTGGGTGGAGGCGCTCCTGGAGATGTTTTCCGCAGACGTAAGGAAGCGGGTTCCAGTTTCCGAAACTTGTTTTGGGGCCAGGCCGCGGCGCTTTGATCCAGAGCGCAGCGGGCCCGCCCCGTGGGCGCCGGCAGGCCGCCAGATGGACCGCCTGCGGCTGCGGCCTCTCCGGGGCTCCCATCCACTGAGGCCTCTCCCGGCCTCTCCCGGGGTGCGCAGCGTTAGGACCCAGCCCCACACGTCGGAGGTGAGCGAGCAGGTGCGCTAAATGCCACCAGAGAAACGGCAAGCGTGCTCTCCCAGTGCAGGCAGGCAGCCCCACGGGGCATGGCCCTCGTGTGCCGCTGTGTCCTCTGGCCACGGCCCCGGGGCCCTCACGGGGCACCCTGCCTGTGGACGGCACCCAGGCGGTCTCCCCATTGGGCCTGTGCTCGGTGGTGGGGGGGTGCTGCCCTCCTGGCCCTCCCGGCCCGCGTTCACTGCCCGGTCTCCCTGACCATCGCCATCTGCACTCCTGGGGCGGACGGCAGTCTGCGGCCACTCTCAGTCCTGAGGCCTGGATTTACAGCAACCTGCATTGGGGCAGCTCATCGCCAGGGGGACATGGTACTCTTTGTAAGAAATGCTTCCTTCAGAAGTTTCCATTGCCAGGGCGGACCACAGAAATTCAGAGGAAGGGGAGGAGGCTGAGGCTGCGACGATCTACTGCCAGAAAACGAAGGTTTGGGGGAAATAGGAGGGTGGGGTGTTGAGCTTGGCAGCGGCTCACGTCTTTGCCAGAGAGAACGCGAGGTGATTTGTGCAGTTTTACCACGCATGCCAGCCGGAATCCGTCTCTGCAGATTCATAAATGACTTTCCTCTCATGTTACAGACCCAACCAGGGCTAAGAGGGTCACTTACATTTGCCGTTGTGTGTTACTGAACTTTATAAGGAAAATTACCCAGTCTGGTGGACTCTGAGTCTCAGAGCTGCTCCCCCACCCTGCCCCACCCCTCGAGAGCGGGAGTCTGGGGTCCTCAGTTGCCCTCCAGGCTCCACACTGGCCTCCCCTGGGCCCCAGGCCTCATCAGTGGGGGCAGGCTGACCACCTCCGAGGCCTGCCTGCGATCAGCAGCCCGGCCACCTCAGCAGTTACTTCTGTCCGTCTGTCACTGCACAGGCTCAGTACAGACGGATAGACGCGATCCGCCGGTGCCTGCGGGAACCGGGAAACACAGAACCCCCTCCTCGGCAAGGTGTGCAGAGAGGCCCTGGCCGGCAAAGCTTGGGGGTGTCACAGGAAGTGAAGTCGAGGGACCGCTTAAGTGACGGCAGCAAAGGTCACTCAGCATGGCACCAAGCGGAGAGCCTGCTTTGGGAGAACTGGCAGAGGGGTGGGCTGGGGGCAGGAACCTTTTGCAAAAAGAAAGACTGAAAAAGAGAAACAGAAAGGGAGCGTCTGGGGTGCCTGTTGGCCCTGTTTGGGGTGAGGAGCCCAGTGCCAGCCTGGCGCATGGGGTGTGCCAACCACGGCACTGGGCTTGGGGGCAGCGGAACCTCTACATGGACGCTCCTGAGGGTCCCGGGAGGAGCGACTCCATCTGGGGCCTGGGAGGTTATTTCAGGACAGAGAACTTGCTGTTTCATCCCCCGAACTCCACAAACCTGCAGATCCGCTGGCGAGGGGAATAGGCGGTGCCGGGCTTCACAGGAGCCTTCCAGTTGCTTCCGGCAGCTCGGCACTGAAGGCAGAGAGCAGGTGGGTAGTCGCGGGTCCAGAGCGGACAGCAGCTGGTCCCAGAGCTCTACTCCCCTGCCCATTGTCAAAGGGACGCTCAGAGCAGCCTCCCTGAACACCGCTCCCATCTCTGAGCCTGGGTGTCCCGCATGGGGCCCAGACTCCGCCCCCTCCAGCCGCCTGGGTCACTCTCAGGCTCAGTGGGACTGCAGTGATGATGGTGATAATACACTTGACGAGATGCACACAGCCCAGTGTTCACTGCAGCCAGGACGTGGAAGCAGCCCGTGTCCATCACCAGAGGAATGGGGACGGAAGATGCGCTAGGTACAGGCAGGGGGATGTTACTCAGTCATAAAAAAGAATGAAATGATGCCATTTGCATGGATGGACCTAGAGATTATCATACCAAGTGAAGGAAGTCAAACAGAGAAGGAGAAATATCATGTGGTATCACTCACATGTAAAATATATTAGGGAAAAAAAGGTACACATGAATTTATTTACAAAGTAGAAACAGACTCAGACCAGAGAACACAAGTGTATGGTTACCTGGGGGGACAATTGAGGGAGGGATGAATTTGGAGTTTGGGATTAACGTATGCACACCGTAAAATAGATAAGCAAGGTCACACTGCATAGCACAGGGAGCTGGATTCAGCCTCTTGTAATAACTTAAAATGGAAAATAATCGAAAGGGATACAAATAAATGCACACACACATATATAAAACCAAATCACTGTGCTGTGCTTATGAAAGCAATTCACTATGGTAAACCCACTATATACCAGTATAAAATTATTAATTAACTGGTGACAATGGCAACCCTGGGGGTCCTGCCGTGAGTCTCCGTGCAGGTGGACCCAGCTCGCTGGTGGGCTGGCGGTAGTTTCTCTTCTCTTTTCTACAAACACCTCGGACGCTGAGCACAAGCTCATTTAAATCTCTCTAAGTTAGGCTCTGGGCTGTAAAAATCCTTCTTGAGAAAATAGAGTTGTCTCAAACTGCCATGTGAACTATTTTTTGTTGGCAGTGTTTAAATCCACTTTTCTCCAACCCCCAAACTGGAAAAACAATTTTCATTTGGAAACGCCTGGGCTGACATGGTTGTCGAGACCGATCTTTCCCGGGGTTTGCGGTTTCGCCCGGGGGAGTGCTTCCGTGTGTGTGGAGCGCTGACTGGTTTTGCTCGTTTCCAGCCAGAATGTGTGCGCTTCCTGCTCTGACTCAGAGCGTGAGGCACTGGGAGGTGGACGGTCCACCCCGGAGGGCCTGGGAGGCGGTCAGCCCTGCAGCAGCTCCGTGGGAAAATGGGAGCTTCTGGGTCAGCTCAGGGAGCCCAGACCTGCTTCCGGGGACGTGCCAGGTCCCTGGCCCCTCAGACGCTGGGGAGCTCGTGGTCCCTCCGCTCCAGGTGAAATGTCCTCCGTGGAGACGGCCAAGCAGGGGGTTGGGGGGCTGCGAACAGAGCCCTGGGACCCAGCAGGGCGGCCCCTTTGGATGAAGCAGGAACCGGAGATGCATCCCTGCACTCAGCTTCTGCACGGAGGGGACAGGGCCAGCCAGGGCGCCAGACTCGGCGGGACCACCGCCCCCTGCGGGGACCATCGCCCCCTGATGGGGCCAGCAGGGGGCGCCAGACTCGGCAGGACCACCGCCCCCTGACGGGACCAGTGCTCCCTGTCGGGGCCAGCAGGGGACGCCAGACTCGACCAGGACCACCGCCCCCTGACCCCCATGGGGTCAGCCACCTCCCTCCTCGGTTTCCTCCACGTCTGCAAATCACCTATTTTCTGAGACGCATTCGTGACCCCGAATTGAGACTCAAGGCCATCGACGGGCATCACTGGGCGTGTTCCGCGCCCAGCCGAGGTCCGAGCACAGCCTCTGCTCCAGCTGGCCTGGGCACAGGGGCTCCCTCACCCCCGCTGGGTGCTGTCGTAGTTCTGTGCTCGGGGTGATGTCTGTATTTAAAGTGGCCCGAGCACAGCGCGGCAGGGCGGCCTGGGGGTCCATGGTCCAGGAGGCAGTGACGTGCCTCAGGAGCAAACACACGTCAGCTGAGCGTCCTGCAGGTGCCGGGCTGCTGGCCGAGAGAGCATGGTCCCTCAGCCGTCTGTATTAGTATGGCGTCCTTGCACAGAAGCACAGGACGAGGCTGTGTGTTCCTCTGCTGACCAGAGTGACCCCAGGCTGGCCCCAGGTCAGCTGGAGCAGAACCACCAACCTCTGTTTCATCACCTCCGGGAGCCATGTCCAGGTTTCCCCAGCACCTGGCCTGAAGGTAGGAGCAGGTCAGTCAGCCCGGAGGGTCTGGGAATACCTGGCCAGCCCCGTGGTGGCCAGCCTGCCCTCAGCAGCTCTGAGGACCTGTCCTTTGTCCTCACAGCCTCCAGCCCTGCGGGCTGTCCCCTGGGTGTGTCCAGGGCTGGTCATGCCGCCCTGACGGTCATTCTCAGTTGCGTCTGCAGGGCCAAGGAGAACAAGGAAACCATGACTCGAGTACTTCAGGCTCAAGGAATCGCACCCCTGGGAGCAGAGTCAGCTATCTACCCGCTGGGGTGCACGCACAGCTCTGCTGACCTCCTGCTGGGTCAGAGTGCTTTGCGAGCTGTTCCCTGAGCAGCCAGCCTTCCTGACAGCAGTGACCGCCTCGGGGCCCACCCCTCGTCCTTGTGTTGGAGGTTCCCATGGTGACTCAAACACCCTCTGTCCTGGCGAGGCTAAGAACAGAAACAAACAACAAAGCTCATCCAGTGGGGCTGGACCAGCACCCGCCCCAGGGACCCCGAGACTTCGGCCCCTCTGAAGTTTGCAGACAGAGGCCACTTGCCAAGTCAGGGCTGGGCTTGCTTGGCTGGACGAGAATCAGGGAGACACGGAGCTGAGCCTGTGTATCACCTGCGCCAGGTCGGAGGCTCACCTGCAGACGGGTGCCACCTGCTCTCTGACCCCCAACCCCGTCCTGCGCCGGGCAGTCAGCAACGGGCTACAGGAAGCAGGCTGCACACTTCCGGACAGAAGTCTGATGATTCAGTGCAGGCGACTCTACAGACCCGTTCAGACTGTGAAGGTAACCGGGGCCCTCAGACTGAGCCGTGTTGTTACCAAGACAGCTATTGTTAACACAAAGGAAGCCGTCTGTACTGTCCAGGCTTAACAGTCCAGCGATACAAGCAAAAACTATCATTTGTGAACTTTCGACATTTTGAACCATGAAGTTGCTCAATTAGATAATTTGGTGTGGTTACACATTGCAAAAGTAGTATCTTCAAAATGGCATAAAGAAGGCAGAAAAATGGTCCTGAGTTTACGGTAATAATTAGATTCCAAAATTCCCAAACAACAAACCGTTTCTGAGTACCAACTCTATTTATGCAAAAAAAAAAAAAAAAAAAAAGAACAGAGGCTGACCACCTACAAATCACCATCCAGGCCAAGACCAAGCAGGGCACCCAACGCCATCGAAGATGGAAAGGAAACAAACAGAACGCAAAATCTTTGGAAAACACCATAAATCCTTGCCAAAGCCTATTAAAGAAGCCGTTTAAAAATGTAGGAATATGTCATGTTTATGAATGGGAGGATTAAGTGTTTACAAAGTCAACTGAACTGAGATTGAATTCTAGATTCAATGCGATGCCAGCCCTAACCGCTGCAGGGAGTCAACAGGCTGAAACCAAAAAAGGCCAGGACCCTGTGGACATGGAGGGTCCTGCAGAAGAGACTCAGTTGGGTCACTTCCACCCAGGTGTCGAGAAGATGCTCGCACCCCTGCACCAGCTCGGACAGTGGGCACTGGCGCAGGCTGCAGCAAAGGGACTCGGCATAAACCCAGAAACACTCACACAGAGGCAGCCCCCTGTCAGAGCAGCGGCCGATGTGGTGGGGAAGGAGGGTCCTGTCCATGGGACAAGGGCCCTACCACCAGGCCGGCGCAGCAGAGAGGGGGACTCACGCTGCCCCGCTCCAGAGGCTCCGATCTGTAGAGAACGTGACTCCAGCTTAGGTTCCTGCTGCCCGAATGCACGCATGGGCTTCCCTAGTGGCTCAGCTGGTAAAGAATCCGCCTGCAATGCGGGAAGCCTGGGTTCGATCCCTGGGTTGGGAAGACCCCCTGGAGAAGGGAAAGGCTACCCACTCTAGTATTCTGGCCTGGAGAATTCCATGGACTGTACAGTCCATGGGGTCACAGGGTCAGACATGACTGAGCGGCTTTGACTTCACTGATGCGCTCTTACTGGGAATGTGGCAGGCGGACCCAGTCACCACGACACAGGCGTGAACCAGGGAGACGCGCTGGCGGAGGATGTGAGTGTGAAGGGCACTGATGGAGATGAGCCAGGGCCAGAAGAAGGCGCTCTGGATCTGAAGGTCGGGGCAGGTCGAGCTGGGGTGTGCGAGACACCCGGACCCACTATGCGGGCCCGCCCTCCAGGCACAGGCAGAAGCCTCGGCCAGCTCGACTTTCCGCCGCAGAAGCAGGATGATGGACAGCCCCAAGTGCAGGGTGGCGGGAGGGGCAGGCTGCGGAAAGGAGAGCCCCTCAGTCGGGGCTTCCGGGTCACCGAGAAGGTCGCCGAGCTGAGCGAAGGGCAAACAGAGGTCCCGGAGGGTGTTCAGGTGAGACTGGAGATCCAACCGGGCCTCTGCCCAGCATGGGGGCTTCTGCCTGGGATGCTGGGGGCCGCTCTGAGCTGGGTGGGATGGCCAGCATCTCCCCCCGCCCCCAAGATGTCCCTGTCGTCTGAGACATCAACCAGTTTCCAAGTTCAAAACCGATGCACTGCCATCCTGGACAGAGCGGACAGGGCGAGAGAGGGGCGGGGTGGAGGCGGGGCCAGCAAGGAGGAGGCGAGGGTCCCGGGACGTGGCGGGGCCAGCTGCGGGCCTGAAATCCACGGACTGATGCGACAGCGTGTGGAACAAGGACTCCGCCGGCCTGCCCCCAGCAGACATAGGTCTGTCCGGCGGTCCGTTCTCCCGCTGCAGGGAGTTCAGGATGCGGGATGAGGACCCAGCAAATGCAGCCCCGGGACGCCGGCCGCTCTGCCTGGATCAGTGTCTCTCGTGGCTCCGTGTCCCGGGAACGGGAATCCCTGCAGGATGAAGCCTTGGGCTGGGGCGGCAGGTGGACCAGAAGGCTGGGATGGACATGGTCAGGAGGTTCCGTCTGCTGAGAGGAAAGCCCTGGGCAAGGTCAGGCCCAGATAGCGCGCACCGGTGGCTCTGGGACTAATCTTTAGCGCCAACAGCTCCAACTCCAGCCAAACACCGGGGACGCCTCCCAGAGCCCCAGCGCCCAGCCTCCTGACGGAACGGCACTGCAGGTCCCGTGGCCCCGGCTGGGAGATCCCAGAAGCCTGCATGGGCCTGAAGCCATCGCTCCCGGTTTATGGACAATCCAGGTTGCTAATGGTTTCCTGCGCACCAGTGATCACAAGAATGCCAGGAAACCAGCTTCCCACGAGGGCACCGCGGGCAAATCTGCAGGAAGCACATTGAGTTTCATAAGCTTCACCGACCGCTGCCCTGAGATGAGAAACCCCAACGGAGGGCAAGGTGACCGATGGCTGCCGGCTGTCCCTGCCAAGGACCTCGGCTCCCTTGTAGTTAAAGGCGTGATTTGCCCGTGAGGGACTTGAACACGGGCGTGATGACAGCTTGCACCCTGGCTCTGAGTGTGGCCAGCATGCCCACCCCCTCCCAAAGACCCCTATTGCTGGAGGGCGGCTCGCTCCCCAGGAGGGGTTTTGCACGTGAGGGGCTGTGTCCTCAGCCCACGGGGGCGGCCCCGGCAGGGGGCACTGCCCCGGCCACTTGATCACAGCGGTTTCCCAGCCGTGAGGTGCCTGGTGCAGGGGCACAGCGCTCGTCTTTCTGGGGAGCCAGTGACGGGGCCCTGGAGGCCACTGAGATCCACGTCTTCCGCTGAGTCAGGGCAGCTGTGAGAGGACGCAGAGAGGCGCTCGCCCACGGCTGGCCTCCCCCAGTGCCCTTGCTTTCCCACGGACTTCCTAGGGAAGTTCATGTCCCCTCCGCGGGCTGAGCTCCATGCTCATCATTGGCAACGAGATTCTAACGGCTCTAGGCTATAATGCTGGGACTCCACGTACACCTTCTGCGTTTCAGCCAGAGGGTGTCAGCTCAGTCTCTGAAACATCTCCTGGCGTCAACAAGACTCAGTGTCTGTCTCCAGGGGTGGACGTGAAGAGGAAATCCACACCCAGGGACGTCTCACTGCACAAGGAAGGCGCTCTTTGTCCTGTTTCACACGAAGAGAAAGGGAACCCGGAGAGGTCAGGCCAGGCCAAAAGTCAGGCAGGTGGAATGGAGGTGTCAGGAGAAGAACGCAGAGCGAGCTGGCTTCCCCCCAGCACACTGACTCTTGTAACGAACAAGAAAGAAATCAAAGAAACTCTCAGGGCCCAGAGACGAAAGGGTGATGTTTGAGACACCCTTGTGTTGTTGTCGAGTCCCTCAGTCGTGTCTGTCTCTTTGCGACCCCATGGACTGTGGCCCTGCAGGCTCTGTCGATGGGATTTCCCAGGCAAGAATGCTGGAGTGGGTTACCATTTCCTTCTCCAGGGGCTCTTCCTGACCCAGGAATTGAGCCCATGTTTCCTGTGCTGGCAGGCGGATTCTTTACCACTGAGCCACTAGGGAAGTCCTTGAAATACCCAAACCACAGGTGAAGCTTACATCGTCCCCGAGAGCCGGTCTCCTTCCTGTTCTCTGACCCCACGAGGCTGCAGCATTGCCGGCCATGGGTGAGTCACGGGGGGGAGGGAAGGACCCAGAGCCCAAGAGCACCTGGGCTCCCCCAGGCCCTGCAGGGTCTCGCCAGGGGTAGAAAGGGGCTTATGGGCAGTTTGCAGAGCTGGACCAGACCGAGGCCCGGACGGTCACGTTCCCCATGGTCCGCACCTGCTGACCCGGTCCAGCTGCCTCCCCAGCTCCCACGAATCTGTAGGTCTGGAGTCCCTTGTGCTCCAGAAAGCCAGCGGAGGCCTGACTCCAGGGGTTGTGCCTGGTCATCCAGTGGGTAGGCTGGAGTTTAGAGTGGACTCGTTGTAAGATTTAGAGAAGAAAATGAAGTTTCTAGGGCTTTTCCTGGACCTGAAAACAGAATGTTTAAGGAGAACGGATGGTGGGGCTGTTTCAACTCATTCTTAGGAAAATCATGGGAGGCCCTGCAAGACCTACCTGGGGTCTCTCTTCTCCAGGTCTCTGTCTCTGTGGCCAAGAGGAAGCTGGAAGGAAGCACATTCCTCGTCTGCTCAGTGAGGGGCGGCAAGCCCGCCCCTCTGGAGGAGGGCTGCTGGCATCAGGGCACATGGCAAAAGGGCACCATCCCACCCCGGGGGCCAGGATGGCAGCCACAGTGACCACGGGGGGTGCCACGGCCACGCGGCGGCTGGCAGCGGGATCCCTGCTCCCCGAACCCAGGCCCGCGGCCTCTAACCCTGTCCAGCGACCTCATCGTCTCACCTCTGTCTTCAGATACGTTATTTGCAAAAACAAGATCATCACAATCAGCCTCTTGGTGAAGATCTTCACCTTGAAGAGCAGTGGAGCCACTGCTGATGAAAAATGAAGAGCAGAATCAGCAGTGACTTCGTAAATTCAGTTTTTATTTTATGGAGTGGTAGGTCAGGAAGATCCCCTGGAGGAGGGCATAACAACCGACTCCAGTGCTCTTGCCTAGAGAATTCCATGGACAGAGGAGCCTGGCAGTCCATGGGGTTGCAGAGCTGGACAGGATTGAAGCAACTTAGCACGCACGCAGGTATAGTTGATTTACAATACTTGTATGGAGCTGCTGCTGCTGCTAAGTCGCTTCAGTCGTGTCTGACTCTGTGCGACCCCATAGACGGCAGCTCACCAGGGTCCCCATCCCTGGGATTCTCCAGGCAAGAACACTGGAGTGGGTTGCCATTTCCTTCTCCAATGCGTGAAAGTGAAAAGTGAAAGTGAAGTCGCTCAGTCGTGTCTGACTCTTAGCGACCCCATGGACTGCAGCCCACCAGGCTCCTCGGTCCATGAGATTTTCCAGGCAAGAGTACTGGAGTGGGGTGCCATTGCCTTCTCCTTGTATGGAGCAAAGTGATTCGACTATGCACCATATTTAGGCCTCTGCACAGTTCCAGCAGCCTCATCGTCTCGCACGTAGGGCATCTGGACCATTTTCCGATTAGGCCATTGCAGCCTGTTGAGTAGCGCTCCCGTGTTACCCTGTAGGTCCTTATTAGTTATCTGTTTCACATACAGTAGTGTGTGTATGTAAACCCCAGCCTCCTGGTTTACCCCTCCCCACAACCGTCCTCCTTTGGCAACCGTAAGTCTGTTTTCTGTCGCCGGTGAGGCTGTTTTCTCTTTTGTAAGTCCACTTGTATTGTTTTTTAGACTCCACATATAAATGATATCCTATGATGTTTGTTTTTGTCTGACTTATTTCTCTTAGGATGATCATCTCTGGGTCCATCTCTGTCGCGGCCAATGGCACTGTGTCCTTCTTTCTTATGGCTGGGGAGCGGCCATAGTGTATCTGTGCCAAGTAGGAATTCATGGAGACACAGGGAGGGGGGCCCCTAAGGAGTCTGTGACTGGCCGAGACCTAAGAGCTCAGGAAAGACACGTAGGGAGTGGAGGGCAGCCACGCGGAGCACTTTCCCAGAGCGGTCAGTTGCCAGGGGCTGAGGCAGGGAGCAGAGGAGTGCAGGGTCACAAGAATAGCTCAGGTAATGAGGATGTGAACAAGGGCAGACACAAACGCGGGGCAGGGGCATGAGGGCCCGGGACTCAGTCCCAAGGGGAGGAGGCTGGGGCGGGCCTGGAGCACCTGCCCCCTGGCCCTGGCGAGTGCTGGGGTCCGCTGTCGGCCTCCTGTTTCGTTTCTCTGGGTCAAACGGGGCCATTTCTTCATTGAAACTCTGTTGCCGTTCAGTTCAAGCAGCCCCTGAAATACCTCAGCACCCTCTCCCTCCCCCGTCTGCAGGAAAACGGGTCAGCGCTGACCGCTATTCTAAGAACTAATGGCGGGACGGGGTAGGTCTCGAAGCCCGGCGGCCCCAGGAGCGTGGCTGTGCACACTCAGCCAGAGGGGAGCCACACTCACGCGTGTGAAAGCCACACTCATGCATGTGTCAAAGCCTGGGCCGTGCCAGGCGCTCGGCCTGAACCCCCGCTGTCTGCACAGCAGGAACAGGTGGTGTGGAATTAAACTATATACATAAACGGCCTGGGCACAACGTTCTGGTAAGCTAATAGAAACGTAGCTACAACTGCAGTCGAGCACAAACCAGAAGTCACGTCTCAAACCTCCAGCCTCCTGAAGTTACAGAACTGCGATGTGTGCGGAGCACGCAGGCAACTCGGGGCTTCTGGCAGCATCTGGGGGAAGCGTAGCAGGAAGTCGGGTTAGCATACGTGCTCATGGTCCCCACATCTGCTGAAATGAAGAGCTCTGGCCTCAGCATTGCAAGAAGCGGGTCTGAGTCTCGGGTCCCCAGTTCCCAACATCTGTGAGTGTCGGGGGTCGCGGGCGCAGAGGGCGACCCAGCCTGGCGGAGACGCTCCATGGACAAGAGGCCAGGGTGGCACCACGTCCCGGCCCTCTGATCCCACTGACACCGAAGCACGTTTACAAGAAATGATGACCCTGGCTATTCTCTGAGTTAATTTCTGGTGCCGTAATTTCTAAAGAACACAAACAGCAGTGTTTTCCAGGAACTTCCCGTGAGAAAAGCTGCAAACTAAGTCACCCAGCAGAGGCTCCGTCCGTGGTCCCCGTTTTGTTTTGCTCAAAGAGGACAAAGCAACAGGACAGAGGCTCTGTGCTGGGAAGGGTGAGGGTGATGGGAAAGCGAGGGATGCGGGTGTCTCAGCTCCGAAACTCGGGGCTTCTATCCAAGCCCATGGCTGAGATTCAGCTTCGGTAAAACATATCCAGCAGGATCTCTTCTATGAAGCCTGAGATGATGCTTGGTGAGTGGAAAGGGAGGTTACAGTGACAATCAGACGACCCCACACCCTCTCCTCCAAACCTCCAGGACTGGGAAGCCACCTGGGGCTCACGCTTCCACCCTCGGACCGCCCGTGCCAGCGACAAAGGACAGTCTCCTCCCCGCCCCCCGGCCCCCGCTCCACCCCTGTGACACCGCAGGCCCACAGAGCAGCTGTTTCTGCCAGACAGGCTTCCTGGCACCGGTGACTGGGCCAGCACTGGGCTGACGGTCAGACTCACTAAGGGGCAAACCCCAACTCCAAGGCCACTCTGTTAAGTTAGAATACCAGGAAGAGCTATTTGGGGAACGACCCTGAGACCTGGCCGGGCTTCCTGCCTCTGAACAAAAAACTTCAGACGCTAAAGGAGAAAATAAGACTGAGTCACTTTTAACAAATTTCACAGACATTAAAATAGGCACCTCTGGAGTTTCTGGAATCTTCCAAATTCAAACATTTGACCTCACTGTCAATGCTCAAGGTTTGGGTTTGAGAGTATCTGTTACCATAAACATAAAAGGTGGAGAATCCACAAGATTTCCAGCGGAAGGCTTAGCACTCCACATCTGCAGAAGCAAGAGCGTGTCTGCCCAAGGCCTTTGTCACAGGAGCCACGTTCAAGACTCAGGATGGTCCCCAAAGGGGCGCCCGCAAAGGAGGAACATGTTCCGAGAGGAGCCGATGGTGCACGACAGACACGGGACAGGACAGACGTGGACCAGGAGAGACGGGACGGGACAGAGGACAGGCTCGGGCCGGGCCGCAGGGACCCAGGGGGCTGAGATCTGGGTCCCCCAGGGCTCCTTCCGCGAGGGTGGGCCTGGGGCCCGCGCCCCCGCCTCCTGCCCACTGTCTCTCCTCTGCAATTACAGGTTGACCCGCGCCACTGTTGAAGCCAGGGCTCCCACCGTCCACGGTAGGGATTCCAGGGAGTCCAGGGCTCTGGCAACTTTGGGGAGACCCACCCCGATCACTGTCCTGCTCCCTCATTTCCTGTCTCAAAAGTCCTGGCGTCCTGTGGCTACAGCTGCGGGAGGTGATGAGGGGGTAAAACCAGAAAAACCTCAGATGCCTTCCTGAAACTCTGTCAGAAAATACTTTTTTTTGCCCCAAATACATTAAAAATGCATGTGATTCACTAAGCACATGAAGGAATCTTCTGGCAAATCATTTGGCAAATGGAACGCAAATATTTATGTCACTGAGCATGTGCTCACTCAGTCACGGTCGACTCTGTGCGACCCCGTGGACTGCAGCCCGCCAGCCTCCTCTGTCCATGGAATTTCCAGGCAACAACACTGGAGTGGGTTGCCACGCCCTCCTCCAGGGGACCTTCCCGACCCAGGGATCAGACCTGTGTCTCCTGCGCTGGCCGGCAGGTTCTTCACCACTGACACACCCAGGAAGCCCCATTTACGGCCCTGAGCACACATTTTCCCCCACAGGAAATAGTTGTAAATATTTTAAGAAGGCACTAGGAATGTTTCCATACATTCTCCTTTTTCTTTAAATGAAGACCTTATATTTTAAAGGAGATGTTAGGCTTACAAGAAAATTGAAAGTACAGAGACGTCCCTGCTCCCCAGTTGTTGAAATTGCTTAAATCTGTAATATTTAATGACTTCAGATTTTTATTATGAAATAAAATATGCAAAAAATACCTAAAAGCCAATTGACAGCTTAATACATTATTATAAAGAAACTCATGAAAACCACCAAGATCAGGAAATAGATGTTGTCATAATCATCTCAAAGGTGAAAAAAAGGGCTTTCCTAGTGGCTCAGATGGTAAAGAATCTGCCTGCAATGAAGGAGATCCAGGTTCGATGCCTGGGTCGGGAACATCTCCTGGAGAAGGGAATGGCAACCAACTCCAGTATTCTGGCCTGGAGACGCCCATGGACAGAGGAGCCTGGCGGGCCACAGTCCATGGGGTTGAAAAGAGTCAAACACGACTGAGTGACCAACCCTTCCACTTTTTCACTTTTCATAATCATCTCAAAAGCCCTCCATGTGCCTCTTTTCAATCTCCGCCTATAATCTAATCTCCTTGTTGGTTTTTTTATATCTCTCTCCTTACTTTCTAAAGCAAGATACAAATGACTTTTGCCGGTTTTACAGCATCCGTCTTCTTTCTGTTAAAATGGCATATGGCGCTCAACTCCGTGTCAACCACTGACCAGGCGGGGGCCTGATCTGTCTCCTGGCGACTGCCGGTGGCGAGCACCTGAGCTCAGGTGGGCCGGTGAGCTGACCCCTTCTCCTCAGGCACCATCCTCTGGCTGAGGCAGCTTCCAGGTGTGCAGCGTTGACCCTGAAACCCAGGTGCCCCACCCCTGGGCTTGCTCAGAACCTGCCCGAAGGCGGTTCTTCCCTCAACCCCAGCTCAGACTGCTGTCCTTCCACGGCCAGGGGCCTCAGTCCCCCCCAGGGCTGGTGGGCACGGCAGGGCGGCTGCACGCAGCCAGCATGGGGCTGGTCTCGGGGAAGCAGGGGGATGTCCGGCTGGCCGGGCTCCAGGCCCACAGCCCAGCCCCCACATCCCCCTCGGCCACCATCTCTGTCGGCCTTTGCCCACACGCCCTTCTGCAGCCTCCCTACCCGGGTCTCGGGGCTCCAGCTCCCGGAGATTCTGAAACACCCAAGCGCAAGTGCGGGGAAGTGTCTTCCACCTCACACAGAAATGTCACGTGATATCTGTCACTGGAAGGAAGAGCTGAGTCCTTCTCCCCAATCCCCTCCATGACCCATGAGACCCCCAGGAGACCATCAGTGATGCGGACTCAGCACAGCTGTGAAAGTTCAAAGGGTCTCGTTACAAGCTCTGAAAGGTTTGGCAACTTTAAAAAAATCAATTCTTAATCTTCCCGATCTATTTTCTCATGGTATTTCCATGGACAGTCATGATGCTCCTGCAAAGACCCCTCATATGACTTCCAGGTCCCTTCAGGACCCCATCCTGTATCCCGCCTGGGCCCAGGGCACCACGGGCTGCACAGCTGTCCACAGCATTTCCAGCCAGAGCCAGAAACGTTGGGGGGTGGGGCAGGGGCTGCAGCTTTCTCCTGGGAGCTCACCCCGACCTGCCCGAGACTCTCAACAAGGTGGCCAGCTGGGTCCCCAGGACAGCACCCAGCCGCGGGGAAGAGAGACGAGCCGTCTCTGAATACCCCCGAGTTGCCCTTCCCCTTTCCCGTTTCTCTGTGAAGGGCCCAGCCCCTCGGGGACCCGCCTCCCAATCGGCTTATGAAAGGAAGACCCGTGCTCTGTTTGGGAACGTGGCCCGTTTATTGGAACCGAAGGCATCGTTACATAGTGCAAATGTCTCTTTGGTGATGGGCTGATTACAGTGAGCAGGAGGGCACTTGCTGGCAGCAAACATCTGGTTGGAAGGGCCAGTGGGCACACACACACCGCGTCCAGTGGGCACGCACGCACCGCGTCCTCGTGGGGCTGCTGCCCGGCGCGCACAGCCCACTCCAGACGGCCGCCCCGCGGGCAGGACAAAGCCACCCCAGTCCCCACATCCTCCGCACGAGGGCGCCTTCAGACTCCACACGCTCCAGACCGCGGGATCTCATACCTGAGCAACTTACATAACCATCTACCTCAGACAAAGCGAACCGTTTCCTGTCTGCAGAGATGGGTGCCAAGGCCTGATTGTTTACCCAATCTGCCTGCTGTGTGAAGAGAAGCCCTGTGCCCGGGAACACTGGGGCTTGTACTATCCGATCACCAATGATGTGCGCTCACAAGTCCAGCCGACCGTGTGTAGAGCCGCTGCCCGCCCCCCGGCTGGAATGCGACCCAGCAGGCACTGGGGTCTCCTCTGCGGGGAGAAGGCAGGCTGCGCTGGGACCAGGCTTCCAACGTGCCTGGCATCTGCTGGACTCCTCCTGGAGACCTGCCTCCTCTCCCCCGCGCCCATGACAGGCTGCACATGGTACCACCAGCTCCGGACTCGCCCACATGGCCGAGGTGGCCGGGTCCCCAGAGGGCTCCCAGGAAGCGCGGGCGGGCACCGTGTCTGCACCCAGCACAGGGCCCGGCTGGCGCTGGACACTCAGGTCTGAGAACTGAGCAGGAGACCCAGGGACCTGTTTCTCAGAACACAGACCACTTTGCATTTGGAACCAAACAGGAGGTTCTGGTCGAGTAAAAAGACAGAGACCGTGAGGTATGGAAGTTGTTTCTCACTGAATCCTACGAGAACTCGAGCGGAGTGGACGTGCTCTTTCTGCCGTATCTAAAGCTAAAACGTGGGTGAAGTTTCATCCAACGTCACACGCGGCGGGGAAACGAATGAGGTATAGGGACCGGCTGCTTTTCTTGAACGCACTCTCACAACCTGAAGTCAGAAAGTCCCCGACACTCGCGTTCCTCCCGTCGGAACAGGGATCGAGAGCGTGGTGGCTCGTCCGTGGACTCTGGCAGGCGAAGCCAGGCGGCAGAGCAGGGCGAGCGTGGCCGCGGGCGATGCTGGTGGGGACGGGGCGCCGTCCCACCTGGTCCACACCCAGCAGCGTGTGTGCCGGTCACAGGGGAGCGCTGCGGCTTCCACGGCAGGGCCCGCGGAGCTGCAGGGGCCGAGGGAGGGCGCGGGCGCAGGGGGCTTGCGCTGGCCGCCCGTGCTGCCGCCACACGTCCATGCCGACTGCTGTTTGCCAGGGACGGATTCTCTTTCAAATCCTGCGTCCCTCCTCCGCCTGCTCCGCTCTGCACGCTTCTGGAGCCGGGACCGGCGGGACTAACTTTCAGTTGAGAAGAAACGGTGATACTAGGTGAAATCAATTAGGAGCCTAAATGATTGAACTGTGCAATTTAATAGTAGCACCAATTTTTCATTAAAAAAAATTAAATAGAACCCTGAGAAGCCTTAACATGGAGTCAGGCACGCGTCTGCCCCGTGGTCTGCTGGCGAGCGCTCAGGCCGGGGTTCCCCGAGCCGCGGCCCCCGCGTCCCAGCCTCGCCGCCTACGTGGCCTCGCTCCCAAGGGCTGGGACAAGCTCCGGGCTCGCAGACGCTCAGGGCTGCGTCCCCGTGGAGTCTCCTGGGCACACGGGACAGCAGGCCCCGCCGACCCTGGTGGGCGCTGGGCAGTCAGCCGGCTGGCAAGTCTCCACGAAGCAGGTGACCTGCCCGTCCTGGAAGGGAGAGCATGGAGCCGTCAGCCCTGGGAGCCGCCCCGGGTGTGCCTGGCCCACTGGGCTGGCCTCCTGGGGGGATTCTGGGGTTAAAAGGGCAGCTGACTCCCCTCTACAGCAGACACCCGGCTCCTTCCAGAGGCTCCCTGCTGGCCCCGGCTGTCAGCCTTGCCCTGGGGGCCCCGGGGATCACATCCCTGCATGCTGACCAGACTGGCTACAGAGGAGCTGGGCAGCAGGGCTGTGTCCAAACCAGACAACAGCAGGGACACCAGACCGCTGCTCTGCCCGCCCAGGGGACAAACCCATCCCCAGCTGGCTCCCAACTCCACTGCAAAGTCCCTCCTGGGCTGGGCCGCTGCCAGGCCCACCCCCGAGGCCCCTGCTGCCTGCTCCGTCCATTCGCTCAGAGACAGGGAGCTGCCCCTCCTCGCCTGTGTGGACACTCCTGTGCTGACCAGGCGTGGCAGGGTCCCCATACGGTTCTGGGGGGAGAGCCTGTCAACCTTCACGTAGGGTTCTGGGTGGGGGAGAGCCCGTGAACCTTTACGTATGGTTCTGGGGGAGAGCCCGTTAACCTTTACGTATGGTTCTGGGCGGGGGAGAGCCCCAGCTCCCGAGGGAAGAGAGAGGGGACCCTGCAGCTGACAGCTCAGACCCCCGGGGCCTGCCCGAGCGCACACTCACGCGGCATTCACAAATGGTGCAGGGATCCCGCGTCCACTCAGCCCCGTCCGCGTGCGAGCTGCCGTCTGCGTCCACGCAGTCTGTGCCGAGCCGAGACTCGAGTTTCTTTATCTGCAGCAAAGCAGACGTGCGGGTGCTTGCACACCGTTCAGCGCCCGCTCCCGCTCTGCCACTCGAGATAGCGTCTCAGGACGGATGAGAGAGACCCCAAACCCGAGAGAGACGACGGGGCTAAGAGAGACCCCAAAGCCCCTTCCTGGAGCTTCAAGCGCGTCCCAACCTGCATGACAACTGCCTGACGCCCCACCACCCCCGTGTCTGAGGCCAGAAGTGCCTGGGCCAGAAATGCGGCCCAGTGGTGCGTGAAGAGGAGGAGAGGACCCTCGGACAGGAGCAAAGAGGAGGCGGATGCCGGATTGGGCAACAAAAACGTTCTCAACGGCTTCTCCAAGCAGTGCTGGGCTGGGACTGCCCTGGAGCCCGAAGGCACACAGCCCTGTTGGGGGCAGTGCTGAGGCTGACGGAGGCTGGGGGCCCTTGGGCCCTGGTCGTGACAGTCCAAGAGCCCTGGCCCGGCTCCCTCGGGGGCACCTGAGAGGGGAGAACCCCCACCCCACTGAGACTGAGATCCAGGACAGGAGCCTGGGCGGGGGGGCGGGGCGACCATTGAGACTGAGGCCTGGGACAGGCGCTGGGGGGGCTCTCGCTGCCCCGCCTGCCTCCTTCCTTCCTCAGGCAGCCTGACCCGTCTGAGCAGAGTGGTCTGACCCCCACCCTGCCCTCCACCCCTTCTTGGGGGTCGGGGGTCCGGCCACCTGGACACAGGTACTAACCCCACGGTGGGTGCAGCCCCCATGGCTGGGCCCTCGGGATGCCCCGTGCCATCGGCTCAGGGCCTGTGAGGGTTTGCGTCTCCGGCTCCAGGCGCAGGGTAGGGGGGCTTCCCGCCCAGGCCCTGACCCTGCAGGGTGCTGAGCCGGGCTGGGCCCTCCATGACCCCTCCCTCCCGCCTGTGGCCCACTCAGCTAGCACAAAGGGCCCCCCGGGCAGAGGAGACGCCGCAGGGCAGACACACAGCGGCTGCAGAGTGGCCAGCATGCCTCTACTAGGGGCTGAACAGAAGACGCCGCGTCCCCCGAGCTGAGGACCGAGGCTCCCAGAGGCGGGAGGGGCCTCCAGCATCCCAAACCCGCCTCAGCACGACCTGAGATCTGCAGACTTCTCAGTCTGACACCTCACGCCCTCATCCCGCTACGTGAATGCACACAGAGACCCCCGCGTGTGCCCGGGTGGGGTGGGGCACTGCCCTCTGCAGGCCTCGGGGACGGGCCCAGGACCCGCCTGGGGATGTGTAGCGCCCCCTACCCCGCCATCCAAGGGTATCTGACCTCCGTCAAACCTTGTGGCTCTGGGAGCAGAGGCCTAACTGCCATCCCTGGAGGGGCCGCTCTGGGCAGGACTCAAGGCTTGAATTCTGCGTGGCCCTGACCTTGAGCCACTCGTGGTGTGTGGGCTCCGTGGCCGCTCTGGCCAGCATTCTAGGGGACCCTCTGCCCCTTCTCATGCCGAGGACCCCCAGTCCCATAAGCCCAAGAGCGACTCCGTGAGGCCTGGCCGGAGCCGGGCTGAAAGCAGAGAGAGAGATGTGGCCTTGCTGAGGCTCCAGGGCCGAGGACGAAGGGCTGCCGGAACACACTCTCCTCACAGCCGCAGAGGGACACGCAGGCTGGAAGGGAGGCTAGGGGGCCGGGGCCCGGGGTGGGGTGGGGATGGGGAGCCGCCCACCTGCTTCCTGAGGTCCGTGATGGTCTTCTGCATCTCCAGGACAAACTCCCGGAAGTCGGTGGTCCCTGCCCCCTGCGGCTGCTCCAAGGAGGGGTCTGTGGTGTTACTGGGAGGTACCCGGGGCTTCCCGGCTCTGCTCAGAGAGGCAAGGGGCACTCAGGGATGGAGCCGCTGGCATGGGCTCCCAGGCTGCAGCACGAGGTGCGTGGACGGGCAGACGCGTGGGGCACCCCGCACGCTCGAGGGCCAGCCAGGGGCTCGGTCATACCTTGGCACCTTCCCGGGCCCCGTCTCCCTGGCTGGCTCATCCTCCTGGTAGCTGAACTCAAGAGACCGCCTGCCTCGGAAGTGGTAGGAGAAGGCATTGAACTGGCCGCGGGTTCTGCAGTCTGTGGGCAAAGTGTACACGTCAGGGTTGGTGACTCTCACGAAGGACGTCAAGGACGTCTGGGCGAGAACCTTCCCTCCCGAAGGACACGAGAGGTGCTCACATCACAGGGGGCGGAGGCGCCCTGCACTCAGCTCTCTGCTACCCCGGGCGAGGGGCCTGGAGCCTGTGGCCCCCCCACGCTCCCCCCGGCACAGCCCAGCCCCCGAGTGGGGCACACACCCGCCATCCTGCCCGACCCAGGAGACTTTATTTCAGTAATTTCTACGATTCTTTCAAAACGGCACACGGGAATGGATTCCTCTCTATGACTCATCAGCCCACAGAGAAGCTGAAATTCATCACTCTGATCCAAAGAAAAAGATGTTCCCAGATGGAGCTCCTTGGGTTTCCCACACGTGCTACTTCCATACTTGGATCAAACAAAAACATGACTGAGACGCAGCTCAAGGCTGTGTCAAGCGGCCCTTTCGTACTCAGGGAAGTGAAACGTTAACAGCAATTGACATCTGGTCCTGTCAAACTGAGCTCTCTTTTTCCTGCCGCTTTTTAGGTACGACTCTTGGACTAAAAGAAAAACAGATAAAGCTCATAAAGCAACTCTTCTAAGTTGTGTCATATCAGGGCTGTGCCTTAGACAGCTAAGAGGAGAGGAATCCAGAAGAAAGGAGGTCAGAGCTACGCCAAGCACCTACACCTCTGCCGTCCAGCTGAAGGGGCTTGGGGATGGACAGAGGACAAGTCTGGATCAGGGCTCAGGCTCTCGGAGGACTTGGGTTTGGGGCAAAAAACAGCAAACCTGAATTCGTCCCTTCCTCGACAACTACAGGGAGTCTGGTAAAGCTATCAGAAAATGGAGTTTCTGTATCTAAAAAGAACTGGCTTTTCCCTATGATTTTCAAATAGAACTGCTTTCTGTGAACACAAAAAATGAAATTCTTTGCCATATACGTGGAAAACTGTTGCAACCTTAATAAACCAGTCAAAGTATTTTTTTTAAGAAAGAAAAACAAGATCCCAAGTTCCCAAGAGCTATAAAAATAAGAATTAAATGCTTTGCAAACTTGGGAATACACAGAGCAAAACTTTAAATTTTAAGTGAATTCTACAACATTGTAAATCACATTTGTCATACACATACATATTTAGCATATTATACGTTACACGTACATCATACACGTGCAGAGAGAGGCTACAAACACTCACATAACACCCACACATATCAACCCAGATTTCAATACTTACTAATGAAAAGAACAGCGAATTAAGACCAATTACTAATGGGAACGACCTAGGCTGGACTTCTTAGTTGCTTAGTTGCTAAGCTGTGTCCACCTCTTTTGCAACCCCGTGGGCGGCAGGCACCAGACCAGGCTCCTCTGTCCGTGGGACTCTCCAGGCAAGAATACTGGAGTGGGTAGCCTATCCCTTCTCCAGGGGATCTTCCCAACCCAGGGATCCAACCGGACTCTGCTGCATTGCAGGCAGATCACCACTGAGCCACCAGGGAACCACAGGTACAAGCAGGCGGCTGTCAGATGAAGGCGCGTGGGAGGCTTTCAAGGAACACTAGGCGCTTCCTGCGTCAACGCTGTGCCCTCTGTTTCTTTCACTGAGTGTCTCAGCTCTCATACTAACTCCTTCTCTTGGCTTTACAGACTCTTCACAGTCACTCACCACGTCCAGGTTCCACAGCGCTGCCCAGCGGGGACGCTCAAGGCTGACCGCTCCCCAGGCCCCCGTCTCCGCCTGTTCCCCTGCTGTGCTGACCCCAGCCCGCGCTCCGCCCAGCTGTCAGCGGAGGATGGGAAGCCGCGCGCACCTTCACAGCAGTCCTGCCACACTCGGAGGTCCACGCGGGGGATCTCGTCGCAGCTGCTGTAGCCGTGCGGGAACTCGGCCACACGGAACACGTCCCTCTGCACACGCGTGATGTTGTCGGCGTTGTCGCACACGATGCGGGCCAGCGAGCTCTGCTTGATCTGGGTGAGCTGGGCGGGAGTGAAGACCCCCGGGTTCTCGTACCACAGCCTGCGTCCCCGGAGCGAGAGTGGGGTCAGAGAGAGCCTGGCGAGGCCGCAGCCCCAGGAGCTGGTTAAGACCGTCCTCACGCTCAGCTCTGCTCACGACACAGACCTGAGAGTCCCGTGCTTAGGTGACAGAGCTCTGAGCAACCCGAGGAGAGGAGAAGTCCGCGCTAAGACCAGCAGCAGTCACTGCCGAACCAGCACCGGCCACTCTCTGGGACCACCCCTGCCCGGGGTGCCCGCTGAGCTCCTGGGGCTTACCTGTCCCCGTCCCGAAGGCGCCTGAACTGCGTGCTGAGCAGACACATCAAGGTGGGTCCCAGGCGGCTGCCGGGCACCAGGTCCTCCACCATGAGGGCCGGGAACAGGTCGATGTTGAGCGGGGAGCCGTACAGCCTGCGAGAAGGAGCGGAACCTCAGACTCAGCGCCGGGGCCCGGGGAGCGCCAGGCGCACGTCACGCCCGACCTTCTGCGACCCCGTGGACTGCGGCCCACCAGGCTCCTCTGTCCCTGGGATTCTCCAGGCAAGGATACTGGGGTGGGTTGCCATTTCCTCTTCCAGAGGATCTTCCCGACCCAGGGATCGAACCTGGGACTGACTCCCTCATGACAGAGAGATTCGTTACCATCTGAGCCACCAGGGAAGCCCAAGACGAGCGTTGTCGGAAGTGGGATTCGAGCCCACGCCTCCAGGGAAGGCTGCGACCTGAACCCGCACCCTGGACGGCTCGGCCATCCTGACATGGTGCAGAGCACGGCAGGAACGGAAAAAGCCTCGTGCTGCCCTCCATCACCGTCTGACGTGACTCAGACCTTCACTTAACAATGACAATCCAGCTCCTTCTTTAAAGCATCTCTCAGCCGTATTTTAAAGAAACATTCCTGCTTCCTGTTTATACACACATGGTAAAATACACACACAGAGATGTTTATTATACAAAGTTTAGAGAAGCCCAGAAAACACAAGGAAGGAAATTAAAACCAAATCTTCCTGACTGCTCAAAGACAACCTGAGGTCTTAGTGTGAACCTTCCACAGCCCCCGTCGCAGAAGCACACGAAGACGAAGCTCCGAACCACTGGAGGCACACGCTCCGAAGACGCAGGCGTCTCCCCAACACTGGACACGGGTCTCCTGTGAGGAACCCACTCACTAACGGACACGGGACAAAAGACTAAGTCAGCAAGGCTTAGACGTCCAAGGACAAGCCCTTTCGTCAAACTCTTCCAAGTCCTACGCATCCTGTAATCGAGACGCCTCTTCCACCCTCTCGGACCTGGGATGCTGACCTTGGGCAAGGGCGGGCAGGGCCGTCTGCAGAGCTGCTCATCTCGGGAGCGGGGTCAGCGTGAGGCCGCCCTCAGCGCCCGCAAGTTCACGCTGAACTTCGGTTCAGGTGGCAATCATCAGGAAGAGCCAGGAGAGTTTGGTTCTCTGCCTGAGGGGGCTTTTCCCAGAGGAGACACCCCGTTCCCAGGTGGGGCTCCCCCTCTGCCCCAACCTGAACAACTGGCCTGCACGGGACGCCCCCACGCTGGGGGCGCAGACCCAGATGGAGAGGGCACCTGGACGATCACAGCCCCCAGGCAAGGTCACTCCTCCACTCACACCAGGCTGCTGGGAATGGATCTGGCAGACATCACCAACACAGCGGGGACCACTCGCTCCTGCTCCTCCGTCCAGAGGCCTCCCTTCCCTGGCGGGCTCAGGGGCCGAGGCTGGGACCCGCTGTCGCGTCACCTCTCCTCTGGGACACCCCTCTCACTCCCACTCTTAGTGGGGCCTGACGCAGGGGAAGGGAGAGGTGGGACCCCCATGTGGGCGGGTCATGCATTTGGCCCGGGTCCCGCAACTCCCAACAGGGCTGGGCTGGAGAGCAGGTCTTTCGCATGGTGGTGATGTAAGTCGGGCAAGGGACAAACCCTGGGGAAGTGACCTTGTCCCTCTAGATGAGAACAACAGGGATATTCAAGCGTGAAAGACACTGACCGTCCACACCCCCGAGCTGAGCAGCCCTGGGACGCAAGGTCTTGGACAGGAGGGTGATCGTCTACGAACCCGGCCACCTGACACTGTGATTTAAACCAAGACTGGAGCATGTTGAACTGAGTGGATGACAGTGCTCACTTACTTACAACCTGCAGTGAATCATGAGTAAGGCGCCACTTCCCCCAGAAGGCACGGGCCCGGCCCCAGGGGAGCACAGCTGAGCCTCAGGGTTAAGCCTGTAACTTAGGAGCCAGCGGCCCACCTTGTACAGAACAGGCGAGTCCGGAGCACACCCAGAGTGAGCCTTTACAAGAAAGCATCGTTTTCCTTTCTAAAAGACTCTTTCAAACGTGAGAGAACCTACTGCACACGGACAGGGACCAGCTGACCAGCGGCTGCGAGGGTTCCCCGTGAGTGGTCACCTCCACTAAAGACCAGGTCAGAAACACTGGAATAAACGATGTGAAACACAGGACTGGAGGAGCCAGAGTAGACTGGACACAAGGAGAGAGGCTGGTGGGACTTGAGAGCTCGGTCAATGCACGGTCTGGATGCACAGGGCCCGGGGAGCAGGCTGGCATGGGGGGAAGCCCCTCTCAGCAGGCCTGATGAGCCCAAGCTTGGCTGCTGCTTTGCTCCCGGGAGGACGGGCTGCCCAGGGCTTCCCGGGGCCCCTGCCCCATGCAGCAGGTCTCCTCACACCTCTGTCCCCCCAGCCCAGGGACGTCTCTCCCGGGAAGAGTGGAAGCTGCCACCTACGGGGCAGGGACCCTGGGGACGTGGACAAACCTCAGGGCTCAGGACTCACCGTCCTGCCGGCTCCGGGGCCACAGCAGGCGCACCCAGCGGCCTCCCGTCTCTAACTCCACGCTCCACCCCACCCTCCCGGGCTCGGCCCGCACGGGTAGAACCTCAGCTCCCGAGAGCTCGCCCCCCGCCCCACGCAGCCCCCACACCCACCGCTGCAGCTTCTCCCGGATCTCGGGGCTCTTGATCTCATTCTTCAGGCCCTCGAAGGTGTGGGCGGCCGACAGGTTGCAGTAGACGCGGTACTCGTGGTAGGGCGGCACGCCGTGGTCGCGGCCGCGCTGGATGTTGATGGCGGCCAGGTCCAGCGCCACCGAGTGTGCCATGGAGAAGAGCCGCTCGGTGAGCTCCGTGTTGAGCAGCTGGGACGGCACGCGCATCTTGCCGGGCACGCCGAAGAGGCCGCGGAGCAGCGGGTCGATGCCGCCCTCGTTGACGATGCGGAAGGGAGAGAAGAAGGCCTTGTGCAGCGGCACGTGGCCCAGGGCCAGCGGCCGGAAGTCCTCGTCCAGCCGCTGCAGCACAGGGTTGACGAGCGTGTGACCGAAGCGGAAGGCGGCCGTGGCGAAGGCGTTGACGATGCCGGCGTTGACGCCCGGGTCGTAGCCGCGGTACTCGCCCAGCATCTTCATGCCCGCCTCGCCCAGCACCTTGGGCAGCCAGTGCTGGAAGGTGATGTGCTGCATCTGGGCGCCCACCAGCTTGCGGGCTTCGTGGTAGACCGTGTCGCCGTCCCAGTGCGGGTTCAGCGCCAGCAGCTCAGTGGCCACGCGGTTGTGCTCGCGGAACCAGAGTGTGTGCATGCTGGTGAGGCCCAGCTGCTCGTTGGCACGGTGGTCGCCGGCCAGGAAGCAGGGGATGGGGCTCTCGTTCTCGTCCCGCATGCACTCGGTGGGCGGCCCGGCAGCGAAGGGCAGCAGAGGCTTGCCAGAGCGCTGCACAATGCCCTGGCGCAGCAGCCCGCGCTGGCTGGCCAGGTCGCGGACTGCGCGGGCCTCGTGCTCAGAGCTGCCATACACATTGGAGGCGTCGATGTAGGACGTGAGCTGGTTGATCTGCTCGCGGGGGTACACGGAGTTCATGAGCAGCGACGTCATGCCGCTGCCGCACACGGGGCTGGAGCGCACGAAGAACATGCATCGTGCCCCGCTTCGTGCCCGCGGGTCGTCAGGCGGCAGGGCCACCGAGAAGCAGGGTGGGTCGTTGCTGCAGGCCGAGCTGCAGTGCTGCCCGTCGGAGAAGCGGGCCTGGCTCAGGGCCACCACCGTGGAGTCCAGGTCGTGGTCCAGGAACTGGCCCCACTGCATGAGCATGTGCGTGAACTGCTCGTCCGGGGTGATGGCCTCTGAGCCGATGAGGGCCGTGGACACCAGGCGGGGCATGGGCAGCGGGTGCCCGTGGTAGCGCCGGCCCGGGTCGATGCCGCGTGGCGTGTTGAAGCCGTTCTCGTACACGGCCTTGAGCAGGCGCTCGAAGGCGGTGAGCGAGGCGCCCCACATGGGGTGCTGCAGGTTATTGCAGGTGCCGTCGTGCGTGCGGTACTTCCGGTGGAAGCACATGTCCGAGCAGTTGTTCACGCGCCGGTGGGCCGTGCAGCCCGACAGGTTGGCGATCAGGCTCAGGTACTGCGGGGACACGAGGTCGTTGTAGTGGTAACCTGGCCGGGGGCGGGAGACGTGGCTCAGCGACCCACGGCTGGGCCTGCTGGACCCGACGTGTGCAGGGACCCGGGAGGGGAAAGGCAGGGAGGTGGGCAGCTTCCAGCAGGAGCGGACCTGACGCACCAGCGCCTGCTCGCGCCGCAGGCCCTCCCGGGCCAGACGCCCAGGGCTCCACGCTCGTCCACACTCTGGCTGGACACATCCAGAGCGTCTCAGAGCCCAGCAGGGTCGACTAGACCCGGACTTACAGGGAACGGGAGCCAGAGCCCCTCTGCAGAGGACAGGGTCCTAAAAACCCACACACAGGGCAGTGAAGACCCACGGGCGAGTCTGTCCTGGCCGGGGGAGAGGCGATCGGACACTCGGGGAGGTGGGAAGACCCACGGGTGAGTCTGTCCTGGCCCGGGGAGAGGCGATTGGACACTCGGGGAGGTGGGAAGACCCAGGGGCGAGTCTGTTCTGGCCAGGGGAGAGGCGATCGGACACTCGGGGAGGTGGGAAGACCCACGGGCGAGTCCGTCCTGGCCGGGGGAGAGGCGATCGGACACTCGGGGAGGTGGGAAGACCCAGGGGTGAGTCTGTCCTGGCCGGGGGAGAGGCGATCGGACACTCGGGGAGGTGGGAAGACCCACGGGTGTCTGTCCTGGCCCGGGGAGAGGCGATTGGACACTCGGGGAGGTGGGAAGACCCAGGGGCGAGTCTGTTCTGGCCGGGGGAGAGGCGATCAGACACTCGGGGAGGTGGGAAGACCCAGGGGTGAGTCTGTCCTGGCCGGTGGAGGCGATCAGACACTCGGGAGGTGGGCTGTGCCAGAGGAGCTTTGAAGGGACAGGACGCCGGGCTCCCAGTGCCAGCTGGCATCCAGTATCAGACAGGACGCTGGGCTCCCAGCGCCAGCTGGCATCCAGCATCAGGCTCAGACCCGAAACTCTGGCAGCTCCTACCTCCCAGAGAGAAAGCAAGGGTGGCCCCCTGCTCAGTCACAGCCGCCCCAAGGAAGCCCAGTCCTGAGCCCAAGAGCCAGCCTGGGAAGCGTTGCCTCCCACACGCTGCCTGAGCACTCACCCCCTTGGGTCCTACAGAGCTTCATGGTGGGGGGGACCCATGCCAAGGGCAGGGGGAGGGTGGCGTCCACACAGCACCTGCTGGGGCCCCACCAGCACCCTCCTAGCACCCCTGACCTGCACCCAGGGCCTCCCAGAGCTCCCCTCTGCCCAGAGGACCTGAGGGTCAGGGCCCAGGGCCGGGCCAGCACAGCCCCTGAGCTGAGCACACTTCTCGTCCCCACCCGCTCTCCTACCAGGTCTGTGAGAACCACCCCACTGTCCCCGCTCAGGCTAACCGCAGTGACGATGCTCGCCACAGACACGGCGCCAGGCGGGCTGGGCCCGCCCTGGGAAGGGGCCCGCCCCGGGAAGGGGCTGTGAGGGTGGCGCTGCGGGTACTGACTGGTTCCGTTGAGGTCCACCATCAGGCCGTGCCGCACGTGCTCCTGGATCAGCTGCAGCGTCCGCTCAAAAATCTCCCCGGCCCGGGCCTGCTCCACTGTGTAGGGGTCCCGCGGGTACCGGAACAGGGCCAGCAGGTCGTTCGGGGAGCGAGGGCGGCTGGCGGGCGCGTGGGGCGAGGAGGCAAGAGTGGAACAGATGACCGAGAACAAAAGTCACTCAAGAATCACCGCAGTTAACTGTTTCTACGGCTACATTTCCATGGACAGGAAGCACCGTACCTTACTCATCCCATGGAAGGCAACAAAGCAAAGGAACAAAGTCAAAAGACGCTAAAAATAAGTGATTCATTACGTCAATAGAAAGAAAACACAGATAGTCTATTTTAATTCAAACGCAGTAAAAACACTTGGGGGTTGCCAAGATGAGCAAACGCATGAATGGCTTAAGAAATACTTTGTTTTTGCCAACTCACTGAGTAACAAGCCCAAGAAATGAGTCAAAAGTTTTCTGAAATGTTCTATTTGTGAATCACAGGTCAGCTTCTGCTTGGAAAGGACACACCTTTCTGTTAGCCCCCAGAAAAGCTAACACAACGCTATTCACGATTTGCAGATTAGAACACTGCTTTATGCCAGGAATCAGATGAGAGCTTGGTGTGGGAGAAGCGCACGCCCTCTGTAAACCCAGTCCGCGAGCAGGTCACAGCTGCGACTGCTTCTGCACATACCTGTCAAACAAGTGTGTCCGCGTGGAGTTGATGGCTCTGTCCACTGTTGCGATGGCTTCGACGATGGACGTGGCCACAAACGGGTCCCCGTTCCGACTGACATCGGGAACTAGGAGGCAGGAGGTCGTGGGTTACCAGCACACACACAGACACGGGTCACAGAACAAAGACCAGACACCACGGCGCAGACTCCGCTCCAGTGCTGTTTCTATTTTTCCCTCCAAACCTTCAGTGTCTTTATCACAAATTCTACTAGAAGCAGTTTTCAAACTGCATGAAAGATGCAGACACTTTAAAATCACAGGATTCACCACAAAGGGTCAAAGAAGCTGTAACTGAAAACTCCGAAGTTCTTCTAGCAAAGTATCAGCTGACGGGGAGGCCGACTCTGGTCCGCTGAGCGGCCGCCCTGCCCTGCTGGGCTTTAACCTCCAGTGGGTGCTGTGACGCCTCCTGCCGAGGGACAGACAGTCCTCCTGCTGCTGGACCTCAGCCCACTTGCCTCCCAAGGCTCTGCTGCCCCCCGTCCTAATCCTCACGGAGGATCAGACATCCCACAGCCAGCCTGGGTGCCTGCGCACTGTGCTCACACACACACACGCACACGCACACAAACACGCGCACACGCACACACACACACAAACACGCATACACACACACGCATACACACACACGCACACGCGCACACGCTGCTGAACCTGCCACCTCTGAAGTTATGGCTTCCGTTCCACTGTCCTCTCTTCATTCCTTTTCAACTTACCAGCATTTAGAGTTTGCTAAACAAAACAGCTTTGTTCCAACCAAGCTTTTATCTTTAAAAACGCCTCAGGACAGGTCACCAAGAACGTGCACTTTAACAAACTAAACAGTAACTTTTTTCCTTCAAAATACGCAAACCTTCTAGAAAACTCGACGTGGTGGAAAATGCCCTTGGTGAGATGCTGCCTTCATGCGGCGGTTCTGGGCGAAGCCCCTCCTCCGGGCGCACACCTTCCTCCGGGCGCACCCCCTGCTCCGGGCGCAGCCCCTCCTCCGGGTACACCCCTTCCTCTGGGCGCAGCCCCTGCTCCGAGTGCAGCCCCTCCTCCGGACGTACCCCCTGCTCCGAGTGCAGCCCCTCCTCCGGGCGCAGCCCCTGCTCCGGGCATACCCCTTCCTCCGGGCACACCCCATCCTCTGGGCACAGCCCCTGCTCCGGGCGCACCCCCTCCTCCGGGCGCACCCCCTGCTCTGAGTGCAGCCCCTCCTCCGGGCGCAGCCCCTGCTCCGGGCATACCCCTTCCTCCAGGCGCACCCCATCCTCCGGGCGCACCCCTTGCTCCAGGCGCACCCCTTCCTCCGTGCGCACCCCGTTCTCCGGGCGCACCCCCTGCTCCGGGCGCAGCCCCTCCTCCGGGTACACCCCTTCCTCTGGGCGCAGCCCCTGCTCTGAGTGCAGCCCCTCCTCCGGACGTACCCCCTGCTCCGAGTGCAGCCCCTCCTCCGGGCGCAGCCCCTGCTCCGGGCATACCCCTTCCTCCGGGCACACCCCATCCTCTGGGCACAGCCCCTGCTCCGGGCGCACCCCCTCCTCCGGGTACACCCCTTCCTCCGGGCGCACCCCCTGCTCCGAGTGCAGCCCCTCCTCCGGGCGCAGCCCCTGCTCCGGGCATACCCCTTCCTCCGGGCGCACCCCCTCCTCCAGGCACTGATCTTAAATGCAGCCTGACTGGACTTTGTCTTGCAGCTGATTAACAACGCGTGGTAGTTTCAGGTGGACAAAAGGGCTTCAGTCACACGTATGCATCCATCCTCCTCCGAACTCCCCGCCCATCCAGGCTGCCACTTAACATTGAGCAGATGCCTGAAACACAGCGTTCTCAACACAGTATTTTTTCATATTCTCAGAATTGGGATGGAAGTTTCAAGTCTCATTCAAATATTTTTAAATCACTAATCACTTTTAGCAGTAATACTAGATGCCAAAGTACATGGAGTTGAATCAAAGTTTTGAGTGAATATAAATTAGAAATCTACATTCTAGTCATACTAAGTCAAACGAGTTGAATCAAAATGTCATAATTTTTTCAGCTAGGCAAAAACTCATGAATTTTCTAAAACAAATACTATATTAACATAATATATATACACACAAAAGCTTTTCTGGTATGCTTCATAAAGGCTTGAGAGAGAATGACAGCAAAAAAAAAAAAGATGGAAAAATTGAAGAAATGTAAACTGAGTGAAATGGGAGCACTGAGTGTGAAACAGGAAAAAGGAAACAAACTGGAGAGAGAAAGGCCAGGCCAGCTGCTCATCAGTCACAGCGCGCCCTGGAGAAGGACAGTGACGCCTGGGCCTTTGTGGTTTTCAAACAATCCAAGATAATTCTGTTATGCATCTGGATTTTAAAAAGTGATTATTCTTGGGCTTCCCTTGTGACTCAGCTGGTAAAGAATCCACCTGCAATGCGGGAGACCTGGGTTTGATCCCTGGGTTGGGAAGATCCCCTGGAGAAGGGAAAGGCTACCCAATCCAGGATTCTGGCCTGGAGAATTCCGTGGACTGTACAGTCCATGGGGTCGCAAAGAGTTGGACATGACTGAGCGACTTTCACTTTCAGAAGTTTTCTATTAAATGGTAGTTTCAATGATATAAAATTCAATTATTTTCTGTTGAACAGTTGTGATATAATTATTGTAACCAGCAAAAATATAATAGTAACAGCTGTTTATCAGTGTTCACAATCAACAGCCAGACAAAACACAAAACATAATTACACTTGCAAGCCCTAAAGGAAACACGATCACCCTAACAATATAGAACCTGCACAGTTTAGGGCTAAGCAGCGCGACGCGGAGGTGCATCTGTGCACACATGCTCAGCCACCCAGCCGGTCTGGTGCCTTTAATCCACTTACGGTTAAGGCAATTTGGGTACGTATGATAATTACATGACATTACCATATTCTTAATTGTTTTGGGTTTATTTTGTGTGGGTCTTTTTCCTTCTCTTGTGTTTCCTGCCTACAGAAATCCCTTTAGCATCTGTTGTCCAGCTGGTTTGGTACAGATGTACTCTCTTAACTTTCACTTGTCTGGAAAGCTTTTGATTTCTCCATCAAATCTGAGTCTTTCTGGGTAGTGTTCTTGGTTGCTGGCTCTTCCCCTTCATCACTTTAAATGTACCACGCCTGCCCTCTGGCCTGTAGTTTCCGCTGAGCAGACGGGAGCGCCCCTGTATGTCACCTGTCGCTTTTCCCTTGGCTCTTTTCACAGCTTATCTTTGTCTTTGGGTTTTGTCAGTGTGACTGCTATGTGTCTCGGTGTGCTCCTCCTTGGGTTTATCCCGCCCGGGACTCCGTGCTTCCCGGACCTGGTTGACTATCTCCTTTCCCACGTTAGGGAACTTTTCAGCTATTTCTTCAAATCTTCCTTGGGTCCTTTCTCTCTCTCTTCTCCTTCTGGGATCCCCGTAATGCACGTGTCGGTGCGTTGATGTCCCGGAGGTCTCAGGCTACCTTCATTCCCTCTCACTCTTTTTTCTGCAGTCTGCTCTGTGGCGGTGATTCCCACCACTCTGTCCTCCAGGCCACTCCTCTGTTCTTCTGCCTCAGCTAAGTGCTGCTGACTGCCTCCAGCGCGCTGTCATCTCGGTTTGTTTGTTCTTTAACTCCTCTAGGTCTTTGGGAAACATTTCCTGCATCTTTTCCATTTTGTGTCTGAGATCCTGGATCATCTTCACTATCAGTATTCTAAATTTTTTTCTGGAAGGTTGCCTATCTCCAATTCATCTGGTTGCTTTTCTGGGGTTTTATCTTATCCCTTCATCTGGGACGAAAACTCTTCCTCATGGTTAAGCCTCTGTGATGTGGTTTTGGGCCCAGCTGCTGCGGGACTGTGGTCCTTCTTGCGTCTTCTGTCTGCCCTCTGGTGGATGAGGCCACAAGGCATGTATAAGCTTCCTGATGGGAGGGACTGGGTGGTGGGAAAAACTGGGTCTTGCTCAGTAAAAGTTTAATCCAGTTACCCATTGATCCCACCTTGTGAGTCACGCGGCCTGGGGTCTACAGGCTCTGTGGTAGGGTCAGTGGTCACCTCCACGGGGACTTAGGCCGAGGGGCCCCTTCCAGGACTTGCTGCCAGGACCCCCGTCCCTGTGAGGAGCCACTGCTGGCCGGCGCCTCCTCAGGAGAGGCCCCCACACAGGCCGGCAGGACCCCCGTCCCTGTGAGGGGCCACTGCTGGCCGGCGCCTCCTCAGGAGAGGCCCCCACACAGGCCGGCAGGACCCCCGTCCCTGTGAGGGGCCACTGCTGGCCGGCGCCTCCTCAGGAGAGGCCCCCACACAGGCCGGCAGGACCCCCGTCCCTGTGAGGGGCCACTGCTGGCCGGCGCCTCCTCAGGAGAGGCCCCCACACAGGCCGGCAGGACCCCCGTCCCTGTGAGGGGCCACTGCTGGCCGGCGCCTCCTCAGGAGAGGCCCCCACACAGGCCGGCAGGACCCCCGTCCCTGTGAGGGGCCACTGCTGGCCGGCGCCTCCTCAGGAGAGGCCCCCACACAGGCCGGCAGGACCCCCGTCCCTGTGAGGGGCCACTGCTGGCCGGTGCCTCCTCAGGAGAGGCCCCCACACAGGCTGCCAGGACCCCCGTCCCTGTGAGGAGCCACTGCTGGCCGGCACCTCCTCAGGAGAGGCCCCACACAGGCCGGCAGGCCTGGCTCCGTCTCCTGTGGGGTCACTGCTCCTTTTGCCCAGATCCTGGCACATACGAGATTCTGCGTGTGCCCTCCAGGGCAAGACGCTGCTTCCCCCAGGCCTGTGGGAGTCCTGTAAGCAAACCCCGCTGGCCTTCAGGGTCAGGCTCCCGGGGGACGCCCAGTCCCTTTGTCAGACCCCCAGGCTGGGAAGCCTGACGTGAGGCTCAGGGTCTTCCCCAGAGCGGGAGAGCGTCTCTGGTATCATTGTTCTCCTGTCACGGGCTGCCTACCCTGGGGGCATGAGATCTGACTTTCCTGTGCTTGCCCGCCTCCCACCACTTCGCTGTGGCTTCTTAGTCTTTGGACACGGGGCATCTTTTTCTGGTGGGTTCCAGTGTTCTCCTGTCAATGGCTATTCAACCACTAGCTGTGATTTCGGTGTCCTCACAGGAGATGAGCCCACATCCTTCTACTCTGCCATCCTGAACCAGAAGCCCCTGCATTAGGTAACTTTTAGAGCCTAATATTTTTATAGGTTTTATGCACCTAATGCCACAAGTCAGACAAACGGACAGGACAATCTTACATAATTTTATCACCTAACATTTCGTTATTACCAATGACTTAAGTTGAATTTGTTTTTAAATCAGGAAATTCACTGATTTAATTTATAATCACTCCAGTCTAATATAATGGGAAAATAAGGTCATTTAACATTAAAAAAAAAAAGAAAAAAAAAGAGACATGCAGATGTGCCTCTACCGCGGTCTGCAGGTGCCCACGGGCTCAAGGAGCCACCGGGGCATCCATATAAACAACGGTGTTTCTTCCACGTTTTTTATACTTGAAAAATAATGTTGCTTTAACATGAATTAGTTACACCCACGATCTCCAAAATAACCACATTTTAGTGAATTTCCTTTACCCTTTTTTTTTTAAGGTACGTATGTTTTTGAATTACTTTCCTAAGACTATTGCTTGGGAAAAAACAAATGCAACTTACCAAGTGCAGGTCTGGGTGGAGCTGTAAGACTTACAAAAAGCTACAGGCTTGCATTTTACCCTGTTTGCTTGGAACCAAGGAGCACGTCCGAAGTTTGCAGCTCTGGGATGGGAAGCACTGCCCGTCGGCATAGAGCGGGCCCGCCAGGCCCTGGGGCAGGACCAGACTCAGGGAAGGGGACGGCCCCTGCCCTCGTGTGGGTTTCAGATGAGGGCTGAGCACACCCTAGGGCCACAGGAGGCCACACACGCTCAGAATGGACAGAACGCAGAACGAAGGGGCCCGGACTCCACAGCAGGAGCTGCGTCTGTGCTTCTGCCAAATGGTGGCTGCAAATTACATGTTGCAGAACTCGAGAGGGTTTGGGCAACCACTAAACCAACTGCAAAACCCAGAGCAAGGAGGCCCTCCAAGCGGGCCGCCACGGCGCTCTCAGAGCCTGGGGCAGTGGAGGGGGGCGGCTGTGCCTCTGGGCTGCGCCAACCTTTCTGCAAAGTGGACGTGCCCTGCTCTCTAACTGCCTCCAAGCTCGCGGGGCATCCACTCCGTAGCCTCACCGTTCACGCTGAGCACCATGCTGACCGATGCCTGCCCGATCGTGTTCCGGGCCACACACTCGTAGCGGCCAGCATCTGCGGTCCCAACGTCGCGGATGGTCAGGAACCCCTCGGGGCTGATGTGAAATTTCCCACTTTCTGTCACCTGAACCCCATCCTGGAGCAAAATAAGCGGAGAGGATGGTGGGAATCAGACTAAGGACCCGAAGGGTCTCTCCTGGGGGAGGGGCACCACGTGCCAGGGCCTCGCGAACGGAGCGCTCCTGATGGCTGTTCTCAGACCCGCCAGACACTGGGACGATCCTGCCCACTGCAGATTCAAGGGCAGGAGCCCCTCCTACCTGCTGGCAAAATACCCAGAAAGCTTAAGACACAAACCTCGCTGTGTGGGACTTTGCAGGATCCCAGGGCACAAAAGGTGACCTTCGTGGGACGTGTGTTGGGCTGGCGGTGCACAGCGGGGCAGCCAGCGTGTGGGAGCAGCCAGGGCAGGTGTGTGTCGCCAAGGAAGGCAGGTGACCCCCCAGGACGAGGAGGAAGCAAGGCAGGCGGAGGCATCAAGGCCCTGAGGACCCCACCTCCCTCTCAGGGAACCACTTCACGACCTCCAGAAATGTGGGTTGTATTGAACAATTTGCTCACAGTTGAACACAGACTAGCGTTTCTGTGCTGGGCTCAGTAAGAACAACACAGTGAAACGGACACCAGAAAATCTCTCCAGTGATTGCTGGACGAGGACCTAGCAAGAGGGACTTCGTTTTCGCTTCTGTCACCAAGGACACGCACGGGCAAATGTCCCGAGTCGGTCTTGTTCAGGGTGGCTGTCTCCCCCACGAAGGCAGGGCCGGACGCCTCAGCCCTTACCTTGTTCCAGGTCACAGCGGGCTCCGGCTCGCCCTGGGGACGGCAGGGCAGCTGGACGTTGCTGCCCACCTCCACCGTCATGTCCCTGGGGACGCTGGTGAACACCGGGGTGACTGCAAGGCAAGGACAGGGGCTGCCGCGCACAGAACCCAGGCAGTTCAAGGTTTGCAGCAGATGCCCCGCCCCCGGTCTGAGCAGGCCCAGGGCACCGAGTGCCCTCGCTGTGGCCAGGCCGTGACCCTGTTTCCTGCTAAGAAGAAGCCAGACAGGACCTCTGGGGCTTCCAGCCTCCCCGTGAGCGGCAGCCTCAGGGCAGTGGCCCGCCTGTCTGTGTGGCTCCTGCCCTGCGTGCGAGTCCAAGGCCTCGACCCCCAGGAACTGGTGATGAGGCAGGAAGCAGGGCACCAGCTAGCAGCCCCACTCACGGGCCATCCACTGTCCTGCCTGGTCAGGACTGGAAGGAAACCCAAAGCCCATCGGCCGGATCAGACCCAGGCCTCAACCCCTATCGACACTCTGCAGGCAGAGCCTCCAGCCCCCTCCCCCAGGCCAGGCCACCCACGACACGGGGCCACAGACTAGCAGTGGACGCACAGCCCACTGAACCGCAGGAGCCCACCATGCCCATGCCCCCCATGAGCAGGGTCCCCACGGCTGACATGGACGATTCCAGCTATGACTAAGGCCTCATGATGCAAGTCCAGGGTGGTCTGCTGGGGGAGGGTGAGGACCACCGTCTACCTCGGGGCTGGACGGTCAGGTGTGCAGCGACCCTCTGGGAGCCGATGATGTTCACGGCCTGGCACTCGTACTGGCCCTGGTCATGCAGGGCGACGGCCAAGATCCTCAGCGTCCCCGAGGACAGGACCAGGTGGCGCCTGTCCACCGACAGCTGGCTCCCTGCAAGGTTGAGACACGCTCTCAGCGATGCGGACGCAGGGGCAGGAGCCTAGCCTTCCTCGGGGCCAGGCAGAGGCCTGACTGAGGGATGGAAGGATCGAGGAGCTTCTGTCCCCAGGTCCGTGTTCCCGGAGGCGGGCTTGCCGCCCTGGTCCTCGGTGAGGATAGGTCCGGCCGGATGCGCCGTGGCGCTGAGTCACGTCTGATTCCACTGCTGCGGCCTGCCCAGGGCACCGTGCCCCAGGGAGCGAAGAGGGGCAGGGCGGGTGGCTGCCCTGTGGGCCACTCACCTCCTTTGGTCCAGGCGATGACAGGCTGCGGGTAGCCCTTTGCCTCACAGTGGAACTCAACCGTCTGGCCCTCGATGACAGCTCTGTCCTGGGGCGTCACGGTGAACTGAGGAAGCGCTTACGGGGGGAAAGACGCAGAAACGAGGCATTAAGGGGACAGCTCTGGGTGCAAAGCCAGTCTCCTTCCCGGAGCGAGGCCGCCCCGAGGGCCCACCAGGACCCCTCTGCTGGTGCGGCATCCCAGGGAGGGAGGAAGAGGCCAGAGAAAAGGATGCGGAGTAGGAAGAAGACCACACCCTGGGTGCTTCTCAGCATCACACGGTCACGTGTGCGGAGACTATTGATCCAACAGCATAGAACTCACTAAGGACCAACCTCGGTTCCTGCAAAGGGCCCAGATTCATCTCCTCAGCCTAAACCAATATATTTGCAAATGGATAAATGTCATCCAGTGCAACTATGTGCGGTGACAGGAGTTATGTTGTTACTACTGGGTGAGAGAGACAAAAGCGAATTACAGAATAAATATATCCAACGTAATTCCATTTTTATAAAAGCATCAAGCCAGCTTCCCAGGTGGCGCTAGTGGTAAAGAAACGGCCTGCCGATGCGGGAGACGCGGGAGACGGGGGCTCAGCCCTGGGTCGGGAAGATCCCCTGGAGGACAGTATGGCAACCCCCTCCAGGATTCTGGCCTGGAGAATCCAAGGGACAGAGGACCTGGTGGGCTAGAGCCCATGGGGTCACAAAGAGTCGGGCACGACTGAAACGACTCAGCACACACACGACAGCCACAATCAAAACCAAACAACATGACTGTACGGGCGTGCGTGCAGAGAAAGAGCCGGAGGACAGAGGAAAAGTCACTGGCGTCCAGTGAGTCTGCTTCCGCCGGAGGCCGGAAAAGCCGACGGGGAGGCAGGAGGAGGGAAACTCGTCTTCTGCGCTCACACTCCTGCGCCGTCCTAGCCCTTGTCAGCCCAAGTCCCGCTTTGCAACTAAGTTTGAAAACTATTCATAAACTCATTCTAACCAGTCAAGGACTTTGGAAACACATAACGTTAAGTCTTAGAACTATATATACTCTCAGGCTCCGAGTTCAGAAGTCGACCCTAAGGAAATTCCAACACGTGTGCCAGCCTTCTAGACAACGGTGAATCGGCACACACACCCACATTCACACGGAGGACACGGCAGAAAAACAGAGCCCTGGCCGCCTGATGCCTCCGGGCGGAAAATCAACGTGTCAGCAGTCCCACGGAGGGTCTGCAGGGACGGGGTATCAGGAGGAGCTCCGGCCGCTCCGGGGAGGCCAGGGAGGCGGGGCTCCGCGCGGGCCGGCCTCACCAGGAGGAGCTCGGGGCGCTCCAGGGACGCCAGGGAGGCGGGGCTCCGCGCGGGCCGGCCTCACCTTGGACGATGATGAACGCCGTCGCGTGGATGCTGTCCACCGTGTTGGAGGCGAAGCAGGCGTACTCCCCGCTGTCCTCCTGCTCCACGTTCTGGATGTAGAGGCCGCCGGACGGGGTGATGCTCACCCGAGGGTCCGTGGGCACGGGGCTGCGGTCGCCCCTGGTCCAGGTGATCTGAGGCGGGGGGTGGCCCGTGGCGCTGCACTCCAAAGTCACACTCTCCCCGACCAGCACCTCTGTGTTCTGGGGCTGGATGACAAATGCTGGGCGAGCTGCCGCGGGAGACAGATGTGCAATCAACATCCTCCAGCTTAGCAGACCCGTCTGCTTGCCTTTCCTACTCGTTCTACCTACTGACGTCTAAAATGAGTAGAACCAATTCAACACAACTGCACGCTTTATCTCCTCTCCTTTTCAAAGAAACGTGCAGACCACAAAGACGGCGCACGGCGTCAGGTCAAGCCAGCATCAGCAGGGCTGACCAGTTAGAACCGGTTCCTTTTTCAAACATGGACTGAATTCTGGTGCAGTCTCACTTTTGATGATTCTAAAAGCATTTTGTCAGTCTTGTTAGTAAGTAAACCTTGCGAGTAATTCTTACTGGTTATAAAACACTGTTTTTAAAGGGTATTTAGAACATACAGAAATAAAAAATTTTTCCCTCACAGAAAGGAAAATACAAACGAATAGCATGATAATAGTTCAGTTCAGTTCAGTTGCTCAGTTTTCAACTCTAAATCCAGAAAAAAAATCCACATATTTATTATTGAGCTCTTGAGATGAGTATGCACAGAAACAGACATGTTTCTAACACGTCAGGAGCGCAAGCTGCCCTGCTCCACCAGGACAGAAACGTGGCTGCGCATCTCAAATCCGGAAATTCACTCACCCTTCCGCTCAGAAATTACTCTGCTAGGACTTTACCCCATAGATATTTTAATAGGCTTACAGAACAATACATGTTTTTAAAAAAGGACTTATCACTGTGCTGTTTCTTTGGGCTGACATCCTTATTCACGATTTTCCAACCGAAAAAGCTCCAAAAATAAGTAATCTTTTTGTAACTTCTTTGGTTACAAACCTTGATCTATCTAGCCCAAAGCTACTTACAGCCTTCATCTATTCCACTTACTGAACACTCACAGGATTGACTAGGATTTTATATATTGATTATGATGTTATTTGAGATTCTGTGACAGTTTAGAGCAGAGCAAAATGGTGGGAAAGGTACAGGTGATAAACACTAATTAAAGGAAAAATGGTTGCCTCTGTATAAAATCAGACCCATCTTAGGGCAAAAAACACTGAGAGAGGTGAAAGTGTTAATAATCAAAGTTTAATTCATGAGGAAGATAAACACTGTGGACTAATATGTCCCTAATAACAGAGCTTCAAAATAGATAAAGAACATTTACCCTTTGTGACTCATGGAAACTTACTCACAGGCCATCGTCATCTATATCATAGGACTGGCAGACTTCCACAGAGGGGCACAGCGCATGTACTTTGGGCCTTTCAGGCCATAAATCTTTGAGTATGATTATGTTCCAAAAAGACCTAATCAATAGACTGAAATCTGAAATTCATTTCATCATGTATTCTAAAATGCTATTCGTAAGTGTTTTCAATCACATAAAAAAGGCAAAACACATTCTTAGTGTAAAGATCTTGTAAAGCCAGGCAGTGGTCCAGGCTGGGCGGCCCCTGGTCCAGGCCGGGCAGTCCCCGGTCCAGGCCGGGCGGCCCCCTGTCCAGGCTGACCGGCTGCCACTGGCTGACCCCTTGGTCTGCAGTGACCTCCCCACCCGCCTGTAGGAGACGCTTCACGTGCATTTCTGGGAGCAAGGCCAACAAGCTCAGAGTGGTGTACTAAGGAAGGCTCTTGTTCCTGAGAAACAAACCAAGATTCGGATCAAAAGAGGTTAGATTTGGAATTCTCGGGCCAGAGAGAGACTACTATTCCCATCCAGGGATCAGCGGCCCTGTTGACACAGCAACTGTGCTAAGGACTCGCCCTTTCACGTTCTGCTGTTCCCTTCTGTTCTGACGTGTCCCTCCAGCACTGCACCACTCCGGTCAACATTGTGTGGGTTTCCCTGGTCCTTACAAACAAAGCACAAGCTCCTTCGTGACCAGGAGCCCTGTCTTGTCTGGCAGACTCACAGCCGTGTGGCTCTGCAGAAATCCTGGACGCCTTGCTCCACTTGGGGAACCTGGGATTAAAGGGATTTGACTTGGCTGCAGTTATCTGCCCTGCACATTCCTCTAAACTGGTGTTTGAGAGCTGGGGATTCTCATTCATCAGTAAATCTGGACATGTCTCTGCTGGGATATACCGAGGCATACAAAGTTCTCATAGTAAGACTCTAAACAAAGAAACACAGAAACCATTCATCCTGCAGCCGAAGGTGTTGCAAGGCCCTGAATCCCACAGCACGAGAGAAACACAGACCAGGCGCACTCACATGAGGACGACCCAGAACCGTGGCGGCACCAGGGCCACAGGTGCTGTGCCCAGCAGCCCTGGGACCAGGGTCACCCCCAGGCTCTTCTCCAAGAGCCAGCTCCTCTTCTGGCCAAAGTCCCAAGGTCAACACTTGGACAAGAGTGGGGTTTGTAACCTGGTGTGGCCCAGGCCAATCCAAGGACATAGCTGTGCTTCCTTTGGCTCCAATTGTCTTTTCAGATCAGGTACCAATACTATAGATATGGGAATTTTGCACCCAAATTCAGATTTTGGGTTTCTTTTAAAGTAGCCAGGGCCCGTAGCACAAGAGCAAGCCCACTGCCAGGGGGCAGCCAGTGAGATGCCCTTGGGACCACCGCGAGTGGAGGTATCGGGCGGGGACACTTGTCCCCCAGGTGTCCACAGCCCTCTGGACAGTGATCCCAGCAGTGGCTACCCACGGCCACTCTGAGTGACCACCTGGGTTAAGGGTTTTCGGTGGGCCAGAGCAACGGTCAGGGGTCATCTGTGACCCTGAGCTGACCCTGCTGCTGGCGCTCCAGCCGGGACGCTGGTGTCTGTCCCTCGCCACCAGGTACAAAGAGAGAGGGGGGTGGACGGGAGGAAGGGGATTCGGGGGTGCTGAGTATCCGAGGAGCTCTGTGCCTACCTGGAGACCGGAAGTACCTGAGGGTCACCTCCTGCGTCTTCACCTCCCCGGCCACATTCTTCGCCATGCACTGGTAGATGCCCTGGTCCGTCTCCCGCGTGTTCTGGATCATGAGGGTCCCGTCATCCAGCAAGTTCAAACGGGAATCCGTCTTCATGCTCAGCTCGTTGCTATAACGACAGACCTGGCTGGCTCAGGCCCCCAAAGCACAGGAAACATCCAGTCCTCTGTGGATGTCTGGTCCCAGCCCAGGGACCCTGGCCTCCAGGCACAGAGCACTTGAGGTGCCAGAGAAACGTCTTCTCCTCTTTGCATTCCCTCCACGGAGGAGCAGAAAGGGTTGTGTGGGAGGAGGAGGAAAGGTCAGGGTGGGCAGGCACCCTGGAGCTTCTGGGGTACAGGGATGGCTGGCACCCGGTGGCCAGCACCCCTCTGACGGCTGGGACCCAGCACCGGCACCCCTCTGACGGCTGGGACCCAGCGCCCGGCACCCTGTCCGGGAGCACTCACTTGTTCTGCAGCCAGATGATCTCGGGCTTGGGGTTGCCCTCAGCCCTGGTGCCCAGCACCCCTCTGACGGCTGGGACCTGGCGCCCAGCACCCCTCTGACGGCTGGGACCTGGCACCAGCACCCCTCTGACGGCTGGGACCCAGCGCCCGGCACCCTGTCCGGGAGCACTCACTTGTTCTGCAGCCAGATGATCTCGGGCTTGGGGTTGCCCTCAGCCCCGGCGCCCAGCACCCCTCTGACGGCTGGGACCCGGTGCCCGGCACCCTGTCCGGTAGCACTCACTTGTTCCGCAGCCAGATGATCTCGGGCTTGGGGTTGCCCTCAGCCCTGCAGGTGAAGAAGACGGTGTTGCCCAGGGTGACGTCAGCATCCTGAGGCTCCGACGTGATCCGAGGCCTTTCTGCGCCAAAAGGAAAGCAGACCCTCTTGTCCTGGTCGTAAACCACCGTGCGAACAAGAACCCAGAGCAAGTCCCTTTGGTTCAAGAGAAAATCGCACATGTTCAAACCAAACACACTCCCGTGAGAACAGCCAGTGGGCTTCTCCACGGAGAAGACGGTGTTAGAGCCGAACCACATAGCGTTTCCAGGACCTGAGGCCCACCGCGGGACCCCTGCCACCGGCCCGGCCCTCACCAATGAGGGCAGGACGCGGAGAGGCCACAGGGCACCCCCGGGGCTGAAACCAGTCGCCTGCACACTCGAAGGGCCAGGAGCCCAACTGCAAAGGGATCGTCTACGAAAGGTCACAAAAGGTGACCAGCGAAGTGACGCAGCTGCCGCGTTACCAGGAAACACAGCGACTTTCGACTGCAGTCAAGTCTGTTTTTAATATATGAATATAAAGATGATGCTCTGGAGAAGCTGATTTTCCCACTCCTATGGCGCGGTACACCGAGGAGCTGAGTTCCTCGCCATTTACTTATATGGGAGATTCTGCCTTGTGGGGTCTGACTGCTTCTTTTCTTGTGTTTGTGGTGAGAGGTCACGCACTTGCAGGCAGCACTCAGGGGAATTGGCTGGACGAACCCAGCCCCGTCCACCCCGAGTGGCCACCGCCCAGATCCAGACACAGGAGGCGGCCAGCTCCCAGCTGGCAGCCCCAGGCCCTCCCCCAGGAGCCGCCCCCTCCCACCACGGGCCCTGCCGCCCGGCAGCTGCAGCCTCTAAAGGCAGACGGTCAGAAGGAGCAACAGAGGACCTGATGCATTTCACGTTGCTTTTTTTTTTTGCAGGGAAACCTGACAATAAAATCCACGTTTATTACAAAGTAGTTTCCTACAGGCACTGCAGAGACACACTCTGAGTAGGGACCAGTGAGGCCCACCCAGACTCGCTTTGTGGGGTTCCCAGGGACAGATGGACACAGGGCTGCAGGCGCCCCGCCCTCCGGAGGCACTCACCACAGTCCAGCTCCTCTGGGGTGATGGTGGCCACCGACCGGCCCTGGATGCGCCTGGGATACTCACAGGTGGCCGCGGCCTGCGCGTTTCCTGACCGCGCGTAGCCCTTCAGCAGGTCCGCCAGCCACAGGATCTCACAGTCACAGCGGAGCGCGTTGGAGTCCAGGCGCCTGCACGGAGGAGGCCGCGCGTGAGACGTGGACGTGGACGCGCAGGGCTGACCCAGCCCAGACGGACCCGTGGCGCGGGGGCTGCAGACAGTGGGATCTGAGCAGGTCCTGCCCGACCAGGACCCGAGCTGGCGGGACCCACACTCGGCAGAACCAGAGCCGGGGAGCAGGGAGCCCAAGCGACACAGTAAAGGGTGGTGCTGAGAGCAACCAAAGGCGTGAGATGCAGGGTGGACGCAGGACCAACGTGGGCTGGCGGAGGCAGGGCAGGACAGGAGCCCGTGTGAGACGGGAAACGAGGGACTCCCCCAACCCAGCACCACTCCCGTCGTCTTCCGGGATTACCTCACGTGACTGACACCCCCAAGAGGCACCTCTCAGGGGCTGAATGATCCTGCAAGCCCACAGGGAGGGGGCCCATGAAGGTGGACACAACCCTCCCAAGAGTGGAACAGGCAGGGCATCGCCTCCGCCCTCGGGACGATGGCCATTTACGTGGCGGAGCCCAAGCTGAGGGGTGTAACAGGGGAACCCGAAGCCACGGCCGCCTGACCTGACACGTGCTGGCAAGAGGCCGGAAACCAGCCCTGCTCAGACCCCCGCTGCAGGCTGGCCACGCTGGGCAGGGGGCCCCTGGGACCAGAGCTGGGGGGCTGCTCGCAGGCGTCCACTCAGCACCCCCACAGGCCAGGGCTCCCCGGGAGGCCAGCCCGACGTCACACCTCCCACCTGCATCTCTCTGAGGCTGGCTCGGGGTTGGGGGGAGCGGCAGGCAGGGCTGGCCCCTCTCCAGATGGTCAGCTCTGATGAGTACAGCCAGCGGGGTCTAAGGGGCTCCACGCAGACCCGCCAGAGCTCCCCCGGCCACGGGGACCTGCCCGGCGCCCACTGGCCCCTCAGCCCCGCTGGGAAAATACCAGGACCTCTGTACTGACGACGGGCCCCGAGGACAGTGGGTGGGCAGGTGGGCCCAGTAGGTGACACTGGCCGGAAGCCCCCGGCTGCACGCTCCCCTCGGCCACCCAGGGGTCAGGGGGAGCTCGATGGAGCCGAGAAGTCTGAGGTGTGTCGCAGACGGGCAAAGGCCACGGCCCAGAGGGCGGAACCGAGGGGCAGAAAGAAGGCGGGGGACAGACCCTGCCAGCCTGGGCTGGACTCAGGGAGGCGCTGCCTGCCTGACCCGTCCAGGTGACGCCCGGCAACCTCTTTCCTGCTCTCTTATCTGTCAGAGAGGCAGCAGTTATCTTATCTGCCCCCTAGAACGCACCTTGACATTTGGCTAGAGATTTCTTTATCTTCTTTATCCTAAAGAAACAGACTACAAATTGTGAGGAAAGCTGTGTTTTACTTCACTGAGGAGAGAAACAGAAGTCCACCCTGGGTCCAGGCTCGGCAATCTGACCTTTCTGTCTCTTTCTTAAATCTAGTTCATTGTTCACACTGAGTAATATCTAACTGAGAAACAATGGCCTTCAAGACCTCAGAGAAAAGCGCACAGAAGACATGAGTCAGCGTCTCCCACCAGCACCAGAACACCTCGGTTCTGTCATCAGTGCTGTCAGAACACCTCGGTCCAGTCAGAACTCCTCGGTCCTATCAGAACAACTCGGTTCTGTCGCGGTCCTGTCAGAACTCCTCGGTCTGTCATCGGTTCTGTGAGAACATCTCAGCTCTATCAAAACACTTCGGTTCTGTCAGAACACCTTGGTTCTGTCATCGGTCATGTCAGAACTCCTCGGTTCTGTGAGAACACCTCGGTTCTGTCATCAGTCCTGTCAGAACACCTCGGTCCGGTCAGAACTCCTCGGTCCTATCAGAACAACTCGGTTCTGTCATCGGTCCTGTCAGAACTCCTTGGTCTGTCATCGGTTCTGTGAGAACATCTCAGCTCTATCAAAACACCTCGGTTCTGTGAGAACACCTCGGTTCTGTCATCGGTCATGTCAGAACTCCTCGGTTCTGTGAGAACACCTCGGTTCTGTCATCGGTCATGTCAGAACTCCTCGGTTCTGTGAGAACACCTCGGTTCTGTCATCAGTCCTGTCAGAACACCTCGGTCCGGTCAGAACTCCTCGGTCCTATCAGAACAACTCGGTTCTGTCATCGGTCCTGCCAGAACTCCTTGGTCTGTCATCGGTTCTGTGAGAACATCTCAGCTCTATCAAAACACCTCGGTTCTGTGAGAACACCTCGGTTCTGTCATCGGTCATGTCAGAACTCCTTGGTTCTGTGAGAACACCTCGGTTCTGTCATCGGTCCTGTCAGAAGTGATCAGTGTGAAGACAGCTTCTTTTCAGAGATCTGAAAATGGACGGAACTCAGTTGTGTGCACGACTAAAGAAAAGGAACGGAATATAGCTTAGAGACTCCTTCTAGGCCGATTTTATTTCCATCAATAAAATATGTTAACATGGAATAAAAAACTAATTTGAAGCATTTAAAATTGATTTTTAAGGTAGTCTTACTTGCCTACTGTGTTAACCTCAGGCACATTTCCTGAGTCAGTGAGGTCCGGGTTGTGGCTCTGATGGTTTAATCCACCCTCCCTTCCTGAGTCACATCCAGCATGTGATGAAATCCTTGAAATACCCAGTGAAGAGGGAGGTGAATGCATGGCATGGAGAAGCTGTCTTTGCCGGAAAGACGGCATAAAGGTCAGTGTACTTACAATCTTTTCATAGATTCCAAGTGATTAAATGTCCCCGGAACCAAATGTGTGATTCGGTTGTTATGTAAAAACCTGTTGAAAGAGAGAATAAACCGAAGAGATTCCTTAAAATGCTGCTTAGACGTGGAGAAAAGACTATACACAGTCAAGTAAACCAGCTTGAGAAGACTGTCTCGGTGACTGCCTTTGTTTAATACAAATGAACTTGGGAGCAATGCCATTGAGCAGAGAAAATAATCCCCCCATCTTATCGCTATTCCACTCCTGGACTGTCAGGGGAGAAGCACAGACTCCCTGCTGAGATGCCGCAGAGTTTGAACAGGGGAGGTGCTCTTTCTGTCACAGGGGAAGGGCTGAGCCAGGAGCTCCAGAACCGCAGGAGGCAGACCAGACTTACAGCCTCTCCAGCTTCGGCAGATGCTGAAATGACTCCGGGTCCAAAGTTTCTATCTGATTGAAGTGCAGGTATCTAAAGAAGTTTTCAAAAAAGGGGACAAGAAACAAGTTGTAAGCAATTCTGTGTTTCTACAGAGCTACAGAGTTTCACTGAACACATGTTTTCTCTAAGTCATTCGAATCCACACATCAACAGATAACTCTCTAGAGCTCCTACATTGTATGCGGATCAAATGAAGTCATCCAGCAGGAAGGTTAAAGACCGCGGAAAACTGGGCGCAGACTGTAACTGGCGGACGGAGCGGTGAGAGAAAGGGTTAGCCTGCCCACCGGGCCTCTTCCCCACCCAAGGGGGAGGGACCAGGGATGCCCAGCTCCACAGCCACGGACCTTTCTAGAAAACCCAACAGAATCTTCACCTCACCACACACGCAGGTATGGGAACGCCTTAGTTCCAACCGTCTAACTCACAGATGGATTTAGGAGCCTAACTCACGCTTCAAAGGGGCGCTGGGAACGTTGCTTCTCAGCTGCAGAAACAACCACCACACAGATAAGAGAAGAAAGCTGCCCGAGCGGACACTGCGCCGCCTCAAACGCCCCTGGACTGCACAGAGCCTCACGGCCCAGAAGCCATCCACGCAAGACGAGCCCTTGCTTTCTACAACGGACACAGTTTCCGTAAAACGAAGTTCTTCTGGTTTTCCTAAACACTGCTCTTCTCACTGTGAAAGCCGGAGGGTTTTTCCCTCAGAAGAACGGCTAAGTCACCGTCTAACGGGTGTCTCCACAGGAGCCCCTCCTGACGCGCTGGCCCGCCGGGGTCTGCTCTCACCCCGCCAGACGCTGGGAGGATACACGGTGACCGCGCGGGTGCCGGGCTGCTGGGCTGCCTCCCCTGGAAGCCTGGTGGCGCTGGGCTGTGCCCAGCGCCCTCCCGCCTGCATGGGGACCTCAGGGCAGGGTGGCCGGGGCAGGCGGGGGGGGAGAGCTCCGTCCTGACTACCGAGGACGCACCCCCAGCAGTCGGCGTGGGCGGCCCAGCCGGGCTGACCAGGGGAGCCCGCCGGCCAGGCCCAGGGAGAGTCCTGGGCGAGGACAACGGGGAGAGAAGGGACCACATGGAAGCTGGATTTAAAAACCCACAAGCCGGCCCCGCAGGTGGCCAGCCATGGGTGCTGCCTCGAGGCCACCCCCGACAGAGAGGAAATGGGCCCAGGGCAGGAAAGGGGGCCCCACCCGCCATAGTGCCCAACACCAGCCTGTGGCCTCCAGGGAGCCCGGGGCGGCTCCAACGGAGGGGCAGAGGCCAGCATGAAGGACACCAGGCAGCTGGCGACCTGAGGACGCAGGCCCTCACAAGGTTTCTCGCTCTGCGTTTGCACCGGCTCCACGGCCTCACCCAGCCTGGGAGCAGGGCGGGGGGCCACATTAGTGAGACCCCTGCACGAGCCTTGCCCAGCCTGGGAGTGGGGCGGGGTGTGTGTGCACATGGCCCATTAGTGAGACCCCCCAACAATCGATTCAGTCAAATAAAGTCTAAACACTCGCACCGCACAGTCGTGCCCTCCTCCTTTAAGGCCTGAGAGGGTAGAGCTGCTGGGTAGACAGGGCCTCTGCCTCCCCCTCCACCAGCCCTGCCTCTGGCCGAGGGGCGTGGAGGTCCCTGGGCTGGGCACACTCTGGGGGAGGACCTGAGCCTGCTCTCCTTGGGGACACGCCCCTTCTCCCAAGGGGCCTCCGCGCGGGTGGGCCTGGGTCTGAGCCGCCTGCCTCTTCACCCCCAAGTCTCAGCAGCAGAGACCCCTGCCCAGCACCTCCCCGGGGTCTGCAGGACACGCCCCAGGGCCTTAGTCACCAGTGTCCACGCAGACCTCACCTCGGGGGTGCCACTCCCTTCCTCCCTGTTCCACCCACTCTGTTTTCCTCCAAAACAACCCAGATCACTCCCCCAACCCTAAGGCCAGAGCCTCACCTGGCTCCTGAGAGTGTGTCCTGCCCAGCTCGAGCCCTTCACACCAAGAGGGATGCGGGGACATGCTCCCGGGGAGCCTCCCTCCCCAGCGCCTCTCCAGATGCCCATGGGTCCCTGCGATGGCCTGACCTCTGTGCACGCAGCCCTCAGGCCAACCTCCCCCCCCCAGTCCAGTCCACACCAAGCACAGCGGGCTGGGAAAGCAGCTTTCAGCCGAATAAATAAACAGGTATTTAAGCACGAGCCCAGCGTGTGCTTCGGAAGCTCCTGCTTTGGGTGAGGCCTCCCCAGTTCCGCCTCGAGGTCTCTGGGGAAGCTTCCGTCCTGCCAACCGACAAAACACCGAAGACATCCTCCCCCACGGCGGCACGCGGGACGAAACTGCCTTGCACATGGTGACGCCAGCCCAGTGTTGGACAGCCCAGGACTGGCCAAGTAATAAGCGGGTCAGAGAAACGCCTCTGACCACGAACTCTGCTTAAAATGGACAGGCTGACTTCACAGCAGAGCAGGACTTCATATGAGGCCCCAGAAACGGCATCCGGTGTTCCCTAACGGGAAACACATGGAGGAAAGTTTATTTTCTCCAAAATAATGATGTCATGAGCAAGGGAAGTAGCCTCAACGTGCAGATTCACAAACAGGAAATGCTGCGCAAGGACGACCGCCTCCTCGTCCCTGCTTCTCCCCAGAAGACCTCCAGCTGCTCAGACCTGTTTGCGAGGCTGTCTCCAGCACGGAGGGGCAGAGGTCAGCCAGTGTCACTGGCCCTTGTCTGGGAGCGCAGGGCCCAGGGCGCCACGCGGATGCCCGGATGGGCGGGGGCGGGTGGAGGGGGCCCCATGGCTCTGTGGTCTGCATGCAGCGCCCGTGCCCCCCCGCACAGCATGCATCGTGCAGGCAGCAGACGGGGCCCGCGCTCCGGGCGAGAGGCGAGGGGCAGGTGAAGTCCAAGACACCCAGAGCAGGGGACACTTACAGTTGCTCAAGAGAGGCAAGCCCCTTGAAGGCCTGCCGGTCAATCGCCTGGATCTCATTCTTGTACAGATAGCTGCAACAAGAAACACGGGGTTAGCACGTGCCAGGCTGGCACTCGGAGGGTGACGAGACCTCCGCTGGGGCCTGGAGACAGTGTCCACGCTCACGATCGTGTGAGGACACAAACAGAACGCTTGCAGAGCAAGGAGAGCTCCTCCACGGGGGCTCCTCTCTTTATCTGGGGAAAACCTCCTACTGGAGACGTCAGACCACCACACCCCAGACTCACGGATTGGTGGAGGGCAGTTTATGAACAGTTAACAGAGCACATGCTTCAGAGCCCGAAGAAAATAAAATTTCCTGACAAACAGGTAAAATGCACTGAAGGTAAGGTTCTGCAACCGACACGATACAGTTTCAAACGTGTGCGTCCGTGCTCAGTCGCGCCTGACTCTTTACGACCCCATGGACTGTAGCCCGCGTCCGTGCTCAGTCGCGCCTGACTCTTTATGACCCGTGGACTGTAGCCCATCAGGCTCCTCTGTCCATGGGATTCTCTAGGCAAGAATACTGGGGTGGGTGCCATGCCCTCCTCCAGGGGACCTTCCCAACCCAGGGATCGAACCTGCATCTCCTGCATCAGCAGGCGGATTCTTTACCACTGAGCCACCTGGGAAGCCCACTTTCAAATGCCCAGAAATAATCTAGGGAATAGGAATTGTAAAGACTAAATTCGTCTGGACCCAGTCATCCACTCAAATCCCATTCTTCTAAAACAGAAGCAACCAAGGCTAATCGAAGAACCACGCAACAGGCTGGTGCCTATTTCTATATGGCCTGCAGACTAAGAACGGTTCTTATGTCTTTAAATGACTGAAAATTTCCAAAGAAGAATGTTTGTCGACATGTGAATATCACGTGAAATTCAAATCTCAGTGTTGGAAAATGCAGCTGTGTTGGCCCAGGGCCACACGACCTCACTTATGGTCACCTGTGGCTAACACCGTGCTCCCTGGACACCGACCCCCGTGGTCCTCAGGGACTCAATTTCGCTGCCCCATCCTTCTCAGGAGGAGTCTGCTAGCTCCGGAAGGGGCCCATAGAGGATGAAGACGTTGACTCTGAAGTGTCTGCTTCCCCAGCCCTGCAAACCCGTGTGCGCTGAGTCTGCCTGTCTGCCCAGGACCTCAGAACACATCTCTACCGTGGCTACCTGCAGACGTGGAGACACCTGCCCAGGGCGCCCCTCCATCGCTGCTGCGGGTAGACGGACGATGAAATCCCACACTTCCCTGCAGAGTAAGTCGGGCAGGTCCTGCTCTGCACACCCCCTGACAGACGATCAAATCCCACACTTCCCTGCAGAGTAACTCGGGCAGGTCCTGCTCTGCACACCCCCTGACGGACGATCAAATCCCACACTTCCCTACAGAGTAACTCGGGCAGGTCCTGCTCTGCAGACTCCCTGCGGACGACCAAATCCCACACTTCCCTACAGAGTAACTCGGACAGGCCCTGCTCTGCACACCCCCTGACGGACTATCAAATCCCACACTTCCCTACAGAGTAACTCGGGCAGGTCCTGCTCTGCAGACTCTCTGCGGACGACCAAATCCCACACTTCCCTATAGAGTAACTCGGACAGGCCCTGCTCTGCAGACTCCCTGCGGACGACCAAATCCCACACTTCCCTATAGAGTAACTCAGACAGGCCCTGCTCTGCACACTCCCTGAGGGATGATCAAATCCCACACTTCCCTGCAGAGTAACTCGGGTAGGCCTTGTCTGCACCCTCCGTGGCTGGGCTGCTCCTGTCCTCCCGCCTGGCGAGCAGCGCCTCTCTGGCTCAGTCCTGCACTCCCAGGACGTGCCCTCCCCTCTTACTGGGCACCAACCTGCGGAGGCCACATCACACGGAGCTGCAAGCCTGAACCTAAACCAGCCAGAAGGCCCCCAGTTGGAGGCCTGGTGCCAGCCTGACAGGACGCTGCTTCTCCAGGTTGGGGATTTGAATCCCTGGGCTGCCACTGAATGCTGATTCTTAAATAAGAATGCACGCTTCTCTGCCTCCGTTTCTTCCTGTGTAAAATGGAGGGAATGGCAGTGCCTTGCAGCAGGGGGCCCCAAGCTCTGGGATCAGATGTTTGATGATCTGGGGTGGAGCTGATGCAATAAAAATAGAAATAAACTGCACGACAAATGTGACGCACTCGAATCATTCCCGAGACCACCCCCACCCCCACCCGGGGAAAAACTGTCTTCCACAAAACCGGTCCCTAGTGCCAGAAAGGCTGGGGACTGCGGTCTTTCCGGATCAGTCGCTGAAGTTGCACAGACACCCAGAGGCTCTGGAACACGGCCCCACGCGCGGCGACGCCTGTCTGGATCTGCGTTAGCTCTCCTATCGCGACTCCTCCAGGAGGTATGTCTGAAGGGAGGCTTCTGTGCCCACTTCTTAAAAACAACTCAAAAGCAAAGCAAAATATCAACACTGACATCACCTTGCATGAACTTCAGAAAGATGAGAGTAAAGAAATCCTTTCAAAGAACATGAGCAACAGCTGAACCACTGAATGTTGGTAAAGACATCAGGGATAATCCATTTTTTCTAAGAATAACTGGGTATTGGTCATGAGCTAATAAGAAAGCAAAAACAATTCTCTACTTCATCACAGAGTTTACCCTTTGATTATGAGTTCTGTCTCAAGGGTTCATTTCATCACGAGGAAATCTTAGTGCAGGGGAAGGTTTATTCCTTACCAGAAATCACTGGGGTTCCAGCAGGTGAGGAACACTCACCAATTAAATAAATACCAAGGATGAAATATGTACTTATATGCAGAGTACATCATGAGAAACGCTGGGCTGGAGGATGCACAAGCTGGAATCAAGATTGGAACGAGAAATATCAATAACCTCGGATGTGCAGATAACACCACTGTTATGGCAGAAAGTGAAGAGGAACTAAAAAGCCTCTTGATGAAAGTGAAAGAGGAGAGTGAAAAAGTTGGCTTAAAGCTCAACATTCAGAAAAGGAACATCATGGCATCTGGTCCCATCACTTCATGGCAAACCGACAGGGAAACAGTGGAAACAGTGGCAGACTTTATTTTTTTGGGCTCCAAGATCCCTGCAGATGGTGACTGCAGCCATGAAATTAAAAGACGCTTATTCCTTGGAAGAAAAGTTATGACCAACCTAGACAGCATACTAAAAACCAGAGACATTACTTTGCCAACAAAGGTCCGTCTAGTCAAGGCTATGGTTTTTCCAGTAGTCATGTATGGATGTGAGAGTTGGACTGTAAAGAAAGCTGAGTGCCATAGAATTGATGCTTTTGAACTGTGGTGTTGGAGAAGACTCCTGAGAGTCCCTTGGACTGCAAGAAGATCCAACCAGTCCATCCTAAAGGATATCAGTTCTGAATACTCATTGGAAGGACTGATGTTGAAGCTGAAACTCCAATACTCTGGCCACCTCGTGCGAAGAGCTGACTCATTTGAAAAGACCCTGATGCTGGGAAAGATTGAGGGCAGGAGGAGAAGGGGATGACAGAGGATGAGATGGTTGGATGGCATCACCAATGCAATGGATATGAGTCTGAGTAAACTCCAGGAGTTGGTGATGGACAGGGAGGCCTGGTGTGCTGCGGTTCACGGGGTCGCAAAGAGTCAGACACAACTGACTGACTGAACTAAACTAAGGATGAAATAATCAATTCTGGAAGCTTCTTAAACATTCACACTGCAAGTTGCCCAGTTTTCTAGGTCAGTGCCTGTCAAGATGGACTGTAGTGATGAGGTCCAGAGAGTTGGGGGAGGAGGCAGGAACCCCAGGAGCCAGACGGTGGGGTCACAGGACCCCTTCCCACCACAGCTGCAGCCCAGCCCTGGCCTACCTCCTTCTGTTACCACCAAACACCGCTCAGCCCACCCCTGGTGAGCCCAGGACCCGCCGCTGTGGGCGTCTCAGATGCCCTCGGGTTGGAGGGGGGGAAAGGCTGGCACATGGACACCTGAGGAGGGATCCCGCCAACAGACGAGGATTAAACATGTTATTTCTAAAAATTATCTTAAGTGAAAAATGGAGTATCCCAAACTGCTTAACAGGAAATGTAATCACAGAGTAAATAATAAGCTGCTCTTGGGTAATTCAAACCCCCCAAAAGTTTAAAAATTAAAAAATAAGGAGGACTAAACTCGCACACACACTACAAATGCCGGGATCAGTTAACGGATTCTGCTTCTGCTTTCCTCTGGAGCTCGTGCTGTGCTGGGCTGTGGCGCTCAGTCGTGTCTGACTCTTTGCGACCCCACAGACTGTAGCCCACCAGGCTCCTCTGTCCATGGGGATTCTCCAGGAAGAATACTGGAGTGGGCAGCCACGCCCTTCTCCACGGGATCTTCCCCACCCAGGGATCAAACCCAAGTCTCCTGCATTGCAGGAGGATTCTTTAGCATCTGAGTCACCAGGTAAGCCCAAGAATACTGGAATGGGTAGCCTAACCCTTCTCCAGGGGATCTTCCCAACCCAGGAATCAAACCAGTGTCTCCTGCATTGCAGGCGGATTCTTTACCAGCTGAGCTACCAGGGAAGCCCCTTCAGGAGATTACAGTGCTTTAAAATTAAAACCCAAAACAAAAGTAAACAGATGAAAACTCAAGAATAAATAAGAGAACTCTCCCTCATTTTAAAAATGAGCAACAAGGCTTAGTGTGAACCCTGCTAATGAAAAATTAACATACTGCCACTAAAGTGATAGAAAAAACTGTGTAAACACAACACTTTAGGAAGCTTTGTGGAGGAAAATGCATTTAATAAGGAATTAATGTTACCTTTCGATCACCAGCACCCCCTCATCTAAACAGGACCGAAGACACCCAGGTTCACGCGAGTTACACGTCTTCCCAAAGTCACTGACACAGATCCCTCATTAAAAGGGCTCTAGCTGAACAGTCTTCTAAAGTCCTAAAACTGAGAGTAATTTCCTCAAAGCACAAGACACTGACTTCTGATCTGTTAGAACCAGGAATGTGCCCAGGGTTTTGATAAAGTTTTCAACTTCAGAAACAGTGCCTGTAAAAGCACTGAAGCAAGTGGGTCCTTTTCTAACTGCAAAACTGACTTCAACATGCAAATGCCTTCAGTGCTAAGAAACTCATTAAGTCAAATAAATTCTCAAAAGGGAAATAAACTTTACAGAAAAATGAGATGAAATCACTCAGCGAAGATGGGAAAGTTATTCACGAATTAGTGACATTCCAAAGGGATTCGTCATTTCCAGCTTCCATCAGCCCACAGCTGAAGACAACCCAAAACTGCCCTGAAAGCACAGACCCACAAAACACGCGTCAGCTGCTCACAGCAGCAGCTGCACGGCTCAACAGGGGTTACCATTACCAGACGGTGATTTTCAGAACTGCAGTTTTTAATTTTATCCAACCGATTTACTTAAGGCTTAGCAGATAAACCCTAGAAATCACACAGAGCAGCACCTGACCCTGGTACCAATTCACTTAAAAAATTCCAGCCAAAATTTCACTCACCTTCTGAAAACAAAACCTCTTTTTCACTTGAATGTATTTGCAATAATTCATAACAATATGGAATTTAGCTCAATGATTAAACAGTCCAAATACAGACGGCAGACTCTGGTGTAGAAAACTGGTCACGACTTACAGGTATTTCAGATTCTCCAAGTCTTCAAACGACCCACCAGGTATGCTCTTGATTTGATTATTGTTGAGAAGCCTGTGAAAAAAACGTTTCAGTAAGAGTTTTACAAACAACGACACTTCTGAATTGTGTTACGGAGGTCATTTCCACTGCCCTGGAGAAGGTTACGCAAGGATTAAGCCGCAGGCCTTAATACTGACACTCGCAAACGGACACAACCAAGAGCAGTGTGGGTGTGGACAGGACGGTGTTCACACCCGCACACCGGAGCGGCTCCGAGCACGTGGAGACGCGATCCCCTTGCTTCTGCACAGAGAGGGCTCGCCCTCTCCTGCGTCTCTCCCATCTTCCCCTCCGGCCAGCTGGGAGGCCCCTGTGGAGGTGCAGGGGGTCCTCAAGGGGGTCTCTCTCCAGAGAGCCTTTTCACAGCGAGGGGTGGAGCCACACGTGCCCCCACCAGGCTCACAGCCCCCAGGCACGGCGCCCTGCACGGACCAGTCCCCTCCTGGGGGAGAGCCAGAACCCCCTCCCACAGCGCTCAGCACAGCCCGCGGCAGCCTGGAGTCGGGCCCCTTCCCTCTGTGCATCCCGGGGTCTAAACACTGGGACACAGGTGGACGGCACCCCACCCCGCCCCCGCCGGGGGCCATGGGGGCTCCGGGCCAGGGAGGAGGGCCGCCCTGGGAGGCGTGGCTAGCACAGGCCTGCACCACACCCAGAGGGTGGACAGGATCACGGCTGTCAGTCGAGACAGACAGGGACCAAAGCCGCCCCTGGGCACCTACCTCCACGAGCAAACCCCTCTGGCAGGCTCGGCCTCTCCCGCTCACCACGCCCACCCTCCGGATCTGCCCACAGGGGAAAGCAGCAATGGGCTGTGCATCTTTTCCTACCAGTTCCCAGGGAAATGCTTGGACTTACAATGTGTTCAGGTTTCTCAGCCCCCGGAAGGCCCCCGGCTGGATCTCTCTGATTCTGTTAAAGCGAAGATCCCTGTGAAGACACGAGAAGTGGATTATTTACAGAGAAATCCGCCAGTGTCACTGGTTCTGTGTCATCTCTAAACACTCAGTTTCCAAACAGCAATAAGGCATTTAAGAAATTAAATCTCCCAATTCAATCCTTGGCTGAATCAGCTCTGGGAAAAGACTGATAAAGACCCAAATATTTGTCTGAGTAACAGGCGAACCTGTTCACATTACAGTTTGTTTAAAAGGTAACTACGGGGAGATGTTGGCATTCAGTCGTTAAGTCGTGTCCGACTCTTTGCGACCCCCACGGACTGCGGCACATCAGGCTTCCCTTCCTTCACCATCTCTTGGAGTTCACTCAAATTCGCGTCCATTGAGTCAGTGATGCCATTCTCTTCTCCTCCTGCCCTTAATTTTTCCCAGCATCAGGGTCTTTTCCAGTGAGTTGGCTCTTCACAGGTGGCCAAAGTATTGGAGTTTCAGCTTCAGCATCAGTCCTTGCTATGAATATTCAGGACTGATCTCCTTTAGGATGGACTGGTTGGATCTCCTTGCAGTCCAAGGGACTCTCAAGAGTCTTCTCCAACATCACAGTTCAAAAGCATCAATTCTTCGGCACTCAGCCTCCTTTATAGTCCAACTCTCACATCCATATGTGACTACTGGAAAAACCATAGCTTTGACTATATGGACCTTTGTTGGCAAAGTGATGTCTTTGCTTTCTAATATGCTGTCGAGGTTTGTCACAGCTGTCCTTTCGAGGAGCAAGCATCTTAATTTCATGTAATCTTGATTCAGTTTGTGAGTTTGTGAGCCTGGTATTTCGCAAGATGTACTATGCATACAAGTTAAATAAATAGGGTGACAATATACAGCCTTGTTGTGCTCCTCTCCCAATTTTGAACCAGTCTGTTACTTCATGGAAGGTTCTAACTGCTGCTTCTTGACCTGCATACAGGTTTCTCAGGAGTCAGGTAATGTGGTTTGGTATTCCCATCTCTTTAAGAATCTTCCACAGTTTGTTGTGATCTACACAGTCAAAGGCTTTCACGTAGTCAATGAAGCAGATGTTTTTTGGAATTACCTTGATTTCTCTATGATCCAGCGAATGTTGGCAATTTGATCTCTGATTGTTCTGCCTTTTCTTAACCCAGCCAAACATCTGGAAGTTCTCAGTTCATGTACTGCTGAAGCCTGGCTTGAGGAATTTTATTTATTTTTAATTTAAGGATAATTGCTTTACAATATTGTGTTGGTTTTTGCCGTACATAACATGAATCAGCCATAGGTAGCTTGAAGGATGTTGAGCATAATCTTGCCAGCATGTGAAATGAGTGCAACTGTATGGCAATTTGAACATTCTTTGGCATTGCCTTTCCTCGGGACTGGAATAAAAATCGACCTTTTCCTGGTCCTTTTCCAGTCCTGTGGGCACTGTTGAGTTTTCCAAAGTTGCTGACGTACTGACTGCAGCTCTTGAACAGCATCATCTTGTAGGATCTTAAACAGCTCAGCTGGAGAGATAAGAGACGCCCCCGCCCACCCACCCCCACCAGCCCATGGGAATGCTCAGGTCTGTGTTAAGACAACAAACAGGACACATTTGCAGGGACTGGAGAAGGGAGTCGCCAGCGCACAGGCGTGGAGACTCTCAGTTCCTCCTGTAACTTCCGAGCTGGAACTCGCTGCTCCAGGAAGGGGTCTGGCCCCAACACTCAGAGTCACAGAGCTCACTCAGCAAGCGAACTGGGAAACGAGGCTATTTCACATGTACCTCTCAGCGTGTGAGATAAATGCATGAGTAGCACAGAGGCTAGACCGAGGGCCCGAGAGACCAGGGCCCCAGGTGGGAGCCAGTGGGTGGCGTCAGATGCGAACGCAGAGCGGCCGGGGTCGGGCCCGGGGCCGCGTGAGGGGCCGCAGGTCTGCTAAGCTGCCTGTTCCCACCCTCTCCAGCCTGAATTAAAAATCTATCAATTGAACAAGCAAGAGAGGCCCTGGAAATGAGACACAAAGACCGCTTTCTTTACCAAAGAGTCTTAGAAACATGAAAATTCCTTACTCACTGGTCCTACCTCTTCCATTATGGCTTGGACCGTGTCCCCCCAAATTCACGTGTTGATGCCAGACTCCCGGGGCCTGAGACTTGACCTTATTTGGAGAAGGCGTCCTTACAGGGGTGACCGAGTTAAAGTGAGGTCACTGAGGTGGCCCTGCTCCAAGGCAGCTGGTGTCCTTGCAGACAGGCTCGAGGGAAGGCCAAGGACTGCTGCAGATCTCCAGCACTGGGGGCCTGGCTCAGGGCCCCGCCACGGCCGCAGAAGGGGCCAGCCTTGACCTTGGGTGCACGCCTCTGGGACAGTGAGAGAAGGCTCCAGTCTAAGCCCTGCTCCTCCCCGTCATGGGTGCTCGTTAGGACGGCCACAGGGACTACGGGGGTTCTGGGGCAGCTCTCCTGGGATACTGGCTGAGCTCGTGCAGTGCTCACAATCTTGGCAAGAATCTCATCGGTTCTATAGCTCTAACTGATGACAGAACAGGTTCTAGTTCACGGCAGGATAAGGGCCTTTTGGGAAAGCGTTTGAACCCCTGAAACCGCCTCTGTCCACACTGGGCAGCGAGTGAAGCACGCTGCCTGTGGGTTTTGGGTCAAGTTCTCAGGACCCGGGCAACCACGGCCAGCATGGACCCGCTCCCAAGCTCAGGCTCCGTGATGACCCTGTCACCACCGACATGCTCCCCAGGAGCCCCCTTCCCCTGCACAGACAGCCTTGAGCTTTAATAAGCGGTAATTCACACTCATGTTCAGACCAGCATGGGCGGCTCCCTGGGGAGGAGCTGGGGGCAGACAGGAGCAGCTCTCCGGGACCCCAACCTTCCCCAAGGTTCCAGTGATTCTCTCGACATCAGCAGGCTGGAGAGGCACCACCGTCGCCAGGTTCCGTCCACCAGAAGCTCAGCGCGGCCTGTGGCAGCCCTGCCCCAGGCCCCGACCCCTGGGCAGCCTCAGGAGGCCCCAGCATCCTCCAGAAGTTCAGCACAGCCCATGGCGGCCCTGCCCCATGCCCCGACCCCTGGGCAGCCTCAGGAGGCCCCAGCATCCTCCAGAAGCTCAGCGCAGCCCGTGGCGGCCCTGCCCCAGGCCCCGACCCCCAGGCAGCCTCAGGAGGCCCCAGGGTCCTGCAGACGAGTCACAGCGCTGATTCTACCTCCTCCGCCATCGACACTTGGCAAGACCTGACTCCTCCAAGCTGAGCCCCGAGGGCCCGGTTGAGTCTGCAAATTGGACCTGGGATCCGACTCGTCTGTGACTGCCCAGCCCACCAGACCCACGCTGCCCGTAGCCCTCCTGAGGCCCAGGCCACATGCAGCCCCCTGACCAGGCCTGCAGCCCGCAGCTCCGTAAGCGGACCGTGCAGGGCAGCCGCTCCTAGTGCAGTGCATAACCAGCTTTATTGTTTCTAATTAACCAATTTAACTGTTCAGTTTTGGCCGCGACGGGGGCGGGCCTTCTCCAGCGGCAGGGAGCAGGGGCTCTCTCTGGTTTGGAGCTCGGGATTCCCATGCGGGGGCGTCTCCTGCTGAGGGGCTTGGCTTCAGCAGCAGGGGCGAGGCTCTGCAGTCCTGCAGGCGAGCCCTCGGGCTTCAGCAGCTGAGCCGTAGTGGCCGTGGCTGTCCGCAGCATGTGGAATCGCCCCAAACCAGGGATCAGCCCCGTGTGCCCCGCCCTGGCAGCAGGATTCTGACCCACTGGGCCACAGGGCAGTCCCGCAGCCAGCATTAACGCCTGTTCACGTTTTCTCCATCATAGAAAGGGTGAAGGTGTTTGTGGTTCATGATCAGAGACGGTACATCCCGAGACCCCGCTCTGTCCCCCACAGCTCACCTCCTCCCCTTTTGAGACTGCGCTTCCTCAACCTCCCACTGATCCTTTTTGAAGATACAAACAAGAACGTGTGTCTACTTCCCTCCCTTTCTTGCAGAGAAGGCTGCTCGCTGAGAACACGCTTTTCTTCAAAGGACAAACCTCAGAGCTCTGGACACGCCCCCTCGTCCTTTCAGGGAGTGACCGCGACCTTGCCCAGCACCCCCTCCTCCCTGCCCCCACTCCGAGCTATCCTCAGCACTGAACCGACCCACCGGTCCCCACGGACCCACCCATCCCCACCGGCCCATTGGTTCCCCACTAACCCACCGGTCCCCACCGACCCACCCATCCCCACTGGCCCATTGGTTCCCCACTGGCCCATCGGTCCCCACGGACCCACCCGTCCCCACCGGCCCATTGGTTCCCCACTAACCCACTGGTCCCCACCGGCCCACCCGTCCCCACGGACACACCCATCCCCACAGACACACCCGTCCTCACGGACCCATCAGTCCCCACCGGCCCATTGGTTCCCCACTGACCCACCGGCCCCCACCGGCCCACCCGTCCCCACGGACACACCCGTTCCCACAGACACACCCGTCCCCACGGACCCATCAGTCCCCACCGGCCCATCCCTTCACAAGTGGCCCATCCCTTCACAAGTGGCCCATCGCTTCCCAATAGGCTCAGAGACTCACATCGTCACTGATGTCTTCACAGGGCTGACTCCTAGAGGAGGAGCTGTTAGGCTGAAGGATAAATGCACGTCCTGACTGCTGACATCCGTGCACTTGCTAAGCGCCCATCAATCCACAAACACCCATGGGCCACACACCCCGTGTGCCACGGGAGCCCGGCCTCAGAATCTGCCCAATGTCTCGGGAGGTTTCTGCCCAACATTTAGGGAGGCAGCCCTCGGGAGCCCACTCTCAGAATCTGCCCAATGTCTCGGGAGATGGCCCTCAGGGTCCAGACCTGGGCTCTGCCCCCAGCAGGATGCGGAGCAGCCAGGGCCCCAGGAGCCAGAGGTTGACACACGAGAGCCTGCGGACCAGGCGGCTGAGGGCAGCTGCACCATTTGGGCAGGGGGCAGGGACCCCCAGAGCTGGGGGAGGGCAGAAACGTGGGAGGAGAAGGTCAGGGCAGCCTGTGGACCGTGGCGGCACGCGTACCCTCCGAGCACAGGTCCCCAGCCCCTGCACGGGTGCGCCCCCGGCCCTGGACACGGCAGAAGGGTTCAGTGCGTGGCCCGGGGAAGCAGTTCCAAAGCTCCACCCTGTGTACCCAAGTGCGTCCTCCTGGCCTTAGAAGGCTCCCTGGACGAGATCTGTGTCAGGGACTCGCTAATCCCCCTGAAGTGTGTGACCCACAGGTGCAACAGGCACCCACTCCCCTTCTGTACCCAAATTACTCAAACTTAAAAACACAAAGGGGATTCCCTGGTGGTCCAGTGGTTAGGACTCCAGCTTTTACTGTTGAGAAAACAGGTTTCATCCCTGGTCTGGGAGCTAAGCTCCCACAAGCCTTGCAGCACAGCCAAAAAAAAAAAAAAAAATTCAAGTAAAATAAACAAACCAACAAAAACAACAGTGCAGGTCAGCAGCAGAAGCAGCGTCTGCTGGTGAAGCGCTCGGGGCTGGGGAGGGGCTGTGGCGGGGCTGGGGCAAGGCTGTGGCAGACGAAGGCTGAGAAAGGCGGGCAGGGGCGGAAGGACCTGCGCCCGTCACGGGGCACAGTCCTGCTGAGGGGGGCTGGACACGCCGTCTCTGCGGGGACAGGGCCTACACAGACACGGGGCAGTTCAGTGTCCCCTGCCCCACGAGACGGGCGGTCTCTCCCAAGTGCCCAGGGCACACCTCTCAGCCCCACACCTGTTAAAGACCGCTTTACTTTCAGAGATGGAGCCGTCCCAGGCCGGGGAGTCCTGGCTACCCAGGCTCCGACCCTTGTCCCTCTCGCCGTAGCACAAGGTGACCCACGGCCAACCCTGAAGCAGACGGGCTCAGAGTCACAGAGGTCGGGGGTGTCCAGCCAGCGGAGCAAAAGGCCAGGCTCCCAAGTCTGCTTTTCCTCCCCCAGCCGTGCAGACTTATGCAAAACACAGAGAGCCTTGTCTGACGTGGGAGTAGTGTCTGTCTGCAGGGAGAGCGCGGGTGTTTCTGGGGGACAAAGAGGCCTCGCGGGGTCAGCTGTGCAGATGGCGGGGCAAGTCTAGGGCACCGGAGGACATGCAGGCCCTTCCCCAACGGAACCCGCAGGGCCAGGGGGCACGGCCCAGTGGAATTGTGCTCCCCGAGGGCTGGTGGTTCCCGCCAGGAGGGCAGGTGTCGAGGTCTCCGCTGACCGTCACCCAGAGGATGGCCCCCTGGAGCCCTCCCAGGGGTGGACAACATGCAGGCCCCTGGGGGTGACCAGGGCGGGTCCCTCCATCCCCAGGAAGAGCTCCAAGTTTCCCACCGCGTCCGCTCTCCATCCAGAACCTCAGCTCCCAGGAAAAGGCCGCATGGGCGGGGGCAGAACAGGCATGCGGGACGTGGCATGCTGAGCCTCATTTCTGTCGTCTCCCCATCCAGAATTTAAAGCTCAGGAAACAAGGGGCCCTCTCTCAGCTCATGGGCACAGAACTCGCTCGGGGAGCTGTGGGGTGGGGGGGCTCCCTCAGCTCTGCTGATGGGTGCACAGCCTCCTGGAAGGACCCAGGATGGATCCCGAGCCATCACCATCTCCTAGCCGAAAGGTCCTCCTGTGAGGCCCCCCACCCGAGGACTCCAGGCTAACACAGGGCTCAGAGCTCCGACAAGACGGCAGCCCCTTCAACAAAGAAAGGGATGCTCTGCTTGGGGCAGGGTCCCCACCCTGCTGGGCCCACCGCCTCAGCTCAGGGTCCTGAAGGAGAAAACCCATCAATTCGGCCAGGTTTGGTTCACCGGGTAATATCTATGAATAAAGAGCAAGGCAAAAAGCCACGGTTTTCTTCTGACAGAGACTTTTTAAAAACACTGAAAAAATGATTCAAAGCACAGGACAGAAAATTACTTCAAAAGAAAACTGACTTTGGGAAAGAAACCGAGGTACTGATTCATTCACAGGAAGGACATACATAAACACGCTTCTTCGGGTTTGGCCTTAAGGTTCCAGCAGCTAGAAAGAGCAGCCAGGAGGAGCTGAGAATGCTTCAGCAAACGAGGGGAGAGGAGAGCTCACAGCGTGGGGAGGACCGGGGTCTCCACCTGCCAGCCTGCGAGGACCACGGCGCAGCAATCGCGTCTGTCACCCTGAAAATATCACTGATCCTGACGACCTAGGGTGGTTCTAGAGATGGGGGCTCCGAGAACAGCCCTCGGCAACTAAAAAAAGAGTCCAGGAGAGTGGACACTCCAGGTTTGCCACCTCCGCAGCCGCCCCGGAGCCAGCGGAGAGCTCACTGTTCAGATCTGGACCAGCTCCATCATCAGACCTGCCTGTGCACTCATGTGCTTGTGTCATTTGTTACAAATCTCCGTGGTGTCACCGTCACCGGGCCCCCAGTGAGCACGCGCAGGGACCGACCCCTCGGCCCGACCAAGCTCCTCCCACCCCGGGACGCGGGGAAGCCCCGGATGAAGGCGCACCTGCCGGGCTCAGGAAGCCACCTCCTTCTGGCAGAGCCCGCGCCGGGCACTTCCACGGCCAGGCCCCACAGGACAGGTGTGCCTGACTGTCCGCCGAGAGGCCAGGCAGAAAGATGCTCGGGTGTCGGCCCACGTGGTCTCCATGGCGACCTCTCCACTAGCCGAGGGCGGAGCCGAAGCAAAGGGCCCCTGTCTTCTCGCGGACACCTGCGTTCACGCACCATGGTCTGCATCTACGACGTCCGGAAACATCACTCTTCTGTTTTCAACCGTTTTAAAAAATGCAAGAGGCCTCCCTGGTGGCTCGGTGGTGAAGAGTCCACCTGCCAAGGCTGGAGACACGAGTTCAGTCCCTGGTCGGGAGAAGCCCGCGCACCACGACTCCTGCGCCTGCGCTCCAGATTCTGGGAGACGCAAACGCTGAAGCAAGGACGCCCTGGACCACCGCCCTCCACAAGGAGAGTCGCCACCGCAGCGAGAGGTCCGCACACCGCAACTAAAGACCCAGCACAGCCAAAAACAAGTCAATTAATTTATTTTTAAAAAACGTGCAATGCAAGGTTCACAGGACAGTGAAAGGGCCGGCCAGCCACGGGCGCGCGGTCTGGAGGGGGTGTGGTGACGGCCCAGGAGATGAACCTCACTGTCGGGACCTGTTCTCAGGCTTAGGATTAGTGCAAACGCTAATCCTAACCCGCCCCGGCCCCGCCTCACAAAGGAACAGAACGCGTCTGCTGGTTCACGCACGCCAGTCCTCTGGGTTTCGCCCAAGCTTCTCCCACGACTGTTTAAAAATGAAATCAGTATTTCTTCTGTTTTCCAGACCCAAACTGGCCGGCGCCATCTACCAGAGACTTTCCCAGGGCCGAGTCTTCGCGTCCCAGGAAGCCCCCGGAGCAGGGTGAAGCCGAGGACAGCGTGTGATCAGGGTAAGGGCCCCCCCCCGCCCCCCGCCCCTCTCCCGCGCACATGGCGCGCCGGAGCAGTGGCCTGGACAACCGTGAAATCCGGGCTGCCCAGCTCAGCGAGTCAGAGCAAACACGGCGGCCCGACCTCCTCCTGATTAGCAACAGCCCAGCGAGCAGCGCGCACGGCTGGTTCACAGCAGAGCCGCGCCAGGTCCGCCCAGGCGTGGGAAGCGGACTCCGCTCTGCCTCTGCCGGGGCGGAGGGTCCTCCTGCCTCGAAAACAGGGGCGGGCGAGGCGTCTCCCCGCGGGAGGAGCCCGCCGTGGCGCCCTGCAGAGTCTGGGGCTTCCGCTTGGGCCTGTGGAAGCCCGAGTCTGCGCGGCTGAAGACGCGGGGCTGGGTGCGGGCCTCGGGGCCCTCCTGGGCTGCTGGCGGGACTGTGTGGTTTTAGCGCCCGAGGAGCCCTGTCCAGGGGCTCATCCAGGCCTCGCGTGGGAGTCGGGAGGAGTCTGTGAGCAGGTGTGCACACGTGTGTCCACGGACATGCCCCCGACAGCCAGGCTGAGGGGGTGCCCTGGTGTCCCAGTCTGGCAGCAGGCGGGGTCACAGGGGAAGCCCAGGCATCCAGGTCCGAATCTCCGCCCTGCTCTCTGCTGGACCAAGCCTTGACCTCTCCCATCCGCAGTTTGCTCATCACTGAGGAAGGGGACGGGGGCCACACCACTCCCGTGAGACTGGGACCGGCAAAGCGCGAGACTGGCCGCTGACCTGACGGGGAGGAGGGGGGCCGAGGGAGGGGGCACAGGTCACAGGGATGCCCGCGGACAGGGACAGGCCACGCCTGCTGCACGTGGGGGAGCCTGCATCTCACACTCAGAGGAGAGGCGCAGAGAAGGGAGTTCACTGGCCTGAAACCAAACGGCCCAACCAGGCAGCCCAGGAGGGCATCAGGCCTCATCCTCCACGCTGACCACGTGTCCCTAAGACCCCGCTTCCTGGCCCAGCCTGTCAGCCCCCAGCAATGCAACCTGACCCCATCAGCATGTGTGTGCATGTGTGTGTGGGGAGAGACTGGGACTGACTGACCACCGCTAAGGGCAGACTTATTGTGGAGTGAGGCCGGCAGGTCCACAGTCTGCAGGCAGGCCGGGGGGCTGGACATGCGGGGAAGGGCCACTGTCTGCCCCCAGGCCCAGCTTGCGTCTCTTCCCCAAAGTCCTTCAGCTCTCGGGAGGAGGCCCCCCTGTGCTGTGGAGGGCACTCCAGGTCTCTCAAAGGTCTTGACGTACATATCCATCTCCTCTAAAAGCATTTTCACAGAAACCTCTAGGATAACACTCGACCCAGCATCTGGGGACTGTGTCCCGGCAGGATGACCCAGAACACTAAGCAGCACAGGCACCCAGGCGTGAGACACAGCCTGCTGGCTACGGCAGGCGCCATCACTCACACAAGGGAACGGGTGAGGTTGTTCCCACAGAGACAGCCAGACGCGCCTTTGAGTTCAGCAAAGTAAACGGATCCATCGTGTTATCCTGCCGGACGCTCACCCGACACTTGGCTGACCAGCAAGCGGACAGTCATGGGCCCCTGCACAGACCAGGCCCGGGAAGGGAATCTCTGGTTCCACCACACAGGCTGACCTTCGCCTGCTATTGCAGTTAACACCACAGAGGAAACGGACCAAACACGCAATCAACAAGTCCTGGCACCAATCAGTTACCCTCCACCCAGAGCCTTCGGGAACATCTCACCCAGGCGGCTTCCTGCACACACAGAACTTAAGTCTTCAGGAAAACAGGACACGCAACCCCAGACAATTACTGAATGAGAACACACTCTAGGGAGCAAATGTGTCATCTCATCAGTCAGAAAATAGCACAGGAAAACAGAAGAGTGGAGCTAAATAAACCCAAGAGGGCTGACAAGGGCTGGGTCTGCAGTGAGTCGTCAGGAGGGGCTCTGAAGGAGGGGCATGCAAAGGAGCCCTGTGACGGACACAGAGTTCGGCCCCAGGCGAGGCGGTCCCTCCTGGAGCCTGGCTCCAGTCTCAGCCGGGGGCCTCCAGACTCACCGGGGGACCTCCAGTCTCACCTGGGGACCCTCCAGCCTCAGGGGACCCTCCAGACTCACTCAGGGGACCTCCAGTCTCAGTCGGGGACCCTCCAGACTCACTCAGGGGACCTTTAGTCTCAGCCTGGGGACCCTCCAGCTTCAGGGGACCCTCCAGACTCACTCAGGGGACCTCCAGTCTCAGCCGGGGACCCTCCAGTCTTGCTCCAGGGACCACGACGCCAGCCTGACCCACAGTGCTGGCGTCTCCTTGCAGGAATGCTGGCCTAGTCCTCCCAGTGCATGATGTTCAGACTTCTCACGGTCTCAAAGTCCTTCTCAGTGAGAAATCGAGAAGCTTTACTGCAGTGCCAACTGTATACAAAGAACTGGGTTATCTCAGCACCAGGATCCTGAAAAGAACGGAGAAAAGAATCACTCTGATCATTTCCTGTTGGGTTTCCTTCTCCCCAGACCTAGTTGAGCAAGGCCACCAGACACAGAGCTCTGAGAAACTGCAGAAAATGAGAATAGGGCTTCTCTCGGGCTAAGGAAAATAACGAGGAAGCTGGACTTTAAAATCAGTGCATCCGAATTTAGGAGGAAAGAGACCTGAGTCTAAGATCTCTTCCCTGGCTGTCTCCTTTCTATAGCCTTCCGCTGGACTTCCAATCCCACCCGTGAACCAGGGGGAGTGGGGGTGGAGAGGGGAAGGACCGGGGACAGATCTGCATTGAGATAGAGGAGCAATGACTACAACACGGAGCGTGTCTCACGGCAGTGGGGTCTACTCAACTCAGCACGCGTGCCTGATACTCACCAAGGACACCAAAATGTTGGGGGGCGGTGGAGGGACAGACAGGCGGATGGATGGATGGATGGATGGAAGGGCAGATGGATGAATGGATGGACAGATGGAGCAACACAGGCACTGACCCGAGAAAATGACACAACACAATGACACGCACAAGAAAACACACACTCAGGATTAACAATGGGCCCCGTGAGCCGCGCCAGTGCAAGCATCCCACATATCGGAATAAGTAACAATGATGACTAACTGCATCCACTTTAACTGCTATTTTTAAAAGTTAAAAAGCTGCTCAGCTGGAATTTTAGAAATACCATCCACTGCAGGAAGTGACAAGTCTAATCCGGGCTCTTCCCCTAAAGGAAGCTGCAACCAGGAAGAGAAGCATAAATTCACTAGTGCTGCAAATAAGGCAGCCCGCGTTCCTGGGGGAAAGCTCACTCTCCTGCATCAGTCCTGTCTCTGCATAAAGGTTACTCCCACCCAAGCGCTGTGCCTGGTCTCCCTTTTGCCCGCGAAAAGGGAAAACAGCAATCCAAACAGTGCAGAGGCAAAATCTTCCCATCTCTACCAACAACAGGCTTTCATTTGTTTAAAGTAACTGAATTTTCATTCACATCGTTACTTCTCAACAAATACATCAGAGCTGTGCAGAAAAGACATTTTAGGAAAGTGGGGAAGCTCAGGAACTCACAATCACAGAGGGCTTCCTGGTTCCAGGACCAGGAGAGGCACCCTCCACCTGCTGTCTCACAAGGGGGCTGTAGGTGCCTCTTAAACATTTGGGTTTGGCCCCTCAGAGAAAGCTGCCTGTGTAAAACGCACAGGAAACTAGCCTAGCAGTATTTCCTGTCTGCATCACACGTGTCTGCTCCAGTTAAAGGCAGGGCCCACGATAACTAGCTAGCTCTGCGCAAGCCCCAGCATCCCAGCTCTCTCCCCAGAACTCCCGGGGCACAGTCACCTTCCTGTCTTAGGGAAATGAACCCAGATGTGACCAGAACAATGGCTCTCACGGCAGAGGATCCACCGTGCAGGCTGTGTCAGGAGATGCAGGTGCATCCCATTCTCCACGCCCAGGACGCCCGTGCAGGTGTGGACCTGCCTTCCAGAGAGTGCGCATGCGGAAAGCTGGGATAAGACCCTGCAGGGTTGGGCCACGCCCACAGGCCACGCCCCACGTCAGAGGCCCTGTGACCACACGCCACGCCCCCAACTACACCCATGTAGGCCACACCCACATGCCACGCCCCCGAAGACCACGCCCTGCAGGCCACACACCACAGATCACTCCCCACAGGCCACGGCCCCAGGCCACATCTTGCAAGGCCGCAGGACTAGCCGAGCTGTCCCTGCCCCCCCGCGTGGGTCCGTCCCCCCAAACTTGGCCTCCGTCATTAAAACTGTGGCTCTTCTAGCTCCCTCTCCCTGCCCAGGAGACCAAACCAAAGGCAGCCGTGTCCATGTCCACGCCCAGCACCTGGCCTGCAATACCTCCACCCTGAAGGGTCCTCCTGGCATGTCTCAGAGAAAAATTAAATTTAATGACTCTGAACTTGATGGAACCTCAAAGGCAAGATACTTTCTCCCCTGAGAGGGTCAGATGGGGACTGCAGGAGTCCTGTACTGGCTGTTCCTAACCGACCACATAAGCCCTGACACCCTGACCCCTAGGAGGGCCTGGAGGCGCGAGGGGGACTTTGCCTGGCAGGCAGCAGGTCCCCAGGCCTTGAGGTCACAGTGCCTCCACCTGGAGCATGGAGAACACTGTGTGCCCGTCGTCCCCAGACTCCCGCCTTGAGAAGGTCCCCACTTGCTGAAGCCCACCTGTGCGCCCACCCATCTTCGAGCAACCCTATCGTCAGGGAGCTCAGAGATGAGACGTGAGCTAGTGTCCTTTTCAGGGTCTATCTGGTGCCGTGTTGCTTGCATTTTTGTGCCCTTTGTGGGTGACTCTGCTGTTTAAAACCTCCCCCATCATAGTGCTGAAGGACATCTGGTCATGGAGAAACGCTGTGTAGGGGATGCGCCTCCTCCAGGCACAAGCTGTGTGCTCTGTCCTGAGCCCCATCCATGCTGATGCGTCAACAACAGATGCTCAACAGGCGTCTGAAAAAGGAAGCTCAGGAAACCACAGATCAAGTGGTGACCACGCTGTGACCAGGGCCTGGCTGGACCCTGACCCTGCATCTGCTGGAGCAAGGTTTCCTGGTGGCTAACTCTCACAATTCCAAGAATGATGAGAATCAACCTGAAACTCTCCCAGCTCCTCCCTCCGCACATCTCAGGGCCCTGAGGTGACCAACAGCCCAGCAGGAACGCCCAACCTCGGGCCAGAGACCTCAGACCCCGCAAGAGACACGCCACAGCCGGGGCAGCCGAGACCCAACGTGAGGCAGGGAGCCCAGGGAAGGGCACAGCTCTCGGGATGTGCTGAGACCAAAGCCTCCGGAGAGAGAATCAGTGATGGTCGTCAAAGCAGGGCTATGGGCGAGGAGACATGCGTGTGCACACCGCGTCTCCAAGGTCAGTGTGAGAGGCACCCTGGAGACCACGCTCCCCACCAGGTGCCACGGGAACCTCCTCCCTCCACAGACACATGCTTGGCTTGGCATCAACTTGTTGGTTCAGTGGGAGATGAGCCGTGGTGCAAACAGGGGACACCTGTCCTCGCAGAAACATGGACTGTGTCCAGGGAGGAGCTGGAGCAGGAGAAGCCCATAACATGCAGACCAAGCAGGTTATACGCGTGCCCCGAAGTCAGCAGATTACACACGTGCCCCAAAGTCACGGAAACATGGACTGTGTCCAGGGAGGAGCTGGAGCAGGAGAAGCCCATAACATGCAGACCAAGCAGGTTATACACGTGCCCCGAAGTCAGCAGGGAGATAACCCACGAGGCCTGCAGATTATACACATGCCCCAGAGGCAGCAGATTACACACATGCCCCGAAGTCAGCAGGGAGATAACCCACAAGGCCTGCAGATTACACACGTGCCCCAGAGTCAGCAGATTACACACGTGCCCCAAAGTCATCAGATTAACACATGCCCCGAAGTCAGCAGGAAGATAACCCACGAGGCACACAGAGGCCTTCTGAGGTAGGTGTGCAGCAGCAGAAGAGTGGAAACAAAGAAATGACCTGCAGAAAGAATTTGATTCAATAAAGTTGGCAATTCCAAAAAATAAATACTGAGTGGCCATTAACAAGGACAGTGCAGACCTCTAATTACTGCAGACACAGGGCCACCGCATGCAGTGGGTGTGGACAGCTGGACACAGATCCCCATCTGATGTCGGCAGGCAGATGGCCAGTAGGTGGGGGAGCAGATACAGAGATGGATACGCAGATGGAGAGACGACGACATGCAGACAGAGAAACAGGCCCACAGACGCACAGACGACAGGTGACCCAAGAACAGAGCTGGCGGACAGACGGACAGAGCTGCAGGTGTGGACAGATGCACAGACACCCCGTGACTTCCTGTCCGTGTACACTCACACGACTGCTCATGTATCTGAAGGGAGCCCAACAGGCTAACACTTTTCTCAAATAATAGGTGAGTCATTTATTTTGGTGTTTCTGTCTGTATGTTCACGTTTTTCTGCCATGAACACGTGTAGCTCACATAAAAGTATTCAAAAGCACCTAGTAAAGGGAAAGTAAACAGGAGGAGTGAGGGCAGCTCTCACAACTCTTGTCGTCACCTCCTGGGGGGACAGGGTACCCCCAACCCGGCTGGTAACCGCTGTGCCTCCGGCCAACCTCCACCCGCAAGGACAGCAGGCCCTGAGAGAAGGCGGCCAGCGAGCTTCCAAGGACCCCGACCGCTCGCACACTGCGCCTCCGGGCAGAGGGCAGGGCGCACCCAGGGGCACCGTCAGACTGGTGTCCAGTGGCGGGAGACGCCGCTGGCATCCTGGGCAACAACCTCAGAAACATGGCTGATTCCTGGAGCCCAGAGGTGGAGGATCCACCCTGAGGATGGGGGATCCCCCATTTCCACCCGTCAGCCCCTTTACTGCCTCTCCTGTTGCCCCTGGAACTACCCAGGACCCACACCAACCCACTGCCTCATCCTGGGAGGAAACCCTGGGTCCGGGACTTGGCTTCCAAGCAATCCAGCCATGATCTATGGGTCACAGCGCTGAGGCTGTTCACCACCTGCCATGATGGTTACACGGGGCAACTCAGAGATGTACAAAACCCTTGTCAGAAGAAGGAAATTAAAGCTTTTAACCACCTGATGCGAAGATCTGACTCACTGGAAAAGACCCTGATGCTGGCAAAGTTTGAGGGCAGGAGGAGAAGGGGGTGATGGAGGATGGGATGGTTGGAAGGCATCACCGACTCAGTGGACATGAATTTAAGCAAACTCTGGGAGCTGGTGAAGGACAGGGAAGCCTGGCGTGCTGTAACCCATGAGGTCGCAGAGTCGGACATGACTGAACACCCGAACAACCACCACCTCTGTTAACCTGTGATGGTGTCCGCTGCAGCCCACAGCGGGGTCTAAGCCAAGGGGGACAGAGGAGGAAGCATCAGATGACCGAGGGCACGGAGAGCAACCTCTCTGTTCCCCAAGTGAGGGAGCCAGGGGCCCCCCGTGAGGCACGGCGCCCGGAGAGGAGAATGCGGCGAGGGCAGCAGCCAGAAGCCGCTGTCCAGCCCGGGCTCGAGGGAAGCGGGAGGTGCCCCAGAGGCTGGGTCCTCCCGGGCACAGAGGCCCCGAACAGCAGCCCCAGAGCGTGCGCACCAGGTGCGGAGGGCACCCAGAGCCCACTGGGCAACCGTGATGAGTCCCGAGGGCAGCTGAAGCCCTGGCCCCTCACCGTCATCGCCCGCCTGCCCTGGCCCACCCCTGTCCCCCGGCTCAGCCTAGAGCCACAGATCCGGGGTGGACAGGCCTGGGTCCTGGGTTGCTGGTAGAGCGCTGCTGCCTTAAAGGGCCAGACAGGAAAGGCATTGCTGTGTCACAACCATGCAAGTCTGCCTTTCTAGCTAGAGGGGTGGTGGACACCCCAGGCCACTGTCCATGGGCGGGCTCTGCAGACCTGGGCGGAGCTGAGTCTCCAGCGAGAGGCCTGGTGAGGGAGGCAGGTTTAATCCCCCAAGATCCTGCACCTGCTCATTGGCCCCGGGCTGAGGCCCCGCCCAGCACGACAGCACCCACAGGCAGATGGGGACAGCGGGGCTGAGTGACTCTCAGTTTTATAAACTCTAGACTCGGGCCTGTGGATGCATTATCTGATTACTTGCTTTGTAGGACATGGGTGCGGAAACATTTAATGAAGGTTTTTACGAAATTACAAAAAGCAACAGGGAGTTCTGAAAAAGGTGGGCGAACAGGGCCCAGACTCACTCTCTGTCTGAAACAGCCAAAGAGCCGACAAAATACACAAAACGACAGTTTTTGAGATGCCGTGTGTCGGTCAGCAACGCATAGGGTCCCGACAGCAAAGCACAGGGTCCCAACGGCAACACACAGAGTCCCGACGGCGTAAGCACAGGAGGCGAGCCCAGAACCGGCCCGCGTCGCCGCCCGGGAGAGGAGGCACGCTGTCTGCGGAGAACCCGGACTCCGGGACACTGAGGTCCAGGGGCAGACACCAGGAACCCGGGGCTTCGAGCGTGCAGATGGTAAAACCAGAGCAGAGAGCAGCAGAAAGAGAACAGAAAACCCAAAGAGGAAAAAGCAGTGAATCCAAAAGCTGGGTTTTGGCAAAGATCGATGAAACTGAAAAACCTCTAGGCAGACTGATCAGGACAAAAACACATTTCTGACTTTGGGAATGAGACCTGATCCCTACAGACCCTCGGTGTTGAGACGATGATGAGGGCCAACTTTCCCGTGTGACGTGGCCAAGCTCCCCTCTCCCTAGGCTCACCGGGGAAGGAACAGCCCTGACAGGCCTGTGTTTACTGAAGAATCTGAAGTCACGGTTTAAAACCCTCCCACAAAGCCACGGCGAGCGCAGCCGGGGGCTTCCCTGGGAAGCAGGACCAGACGTTTAAGCACCGCTAAGCCCCTCCACTCACCCGAGCTCTCCCCAGAGCCCGACGGGAGCCGTGCCCTGCACTCCCTCTGCGATATGCAAACCAGACAAAGACATTCCAGGAAAGGAAAACAAAGCCCGAGTCCCTGGTGAACAGACGCAGGCGTGTCCAGCCGCTGGGGGGACGCGGGGGGCAGGGCGCAGAGGCTCGTTATCCCGATTGTGGCGATGGCTGCAGAGCGCTGATCCCTGGGTGCGCACCCCCAGCACAAGCGGCTGCTTGCGGCCGGATCACCAGGAGGCTTTTCCCTTTCCAAGTGAAAATTCACCCAGACAGCAGTCAGAAAGGGGGCCATCGTCACCAGCTAAGCTTCCACCGTGGACTTACCAGTGAGCCAGGGGGCTGCCTGTGCGCCTCCGAGCTCCGCGGGCTCCCACCCCACCCACAACCTGGTTCCGGCTCCCCCAGGGCTGAGCATCCAGACGCCACCCCTCTCCTAACAGAGCTGGTCACCCAGCGGCCACCAGACCGGGACAAGCCCCCATCAACACAGGCGTCTGAAGGACATCAGGCAAGGGCAAGCAGAGCCTGGGGACACAGTGTCCGCCCAGGGTCTTTGGGGAAAGTTCTTCAGGTCGGCGTCTCCTCCTCCCTACCCCTGAGGGAGCTGAAAAGCAAAGGGGAAGACGCAACAGTGTCCAGAATAGAGGAACTAATCAAATCTGCAGGGTTAACTGACCCTGTGTCTGAGCCGGGAAGGGGAGCCGAGAATTAAGTCCTGAAACAACTGACACATTCTTACCTAAACTTTTTGCCGGTTTTGATTCAGTCACGTGAGTAATTGTTGGACTGAACTATCTCGGGGCTTCCCTGTATTGTCTGCGGACAGGTGGCATCTGACCAAGAGAGGGACAAGTGTGATTTCTGTCTTTCCACATTAACTCCAAATAAAAGGTTAAATTAAATAAAATTAAATATCAAAAGGCAGAGACACCACTTTGCCAACAAAGGTTCATCTAGTCAAGGCTATGGTTTTTCCAGCAGTCATGTACAGATGTGAGAGTTGGACTATAAAGAAAGCTGAGTGCCGAAGAACTGATGCTTTTGAACTGTGCTGTTGGAGAAGACTCTTGAGAGCCCCTTGGACTGCAAGGAGGTCCAACCAGTCCATTCTGAAGGAGATCAGCCCTGGGTGTTCACTGGAAGGACTGATGCTGAAGCTGAAACTCCAATACTTTGGCCACCTGATGCGAAAATCCGTCTCACTGGAAAAGACCCTGATGCTGGGAGAGACTGAAGGCAGGAGGAGAAGGGGACGACAGAGGCTGAGATGGCTGGATGGCATCGCCGACTCAACGGACTGGAGTCTGAGTGAACTCCGGGCGTTGGTGATGGACAGGGAAGCCTGGTGTGCTGCAGTCCATGGAGTTGCAAAGACTCGGACACAACTGAGTGACTGAACAGCAGCAAAAGAAACGCGAATCCCTGGACTCACGAACTTAGAAAGGTCATGAGTTAGCGATGATGCTGCTTTAAAAGCATTCTCTCACCCACTGACAGGCGACACGTGGTGTGTGGTTACCAGTCCACGTCCAAGGAGGAGCCCCAGGGAGCTGTCAGCCGCAGAGACACACGGTAGCCCACGGGGAGCCCCGCGTGGCCCCAAAGCGGCGAGCCCAGCACTGCCCACTGCTTTTAGATGGGATCCAGCCCAAACTGCGTTTTCTTGTGTACTCCAAAGCTACGACACTGTCACAGTTAAAATGCTCGTTAAGCCTGGACGCTAAGCTGGGCGACCTGACACGCGGGCGCTGGAGGCCCCAGCGCCTCCCCGGGAGCACGCAGGGAAGGGCGGGGGACCAGGCCGACCGGAGCTGGGGCGACCTGCTAGCTCTGCCCGGGGCCGCGGCCCCCAGGCCTTCACCACGGCGTCCACCACAGCGTGCTCCTGTGACCAGCGCCCGGAAGAGCCCGTCTGGCCAGTGGGAATAAGCACATGGGCGAGGGCTGGCCAGTGGGAATTGGCACATGGGCGAGGGCCTTCCAACTTTCACCCAGTTTTTCAACCTGATGAGAAGCAGCTCTGGAGACGGGGATCCTATGTCTGTTCTGCTGACACTTGAATTTGTCACCTGGAACGTGTGCGCAGAGGCTCTGTGCAGCCGCCGCCTCTCGAACAAGAGGCCCGCGTTCCCCAGGCAGGGACCCGCCCCCCTCCAGCCCTGGCGTTGCCGGGTGGGGCAGAGCCTTCCTGGGCCCCCGCCTGCCACCGCGGGGGTCCGGGGGGCACACACGCATGTGTTGGCACAGTCCCCAGGCCCCTGCTTGTGAGCGAGGCTCGTCCCCTTCGCTGAGGCCTCCAGGGAGGAGGCCAGGGTGTCGCCAGGCAGAGAGGATGAGTCACAGGACGGAGCGAGGGGCCCGGGAGCACAGGGGGCAGAAGAAGCCACGAGTCCTGGCGTCTGGAACCTGGACGAGGCCAGAGCTGCCTCTGGTTCCAGGGTCAGCAGCCTGTGCGGTGCTGTCTTTTTACAACTATTTCCTGACCCATTAACGACACAAAGGAGGGGGGCTTCCTACCGCCTGCCGGCTGCAGCTTCCCAAGGGCATCTGCCAAAGTCAAGCTGTGTCCCAGCTGAGCAGGGACCCAGGTCCTGCTCCCGACCTGCGGTGTCTCGGGCCCCCTGGAAGCTTCCTCAGTGCCTGAGGTCTTCCCTCTGCCCACAGTGGGCTGGGCGTCCGCGGAGCTGAGGGCTCTGGATACCGCAGGGCTGTTAGTGGTGGGAGGAGGTACTTGGTCCGCCACCATTTTGGAAAAATAAACCACCAGCATGCATGTACTTAAAAAATGTTCCTATGGTGCTTTTGAAGCGCATTTGAGCTGTACTGGTAAAAGCTCTGATTTCATCCAGCAGGCCATCTAAAGCAGGAATCCGTTTCAGGTGAGCCTCAGGCTGCAGTCAAGGTCCCGGCTGGCATGGGTGTCCTGCAGGAACCACGGCCCCAGTCACAGCTGCTCACATCTGCTGACTGGGTCCATCACCCACCCCGCCAGGGAGGAGAGGCCAGCCCAGCCCGGGGCCAAGTGCATCCTCAGGTCAGCAGAGAGAGAGGGAGCTCCCCAAGCCCCAGGAAGACAGGAGACGGGGCAGGTCAGCAGTTCCCTGCTGGAGACCCCAGGCCCCTCCTGACCTGACGGGACCCCCCCCTCCTCCCTCCTGCCACCTGTTGGCAGAGACCTCAGCGCCCTGCACAGAAGAGCTCGTAAGAAACTGGGTTCTCCCATCAGCCAGGTCCAGTGCGGGGCCAAAAGGAAGGCAGGGGCCCGACCCATGCTGGGGGCCCCACCAGTACCTTCTCCGAGTGTGGAGAAGGCGCAGACCATGGGTGCCCCCGGCCTCCTGCAATCCCCCGGCCAGGCGCACCTGAGTGGTCACCCTCATCACAGGGCTGCGGGGCCTCCCTCCCTGGTGCCCTCGTGGACCAGGGACCCCGCAAGGTGGGGGCTGGAACGCGGCTCGGGCCCAGACAGAGAGGCCATCAGAAGCAGGCGGAAGTGGGGCCAGCTGTTTGGTTGGCGGCCTGACCCCGGGGAGGCACTCTCAGCAGCCCCCTGCCTGCTGTGGGCCAGGCTGCACTCCCCCAGCCCACGTCCCCAGGCCCCCTCCAACACCAGGGCTTCCTGTCACGTGGATGGTGGCTTTGGAGTGGCCTGGACTATGGGATGGGGGTGATTCCCATGACCTCGCAGAGGAGGCGACAAGAACAGATTAGAAGGGGGGTGAGGGGCAGAGGGAGACTCGTGAGGCAGCAGGTATAGAAGGAGATCCCCCAAAGGCCCGGGCCGAGGGGAGGACAAAGTGGGCAGAGTGAGGATGCCACCGTGCATGTTTGTCACCAGCTGTTAATCCCCACCATGATGAGCAGAGTGAAATACTCAAAAGTATTTTGAAATATTCAGTCGAGCTGAGCGTATGACACCCGGTGCTGAAGGGCTCTGAAACGCTGCGGCGCCAGAGCGCGGGGACCCCAGACGGCAGGGTGGCCAGGATCCCTCTTCTACGGTTCCCAGTCAAACTAGAATCACATGCTTTGGACCAGGGTCTGCTCTCAGACCAGGATTTCTAACCCCCAACCACGAAGCAGAACGATCCTCTCTAGGGCCCCACACAGGCACACCCCTGAGACACCATGATGGGGGGACAAGTCTGATGCTCCTGGTGATTCTCAGTCAGTCTTTCCGGGGGGGCTGAGGGGACGGGGGAGAGGAGAGAGTCCTGAAAGCTAAGGGATAAGTGATGGTTGAACAGGCCAACGGACTCCGGGGCCAAAGTCTTCCCTAACCCTCACATCCTTTCAGTCCCCAATTGTTCCCAGATCATACTTTGGATGGAGAAGAACAGCAGTCGCAGGAGAGCAGAGCCCTGGGAGAGGAGCTCAGAGCAAGCACGGGCTACCTCTGCACAGGCGGAGCCGGTGACGTCACTGCGTCCCAACGAGCAGCCCCCCAAGAAGGCTCCAGACTGGACCCCAGACCCCAGAGCAACACCCCTCCCCAGTGGGCCTTCCCGCCAGGATCGGCTCCTCCATGAGACCCCACCCACCACCACTGTCTCCCTCTGGGCTCGCAGTCCCAGACCCCCAGCTGAACCCTTCACAAAGGACTCAGTTCTCCCGCGTCCCAGGTCTACACTGGCACGGATGGGAGCCTCCTCCCCAGGTGCCTGTGTCTACACAGCTGTAAGACAGGTGTGTGTTCACACCACAATTCTCCAGGCTGGAATACTGGAGTGGGTAGCCTATCCCTTCTCCAGGGGATCTTCCCAACACAGGGATATAACCTGGGTCTCCAACGTTGCGGGTAAATTCTTTACCAGCTTAGCCACAAGGGAAGCCCAATTTAGGATTTCCTGGTGGCTCAGACAGTAAAGAGTCTGCCTGCAATGCTGGAGACCAGGGTTCAATCCCTGGGTCAGGAAGATGGAAAGAATTGACAACCATGAAACTCCCGGAGGTTCTGTGGAGAATCTCACCGCCCGCAGGACGCTGGTGGGCCCATTCTGGCTCTACCACAGTCATCTTTTAAAAATACTGTCTTTTTAAAAAAGCAATTAAGACGTGAGGGCAAAGCACAGTACATGTATTTGACTCTGGCGGGACGTGAAAAAACGGCTTCAGGGTCCGCGTTTTTCCCACTGACTCACCGAAGAGTTAAATCACGGCCTCCAGAAGCCCCTCAGTCGGCCTGTGGCGACGCCTCCTGCGCACCGGCCCCATCCTCGGAGGGCGGCCGGGGAAGCTGCCGGGGAGAGGGTTTCCAGGCCTGGGGTGAGTCCCACCGCGGACTCCGAGGAAGGGCCGGCAGGCGGGCGACCACGAGGAGAGTCCGCCTACTTGGTTTTGAAAGAACATTGACCGCCCACTTCCTGAATAGTTCACCCCAAACTTTACAACTTTTGCAGGCGCCTCGGCAGTGCCAGAAGCACTCGGGCTCAGAGAACAGTGGAAACTATTTTTGGCATCCAGAAGGGCGGCTGCGGGCCGCCGAGCGCAGTCGGCGCTTGGATCGCGGACTGCCTTTTCGGAGTTTGAAACTCTAATCAGGGGCGCATCCGAACAGGCCTCGGGCGACTCGGCGGCAGCGCGGGCGGGATCCCCAGGGGAGCGCGGGGGTGGGCGCACGGTGCCAACTGGAGCGCCGGGTCCCCGTGGCCCCGCCGCGGCGCCCCAGCTGGAGACGAGGGCGGGGACGGGCCCCGCGCGCACACCCGCTCGGAACCCGGCTCCGCCCGCGCCTTCCCGCACTCAGCGCGGCCCCTCCTGGAACGCGGCGCAGGGGAGCCCGAGAGAGCCGTGCGCCCACCCGGGCCCGGCTCTCCGCGCCCCGCCGGACGCGGGTCAGAGAGGGGGGCGTCAGGAGGGCCCCCCCGGAGCCGGGACAGGGGTACGGCGCCTGGGGCAGGAGGGGGAAGCGCCGAGTCGGAGGAGAGGGGGAGGGGAAAGGAACGCGGGAGAGGGGGGCGCCGGGCTCCGGGAGCAGGGGGCCCGAGCAGGGCGGGGGAGGATCGGGCGAGCATCAGGGCCAGCGGGGCGGGGGGCTTTCCCCGGCGGCCCCGACGACTCCCCCGGCCGCGGGGACTCCGAGCTCCAAACAAAGGCGGCTCCGGAGGCGGCGCGCGCTGCGCTCAGGTCCGCCCCCCGTCCGGCCACGGAGGACAAAGGCCCCTCCGCACGATCCCTGGCCGCCCGGCGCGCCCAGATTCCCGGAGCCCTGCCCCCGGCGCCCCGCGCCCCGCCACACGACCCGGTCCCCGGCCGCCCGGCGCGCCCAGGTTCTCGGGGCCCTGCCCCCGGCGCCCCGCGCCCCGCCGCACTCACAGGATAGAGGTCTGCGGCGCCACGGCGGGCACGGCCTCCAGCAACAGATGCATGCAGCGCACCGTGGTGCGGAAGCACAGGCAGCGGCTCGGACACCCGTTGCTCGGCCTGGGGGCGACCTCGGCCAGCGCCCCCCAGCACGAGCACAGAACAAGTGCCAGCAGGCAGGGGCGCGCGGCGCGCACGGCCATGACCCACGGCGTGCGGGGCGCTTGGGCGCGCGGACCGACAGCGAGGGCCCGGCGCGTCCACCGCCGGCTCCGGACTGCGCCCGCCCGCCCGCCGCCGAGGCGCGGCCCACTTCCCAGCTGTGCGCCGGGGGCGGGGGGCGCCAGCTGTGCACATGCGCGCGGCTCCGCCCTTCCCGCCCCCACCTCCCCGAGGGCCGGGGCGGGGCGAGGACCTCCTGCCCGGAGCGCGGCGGCCCGGCGGCCCCCGCTGCGGAGGACAGGTTGGGCCCCCGGGGTCCAGTCCCAGGTCCGCGCTCACGGTCTGGGGCCTCGCCTAGCGGCCGTTGCCACACGTGTGCAATAGGAGCTTTTGTTGTTTCAGAAAACACTGTTAGAGGACTAAGCAAGTTCCAGGCAGGATTCCAAGCGCTTTCTCTCTCTCTCCCCTCTCTGCCTTTCTCTCGCCCCCTGCCTCCACTGCGTCTCTCTCCGTCTCTCTGTTTCTGTCTGGCTGTCTCTCGGAGACCTGCCTCCAGACAAGCCGCTGGGGATCAGAGCCAGGGTCGGGCTCCCTGCCTGGGCCCACGAGGCCTGTCCGCCCCCGCGCCAGCCCCAGCCCTAGCCCTGTCCTGCGCACTGCGGACCCCAGGGCACGGTGAGAAGCCTAGAAGACGTTTGGGTAGAGGTCTGTGTTTAGGGTTGGCCCAGGTGGACGCTCAGTGTCCTTTAGATTCCTCCGTTGTGGCCACGGCTGGAGGAACCCACTCAGCCTCCCCAGGGGGCCTTGCTGGAGCCCCCAGAAGACACAGCAAGGGCCCTGGGCCGAGACCCTCTTTTCTAACACTTGACTCCTGAGGGTCCAGTTACAGCTGAGGAGGTCCAGTCCAAAGCCCCACGGTCACCACGTCCCAGCGTCAGAGAGGAGCCTGGGTCTGTTCTGACCCCCACTGTCTGGTGGCCGGTCTGACTACTGGCAGAGAGGTGGTCTCCCCAGGCTGCTGTGGGGATGGGGCGGCGGACGCTTGCCTGTGTCAGCAGATTGCTGCCCCTCCGTGGTCCCCAGGGCCTGCCTCTGGGAGAGCTGAGCTGGGGGCTGGCCCGGCCCCCCCGAAGCTGGCGTTCTGGAACCACTGGAAGCAGCCTTCCCAGTCTCCAGGGGCTCGGACACGACAGCCAGGCGGCCTGTGTGCTCACAGTCACAAGTCCCCTGGGGCTTCACACTCCTTCTCAAATGCTGTCTGATTGCCCCGCATGATTTTCAAACTTAGGTCAGAAACTCCAAACTTCACTGTCCTTTTTTCTTCTGAATCTCTGATGAGATCCTCTAAGATGTTTCATCAGACCCCAGCAGTCACCCCTGAGGTCCTCACCTACGCGTGTGAGTTGAAAATCCCTGTGGATTCCAGTTGTTCCTTGGGTCTCGGTCAATTTCTGCTCTCCGTCCTCCCTGCCATAACCACCAGCAGTTCCAACTCTGGCCCTCGCCCTGGACCCCCGCTAGGACCCCACCTGGGCCTGCCGGCCCCCTTCCTGCAGTGGACAGAGAATGTGCGGCTGCTTGGACTCTGCCGCCCCTCCCCAAGCCCAAAGTCTCCAGGCCCCCCAGGTTTCAGCGGGTAAAGGCCGCTTTTCACCCACCCCAGGAGCAGGCGTCCGCAGCAGCACACGTCCGGTTCAGCACCACTGTGGCTCATACGTGTCCAGGCTGGGCTGTCGCCCCCAGTGGTTTGATCAAACATGAGTCCCAGTGTTGTGCTGAAGGTGTTTTGTAGGTGAGACTGACAGTGGTGAGCCTGGGCAAAGAGGAGCTCCCTCCGTACTGTGGGGGAGCCTCAGCCACTCAGTTGAGGGTCTTTAGAGTAGAAACCACTGAGGTTTCCTGGAGAAGAGATTCCGCCTCACGGCCTCAGCATGCGCTGCCCCCTGAATTCCCAGCCTCCTGGCCTGCCTCTGAAGCGTGCTCCAGCAGTGCCCACGCTGCAGGAGGGGTTCTGTGAGCCCTACCCTCCCCCGCCCTCCCCTCCCAGCCTCCCCTCCTCCCAGTTCAGCAGGGACACTCTTTCCTACTGGGCTGTCTCTGCTTCTGCACCTCCTGGGCGGTGTGTCCCGCGTCCGCCCCCTAGAGGCCCAGGGAGGCCTCACATCCGCCCCCTAGAGGCCCAGGGAGGCCTTGCACCTCGGGGATCCTGACCTTCTCCCCTTCACTGTGGCCCTCAAGCCTCCCAGGCTTTCTGTTGCCCAAGCCCACGTGACTGTTTGCATTTCTCTCTGCAGACCGCTTCCCGAGCCTCGTTATCTGCCCGCGATCCTGTTATCTGTCCTGCAGTAAACAATTCCTTCCTGGTGTGATTGTGCTGCCTGCTTAGACGTGCATTCAGAGAGACCAGGAGCCCCGTGGAATGCTCTGTGCTCTGTGAGCGGCACCCCAAGCTCTGCAGCGTCACGCGGCCGTGAGGGTGGGTCGCCCGCCCGCCTGCTGTCTGAGCACCCACCCAGGGCCGGGCCTGCACGTGACTGCTGTCCGCATACTTGAGTATCTAAGCTCGGTGACATCCCGAAGAGATGTGAGTATCCCCAGTTTGCAAATGCAAAACCCGATGCTCAGTGAAGAGCATGTCTTGTCCAGGCCCCATCACTCATGACGGGCAGGGAGGGGATGGGATGCTGACTTGGCATCACCCCTGCCAGGCCCTGACCTCACCTACTGAGCTGGCTGGTGGTGGGGGCCCCCTCCTGCAGGTCACTGGGCCCAGCCTGTGCCCCGCTGGTCCCTGCTGGCCTTCTCTGGAGACTCACTAGGGCCACGGGGGCCACCCTCCTGGGGACGCCGGGCCCCCCCGCAGCCACAGCCCCAAGCCGGCAGAGGTGACTGATGGCCAGTTTCTCCCTGCTTAGGGGCCACCCTCCCCCCGACCCCCAGGGGCCCAGGCTGTGCTGAGAAGACACCCAAGTGCCCGAGGGGCCCCCAGGGACAGTCTGCACTTCCTGCTACTTCCAGGGCAAACCTGCCTTCTGTCTGCCCATCGCTCCTCAGGAGTCTGTGAGGAAGGGAGCATGGGGTTTAGAACAAGAGAGACTGGGCAGCGGCCTCCCAAGCTCCATGACTCTGGTGACCGTCTCACCCTCTCGGAGCCCCGGGCTCCCGTCTGTCATGGGAGGAGGCCGTCTCACACTCACAGGCAGTGCTGAGGGCCTGGCGAGAGGTGTGGGGGCCGCCCCCCCCTCCAGGGACGAGTGTCCTCCTGGCGGGGAGGCTTCCCGGGTCTGGAGACTGGGGGGCCATTCCCAGACGGTGAGTCAGCCCTGGAGAACCTGGCTGTGCCTGAGACTGCCCCCCTCCCCAGGGCCTCGCCGGCATCTTCCTGCCCGGCGCCAGCCCACTTACTGGCAGCCCGCGGGGAGGGCGTGGAGGTGCTCTGGGGAGGTGCTCCAGGGGAGGTGCTCCAGGGCATCACGGGCGGCATGGTGGCCAGCAGAAGGCTGACCCCACAGTCCTGGAGGCCAGAGGTCAAGGTTTGCTCCTCCCCGCCCCTCTGCAGCCCCTAGTGCTGCTAGCGGGGCCGCACCGGGCGGCCGGCCACGGCCCGTCTCCAGGAGGGCTTCCCCCGGTCTGTCCTCATCCCCATCTCCCTGTCCTTGGAGGGACGTGCCGGCTTAGGGCCCGGGGTGCTCCCCCCTGATGCTGGCCACGTCTGCAGCAGGCCCGTTTCCAGAGCAGATCACGCCCCGAGCTCCGGGCAGGACTGGGTGCTGGACAGACAGCCAGGCAGGGTGGTGATGACAGGCAGGACTGGGCGCTAAGAGACAGAGGCCTCCAGGCAGGGTGGTGATGAGCCCAGGGCCCTGTTCCCCGCTGCTCCCACCCCAGGCTGCCCCGTTGAAGAAAGGGAAGGAACAGACAGGGGCCTGCTTCACAGGGAGCTCCCTATGGGGATGAAGGGGGCGGGGTCATGCCGGGTTAGGTGTGGCTCCGTCCCAGGCGCAGGCAGGGCTCTGCGCTCCAGAAACATCTGCAGATAAGCCCGAGCTGAGCAACTTCACTTTTACTTTTCACTTTCATGCATTGGAGAAGGAAATGGCAACCCATTCCAGTGTTCTTGCCTGGAGAATCCTAGGTACGGGGGAGCCTGGCGGGCTGCCGTCTCTGGGGTCGCACAGAGTCGGACAGGACTGAAGTGACTTAGCATCTAGCATTAGCCGGAGTGCAGGGCTGTCTGTGGAGGACGCGCGGGCGTGGGAGGACCCGCGGACCTGCACGCTTGTGTCTCACCCCAGACAAGGACGTCGGCCACGCTGGGCCCCGTCCCCGCTTCAGGGCCGCCTGAATCCCCCACCCCGGGAGCGCGCGCTCAGCCCTGTGCACGTGGCGTCCCTTTATTGTCCTGAACTAGAAGACTCTTCTCAGCCAAATGGGCCTGCGGTCAGCTTGCCGCCAGTTACAGCCCTCCCGGCTGACACGTGCCCGTGTTTACTGTAACCCACTCGGCTTCCCTGTCCTGCACCCACTTGTTGAGAAGCTGCTGTCCTTACATCAGGTAGAGCCTCTTTTCTTACGTTAAAAAAAAAAAGGAGTTGTTGTTCAGTCACTAAGTCGTGTCCGACCCCATGGACTGCAGCATGCCGGGCTTCCCTGTCCTCCACCGTCTCCTGGAGTTTGCTCAAGCTCACATTGGTTGCTTCAGAACAGTCATCGAAGCACGCCAGATGACTAAATACACCCGCTTAGAGTCTTTTTAGCCTAAGATGGATGCAGCCCCAGTGGGCTCGGCCCTGGGGCTCCGGCCGCCCCTTCGGAGCTGGGCCCGCATGGGTGCAGGGGTGGCGGTTGGCCGGCAGTGGGCCTGGCCCTGGAGCCCAGGTTCCCTGGGGCCGTGTCCTCCAGGGCTCCTGTGTTCTCCTGGAATGCTCGCCCCCCGCAGCCCCGCAGGCACTGGGCTCAGGTCCTCCAGCAGGAGCTCTACCATCCGGGGCCCCCTCCCCAAGGGTTTCACCGCCCAGATGGCTGCTGTCACAGGACCGCACCCTGACAGACTGTTGCAAGCTGCCACCCTCCCACCCCGCCTCCAAGACCGGCTCTCTTGCAAAGGCCCCTCGAGGCCTGCGTCCTCCCCTCCCCATGAATCTGCTCGCACTCTGTCTCTCAGGGTGGGGCCCTTGTGTTTCTCCCGGGACCCCTGTGCACACTCTCCCAACCCCCGCCTGACTTCTGCACCTCCTCTCCTGCCTCCCCGCCTGGAGTCAGCCCATTTCACAGGCTGGTCTTCGGAGCCGCCAGGGTCAAGGACCCAGCTTCCCGCCCTCCACGGCTTTGAGCCCCGAGGCAATGGCTCGCAGGCAACACTCCCGGAGACCATGGAGGCGGGGACCCTCCGCTTAGAGTGTCTGAGCGCGTGCCACCCGCTCTAGCTTGCGGTCTGCTGGCTGCAGGCCCGTCCCCTGCCTGGGGGCTGGATGGCAGGCCCGGGTCCAGAGGGTCACAGCCAGAGGGGGGCTCTCAGGTGCTGGGCTCCCTGCCACCATGAAGAAGGTGCATGCACGTGTGCAAAGGCCTGGGACAGACGTCCGAAAGAAACGGGAAACAGGACGTCATCGTCTTCCGCAGGCGAGCTCAGCCTGTGGTTCCACCGCGCTCCCTGACCCTGGGCTCTCCCAGCACAGACTCCAGAGGGCTGTGTCCGCGGTCACTGACCACTAGTGGCAGGTGAGCCTCCGCCCCCTCCCCTGCACTGACTGGAGCTCCGGTCCCCTGAGGAATGTTCCAGAAGGAATGTCACGTGTGGGCGCAGAGCAGGGGAGGTTGGAGAGCTCTTGCCGGACCATTGGTGCCTGGGGGGCCCAGACCTGGACGCCCACGGAGCCCTGAGCAGGATGTCTACCAGCGTTCCCCGAGTCAGCCGACCTTCAGGTCTCCTTGAGAAAATCTTAGCGGAGCCTAGCAGGGTCAGCGTCTGCTGTGAGGAGCCAGGCTGAGAGTAGAACTTCCTTCGGTCAGTTCAGTTCAGTTCAGTTGCTCAGTCGTGTCCGACTCTTTTCGACCCCATGAACTGCAACACGCCAGGCCTCCCTGTCCATCACCAACTTCCAGAATTTACCCAAACTCATGTCCATTAAGTCAGTGATGCCATGCAATCTTCTCATTCTCTGTCAACTCCTTCTTCTCCTGCCTTTCCCAGCATCAGGGTCTTTTCCAAGGAGTCAGAGCTTCCCTGGTGTCCCTTCAACACCGCTTTCCTGGGCTCCCAAGCCGGGGCCTGCTCCTGCCCTCCTGCTGAAGGCCCTGCGCCCGACGTGAGGCTGGGCCAATCAGAACGACCAAGCCTGGAGCAGAGGAAGGTTCACCGCGGGGCTGAGCCAGAGGAGCAGGCAGCTCTTTTCGGCAGACCCAGACTCCCCAGTGGGCTTCAGGGGGCAGTTTTAGGGGCAGGATGTGGGGTGGGGCTGTGGGGTGTGTGCCTTCCTTCCAGTGGGGGGGGGTGGTGGGAGATCAGGGCAGTGCCCGGGACCCTGGGCTCAGCCTGCAGCCCGTCCTCTGGGGTGGGGCTCTCACAGTGTCCGGCGTGTGAGTCCTGGGGGGACGGGACTCTGCAACCCCAAAGACTGCGCCTTTGTTTGCTGGCTGCTCCTCCCTTCCCTGATTGGCTACTGCTGGAATCTGCGCTTGGTCTGGGAGGCTGAAGACTGTTTCCAGGAAGAAATGGGGGAACCCAGAATGGTTCCGTACCTGAGAGGGCCCCACAGGGTCCTGACCGTTTTCACTCCTGGGGTGTCAGCTGGGGGCCTTGCGATATGAATGATTAGCAAGAGGAAATTGAAAGTTTACCCATGGGGGTAAACTCCACAGCGGAGGCGCCCAGGCGGGGAGCATCTCAAAGAGGAGCCTTGGAGTTCAGGTCTAAGTACCGTCTTCCACTGGGCTTCCCTGGGGCTCAGACAGCAGAGGATTTGCCTGCAATGCCAGAGATTAGGGTTCGATCCCTGGGTCGGGAAGATCCCCTGGAGGAGGGCATGGCTACCCACCCCATTATTCTAGCCTGGAGAATCCCATGGACAGAGGAGCCTGGCAGGCTGCAGCACATGGGGTCGCAGAGTCGGACAGGGCTGAGTGACTAACACTTTCACCATCTTCAGTTAAGGCTGAGAAAGAGTGTGCGGAGGCCAGTTGTAGGAAGGGGACTCAGAATAATTAACAGATACAGATTCGGTTGTTGTGCAGACTTAAGTCTCTGGTGATTTGCTATCAGCCTTCTCTCCTGACTCAGACAGGAGACTCCCTTACAAACAGAGATTTCCCTTGTGGATGAAAAAGCGTTTCTGCCATATCAGTAAACATTGTTGCAGACAGCCGGCCACTGAAGCTGCCCTTGTACCCTGGTGGTGAGACCCCAGGGAGCCCGGAATGAGGACACTCCCAGGGTGGGCTGAGAGTGATGCTTTGCTGGGCTGGCTTGCTGAGGACTTGCCGGGAGTAAGTCTCTCAGATGGCTTTCAGGGAGAGCTCTGAAGAGGTGAGGGAGGAGCCAGGATCTATGAGAGCTTTTGCAACAAAGACCAGGGGGTCAGAGCATCAGAAGACACTATTAATTACAGAAAACCAAGCATCTCAGGTTGGTGAATTTAGCCCCTTTCTATGAATGGGAAGAGGCAAGAGTCGGCTCGCTGACACCACTCCCTTGATGTGCAGCTCACGACCTGCCGGGCCAGTGTCCTGGGCTTTCTCACCCTGAGCCCCTCTGCCCCGGGGTGGCTGCGGCCCCTTTGTCTCCACTCCAAGTCCCCCCAGGACTCACTTCCCAGGGCAGCTGTGGTGGTTGGGTGGCTGCAACATTGCTGGTCTACTCATGTTAGCGTTAGTCGCTCAGTCATGTCTGACTCTGCGGCCCCATGGACTGTAGCCCGCCAGGCTCCCCTGTCCACGGGATTCTCTGCAAGAACACTGGAGCGGGTTGTCCTGTCTCCTCCGGGCATCTTCCTGCATTGGCAGGTGGGGCGTTACCACTGGCGCCACCTGCAGAGGCTGATACACAGCAGCATGTTTCGCTCACAGCCCTGCAAGCCCAGTCTGGCGCCAGGGGGGTGGGCTGCCAAGGACAAAGCTCACGTTGCCAGAGCTGCTGCAGGTCTTTGCTTAGAACCTGGAAACCCTCACCTTCGGCAGGAGTGAATGTAAAACTCTGAATTAAAGTGTCCAGAGATGAGAGTGGAAGCCACACACCAACAAAACAAGCCCAGCTGGAACCAGCGGGGACCATGGTGGTGACAAGCCTGACCTCCAGCAGAGCCCAAGTCTCACTCGAAGCTGGTCTTACTACTTTAGATACTAGATGACAAAGCTACCAGCGGCCGTGGGAGGATGCAGACTGGAAAAGGACAAGACGGGGTGGCAGCCGGCTCCCTCGGAAAAGCCCCGATGCCTCCCCGTCATTAGCATTGCTCCTCCTCTGTCTCTACTCTTGGGAATTAAACCGCCCTCTCCGGGTTGGGCAAGAATTGCTCCATGAACCTGGTTCCTGCTTTTCCGTTCTTTGGCCACTGAATAAAGACTGCGCTGTGTTGATCTCGACTTTGGTTTTAGCTGCTCCAGCCTGAATGAGAAAGGAAAGTCTCCTGCCAAAGCAGGGAGCCGCGGCCTGGCCGGGGCCTGAGCAGGGTCCCCTCAAATCAATTCGGTAGCACGTGGAGGACCCCAGCCCGAGGCAGGACCAGACTCTGGGGGAGACTAGACACCCCCAGAGCTAAGACACCGAGCCCGTCCGTGGATCAAGGATAGGTGGGTGGGGAGGAGCTAAGACACGGGGCCCGTCCGTGGATCAAGGATGAGACAGGCTGAGATTCAGATCCAGACTCAGGAGACATGCTCTCATTCTTGAAAGTGAAAGGAATTCTACCCCTTGTTCTGCAGAAAAGAAAAAATTCAAAAATGTGCCCATGAGCTAATCTTTCGAGCTTTTATCAGATAAGCCGAAAGTATTTAAGAACATTTTCAAATCAACACTTCACTGGATTCCCAGAAATACTTTTGTATTTTGGCAGTACAGCAAATGATAAGACGTGATTCCCAGCACAAGTGAACTGCAGAATTCCAGCTCCTCTAGCCCTGGAGACGCAAGGCGGGAGCAGGAAGTCTGGTTGCTTCCGGTTAACCAGCCGGTCCGGCCCCGTCAGTGAGGCAGCAGGTAGAGCACAAGCCGGGCAAGGAAGGGAGATTTCAGGGAGACACGTGGGAGTCTGCACCGGCAGGCAAGGGAGCAGCAACACCTGTGAATATCGATGTGAAATAAAACTCATGTCTTATGACAAGACAAGGAAAAGTGAAGCATGAAAAGTCTTCTCTGCCCTCTGGCCTCCTCTCCTGCATTAGGCATCGCCTGGACCACCACATCGGCAGGAATACCCACTCAGCTAAAGAGCAGCCTTCTGCCAGCATCAGCAAGACGACTCTTTATCGAGAACACTTGTTGGTAATCTCAGACGAGGTCACATGAACCACTGCAATGATGACGCTTGCATCTGACTATGTACCATTGCTTTGACGTACAGTCCCCTGGCTCAAAAATCGTTCGTAACTGTGCCTTGATTTCTGGTGGGTGGACCAGTTCTCAGGGCTTTCTGAGATGCTCCTCAGGTCATAACCCTTGAATCTGGCTCAAATAAAGTTTTCCATTTTTTTCTTAGATTGACTGATTAATTGTTCATCAACTTAAACTTCTTATTTTCTAGATCCTCCTGTTGATAATCTATTATCTTCTCAGATAATCTATTACCTTCTTGCTCCTTTATAATCAAGAACCTACTTCTGTTAAACCGAAAAATCAACTGGATTGTCATTTATCCCAAATCTTTTCCCGTGTCCAAGCTCAATTCAAAAATTTTTCCTTACTCAAAAGATCATTTTGAGGCAACTTAAGGAGTATTTATATTACATAGAAAGAAAAAGCAAACACGTAGATAAGGAAAAGAAGTCATTAGAAAATTAAGAACTGAGGCGGAGATCAGAGCCTGGAGAGGACTCTAAAGATAGAGAGGAGACCACAGCGTTTGGCTGGACATGAGCCAGGGCTGCTTCGGACCAGCTGAGAGGTGCTGGCACAGGATGCTGCGTTGGACACGAAAAAGGAGCCCCCAGGAGCTGGGATGTGTTGGCTTCCTCATATCAGGCAGGGTTGCCTTATCTGCATTGATTCTGGTGGGAGTTGATCTTCATGTTGTTTTTACATTCCATTCAGCTTATACAGTGACCAATAACTTTTGGGGCATTTTGGTGAAAGTGAAAGTCGCTCAATTGCGACCCCAGGGACTATACAGTCCGTGGAATTCTCCAGGCCAGAGTACTGGAGTGAGGAGCCTTTCCCTTCTCCAGGGGATCTTCCCAACCCAGGGATCTAACCCGGGTCTCCTTCATTGCAGGCAGATTCTTTACCAGCTGAGCCACAAGGGAAGCCCAAGAATACTGAAGTGGGTAACCTATCCCTTCTCCAGCAGATCTTCCCAAGCCAGGATTGAACCAGGATCTGCACTGCAGGTGGAGTCTTTCCCAGCTGAGCCACCAGGGAAGCCCAGGAATACTGGAGTGGGTAGCCTTTTACTTCTCCAGGGATCTTCCCAACCCAGGGATCGAACCCAGGTCTCCTGCACTGAAGGCAGATTCTTTACCAGCTGAGCCACTGGGAAGCCTGAGAATACTGGAGTGGGGAGCCTGTCCCTTCTCCAGCGGATCTTCCCTACCCAGGTAATGGGAGGAAGGTGCAAACTCCCAGTTACAGGGTGATTTGGTGCTGGGACGACCACAGAGCCCAGAGCAGAGCTCAAGCTGCTGTAGGGCCTGAGGACCATGGGTTCCATGAGCCCTCATCCCAGAGGAAAGAAAGGTTTGTGGCCTCTTTCTGGCCCTTTCTCTGTGTTGTGTCTGTGCGAGGGGACGACTGCTGAACGTGAGAAGCTCACAGGGCAGATGTCCCACCATCACATGCACACCTGCATGTTGATTGCCTCCCAGTAGAACTGGGGTGGGAGGGACGAACCACACACAAGGAAACGAGGCTGCTAATCTGGTCACTCAGAGAGACTTTGCGCGATGGTTTTTGTGAAGAAACTTCCAGATCTAAAGCTGTGCAAACGTAAAAGGAGAAAGGACAAAGAGTCACGTTTGCTTTCCTCGATGTACCTTTTAACTTGCTTCAGGCCCGGGGCTCCCCCGTGTTGCTCTGCTGCACTGAAAGGTCCGCACCCCCAGAGCTGAGTGTGGAGGGAGTGGACCGTCCCAGGACCCTGACAGCTCCGGGCCTCCTGCCGCAGAGGGACAGGGACCAGGGACCAGGCCCCAGGGAGCCGAGAGGCTCTGCTCACTAAGGGCTCTGCTGCTCCTGGTGACAGGGCTCCCGGGAGGAGGCAGGAGGCTGCTTTGGGCTCCAGAGGGGAGCTGCCAATGGAGTCATGGGCGCGCAGAGCATCCGCATCATCCAGGCCTCCTCACTGCCCGGGGTGGAGGGCACGTGGTGAGGAGTGTGGGGTGACCCCGGGGGGCACGTGGTGTGGAGTGTGGGGTGACCCCGGGGGGCACGTGGTGTGGAGTGTGGGGTGACCCCCGGGGGGCACGTGGTGAGGTGCGGGGGGGTGACCCCGGGGGGCACGTGGTGAGTGTGGGGTGACCCCGGGGGGCACGTGGTGAGGAGTGTGGGGTGACCCCGGGGGGCACGTGGTGAGGTGCGGGGGGTGACCCCAGGGGGCACGTGGTGAGTGTGGGGTGACCCCGGGGGGCACGTGGTGAGGAGTGTGGGGTGACCCCGGGGGCACGTGGTGAGGTGTGGGGGGTGACCCCGGGGGGCACGTGGTGAGTGTGGGGTGACCCCGGGGGGCACGTGTGGGGTGACCCCCGGGGGGCACGTGGTGAGGTGCGGGGGGTGACCCCGGGGGCACGTGGTGAGTGTGGGGTGACCCCGGGGCACGTGGTGAGGAGTGTGGGGTGGACCCCGGGGGCACGTGGTGAGGTGTGGGGGTGACCCGGGGGGCACGTGGTGAGTGTGGGGTGACCCCGGGGGCACGTGGTGAGTGTGGGGTGACCCCGGGGGCACGTGGTGAGGTGTGGGGGGTGACCCCGGGGGGCACGTGGTGAGGAGTGTGGGGTGACCCCGGGGGCACGTGGTGAGGTGTGGGGGGGTGACCCCGGGGGGCACGTGGTGAGGAGTGTGGGGTGACCCCGGGGGGCACGACTGCTGAACGTGAGCAGCTCACAGGGCAGATGTCCCACCATCACATGCACACCTGCATGTTGATTGCCTCCCAGTAGAACTGGGGTGGGAGGGACGAACCACACACAAGGAAACGAGGCTGCTAATCTGGTCACTCAGAGAGACTTTGCGCGATGGTTTTTGTGAAGAAACTTCCAGATCTAAAGCTGTGCAAACGTAAAAGGAGAAAGGACAAAGAGTCACGTTTGCTTTCCTCGATGTACCTTTTAACTTGCTTCAGGCCCGGGGCTCCCCCGTGTTGCTCTGCTGCACTGAAAGGTCCGCACCCCCAGAGCTGAGTGTGGAGGGAGTGGACCGTCCCAGGACCCTGACAGCTCCGGGCCTCCTGCCCGCAGAGGGACAGGGACCAGGACCAGCCCCAGGGAGCGAGAGGCTCTGCTCACTAAGGGCTCTGCTGCTCCTGGTGACAGGGCTCCGGGAGGAGGCAGGAGGCTGCTTTGGGCTCCAGAGGGGAGCTGCCAATGGAGTCATGGGTGCGCAGAGCATCCGCATCATCCAGGCCTCCTCACTGCCCGGGGTGGAGGGGCACGTGGGTGGAGGGTGGGGGGTGACCCCGGGGGGGGGGGGGGGGCACGTGGTGAGGAGTGTGGGGACGTGTGAGGTGTGGGGGTGACCCGGGGGCACGTGGTGAGTGTGGGGTGACCCCGGGGGGCACGTGGTGAGGAGTGTGGGGTGACCCCGGGGGGCACGTGGTGAGGTGCGGGGGGTGACCCCGGGGGGCACGTGGTGAGTGTGGGGTGACCCGGGGGGCACGTGGTGAGGAGGGGGGGGGGGGGGGGGGGGGGGGGGGGGGGGGGGGGGGGGGGGGGGGGGGGGGTGGGGGGGGGGGGGGGGGGGGGGGGGGGGGGGGGGGGGGGGGGGGGGGGGGGGGGGGGGGGGGGGGCACGTGGTGAGGGGGGGGGGGGGGGGGGGGGGGGGGGTGACCCGGGGGGCACGTGGTGAGTGTGGGGTGACCCCGGGGGGCACGTGGTGAGTGTGGGGTGACCCCGGGGGGCACGTGGTGAGGTGTGGGGGGTGACCCCGGGGGGCACGTGGTGAGGAGTGTGGGGTGACCCCGGGGGCACGTGGTGAGGTGTGGGGGGGTGACCCCGGGGGGCACGTGGTGAGGAGTGTGGGGTGACCCCGGGGGGCACGTGGTGAGGTGGGGGGTGACCCGGGGGCACGTGGTGAGTGTGGGGTGACCCCGGGGGGCCACGTGGTGAGGTGTGGGGGTGACCCCGGGGGGGCACGCTTGGTGAGGAGTGTGGGGTGACACCGGGAGGGCACGTGGTGTAGGAGTGTGGGGTGACCCGGGGGCACGTGGGAGGTGTGGGGGTGACCCGGGGGGCACTGGTGAGGAGGTAGGGGTGACCCCGGGGGGCACGTGAACTCGGTGAGGTTGTCGGCGGGGGTGAGCCCCGGGGGCACGTGGTAGGAGTGTGGGGTGAACCCCCGGGGGGCACGTGGTGAGGTGCGGGGGGTGACCCCCGGGGGCACGTGGTGAGGTGCGGGAGGTGACCCAGGGGGGCACGTGGTGAGGAGTGTGGGGTGACCCCAGGGGCACGTGGTGAGGTGTGGGGGGTGACCCCGGGGGGCACGTGGTGAGGAGTGTGGGGTGACCCCGGGGGGCACGTGGTGAGGAGTGTGGGGTGACCCCGGGGGCACGTGGTGAGGTGTGGGGGGGTGACCCGGGGGGCACGTGGTGAGGAGTGTGGGGTGACCCCGGGGGGCACGTGGTGAGGTGCGGGGGGTGACCCCCGGGGGGCACGTGGTGAGGTGCGGGAGGTGACCCAGGGGGGCACGTGGTGAGGAGTGTGGGGTGACCCCGGGGGCACGTGGTGAGGAGTGTGGGGTGACCCCGGGGGGCACGTGGTGAGGAGTGTGGGGTGACCCCGGGGGCACGTGGTGAGGTGTGGGGGGTGACCCCGGGGGTACGTGCTGCAGATGTGGAGTAACCCTGGAGCCTCTTCTCCCAAACACCCTGGAATGCACACTCCGGATCTTTACTTTCTAAAACACCGCGCCTGGTCCAGGGTGAGAAAAGTGTGGTCGCAGCCGGCTCTGTTGGTACGTGCCTGGCAGGATCCATCAGAAGGGCTGTTTCAGACCAGAGGCCCAGGACCCGTGTGGCTGCTGCCCCGTCACCCCATTCTCACTAGAGGGACCCTGGCTTCTGGCCCGCCTCCTCACCCCCAACTTTGGTTTCCCAGGGGCCCATGGTTCCCCGGCTTTGGTTTGCTACTCGGGGCCGAGGAGGAGAGCAGGACTGGACAGACCCCCCACCTCCCCAGGCTCAGGGGCTGGCAGGACCACCGGAAGCACTAACACACGTTGGTTTGACCCAACCTTGTTGCCACTCAGCTGTTTCTTAACCGCTGCATCATTTTGTTTTCTGTGCTGTTCCCTTCATCACAAGCATCGTGTTAGTGTGGATTTGTAACCGTCATTTCTGGTAACACCATGATGTTCCATAAAGTGCCTTTATCTCATCTGCTCCAGCCTCCCTCTGTACTAGGACTTTGGGGGTTGGTTTCACTTATTTCAGTGCATTTTCAATTGTTTTGGTATTTTAGGAGGGACATCTGGAATCACCAGGTCAAGAATTTTGTAAGATTTCTGACCTTCTTGCTAACCTGCTTTCCGTCATGTTTACACTGATTTTCAGGGCAAGATGCTTTCGACCACCAAGCTGAAAGATTTCAGTCACGACAGCAGCTCCTCGATGTTCCGCCATCTGTTGAACTTCCGTGATCCTGAAGACGCGCCCTTTCACGGAGGTGTGCCCCATGGTCTGAAGAGACGGGGTGGCGGGACCCTAAATTGCCCCCCAGGACCCCACACTCCATCCACCCTGGTGCAGCTGACCCAGTGCCAGGTGTAAGATATGGGCAACACCTGCTGAAAGATGGGCTCAGAGGGCGTGGAATCTCGGAGCACAAAGTGCTGCTGGGACTCCAGGAAGGCCGGGGAGCCGCTCGGCGCCGAGGGGCCAGGGGTGGCCCTGTGGCAGCTGGGAGAGCTGTAAGCCTCTGCACCCCAGGCCCGGGGAGATCTGTGACGGGTGCGAACCTTGGGACCTGGATGCATGCTGCATGATGACTGTGTCCATCGGGAGGGGCGTCTGCATCTGTGAGGATGTCCCTGCTCTGGGGGGACACCCGCATCAGACGTGACCTCAAGAGGAAACAGTAGGGGTGACGGCAAGAGGTGTCACGTGGCTTCTGGACAAGCTCAGGGGCAGTGCTTCCAGGAACAGTCCCGTCTGTACTCATGGACCTCAGGGTAGACGGGTCAGCCTGCAGCAACGTCGTCGCAGAAGCGGCCGTGGCTGGGGAGAAACACCCGCTGCCCCAGACCCCACGCGCTTCCAGACTCAGTGAAGATGCACACGCAGCTAGAGACCCTTCGTGCTACAAATGTGGTAACACCTTTTTTATTTAGAGTAAGATGTGTTAACATCCAGCATGACAAAATTTGTACAAAGTTCACAATTTAAAAATGAATATCACTGCAACTTGTGATTCCACACATTTATAGCAAAATTAAAGTGTCAACAAACCCATGCCGTGTAGTACAAAAATAAATCAAACTTCAGTTCCACAGAGAGCACGATAAATATTTATACAAAATTCTGTCTTAATAAATGATTACTTAAATTAACTTAGAAATGAATATGAACAATAAGTTATAATAAATAAACTCTGATGACTCACAATAATTCCATATGAAAGGTCAGCATTCTAATATGTGACACTTTTGTGATCCCTATATAATAGTCACAGATAACTTTGATTTGATATTATGTACCAACGTTAGATGAGCAGCAGATTTGTGCTTAAAACCCCTTTCCATTGTACATAGGTGAGAACAATTAGAATCCCAAACTGATACTACCTATTACGCTACGAAAAGCATCACTATAATTGGCAAAGAAGCTGCAGACAACGACGGGGCGGGGAGATGCATGTGCCGATATGAACAACGGGGGCCGCGCAGAGGCCGCCCCGGACGGGATATGTGGCCGCAGGTGGTGAGGCGCACCTGGCTTCAGCTCTCAAAAAGGCAATTCTGAGCAGGGCAGCTACAACGAATCACACAACAGAAAGAGGGCCCCGCAGGGAAGGCGCCGCGGCGCCCGAGTCATCACACAATCTTCTCCCAGCTAATTATTAAAGTCCTCCTGGAAAACTGTAAGCTTTTGTACAGTGAACAGTATAAAGTGCCGCTGGGATGTACATGTATTTATACATATATATATACCGAGGTTGAGTATTGTATCAGAGTATTTGTGGTGAGGTCCCTGTAATGTCCCGTAGCATCATCAGGTCAGCGGGGAGGCCTCCTCGGATTCCTCCAGGGTCAGAGTCACGAGGCTACTGACACGGGAATTGCACACCTCCGTACGGATATATAGGACAAGGTAAGTGCAAATAGTCGACTGGCACGCTGTGGGGACAATGACCCTGTAAGTCCTGTTCTGCTAAAAATATTTTTTTTTAATTTTTACAAAACCCATCTTTTTTTTTTTCATAACAAAATTTTAAAGTACTTTTGTACTTCCTGCATAACATCAAGACATGGAAGGAAGAATGCTATCACATGTAAATCAAGTCAACAGCGATCGAAAACACGACAGGTCGTCCCGGGGACGCGCGAGGAAGGGGAGCGCGGCGGTGGAAAGCGGTCTTACGCATCGCGGAGTGCAGTCGTCGGGGGAACAGTCAGTCTGCAGGGTGGAAAGAGTCTGAGATGATCTAGTGTAAAGCAAAAAGTGCTGAAGGGCATTTAGTTACTCCCACCATCTGACGGCATTCGTTCCTAGAGAAGGTCGCGACCGAGCAAGGCTATGCGAACGTTCTAGGCCCGCGGGCCCCGCGGGGCGGCCGCACGTGGAGCGCCGTCCGCCTCTGGACTGGACGCGGCCTCCCGAGGCCAGCGCCGGGCGGGGCGCCGGTCTGCGCCGCTCTCCCACCCAGGCCGGCCCGCCGCTCAGCCCGGTCACGCGAGGACTGGCACCGTCTGCCTTTATCCCCCACGGGAAACTCACGACAGCGACAACAGGAATGGTAACTGGATAAGGTGGGAGGGGAGAGAAAGAGTCTCAAAGGATCTTTGAGCGCAAAGGAAAACACACGGATTCTGTCGGGTAACAGACGGTTCCGAGGGCGAGGAGCCCTCGGGGAGGGAGGAGAAGGTTGCTCCCAAGCGCCCGAGAGAGGAGGAGGCGTCTTCGGGTCGTCCACCTCTACTCTGCCCCTGTCTTAGCTGAAGGTCCCACCGTCACACCATGTAACGCTCAGGAGTTAATTTAAAAGTGCTGTTTAAGCTGCTTTGAATCTTCTGCCAAGTTTCCATGGCTTGATGTTGTCTTACAATAAATTACTTATCTCATTTCTTACAGTTAATCCATATGCCATTTCCTTGGAATGCAAAAAACCTCATTTATTGCCCCCACCATACACCATCCTCCTAAAACAAACAAACAAAAAAATCACATAATATTTCCAAGCATTGTTCAAAAATAAAGCATTTTTTTTGCAACCAATTCTTGCTATGAAACAATATGCACACAAAATGTATTTCTTAAATTCCGTAAGATCCTCCAACATGAGGCAAAACGATAACATCTAAAAAGTGGCTGCAGGGCCACCAAATGATCATTCAGAGCTGTTTGTGTGTGTGTGTGTGTGTGTCCATTTCAGTTCAAAATACTAAACATTTAATCACTAAAGCATTAAAAAGAATGTACACTCTATTTATTTTGATCGGCTTACCTCTTCAGAAATATATATACCCCCAAATGTGCATACATTAGCAGCTATAAACATTACATGGCATGTCACACTATGTCAGCTTATATGAAAACGTACAAAAATGTGAATGTATTCCAAAACTATTCTGCAGGTACTATCTTTAAAGCAAGACATAAAATCATTATGAAGTCTTGTAAGCATAACACTGTTTCAAACAGAAATAAATATATAACACTTTCTGGTAAATTACAGCAGCAAAGAACAAGAGGCATCGTTTTTTAAGCAAGATTCCACCACTACAGCAGCTGTTCAGACCTGAATTCCTCTCACAGCCTGCTTTATATTTTCCAGTAGAGCTTTATTTTCTGGGCTCTGATAACGGTCTTGATTTGTATACATGTCCGTCAAAGTAGTCACGTATGCATCAAAATTTTGTTCATTGATTGGATCCTACGAGATATTAAATAGTAGTTCATATGCAACTTTTATTTTCTCAATAGGATATTCACATCAGCATAAAATAGTATCCCAGCCTAACGCCACTGTCCTTATCTTACTTAAAAGGCCTTTCAGAGCAACTTAACCTTAGGGGATTTACCGATCAGCCCCACCAGAGCGGTTCACGGTACGGTTTGGGGGAGGTAACCGCAAGCATCTGAGGTCTGAGAACCACGAGGACAGACAGACAGACAGCTACGCTAGGATGAGCACTGCGCGCGGCCCCCAGGGGCCTCCGCCCGGCGCCGGTCACTTACCATATGCGGCAGCTGGATGTTGGCGAGGCTGTGGATCAGGGACTGGCTGAGGTTGGCGAGCTCGTGCAGGAGCGACTCATTCTGCTGCTCGATCACCTTGTTCTCCTCCTCGATGGTCTTGAGGCTGGACTCCATGGTGGTGATCTGAAACGCACAGACCACGCGACATGTAACACAAGCCGCCCCCAGCGAGAGGCCTCGGGGGCCCACGCGGGGATGCAGCCTCTTTGCTCAAATCCAGAGTTCTCCGTGTGAAGGGCTGGACGCTGAAGGGGTCACTTGGTGTGCTTTGAGTCCTCACGCTCGAGCCCTCGGCACCTGGACCCTAACAGCTGGTCTCTCTGAAAAGGAACCAGTGCATGAGGGCGGGCGAGGTTGCCAGGTCGTCTCAGCTTTCATGCAGGTTTTACAAGGTCTTCTGGCCACTGAGCACAAACGATCGTGTGAGGACCGGCCTTGTGCCACCCAGGCCTTTCTGCTGGCATGACAGGACGATCTGTCTGGATTAGTGCCTTAGGACGTGGGGCTAACACTTCTTCTTCTTAGGCTGAGTCTAATGCTGCGCAGAGAAGTCCTGAAATATTGTTTACTTGTGAGTCACTATCCTCTCCAGAGAAAACATCTACTGCTTTACTGACAACTCCAAAGACTGACTGTGTGCATCACAACAAACTGGAAAATTCTTCAAGAGATAGGAATACCAGACCACCTGACCTGCCTCCTGAGAAATCTGTACACAGGTCAAGAAGCAACAGTTAGAACCGGACATGAAACAACAGACTAGTTCCAAATTGGGAAAGGAGTACATCAACGCTGTATATTGATGTATGTTGTCACCCTGCTTATTTAACTTCTATGCAGAGTACATTATGAGAAATGCTGGGCTGGATGAAGCACAAGCTGGAATCAAGATTTCCGGGAGAAATATCAATAACCTCAGATATGCAGATGACACCACCATTTTGGCAGAAAGCAAAGAGGAACTCAAGAGCCTCTTGATGAAAGTGAAAGAGAGAGTGAAAAAGCTGGCTTAAAACTCAACATTCAAAAAACTAAGATCATGGCATCTGATCCCATCACTTTATGGCAAACAGATGGGGAAACAATGGAAACAGTGACAGACTTTATTTTCTTGGGCTCCAAAATCACTGCATATGGTGACTGCAGCCATGAAATTAAAAGATGCTTGCTCCTAGGAAGAAAAGCTATGACCAACCTAGACAGAATATTAAAAAGCAGAGACATTACTTTGCCAACAAAGGTCTGTCTAGTCAAGGCTATGGTTTTTCCAGTGGTCATGTATGGATGTGAGAGTTGGACTGTAAGGAAAGCTGAGCACCGAAGGATTGATGCCTTTGAACTGTGGTGTTGGAGAAGACTCTTGACAGTCCCTTGGACTGCAAGGAGATCCAACCAGTCCATCCTAAAGGAAATCAGTCCTGAATATTCATTGGAAGGACTGATGCTGAAGCTGAAACTCCAATCCTTTGGCCACCTGATGTGAAGAACTGACTCATTAGAAAAGACCCTGATGCTGGGAAAGACTGAAGGCAGAAGGAGAAGGGGAGGACAGAGGATGAGATGGTTGGATGGCATTACCGACTCAATGGACATGAGTTTGAGCAAGCTCCGGGGGTTAGCGATGGACAGGGAGCCCTGGCGTGCTACAGTCCTTGGGGTCCCAAAGAGTTGGACACGACTGAGCGACTGAACTGATCCTGTCCGTAGTCATGAGGCAGGGGTCCCTAGCGGCCTGTATGGTGTCACTGCCTCCCTGCCTCAAAGAAGGGTCTGGCATGGCTTCCTGACCGCCCCCCCTTCCTCTAACCTGCCAGAGAGAATGTAACCATTGCTGTGCACCCTCCTGGCCTCTGCCTGCCACCAGACAACCAGCCCTCACTTACTGCAAAGAAGGCTGGAGAGCTGCTTGCTCTGCGAAGGTTGGAGGGACCCAGCGATGGAACCGAACAGGGAGCTCCTGGAGGTCACAGCATGTGTGCTGGGCTCCATGGGTCCCCAGACTGGCCTCAGAGGAGAGGCATGGGAACAGGACTGTCTGCCGGACACCAAGCTCACAGCCTGGTGCCTCCAAATGGTACCCACCGACTGCCCCAGATTACCCAAATCTCTGCTCATCAGCTCTAAACTCTGATTTCTCATATATGGTGTCCCTGCCCACATCCAAGGATCCCAAGCAGCTGGGGTCTGAGGGAGTCCCTGGCTTCAGCTTTCCCAGGTTCGCCAGGCGAGATCTGGCTCTTTGTGGATTCAGGAGCAACACACACACACACACACAAACACACAGAAGTCGCTCAGTCGTGTCCGACTCTTTGCGACCCCATGGATTGTAGCCCACCAGGCTCCTCGGTCCATGGGATTTTCCAGGCATGAATACTGAAGTGGGTTGCCGTTTCCTTCTCCATCAGGAGCAACAGCACTTGTCAATAGGCACGTCTCTAGGTGAGAGTGTTTCCCATGGAAGGACACTTGTTGTCCTGGGCTTCTGACCCAGCAGGGTTCAGAGGAAAACCTAGCACCCCAGGAACTGCTCTGAGTTGGAGCACAGGTGGAACAGGGGGCGGGCAGAGTGCTGCCAGGGGGTCAGCGTCCCCCGCGGCTGGCCCCTCGGGGTGGAAGGGCTGACCGCGCTCCCACGGGCCTCCCAGCAGGAGGGCGGAGCCGGCACCTTCCTCTCAAGCCCACCCCGAGGCAGCCGTGGGTACTGGGCGTCTGGCATCATCCAGCCCAGGAGAGGCCAAGGCTGGCTCTGGTGGAGGAATGGCCCGGCCATCTGTCCGGGGCACCCGGGGCTTGGGGAGGGGCTGGAGGCAGCCTGTTCTGCGGGTCAGGAGCCCCGTGCCGTCAGCTCAAGGTCCTCAGCCTGGGGAGGGCGGGGGTGGACAGGGAGGGGGTGTGGTGGACAGGCCCCCCTGCTATTGGGAGCATCCTCGTCTACGTGTGTGACAAGCAGCAGGCTTCCTGCAGTGGAGGGACGAGGACCCGAGGACCGTGTGTGCCTGTGAACATGACCTCTCGCCCGGGCTCACGATAGAGCTAAGACGTGTAAGAGACATACACAGAGCTAAGCAAGTACTGATTTGATGAAACAAAAAGTATACATAACTCTACACTTGAAAAAAAAAATTTGTTTTTGCCAAGCCACAAAGCTTTAGGGCTCTTGGTTCCCTGGCCAGGGACTGAACCTGTGCCCCTTGCCTTGGAAATGCCGAGTCCCGGCACTGGGCGCCAGGGAAGCACCGTCCTGAGCACTTCTGATGGAGAGACCACTGAGCTCTTCTGAGCTCGGGATCCAGGACCCTGCGGGGACCCTGGTCTCCCGCAGCCTCTGCAGGAGTAAAACGCGGGTCAGACTGACATTCATGCCTTTGAGGCAGCAGAACCAGAGCCTGCTTCTGCACTGAAAGCTCACACGGAACCCGCAGTTAACACAGGTAAGGGTGAGGCTCAGGTGGTCTGGGTTCCAGGCTGGGGGTGGGGTGGCAGGCGCCATGACCTTTGCCTTGTATCCATCACTGGGTGTCCAGTGTGGTCAGGGGGCCCCGCTGAGCTCTGCCTGCACCTCCGGTCATAGCACAGCAGCGAGGCCCTCTCCCTCCCTGGGTGTCACTGGCACCGTGGGGGCGGCAGGGCAGGGGGGCACCAGAAAGCCAGGCAGTGGGGTCTCCAACCTTCCCACCCTGGAGGGGCTGTGCCCCCAGGGGGCAAGGACCAGCAGCAGCCTGTCCCTGATGCCTGAGCCCATAGGCAGGGTCCCAGAAAGGCTGTGAGCGTCCCAGAGGGGCGGCTGGGGATGGGGGATCTGACCACGGGGAGGGGGGTCCAAGCAGGACGGGGCCCAGTGTCACCTGTGACCACACTGGGGGGGACGGCTGGGGAGGGGGATCTGACCACGGGGAGGGGGGTTCAAGCAGGATGGGGACCCCCAGTGTCACCTGTGACCACACTGGGAGGGATGGCTGGGGAGAGGGGATCTGACCACGGGGAGGGGGTTCCAAGCAGGAGAGGGGCCCGATGTCACCTGAGACCACACCAGGGGGGCATGGCTGGGAAGGGGGGATCTGACCATGGGGAGGGGGGTCCAAGCAGGATGGGGGCCCGGTGTCACCTGAGACCACACCAGGGATGTCCCACCCCAGAGCATCAGGAGGCACAGCCCTGTGGACGGCTGAGTCGGATGCCCTGGACCTGCGGCTCTGCAGCCTCGGCTCAGCCGCTGCAGGCCGCACGTATGGCCGATGCGCGCACGTCCTGGTGGCTGCTGCAGGCACGTGGGGTCAGGACGAGGCGCCTGGGCTCAGGCCTCTGGCAGGGGCTCAGTGGAGACTGGACCTGGCCCACCCAGCAGCCTCGCCAGGAGTCTGCGTGGACATAGGCGGGCCTGGAGCCCAGGGACGGGCTCGGTGTTCCCTGAGGGGACAGGCAGCCCAGGCTTGGCCTCCGGGGGACGAGCTCTCCCCCTGCAGGGACAGGAGACCCTCAGGACCCGCCGCTGGGAACCGTGCTTCCCTGAAACTGACTCGAGTGAACACTAGTCCCTCTGGGGCCCCGCGGGGACAGCAAATTTTGCCGCTGAAATCACCTCGATAGAAGACCAAGAAAAGGGTGAAAGAGTAAAGGGAAGACTGGGCGAAGACCAGGGGAGACATGCCCGCTGGGGGCCTGCAGGCTCCGGGGCCACTCGGTTGGGGGCCGCAGAAACTGTTACCTGAGTTCTGAGCTTGATCATGTCAGCCTCCATCTGAGAGTTGGACTCGTTCAGCTCCTTGATCTCCTCGTCCAGCTGCTTGATTTCCTCGTCATTCTCTATACCTGTGGGGACAGGAGGGTCAGAGACATGGGTCCAGGGCCGCCGCGGGGAGGATGGGGGGTCAGAGACGCCGGGCCTGGGGCCACCACGGGGAGGACGGGGGGTCAGAGACGCCGGGCCCGGGGCCGCCGCGGGGAGGACGGGGGGTCAGAGACGCCGGGCCCGGGGCCGCCGTGGGGAGGACGGGAGCACTGTCACTCCTCCGGACGGGGAGCCCGGTTTGCTGGGAAAACAGGCTCTTGAATGAAAACGAAACAGTCGTGGGTTGTGGGTCTTCTCATCCCCACTGCCATCCTCACAATGATGGCACCTACAAACGAGAATCAGCTGGGGGTCACGGACCCTCACAAACGGAAAGGTTTTGTCTTCAGCGAAACCTGAGATGGTTCACCAGAGCCTGTGAGTGTGCCCCCTGAACCCGGCGGTCACCCCGTGTCCTGGGCATGGGTGTCCCCGACTCTGGCCATGACCTGTCTGCTCTGTGTGTGCTCTGCCTCTCTGCCCCCCCACCCCCTTCTCCCCCTACTCTCAGAAGGAGCCAGGCAGCTGATGTATCTGAAAAGAAGACAGCAGGGTGCCCCCCACCAAGCTGGGGTTCTGCAGATGAGACTTATCACACACACACACACACACACGCACACACACACACACGACCAAAGCCCTGCCTTGCCAGGCGCTGAGCGGGCGCTCCTGTGGGAGGCGCAGAGACCGGCTCCAGGTGGTGGTCTCAGAAGCTCCCGGAATACTGACCCTGACTGATGGGCACACCCCTCATCTGAAGGCCAGCTTGTGGGGCTTTGTGGGGTGGAGTTCCGGGGGGCCAGGAGGGCACTGTGGGCACCAGCTCCTGAGGGGGCCCGGGTGGGCTGCAGGGAGGAACGTCGGGGTGCCTAGGGGCGCGTTGGAGGCCAGGTCTCCCAGCCGGCTGCTGCTGCGAGGCCTCGCCGGGGTCAGAAGGGCCCTGGCCCTCGCGGTGCTCACCCTGGCCTCCTGTGGTTGAGTCCCCAGGGGAAGAACAGAAATGCTGCAGGTGCAGGTGTGGGACGGCCGCTCCCGTCACTTGCCCGGCAACGGGGGAGACTGGGGGCCGCTGTCCAGCTTTGCAGAGAGGGGTCCAGTCTGCCCCAGACGGAGGGCCTCTGACAACCCAGAAACCCTGCGCACGCTACACCCGGCGCCAGCGCCCAGGAATCGAGAAGAGAGCGAGTGGGGGTTTCGGTCTTCACTGCTGTTTGTAGTGAAATGAAGAAAAAAACTCAAGAGAATAACACATCCTCCTGTAGAGAAGCCCATTTCTTCTAGGACATCACCTTTCCTTGTGAATGTGATCGGGCAGGACGTGTCATTGCGCTCAGCTTGATTTCCCTTTAATTATCCTTCCTTCTGAACTGTTTCTCCCACGGATCTCAGGTGGGAAAGTCAGCCTCATGGGTGAGGTGGTCTCGAGTGCCCCCTCCCTCGGCCACGCTCCTGCCGTCGCCTGGAGGACCCTGTGTGCGTGGCCCTGATCAGCCCCTTAGGTCCACAAGGCGCTTCTCTGCAGCCTCTTACGGGGTCCAGAGGCCCAGCAACAAAATTTGCCTTTTTACCAAATGCTCCCGAAAAGCAGCCCAAAGATACAATAGACGATACTGCCAGCACTGAAACGAGGTCTACCCTTTCTCAGCGGTGGACCGCTATTTCCCCCTCTGTATCTGTGACCAGGCCTTTATGGAAATCCCTCAAAATTAGGAGCTAGGGTCAACTGAGTTAGTGTATACAAAAGCAACCACTTGGGAGGTCTCCATCAAGGCTATGGCCAATGTTGTTATTCTTCTGCAGTTGAAGGTTAGGTACAGTTCAAGGTACGGATGCATAAAAACAATCAAGATAAGTGCATAAAAACCCTGATTTGTAAAGCAACTAAATCATGAGTTAATTTACCATGTAGTGAGGATCTGCCACGACATTCCTTTAAGTTCCTTAAACGGCTTCCCTTGTGGCTCAGGCGGTAAAGAACCCTCCCGCAATGCAAGAGACCGTGGTTCAATCCTTGGGCTGGGAAGATCCCCTGGAGAATGCCATGGCTACCCACTTGAGTATTCCTGCCTGGAGAATTCCATGGATGGAGGAGCCTGGGGGGCTACAGTCCATGGGGTTGAAAAGGGTCAGATGTGAGTAAGCGACTAACAGTTTCACTTCCTCTAAGTCCCTACCCATCAAGGCGCAGTGAGTACATCTCGTGTGAAACCTGCGGAAACGTCACAAGCCCTCTGGATCGTTGGGCTGTGAGGGTGAGGTTTTCTCAGTGAGTTTCTGTTCAGACTTCTGGACAAGCTCCCCAGGTCGTATTTCTTGTTCTTTGGGTCTGGACGACTTAAAGCCTTCTCTTCTCCAGGTGTGCTTTGCAGCTTCAGCTGAAGACCAGCCATGTGAAGAGTGGTTATCACACTTTTCTAAGAAGCACAGAGAATCCGCCTCTATTCCCCAACCCCTGAGAGCCAGCTGCCTTTGCAGATTTCGCGATCTTCGTTGGGATTGTAAGGTCTCTGATGCCAGGGTCTGTACACGAAGCCATTGGAGCTTGTCCAGGGAACTGCCCTCTGTGACCCTCAGAGCCGCTTGATCAAGAGACTGGGCTTTGGATAATTCATGATAGGAAGGGTGAAAAATGCGCTACGCGTCTGCCTATATCCAACCCAAGATTCATGTTTCCCTTGAGTCGTGAGTGTGTGAGTGTGACTGTCAGTGGAACAATCCACTTCGGGACTGACCGTCTGAAGATCACGGCACTGTTATGAGACCTAGGGAACAGCGGAAAGACTAGCACGCCTCAGATTTCCACTGAACTTGCCTTGATTAGCTTGTCAGGATGCTCTATCAATGGTACTTCGTATACAGCGAAGCCTGTGAGATACCCCAGCGTGTCAGCACTTTTGTCTTGGGGCTCAGTTCAGTCGCTCAGTCATGTCGGACTCTTTGCAACCCCATGGACTGCAGCATGTCAGGCTTCCCTGTCCTTCATCAACTCCCAGAGTTTACTCAAACTCATGTCCATTGAGTCAGTGATGCCATCCAACCATCTCATCCTCTGTCCTCCCCTTCTCCTCCTGCCTTCAATCTTTCCCAGCACCAGGGTCTTTTCCAGTGAGTCAGTTCTTCGCATCAGGTAGCCAAAGGATTGGAGCTTCAGCTTCAGCATCAGTCCTTCCAGTGAATATTCAGGACTGATTTCCTTTAGGATGGACTGGTTGGATCTCCTTGCAGTCCAAGGGGCTTTCAAGAGTCTTCTCCAACACCACAGTTCAAAGGCATCAATCCTTTGGTGCTCAGCTTTCTTTATAGTCCAACTCTCACATCCATACATGACTACTGGAAAAACCATAGCTTTGACTAGATGGACCTTTGTCTGCAAAATGTCTCCGCTGTCTAGGTTGGTCATAGCTTTTCTTCCAAGAAGCAACTGTCTTTTAATTTCATGGCCTCAGTCACCATCTGCAGTGATTTTGGAGCCCAAGGAAAGAGTCTTGGGGCTAGACTCTGACAAAAGGGAACTATAAGAATTTTGATAAAGTTAGGAGATGAGAATGTGGTCTCTCTGGAATATAGGTGAAATCTTAGGAGCCCGTTTCACTGTTTTGAACTTTCATCAAAGAGCGTCCATCAGTTATCATGTTTTGTTTGACTCTCATGGAAAACCAACATCTACGCAGGGTACAGAGATCACATGACCAGTAGATGTCCTGAAGTCTGGAGTATTTCTGAGCTGCCCTGATGAGAGGTTTAGCAGTCTGGGATTTAAGGCCAGCTTTCCAAACACGACAGACAGACCTGGATCTGAATCCATATCCGCTACTTACGTCCAGTGATGACTACTCTCCTTAATCTCTCAAAACCCCAAATGCCTGCATCACAAAAGGTCCCTGTCAGACACAGTGGCTCTAAGAAATCAACTGTAGGTCAGATGCCTGAACTTCAGCGAGACTCGCCAAACAAGGGCCAAAGAAAAGCGTCCGACGCCGCTGTGCGAGCAGCCCGCCAGCGCCAGGCCCCTGCAGGCATGTCTCTGCTCTGACTGGAAAGTAGCACAGACTGGTTTTGTCCTGCTGACCCGGTCATGGGAGCTAAAAAAATAGCTAAAATAGCTAAAAGAAAAAATACCGCATCTGCTCTAGTGCTGCTGCTGCTAAGTCACTTCAGCCGTGTCCGACTCTGTGCGACCCCATAGACGGCAGCCCACCAGGCTCCCCCGTCCCTGGGATCCTCCAGGCAAGAACACTGGAGTGGGTTGCCATTTCCTTCTCCAATGCATGAAAGTGAAAAGTGAAAGTCAAGTCGCTCAGTCGTGTCCGACTCTTCGAGACCCCGTGGACTGCAGCCCACCAGGCTCCTCCGTCCATGGGATTCTCCAGGCAAAAGTACTGGAATGGGGTGCCATCGCCTTCTCCGTGCTCTAGTGCAGTGGGCTTCAATACTTTGAATTAAAAAATTAGCAAAAGACACAGCTCTTCCTCACAAGTCCTAAAATTGTCACCTAAAGCTTTTTATTGTGACGTTAAATAGTTGTCAAAAATGTATATATTTCTAGAAAATTGTATGTTGCAGAGTATCTTCAATATATTTCCATCAAAGCCTTGGGTCAAGTGTTTAATTTATGAAAACAATCTACTGTGTAAATTAAGTGGCAAATCAGGCTTCATTATCAAAACAATTTGCAGATCAGATCAACCTTCCAATGGAGGTCATCATCACTTTAAATCCAATAAAAACATTAGCCTGGGCCCCCATGACAACCATCGTACCCCTAATTTTTGGTCTAGGAGGTCAGTAGGCGTGTGGATGGATGGACGGTGGATGGATGAGAGGGTAGGCGGATGTGCGGATGCACTGCGGCGCACAGGCTGCCTCCCCGTCTCCTGCTGAACTCAACCCTGCTCCCCCGCTGCCCTACCCTCCGCCTCCCGGGATGTGCCCTCAGGAGCCCAGCATTCAGGAGTGCTTCCTGTTCCGCTGAGTCCTTTCTTAGCTAGCTGACAGTGGGGACTGCGGTAGGGGGAAGGGCTCGCCCATGACTGGTGGGTTCTCAGTCTGTCAGATTCTGGAGCGTCAGGGGGAATTTGAGGGTCTGGTAATTAAGTTCCCAAAGGCCTCCACAGGGGTGTGCCACCAGGTCACCGCCGAGAGCCCATGTCACCCCTCAGAGCCCAGGTCACCCCTCAGAGCCCAGGTCACCCTGCAGAGCCCAGGTTAACTCTGAGAGCCCCAGGTCACCCCTGAGAGCCCCAGATCACCCCTCAGAGCCCAGATCACCCCTTAGAGCCCCAGGTCACCCCTTAGAGCCCCAGGTCACCCCTGAGAAGCCCAGGTCACCCCCCAGAGCCCAGATCACCCCTGAGAGGCCCAGGTCACCCCTCGGAGCCCAGGTTACCCTCAGAGCTCTAGGTCACCCCTGAGAGGCCCAGGTCACCCCTCAGGGCCCCCAGGTCACCCCTGAAAGGCCTAGGTCACCCCTTAGAGCCCAGGTTACCCTCAGATGCTCAGGTCACCCCTCAGAGCCCAGGTTACCCTCAGAGCCCCAGGTAACCCGTGAGAGCCCAGGTCACCCATCAGGGCCCCAGGTTGCCCCTGAGAGCCAAGGTCACCCATGAGAGCCCCAGGTCATCCCTCAGAGCCCAGGCCGCCCTCAGAGCCCAGGTCACCCTCAGAGCCCAGGTCACCCTCAGAGCCAAGGTCACCCCTCAGAGCCCAGGTCACCCCTCAGAGCCAAGGTGGCCCCTCAGAGCCCCAGGTCGCCCCTCAGAGCCCCAGGTCGCCGCCCAGGTCGCCTCAGAGCCCCAGGTGGCCCCTCAGAGCCCCAGGTCGCCCCTCAGAGCCCCAGGTCGCCCCTCAGAGCCCCAGGTCACCCTCAGAGCCCAGGTCACCTCAGAGCCCAGGTCACCCCTCAGAGCCCCAGGTGGCCCTCAGAGCCCCAGGTCGCCCCTCAGAGCCCCAGGTGGCCCCTCAGAGCCCCAGGTGCCCCTCAGAGCCCGGTCACCCTCAGAGCCCAGGTCACCCTCAGAGCCCCAGGTCCCCTCAGAGCCCAGGTCCGCCCGCCTCAGGCCATCCCTCAACCCCAGTGGCCCTCAGAGCCCAGGTCCCCTCAGAGCCCAGGTCGCCCCTCAGAGCCCAGGTCACCCATGAAGCCCAGTCATCCCTCAGAGCCCCAGGTCATCCCGCAGAGCCCAGGTCACCCCTCAGAGCCTAGGTCACCCATGAGAGTCCCAGGTCACCCATGAGAGCCCAGGTCATCCCTCAGAGCCCAGGTTACCCCTGAGAACCCCAGGGCACGAGACCCCAGCGTTGAAGCCCCCTCCCGGAGGGGAGAGAGGGCCAGGTCCCCTCAGCCCTATTGGGTAGAGCGGGGCCCTGGCCGGCGGTGAGCCGGCTCTGGTTCCCTCACAGGTCGCCTGTCTTTGCTTCTGCCTTCACCTCTCTGAGTTTCCTTTTCCTTCTAGGTAATGGAGAACGTCAGGGCCCGGGCTCAGGCTGTTGATGATATAAATGAATCGGTGCACAAAATCCCCGGACAGAGCTGCAGGCAGGGGAGGGGGCCCTTCCCTCAGCTCAGCTCAGCTCCCCGACAGCAGACAAGACGGGGGGGAGCTCTTTCATGCCCTTCTCTCCTGATAGTGTGTGTTAGTTGCTCAGTCGTGTCCGACTCTGCGACCCCATGGACTGTAGCTCGCCAGGCTCCTCTGTCCATGGGGATTCTCCAGGCAGGAATGCTGGAGTAGGTTGCCATGCCCTCCTCCACCTTCTCTCCTGAACACTTGACCAAAATAAAAAACCAAAACCACACACAAACAACAGAAAAACCAAAGCCCCAAGGCCCCTGCCGCTCTGGGGAGGGAGGCTCACAGGCCTGCAGTGAATGTGTGCGTGGGGGTCCCAGAGGAGACCCTGATAACTGTGCGGGGCCCCAGCTACTCGGAGACGATAGGGGGTCACTCGGAGGACACTCAGAACAATGAGGGTCTTTGGGGGACGAGACCAGAGCAGGCTCTTCTCTAAACTTCAGAAAGAAAAAGAGAGAACACTGGATTTTAGAACCAGAAAGAGGCTTCGGGACCTTCAGACATGCTTCTTCCCTTTCAGGTGAACGCCTGGGGGAGAATGCCCAGACTCAGGACCAAAGCTGCCGGCCCGAGTCAGCCCAGGGCTTTGGGCGGGCCTGGCCACGGAGCTCCACCACCATAAGAGGACAGGGTGTCATGGAGAGTGAGTGACCTTGGACAAGGCGTACCCTCCGGATGCTCAAGAGAAGAGAGTGAGAGGCTGTCTCTTCCTCACACACATGCCTTCAACTGCGGAGGGCAGGCGTGGCTGACGTGGGCAGTGACCACTGACCCCTAGCCCCCCAAAGAGAGGAGCGAATCTCCCGAGTCCTGCCCTTGGGTCAGACACACAGGGATGAGGCCATTTATCCGCGGAGTGACGTGTTCAGCTCTGGGTTCAGTAAGAAATGCCTCTAGTCCTGGCAGAAAAGTCCCGACAGGTGTGGAGCGAGGGGACTGTCAGGCCGGGCTCGGCACGGACTGGGCTTGGGGAGACCCGGGTTTGACCTGACTCTGGAGCTTCATCTCCAGGTGACCTGGGCTCCCAGGGTCCTTGTCTGTGGACAAGTGTGTGACAGAACCTACAGCAGGAAGACAGGTTCCGAAACCTGGAGTCATGGAGCTGAGCTCAGATGCAGAGATGAGCCGATGGCAACCCCCGAGGGTGACCCTGCTGACCTGGGCTGGGCCTGGAGTTGGGCGTCCAGCCAGATGAAGCCTGGGCTCCTCGCCCACGTGGCACCCACCCTTTCTGGTTCCCAGCTGCGCTTGGCCGACATGGAAGGAGGATTCTGAGGGTCAGACGTCCCACAGGAGAGACGCCAGCCGGGGCCTCCCCACGCTCCGGCCACCCTCCCGGTGGAAGGCTCCTCCTCGTTTGCAGACCTGCTCACCCTACTTCTTGCTGTGTCTACACTGCTCCATCTATCCAGATTCAGAAGCTGGTGTGGGCTCACGTCAGTTTGCAGAAGAATTTTTACTTTAGCTCCAGGGTTGTTTGTAGGTGAGATGTCATGCTAAACATTTCAAAAAGAGCTCAGTGGATATGGCTTTCCTTAGGGCAATGTGCCCCTCGATGGCTGAGTGAGAGGGGGTGTTGGTGACCTTAGAGTCTCTAGACCAGCTCCTCAGGCTGGTGGGCTAGTCTGAAGGCTTCTGTCCAACTGGTCCTGCGTCTTGAGCCCCCAGCTGACTTGAACAGACGTGGGGCTCGTGGGACCAGGACTTCAGGTGAGGCGTCGTGGCCCTGGCTGCCTTCCTGGTGGGTGACGGGGCCCATGTTGAGGACCGTTGTCTCTGCGCCCCTTGAGCCATCCTCAGGACCAAAAATGAATGTCCAGTGAGCGACGGCAGCTTCCAGATGGTGGCTAGGGCTCCCAGCCCCATCAGGCCAGCACGCGGCAGGGCCGGATCCTGGTCTGCCTGGACCCCAGCCCAGGAAGTGGGGGAGGAGGATCTGGGCTCCTGTGATGCGCCCAGGCCTCTAGACCGGGGTGACCGCGCCTTTGGGGACACAGAGTCAGGGAGGCACCTTGCCCAGAGCCTGGATCCATAACTTTCATAGAAAACCTTCTCTGCCCGAGCCCCGCTCCCCAGAGTCCCCCCGAGGGGTCTGGAAGGGGAGGCTCTCTCGGGTCACTTTGCTGACTCCCGATCACAGTTGCGCTGAGCTCCGTTCACCAATGAGCATAGAACCTTGGCGCCCAGGGACACACACAGACACTGCCCCGGTGACTGAGGACTGCCCCTCCCGGGGACACACACAGACACTGCCCCGGTGACTGAGGACTGCCCCTCCCGGGGACACACACAGACACTGCCCCGGTGACCAAGGACTGCCCCTCCCAGGGACACACGAGGTCACCCTCCTCGAGCCTTGGCAACTTGGCTGTGGTCCGCGCGTCCGTCCGTGTGTTTGTTAGAGACATGTCCTTGTTTAACGCACGTGCTGGTCCAGTAACACTGGCCTCTCGCCTGCAGCCCTAAGACGGAGCTGGTCTCGCACGCTTTCTCCCCAGGGCCCGTCGCAGCCTCACACCCAGGACCCCAGATGGCACCACAGCCCTGCCTGGTGCCTCTTAAACCGTGAAGTCTCCAACAGGACAACACACAAGCTGGAAAAACACAGCAGCAGGGGCCGTGTGGGAAGAGGGCCCTGGTTAGGGACCCCCTGTAGGAGGAGGCCGAGACGGAGCCCCCCAAGAAACTGACCGGGGGCTCCCCCCAACCCGCCCGCGCCCGCACCCCAGGGGCCTGGAAGCACCCGGAGGGCTGACTGGGGGTCAGAACACAGCCTTGAGTGTTCTGCAGGCGAGTCCACTGCTGTGGAATCTGGGGGCCACGAGGACAGACCGGGACTGGACTGGTGCCCTGGCACGCGCCCGGGGCTTCCCGCCGGCACTTCTGTGCCCCTGCAGGACAGCATCTGCAGGAGGGCTGTGTGGATGGACAGACAGGCGCAAGGATAGGCCCCAGAGGACAGTGGGGTGGGGGCGGGCTGCATGTGGCCGGGGGACCCCTGACTCGGCTCCCTGGGAGGCCACCCCCCATGGACTGGCTCTGGACAGGCGGGAGTGACCGGAGACCCCCTTGCACGAGGGGCCGGGGCGGGAGGATGGGGGAGGCGGGGCGGGGGGGGGCCGTTACCGTTGCTGGCCCGCTGCCGGATGGTCAGCATCTGCTCTCCCGACAGTTTTGCCTTCTTCATGGCGGACGTGGCCCGCGGGCATCCCGACAAGCTGGGGGCGAGACAGGAGACGGCGTGAGTCACGCGCTGGGGATCCCAGCGGCAGGGAGAGTGGCCCGGGGCCCTGCCTGGCAGAGGGGTCACCAGCCAGGACGCGGGCAGGCGTGGTGGGGACCACGAAGCTCGGGCTGGCCTGGAGCCCAGGGCCGCGGCATGGCTGGGCCGAGGTCTGGCCACCAGGCTCCGGGGAGGCAGACCAGCCCCTTCAGGCCGTGTCCGCCTTTGAGGGTTTTCGGGACGCTTACGGAGGAACCCCCTTCTTTAAAAACTTCCTTACAGAAAGTCTCAAACCCGCACAAGCGTTGGTTGCAAAACGTACTGAAGTGAAAGGTGGAGTGAGGCGCCCCCAGACTCATGCTGACTCAGCAGGTGCCCTCCCCACAGGTACTGGGAGAAACCCAGGGCCCGCCTCCCAGCCACGAGGTGTAAACACCTGTGCGCTCCCTGACCATCGGGGTCTGACGCCTGGCTGTGTCCTCACACACGTGCCCAGGTCCCCTGTGTACTCTGCACCCTGGGCTGGGCCCCGGGCCCGAACTGTGTCTCTGCAGGACGCCTCTCCCTGTTTCTCATTTTCTGGGTCCATGCTGAGGGCCGCCCCACCCAGAGGCAGAGCACAGAGTCGCTAGGCAACACGTCTGCCTCGGCTCCGTGAGCTTCCGAAACGTCTCCTCTGACGCCTTCTCTAACACTTTCCCAATGTGCTTTCGGCAGGTGTTTGGTGGGGGGATGCGTCTTCGTACAATAAGCAAGTCCCAGTTGTGGGTTCGAGGGGACGCTTGTCTCTGATGACTGTGCAGGGTTCTCCCCACGGAGGCTGGGTGACTGCCCCGCCCGCTGCTTCTCCAGGAACCTCGCTGGGCCCCAGACTCGCTCAGGAAGCTTCTAGATCCACAGGGGAAGGGGCAGCAGGACAAACAGGTTGCTTCCTGTTTGCACCCCTGGGACCATCAGCCCCAGGCCCGTTGATCGGAGGCCAGCATGTCCCCGGGGCTCCAGGACGCTCGTGAATTGAAAGCTGTGCGCTGAGGGTGACCGTCCACGACGACCCTCCCACCCGAACACTGAGCGCAGAGGGAGCGATGGACAGAGCGAGGGTGGACAGAACGGAGGCGGCCCAGCCACACGGAAGCCAGGGAGGGCTGCGGTGTCCCCAGGCATCTGTCAGCAGGTGGATGGTGCCCAGCCGCAGGATGACCTGCAAACAGTCTCACACAGGGATTCCTGGACCCACGCAGAGCGTCACAATCCGATTTCAGTCTGCAGTGGTTTCTCCTAGTTTCCAGTTAACTGAGCCACTGCCCGGAAGTGACAAACTAACGGCGCCCTGCAGCCGGAGCTGGGAACTAAATTAGGAGACAGAGGCCCAGAGATGGACGTGTTTTGTGCATGCAAGCCCGCTCTGTGCTGCCCCATTCCGATCCTGTGACTGCATCCCAGCGCGGCTCAAATTTGGAAGTGCCCTGGGTAGGCAGCCTCAGCTTGGGTGTTGGGTGGCTGGGTCCCCAGCGAGGGCGCAGTGCCATCTAGCGGCCACTCGCGCCAACCTCACCAGATGCCAGGGTCCCAGCTGGTCCAGGGATCTCAAGTCCACGCGGCGGGTCCTGCTGGGGAGACTCTGGGGGTCTCAGTCCGATGGGGATGGAGTCCTACTGCGGACTGACTCTGGGGGTCTCAGTGCGATGCGGGTGGAGTCCTGGCGGGGGGAGACCCAGCAGCCCTTAAGGAGACGTCGCTGATGAAAGCCAGACTTCTCCTGGAGGGGCCCAGAAAGGTCCAGGATCCAGATTCCCAGCAGCAAGGAGTTAACTGGTCTCTGCCCCAGGGCCCGCACTTGGGCCCCAGACTGGCTGCGGCTCCAGCAGGAACTCCAGGAAGGGCTCTAGGCAAACACTGCCAGGGCTTCAGAAGGGATGGAGGGCGTGGGGGTGGGGAGCCCGGCGTTTTATCAGGACTCGCCCCCACTGTGCTGCAGTCTGCAGGGTCGCAAAGAACCCGGACATGACTGAGCAACAGAACAACAACCCCCAGCCCAGCCCACCCCCGCCCACCAGACGCATTCCCTTCAGGAGGACATCGCCATGAAATTCCCAGGGTGGGGCGGTGGTTAGAGAGACACAGGGCAGTGGGGTTGTATTGCTCCAAGGTTTGCTCACGGCCCAGAGTGGCTGGGAATTGGGAACCACGGGCCCTGGCCTGGCGAAAGGCCCCGACGCAGTCTCTGTCCCAGGAAACGCAGGTTTGCAGTTCTGGCACCTTGCTTGTGATTTCACCATTGCTGCTAAAGTCCTCATAAGGACCCCACACCTCCCTGTACAGCACACGGACTCCCACGCTAACGCCGCCTTCACGAGGTGACTCTGGGGCTGTGCTACCTGTGTGATTGAGGGCGGGGAGTGCAGCGCGGCAGGCAGACACGAGGGGCCGAGGGGCCGGCGCTGACAAGGGCGCGCGCCACACCCGCTGAGCAGCCGGCTTTGCATTGGCTTCCTGGGACCTCAAGGCTGGTGTCGGGGCACAGGTTGTCCTCTGACCCCCAGAGAATCCCTGCCTCCCCTTACTTGTCTGATCTGCTCCCGTTTCAGTGTAAAGGGCTGTCCTGCGGTCCTTTCCCAGTCCATGATGCAGATCTGGAGTTTTTTCCCCCAAATATTCTTGAGTTTCTCCCAAACCATTTGGTGCCAAATGTGTGCCCTGAGCCTTGGAGAGAGGGCAGTGTTGGAGCAGCAGGCTCTGCACCCAGACACCAGGGCCTCGGGGCAGTTGGGGTGTCCCGGTCACGGGCGTTAATTAGCAGGGGGCTGTGGGCAAGAGGGGAGAGTGGCAGGCTCCGCAATCACAGTGTTTCCCTGGCTTGGTGCCCCTCCCCACGTGCATTTTGATGGCATCACGGGGGAATCAGCTGTTTGTGAGGGTCTAGGGGCCTGGGCAGCAGGTATAACAGGATTGCTGGGGTCTTCTCTCCAAGGACGGGGAATTGAGGGGCTTGCACACCCTCCTGGAGAGGACTGCTATTATCATGCCGTTCTGACCCACTGTTTGCCCGGAGTTGCTGTGGGGCCTGAGGGCAGGTGTGGAGTCAGACCACCCACAGGGATGGCCTTTGGGGGATCAGGCATGCTTTCCCTGGCAGTGTGGGGACCATACTGCTCACGAAGGGGCTCTGGCGCTCTTCTCTTGGGCAAGTGCCCCGCTGGTGTGGGCAAGTGATGTTTGTTTATGAAAGTGTGGCTGCTGCCCCTGCAGGGAGGTCTGGATGCTTGTCTCCCGTAAGCTCATCCGGTATAAATCATCGCTGTGGATGGTCGTGTCCCCAGAGGACGCTGATGCCCTGAGTCCAGAACTGACAGGACCCAGTGGGAAACTGGCCTGTGAGGCACCCTTGAGTCAAGGTGACGTGGTGCTGGAGGGCTGGGGGGCTTGTCCTGTGACCTCATGAGGGAAAAGAGGGGTGTTTGGACCCGGACACAGAGGAAGGACATGTGACAAAGGGCAGAGACAAGGCGGCGCCCCAAACTGCCCTCCCCACCCGCAGCCCACCCATGTTGTGACCTCTGACCTCTGACACCAAGAGGACAAACTCTGTTCAACACCGAAACACAGGTCGTGGTGTGTGTCAGGCAGCGTAGGAAACTGACACCATCGTATCTGTTCATCAGTTCTGGGCTCCTCATCCACATTTCCCATTTTCCTATACTATTTCTGTTTTTAGATATGAGCATAACTGTTCTGTGAGTGTGGTTTTTTCTTGCCATGAGTTCAGGGGCACATCTCGGGGAGCAGGTGAGAGTGCAGGGGGCCCCCGACACTGAGGATGTAGGGCAGAGGTGCTGCAGGAGTGGGGACACGGGGCCTGGGCTCCTGGCAGGAGGTGACAAGTGTGGCTGGGCGTGTCCTCACCCAGCTGGGCCCCTGGCTGCCCACGAGGGCTGCTCAGGGTGCCTTCCCAGAGTGAGGACCCAGCAGGCAGGTGCTGAGGGCAGCAGAGGGTGAGCCTGAAGGACCCAGGGCCACGGAGCTCAGCAAGGGAACTGGGGTTCGGATGGGGCCTGCAGGGCACCCTGGGTGCTGCTCGGCCCTGCGCCGTCCCAGGTGGGAGCCCCCACCCGTGTGCTGCGCACATGTGGGCCTGCATTGACTCAACCAAGCACTGGGGAGCCTCGGCTCTTGCATCGTGGTAACCGAGCATCAGCCATGGGCCGAGTAGCCTCGCACATCCAGTGACCCCGGACCTGCAAACGGAGCAGCAGCGGATGGATGGACATGCACACGCTTCAGGAGGAGAAAGTCTGAAAACATCAAGCATGGTGGCATCTCCCCAGGAGCCTGCCCCCAGCCCATGTGGTCTCAGGCCCAGGAGGCCGGCGCTGTGACCCAGCAGCTAACATTCACCGGCCCTGTGGGATTCGCGGTTTGGAACAGATGTTGGATCTGAGTTTTTCCCTTCTTAGTGCTTTCTCGCAAGTACTGAAATGTGGAGGTTGGAGTAAAAGAGTTCATACATCTGAGGAGCTTGCAGGGGCAGCAGTCAGTGCAAGGTGGGTGGACAGGGGATGGGCCGAGGTGGCCAGTGTGAGGCCTGCCCCAGAGAACAGGGCCTGTTGGCTTCCTTCTCTCCTCCCAAGGAGGAAGACTCTGATTACAGAGTGAAACGGGGGCCTGGCTGGTTCCCCCAGAGGAGTACCGCAATCACGGTGAGTCAGCACAGGGTCTGCTCCAGGGAGATGATCTTCACGCCTGCAGCATCTTCTCCTCCAGAGGCCTGGGACCCTCCGCCCTCCTCACCTCCTGCAGATCTCAGAGAATCCAGAATGGAGGAGTCTCCTCTCGTAAGTGAGCTGCCATGATTCCAACATCATTCCCTCAAACAGAAAACTACCAGCTGGGCTGGAGGCCCTGCCACGCCTTCTGTTCCCTCCACCCCGCTGCCAGGAGACAGTGGGAGCCGAGGTTCGGAGAAGGTGGGAAGGGGTGCATGATGGCCCTGGGGAGAGGCAAGTGTCCAGGGGCTGGACAAGAGCCCAGTAGGAGCGGGTGCAGGGCTGGCCTGTGGCCAGACCAGCACGCCAGGGCTGCAATGCTGTGAAGTCCAGATTTACCTCCAGCCAGTCTCTAGCCAGGAACCCTGGGGCTGCTTCAGTGTCCCCTGTCCACACGTGGGGTTTGGGCAAGGGTGGCCATGGTCTCAACCTGAGAGGGAGCCCACCTCCATGCTCCTGGGCAGACAGCGACCCATCCGCCGAGGCCAAGGGTGGTGGGCGCTCCTCCTGGTGGGATGGCTGGGTGGGAAGAGGTCTGCCCTCTTCACTCCCTCTCCCTGGGGTCCATCCCATGGCACCAGGCTTCTTTCGTACCTGCCCTATGGCAGCCTTGGCCTTGGTCTTGCAGAAATACAGACAGACAGACTGAGATGCTGGTGGTGCACGGACAGTGTGCCCAGACACTCCTTGGTTGTCCAGCTTTCTCCTTACTGGCATCTCTGAAATGGAACTATGCAGACCTCAGGGAGCTGTGGCTGCTTGTTGACATAAATTTTGGTAAAAAAACAAAAAACAAAAACTACGGCTTTTCCACATCACAGAAAGGCAGGTGCATAAAGGCTGTCTTCTTGGACTCACAAGCATCCCAAGTGGACTGCATTTCCCAGCATCCCATGCAGACTACATTTCCCAGCATCCTATGGACCAGGTTCCACCCATGGGGTAAGAAGGAAGTAATCTGTGTTCCCTGACTCCCAGGGGGATCCTTCGCATTCTCTCCGTCTTGGGCTGTGGAATGAAGACCACCCTTGAAGAAGGTGCTGAAGGTGACTGAGCCCTTCTCTGGTGTCCCCTCATCTTGTTCTGTCCTGTGAGCAAGAAAGGAACCTCCAGTGTTTGGAGTGGTTGTTAAGGCTGCGTATCCAGCTCACATTTACGTTAAAGGAGAAGGTTGATTACAAAAGTAACTCATAGAAGTCACTCACTATGGTGACATTTTTACCACAATTCTCTTGGGAAACATCAAACACAATAAATATCCTAAAAAAGGTGATCTGTGCATTTATAAAGGACTGTGAAAGTGAAAGTGAAGTCGCTCAGTTGCGCCCAACTCTTTGCGACCTGTGGACTGTAGCCCACCAAGCTCCTCCGTCGATGGGATTCTCCAGGCAAGAATACTGGAGTGGGTTGCCATTTCCTTCTCCATAAAGGATTGTAGAGGAACTGAAAACAAATAAATTAGGTCATGTGGTCCAGGTGGGAAGAAGTTTAAGAGGGTCTGGGAGGTAATTTTTTAAAAAATTATTTAGATGAAGCCCAGTGAGGGACGACTTACTTCTAAAGTCACTTACTTATTTATTCATTAGGATTAGAGAATCTTCTATTCTACGTCAAGTGGAATGAGACTGAGGTGAGTGCACAGTGCGGCCATTTCACACACAGCAGTGGATCCACAGGCACAGAACCCTCCCCAGCCCCTCCCTCACGGCCTCTGTCTCTCCTGCATGGGAGGCTCCACAGTTTGCGTAGTCCTGACACCCCCACTCAGGCTGGGGGGCCTTTCCAGTCAGCTGAGCCATTGCCCCCACCCCCCGGAGGCAGGTGAGACCCTGCCAGAGTGTCCTCTCTCCAGCCCTTCCCCTGACACCTCTGACCCTGATCCTGGAATCTGACCCAGAACCACTCCAGGCACCACCTCGTCACGTGTCTGGTGAGATCCTGGTGCCTTGGTCAGTCTGCATCTCAGGATCCGGTCCATCAAGTCCCTGCGACTGCCCTGTGCCTTTAACTCTTTCCATTGCCTGGTTTCTTTCCTTCAGATAAAGCTCACTTCCAGCTGCCCCTTCCAAGAACGCCCTCCCTTGCTCCTGAGAGGCTACACCTACTCCCAGGTCTTGTTCCTCATCTCAGCTGCCTAACTCAGCTGCCTTGACTCAGCCAGTCCTAACGATGGAGTGAGCACTTCCTAGAGCTTCACAGAAGCTCTGCTGAGGAGAAAGGGGGTAGGAGGAGGCCCTCCGCATCCTTATAGGGAAGACATGAATGGAAACGATTTCACAGCAGATGGGGGCATGGGCACGCAGAGGGTGTGTTGGTGTGGTCACTCCCCTGAAGAGGAAAGCAGGGCAAGTGGGCGTCCTGGGACCGGAAGCCAGGGCAGGTGCCCCCCTTTCATCTACGGCCCCTGAGAAAGTGGCCCTTCATCATCTCACTGGGTGGTCATGGCTTGGAGGGAAGAAAGCACCAAACAGGAATTTCTGTCTTTGTCTACTCTTCTGACTCTAAAAGCTGCTTTGCTCTTGTGGCATGTGGGCTGTATAAACAGCTTGAATCTCAAGCCACTACCTGTGTCTTTCTGGGATGCTTGTCCACACCCAGGCCTCAAAGTCTGAGGAACCGTCAGTGGGTTCCAGACAGTTGGCCGGGCCCAAGGACTTCACGGGGGGAGGCATCAGGACCCTCTGCTAAGCCCGTGTTTGTGCCTCAGCTGGGTGCCAGCCAGGGTTGCGGTTCTCACACCACCAGGGAACAACATTCCATCTATACAATGAAACAAATGAAAACTTGTTCAACAGCTGAAAGGTGCAGGCCAGCATGCAACAGGACACGACTCAGCCTTCAACAGGAAGGTGGCCTGATGCTGGCTACAGTGTGGCGGGACCCGGGAGCTGTGCTGATGGAGATAAAGGCTCATGGGACAGACAGCCTGTGATTCCCCCTAGCTGAGGACCAGAGAGTCCGACCCGCTAGACGGCGGTGCCAGGGGCCAGCGGGGCTGGGAGAGTGCGTTCAGTGGGCACAGGGTTTCCCTCTGGAGGTGAGGGCTCTGGGGGTGAACGTGCCTGCACAACAGTGAGACTCTACTTATCGCTCGCGAACGGGACACTTAAGAGTGGGTAGGACGGTAAATGTCATGTTGTGTGCTTTTTACCATAATTGAAAAAGTGCAGGTCAGCTCTCCCAGGGTCCTGTTCACCCCCTAACCCCCTGCACCCTGTCCCCCAAGACACATTTATACCCAGAAGGAGGACGCCCGCCACCTGCCACCTGGGGGTTCCCGCCACTCTCCACGCAGCATGCACGTCCCTTCCCTCCTCAGAGGGGGCAGAGGTAGCGGGTCAGACCGCTGAGTGAGCGTCACAGAGAAATGAAGTATTAAAATCTCCGCGCGGCCCCGCCCACAACAGGCAGGGCCCCGCCCACTGTGGAGCAGCCTCGGATACTGAGGCTCCGCCCCTTCGGCTCCGCCCACCACAGGCAGGGCCCCGCCCACCGTGGAGCAGCCTCGGATACTGAGGCTCCGCCCCTTCGGCTCCGCCCACCACAGGCAGGGCCCCGCCCACCGTGGAGCAGCCTCCCACAGGCTCCTCCCTCAGTGGCTCCGCCCCCCGGCTCTGTCTTACTGTGGAGCCGCCGGAACACAGCTCTGCCCCCGCTGCTAGACCGGGTGGGCTGAGGGTTCCTGCCCTGGACTCAGGGTCTCCTCCTGGCACCCCCTCGGCGCCCTGGGTGAGCTGTCTGCAGACCCGAGGGTGCATCACGGGGATTCTGGACGGAGAGATTCTGCGGAAGCACAGTCACGGGTCTGTCTTCACTAGACCTGCCCCTAGATTCCCTCCCGCTCCAAGACGGGGGAAGCCCCCGCCTGGCCAGACACAGTGCGGAGGAGTGTCGGTTAGGGGGAAAGAGAGCGGGAAGGGTAGAGACCAGGAGAGCCGGGGCGTCTTTATGCGATTGCTGGGTCCGGGAACCTGAGTGTCAAGCCGGAGGGTAAGCAGGCGTTGGGGGTGCGCGGAGGGGCCCAGGGTCCCGCCGGGTGGGAGCGCCTCAGAGTCAGGGGCCCGGGTCCGCCCACAGGCCCCAAGGGGGCGCTGAGTGACCAGCCTGTGAGGGGTGCACGCTGCTGGGTGGCTCCCCGCGAAGGTCACTCTTGTGATTCTCGGGCAACAGTTCAGTCAGAGGCTTGGAAACAGCACGAGGAGCAGTTACATTCATGTCCTCAGGTGATGTTTCTGGTACCCGAGAGTGTGTGTGTGAGTTAAGTCGCTCAGTCGTGTCCAGCTCTTTGCCGCCCCATGGACTGTAGCCTGCCAGGCCCCTCTGTCCATGGGGTTCTCCAGGCAGGGACACTGAAGTGGGTTGCCATGCCCTTCTCCAGGTACCCCAGTGCTTACATGTCATCAGAGAAGTGCAGCTTGCTCCCATCTGTGTCTGATTATGGCTTATCTGTGACCCTTACCCATAGGTCACGTAGGCAGGACTTAAAATTTTTTTAAATGTTTTTGATTGCCAGAGACTGAAGGAAGCAGGCACTTTTTGGAGGACACTTTGGTACTTCCTATCAACACGTGAAAACTAGCATTTCCGCCTCTGGGACTGTGTCCTGAAGACGCCCTGGAACAAGGGTGCACAGGTACCAGCAGAGGGAGTTCTCTCGGGTAGCACCCCGTCTAGAGTGGAGTTTGGGGGCGCAGGCCAAGCCCTCCCGCTGGCAGGGAGGGCAGCTCTGAGCAGAGTGAGACGTTTGTCCTGCCAAGTGCCTGCTGTGGCCAGCCTGGCCGGGTGTCCGGGTGCAGGGCTGGCCCCACCCCACGCACACAGCCATGAGCACTGTGATCTGTTTCTGCCCAAAGGAAGAAGCCAGTGTGTGCTGCGGGTCGGGGGCCTCTGTGTCTTTGGATGCAAGCCTCTCTGTTCAAGGGCGCTTTCTGAAGGGAGATGAGGGGACTCCCCACCCCGCCTTGGGGAGAGTCAGGGAAAGACACTCATCTGTCTCTTTTGGCCCCTGAGTTTCTACCTGAGCAGGAACTTCTTTACAATAAAAACCAAACTTCCTAAAGAACGTTAAGGCTCATTGCCGCATCATTCCTTTTGGCTTATTCTGTGTTTGATGTGGTTTTGCAGATGGAGGTGAAGTGCCCGGGGTTTGAGGTTAGAGAGTTCATGAGACCCCGTGGGTTTATGTCATATGTGAGGTGCTGTGTCTCCCGCCTCGCTCCCAGAAAGCTGGGGGTGGCTGAGATGTGTCCGCATCAGTCATTCATCCTGATGCCTACGGGGGGCCACTTGCCTCTTCTTCTGAGTCAATGTAATTGTATATACATATATTTCAAAATTAAGCAAATAATAATCGGGGGGGGGGGTGACTGGATTTTTTGGAGGTTTTCTGATGTATCTGATGAGGCTCCTGTAACCACGTGCCACCTTGTCCTTGAGTGGGATCTGTTGGCCATATTCAGCCAAAACGAATAATTAAACCCACAGATACTCTTGTGAGTGTGTGTGCATGTGTAAAATGACAACCTGTTTCTGTGGATCCCAATCAAAGGCATTGGGAAGCCTCTCCGTATACACTGATGTGGTGGGACAAGTGTGTGCTCTGCAAAATGGGTCTAAATTTGCTTCTTCCTTCCCCGCGCCTCGGCATGCTGTGAGCTGGTGTGGGTTCGCAAGTCCTCGCTCCCCCACGCTGGCACGCAGGGGGGCAGGTGCACTCACCTGCGGTGGGTGAGGAAGCTGCCGCTGACGTGCCCCGAGCCGTCGCAGCCGGGCGTGGGGCAGGACATGCCCTCCGTCTTGACCGACTTCCAGGAGAACTGGGAGCCGTTGAGGTAGCCGTCCTTCTGCCTCTTGGCCGCCAGCGGACACCCGGACGCGCTGCGGTGCGAGGCGTACTTGCCGGTGATGTGGCCCTGGCCATCACACCCGGGCACCGGGCACCTGGGGGCAGAGGGGGCACGTGACTGTCTCGCCCCCAGGTGCCCGGGCGCCCCGCAGCCAAGTCAAAGTAACCTAACATGAGGGAAAACCCAGCATCTTCTACTCCGGTTCCGGTGGGATTAAAACAAAACAAAACCACTCAAAGGCACCACCTAGTGGAGACGTGAGGTAGTTCACCCTCCGGGAAACTGGTCCAGGGAAGGTCCAAGAAGCTTTCCTGGAGTAGAGCGTCCCGGCTTGGGGAGGGATGCCCACACCGCGGGAGGAAGAGAACTCGTTTGTTGGAGCAGCTGGGGTGCGGGTGCCTGTCTGAGAGGCACCGCTTTGAGACAGGGTCTCAGCCTTCGGCAGGAGATGTGCAAACTCAATGGGAAATTGACTTTGGGATTCTTTTTTAATGATTATTTTATAAACCTGTTCTCAGCTTCTCAGCTCCTATTCTTCTCAGGAGCTGGAGAACACCTATTTGTTTGGCCGTGTTTTCTAGACCACAGGATTCCCCTCCAGCCAGACAGGGGTGTGAGCAGCAGAGGTGGTTTAGTTACAAGGTACTCCAGGAGCACTTTTTTATTTTTGTAATAAATGGGAAGCTCACCAACTGGAGCTAAAGTTCAGCAACAGCCTAATCAAGCAGTGCTTCTGAAACCTCTCTGTCACGGGTTATGTGAAGCGCCGGGACTTACAGCCAAACCACAGGCACGTTTTTACTTTAATTTTTTGGTTTGTTTTCATCAAAACTTTTCTCCAAAGACACTGAGTGAGATTAAAATTTCAGGAAAGTGGCATTGGACCTATATCACAGGTTTTTGAGGCTCACTGGGAAGAGGTTCAGGGCCATTGCCTGCAGGGAGAGGGTGGGGTGCTGGTCTTGTACCCCTGATGATCTCCATCCTCCTTAGCAAGAAGCAGAGGACGGACAGCGGAATGACTTGCATAAGCGGGAGACTTAGCCGTATGCTGGGTGTTGTGGTTAATAACGTCGTACTCGCTCATGAATCTGACAGTGTATGTAAATATGCTCAGTATGTATGCAAATACACCCAGTAAATTAACTCTTTCTCCCCGTGAGTGGTAGAGGGACGTTCCTTGTAACCGGTTGTACACCCCAGACGGATGGACATTCGGCTGTCACCTCGTCTGTCACTCGGAGGGTGCTGTGCGTGGTTCTGCTCTCAAAGCTGTGACCTCGCCCTCGTCCAGCCGCTCCGAGCCTGACCTGCCCCAGCCGGCAGCCCCCAGCCCTGCCCCCGGCCCGCGCACCTGATGGGCTCCTGGTCCTCCTTGTCCTCTTTGCTCTGTGCTATCCTGATGCCGCTCTTCTTGGCTCTCGGGCAACCTGAAAGGCTAAGGAGACAGGTGACTTCAGAAGCTGGGCCTGCACCTTTACCCTCAAGCTCCTTTCACCGTTGATGGTGCTTTGACCCAATTTCCTCTGGAAACTGGTGCTCCTTGGAGTGAAGACAAAGTCCCGGGGGAGGGCCCATTCGGGCGCAAGAGAACCTTGGGGGCTTCAGACACTGCAGGTCTCCCAGAAGGGCACCCAGAGCCTGGTGGGGGGAACTGGCTCCTGTGCGGTCCAGAGCCCCAGGAGAGGCGGGACTGGCTTGTGGCGGTGGGGTGTTCTCAGAACAGCGGGGCTACAGTGCGGAGACACACAGGCCCCTCTTCCTTTCTGCAGCCGTGCCTGCAGACGCATCACAGAGCCCCCGAACCTGGGAGGGGTGTGCGCCTGCCGTCCGGCCCCATTCACCTGATGTACGACTTCCTGTGGCACCTTTGGAAGACGCGGTGCAGACTGACCAAGCTGATTTTATTTAATTTTGGAATTTGGAGAACGAACAGCTCCCATTATCTAAAGGAAATTTTCCAGCTGGAATGTCTATATGATTTTTCTTTCCTGTTCAGCAGTAGCTAATACCAGGCTTTTCAGTGTGAAATTATATAGAATGACAGGGAATCTTTGTGAGGAACCAGAGAACCGGGCCCCGGGCGGTCTCTGGAGCTGCCCAGGGGGCTGGCAGCGGGGCCCGGCGGGGTCTGGGCGGGCGTGCCGCTCTGACCCTCGTCCTGACTTTGTCGGGGCTGCGTCCCCCGAGCACGCTGGTCCTCAGCCCCTCACCCCATCACTTCCGTCTCCCTAGCCGTGTCCCGCGCTTGTGCAGCTGCCTGGCTCCTCTCTGGGAAGCCGCACCTCCTGGCAGAGGTTGGTCTGAAGCCCAGACCTGCGCCCTGGGGCTGAGCGGTGTCGGCCTGTCCTGCCTGCCTCCCTCTTGTCCTGCCTTCCCTCCTCCACCCTGAACTTCAGGGGGAGGCATGGCTCTGGGCCCCCGCTGCCGAGAAGGGGCTGGGAGTGAAGAGAAACTGGAACAGAACCAAAGCAGAGCAAGTGGTGCCGCAGGGAGCTCAGTCTGGACGTGACTCTGACTCCGAGGAAAACCTGGCTCTGACACAGGGGCTGGACTGGGATCCTGGCATCACGTCCAAGGCGGGAGAGCCCACAGCCAGCTCTCCCAGGCTCTCCCAGGCTCGGCAAGTTTCTCCGAGGCTCTGCCAGGCCCAGCGAGGCCAGCCTATGGGCAGGAAGGGGCGCTGCTCTGTCTGAGTGACGGTCCTGCATGCTGGCCCTTGCCCTGAGAAGCTGTGCGTGTGGCCGTCTGCATGCAGAGCTTTGTGGCCCACGTGAGAGCCTCTGGATGGGGCCAGTGCCCCCCAGAAGGCTGCCAGTCCTGATCTGTGCTGGTACCGGGGAGCCTGGAAGGGGGCTCTCTTTCCTGCTGGTGTCTGCGCTTCCTCAGGCTGGTTCCCCCGCCTCCCCGGGACTGGGGGACACGTCCACCTCGGGGCAGGGAGGACATGGGGCTCTAGCTTGGTCTCCCCAAGCTCAGGGGACCAAGTGACGCATCTCGGCCCCGTGCTTCCCCCGTCCCCAGGGAGGGCAGGTTGTGTCCTTATTGTGAAAGAGCGGATCGAAGGTGCCTGGGAACCAGGACCAGCCCTCGCGGGCTGCAGGGGCCCTGTGCCCTGTGTTCACACCCCGAGGGTCAGAGCAGCCCTGGAGGAGAGTGCAGCGATTCATGGAAATGCTCTCGGCACAGATGGGAGGGTCCAGGGATGGGTTCCTGCAGCGCCGTCCTGGTGGACAGCCTGGAGCCTGCAGGGTGCCGCTGCCCAGGCGGGAGGGTCCCGGGGACTCAGGCTCCTGCTGCGCGTGCTCCGGGCCACGAGACTGTAGTCCTGGGTGGGGGGGGTGGTGTTGGGGAGCCTGCGGGGAGGACCTCCCAGAGACGTTGCTGTGCCGGCGCATCTGGAGACGGCCGAAAGGAGCCAGCCTGGAGCAGGGTCAGGGAAAGAAGGCGGTGCCTGGAAACAGCGCCTTTGCCGGAGAACTGAAGAAAGGGCTCTCGTGGCTGTGGTTTGAAGACTGGACACTTGGGACGTGGCCTGAGCTCCTCCGTCTGCAGAGCGAGGTCTCTCTGCCGACATCAGAGGAGACAGAGCTTCTGATGATGGGTTGTGTTTTTTTGATAGGACATCAGAGACGGTCAATACTATTGATTACAGTAAGCTTAAGAAAGCTTCAGAAGTGCTAGAGAGACAGCAAGTCACACCACCATCCTAACTGCAACGAGAGTCACAGCCTGTGTCGGGCGGGAGGGCGGCCCTGCCTCTCCCTGAGGGAGCGTCTCAGGCCGTCCAGGGGCGGTCCGTCCACGACCAGCCGGGACATCGGCGGTGGCCTCTCAGCCAAGTCCTGCTTCCTACAGCTAAGCACTCAGAGCCTGTTTCCTCCAGTGGAGACAGACACGATCCTCCCGCTGCTCAGGGTGCTCTGAGGATGGCGGGGGGCACATTTCCTGGTTCCCGGGGCAGCGTCCAGGACACAGCCCTGGGGAGAGGTGATGTCCGAAAGCAGACGACCTGCCTCTGGTGGGGGCGTCGGGGAGCCTGAGGGTCAGTCCTCTCCTCCCTGGAGCCCAGCACCTCACCTGCCTCTGGTGGGGGCATTGGAGGGCCCGAGGGTCAGTCCTCTCCTCCCTGGAGCCCAGGGAGAGGCACGCACATCTCTTCGCGGTGTGCTTTGCGGACCTTGCATGTTTCACGAGTCGAAGGTTGCGGTCGATCTGAGTCTAACAAGTCTACAGGCTCCATTTTGCCAATAGCATCTCTCACTTCATGTCTCTGTGTCATATTTTTAAAAACTCTCGCAATATTTTAAGCTTTTCCATTATTGTTACATCTGTTGTGCTGCCCTGTGATCTTTGATACTACAAAATAACTACAGCTCGCTGAAGGCTCAGATGATGGTGAGTGTGTTCACAGCGTTCGAGTCAGTGGCCCGGATCCACCGAATCCGCCGTATCTCTGAGGTGCCTGTGCCAGGCTGGAATCTTGGCAGGGTTTAGAATAAGGCTGAGTGAGGGTCTGCTCCCTGGTAGGAATTTCCCCGAGGTTTGCAAGTAGGGAACACCACCTCATGTTCCCAGGATGTGACAGTCGCTCAGTCGTGTCCGACTCTTTGCGACCCCATAGACTATACAGTCCGTGGAATTCTCCCGGCCAAAATACTGGAGCGGGTAGCCTTTCCCTTCTTCAGGGGATCTTCCCAACCCAGGAATCGAACTCAAGTCTCCCACATTGCAGGCGGATTCTTTACCAGCTGAGCCCCCAGGGACGCCCCGAAAGGCGTGTTTCTACGTGTACTTGTGACCTCTGAGGGTCACTGGGCCTCTGTCTCTCTCTGGCGCCCAGTGTGCACAGGAGCTGTCACGCGGGCCCCTCCTCCCAGCCAAGGGCTCGAGCCCGCTCTGACTTGCACACACGGAGTGAATTTCTCCGATGAACAACGCTGTGGAACATGCCACCCCGCAGGGCTGTGTATAGCCCGCAAGTGGCTGAAAACCCAGTCAAATTTACTTCTCAGCTCTGTGGACTAGTCCTGGTACTGTTAACTCCAGCCCTAGAGAAGGGCTTCAAGTCAAGCTTTAATTACATTTTACTCACAAGTTTACACTATACTAACTAACCCTGTTCTAAAATGTAAGTGAACGCATACACATGTTTAAAATTAAATTGAATAAATTTACGTCATGCCAAACCAAAAAGAAAAAAAGTAGAAAAGCAGACAGGTGGACATGAAATGACCAGGAAAGGTTCGCTTTTAGTTTGCAGGCGTTGCTCGGTACTGGGAGCTGTGGCCTCGTGAGGGCTGAGATACAGTCTAACTTAAAATCAAGAGTAGTGCAGAGTGTGCTTGGCTTAGATATTGAACTTGAGCTTGATCTGATTTCACTTCATGTTCCCTAAAGCAGTGAGGCTGCTGTGGAGATCCCTTCTGGAGGTATTCACTCTGCTCTGCATTCATGATGCAGCAGCTGGCTCTGGGCGGCCTGGTAAACCCGGCAAGACTCCTCTGGACCCTGAGGTGCGTGGCAGTGGCCCCGGGAACGTCCGGTGTGTTTGGAGACGCCCGGTCGTCAGGAATGGGGAGGGGGTGCCACGGCAACGAGTGGGTGGGCTAGCACTGCTTCCCACACCCGACGGTGCACGGGGCGGTCCCAGGGCAAAGGAGGGTCAGACCCCAAACGTCCACAGTGCCAGGCGGACAGCCCCAGACAGAGACTGAGGTGTTTCCGTCGAGCGAGTGTGAAGTCTGGCCGTCATTCGGTTCTTAGTGGGGCTTCCTAACGCCTGAGTCCCCAGATCCGCGCTGTTTAAAGGATGCTCTCAAATGGATGGGAAGTGGACACAGAAGCATGCAACTTGCAGCAGGACCCTAACGAGGAAAGAGCCTCCCCGGCGAGCTGTGTCCCTGAGCCAAGCCCAGCCAGCCAGCGGGGGGCGGCCCTGACCGGAGCCCCGGGACCTGGTCCCGGGGGCTTTGCAGCCACATGGCGTGGCCGCACCCTGCCCCCCATGGCCCAGTCTGCTGGTTTGCATCCGACGGGCCTCAGGGTGACCCCCAACTCTCCTGACTCCTCCCTCTCTGTCTCTTCTCTGTCCTTTCCCTTCAGTTTTCATGGGGGAAACTGAAGGGCTCATCCGCTGCCCAATCTATAATCTGATCTCGGAGAATGGTAGGCTGACAGCTGTGTTGCTGCCTGTTCATCTGTTAGAGGCCGCTCTGCGCCCTTCGTGGGAGACTCTGTATTACAAGGGTCTCTGTTCAGACCGGCTCTTGTCCTGACCGGGCTTGTTGATCCTGAATGCACTCGACAAGGCATTCTTGCTCAGGGCCTCGGGGTCTACACCCTTCTTTGCGCAGACGTTGTATTGAAAGTCTCTGTCCCTGCGCTCCTAACACAGGGCCTGCCGTGGGACTGCTGCTGTCATGGTTTAGTTGCCAGGTCATATCTGACTCTTTGGGACCCCACGAACTGCAGCCCTCCAGGCTCCTCTGTCCATGGGATTCTCCAGGCAAGAATACTGGAGTGGGTGGCCATTTCCTTCTCCAGGGGATCTTCCTGACCCAGGGATCAAATCTGTGTCTCGGGCATTGCAGGCAGACTCTTTACCCTGGCCACCTGGGAGGCTCCTGGTATAGAACGGAGGTTCATAAACTGCTTAGGGCGTGCGAGCGGCCTGGAGTCCCCATCGTCTTGGACGATGGAATCTCCACGCTGCCCTTAGAAGTCCCTGCCTTCCGGGACAGGCGGGCCCGGATTTGTGAGGTCAAGCGTTTCTGTGTGCTCAGCTCTGCTGATCCCTGCTTATAATAACCAAACAGCTTTGTGGCTCTAATCTCAATATTTAGGAGATCAGCTCTCAGTGGGATTAGCAAGCTTGCCTCTCAGTGGCTGTTCTCAGGGAGCTTATAATATCCTGGCTCTTCTTCTCATCCTTTGTCAATTTAGAAGGGCGTGCTCCTGCATGACTTGAGAAAGGATTCCTGCAGATGGAGCTGGTGGCACCACTGCCGGGGGGACGGGGGCGTCCGAGGGGCCTGTGGGCCCGAGAGCCGGTGTTCTGAGTGAGGGTGCCACTGGCTGGGGCCAGCCTGCTTTGTGGTCGAGGGTCTCTAGACCCTCAGCTCCCTGATGGAGCCACCTGAGCATGTGTGGAGCCTGAGTTGAGAGGGCATGGCGGGGGTGGGGTCTCGAGCCCGAGGCACGTACCTGCGGTGGGAAGCGTAGTTGCCCGTGATGTGCCCGGAGCCGTCGCAGCCAGGCGTGGGGCACCTGCAATCACAGACACACACGGGGGTCACTGGAAAGCTTCAATCTCCCGAACAAGTAGCTTCCTTATGCATCTAGTTTCTGAGTCTCTTAAATGCTGAGCCTCCCTCGGTGAAGGAGGCGGGCCAGAGCTGGAGGGTCCCCGGGTGCACGGAGTAGCCCCATCCCCGTCTCCTCCGGGCTCGGCCAGACCCCGCCTCCCTCTGCGCACGGCGGCGCTCCCGGGGGCCGGAGGTCCTGGGGAAGCACCTTGGTCCCCAGATATTCAGCCTGCAGTCTCCCCACCTCCATACGCCCCACGTGCCCGCCCCGTCTCTTATTCAAGCTTGGTGGGCCAGTCACAGCTGGCGAGTTGCTGCACCTTCCACACATGATGTGAGAATTTTTACATGAACAGGCACACACACTGGCCCGAGACTGGTCTGTGTCTAAACTCAAAACCACACGTTACAGGGGCCTGGCCACGCTGACCCCTCCCAGCCCTGCCCCTGATCGACTGCGGGGCCTGGTGCAGGTACCCCCGTGCCAGGCCAGGGAGTGGGACCAGGGGTCTTTCAGACCCTCCGTGGGCACTCAGGGAGCTCTGCTTTGGCACCAAGGTCTCTTGGTCCGCAGGTCAAGTCAACTGAGATCATGAGAGGGTCCGGACGCCTAGGGGCCCGTGCTTAAACCTTCCCGGGAGCTCCCTGCAGTCTCTCTGCCACATCAGAGCTGCGCCCGTGGCAGACGCTGTGTGTGAAGAGAGTTCCCTGAGTCCTGCCTCCGAGGACTGCCTTGAATCCACCATCGCGGGAACCAGCCGTCCTGCAAAGACGCTTTGGCTCCAGCTACATCAGCTGCATTTGTACCCGCCAGGAGGGTGAGAATAAAGGCCAAAAGAGGGAAACATATCTTTTCTTTTTACTAAATGTTAGCTCTCAAGAAGCAAGGATGAAATGATAACGGTGTTACTGCCCAGGAGGGACTCTTGGAGGGGGCCCTGTGCCAACATCCACACTCAGTGAGCATCTGAATCCCTGGCAGGGATACAGATCACGAATATAAAACAGTCAATAAGTGTAAATGCTTTCTGGGTGATTTCAGCTTGCTCTCCGCTCTGAAAGACACCTGGGTATTGGCTGTTGGGCCAAGGCCAGCAAATTACTTGCTTACAGACCTTCTCAAGGTCAGTGAGCGTGTCAGGGCGTGTGTGACGGGCCCACACAGACCCGGCTGAGTCCAGGGGTGCGAATGTCATATCTTGACACTTAGATGTCCAGTCCGTTGTTGATGTTTAGGAACTGCCTAATTCTCATCTAGTCCTGGGGAAAGGAGCACAGTCACCGAACTCGAGCGTAGGGCTGGTGTGTCCTCTGAAGGACGAAAGTTTAATTTACCGCCTGCACTGCGGGGAAGGCAAACATCGAGGAGATGTCATCGACGTGTGTAAGTGGAGTCAGGGTGTAAAAACTGGAGTCGGAGGCCGAAGGATGCTGTACTTTCATCAAAAGCAACACCCGGATCAGACTGTAGACCTGACTGTCACTAGAGTAACAGCTGTGCATGAACTTCAAGTCTGATCACAAGACTATTCGATCAATAATGTGAGTGACTGAACTTAACTAGCTGATTTCCCAAATGGCACGTCATGTGGAGAGACCTCCCCAACCCCAGAGGGAGGACATTTTGAAGCAGTAAAAATCATCCTAAGAAAAGCAGCTCTCCATGCACGGCTCTGTTTTGAAAACGTATCAAGAAACAGGAACGTCTCCTGCCAGCCAATCATGTACACGTGGCCTTGCTTTGTGGGCAAAGAAACCCTTCAACTCTTCCTAAGCTCAGTGTAAATTCATTTAAAATATACTCAGTTAAGCACAAGTAGAAATTTTTAATGACTGTTTCTGGTAGAGGCAGAGGAGGTTGACACACGCTGCTCCAGTTTAATCGAGGCGTCACAAGCAAGACTGCAAGCGAAAACGAGATCTTTACTAATTATAAAAAAGAGGAGTTTGGAGTCGTTTTTGTGCATTTAAACCATTTATGAAAGTGTCATTTGAAAAAAAAAGATGTATTTAAAACACCCTTTGTCACCATGAAAGCAAAGAAAATGTTGACTTGGGTCATTTTCAGAGCTGTCACAGTGTCAAAAAAGAAAAAAACATTTCCAGAAAGCGGCCTGGCTTTCTGGAAAGATTTGTTGTTTTATTTTCAGGGTTTCAAGTTAGGTAGATGAGATCTAGTACCTGGCCTGCTGCTGTGGGCTGTGCGAATGTGGAGAAGCTAAGCCCTCCGCGGTCACACCCTCACCGGGGGAAGAAGACGGGCCGGTGGGGGCTGCGAATTCACACTCACGGTCACCCACCCCAGAAACAGCCCGCCCTGGTTCTCCGCAGGGCGGTGGTTTGCCGTTTTCTTCTTTAGGGAGAGCTTCTGAGCTGCAGGAGGCAGTCCGGGGTGGGGACTCATTATTCTTTCTCTAACAGCGCTGCGGAGCTCATTTTTGTGTTACTGCTCAAGACTTTAAGGCTTTTACAAACTCTGAGATTCGCATACAGATTTCCTCGCTTTAATACATCCCAGCGTTTAAAAATACACTGTTTTCTGAAGTTGGTGAATGGGTAAGCGGCCATTCGTGTAACAAAAGGCGTCTCTGCTTTTCAGCGGATCAGCTCCGGTGGCAGCAGCTCAGGCTGCTGCACGATCAACGCACAGAAGCTCGATGGGCTTCTGCCGCCGGGAGGGGCGCGTTTCCTCCGCGAAGGAAGGCCGTGTGGGACCACCCACACCCCAGAGGATGGAATCGGCGGGCTGCTTGTGCCGCACAGCTTGGCTTTGGAAACGGCAGCAGAGCGCGACTGGGTTTCTATGGAAACTCCCCGCAAGGCTGGTGCTCCGGCACCTGGGTGAGGCCACCCCAGCCAGAGGTCCTCCCTGCGTCCGGCCAGTTGTCACCGACGCTCCACCAGGTCTGTTTTACAGGCCTGTGGTTAGAGCTGTAAGTTTCTGATAAATAAAATACTAGCTTCTTCATTTTTTTCTCTCCAGTCCAAAGGTACCCTGGGTAAAACACTCTGAGGCAGGAGATACGAACGCATAATCCTACACTCTCTGTTCCCAACGGAAACATTCGTGATCCTCTGCCTTATCTGTGATCTTGAATTGCCTTGGGATTTAATCCACATCAAGAGAAAGTAATTCGGGGTAGTTCATATTATTATCTGGCTGAAGAAATTGGTCCTGTGTAGACATTTAAGAAGGTATATGGAAAAATCATAATAAAATCTTTCAACCACGTTTATGTTTTGCAAAATTCAGGCAAAAGTCTTAAGAAAAAAATCAGGACCACTCACAAACTCCTGGATTTCCTGGAACTAGCCTATCTCAGTAGGGACAGAAGAGGTTTCTGTGGCTTTTGTGAATCTAAGGCGTAAGGCCTGAGTACTCTGACTTCCTCTCGACCATCCGGCCCCAGAAGGGCCACTGCAGCTCACGCCTCCCTGGGTCGGTAGTCCCACCAGCACAGGAGAGGTCCTCTCCACGCGTCACGGCCTGTATCAGGAGAATCCTCTGATCCGCACATCACAAACGGGGCAGAGGCAGCCTCCTCACCTTGCCTCTGATTCATCCTCTGCAGACATGTCACCCCTTGCTGTGACTTTCCTCCTGGGACCCTGACGCAGGGTGTAGCGGGAAAAGAAGTGGTTTAATCTGTTGACTGAAGCTGTGCTGTGTCACTTAATTACTCCGATGGACATCTTTAAAGCATCTCCTCTTGTCCCGTCATCCTCTCTCTTTTGTATTTGTTGTTGTTTATCCTCTCTCTCTTCTGTAAAGAAATTCGAGGGCTTGATAAGTAGTTCTGTTGAGTGAGACATTTAAAGTAGGGCATCTTCTCCGCGACAGGAGGGCCCCGTCAGTGACGGGCCCTGAGTCTGTGCAGCCGCCCACCCTGGGCTCAGGCAGGGAGCTGTCTCATCGGCCCCTCGACAGGGGCAGCGGATGGCCAGGCAGGCGTCCAGCGCAGCCTCAGATGCCTGTTCTCAGGGATCAAGGCCACCGGAAGTGATGCGGGTGAGGACCCAGAGCCGGCCAGTCTCTCTGCAGCCCCTGAGCGAGGGAGGCGCCCTCGCTGGCGGGAGGCAGGAGCCACGCAGGGCCGTGTGGCCAGTCCGCCCAGCGTCTGCTGCGCCACCTCCCCAGGGCCGGTCCGCAGGGACAGCGTCCTCAGGATACTCAGGTCTCTCATCTTGATAAAACCGGTTACTTAGTTTTAAAAATCTTATAAGTAAAGGCGAAAGCCCTGCCGGCAGCTCTGACCTGTCCTTGGGCCTCACCTCGCCTGTGAGCCACCCTGTGAGGTCAGACTGCAGACAGGCCTCGGCTCTGACAGCGGCAGCAAAGCAGGCAGAGAGACGCTCACTGGACCCATGGGATGACAGCGTCAAAGTTAGACTCAGGTTCCAGGAGATTTTTGAAGAATTTCGTGGCGTGCTTCTGTAACAGCCCTTTTTATTTAAAAAAAAAAAATTATCTATTTATTTTAATTGGAGGCTAATTACTTTACAATATTGTGGTGGTTTTTGCCATACATTGACATGAGTCAGCCATGGGTGTACATGTGTCCCCCATCATAAAAGCCCTTGTTTGTCCCTTGCTTTCACACCCATCCTACCAGGGGCATTTGTTAAGTAAAACACAAAATACTCTCAGTTTTAAATACTCTCAATTTTAAATGAAATCACGAAAATGCAAAATTAGGCCTCATCTATAATAGTAAACTGTAATTGGAATGATTGATGTCAACTCTATAAAAGATCTGTCCCATTTATATGAAAAGTTCAATTCAAAAACATTTATGTGAAAACTCAAAAACATTTTTTTTTTACTTAGAGATGTGGTTCTAAAAATGTGTATCTTTATTTTGAATTTTTTGGCATATAAATGGGAAACAATAAAGAAATGCAGAGGAGTGCAAAATAAAGGTGTTTTAAAACAGACAGCTGACATAGACTGACTTTGAAATCTTCTCCCCAAACAGAAAGAAACCAGGTCACTTAAAAGCAACAGACATCTCTTCTCCCCAGTTTCCTGGGTTTATCTCCTGAAACGGGCGGAAAGCAAGGATCTTCTGAGTCCTTTGTAGTTTGCGTGACAGCCAGTCATTTTCTCTTCTTTTGAATTTGGTATGGAGGAGACAAGTTTTGACCTTTCTCCGCCCAGGCCCCGCCTGGCCCGTCTCACTGGGAACCGTCCCACCTTCCCACCCGACCTGGGCCCGCCTGGACACCCCGTCTCACCTCGTCCTTCTTCTTGCCTCCTGTTAAAAGACACAGGAGCACTGCAGACACAAGCCCTGATGCCAAGGCAACTTCCTGGGCGGGGGGCTCGGCGAGGTCGGGTCCCGGCCCCTGTAATGCCACCTGCACGGCCCCTGCTGGCCTGCAGAAGGGGCGAGTGGGTGCCCTTCCCTCCCAGGCCTGGCGGAGGCGTCTGCAGACTGGCCTTCCGCCTGCGCCTGTCCACAGGACGCACCCCAGCGTTCCCCATCCCCAGTTCTCCGCCCTTCCCAAGTCACGAGAGGACCTTTATCCTGCACACTTGACCTTCTGGCATCCTGAATGTCTACACATGTCGAGCCCTGGTATTAGCAGACTTTGGGAGAAAGCCTTGCTTTCATACATGACATGTGAACCAAAACCACTTTTTTCTTTTGCTTCCAAGCACTTTTCTTTTTAGATTACACTCAGACACAAACAAATCAATGAAAAAGAATCATAAAATGTAGTACCCTTCACACGATTTTCCAAAAACATTCATTTTGATGATTCAGATAGCGTTTTGGAATGGGTTAGACCTCAGGTTACTAAGAGCAAAGTGTGGTCTTGAAGATCAAATTTAAAGCTGTGGCTACAGGGGCCCCCAGGCTGCTGACTGCCCACAGCCCAGTGTGGTCAGGGGGCAGCAGGTGGGCACGGGTGGTGGCCTGTGGGGCAGGTTTCGCCAGAGCTGTGATGCCCAGTGACGCACTGACCACAGCAGAGCTGCAGTCTGCAAAGCCCAGCTGGGTGGCATGCATACCCTGCCACCCGTTGGTAAACGGCGTGTCCTCATGGGTTTAAATTCTGACTTAGAGGCCCACACGCCTGCATCAGCCTGGGGTAACCTCTAACGAGTGTTGTGAGACCCCCCGCTGCTCATCCCCCACTCAGGCCCTGGATGTCCTTCGAGGGTGGGCGCTGCCCAGGTCTTGGCTGTCACCACTGGGCGTAAGGGCCCTGGACGGAGCTGGGCCGGGCCTGGCCCTCTCCTGGGCCCATCCCTGGGGGACACTCGGGGTGCATCTGGTGGTCTGGGGAGCGTGGGGGTGGGCAGGGCCTGCGACGGCAGTCCCACGGTTCATGCTGCATGCTCTCCGGCATCCTCCGATCATGCATCTCTGCTCTCAGGCCTCCCCGTCGGGCCGGGCGCTGGCTCGGACCCCAGGCGCCGCTCTGAGCCGCTGCCCGCTGCCCGGCGCCCCAGGTGATCACGGACAGGCTCCTGTCCAGGGTGGCCGACCTACCTAGCAGTGCTGGCGTCCCTCTCAATAACGGGGCGTGTCCTTGGGGCACTGCTGCGGGAGCACATGCACGTCCAGCAGCAGGGGAGCGGCTAGGCCGGAGCTGCGGCAGCCGCGGTCAGAATTGGAATTGGACGCGGAGGACCCATGCAAAAAAGAACATACAGAAAGGTGACTGTTGGAGAAACCGCCGCTGACCCCAGCCAGCCGTCCCCGCGTCCTGGGGCCGCCGCGCTCGCTGTGCCTGTGACGGGCATGCTGGGCCTGGGGGCTGGACGCGGGCAGGGCCGCCCAGGGGTACTCACCTTCCGCGGTTGCACGGAGCGCTAGGGCGGCCGCACCACTTACACAGGGTGGAAGACGGGCGTTAGGGACTCGAGTGCCCACTGGGAGGGGACCCTCACCGACCACGGAGCAGGAGGGGGATGGAGGGGGGTGCCCTTTGCTGCCCTCATAGCTTCCCACCCACGTCCCTGCCTCTCAGGTGAGGCAGCATCTGTGACCACATCCAGCTGGCCTTTAGTGGTAAGAAGTGGACCCTGGGCTGGTGAACGGATGGTGGGCAAAGGTCATCGACTAGGAGGGGGCAGGGAGGGGGCTGCCAGCTCATCCAGGCCCGTCTTCTCAACACCAAGAGTCAGTGGGGTTGCACTCGGGGAGGAGGCTGAGGGTCACCATGCCAGGGACACTCCAGGCAGGCATGCACGGGCCATGCCCACCCCCCGAACCCACGGGCACCCGAGGCGCAGTGCCGCCTGCCGGGTGGACACAGGCTTTGGTGCAGACGTGCCATGGGGCCAGCTGGCTGTGGCTGCTGCAGGAGCACATGCACGCCCAGCAACAGGGGAGTGGCTAGGATGGCAGGGGCTGGCAGAGCCAGCTCCACTGCTCTGCCCATGGCAGTGCAGAGTCCCTCTCGAGGCAGCGGAGGACAGAGGCTACATCGTTTAAAAGCAAGTCCACTTCCTAAACTGCTGGCCACAGCAAGCCTTTGGGAGGAAGTTTGCCCAGGGCAGAGGAAAGAACAGTCTAGGACCAGGAGCGAGGGGCACTGGGACCAGTCACACCGTCCTTTCCGCTGGAATCCTGTGCCTCCTGTTTACGTTCCTGTTCCTGCTGTTTCTCTTATTTTTTATACTTGTCATGATTGTGGATCTTTCATTTTTTGAAGCCCCCGTCTTTTCTCAGAGAAAGTGTCTTTTATTCTAAACAGGAGAAAATTAAAAAGATTTCTTTGTCCATCTTCTACCTGAGTAATCCTGGGGTTCTCTGCAAACTCTCATGTTTCATGTCTTTTCTCTTCCTGTCCATCCCCACCCCTCTGCCCCACGTCTAGCCTCCTGCTCGAGGCTCTTGTTCACAAATGTCTGGGTTTTGAACACTTTCCAGGTTGGTTTCTCACCTTAGTCTCTGGCATGTCCTCCTTTCCTCTATGGAATCTGCCTTTTCCCTGTCTCATGTCTTTTTTTTGTCAAGTTTTCAATGGTTTCATAGATGCTGAGTTTTGCAGAAGTTTTTAGAAATAGATTCATCAGATATCCTTGTCTAAAGCCAAGAAGGTGAATCCAAACAGGTGAGCTCCGTGTTTAGGGTCACACGGGCGGCACGCTGCTGAGAGCAGAGCAGAAGCCTCTCCTGTGGTGCTTCTTTCGCTCCACTAGACTCTGTAAACGTCCTCTTCTCACCAACAGTTCCGAGCCTACGGCCCTGTTGTGTGGTCTAGCCCTCGTTTGGGGGAAGTTCAAAGACACAGAAGGTGGTTTGTTCTTGTCTGCGATCTACTGACCCTCGTGGCCCTCTGGGTGTCTCACAAGTGGGAGAGAATAGAAAACCATTTCTGTGATTCCTGCATGGAGGGCATGGCCCCGAGCAGGGTCCAAAAGTCACCGACGGTCCTGATTTCCCTCCGATTATGGGAGAGGCGAGGGCACAGAGGGGCATCAGAGCGTGAACCACCTGCGTGGTCCAGATGTGGCAACCCGGAGAGCAGGTCTGGACTCGGGAAGGTTCCTTCCACTGAGGAAAAGCCTGGAATCGCCAGAAGGTGCCCAGGAAGGTCAAGGAGAGGCCTGACCCAGCGGGGACGACAGGCAGGGAAGAGGCAGGGAGAAGGCAGAGAAGGGAGGAGATACGAGAGCAGGTACCAAGGACCTGGCTCCTGGACACGCCTGCATCAGCCTGGCGCCAGCGCAGGGGGCCGGGTCGGGGGCGCTGGGCACAGGGTGGACCTGGTCCCCTCTGTGACTGTGGCCGGTCCCTGGTGGGCTGAAGTGGAGACTGCCTGCCGTGGGGCCCCTTGGAGCCTCAGCTGGAGGTCACTGACCCTGGGGAGCGCACTGTTTGCAGGGAGAGCACAGGGACATCCTTCACCTCTCCAGGGCCACGGAGCCCACGAGCAGGCGTCCTCGCTGGGACCCTTGCAGAGAAGCAAGGCCTCTCCCAGGTGGACATGTCTAAAGGGCAATTTGGGAGAAGCACTCGGAGTGAAGCAAGAGAAAGGGGCTAAGGAAGAAAGAGAAGTGGAATGAGATGAGCCGACGGGTGAGGAGGCCAGGAGTGAATGTTCACCATGAGGAGTGACGCCCCCACAGTCACCCTCGAGACCCGATGCCCCACAGTGACCCCCGGGACCCGACGCCCCACAGTGACCCCCGGGACCCGATGCCCCCACAGTGACCCCCGAGACCTGATGCCCCCACAGTGACCCCCGGGACCTGACGCCCCACAGTCACCCCTGAGACTTGATGCCCCACAGTTACCCTGAGAACCGACGCCCCCACATTCACCCCCGACACCCGATGCCCCAGAGTCACCCCTGAGACCTGATACACCACAGTCACCCCGAGACCGAATGCCCCACAGTCATCCCCGAGATCTGACGCCCCCAGTCACCCCCGAGACGCAATGCCCCCAGTCACCCCCGAGACCTGACGCCCCCACAGTCACCCCCGAGTCATGACACCCACAGTCACCCCTGAGATCTGACGCCTCCAGTCACCCCTGAGACCTGATGCCCCCACAGTCACCCCCGAGACTCGATGACCCCACAGTCACCCTGAGACCGAATGCCCCACAGTCATCCCCGAGATCTGACACCCCCAGTCACCCCCGAGACGCAATGCCCCCAGTCACCCCCGAGACCTGACGCCCCCACAGTCACCCCCGAGTCGTGACACCCACAGTCACCCCTGAGATCTGACGCCTCCAGTCACCCCTGAGACCTGATGCCCCCACAGTCACCCCCGAGACTCGATGACCCCACAGTCACCCCCGAGACCTGATACACCACAGTCACCCCCGAGACCCAATGCCCGCACAGTCACCCCCGAGACCCAAGGCCCCACAGTCACCCCTGAGACCTGAGGCCCCACAGTCACCCCTGAGACCTGACGTCCCCAGTCACCCCTGAGACCTGAGGCCCCACAGGTTGCTGCCTGCAAGTCCAGGCTGTGGGGCAGCCGTGTACCACCCCCTCTCCCACACCCTGAGGCCCTGGGCTGCTCTGCCTCCTGGAGGGAGCGTCCTGTGTGCTCCATGGGTGGAGACGACTTGAGGCCTGGGGCCAGGTCACTCGGGAAAAGGACAAAGCATTTGGAAGCACTGAGCTCGGGAAAGACTCAGGGAAACAGCGCTACCTTGGACCCGAGACTCTCCTGAGGAGGATGGAGCTCTGGTCCCAAACTTTCAGGAAGAGCTTTCTCGGGGACCCCCAATGGAGGAAAGCACAGGTGCTCACGGGGACGGGGTGACTGTGGGGAACAGAGGGCAACGTGGGTGGATGGGGCCAGGCCTGCCCGTGACCTCCTGGAGGCCCAGGGCTAATGCCCCAGGCTTCATCCTCGGCCTGGGATGGCCCAGAGGGGCACCAAGTGTCCACCCCTTGGAGGGACTGGGAGCCCTCTGCAGGGCTTTTCAGGAGGCTCAGCCTGTCTCCAGGTGATGGCACATTCAGGGGAGGCCTTCTGCAGGCCCCCGGAGAGAGAAGGCAGGTCCAGGCCTCCCGGAGCCCCTGCCGGCAGCCCCCTGTCCCCACCTGGGTCACCCACACCACCCCCTCTGTTTACTTGAGCCACAGTCTCACCCCCATGGGGGCCTCTGCTTCCCAACAACTCCCTCCCAGGTCCTGTTTCCCTTCCAGACCCGGGCATCACAGGGCCCAAGCCCCCGTGGTCTCTCCCTCCCATGGGTCTTCCCGGCCACCCAGGCCAAGAGCTGCTCGCTCCTCTCCATGGATGCCCTCAGCCCATTGGGCAGAGCAGGGCGCTGTCCTCTGTGCCTGAGTGTCTTGCCGGTCTCAGGGCCCAGAAGCCAGCCCCTGTCTGCCTGGCCCCCCGTCCCAGAGCAGATGGAGGAGGGGCCTCTCCCTCCGAGCTTGGGCTTTGGCAGCCAGTGCTCACAGAGCTTGTGCTTCTCCGTTTTCTGCTCAGCAAGCTAGGTGCCAGGTGACCCAGAGCTGGTGAGGATGCCTCGGTGGGTGGTGTGTGCTCTCGAGGGGCCTGTCCTCGGGGCCCTTCCTGGTCTCAGGGGGTCTCAGTGCCTGGGGGACGGTCCAGCTGTGTCCCGGGAAGTGATCTGGTCTTCCACCCAAGTGCTGGCTTTCCTCCCAGCTGGAGCTGGCAAGCTGCCGTTTCCTGTCCTTGGTCAGTGGGCCAGCATTGCTCCTCTGCCCTGGGTACTTCTGTGGGTGGCAGGGCTAAGGATGCTTTCTGGGTGGGTGTCAGCCTGCTGACCAGCGGGGCTGCGCATGGACTAAGTCGTAGGTCCTGAGCATCTGCATGTGTGAAGCTGGGTGTGATCACAGGGACTCTGTGATCATAGGGATGAAGTGAGCCTGGCAACCGGCCCTCCTAAGCCTCCCCACCCCAAGACCCAACTCTGAGACAGAGGACACCAGGCCTCCCTGTCCTTCACCAACTCCCGGAGCTTGCTCAAACTCATGATCATTGAGTCAATGACACCATCCAACCACCTGGTCCTCTGTCGTCCCCTTCTCCCCGTCTTCAATCTTTCCCAGCATCAGGGTCTTTTCCAGTGAGTTGGCACTTCGCATCAGGTGGCCAAAGGATTGGAGCTTCAGCTTCAGCATCAGTCCTTCCAATGGATATTCAGGGTTGCCTTCCTTTAGGATGGACTGGTTGGTTTTCCTTGCTGTCCAAGGGACTCTCAAGAGAGCCCAGCACCACAGTTCAAAAGCATTGGCAACCCACTTCAGTATTCTTGCCTTGAGAATCCCATGAACGGTATGAAAATGCAGAATATGACTTAGCTATTTTTTTTTCTCTCCAGATGGGCCGGTTCGCGGAGATCCTGAATCTCAGGGAGCCTGTTGACTTTCCCCCTAGCACAGAGGACGGGCCTGGAGCCCAGTTAGGCTTCCGTGCAGGGTGCTTCCTAAGAATGGCCACTGTCCCTGGCCACCCAGCATCCCAGGCCATCCGAGAGCGAGCGCCAGTGACCATAAAGGCCTCTGAGCAGCAGTGGGCTAACTGCTCACCCACACTCTCCAGCAGCCCTGGGTGCTGGGTTCTACTCTCTTTGGCTGATCTCGCAGACAAAGCAGGCACAGAGGTGCCCAAGATGTGCCCCCAGCCGGCTCAGAGGCCACTGCCTGCTGGGGGGCCAGTGGGTTTAACCTGGGCAGGCTGATGGACAGTGGGCAGTGGCCCTGGAGAGGCACCATGACAGCCACCGACAGGCGTTGGCTCTGGACGCTCCTCTGCCTGGCTCACGACAATCCCAGCGCTGCAGAGCGTCCTGTGTCCTCCTGTCATGAAGTCTGGCTCAGATGCTTCCAGTCCTCTGTGGGGACTGTGGTCCTTGTCCTGGGCTGTGACATTCTGCCCACGGAGGGTCCCAGGTGGTGCCTGGGTGTCCTGGGAGTGGACCTCAGGTGGCAGGGGCTCTGTGGATTGTTCAGCTCCACCCAGGATGCCACATGGGGCTGTGGGCAGGGCGGTGGGCTCGGGGCAGATGGGCTTGTTAGGGAGACAAACAGACCCGGGGTTCCACTCGCCGTGGACACACTGCCACTGAGGGCTCCCCATCCCAAAGTGTGCGGGAAACTCTCACAAATAAAACCACGTCGTGGAGTCTGCTAAATATCAGCACTATCTGTGTTTAACGGAAACCAACCTGGATCTGAGTTTTAAGGAAATCATTTTAAAACATGGCTACCCCAGAGCATATTTTATAAAAACTTCACTTATTGCAAACCACAAATGAGTTTATAGGAAATGGATCACATTTAAAAATGATTTTTGTTATGTTAGCCGTAAAGGAGAACCATTTTCTGGAAAAATAAGAAGGAAGGAAGGAAAAAGAGAAGAAGGAAAGGAAAGAACATGTTTAATTAGGAATTAGGAGGAGAGGAACGCGGTGATCTGTGATTCTCACGTTTCATCAGCAGTCGCCTGGGGAGATCTCTGGGGTGGGGGCCCATTCTCTGGCCCAGAAGACAGGGCAAGTTTTGCCCCCCTGGGAGGAAGGCTCTCTGGCAGTTCATGCCGGGTGGGAGGACATCCTGCCCCCACCCTATGGCACTGCAGGGCCGCCCGATGCTGGGAGGTACCACAGGATGAGCGAGCCGGTTGCTATGGAAACCTCCTCCCTCAGACACCCCCCCCCTGGTGCTGCTGATTCTGTGATGTGTGGAAGAACTGGGGAAGCCTGCTTCTGATCAGGGGGAACTGGCAGGGAGGGGTGGGCATCCCAGGCAGGCAGGGAAGGCCTTTCACGGACAGCAGGGCTCAATCATACCATCTCTTGCCTGGACAGTGGTGCACAACCAGAGTCAGGAACTGTTGGGACAGACACACCATTGGGTCCTCAGAGCTTCAGGAACCATGGGTCTGAGAGCCTGGAGGACCAGAGGCCACCCCGCAGCCAGGCTCCCCTGGGGTCACCCGGATAGTCTGAGTCACAGCGCCTGGAAGCTCCGCTGACACAGCTGTGTCCCGAGACACAGATTGGAGACTTGCCTGCAGACACATGCTCCCTGCATGCTCCTGGGGACAGAGCATGCCCCGCATGGCCTGGGGACTCCCGCTGGGTCACCCTTCGGGAAGGACTCTGTGCTGGGCGTCAGGGCCCTGGGGCTGTAGCCCCACCCTCTCCACGCTGGGCAGGGTGTGCACATGTGAGTGCAACACGTCTACAGACTCAAGGCCCAGGGGCTCACTCTGCAGAGGTGAGGACCTCGGGGCCCCCGGGCTTTGACAGCGCTGTCGAGGGGAACGGCAGACCCCAGGCCCTGACACGCTCCTCCTGTCAGCCTGCCCCAGACTTGCTTCTCAGCTGCCACGTCCCCAGGCCCAGAGATGGGAGAGAAGGAGGCCGATGAGTCCAGGCGCCCAGTTAGCACATGGCCACACCGGGCTGGACGCTAATTCATGAGGACCCGGGGCCTGCGTTTGCCTCATGACAAGGATGCTCATTTCTCATGTCACGGAAAGAGCGATTGACCTAACAAGCTGTTGAAACTCAAAGGACATCAAACGTAAAAAAACCACATCCTTGCTTGTCAGAGGGGCTGGGGGGCTGGTGCGTCCTCGAGGCTGGGGAGTCAAGCGAGGGTTGTTCTCTGCACGCGTACGATGTCAGCTCTCACAGAGGCTCCTGGGGGTGCTGACGCCCAATCATGAGACTTTCTTCGCTGAGGCTGTTCATGAAGTTATTTCTTGGTCCAGAGAAGATGCACTTCAGCCAGAAAGGTACCATGGATCCCTAAGAGCCCACACTGTGGGCCACCTGGGCACTGCCCTCTCACGGCTGCTCTCACCTCCATGTCTGATGGGGTCCCAGAGAGGTCACGGCCTCCCTGCCTCTGAGGGCCCCTACAGAAGCTGCCCCCCGTTCTGGGGACCCCTGCGCAGTCTGGCCACTCCCCTGCTGCTGGGCGGGGTCCACCTTGCAGAAGCATCCTCAGACCGCGCCTCTGTGCCCCTCGTCTTCCCAGCCGTCTTTAGACCAGACCAACCTGGAGCAGAGGACGACGAACACGTTTCTTCTCTGGGACCGGGACACCAGCTTTCATCAGATGCAAGTTCACTGTCGGCCCTGAATCACTCACTCTGGTTGGACTCTGAAGGAGGCGTTTTCTGTGATTTTCATGTTCGCTTATGCAATTTATCAGTGCCTACCACACAGCAGAAATGCCTGTTGGGTCATTTTCTCCTCTGGTCTGTGGACGACGGGGCTGCAGTCTGGTCTGTGTGAAGAGCAGCTTGGAAGTTCAGCTGAAGCTCATACTCGTTCTGAGAGGCCATTCAGAGCTGGGAATGTCTCCTGTTGGCAGAATGCTTTTCAGTGTGCGGAGGCCCGCAAGCTCCTGCCAGCCAGTTATCCGGGCTTTAAGGGTCGTTTCTTCTCCGTGGGCCTTACCACCCGACTCAGCCTGTCCTCTGCTAGAGCTGCTTGTTGGTACAAGGGAGCTGCCTGCCTTGTCTGCCTTCAGCATCTCAGGGCCTGAGGCCACGCGAAGCTGAGGCAGGTGGCCAGGGAGTCACGTGGGTGAAACAGCAACAGAGTTTTCTGAAGGGACTCAAGGGCCACAGGCCTCAGAAACTATGAAATGTAAGATTTAAAGCAAGATTGTCATTTCTGATACCAGAAGTTAGCATCAGAGGCTCCTGGAAGGTCACTCCCGAGACAGAAACTCGGGAATCAAAATTCAGAAATTCATGGAATCAAAAGGGGCTTTGCAGGAGATACGAGATTTGTGGGGAAATGACAGCGTGGCCCCCAGTACACGGGCTGACAACTCGACCAGGGGACACGGCTCAGCCTCTTGCAGGCGGCGCGGCATGTGACCAGGAACGTTAAAATGTGATCTGTTTTAGACGAGACCGCCTAGGATGTGAGGGTCTGGTCTGCTTGGAGCTATGAGACGGGCAGAGAATAAAGAGAGGGTTTCTCAACATCTCCAGTGCTGTTCTGACCCTCAGACAAGGCACCGGGAATGAAAATGCCTCTGTTTCCACCTGAAAAACACGTCACCCAAAAAGGCCAAGAAACTGAAGCAAGTATTCAAGGCAGACTGAAAGCTAAGAAATGACAGAGCAAAAGATGATCAAAATATGCCAGTTGGGAGGATGTTTTAGAATTCAGAAAGCGGGGAGAAGAGAGTGAAATTAGTAAGCGAGGATGAGATCTGATGAAGGTTTGATGGGCTGATGGACATTTTTATTTGATGATCTTAAACCTGATTTGCAAGTCTGATATGAGCATTTTAAAATAATACCATATTAGACAAGAGGCAGAAAAAGATATATTAGGAAAATGGAGTCCTTTTATCTCTGAAATATTTTGATCTCGGGTGTTGGGGTTTTGAGTGTAAGCAGTTCCGTTTCATTCACGTGGTGCTGGAACTGGGTCAGACTTTAGGTGCTGACTTCCTTCTGACCTCCCCCCTGCAGCCCGTTGGCCCCCAGCCTGCTGAAGCCCCTTTGGCCTGGCCCACCAGGCCCAGGTGAGCGTTTGCACCTCCCTGTCTCTTTGCAGACCCCGGTCCTTCATCGGAAGCCCTTCTCTCAGTCAGTCTGGAGCCGGCGCCTGAGAGACACGGCCCGTCTCATCCTTGCAGTGAACCGCGGTGTGGGCGCCAGCTTCGGCCTGCCGTGCGTGCAGCAGGACTACAGCGGTCACCTGCCTCCTGAGGCGCGCGGGGGCCCTCAATGCCGAGACCCGGCCCTGCTCTGACTCCCCAGAAGGGGCTTGGAGGAGCCGCCCCGGACCCCCGGAGGTAGAAGAGGTCGTCTCGTGACGCTTACTGCCCTCCTTACATCGCACTCCTGGAAACCCAAAGGTGTTTGGTGGTCCTTATTAGTGCAATGGAAATATCCTGACTAGATTTCCAAAGGAATTTTCTAAAGAAGCTGGCTGATGGATCACAAATACTCGCAACGAAGGGATAAACAAAATCTTAAATGATTTCTACGTAACCTAAGAGCCGGCTCCACCTAGTTCCCTGAGGGACTAAAAGCCAGAAACACGCATTTTCAAGGGTGAACAGGTCTTACTGTGATGCGAAAGGGGAAGAAAGCAGAATCACCTCAGCGAGAAGCAGAGAGCAAGAGGGAACAAGGCCAAGTCGCTGGGACGATCCTGATGGGACGAGCAGAAAGAGCCTTCCCTTGGGAAAGGCCAGGATTGACAGAAACGACTGAAGCTCGCTCAGACTCCCCACGGGCATGTCCAGTGCTGAGTGGGGGCCAGGCCCGGTCCTGGTGCTGAGCCCCACACGCGCGACCCCTCTGCCCACACGCCAGCTGCCCTGGGAGCCCTGACCCCACGCGGTGCGAGAGCTGAACTGAGCGCACCACACGTTCGATGGAGAACAAACCAACAGAATGGAAAACCCAAGGGATAGTTACCCCCTTTCTTGGGAGACAAACACCTTGGAGAAGGGAATGCGGGAAAGCTACATGGCCTAAAAATGTGTGAACTGAAAGTCCCGGAAGGGACTAACATCTCCAGTGTAACATGTCACGGGGTGGTGGACAGGGAGCGCCAGAGACAGCAGAGGATGTCGCGGTTCAGGAAGACAGGAGCCACGACGGGAGGGAGGAAGCGGACAGAGGGGACCCATGGTAGCACCCCAAGTCCCTTGGGGAGAGGACGAGCCTCTCACTGCTTCCGCAGACAGCCCAAGCCTTGGAAACAGGCTGAGGTCACTTTCCCTTCCTTCGGCGAGTTTTAAACGTGGGGCAGGAAGCAGTGGAAAGATGCAAGTATTCCTCCCACAAGCCTGTGGGTCCCCACCTGCACGGGGGTGTGCGGCCCTCCTTGCCGTAGACCAAGGGGGCTACATTTGGGGGAGAGGGGCTTCCTCTTCATCTTTTCAGAGTCGAGCTCAGACTGCCCAGCTCCTTGACTTGTGGGGGCCCTGGGGGGCCTGGGGCTCATCCCTGCTGCCTGCAGGGCAAGCTGCCTGTCTGCTCGGGCGCTGGGCACAGTGCACTGGCCACTTGGCTTCCTGCTGGACGGTGATGCCGCTTCCGCCCCAGCTTCCCACCCCTTTGCTTGTCACTTGGAAAATCACGGTCCGGGTGCAGGAGACGCCGCACACCACACAGCAGAGCGAGGCTGGAGCCAGGTCGTGCGCGAGCCACCAGGGGTCCATGTGGCTGTCACCAAGACCGTCCGTCCATGCACAGCTCTGTCCCCTGTCCCAGGCTGACCCTGTAGTGCGCGCCCTCTACCACTGTCTCCTTCCCACCCAGGGCATCAGCGTTTATGAATTTACTGGAACTTTCCGGATCATCCGTCAAATCCCCTCCCTTCCCAGGGGAAACCTAGGGCTCAGGCGCGTGGCCGCCTGCACCCAGGGTCCCCTGCTCAGCCTACCTGCTGACACCAATGCGTCCCCCGTAGGATCGTAGGCTCCTTATACGACTGCATTGCACAAATCAACTTACTTCGATTCATTCACTAGCTTGTTTACTCAAATAGCTGGTGTCCCCAGAGCAGTGCAAAGTGCTGTTGAGGACCGGGCAGATGCTGGAGCCCCAAGAGGCGCCCTCAGAAGCCTCTGTCCTGGGCTTGGTGCAGGTGGCCACACGGCCACACAGACCGCGTGCAAGACCAAACAACCGCTGCAGAAAGAGCCGGGGTGCTGGGCTCGCGGGGGAATCCAACCCTGGTGAGGGATCGATCGGCCAGCTCTGTGAAGGGCGAACCCAGCTCCGAGGTTGGGCTCCTGGAGACAGTTTGGGATTGGATGGAGAGAAGGGTCAGGGAAGGTCAGCTCCAGGGCTTGGCAAAGGGCCAGGCAAGGGAGAGTGCCAGAAAACTTGCAGCGTGAAGTACGCACACACACGGTAGACAGTTACCGGAAGAACTAAGAGGTAGGTGCGTCTCAGGGTCTCTTAACCCATCTTTAGGACTCAAGGCGGAAAAACAAAAAGTGAAAGTGTTAGTCTCTCTCAGTCGTGTCCAACTCTTTGCCCCAGACTCCTCTGTCCATGGGATTCTCCAAGCAAGAATCCTAGGGTGGGTTGCCATGCCCTTCTCCAGGGGATCTTCCCGACCCAGGGATTGAACCTGGGTCTCCTGCATTGCAGGCAGAGTTACCAGGGAATCCTAAGGTGAAACAGTCTGTAAATCTATGCTTGAGGTGAAGCCGAGGTTCTTCTCCCAGCAAAGACTGGTGAGCGGCACTGCCCTCCCCGCTGCTGGACACAGAGCCGGGTCGTCCGGCCTAGCGGGGCCCGCCGTCCTCAGGGCGGCGCGTGGGAGCGCCTCTGCCAGATGATCAGATGGTAGGTGGGACGGCCTCCGGGGGAGGACCCGCGTCATCACACTTTCCCACCTCCTACCGGTTTGTCCGCTCAGCCTCGGCAGGAAAAGCCAGCGTCCAGGAAAGCGGCAGTGAAGCCGCTGGCTCGGGAGGAGTCCTGTCGCTCTGATGACGTGTGAGGGGAAATTGCGTCATCAGTCATATCCGGACAACGCATCCTCGCAGGGCCGCCCGTGGCGTGGCCGCTGGCCGCCATGTTGCTGAGGGGGAGACGTCTGTGCTGCCCGGTCCTAAGGGGACCCGCGGGCCACTGAGCTCAGGGCCGGCCGGTCACGGAGGGAACCTGTTTGTGGCGGGAAGTGGAAGCTCTGTAACAATGTCCATTTCCAGGAAGTGATCGGGTGGCCCTGGGCTCCTCCAGTGGAGTTGAACAGAAGGCAACCCCGGGGCTCCGCGGCAGTCCTGGCTTCCTCCATCAGCAGCACTCCTGGTGACTCACTCTAACAGTTCAGGAGCTTTAGTCGCCACATATATGCGGACGACCAGGTTTCCAGCCCCAGGCTCCCCTGAGCGCCTCTCGCGCTCACAGGGCCCTCTTCTGATTGCGTGGGATAGTCAGCTCTCCGCAGCTGCACCCTCACCAGCTCCAAGTCTCCCCCCAGGCTTCCTGTTGTGGGGGAATGCAGGTGGTGGGGGAGCCTTTGTGGGGTGCCCACCCACTCACATCAGGTTCCTCTGGCAGGACCCCCAGAGTCTGACCGCTCCTGGTGCCAGCTTTGCTCCTGACCTCGTCTTTGGAATCACCTCCAACGCTGGCAGTCACCAAGGCCTCCCCACAGGCCTCCACCCCACCCTTGCCAACCTGCAAGCCATCCTTCATTTGGGGCCAGTGTGATGGGTGTAAGATTCAGGTGAAGCCCCCACTGCACTGACACCCACCTCCTCGGACTGGAGCTCTGAGTCCTGGAGGCCTGACGGGGTCTGAGCCCTGATGAGCTGCTTCATGTTCTAGAACCCTCCACCGGTTGCTCCTCCCTGGCCCCCAGAGTCCACACAGGGGTTTACATGCAAATCCAGGGAACAGCACACACCCTTGGCCTGTCGTCCGTGTGTAAGGCTTGACTACAGGAGCTGGCGGGTCTATAAAATGAGACGTATGTGCACGGAGCTCATCACCCGGCTTCTTAGGGCGCCACTCCATCTGTCTTCCACCCACTGTCTAACTGTCCACTGCTGGCAACGAGGATGGGTGGACCTTGACGCGCCAGCCACCTTCGTTCCTGGGCTGGGTGTCTGTGGTTGATCATAGTTCTGTGTCAAGAAGGAAACTACAGAATCACCACCCCACCCCCAGGAATATGATGCACCTTTTAAAGACTCCATAACCTGTATGGGACATGAAGAAGCAGCCTGCAAGATCCTCAATAGATGTGATTAATAAAAAAGCTAATTCGTATCTAGTAGAGAGATGACATTATATGTAATTTTTCTTCCCCTACATTCTCAATTTTTTGAGCTTATAGTAGCCTTGCTCCCAAAAAGTCATTTTAAAACTCCCTGGTCTTGTTAAGAGCACACGGTGCCCCCTCTCAGCTAAGATCCACTCACACGCGCCTGTGGTGGGTGACTGCATACCCCAGTACAGTTCACCTCAACCAAAGGAAGGAGTAAGACAGCACCAAAGCCCCCTGCCCACAGGATGATGAGAGCAGAGGGACCCAAAGCTGATGTTCCCAGGCCAGGGCAGGGTTCACGGAGCAGGGGCCGCGCAGCCACACGCCCCTGAGCGTGGACACCGAGACGGAGCTGCTCTCTGCGGCCCTGGGGTTGAAAACGAGCAAAATCAAGTTATGGTCTTGAGTCCCAGACTCTGCCCTGCGCTCTGTGGTGGCATCTTCAGGAGACAGACGCCAAGGATAATTGGGATGGGGAGGGGCTGAAGGTGCCCTCCGTGGGGCAGCTCTCCTGACAGGTAGGCTAATTAGGGGGATAAGTAAGCAAGCTTGCAAGAGGAAGATTCCAGCCGTGAACAGAGAGCAGGCTTCTGACCACTTCCTCGCCCCAGGTACTAATAATGTATATGTGAATTATCAGCCAGGCTTATTTAGTCACCACAGAAGCAGCCCAAGGTGCTCTTTGATGACACCTGCTTAACCAGATTTGAATTTCTGTACAAGTTTGAAAGTAATAAAGTCGAACATATTTTAAAAATAACAGAGGCTCTCCACCACCTTGTATTGAACGCTGCCTGACTGGTCCAAAATGAGGAGGTGTTGGTGCGATGTGCAAATATTCTATTGTGAAAAAAACACTGTGAAGCTTGTATAATATTTAGTTTTAATCTAAATGTCATGAAATTAAAAAGAGGACAGAATGTAAATATAAAAGGACTAACCTATTTGTCAGTGTCTTAATAATACCACAAAAATGTTTAGGACACAGATGATTAAAAATTTGTAAACTTTTGGTTGCAGGAATAAAATATTCCTGAATGTATTAAAATACAGTAAAACTATATACAAAGGACAGTACTGGGACTTCCCTGGCGGTCCATTGGTTAGGAATTTGCCTTCTAGTGCGGGGGACTTGGGTTCGATCCCTGGTCGGGGAACTAAGATCCACAAGTCGAGGGGCAACAAAGCCCATGTGCGGCACCTAGGGAGAGCCCTCCCCCCGAAGAACGAAGACCGTGCAGCCAAAGAAGCAAACGTTAAAAAAGAACAGGCCAGTGAAGTCCAAGGTTCTACGCGGCACTGTGCGCTTGACAGGTGTGGCTATCAAATCTGGATCAATAACGCAGAATACCAGCAGAAATGAGGCAGTCCCTCAGCCTCATCACCCTCTCAGGAGCCACGCGTGGCCATGGTTGCCAGACTGGACACTTTCATAGCCCCAGAGACTTCTGTTGGACACTCTTGTAGAAACTCACATTATAAAGCCAAATCACACCTTTGTTTTAATGATCAGAAAGTATTTGCACTTAATGTTTATTTTTTCTCGAAAAGGTCAGGTTAGAGAGGCAGTTCTCATGTCTTTCTACTATCGCAGTATTCTCGAATCCCCTGTGAAGGTAGTAGGGTGTCTCCATCTCTTATTGTGGGCAGACAACAGGATTAAGTGCCTGAACCACCTGGAGATGACTAAGCAAGACCCATGGGTACCTGGGACCTGTCTCTCTTTGTAAAAATGCAAAAAAGAGACACTAGACTAGAAGGGATGTGATTTTCCTTGAACTGTAGCTCCTGGAAGATGAAGGGTCGCATTTAGGAACAAATGCACAGGTGAATCTGCTCCCGGGCATCTCTGCTCACTGGCACCCCTGGCCCACAAACGCCCCCTTCACCTCCTCAGAGTCGGTCTTTCCCATCAAGAAAGAAACCTGAAGAGAATGGTCCTCTCTCCTGAAATTGCCAGGAAAAATGCCCTCCAAAATCCTTGTCGATGATTTCCCAGAGGGAACATCTACTTTATTTCCAATTTTGCTCATTTTGCTCCGGGGAGCTATAAATTAGTGAAGTGTTTACTGGAATAAAACCTCAAATTCACAGTGAAAGGCCAACGCAACCTAGACCTCCCTGGTCAGACCTTCCTTTCCTGCACAGAAGCAGCTTCTCAGGCAGCCTGGGGTCGGGGCGGGCCAGCCGCTGAGCGGGAAGGAAGGTCATGGCTCAGAGTTGCCAGAGGAGCCGGGGTGAGATGAAAATGGGACTAGCTTCCCAATAATTAGGAGAGGCCGAGTCTAACCAGGTGTAACGCACGAGGAGGATGCAGGCAGTCCAGCATGCTTCATGAAGGGCCATGCGTCTGGCCTTGAATCCTGGCCTAATGACACAGACAACATACCTGTATTCACGCACGTGTGTGTTCACGCACTGACACACAGTGTATTTAAATACGTATTTTAAAACTGCAGTATTTGAAATTACAAGGAAAGTCATTTTTTTCCTTTTGTTCACATGCACCAAATATGCTGTATGTTTTATATTCTTAATTTTACAAAGATTAATCTTGCAGTTAAAAATTAAATGTATTCAAGGAGGAATTTTTAAATAGATTGCTGCTGCTGCTGCTAGGTCGCTTCAGTTGTGTCCGACTCTGTGCGACCCCATAGATGGCAGCCCACCAGGCTCCTCCGTCCCTGGGATTCTCCAGGCAAGAACACTGGAGGGGGTTGCCATTTCCTTCTCCAATGCATGAAAGTGAAAAGTGAAAGTGAAGTCGCTCAGTCGTGTCCGACTCCTAGCGACCCCATGGGCTGCAGACCACCAGGCTCCTCCGTCCCTGGGATTCTCCAGGCAAGACTACTGGAGTGGGGTGCCATTGCCTTCTCCGAATAGATTGTATAGCGTTGGCTATTTTAGCTTAGCTTAGATTACAAATTGTGTTCTATTTATTTAGAAATAATTAACATCATTCAGTACAGTCTGATGTCTGTGTTAAAATGTTACCATTTCAAAATGGAGGAAAGGAATATTCAGAAATATGTCTTAAGGAAGGTCTTCCTCATGGCCCTTTTCTGGACTTAACACTTCCCCAAGTGTATCACAATAAAAACATAAAAAGCTCCAGGCTAGCTTTGCCATTAGAAACTCAGCCCCCTCCCCAGGAGGGGGATCTGTCCCTCAGGGCTCCTGTTTCTCGGGTTAGACTCAGTGGTCACTGCCAGCTGGTCTGTGGACAGCCAGAGAGCGGGCTGTCCAGGGGGCAGAAGAAGTTGGTTTGGCCTCTTGGAAGACAGAGCGCACAGCAGGATGAAGGTGAAATGAAATGCGGGGCCCTTGGACCCATCCTCCCTTTAACAGAAGAGGACACTGCATCCCAGTGGCGGCAGGGGTGAGGGTCTGCTCGACGAGAGCCCTGGACCAGGGGCCCTGATGAAACCCATTCAGACCTACAGAGCTTCCACACAAGACTTTAATTACTGTGTGACTGAGCAGAGAGGAGGTTGGGGATCTAGCCTCATTAATCACGTTTCATTTAGTTTTGATGAAAATGGATGATGAAACACCAAGAAACAGCCTGAAGATTCAATTTCTCAGGGCTGACAAGACCAGATTTTCTGGGCAGCCTCGTGGCTTGTCCAGCAAATCCCTGATTGTGACGGAGAAGGTGCCTGGGAGGCCAGGGGCCGGGCTCCTGACGACTGTCTGTGATGAGCCTTGATTCAAGTGTGGTCCTGGATGGAACCCACGACTGCCAGCTGGGCCAGGGCCCACTGAGGGGCATCCACTCAGCTCCCAGGAGGGCAGCCTGATGGCTGGCTCCACTCTGCCCCCCTCCCCCGGAACTGCGGGGCCTGGGGTTCCAGTCTCCCTGCCCGGGCCCTCAGGCCCTCAGCTCTGCCCAGCCCCTCAGCCCCCCCTGCCCCCATGCCCCCAAGGCCTCCTCTAGGCCCCCGTCTTCCAGGAGGCTTGCCCACCGGGCCCCCATTCCATCTGCCAGGACTCCCCGCACTCTCCTTGGCAGCTGAGAACACAGGCCTGGGTGCCTTGAGGGCAGAGAGGGGGGTCTTATCTCTGGATGTGGGTTACAAGTTTTTAAAATGAAAGAATGACCAGCTTGGTTTATGGTTTTCCAGGAAATGCCCTCTCCCGGTTTTTGCTTCCGCCTCGAAGCTCAGGGACTTTGCACAACATCCCTTTTTACTGAGGGGATGTGAGCACAGAGGGCCTCGGGGCAGCAGGAGGCTGCACACGTGATGATGGCAACAACTGGAAGTGAGAACACCTGCAGTGCTGGCCTGCAGATGCATTCGTGCACAGCACACACGCACAGGTACATAGGCACACATGCCCCTACACACACACATACATGCACAGATGCACACATGCTCACGCACACACATATACACATGTACACACCCACACATGCACAGGCACACATGGATACACATGTTCACACTCACACAGATGCACACATGCTCACGTGCACACACAGGCACACATGCATACACATGCTCACACACACACACTTACACAGATGCATACATGATCACACACATGTATACTACATGTACACGCCCCCACACAGGTACACATGCATACACCTGTGCACACATACACATGTCCACACCCGCACAGACGCACACATGCTCATGCACACCCACACACACACACACAGGCACACATGCATTCACACACCCACACACATACATGTACATGCACGCACACGCATGCCCACACATACACTTGTGCATGTGTTCGTACACACAGGCACACACATGCTCACACATACACATGTACATGTACACCATGCACACACAATACACACATGCTCGTGCACACACACATGTACACACGTGCACAGCACCCATACACAGGCACACACACGGGAATATGGCAGGGAGAACCCAGCCCTTGGGCAGCCCCATCTGCAATATCCCTAACCCCAGGCGTTCCAACAGGTGTAACTGCTGCAGTGTCTTTCCTCTCCTTATTTTTCTTTCGAAATTAAAGAAACTGCTATAAAGCTCTCCAAAGCTGGAGGCTCAGAAGAGTTCAGAGTGAACTGAAGTTCTCCTTATTCCAAGGAGGTCACAAAGTCATTTGGTAAACATTAAATTTGCGCTTACATTTCCCTTCGCATTCTGCTTAATGTCGTGAGAAAGCCCAGCAGTTCACCCTGAACTGTGGGTCGTGTGTGTGCTGCCATGGTGATGATGACGATCACTGAGCGTCTACAGTGAGCCACGTGCCAGACGCGCCCATTTCACAGATGAGGACTTGACGCCTTGGATGGGAGAGGCAGCGCTCGGTGCTTTGTTTTCAGAGTCTGCTGCTACATCTGAGTCTTCCTTTGATAACCTAAGTCTGGTTTTTCAGGCTGCAGCCTTCCTCATAACCTGCCTCCAGACCTGGCAGATGGTGGAGAACAAACAAACACACCTAGACTGCATCTCAGACCCTGCCGGAGAGACTACAGGTGCTTCTACAAAGTGAAGATCCCTTTATAAAGGAAAGGAAACATCAACACATTTCTCTCTCTTTCTTCACTTCGCCTTGTTTTTGGTTGACTTGTGCATGAGCATGGTTAAAGGTGATTAAAACAGAATCCCAAATCCAAGCACTGGGTCTCTCCCTTAGTAACCCAGGCCTAACAGCAGCATCAGAAAGAGAAGGAACAGGAGGGAGGCTCTTAGAACATGTGAGTTCTCATGGCCAGTCAGTTCTGGTCGTAAGCGTGAACAGTCCCATGATGCCTGTCCGCGGGGCCAGCGTCCCCCAGGCGGGCCCTCCAGGGTTGACTGTGGCCGGGGCAGTCTGCTCTGGAAACACAGCAGCCCGGCCTCCCTCCGGGACCCTCAGCTGAGCAGGGCGGCTTTGCTCTATTAGTACGTGTGTGTGTCCGTTTGTGTGAGTGTGTGAGTATGTGTGTGTCTGTGTGTAACTGGCGTCGTCCTGAGGCACTCTCACTGCGGAAGCTTCCCTACACTGTGCTCCCCTCAGTTCCCATGTGAAGCACTTTAAACTGGCCCCCTTACGGTAAAAACCAAGTGCACCTGCAACAAGCTGCATTTCCTGGGGTATTTTTAGAAGCTGCCGCCGCACAGACTTTATCACCTTCTACACACACAGGGACACAGACGGTGGGGGGAGGTTCCTCCAGGGATGACAGAAGACCCCGGGAAGGGTTTCCCACAACCACTGCCAGGCCCCACCTGGAGCTTAGCCTCACGGGCCGGACCCCCGTTTAGTCCCCATTGTGGGTCAGGAGAAAACTGCATGAGCTCTACAGATGAAACCTTCCGAAGAAAGAAGAAAGTCAGAGCTTGCATTCCACGCAGTTAAGCACAAACTTTTAATTCTTCATCCAAAGCCAGACCCAGGACAGGGTTACTCATTTTGAAAAGGCAGCGTGAAGTGTGGAAAAGGCAATTGGGCCACTTCCTGACCGAGCCGCCGACCACCCAGCCTGTTTCCACATCTGCAAGGTGGGTCCAAGTCTCCCCCTTCTCACAGGGTATAAACCACCCCACCCTCGTGAGGGGGCCTCACCATCCATGATACTGCTATGGGCGGGGAGCCCTGCAAATCTCAGGGTGCACTGGGCTCACGGGGTCCTGGTGGGTTTCGTCTGTGGTTTGATGTGACCCCAGGGGCCTGAGGCCGGCTCCGTACAGACCCTCATGCATACACTGGGGCACTCAGGTGGCCCTGCTGTTGCAGAATAAAATGATTTTCTAACTGAAAGAAGGGTGTCCGAGGGGTGCTCCCTGTCTCCCCCAGTGTGAGAGCTGAAGCCTCAGGACGACTTCTGCTGAGGGGAGCTAACTGTCCAAGGGGTCCCGTGCCTCCTTCCACACAGACACACACCCTCTGTGCAGGCCATGGTTCGAGTCCACAGCAGGAGTGATTCACAAAGTTCCCTGGAAATACTGCTGGGAACCAAGGGGGCGGAAGATGCTAGAAGTGAGGACCGTTTCTCAGAACTCGGCCTACGGTGAAGGTGGGTGAACTTCCTATACCCGGAACAATGGGAGCTAGGGGCCGAGGCTCTGCTTGGTCTCTGCCAGTAACTTCCCAACACCTGCACGACATCCACAGCCGATGAGAAAATCCTCGAAAGTTCTAGCAACAAGTAACCTTTAGAGAAAAGTTGTATCTTGGCTCAAGTTCAGAATTCTAATTCTTCAATTTAAATAAATGTAACCAGGTTTTAAAAAACGTTATGTGATGTACGTGATTAAAATTCCTGTGTCTAAGGTGAAAATACCTGGGGGAGGTGCCTCGGAAGGACAGACCACACGAGGATGTTTTAAAGGGCAGAGACCAAGGGGAAGGCTCACCCCCCCCACCCCCGAGGACTGAGTCCAAGTTCAGACTCAGCAGGAAAGGGAACCAAGGTCGACAGTTCCTTCTCCTGCCAGGACCTGCATAAATCACAGAGGTTCTGGGTCTGGAAGACAAAGACTCAAGCAACAAGGGGGTCTAATGTGTCCCCCCAACTCCAAGTGTAAACAGGAGCCAGTTTGGGGGCCCATTTCTAGAGATAATTGCTTCTGATGTGAATCAGCTTAAACTGGTCACGGAGCTGGCTAACACACTTACATCATGCCCGTGTCTGCACTGATCTTGCATTGGGGAGTAGGAAAAAGAACTTCTGGTTGGGAGGATGTGGTTTCTTTAAAACTACACTGAGGGTGATGTGAAGTGATTTACACGGTCTCGTCTGTGGCTACCGCTCAGGTGATCTCAGCCAGGAAAAGTTTTAGGGGAGAAACTCCCCTTGAGCATCAGAGCTGACTTACATTAGGTGGAGTTCTCACCAAAAAAATCACATTTGTTTGGACGATTTTTTCCCCTTTTTTCCCCTTGCCTGGGGTCTCAAAGACTGTCACAGTCAGGGGTCCTCTCACGGAAGGCGGGGCGGTGAGAGGGACGCTCGGCCGTAAGCGCCGACGTGCGGGGGACGCTCGGCCGTAAGCGCCGGCCTGGGAGGCTAGGGAATCCCGCCTGCTTCCGGCCCCTGTCGCGCGTGCCATCACCTGCCTCACTGCCTGGTCAACGACCTGCCCTCTATGGCCCACGGACCAGGGACGAGAAAGCAATAGCTGCAGAATCTGAATGATATTTACAGACACATTACATTTTAATACACGTTCAGTTTACATATTGTACACAAGTCGACAAAATGATCGGCTTCTTCTTAAGACTATCCCATGTGCGCTGCTCTGGGTAAGTGTCATCTCAGGAAGTTCAAGAGGATGGGTGACCCAAGACCCAGAGTGTATCTGGCAAAACTCGTTGCCTGTTTGAGATCAAGAATGTTCTGTTAACAGCCAACTAACAAAAGTCCACGTTAGAAGTGGCAAGAGGAATGTTCTCAGAAGCTTCTGTTTCTTAGCTGATGCAGAAGAGAGAACAAATTTTGAGGCAATTGAGACCCAAAGGTGTCTGTATAAAGAGGTGGTGACCACTGACTCACACACTCTTAACCAGGTAAGAAGCTGTGCAGTGAGAATCGACCAGATTGTTGAAAATATACGTGGAAAGAACAAGCTATTAAAGGGGCACGTGCGTGAATTATTCTAGAGGAAGCAGCTGCAAATCCTAAAAGGATTAATCTCTGCTTCTGTGCAGGGAAAGCCTTTGTGGCTGCAGGAAAAAGCCAGAGATGGAGAGGTGTCATCCATTAAAAGATTAACGAGAAAAAGCCACAGTATAATCTAAGGTATCCTCAGCTGAGAAAGACCTATCATCAAGTGAAAAATGGTTGTTTAAATATCAGATTATTTATAGTAGACATGAAGGTGAAACAGAGCATTTCAGAAAACTTGTCAAGTTTGGATTTCCTGGGAAAAGGGTCAGTCGAAACAGGATTTACTTGCTGCAAAGACAAGTTACAGGTGACGGAGGCTTTTAGACAGCTGGAAGCAGGAAAGGCCGCTGTGGCCTCCCCTCCAGGAGGGCCAGGGAGGAGGCGAGGGATGTCCACCCTGCACAGGAGGCTGTGAAGGGCGGGTTCCCTCTGAAGATGCTGATGGTGTGGATATCACACCGGCCTCCAAGGAGAGATGCGGCAAAAAGGAAGTGCCAACCCTGGAGGAGAAGCCGGTCTGCCTGGAGCTTGAGATCAACACGACCGTCTAAGCCCAAAGGCTACGGAGGCAAACCAAGTAGAGCCAGACCCGCCGGAAGCCTGCTCAGGTCTCCGAGTGGAGGCCGCCAAGGAGAAGCCGCGCTCCCAGGAAGCTGTCCCCAGGCTGTCCCGTTTACAGCTGGCCTGCTGGGACTGGAGACGCCCTCCTCAGCGAGAGGCAGACGGAAGTTGCCGTGTGCCGCCGTGTTAGCCAAGGTCCGAGTACGGTTAACCCCATTTCAATCGTGAGGGGAACATGGTTTCAAGCCACGGAAAAGGAGGTCTTAATAGAGCGGGCTGGATGGTTCTTGCTAATGCTGTCCGTTTGAGGTCCTAAGCTACGTGTCCGCCAGGCACTGCGTGGACGGCTACAGACCGCACAGCCGTCAAGCAAGAGGCCGCCCTCCCGGTGTTTACACGCCACGAAGAGAACTCCAGGGTCTGGTGGCGGGAGGGCTAGTTCAGGAGGTCACTGAACATGAGCAGGTGGTCTATGGCGCTAGGGCCCTGGACAGGGGTCCTGTAAGAAACGACACGGAGTGAAACAGAGCCTGCACCCAGCGGACTGACACCCTGCTCTGTCGTGGGGGGGGTCCTGGGGGAGGGAGCCCAATGGGGTCTGAACGCAGAATTTTCTCTGCATCAGAAGGAAAGCCCTTTCCAAACGAAATGGAAGCCAAGCAATTTGATGTGATGATTTTTATAAAAGTCCAGGTAATTAAAAACGATGACTGGAGAATCTTGGTTCTCATCAGGTTGTGGAAAGCTCGTCTCGCCCTTGTTCTCCTGACAGATACTCGAATGTCCGTTCCAACTAGATGACAGCAGGTCATAATACGCGGGCTGGGGCTTGGCCTGACTTCTTCCAAAACCTGCCTAGGAGCTGAATGTGAATACATCCATCTACCTACTTACATCTACAGAGACACAGAGAAGAGAACCCTTAGTCTGGCGGTGTGGATGCGGCTGACCAGACCCACGCTGAAAACCCAGAGACAGTTACAGGCGCAGAGGAGAGGGGGCCATGCCGTGTGTGCTGGTGAAGCCTTAGCTGGGTTACGGCTGCCCTGGTGAGCATCTGTAGCTACGACCACAGTGCACTGAGGGAATTAGCTAGGATCATGGTGGAGTTTGGTTATTTGTCCTATTTAGATATCCATTCTAAAAATGATCATATTAAGCACTGGCTTACAAAAATCAGCTTCTGACTCTTCACAGGACAATCACTTCCTTAAAGTCTGAGTAACACTGTAAAACTCCCCTTCCACGTGCGTGCATATCTGGAGAGAAAATACCTATGCTTTAGAAAATTCAAGATGGAAAGGATGCGATATGAAAAAGCTAGAGGTAAACGAGAGGGAAAAGGCAGAGGGATTGCCCACACAGGTGACCAAAATCCTCGAGAACATTCACGTGTGCTGAGTTTAGGCGCTGGCGCACACACGTGGCTTGGTAAACACATGTTTCTTTGCAAACGACACACCCCTTTTGTTACCACTAAGTGAACAGATTTTAGAAAGAGAAGGATTTTCGTTAAATCTTACTTGAGTTCTTGTGAGCTGGTGGCCAGCATACTTCGAATGCTTTTGTCAGCCAGCGGGCAGCCCGACAGACTGTAAGACAGGCCAGAAGAGTCCGGTGAGAAGCCCTGAGGCCCAGCGTACATCCCCGACAGACACAACGTAAAACTGAAACCAAAAAGTTGAATGCAGAAAAGCGATGGGGCAAGTGCTGTATATTGAATTTTGTTGGTGCAATGAACCAATGCATGTTTCCATAGACATTTAAGGAAGCATGTCTTTGCGGAAACCATTTGAAAAGTCAGATTCAAATATCTGGGCTCTTTGGTCTCAATGTCTGTAAATCATATTCCAAATTGAGGTAGCTTGCTTTGAGATAAAAGACTTTTTAGAAGATGTCGATTAGCATGCTTTTGAAGGTCAACATATAGCACTTAAAGGGGTGACACAGAAGTCAACGTTTGTACTGGGACAGCATTGTTGAGGTAAGCTGAAAACAATAAATTGGAAAGACAGAATCCACCATGAGAAAAGTGAAGGCACACCTTCTGTGCGAGGCGTAATTACCAGTCACATGACCACTCCCATCACACCTCGGTGTTGGACATCTGCCACCAAACAAAAACAAAAACAGCCAAAGTAGTAAGCATGTTTCCCAAAAAAAAACAAAAAAAAAAACTTGAAAAAAGTTTCATTGTTTCCAGTTTAGCTGCAATGTCTGCACGGGGTTTAAGCTGCCTGAAGAAAAGCTGCAAATGCACAGGATCACATGGAAATGGCGTCTCCATAGCACAGAGCAGCGCTCAGAACAAGCGTCCACGGCTGGCCTGTCGCCCACCCGCCTGGCCCCTGGGGACATCTGTGCGCTGTGCGTGTCGCATGCTCAGACGGCAAGGCAGATACAGACCCGGGTAGAGGTGAGCCAGAGGAGGGGCTCGGGGGAGCGACCGTCCCGCCGCGCGCCGTGCTTACGTGATCAGGTCTTTCTTGCTCTCCTTGCACTGGGGGTACTTGGGCTTGGGGCTTGGGATGGTCACCTCCCCTGGGTACCTTCTTTCTTCGAGGGCCTCCTGGAAGGGGTCCAAGTCTTCTGGCTGCGGGTGAAACACAGCTTCAGGGCCACAGAAGACACTGGACACGCAGACCGGAGGCTGCGTCCCGCGCCCCCCCACCCCCCGCCGTGTCCCGCTCCCTCCCCCCACCCCGTGTCCCAACCTTACCCTTAAAATCACAACACACTCCCTTCCGAGGATGCAAACCCAGTTTCGTCCAAAGAGCATCTGTGGTCTACACGGCACTTGTTGCTCACCACTTGCTCTAAACCCCTAGTTCAGTGCGGAAATTCTAATTCCTGCAGCTGCACGGACAGGAAGGGCAGAGAAGCGGCCAGGCAGCCAAACCAGCCACTCAGTGGACCTCGCTCACCGGGTTCAAGACCTACAGCAGCGTATCCAACACCGACAGGCAGAGCTTAAGCTTTACATGCAAAGATACCTGGGGCGTCTGGCAATCTTCGCCAAGTGTTCTACACTGTGGAAGTACTCTACACGCTGAAGTCCCAAGGCAACGGAAGACCAACATAGACTGATGCTGTGAGTTTAAATTGCTGTTGCTGCTAAGTCGCTTCAGTCGTGTCCAACTCTGTGCGACCCCGTAGACGGCAGCCCACCAGGCTCCCCTGTCCCTGGGATTCTCCAGGCAAGAACACTGGAGTGGGTTGCCATTTCCTTCTCCAGTGCGTGAAAGTGAAAATTGAAAGTGAAGTCGCTCGGTCGCGTCCGACTCTTAGTGACCCCATGGACTGCAGCCTACCGGGCTCCTCCATCCATGGGATTTTCCAGGCAAGCGTACTGGAGTGGGGTGCCATTGCCTTCTCCAAAATTACTGTTAGGCAGCATTAAAAAAAATTTTTTTAATAGAATATTCTTTGGCCAAGAGGGGCCCCTTGCAGTAACCTAGAAATTCCTATAGGTGGCGATGTTCAGCAAACGTGTTTCCTGAGTGCAGGGTTTCACTTGTGTGACACTTAAGGAGGGCAAAGCTGCTGTCTTTTTATGGGGGCTTAATTTTAATTAAAATAAATTCGGAGATTCAACTACCATGCCTTATTTGGTAGTAAGGATTTAACGTTGTAGGAAAGAAAAAGCCCTTTGGAATTTAGCTTGCCACTCAGATTCTATTCTCCTGGATACTTAAATCAATTTGAAGAATAAACATAACAGGCTTCAGATGTAATGGCCTTATAAACAGGTACCTTCCCTGACAATTCCTACAAATAGCTAATGTTTCCTTTTTATCCACCTCTCTGTTTCTGTAAGATGCTATGGCTTTGATGGTGGTCTCCCTATTGTGTTCAAAAAGAATTTTCATTTTCCAGGGAATAAAGGAGATGTCCTAACTTTCAGAATTGAACACTGGAGAAAAAGGCAGTCTAATAAAGAACACTTCTTTTTTCATTTATTTTCTTAGCCTAAAGAAAATTGTAACTATTTTAATGATTTGAATTTGAAAATTGTAACTACTTCAAAAATACGGTCTTGACGTAGGTGTTTTGGTAATGTTGTAGTCAACAAAGATTTGGGTGACTATACAAAAATAATTTATTCTAGGCTCCAGGGCACTCTTCTGCATATTTTGGGTGTTTTGGAGAACAGACCTTGTCCTTCCCTGGTAGCTCAAATGGTAAAGAACCCGCCTGCAATGTGGGAGACCTGGGTTTGATCCCTGGGTTGGGAAGATCCCCTGGAGAAGGAAATTGCTACCCACTCTAGTGTTCTGACCTGGAGAATTCCATGGACAGAGGAGCCTGGTGGGCTACAGTCCATGGGGTTGCAAAGAGTCAGACACGACTGAGCGCCTTTCACTTTCACTTCCCTGTCCCTAGCTTCAAGGAGCTAGCTAATTAACAACACAGAATTAAACATGTAAGCATTTAAGAGTCTCCTTATAATTCCTTACCTGCAAGGAAAACCCTGCATTCTATCAATTTATCACCCAGAAAAATGGATTGGTAAGCTGTTCGCACATTTTCTTAGAGAAATCGTTTGCAACAAAACACACTTGTTGGAAAATAAAATTCATCGTTCAAAGGAGTCAGTGGTTTGTTTCGCTCTCATCAATGTTACTCCCAAACCTCTCCTGGGTTAACCAAAAACATCTTCTAAGCTCCAGTCAGCTAAAAGTCATATTTAAAGGGAAAAGACCATTTTCACTAAGGCGTGCACCCAGGGCATTTTCCCTCAGCGGTGCCCGCTTGGCAGACTGGGTGGGTGGGGGTGGGGGTCCACGAAGGGGACGTACGGTGATCTCTTTGGACTCGTCCTCGTCCATCCTTCGAGGCTTCATCTTGGTATAGTCCACGGGCAGGTCCCAGCAGTCCCCCTCACTCAGCTGGAAGCACCGGCTGCTCACCACTGCCTGCTGGGGGGACATGGGCTCCAGGGGCGTCAGGATCGGGCAGCAGCCTTCCCGCGGCCGCTGCTTGTTCATGCTCAGGTCCAGGGTCCCGTTCTCATCCACCTCCATGTCAGGGTTCTGCGAGACAGAAGGACAAGGTGACCGTGTACATCCCCCCCCCAGACCACAGTCCTTTCGCCAGGACAGAACCCAAGCTGCAAACTCCTCCCGGCAGTCTCACTTGCAAAAGCTCCCCAGGTGAGCAGAAGCGGCCCCTCCTGCGTTCCGCTCTCCACGCGTGGCTGTGAAACCCGCTGACAGGTGCGCAGGGCATCCGTCTGTCTCCACGTGTGGCTGTGAAACCCGCTGACAGGTGCGCAGGGCACCCGTCTGTCCGCTTATCTGTGGACCACCTCTCAATCTCTTGTCTCTTATCCACGAATCTATCATCTCTCTCACTTAACTATCATAGATCTGTATCTTTTGCCCCTAATATGTCTCTGCTTTTAGAAATAAGCCTCACCAGAAGAAAAACAAGTGCCTGATTTCAATTCTATCACAGTTCAAAGACCTCTTAAGAGGTCAGAAATGGATGTGTGTACAAATTATAGATATATACGTAAACATGTACACAGATTTAAAATTCTCCTTTAGTTTCACGGATGCTAATACTCCCAGACTTGGAGATGAAGAAAATACAAGAATTTAGAGGGATGGAGGAGAGGAACTATAATTTACTTCCTTTTTTTGTTTTTTTTTTTTTTTTGGTGAGGGAGATCAAATTGAGTCCTATCGGGTACAGGCTCTGGGAATATAGTAGTGAACAAAACAAACCTCCCTACACAGAACTTACTTTCCAACACAAAAGCTTATCATATGCGATAAAGAGGATTTTCTATTTTAAGGCAGGGAAATGTGCAATCACAGTACAACAGCTTCCACAGCAGTGATCGCGGCTGACCTGCTCAAGGGTCAGCAAACCTGCAATGTAGTCACCCAGTTTTACAAAAGCTGAAGAGATACAGGGTGAGGGCTTTCTTTCTTTTTTTTGATGCTTTAAACAGATCAAGAATCCCTGAGAATCTTCCTCTCGGGAATGGGGAGAGGAGGAAGGGCAGATGGAGGACAGAGGAAGGAAAAATCAAAATATCCCCGACAGTGCTCCATTCCCCCCTCCCCGCAGAGAGTCATACTCTCTTCAGCAATTTGATGTCAGAGCTGGCATGAACGCCGCTGCCTACTCAGACGTCTGGCGTGTCTTTCCTCGGGGATGTAACAGCAGAGGGAAGGTGTCTGGAATCAACCTCCACCTCTGGGTTGTTACCGGGGTAAATCCCAGCACGTTATGCTGCCTGAACCTTCCTTGTGAAAGTGCACCTCTGGTTTCCAGCTTTCAGACTAATATAGCCTTCATCATGTCGGACTGTAATTCCCTCGGTCTTAGTTTATATTTAACAAAGCGAACAAAAAATCGAAGGGGTTATTGTCTTTTGTTTTTCCCCTTGCCACAGAATTTCCTCCATGGCATCCTGGCATTTTAGCAGTCCTGATCACCATGGAAATTGCATGCCCCTGACACTCCTCCAAAATCCAGGAATAAAAATATTAATAGAGAAGAAAGCATTTGCAAGACATAAAATTACTGACCTTTCTCCATTCACACAAATCACACCTATTTCTAACAACTACGGCCAATGTGGTGTGCTCAGGAGCGTGCCCAGCAACGCTGGGCGACGGGGCGGCCCTTTGTTCTGAAGACGAGAGCCGCCCGTTCGCCGGCGGGGGCAGGACGCGCTCGCGCCCGGGTCCCTGGCCGCCTGGCGGCCTCTCTGGGTAGCTCCGGGCGCGGCGGGGCCGAGCGATTCCCACTCCTGCCAGGAGCCGCTCGACGAAGACCCGCCCTGGCCCTGCTCACCGTTTCGGCATCTGGTGCTCTAAACTAATGGAAGCTGACTGTAATTGCTTGGCTGGGAGCCCGCGGGGAAACGGGATTTTTGCCCTTTCTTTGTTCCCCAGCTCTGGGCTGGAGGGCGCGGTCCAGCCCGCCCGCGGAGGCCTCCGCCCGCGGCGCTGCACACCCTCCTCTGATTAAGGGCCGGGGCGCAAGGCCCCTCGAGGTTCCCGGTCTCCGTGCTGCCCTCGGGATCGCCAGGAGGGGAGCGAGGTGTGGGTCCCCAAAGGGGGAGGGGCGGCGCTCCTAAGGCACAGGTGAATCTGAAAGACTGATCTGGAAAATGTGTCCCCAGGGCCCTGCGCAGCCAGACTTCCTCGGAGCAGAGCCGGGTTAGGGCGGTCTGCGCCGGCGTCTACGGGGCCGCGGGGCGCGCCCGGCGGGACCTCCGGGTTTGGGCGGCCGGGAAGGGAGGTGGGGGTGCGGTGGGCCGGGGCCGCGCCCCGCCAGGTGCGCCAGGCCCGCCCCGCCAGGTGCGCCCCGCCCGTACCCGCGCGGCGCACAGGTCCTGCGGCTTGGTGGACAGGTTCTGCGGCATCTCGCGGCAGCGCGTGGACAGGTTGAGGATGGCCGTGGCCGCCATGTGCGCCGCCTCCACGTCGTGAGTGTAGTCGAAGCTGCTCTTGCTGCACGTGCTGCTGGCGCTGCTGCCGCCGCCGCAGCTCAGGTTGCTGCTGCTGCTGGGCGCATAGGTGCTGGTGGTGCTGCTGCTGGGGCTGGCGTCCTTGCAGTACCGCTTCGCTGGGGAGACAGCGCGCGGCGGTGACTCGGGGGCCCCGCCCAGGCCCGCGGCCGCAGAAGCGCGCCCCGCGCCGCCCGCCCGCCCTGTGCGCCCACACCTGTGCGTCGGTGCCCAGGGGGACAGGGCGTCTGCCCACCAGCTAATTCCCTGAAAGAAGCCTGGCTTCTCCTGCCTTTTCCTTCTTTCCCATTGTGTGGGCGGAGCCGGGAGCCCGCAGGAAGAGCACCGAGGCTCTCAAGCAGGTGCCTAGGGCAGGGGCGCTTTGGAACTGATCCCTTAAAGGCCAGCCCTGGTTCGGGGGTGGGCAGCTACTAGCCACACCAGCGTGACCACAGCCCACGGTTGGTTTCTGTTATGGCTGCTCATCTACTCTCACGGGGAGACGAGGACCCTGCAGCCCACACATCCCTCTGGAGATGGGATGGCCTGTCCCGCGCGGGGAGGCGGCAGCAGCCCTCTGAGGCGTCCTGCCCTGTGCAGATGGCCCAGATGCACAGGCAGGGCTCTTGTGGGTCTTCGAGCACCCGCGCTCTGGGAAGGGCCGGCCCTGCCCTCGTGTGCATCCCAGCCACCAGCTTCGCTCAGGGATCCTTCTGAGCAACCAGCCAGCCTCCCGACCACCCACTCCAGCCCTCAGGGCAAGGGTGGCTTCCGGAGCTGTTTGCACCTCCTTTAGCGCAAGGACGGGAAGATGACCGATGGATGACTGATTAGGATGTGTCCGGGGTCATTAAAGACACAGGATGCCCTTTGCTTAGGAGTCAGCAGCTCACCTGACCCTGCAGAGGGGGCGGGAATTACTCCAAGGGGAGCCCCAAGGGAGCCAGGAGAACTGACTGCAGGGTCTGCAGGGTGCCACCCCCTCACAGGGCACAGGCCCCTTCCTGCAGGGAGCTCAGCCGTCACCCTGACAGAGGCCGAGGTGCGGGGGAGCCCAGAGGGGGCTCCAGCCCTGCTCAAGGCTGCCTGTGTGCACGCGAGAGCCCCATCAAGATCATTCTGGCAGACAAGTCACCTCTTCTGAAAGAGGGAGGGGACGCCGCTCCCGTCCTCAGCATTGACATCCTGGTGCCTGCAACCTGGCGCCCTGCCCAGGGGTGGTCAGCAAGTGACCGCAACCTCACAGCCACCACTGCTGGTCATCATAGCACCCCCAAGAGCGGCCCCAAAGCGCCCTGTTCCAACAGGAATGAAAGCACTGACTTTCACCATCGACGCCTTTCGACCTGGGACGGAAGACTGAGCTTTCCTGACCCCAAGGGCGCGGCATGGGGAGGCTCTGCGTGTGCAGCCACCTCGGGGAAGCTGCTGGCCTTGTCGAAGCCCTGCGTGTGGGCCTGGGCCCAGTTCCACACCCTCACACCCCCTCACACCCGCCCAGTGCGAGGAACGCCTTCCATCCTGCTCATCAGACTTGGTCAAGCCCGAGGACCAGCCCTCACACTTGTGTGTGTGCCTGCCCTTCTTCCCTCCTCTCTCCCCCATGAGCACACTCAACGCAGCAGACAGAGCAGGGGGGCCGTGGTCTCCCATCTGAGCACAGATGGGGAGGCTGGGGCCGCTCAGGGGCACCTCCAGCGGATTCTATAAACAAGCTAGGGCAGCCAGCCCCTCGGCGGCTCACAAGACTCGCCGAAAAGACTCAAGTTTGTGGCTTCACATTGTTTACAATTTTGTTATAAAAACATGAATATTAGAAACTGGGAGAAATGAAATACCACTTAGGAGGGATTTTTTTTCCCCTAGTGAAAAGAGGGATTTTTTTTTTCTGGTTCAGGAAAAGAAATACGGTCCACATAAATAAGAAACAAAGTTTTGTTTTGCAACGAGGGGATTTCAGTTTCTAAAACAAAGTAAATGGCATACACGTCTCTACGCAACAGACTGCACTCCTCAACTTCTGGTAAAAGGCACTGACTTTACCAAATATTTACATCAAAAGACTCTACTTCCCCTGGATTATGCCAAGCTGATGGGCCTCGTCCAGAATTTTAGCAGCTGATGGAACTGGACAATTTGTTGATGTGCCTGTCAGCTCACATGACCCAGAAGGAAGGCGCGCAGAACATTTGTTTCACAAGCATCCTTTCACTGTGGGCCATCAATCATGTATTCTTTGCTCCAAATGCAAATAGGAGTCTGTGTACTTCAAGTCTCTCAGATAATGAAGCTCTTTGGTTTTAGTCATTACTTCCTATTTGTAAAATATTTACAAAACTGTTAGTGTCAGTAATCTTTATGACCAATCACACGAAGAGCCGACTCATTGGAAAAGCCCCTGATGCTGGGAAAGATTGAAGGCAAAAGGAGAAGAGGGCAGCAGAAGGTGAGATGGTTGGATGGCATCACTACCTTAATGGACATGAATCTGAACGAACTTCAGGAGATAGTGAAGGACAAGGGAGCCTGGCGTGCTGCAGTCCACACGGTCGCAAAGACTCGGCTACGACTTAGCAACTGAACCACAGCACACTCAGAGCTTCTGGGGCTCACTGCATGGACACCAGGGGGTGCCACACAGCAGGTGCAACTCTGCCTCGCTCCCAGCCCTGGGGCAGCCCCCCTTCCACTTTAACCAAGTAAAAATTTGCTTTCTTTTTCTTTTGACAAAGCTATTTTCCACCAAAGCTTTTCCCAATCAACTGGCAAACAAATGCATTCCTGTTCCTTGATGCCAGCGCATCCTTGAACTTAGGAGATGGAACAGCTTCTACTCCACAGAGAGGCCCTCGCATTTACAATGTCAGGAGCCCATGTGATCTTACCCCGTGCTGAGAAGGATCTCTTCAAGTGCCCTGTCCTCTCGTGCAGGAGAAGGAAAAACAGGTTGGGGTTTCCAGTGATTAAAGATGATGAATTAGAAAACCAACCAACCACCTTCCAACTTAGTCTACTCTGCCTGAAAGACTCTTAGGACATGGGTGTGCTGCCCTTCTGAATTATCATTTTCTGTAGGGAGTAGATCACTGTGGCCTTCCGATCTGAATTTCTGTGAAAATCAGACAAAATGGAACACAGACGGAGATATGCTTCCTGAGGATCCGCCCCTAAAGTTTGGGCCTGTGCCCCTGTCAAGTCTGGTTGGACTCAGGGGTCTGCACCCCTAATTCGTAGCCCTGACTCCCAGGCGTCATGTGGGTTCCTGGCGGTACTTTCCTGTAAGCAAGCCGAGACACGCGCGCAGAGTCCTCAGGGGAACAGCGGCACCTCCTGAAGGCAGTTTGCTCACGTGGTTTAGAGTTTATCACGTCTAAACCAGGGCTGGATTCTCAGTGGTCTCCCGCCTGCTCGCTCGCTCGCTCTGGGCGTCCTCTGCCTGGCTCCTGTCCACCCAGGTCACACCCGCCGGTGGGGTTTGGGTCTTGGGAGATGGGACATGGGACCCAGCGCTGCAGGGGGAGGCCTGGACCCCTCCTTCTGCACGAGCAGGTCTGAGGAGGCTAGGGGCAGGCTTCTGAGTCCAGGCGCCGATCTGTCCCAAGGATATGGCTGGAGAAGAAGCTTCTGGAAGCGGCGGTGAGTGTGGGGGGCAGGAGAATGGGGAGGCAAGTCTTCCAGGGAGAGGCTGGCCTGGGGGGGGGGGGGGAGGCCGGGAGGCCTGGCCCAGAGAATGGGGCCTGGAGGCACAGGAGGGCTTGCCCAGGGACCCTCCCTACCCCAGTGATGAGGCCTGGGCAGGGGAGGGCAGGCGATGGGGAGGTGGGCGCATCAGCGACAAGGCCTTTGAAGAGCAGCTGTTGTTCAGTTGCTGAGCTGTGTCTGACTCTTTGCAGCCCCGTGGCCTGCAGCACACTAGGCTCCTCTGTCCTTCTCCATCTCCCTGACTTTCCTCAAACTCATGTCCATAGCATCGGTGATGCCATCCAACCATCTCATCCTCTGGCATCCCTTCTCCTGCCTTCAATCTTTCCCAGCATCAGGGGCTTTTCCAATGAGTTGGCTGCTCACATCAGGTGGCCAAAGTATTGGAGCCTCAGCTTCAGCATCAGTTCATCCAATGAAAATTCAGAGTTGATTTCCTGAACAGAGAGTGGTTAAACGATGGTCAGGAGAACGTGCAAATTTGGGAATAACCCAGAAGGAGGCTCATGAGAGGGGCTCGTGCGGGGCTGAGAACGTAGGGTTTTAACAAAGCCTGAGGGTGGTGATAAACTGCTCAGAGACACAGCGGGATGGCTTAGACCCAGTCCGGAAACTTTTTCTGCCAAGGGCCTGCCAGTGGTGGAGGCTTTGGCGGTCACGAGGTCTCTGCCAGAAGCGCACGTCGGGCTGTTGTTCTGGGGAAAAGCCAACCGGTGATACGGGTGAGGAAAACTGCTCTGAACACTGACATTTGAATTCTTCTTTGTTTTTCCCCCATCTATTTAAAGTGGAAATGCCATTCTTAGCTCCCCATAAAACAGGCCTGGGGGGGAGGCGGGGAGACACCAGCCAGGGGATGCTGAGGGCGCAGGGCTGGCAGCCTGCAGGGCCTGCTCCCTCCTGTATCGCTTCCGCACTGGGCTGTCCGACGTCGGTGTCCCTCCTGCCCGAGACAGACGACACAAAGTCGTCTCCTCACCGCCTACGGGTCATCCTGTCCCTTTTCTCACACATCTCAAGTCCTGCCTCGCCAGCTGGCTGGAAGCCTTCCACTCACTTGTGGGTTTCCTGCCTTCTGGTAGCCTCCCACTCGTGAGCAAGTTTAAAAATTCACCACTCGGTAAAACTCCTGCTAATTCCTTCAGGCAGCATGGACACCTTGCTTCACTGTGCCTGGGTGCGTTTCACTGTCTTCTGTTTACACACAGTCTCTTCCTTAAAGCTTGTTGTAAAGAAAGAAGAGGGAGAAAATGGATAGATGTATGGTGGACAGATAGGTGGGCCCATGGACAGATGGATGGAGAGAGAGGGGGATAGACAGACAGGTAGATGAGACACACAGATAGCTACTACTGAGAGTCTGGAAGGACGCGGGTGAATAAATCGATGTTTGTTGACTGTTCTTGGCCATGGCTGGTGGAATGTGAGGGACGACCCCAGAGCCTGCGGCAGGAGTCCTGCTTTTCCAGCCTCCGTGCACCCAGACCCTGAGCCCCACGCCTAGGCGTTATGCCTCCCCTCCCGCAGCGGAGGCTCCCTCCGCTGCCTCTTGGGGTGACGGCCCAGCCATCGTGCACCCGGGGCACGCCTTGGAGACAGCCGTCTCGGGGCGGGCCGCAGACGCCGGCCACACCACGAAGGCCGCCTTTCCCTTCCCTCAGTTCCTAGAAGACCTGGTGCTGACGTGCCTCTTCTGTGTTCTTTTAATGTGGGGACCAGCTGAAGAGCAAGGGCAACAGCAGGGGTCTTTCTGGGGGGCCAATGACACGAACAGGTGTAGGTTCCCCTCCGTAGCCTTGTTGGCTGAGCTGCACCCTAGTCAGCCAGCAGCCTGGAATAACTGCTCCCTCTGCTTTCAAGGAAACCAGCACATGGGGGGATTCGCGTGTCTAGTACCACTAGGCTACAACAGGAAGCGCTGAGAAAGGGCGTGGCGATCCTGGTCAGGACCTCCCAGATCCAACAGAACAGCGCAAGGAAAGGACAGGAAATCGGGTCTCGGGGGACAGCAGCCACAGGCCGTGTGCAGAAGTGGCCACCAGACCCCGTGAAACAACAGTGACCTGGGGCCCCACAAGGACAGACCTTAGTCGTGTGGCCTGAAGAATTCAGGTTCTTCAGACCCCTCATTTGCATCAAATGAAATGAAGTTACAACAAAGCCTGAATTAGCAAATTATTACTACAAAACCCTCAATTTATTATGTTATACCCTAAGCCACTCCCTTTTCTCTCTCCGCTTCCATCTTTGTTCCTATGTATTTAGAATTGATACACGCAAGGGTAATCAATCTGAGATACATCAAAGAAATATTACATTTCATTCACCGTGCCAAACTAATTGCTATTAATGTAAAGAATGACTAAAATAATGTAGAAAGATGTGCAGCAACTCATATGGAATTGTTAAACGGTTTTGGAACTCCCCAAGCATTCAATTTAAATGGATTTTTTTGGTGTGCTGTGAGTTTAAATTAAGTATCTTTTTCAGAGAGCTGCTCTGAAATCTTCCAAACCCTCTCTCCTGGCCTCTGCTGGAGAACGCCAAGATAAACTCCTAAATCACCCAGCGTACACAACCCACGTCCCCATCGTAACGTCTGCCAACTAGGTCCATACATCCTAGAACTGCAAGTAGAAACGTGGTTAGACAGATACGGAAAGTCACAGGACGCAGTCCTCCCCGCTGTGCTCCAGTTACTTACCAACTTAGCTCTGTGACGACATGGGAACTAGTCTGTTTAGGCGTTTGCACCCCTTCTTGTGGGTTCAGATATGCAGGAGTGAAAAATAAACGACCTTTCCCCCTGAAGCAACGTTTACCTATTTCTGGGCTCTATTTTGTTGGTGGACACAGAGGCAGCCACGAGTGCGGCCAGTGACAGAGTCACAAAGCCAGGACAGGACGCTCCCAGGCCCCACCTGGGGTCCGAGCCCGCTGGAAGGAGGCTGGTGGGGCCGTGGAAGCTGCATGTTTAGATTCACTGGTGACTTTTTAAAAATGCTGCCCACAGGGACCTATGTCTGGGGAGTCAGATTTAACTGGTCTGGGGTGAAGCCATAGACATGAGAATTTTAAAAATCTCCCCAACGAATGCACCATGCATCCCGACTTGAGCAACAGGCAAGGGAACACAGAACCTCAGAAGGACCAGGAACTTCGGGCAGCTACCCAGCTCTCCTGGTTTTGTCTGTGTCGGGGCGTCTATCAGAGGAGCTGGTGCAGATGAGGACACGCCTCAGCCGCGCCGTGGAGCAGACGAGCCCACGGCTGTCTGTCTCCACCACCTGCCGGCGCCTGGGTGATGCTCTGCCCTGGGGATGACGGGGAAGGGGTCTCCCTCCCTCCCCGCCCCCTCCCTCTCCCAGGACCTGCTCGCCCACAAACCTGCGGGTACCCTGGGGCCGCAGGAAACCCGCCTAGGCTGCGGGCGTGCCTTCCTTGGTGCCCAGCGAGCGACCCCATGCTCGGTCGGTTTTGTAGGCAATGGATATGCACAACAACAACATTATCAACGGCAAGCGTGACGCTCAATGTAGAAGAGGGTGCACCTCTACCATCGAATCCTTTGGGGGATAATGTCCCTGGTTTGCACCTTGGGAGCTATGGCCCGCTTGCCATAAGTATGGCTGTCGTAAGTGTTGTACTCAAACGAAGTCTTGGAATATTTCTCCAGCTCTTGGCCAAGTTGGAGCGAGGCGTGGTGGGTGGGCACGCTGTTTCTGTAGCCGTAGTGTGGGATCTCCAGCTGCTTTACAAAGCACATGGGCCTGGAAGCAGAGAGAGAGAACGGACAGCTTGCTTTCTCACGGCCACGCATGAGACGCGGTTCATCTTAAAACAAGAACACGGTGTTTCTGAGCTCTGTTAAGGAACCGGGTCTCGCACTAAAAATCCCAGTTCCTGTTTTCCTCGAGAAAGGCCAAGCGTGCTGTAAGGATACAACACCAAACTGGCTTCTGCCAAGATGCCGACCTTTTGGAAATACAAGCAGAAATAAAATATTAACCTTTGAGCCCCCCTTTTGCTTTTCAGAGTCTAAGAAAGTGTGGAGAAGATCATGCCAAAGTGGATGTGGGGAGGGATCGCAGACCCCATGTCTCCTTTGCGGGGCCTTCAGACAGTGCTGCGACCATCATGCACGGCGAAGCGAGAGAAGCTCCCTTAACAAAATGTGAGGAGTGAGGGAAACAGTCTCAAGGATGTGGACGGAGAAGACGCTAAGAGCTGGACGACAGAATGGAACGCGTCCTGGCGCGTTCTGACAATCAGCGTGCGCTTCAATGCCGTCCCCTGCAAGTCACCCATTTTTCTACACTGTGGAATAAAGTACTTAAATGGAAGAACTCTCAGTTACATATTCATGAATACTCCATCTTGCTTTTTGTGTGTCCATCTGTCTCAAAGGACCTTTTAGACTTTAAAAAAATAATTTTAGATTTACAGGAATTGGTGCAGAGAATTCCCTTAGACTTTTGGCCCCAAACTTCTCTGTATGTTAACAAGTTTATCTATCAAATCACCGACACATTTACCTTGATGTTATAATTTACCTTATTTGCTTCTTCTCAAATCACCAGAAAGATGTAACAGTTAGTGAAATGTCTATTATTTGGGGCCTTTTAGCAGGCAGTGGGGTGGGTCATAAATGAACGAAAGCTTAGGCCTTGCCCTCAAAAGGTCACTTGGACTGTGACCTTGTTTTAGGAGCCCAAGGGCTCGCAGAGTCCTGGGGAACGGAGGACCCCCGGGGCCATGACAGTCCACTCAGTTTTAAGAGAGAAGGTGGCGTTTGTCAAAGTTAAGATCCAGGATGGGGCAGGAAACACACCAGGAACATTGAGCGATAAGGAACAAGAAAGCCCCGTGCCTCTCTGGGGGCAGCAGGAGGCAGGGTGGGCGGGCCCAGGCTGGGACTGTCCACTCGTCCAGGACAAGGGACGTGGGCCTGGAAGGCACAACCCCTGAGCCCCAAGGAGGTAGGAGCAGCTCTGAGGGAGGGTGCACTGGAGCAGAGGCATCAAGGAGGGACGTTTGGTGACGAGATGGAGCAGGTGCTGGGGCCTGAGCAGGGCTCTGTGTGTGGGGTGCGTGGGGCAGGTGCGTGGGGCAGGGCTGCAGCCCCCCACCCAAGTCTCAAGGACCTGTTAGGCCACCTGCCCGAGACTCTTAAAAGCATAAGTAGCTGAACGATTGTAGGTTGAAATTCTCTTCCTTCCTTCCTGTCTTCCCGTCCCCCGCCGCCCCAAATGCGCCGGGTACATTAACCGTGAAACACAGCTTCACGGCCACAGAAGACACGGACAAACGCAGACCGAGGCTCGCGTCCCTGCGCCCCCCCACCCTCCCGGCCGCTTCCTAATCTGTCCCGCTCCCTCCCCCCACCCCGTGTCCCAAACCTTACACCTTAAAATCACAACACACTCCCTTCCGAGTATGCAAACCATGTTCGTCCAAAGAGCGATCCTGATTGGTCCTACACGGGCCACCTTGTTGCTCCACCACTTGCTCTAAACCCCCTAGTTCAGTGCGGGAAATTCTAAATTCCTGGCAGCTGCACGGACAGGAAGGGCATAGAGCGGCCAGGCAGCCCAAACCAGCCACTCAGGGACCTCGCTCACCGGTGTTCATAACCTACAGCTTAGCTCCCGTAATCGCGAACACCGACAGGTCCAGAAGCTTAAGCCTTTACATGCAAAGTACCTGGGGTCCTCTGTGAATCTTCGCAAGTGTTTCTACACTGTGGAAGTACTCTAACGCTTGAAGTCCGCAAGGCAACGGAAAGAAGACCAACATAGACTGATGCTGTCCAGTTTAAATGCTGTTTGCTTGCCTAAGTCGTTCAGGTCGTGTCCAACTTCTGTGCGACCCGTAACGGCAGACCCACCAGTGCTCCCCTGCCCTGGGATTCATCTCAGGCAAGAAACCACTGAGTGGGTCGCCATTCCTTCTCCAACGTGCGTGAAAAGTCGAAATGAAAGTGAAGTCCGCTCATGTGCCGTCCCGACTCTTAGTGACCGCCATGGACTTGCAGGAATTCCTACCGGCTCCTCCTCATCCATGGGATTTCCAGGGCAAGCTTACTGAGTGGGTGCCATTTGCCTCTCCAAAATTACTCGTTAGCATGCATTAAAAAAAATTTTTTCATAGCAATTTCTTTGGCCTAAGAGGGCCCCTGGCAGTTAACCTAGAAAATTCCTATAGGTGCGATTGTTCAGCAAAACTTCGATGTTTCCTGAGTGCAGCGGTTTCACTTTGTGTACACTTAAGGAGGGCAAACCTGCTGTCTGGTTTTAGGCGCTCTTAATTTTAATTAAAAAATGTTCGGAGATTTCAAACTTACCTATGCCTTATTAAGGTAAGTAAGGATTTAACGTTGTAGGAAAGAAAAAGCCCTTTGGAAGTTTAGCTTGCCACTCAGATTCTATTCTCCGATACTTAAAATCAATTTGAAGAATAAACAGAACAGGCTTCAGATGCTAATGGCCTTATAAACAGGTACCTTCCCTGACAATTTCCTACAAATAGCTAAGTTCCTTTTTAATCCACCTCTCTGTTATCTTGTAAGATTGCTATGCTTTGATGTGTCTCCCTATTTGTTCAAAAGAATTTTCATTTTCCACGGGAATAAAAGGAGGAATGTCCTAACTTTCAGAATGAACACTGGAGAAAAAAGCAGTCTAATAAAGAAACACTTCTTTTTTCATTTATTTTCTTAGCCTAAAGAAAATTGTAACTATTTAATGATTTGAATTGTGAAAATGTGTAACTACTTCAAAAAATACAGGTCTTGACGTAGGTGTTTTGGTAATGTGGTATTGTCAACAAAGATTTGAGATGACTATACAAAATTAATTATTCTTAGGGGCTCCAGGGCACTCTTCTGCATATTTGGGAACCGTGTGTTTCGAAACAGACCATTGTCCTTCCCTGGTAGCTCAAATGGTAAAGAACCCGCCTGCAAATGTGGGAGACCTGGTGGATCCCTGGACGTTGGGAAGATCCCCTGGAGAAAGGAAATTTGCTACCCACTTAGTGTTCTGACCTGAGCAGAAATTTCCATGACAGAGGGAATCCTGGTGGTGCTACCAGGTCCATGGGGTTGCAAAGAGTCAGAACGAGACCTGAGGCGCCTTTTCAGCTTCACTTTCCCCTGTCCCGTAGCTTCAAGGAGCTAGCTAATAACAACACTTAGAGATTAAAACATGTTTAAGGCATTTTAGAGTTCTCCCTTATAATATCCATTTACCTGAAAGGAAAACCCTGCATTCTATCAATTTTATACACCCAGAAAAATTGGATTGTAACTGTTCGCACATTTTCCTTAGAGAAATCGTTTTTGCAACAAACACCTGTTGGAAAAAATTAAAATTCATCGTTCAAAGGAGTCAGTTTGTTTGTTTCTTGCTCTCATCAATTGTTTACTCCCAAACCCTCTCCTGGGTTTAACCAAAAACATCTTCTAAGCTCCAGTCAGCTAAAAGTTCATATTTAAAGCGAAAAGACCATTTTCACTAAGGCGTGCACCCAGGGCATTCCCTCACGGTGCCCGCTTCGCAGACTGGGGTGTGGTGGGGTGGGTCCACGAAGGGTACGTACGGTGATCTCTGTGGACTCGTCCTCGTCCACTCCTTCGAGGCTTCAATCTTGGTTCTTGTTATATAGTCCACGGGCAGGTCCAGCAGTCCCCCTCACTCAGCTGAAGCACGTCTGCTCACCACTCCTGCGGCAGGGGACATGGCTCCATGGGGCGTCAGGATCGGCAGCAGCGCGTCCGCGCTGCTTGTTCATCTTCAGGTCCAGGTCCCGTTCTCATCCACCTCCATGTCAGGCTTCTGCGAGAACAGAAGGACAAGGTGACCGTGTACATTCCCCCCCCAGACCACAGTCCTTTCGCCAGGACCAGAACCCAAGCTGCAAACTTGCCTCCTCCCCTACGGCCAAGTCTCACTTGCAAAAACCGCTCCCCAGGGTGAGCAGAAGCGGCCCCTTCCTGCGTCCCGCTTCTCCACGCGTGCTGTTGTGAAACCCGCTGACAGGTGCGCCAGGGCATCCGTCTGTTCCCACGTGTGGCTGTGAAACCCTGACAGGTGCGCAGGGCACCCGTCTTTCCGCTTATTGGACCACCTCTCATCTCTTGTCTCTTATCCACGAATCTAGCATCTCTCTCACTTTAACTATCATACATCTGTATCTTTGCCCAACTAATATTGCTCTGAGCTTTTAGAAATAAAGCCTCACCAGAAGCAAAAACCAAAGTGCCTGTATTTCAATTCGGTTATCACAGGGTCAAAGACCGTCTTAAGAGGTCAGAAATGGATGTTGTCAAATTTATAGATTATTTTTTTTTTAAGACCGTAAACATTTGTACACAGATTTAAAATTCTCCTTTTTAGTTTTCACGGATCAATACTCCCCAGGACTTGGAGATGAATGAAAATACAAGACATTTAGAGGGATGGAGAGGACGAAAACTCATGAATTTACTTCCTTTTTTTTGTTTTTTGTTTTGTTTGGTGAAGGGAGATCAAATTGTAGTCTATCGGGTACAGGCTCTGGGAAGATATAGAGTGAACAAAACAAACCTCCCTAACACAAGAAATCTTACTTTCCAACACAAAAGCTTGATCATATCGATAAAGAGGATTTTCTATTTAAAAGCAGGGAAATGTGCAAATCACACGGTACACACAGCTTCCACAGCAGTGATCGCGGCTACCTGCTCAAGGCTCAGCAAACCTGCAATGTAGTCACCCATTTTACAAAAGCTGAAGAGATACATGGTGTGAGGGCTTTCTTTCTTTTTTTTGATGCTTTTTAAACAGATTCAAAATCCCTGAGAATCTTCCTCTCCGGAATCGCGGGGAGAGAGCAAGGCATGATGGAGGACAGAGGAAGGAAAAATCAAAATATCCCCACAGTGCTTCCCATTCCCCCCTTCCCCGCAAAGAGTCATACTCTCTGTCAGCAATTTGATGTTCAAGCTGCATGAACCCGCTGCCTACTCAGACTGACTCTGGCGTGTCTGGTCCTCGGCGGATTGTAAACAGCAATGGGAAGGTCTGTCTGGAACAACCTCCACCTCTGCGGTTGTTAACCGGTGGTAAAATTTCCCACACGTTATGTGCTGCGGCTGAACCTTCCGTGTGAAAAGTGCAACCTCTGCGCTATTCCAGCTTTCAGACTAAAATATAGGCCTTGCATCATTTGTCGGGAAGACTAAGTAAATCCCCTCTGGTCTGTAGGGTTTATATTTACAAAGGCCAACAAAATATTTAATCGAAGGGTTATTGTCTTTTGTTTTTCCCTTGCCACAAGAATTCCTCCATGCATCCTGGCATTTTTAGCAGTTACCTGGCATCACCATGGAAATTGCATGCCCCTGACACTCCTCCCAAAATCCAAGGAAAAATAATATGTAATAGAGAAGAAAGCATTGTGCAAGACATAAAACTTACTGACCTTTCTACCCATTCACACAAATACACACCTATTTCTACACAAACTACGGCCGACATGTTGGTGTGCTGTCAGTCGGACGTTGCTCAGCAGCGCTGGCCACCCGGGGCGGCCCTTTGTTCTGAAGACGATAGCTCTCTTCCGTTCGCCGGCGGGGCAGGGACGCGCTTCGCGCCCGGGATCCCTGCCGCCTGGCGTCGTCTCTCTCTGGGCAGCTTTTCTTGGCGCGGCGGGGGCGAGCGATTCGCCACTTCTGCAGGAGCGCGCTCGACGAGACCCGCGCCTGGCCGCTCGCTCCACCGTTTAGGCATCTGGGCTCTAAACTAATGGAAGCTGACTGTTAATTGCTTGGGCTGGAGAGCCCACGGCGGGAAACGGGATTTTTGCCCTTGTCTTGATTCGCCAGCATCTGGAGCTGTTAGGGCGCGGTCCAGCCCGCCGTCGGAGGGCCTCCGCCCGCGGGCGCTGCACACCCTTCCTCTGAGAAGGGCCGGGCGCAAGGGCCCTCGACTGTTCCGTCTCCGTGCTGGCCCTTACCGCGATCGCCAGGAGGGGAGCGACGGTGTGGGTCCCAAAGGGGAGCGCGGTGCTTCCTAAGGCCACAGGTGATCTGAAAACTGGGATCTGGAAAATGTTGTCCCCAGGGCCTGCGCAAGCCAGACAGTCCTCGGAGCAGAGCCGGGTTTAGGGCGGTCTGCGCCGGCGTTCTACGGGGCCGCGGGGCGCGCCCGCCGGGTACCGCCGGGTGTTCGGGCGGCCGAGAAGGGAGGTGGGGGTCCAAGTTGCGTGGCCGGTGGCTCGCGCCCGCCAAGGTGCGCCGCAGAGGCCCGCCCCGCCAGTTTCGCCCCGCCCCGTACCCGCGCGGCAAACAGGTCCTGCGGCTTGGTGGACAGGTTCTGCGGCACTCGCGGCAGCCGTGCGACAGCGTTGCAGGCATGGCGTGGCCGCCATGTGCGCCGCCTCCAACGTCGTTATAGTGTAGTCGAAGCTGCTGCTTCTGCACGTGCTGCGCGCTGCGCACGAGCCCGCCGGCAGCTCAGGTTGCTGACTTGCTGACTCGGGCGCCGATAGCGTGCTGCGGGACGGTTGACTGCTGCTGGGGCTTGGTTCGTCTTGCCAAACAGTACCGCTTCGCTGGGCGAGACAGCGCGCGGCGTGACGCGGGGCGGCCCCCGCCCAGGCCCGCGTGCCGCAGAAGCCGCGCCCCGCGCTCTTGCCCGCCCTCCGCCCTGTGCGCGGCCCAACACCTGTTGCGTCTGGTGCCAGCGGGGACTGGCGTCTTGCCCACACAACGCTAATTCCTTGGAAGAAGCCTGGCTTTTCCATGCCTCTTTCCTTCTTTTCCCATTGTCGTGGCGGAAGAACGGAACATCTCAGGGACCCACAGGAAGAGCACCGAGGCTCGCAAGCAGGTTGCCTTGGGGCAGGCGCTTATGGGACCACTTATTCCCTTAAAGGCAGCAAGCCCTGGTATCGGGGGCTGAGGCAGCTTACTAAGTCCACACCCAGCGTGACTCACAGCCCATCGGCTTCGGTCTTCATGTATGCGCTGCTCCATCTACTCTCACGGGAGACGAGACCCTGCAGCACCACACAGTCCCTCTAGAGATGGGATGGCCTGGTCCCCGCGCGGGGAGGCCGGCCACGCCCTCTGGGGCGTCCCTGCCCTGTTCAGATGGCCCAGATTGCACAGGCAGGGCTCTTAGGGTCTGCGAATGCAAACCGCGCCTCTGGGAAGGCGAGGCCCTGCCACTCTGTGCATTTCCCAGCCGCGCACCAGCTTCTCTCAGGATCACATACTTTCGAAAACAACAGCCAGCCTCCCGACCACCCACTCCAGCCCTCAGGGCCACAAAGGGGGCTTCCGGAGCTGTTTGCACCTCCTTTAGCGCCAAAGACGGGAAAGAGTAACACTCATGAATGGACTGATTATTGGATGGTGTCCTGGGGTCATTAAAACAACAGGATGCCCTTTGCTTAGGAGTCCAGCAGGCTCGACCTACCCTGCAGAGGGGGCCGGGGGAATTACTCCAGGGGAGCTCCCAAGGGAGCCAGGAGAACTGACTGCAGGGTCTGCATGGGGTGCCACCCCCTCACAGGCACAGGCCCCTTCCCTGCAGGAGAGCTTTCGAGAACCGTTCACCCTGACAGAGGCGAGGTGCGGGGGAACCAGAGGTTGCTCCAGCCCTGCTCAAAAGGCTGCCTTGTGTGTGCACGCGAAAGAGCCCCAATCAAAGATCATTCTGGGCAGACAAGTCACCTCTTCTTGAAAAGAGGGAGGGGACGGCCACTCCCTTCCTCAGCATTTCCATCCCTGGTCGCCTGCAAACCTGCGCGCCCTGCCAGGTCGTGGTCAGCAAAGTGACCGCAACCTCCCACAGCCACCACTGCTGGTCATCATAGCACCCCCCAAGAGCCGGCCCCAAAAGCGCCCTGTTCCAACAGGAAATGAAAGCATCTGACTTTCACATCGACGCTTTCGAACTGGGAGGGAAGACTGAGAGCTTTCCTGACCCCAAGGGCGCGCAGGGGGAGGCTCTGCGCTGTGCAGCCGCCTCGATGGGAAAGCTGGCTGGCCCTTGTCGAAGCCCTGCTGTGGGCCTCGGTCTCTCTTAGTTCCACACCGCTCACACCCCCTTCACACACCGTCCCAGTAGACGAGGAAACGCCTTCCATCCCTGCTACAGACAGGACGTGGTTCACAGCTCCTGAGACCAGCCTCGTCACACTTGTGTGTGTTTGCCTGCCACTATCTTCCCTGCCTGCGCTCCCCATGAGCACCACTCAACGCGAGCAGAACAGAGGCCAGGGGCCGTGGTCTCCCGTCTGAGCACAGATGGCAGAGGGCTGGGGCCGCTTAAGGCACCTCCATGCGATTCTATAAACAATGCTAGTAGGCAGCCAGCCCCTCGGCCGGCTCACAAGGACTCGGCCGCAAAAGAACTCAAGTTTGTTGGCTCTCACATTGTTTAACAATTTTGTTATATAAAACATGAATATGAGAACTGGGAGAAAATGAAAGATACAACTTAGGAGAAGGATTTTTTTTCCCCTAGTGAAAAGAGGGATTTTTTTTTCTAGTCAGGGAAAAGAAATACGGTCTCTACAATTAAATAAGAAACAAAGTTTTTCCCGTTTTGCAACGAGGGATTTCAGTTTTTCTTAGAAACAAAGTGAAATGTGCATACACGCTCTACGCAAACAGACTGCACTCCTCAACTTACTTGCGTAAAGTCACTGACGTTTTACCAAAATATTTTACATCAATCGAAGACTCTAACTTTCCCCTGTGATTAATGCCAAGCTATGGGCCTGTCCAGAATTTAGCAGCTGAGTGAACTGGAACAATTTGTTGATGTGCCGTCAGCTCACATTGACCCGAAGGAAGGCGCGCCAGGAAACCATTTGTTTCACAAGCATCCTTTCACTGTGGGCCATCATCATGTTATTCTTTGCTCCAAATTGCAATAGGAGTCCGGTGTACTTCAAGTCTCTCAGATAATGAAACTCTGTTGGTTTTACATTACTTCCTATTTGTAAAATATTTACAAAAACTGTGTGAGTGTCAGAATCTTATGACCAATCACACGAAGAGCCGACTCATTGGAAAAAAGCCCCTTGATCTGGGGAAAGATTGAAGGCCAAAAGGGAGAAGAGTGCAGCAGAAGGTGAGATGGTTGGATGGCAGTCACTTACCTTAAAATGCGAACATGAATCGAACGAACTTCAGGAGATAGTGAATGGACAAGGGAGACCTAGCGTGCTGCAAGTTCCACACGTCGCAAAGACTCGGCCTACGACTTAGCAACTGAACCACAGCGACACTAGAGCTTCTGCGGGCTCACTGCTATGGACACCAGTGCTGGTGCCACACAGCAGGTGCAACTCTGCCTCGACCTCCCAGCCCTGGGGCAGCCCCCTATTCCACTGTTAACCAAGTAAAAAAATTTGCGTTCCTTTTTCTTTTGACAAAGCTATTTTCCACCAAAGCTTTTCCCAATCAAACTAGGCAAACAAACATGCATTCCTGTTACCCTTGATGCCAGCGCATCCTTGAACTTAGGAGATGGGACAGCTGCTACTCCACAGAGAGGCCCTCGGCATTACAATGTCAAGGCGAGCCCAATGCTGATCTTACCCCGGCTGAGAAGGATCTCTTCAAGTGCACCTGTCCTCTCGGCAGGAAGAAGGAAAAAAAACCAGGTTGGGGTTTCCAGTGATTAAAGATGATGGAATTAGAAAAACCAACCAACCACCTTCGCTGAGAGCGTGTATCGTGCGTGAGCGTCTGCGCTGAAAGTACTCTTAGGACATGGGTGTGCTGCCTTCTGAATTATCATTTTTCTGTAGAGGACGCTAGATCACTGTGGCCTTCCATCCTGAATTTCTGACTGAAAATCAGACAAAATGGAACACGCACGGAGATTATGCTTCCATGAGGATCCAGCCCCCTAAGATGTTGGGCCTGTGCCCCTGTCAAGTTCTGGTTTGACTCAGGTCTTTCACCCCCTAATTCGTAGCCCTGACTCCCAGGCGTCATGTGGTTCCTGGCGACTTTCGCTTAAGGAAGCCGAGACTACGCGCGCAGAGTCCTCAGATGGAAAACAGCGCACCTCCTCGAAGGCAGTTTGCTTCAACGTGTTGAGAGTTATCAGTCGTAAACAGGGCTGGATTCTCATGGTCTCCCGCGCTGCTCGCAGTCTGCTCGCTCTGGGCGTCCTTCTGCCTGCTCCTGTCCACCCCAGGTCACCACCCGCGGTGGGGTTTGGTCTGCGAGAGATGGACATGGGACCCAGCGCTGCAGGGGAGGCCTGGACCCCTCCTTACTGCAACAAAAGCAGGTCTGAGGAACGGCTAGTTGCAGGCTTCTGAGTCCAGGCGCGATCTGTCCCAGATTATGCTGGAGAAGAAGCTTCTGGGCAAGCGGCGGTTGAGTGTTGGCGGGGCAGGAGAATGGGAGAGCAAGTCTCCAGGAGAGGCTGGCCTGGGTGTGTGGGCGTGGAGGCCGGGAGGCCTGGCCCAGAGAATGGGGCCTGAGCACAGGAGGCTTGCCCAGCGACCTCCCTACCCAGTGATCGGGGCGCTGGGTCAGGGGAGGGCAGCGCATGGGAGCGGATGAGCGCATCAGCGACAAGGCTCTTGAAGAGCAGCTGTTGTTCAGTTGCTGAGCTGTGTCTGACTCTTTGCAGCCCCGTGGCCTTGCAGCCACACTAGGGCTTCCTCTGTCCTTTCTCCATCTCCCTGGACTTTCTCAAACTCATGTCCATAGCATCCTTGTGATGCCTCCAACGCCCGATCTCAGTCCTCTGGCAATCCCCTTCTCCTGCCTTCAATCTTTCCCGCATCAGGCTTTTCCAATGAGTTTGCTGCTCATTTCATCAGGTGGCCAAAGTAATTGGAGCCTCAGCTTCAGCTCAGTTCATCCAATGGAAAATTCAGAGTTGATTTTCCTGAACAGAGAGTGGTTAAACGATGTTCAGAGGAGAACTTGCAAATTTGGGAATAGAGCCCAGAAGGAGGCTCATGAGAGGGCTCCAGTCGGGGCTGAGAACGTAGGCGGGTTTAACAAAAGCCTCGAAGTGGTGTGATAAACTGCTCAGAGACACAGCGGATGGCTTTAGACCCAGTCGGAAACTTTTTCTTGCCAAGGCCTGCCATTGGTGATGCTTTGGCGGTCACGAGTCTCTTGCCAGAATGCGCACGTCGGGCTGTTGTTCCTGGGGAAAAGCCACCGTTTGATAGCGGGTGAGGAAAACTGCTTGTCCTGACACTGGACATATTGAATTCTTCTTTGTTTTTCCCCCAGTCTATTTAAAGTGGAAAATGCCATTCTTAGCTCCCCATAAAACAGGCTGGGGGACGGGGAGAGCACCAGCCCAGGGGATGCTGAGGCGCAGGGCTGTGCAGCCTGCAGGGCCTGCTCCCTCCTGTACTCGCTTCCGCACTGAGCTGTCCGACGTCGGTTGCCTTCTCTTGGCCCCGAGACAGTACGACACAAAGTCGTTCTCCTCACCGCCCTACGCGGTTCATCCTGTCCCTGTTCTCACACATCTCAAGTCCTGCCTCGCCAGCTGGCTGGAAGTTCCACTCACTTGTGGGTTTCCTGCCTATTTGGTAGCCTCCACTCTCCGTGAGCAACGTTTAAAAATTCACCACTTCGGGTAAAACTTCCTGCTAATTCCTTCACGGCAGCTCATGGACACCCTTGCTTCACTGAGCCAAAGGTGCGTTTCACTGTCTTTCTTGTTACACACCAGGCTCTTCCTTAAAGCTTGTTGTAAAGAAAGAAGAGGGCAGAAAATGCGATTAGATGTTATTGTGACAGATAGGTATGGGAACCCATGGGACAAGAATGGAGGGAGAGAGAGGGGATAAGACAGACAGTAGATTGAGAACACACAACGATAGCTACTACTGAGAGTCTGGAATTGACGCGTCGCATCCGGTGAATAAATCATGTTTGTTGACTGTTCTTGCCATCGGCTGGGGAATTGTGAGAACGCACCCCCAGGAGCCTGCGGCAGGAGTCCTGCTTTTCCAGGCCTCCTGCACCCAGACCCTGAGCCCACGCCTAGGCGTTATGCTCCCACTCCCGCAGCGGAGGCTCCCATCCAGCTGCCCTGCTTGGGCGACGGCCCACCATACGTGCACCCGGGGCACGCTTCTTGGAGACAGTCCGTTCTCGGGGCGGCCCAGACGCCGGCCACACCACGAAGGCCGCCTTTCCCTTTCCTTCAAGTATCCTAGAAGAAACCTCCGTGCTGACGTGCCTCTTCTGTGTTCTTTTAGATGTGGGGACACAGGCTGTAAGACAGGGCAACACAGCGGGGGTCTTTTTTCTGGGGGGCCCGAATTGGACACGATTACAGGGTGTAGGTTCTACCTCCGCTAGCCTTGTTGGCTGAGCTGCCACTAGTCAGCGCAGCAGCCAGGAATAACTGCTCCCTCTGCCTTTCAAGAGGAAACCAGCACATATGGGGAATTCGCGGGTCTAGTAACCACTAGGCGTATGCAATCAGGAGGCGCTGAGAAAGGGCGTGGCGATCCTGGGCAGGGACCCTCCCAGATTCAAACCCGCACACAGCGCAAAGGAAAGGACATTGGAAATCGGGTCTGGGGACAGCAGCACAGCCGGTGTGCAGAAATATGTGTTGCATCTAGATCCCGTGAAATAACAGTGACCTGGGCCACCAGACAAGTGACAGACCTTTAGTCTTGTGGCTTGAGGAAGTTCAGGTTCGTTCAGACCCTTCATTTTGGCTACTCACATTGAATTGAAGTTACAACAAAGCCTAGTTAGCAAAATTAATTCACTACATTGAACACCCTCAATTATATGTGTATATCCTAGATGCCACTGCCTTTTTTCTGCCGCTTCATTCTTTGTTCCTATTGTATTATGAAGTTATGAATACACGACAGGTAGATACTTCAATCTGAAGGATACAGATCACGGAAGAATTTACGATATTCATTTCGACTCGTGCAAATGCATAATTGCTTATTATGTAAAGACATGACTAAAATAATTTTGTAGAAAGATTTGCAGCAACTCAATATGGAATTGGTTAATATTTCGTTGTTTGGGAACTACCCAAGCATTCAATTTAAATGGAATTTTTTGGTGTGCTGTGAGTTTAAATTAAGTATCTTATTTCCAGAGAGCTGCTCCGGAAATGCTTCCAAACCCTTCTCCTGGCCTCTGCGGAGAACGCCAAAAAGACTCCTAAATCACCCAGCGTACACAACCCACTTCCCCATCAGGTAACGTCTGCCAACTAGGTCCATACATCTAGGAACTGCAAGGGAGAAAACGTGGTTAGACAGATACGGAAAGTCATCAGACGCAGTCCCCCGCTGCGTGCTCCAGTTACTTACCAACTTAGCTCTGTGACGACATGGGGAACTAGTCTGTTTAGCGTTTCAACCCGCTTCTTTGTCCTGCTGGGACTGGAGACGCCCTCCTCAGCGAGAGGCAGACGGAAGTTGCCGTGTGCCGCCGTGTTAGCCAAGGTCCGAGTACGGTTAACCCCATTTCAATCGTGAGGGGAAACATGGTTTCAAGCCACGGAAAAGGAGGTCTTAATAGAGCGGGCTGGATGGTTCTTGCTAATGCTGTCCGTTTGAGGTCCTAAGCTACGTGTCCGCCAGGCACTGCGTGGACGGCTACAGACCGCACAGCCGTCAAGCAAGAGGCCGCCCTCCCGGTGTTTACACGCCACGAAGAGAACTCCAGGGTCTGGTGGCGGGAGGGCTAGTTCAGGAGGTCACTGAACATGAGCAGTGGTCTATGGCGCTAGGGCCCTGGACAGGGGTCCTGTAAGAAACGACACGGAGTGAAACAGAGCCTGCACCCAGCGGACTGACACCCTGCTCTGTCGTGGGGGGGTCCTGGGGGAGGGAGCCCAATGGGTCTGAACGCAGAATTTTCTCTGCATCAGAAGGAAAGCCCTTTCCAAACGAAATGGAAGCCAAGCAATTTGATGTGATGATTTTATAAAAGTCCAGGTAATTAAAAACGATGACTGGAGAATCTTGGTTCTCATCAGGTTGTGGAAAGCTCGTCTCGCCCTTGTTCTCCTGACAGATACTCGAATGTCCGTTCCAACTAGATGACAGCAGGTCATAATACGCGGGCTGGGGCTTGGCCTGACTTCTTCCAAAACCTGCCTAGGAGCTGAATGTGAATACTCCATCTACCTACTTACATCTACAGAGACACAGAGAAGAGAACCCTTAGTCTGGCGGTGTGGATGCGGCTGACCAGACCCACGCTGAAAACCCAGAGACAGTTACAGGCGCAGAGGAGAGGGGGCCATGCCGTGTGTGCTGGTGAAGCCTTAGCTGGGTTACGGCTGCCCTGGTGAGCATCTGTAGCTACGACCACAGTGCACTGAGGGAATTAGCTAGGATCATGGTGGAGTTTGGTTATTTGTCCTATTTAGATATCCATTCTAAAAATGATCATATTAAGCACTGGCTTACAAAAATCAGCTTCTGACTCTTCACAGGACAATCACTTCCTTAAAGTCTGAGTAACACTGTAAAACTCCCCTTCCACGTGCGTGCATATCTGGAGAGAAAATACCTATGCTTTAGAAAATTCAAGATGGAAAGGATGCGATATGAAAAAGCTAGAGGTAAACGAGAGGGAAAAGGCAGAGGGATTGCCCACACAGGTGACCAAAATCCTCGAGAACATTCACGTGTGCTGAGTTTAGGCGGCTGGCGCACACACGTGGCTTGGTAAACACATGTTTCTTTGCAAACGACACACCCCTTTTGTTACCACTAAGTGAACAGATTTTAGAAAGAGAAGGATTTTCGTTAAATCTTACTTGAGTTCTTGTGAGCTGGTGGCCAGCATACTTCGAATGCTTTTGTCAGCCAGCGGGCAGCCCGACAGACTGTAAGACAGGCCAGAAGAGTCCGGTGAGAAGCCCTGAGGCCCAGCGTACATCCCCGACAGACACAACGTAAAACTGAAACCAAAAAGTTGAATGCAGAAAAGCGATGGGGCAAGTGCTGTATATTGAATTTTGTTGGTGCAATGAACCAATGCATGTTTCCATAGACATTTAAGGAAGCATGTCTTTGCGGAAACCATTTGAAAAGTCAGATTCAAATATCTGGGCTCTTTGGTCTCAATGTCTGTAAATCATATTCCAAATTGAGGTAGCTTGCTTTGAGATAAAAGACTTTTTAGAAGATGTCGATTAGCATGCTTTTGAAGGTCAACATATAGCACTTAAAGGGTGACACAGAAGTCAACGTTTGTACTGGGACAGCATTGTTGAGGTAAGCTGAAAACAATAAATTGGAAAGACAGAATCCACCATGAGAAAAGTGAAGGCACCACCTTCTGTGCGAGGGCGTAATTACCAGTCACATGACCACTCCCATCACACCTCGGTGTTGGACATCTGCCACCAAACAAAAACAAAAACAGCCAAAGCTAGTAAGCATGTTTCCCAAAAAAAAACAAAAAAAAAAACTTGAAAAAAGTTTCATTGTTTCCAGTTTAGCTGCAATGTCTGCACGGGGTTTAAGCTGCCTGAAGAAAAGCTGCAAATGCACAGGATCACATGGAAATGGCGTCTCCATAGCACAGAGCAGCGCTCAGAACAAGCGTCCACGGCTGGCCTGTCGCCCACCCGCCTGGCCCCTGGGGACATCTGTGCGCTGTGCGTGTCGCATGCTCAGACGGCAAGGCAGATACAGACCCGGGTAGAGGTGAGCCAGAGGAGGGGCTCGGGGGAGCGACCGTCCCGCCGCGCGCCGTGCTTACGTGATCAGGTCTTTCTTGCTCTCCTTGCACTGGGGGTACTTGGGCTTGGGGCTTGGGATGGTCACCTCCCCTGGGTACCTTCTTTCTTCGAGGGCCTCCTGGAAGGGGTCCAAGTCTTCTGGCTGCGGGTGAAACACAGCTTCAGGGCCACAGAAGACACTGGACACGCAGACCGGAGGCTGCGTCCCGCGCCCCCCCACCCCCGCCGTGTCCCGCTCCCTCCCCCACCCCGTGTCCCAACCTTACCCTTAAAATCACAACACACTCCCTTCCGAGGATGCAAACCCAGTTTCGTCCAAAGAGCATCTGTGGTCTACACGGCACTTGTTGCTCACCACTTGCTCTAAACCCCTAGTTCAGTGCGGAAATTCTAATTCCTGCAGCTGCACGGACAGGAAGGGCAGAGAAGCGGCCAGGCAGCCAAAACCAGCCACTCAGTGGACCTCGCTCACCGGGTTCAAGACCTACAGCAGCGTATCCAACACCGACAGGCAGAGCTTAAGCTTTACATGCAAAGATACCTGGGGCGTCTGGCAATCTTCGCCAAGTGTTCTACACTGTGGAAGTACTCTACACGCTGAAGTCCCAAGGCAACGGAAGACCAACATAGACTGATGCTGTGAGTTTAAATTGCTGTTGCTGCTAAGTCGCTTCAGTCGTGTCCAACTCTGTGCGACCCCGTAGACGGCAGCCCACCAGGCTCCCCTGTCCCTGGGATTCTCCAGGCAAGAACACTGGAGTGGGTTGCCATTTCCTTCTCCAGTGCGTGAAAGTGAAAATTGAAAGTGAAGTCGCTCGGTCGCGTCCGACTCTTAGTGACCCCATGGACTGCAGCCTACCGGGCTCCTCCATCCATGGGATTTTCCAGGCAAGCGTACTGGAGTGGGGTGCCATTGCCCTTCTCCAAAATTACTGTTAGGCAGCATTAAAAAAAATTTTTTTAATAGAATATTCTTTGGCCAAGAGGGGCCCCTTGCAGTAACCTAGAAATTCCTATAGGTGGCGATGTTCAGCAAACGTGTTTCCTGAGTGCAGGGTTTCACTTGTGTGACACTTAAGGAGGGCAAAGCTGCTGTCTTTTTTATGGGGGCTTAATTTTAATTAAAATAAATTCGGAGATTCAACTACCATGCCTTATTTGGTAGTAAGGATTTAACGTTGTAGGAAAGAAAAAGCCCTTTGGAATTTAGCTTGCCACTCAGATTCTATTCTCCTGGATACTTAAATCAATTTGAAGAATAAACATAACAGGCTTCAGATGTAATGGCCTTATAAACAGGTACCTTCCCTGACAATTCCTACAAATAGCTAATGTTTCCTTTTTATCCACCTCTCTGTTTCTGTAAGATGCTATGGCTTTGATGGTGGTCTCCCTATTGTGTTCAAAAAGAATTTTCATTTTCCAGGGAATAAAGGAGATGTCCTAACTTTCAGAATTGAACACTGGAGAAAAAGGCAGTCTAATAAAGAACACTTCTTTTTTCATTTATTTTCTTAGCCTAAAGAAAATTGTAACTATTTTAATGATTTGAATTTGAAAATTGTAACTACTTCAAAAATACGGTCTTGACGTAGGTGTTTTGGTAATGTTGTAGTCAACAAAGATTTGGGTGACTATACAAAAATAATTTATTCTAGGCTCCAGGGCACTCTTCTGCATATTTTGGGTGTTTTGGAGAACAGACCTTGTCCTTCCCTGGTAGCTCAAATGGTAAAGAACCCGCCTGCAATGTGGGAGACCTGGGTTTGATCCCTGGGTTGGGAAGATCCCCTGGAGAAGGAAATTGCTACCCACTCTAGTGTTCTGACCTGGAGAATTCCATGGACAGAGGAGCCTGGTGGGCTACAGTCCATGGGGTTGCAAAGAGTCAGACACGACTGAGCGCCTTTCACTTTCACTTCCCTGTCCCTAGCTTCAAGGAGCTAGCTAATTAACAACACAGAATTAAACATGTAAGCATTTAAGAGTCTCCTTATAATTCCTTACCTGAAAGGAAAACCCTGCATTCTATCAATTTATCACCCAGAAAAATGGATTGGTAAGCTGTTCGCACATTTTCTTAGAGAAATCGTTTGCAACAAAACACACTTGTTGGAAAATAAAATTCATCGTTCAAAGGAGTCAGTGGTTTGTTTCGCTCTCATCAATGTTACTCCCAAACCTCTCCTGGGTTAACCAAAAACATCTTCTAAGCTCCAGTCAGCTAAAAGTCATATTTAAAGGGAAAAGACCATTTTCACTAAGGCGTGCACCCAGGGCATTTTCCCTCAGCGGTGCCCGCTTGGCAGACTGGGTGGGTGGGGGTGGGGTCCACGAAGGGGACGTACGGTGATCTCTTTGGACTCGTCCTCGTCCATCCTTCGAGGCTTCATCTTGGTATAGTCCACGGGCAGGTCCCAGCAGTCCCCCTCACTCAGCTGGAAGCACCGGCTGCTCACCACTGCCTGCTGGGGGGACATGGGCTCCAGGGGCGTCAGGATCGGGCAGCAGCCTTCCCGCGGCCGCTGCTTGTTCATGCTCAGGTCCAGGGTCCCGTTCTCATCCACCTCCATGTCAGGGTTCTGCGAGACAGAAGGACAAGGTGACCGTGTACATCCCCCCCCCAGACCACAGTCCTTTCGCCAGGACAGAACCCAAGCTGCAAACTCCTCCCGGCAGTCTCACTTGCAAAAGCTCCCCAGGTGAGCAGAAGCGGCCCCTCCTGCGTTCCGCTCTCCACGCGTGGCTGTGAAACCCGCTGACAGGTGCGCAGGGCATCCGTCTGTCTCCACGTGTGGCTGTGAAACCCGCTGACAGGTGCGCAGGGCACCCGTCTGTCCGCTTATCTGTGGACCACCTCTCAATCTCTTGTCTCTTATCCACGAATCTATCATCTCTCTCACTTAACTATCATAGATCTGTATCTTTTGCCCCTAATATGTCTCTGCTTTTAGAAATAAGCCTCACCAGAAGAAAACAAGTGCCTGATTTCAATTCTATCACAGTTCAAAGACCTCTTAAGAGGTCAGAAATGGATGTGTGTACAAATTATAGATATATACGTAAACATGTACACAGATTTAAAATTCTCCTTTAGTTTCACGGATGCTAATACTCCCAGACTTGGAGATGAAGAAAATACAAGAATTTAGAGGGATGGAGGAGAGGAACTATAATTTACTTCCTTTTTTTGTTTTTGTTTTTGTTTTGGTGAGGGAGATCAAATTGAGTCCTATCGGGTACAGGCTCTGGGAATATAGTAGTGAACAAAACAAACCTCCCTACACAGAACTTACTTTCCAACACAAAAGCTTATCATATGCGATAAAGAGGATTTTCTATTTTAAGGCAGGGAAATGTGCAATCACAGTACAACAGCTTCCACAGCAGTGATCGCGGCTGACCTGCTCAAGGGTCAGCAAACCTGCAATGTAGTCACCCAGTTTTACAAAAGCTGAAGAGATACAGGGTGAGGGCTTTCTTTCTTTTTTTTGATGCTTTAAACAGATCAAGAATCCCTGAGAATCTTCCTCTCGGGAATGGGGAGAGGAGGAAGGGCAGATGGAGGACAGAGGAAGGAAAAATCAAAATATCCCCGACAGTGCTCCATTCCCCCCTCCCCGCAAAGAGTCATACTCTCTTCAGCAATTTGATGTCAGAGCTGGCATGAACGCCGCTGCCTACTCAGACGTCTGGCGTGTCTTTCCTCGGGGATGTAACAGCAGAGGGAAGGTGTCTGGAACCAACCTCCACCTCTGGGTTGTTACCGGGGTAAATCCCAGCACGTTATGCTGCCTGAACCTTCCTTGTGAAAGTGCACCTCTGGTTTCCAGCTTTCAGACTAATATAGCCTTCATCATGTCGGACTGTAATTCCCTCGGTCTTAGTTTATATTTAACAAAGCGAACAAAAAATCGAAGGGGTTATTGTCTTTTGTTTTTCCCCTTGCCACAGAATTTCCTCCATGGCATCCTGGCATTTTAGCAGTCCTGATCACCATGGAAATTGCATGCCCCTGACACTCCTCCAAAATCCAGGAATAAAAATATTAATAGAGAAGAAAGCATTTGCAAGACATAAAATTACTGACCTTTCTCCATTCACACAAATCACACCTATTTCTAACAACTACGGCCAATGTGGTGTGCTCAGGAGCGTGCCCAGCAGCGCTGGGCCACGGGGCGGCCCTTTGTTCTGAAGACGAGAGCCGCCCGTTCGCCGGCGGGGGCAGGACGCGCTCGCGCCCGGGTCCCTGGCCGCCTGGCGGCCTCTCTGGGCAGCTCCGGGCGCGGCGGGGCCGAGCGATTCCCACTCCTGCCAGGAGCCGCTCGACGAAGACCCGCCCTGGCCCTGCTCACCGTTTAGGCATCTGGTGCTCTAAACTAATGGAAGCTGACTGTAATTGCTTGGCTGGGAGCCCACGGGGAAACGGGATTTTTGCCCTTTCTTTGTTCCCCAGCTCTGGGCTGGAGGGCGCGGTCCAGCCCGCCCGCGGAGGCCTCCGCCCGCGGCGCTGCACACCCTCCTCTGATTAAGGGCCGGGGCGCAAGGCCCCTCGAGGTTCCCGGTCTCCGTGCTGCCCTCGGGATCGCCAGGAGGGGAGCGAGGTGTGGGTCCCCAAAGGGGGAGGGGCGGCGCTCCTAAGGCACAGGTGAATCTGAAAGACTGATCTGGAAAATGTGTCCCCAGGGCCCTGCGCAGCCAGACTTCCTCGGAGCAGAGCCGGGTTAGGGCGGTCTGCGCCGGCGTCTACGGGGCCGCGGGGCGCGCCCGGCGGGACCTCCGGGTTTGGGCGGCCGGGAAGGGAGGTGGGGGTGCGGTGGGCCGGGGCCGCGCCCCGCCAGGTGCGCCAGGCCCGCCCCGCCAGGTGCGCCCCGCCCGTACCCGCGCGGCGCACAGGTCCTGCGGCTTGGTGGACAGGTTCTGCGGCATCTCGCGGCAGCGCGTGGACAGGTTGAGGATGGCCGTGGCCGCCATGTGCGCCGCCTCCACGTCGTGAGTGTAGTCGAAGCTGCTCTTGCTGCACGTGCTGCTGGCGCTGCTGCCGCCGCCGCAGCTCAGGTTGCTGCTGCTGCTGGGCGCATAGGTGCTGGTGGTGCTGCTGCTGGGGCTGGCGTCCTTGCAGTACCGCTTCGCTGGGGAGACAGCGCGCGGCGGTGACTCGGGGGCCCCGCCCAGGCCCGCGGCCGCAGAAGCGCGCCCCGCGCCGCCCGCCCGCCCTGTGCGCCCACACCTGTGCGTCGGTGCCCAGGGGGACAGGGCGTCTGCCCACCAGCTAATTCCCTGAAAGAAGCCTGGCTTTTCCTGCCTTTTCCTTCTTTCCCATTGTGTGGGCGGAGCCGGGAGCCCACAGGAAGAGCACCGAGGCTCTCAAGCAGGTGCCTGGGGCAGGGGCGCTTTGGAACTGATCCCTTAAAGGCCAGCAGCCCTGGTTCGGGGGCGGGCAGCTACTAGCCACACCAGCGTGACCACAGCCCACGGTTGGTTTCTGTTATGGCTGCTCATCTACTCTCACGGGGAGACGAGGACCCTGCAGCCCACACATCCCTCTAGAGATGGGATGGCCTGTCCCGCGCGGGGAGGCGGCAGCAGCCCTCTGGGGCGTCCTGCCCTGTGCAGATGGCCCAGATGCACAGGCAGGGCTCTTGTGGGTCTGCGAGCACCCGCGCTCTGGGAAGGGCGGGCCCTGCCCTCGTGTGCATCCCAGCCGCCACCAGCTTCGCTCAGGGATCCTTCTGAGCAACCAGCCAGCCTCCCGACCACCCACTCCAGCCCTCAGGGCAAGGGTGGCTTCCGGAGCTGTTTGCACCTCCTTTAGCGCAAGGACGGGAAGATGACCGATGGATGACTGATTAGGATGTGTCCGGGGTCATTAAAGACACAGGATGCCCTTTGCTTAGGAGTCAGCAGCTCACCTGACCCTGCAGAGGGGGCGGGAATTACTCCAAGGGGAGCCCCAAGGGAGCCAGGAGAACTGACTGCAGGGTCTGCAGGGTGCCACCCCCTCACAGGGCACAGGCCCCTTCCTGCAGGGAGCTCAGCCGTCACCCTGACAGAGGCCGAGGTGCGGGGGAGCCCAGAGGGGGCTCCAGCCCTGCTCAAGGCTGCCTGTGTGCACGCGAGAGCCCCATCAAGATCATTCTGGCAGACAAGTCACCTCTTCTGAAAGAGGGAGGGGACGCCACTCCCGTCCTCAGCATTGCCATCCTGGTGCCTGCAACCTGGCGCCCTGCCCAGGGGTGGTCAGCAAGTGACCGCAACCTCACAGCCACCACTGCTGGTCATCATAGCACCCCCAAGAGCGGCCCCAAAGCGCCCTGTTCCAACAGGAATGAAAGCACTGACTTTCACCATCGACGCCTTTCGACCTGGGACGGAAGACTGAGCTTTCCTGACCCCAAGGGCGCGGCATGGGGAGGCTCTGCGTGTGCAGCCGCCTCGGGGAAGCTGCTGGCCTTGTCGAAGCCCTGCGTGTGGGCCTGGGCCCAGTTCCACACCCTCACACCCCCTCACACCCGCCCAGTGCGAGGAACGCCTTCCATCCTGCTCATCAGACTTGGTCAAGCCCGAGGACCAGCCCTCACACTTGTGTGTGTGCCTGCCCTTCTTCCCTCCTCTCTCCCCCATGAGCACACTCAACGCAGCAGACAGAGCAGGGGGGCCGTGGTCTCCCGTCTGAGCACAGATGGGGAGGCTGGGGCCGCTCAGGGGCACCTCCAGCGGATTCTATAAACAAGCTAGGGCAGCCAGCCCCTCGGCGGCTCACAAGACTCGCCGAAAAGACTCAAGTTTGTGGCTTCACATTGTTTACAATTTTGTTATAAAAACATGAATATTAGAAACTGGGAGAAATGAAATACCACTTAGGAGGGATTTTTTTTCCCCTAGTGAAAAGAGGGATTTTTTTTTTCTGGTTCAGGAAAAGAAATACGGTCCACATAAATAAGAAACAAAGTTTTGTTTTGCAACGAGGGGATTTCAGTTTCTAAAACAAAGTAAATGGCATACACGTCTCTACGCAACAGACTGCACTCCTCAACTTCTGGTAAAAGGCACTGACTTTACCAAATATTTACATCAAAAGACTCTACTTCCCCTGGATTATGCCAAGCTGATGGGCCTCGTCCAGAATTTTAGCAGCTGATGGAACTGGACAATTTGTTGATGTGCCTGTCAGCTCACATGACCCAGAAGGAAGGCGCGCAGAACATTTGTTTCACAAGCATCCTTTCACTGTGGGCCATCAATCATGTATTCTTTGCTCCAAATGCAAATAGGAGTCTGTGTACTTCAAGTCTCTCAGATAATGAAGCTCTTTGGTTTTAGTCATTACTTCCTATTTGTAAAATATTTACAAAACTGTTAGTGTCAGTAATCTTTATGACCAATCACACGAAGAGCCGACTCATTGGAAAAGCCCCTGATGCTGGGAAAGATTGAAGGCAAAAGGAGAAGAGGGCAGCAGAAGGTGAGATGGTTGGATGGCATCACTACCTTAATGGACATGAATCTGAACGAACTTCAGGAGATAGTGAAGGACAAGGGAGCCTGGCGTGCTGCAGTCCACACGGTCGCAAAGACTCGGCTACGACTTAGCAACTGAACCACAGCACACTCAGAGCTTCTGGGGCTCACTGCATGGACACCAGGGGGTGCCACACAGCAGGTGCAACTCTGCCTCGCTCCCAGCCCTGGGGCAGCCCCCCTTCCACTTTAACCAAGTAAAAATTTGCTTTCTTTTTCTTTTGACAAAGCTATTTTCCACCAAAGCTTTTCCCAATCAACTGGCAAACAAATGCATTCCTGTTCCTTGATGCCAGCGCATCCTTGAACTTAGGAGATGGAACAGCTTCTACTCCACAGAGAGGCCCTCGCATTTACAATGTCAGGAGCCCATGTGATCTTACCCCGTGCTGAGAAGGATCTCTTCAAGTGCCCTGTCCTCTCGTGCAGGAGAAGGAAAAACAGGTTGGGGTTTCCAGTGATTAAAGATGATGAATTAGAAAACCAACCAACCACCTTCCAACTTAGTCTACTCTGCCTGAAAGACTCTTAGGACATGGGTGTGCTGCCCTTCTGAATTATCATTTTCTGTAGGGAGTAGATCACTGTGGCCTTCCGATCTGAATTTCTGTGAAAATCAGACAAAATGGAACACAGACGGAGATATGCTTCCTGAGGATCCGCCCCCTAAAGTTTGGGCCTGTGCCCCTGTCAAGTCTGGTTGGACTCAGGGGTCTGCACCCCCTAATTCGTAGCCCTGACTCCCAGGCGTCATGTGGGTTCCTGGCGGTACTTTCCTGTAAGCAAGCCGAGACACGCGCGCAGAGTCCTCAGGGGAACAGCGGCACCTCCTGAAGGCAGTTTGCTCACGTGGTTTAGAGTTTATCATGTCTAAACCAGGGCTGGATTCTCAGTGGTCTCCCGCCTGCTCGCTCGCTCGCTCTGGGCGTCCTCTGCCTGGCTCCTGTCCACCCAGGTCACACCCGCCGGTGGGGTTTGGGTCTTGGGAGATGGGACATGGGACCCAGCGCTGCAGGGGGAGGCCTGGACCCCTCCTTCTGCACGAGCAGGTCTGAGGAGGCTAGGGGCAGGCTTCTGAGTCCAGGCGCGATCTGTCCCAAGGATATGGCTGGAGAAGAAGCTTCTGGAAGCGGCGGTGAGTGTGGGGGGCAGGAGAATGGGGAGGCAAGTCTTCCAGGGAGAGGCTGGCCTGGGGGTGGGGGTGGAGGCCGGGAGGCCTGGCCCAGAGAATGGGGCCTGGAGGCACAGGAGGGCTTGCCCAGGGACCCTCCCTACCCCAGTGATGAGGCCTGGGCAGGGGAGGGCAGGCGATGGGGAGGTGGGCGCATCAGCGACAAGGCCTTTGAAGAGCAGCTGTTGTTCAGTTGCTGAGCTGTGTCTGACTCTTTGCAGCCCCGTGGCCTGCAGCACACTAGGCTCCTCTGTCCTTCTCCATCTCCCTGACTTTCCTCAAACTCATGTCCATAGCATCGGTGATGCCATCCAACCATCTCATCCTCTGGCATCCCCTTCTCCTGCCTTCAATCTTTCCCAGCATCAGGGGCTTTTCCAATGAGTTGGCTGCTCACATCAGGTGGCCAAAGTATTGGAGCCTCAGCTTCAGCATCAGTTCATCCAATGAAAATTCAGAGTTGATTTCCTGAACAGAGAGTGGTTAAACGATGGTCAGGAGAACGTGCAATTTGGGAATAACCCAGAAGGAGGCTCATGAGAGGGGCTCGTGCGGGGCTGAGAACGTAGGGTTTTAACAAAGCCTGAGGGTGGTGATAAACTGCTCAGAGACACAGCGGGATGGCTTAGACCCAGTCGGAAACTTTTTCTGCCAAGGGCCTGCCAGTGGTGGAGGCTTTGGCGGTCACGAGGTCTCTGCCAGAAGCGCACGTCGGGCTGTTGTTCTGGGGAAAAGCCACCGGTGATACGGGTGAGGAAAACTGCTTCTGAACACTGACATTTGAATTCTTCTTTGTTTTTCCCCCATCTATTTAAAGTGGAAATGCCATTCTTAGCTCCCCATAAAACAGGCCTGGGGGGAGGCGGGGAGACACCAGCCAGGGGATGCTGAGGCGCAGGGCTGGCAGCCTGCAGGGCCTGCTCCCTCCTGTATCGCTTCCGCACTGGGCTGTCCGACGTCGGTGTCCTCCTGCCCGAGACAGACGACACAAAGTCGTCTCCTCACCGCCTACGGGTCATCCTGTCCCTTTTCTCACACATCTCAAGTCCTGCCTCGCCAGCTGGCTGGAAGCTTCCACTCACTTGTGGGTTTCCTGCCTTCTGGTAGCCTCCACTCGTGAGCAAGTTTAAAATTCACCACTTCGGTAAAACTCCTGCTAATTCCTTCAGGCAGCATGGACACCTTGCTTCACTGTGCCTGGGTGCGTTTCACTGTCTTCTGTTTACACACAGTCTCTTCCTTAAAGCTTGTTGTAAAGAAAGAAGAGGGAGAAAATGGATAGATGTATGGTGGACAGATAGGTGGGCCCATGGACAGATGGATGGAGAGAGAGGGGGATAGACAGACAGGTAGATGAGACACACAGATAGCTACTACTGAGAGTCTGGAAGGACGCGGGTGAATAAATCGATGTTTGTTGACTGTTCTTGGCCATGGCTGGTGGAATGTGAGGGACGACCCCAGAGCCTGCGGCAGGAGTCCTGCTTTTCCAGCCTCCGTGCACCCAGACCCTGAGCCCCACGCCTAGGCGTTATGCTCCCCTCCCGCAGCGGAGGCTCCCTCCGCTGCCTCTTGGGGCGACGGCCCAGCCATCGTGCACCCGGGGCACGCCTTGGAGACAGCCGTCTCGGGGGCGGCCGCAGACGCCGGCCACACCACGAAGGCCGCCTTTCCCTTTCCCTCAGTTCCTAGAAGACCTGGTGCTGACGTGCCTCTTCTGTGTTCTTTTAATGTGGGGACCAGCTGAAGAGCAGGGCAACAGCAGGGGTCTTTTCTGGGGGGCCAATGACACGAACAGGTGTAGGTTCCCCTCCGTAGCCTTGTTGGCTGAGCTGCACCTAGTCAGCCAGCAGCCTGGAATAACTGCTCCCTCTGCTTTCAAGGAAACCAGCACATGGGGGGATTCGCGTGTCTAGTACCACTAGGCTACAACAGGAAGCGCTGAGAAAGGGCGTGGCGATCCTGGTCAGGACCTCCCAGATCCAACCAGAACAGCGCAAGGAAAGGACAGGAAATCGGGTCTCGGGGGACAGCAGCCACAGGCCGTGTGCAGAAGTGGCCACCAGACCCCGTGAAACAACAGTGACCTGGGGCCCCACAAGGACAGACCTTAGTCGTGTGGCCTGAAGAATTCAGGTTCTTCAGACCCCTCATTTGCATCAAATGAATGAAGTTACAACAAAGCCTGAATTAGCAAATTATTACTACAAAACCCTCAATTATTATGTTATACCCTAAGCCACTCCCTTTTCTCCGCTTCCATCTTTGTTCCTATGTATTTAGAATTGATACACGCAAGGGTAATCAATCTGAGATACATCAAAGAAATATTACATTTCATTCACCGTGCAAACTAATTGCTATTAATGTAAAGAATGACTAAAATAATGTAGAAAGATGTGCAGCAACTCATATGGAATTGTTAAACGGTTTTGGAACTCCCCAAGCATTCAATTTAAATGGATTTTTTTGGTGTGCTGTGAGTTTAATTAAGTATCTTTTTCAGAGAGCTGCTCCGAAATCTTCCAAACCCTCTCTCCTGGCCTCTGCTGGAGAACGCCAAGATAAGACTCCTAAATCACCCAGCGTACACAACCCACGTCCCCATCGGTAACGTCTGCCAACTAGGTCCATACATCCTAGAACTGCAAGTAGAAACGTGGTTAGACAGATACGGAAAGTCACAGGACGCAGTCTCCCCGCTGTGCTCCAGTTACTTACCAACTTAGCTCTGTGACGACATGGGAACTAGTCTGTTTAGCGTTTGCACCCCTTCTTGTGGGTTCAGATATGCAGGAGTGAAAATAAACGACCTTTCCCCCTGAAGCACGTTTACCTATTTCTGGGCTCTATTTTGTTGGTGGACACAGAGGCAGCCACGAGTGCGGCCAGTGACAGAGTCACAAAGCCAGGACAGGACGCTCCCCAGGCCCCACCCTGGGGTCCGAGCCCGCTGGAAGGAGGCTGGTGGGGCCCGTGGAAGCTGCATGTTAGATTCACTGGTGACTTTTTAAAAATGCTGCCCACAGGGACCATGTCTGGGGAGTCAGATTTAACTGGTCTGGGGTGAAGCCATAGACATGAGAATTTAAAAATCTCCCCAACGAATGCACCATGCATCCCGACTTGAGAACAGGCAGGGAACACAGAACCCTCAGAAGGACCAGGAACTTCGGGCAGCTACCCCAGCTCTCCTGGTTTTGTCTGTGTCGGGGCGTCTATCAGAGGAAGCTGGTGCAGATGAGGACACGCCTCAGCCGCGCCGTGGAGCAGACGAGCCCACGGCTGTCTGTCTCCACCACCTGCCGGCGCCTGGGTGATGCTCTGCCCTGGGGATGACGGGGAAGGGGTCTCCCTCCCTCCCCGCCCCCTCCCTCTCCCAGGACCTGCTCGCCCACACCTGCGGGTACCTGGGGCCGCAGGAAACCCGCCTAGGCTGCGGGCGTGCCTTCCTTGGTGCCCAGCGAGCGACCCCATGCTCGGTCGGTTTGTAGGCAATGGATATGCACAACAACAACATTATCAACGGCAAGCGTGACGCTCATGTAGAAGAGGGTGCACCTCCTACCATCGAATCCTTTGGGGGATATGTCCCTGGTTTGCACCTTGGGAGCTATGGCCCGCTTGCCATAAGTATGGCTGTCGTAAGTGTTGTACTCAAACGAAGTCTTGGAATATTTCTCCAGCTCTTTGGCCAAGTTGGAGCGAGGCGTGGTGGTGGGCACGCTGTTTCTGTAGCCGTAGTGTGGGATCTCCAGCTGCTTTACAAAGCACATGGGCCTGGAAGCAGAGAGAGAGAACGGACAGCTTGCTTTCTCACGGCCACGCATGAGACGCGGTTCATCTTAAAACAAGAACACGGTGTTTCTGAGCTCTGTTAAGGAACCGGGTCTCGCACTAAAATCCCAGTTCTGTTTTCTCGAGAAAAGGCCAAGCGTGCTGTAAGGATACAACACCAACTGGCTTCTGCCAAGATGCCGACCTTTTGGAAATACAAGCAGAAAATAAAATACTTAACCTTTGAGCCCCCCTTTTGCTTTTCAGAGTCTAAGAAAGTGTGGAGAAGATCATGCAAAGTGGATGTGGGGAGGGATCGCAGACCCCATGTCTCCTTTGCGGGGCCTTCAGACAGTGCTGCGACCATCATGCACGGCGAAGCGAGAGAAGCTCCCTTAACAAAATGTGAGGAGTGAGGGAAACAGTCTCAAGGATGTGGACGGAGAAGACGCTAAAGAGCTGGACGACAGAATGGAACGCGTCCTGGCGCGTTCTGACAATCAGCGTGCGCTTTCAATGCCGTCCCCTGCAAGTCACCCATTTTTCTACACTGTGGAATAAAGTACTTAAATGGAAGAACTCTCAGTTACATATTCATGAATACTCCATCTTGCTTTTTGTGTGTCCATCTGTCTCAAAGGACCTTTTAGACTTTAAAAAAAATAATTTTAGATTTACAGGAAATTGGTGCAGAGAATTCCCTTAGACTTTTTGCCCCAAACTTCTCTGTATGTTAACAAGTTTATCTATCAAATCACCGACACATTTACCTTGATGTTATAATTTACCTTATTTGCTTCTTCTCAAATCACCAGAAAGATGTAACAGTTAGTGAAATGTCTATTATTTGGGGCCTTTTAGCAGGCAGTGGGGTGGGTCATAAATGAACGAAAGCTTAGGCCTTGCCCTCAAAGGTCACTTGGACTGTGACCTTGTTTTAGGAGCCCAAGGGCTCGCAGAGTCCTGGGGAACGGAGGACCCCCGGGGCCATGACAGTCCACTCAGTTTTAAGAGAGAAGGTGGCGTTTGTCAAAGTTAAGATCCAGGATGGGGCAGGAAACACACCAGGAACATTGAGCGATAAGGAACAAGAAAGCCCCGTGCCTCTCTGGGGGCAGCAGGAGGCAGGGTGGGCGGGCCCAGGCTGGGACTGTCCACTCGTCCAGGACAAGGGACGTGGGCCTGGAAGGCACAACCCCTGAGCCCCAAGGAGGTAGGAGCAGCTCTGAGGGAGGGTGCACTGGAGCAGAGGCATCAAGGAGGGACGTTTGGTGACGAGATGGAGCAGGTGCTGGGGCCTGAGCAGGGCTCTGTGTGTGGGGTGCGTGGGGCAGGTGCGTGGGGCAGGGCTGCAGCCCCCCACCCAAGTCTCAAGGACCTGTTAGGCCACCTGCCCGAGACTCTTAAAAGCATAAGTAGCTGAACGATTGTAGGTTGAAATTCTCTTCCTTCCTTCCTGTCTTCCCGTCCCCCCGCCGCCCCAAATGCGCAGCCCCTTGTGAAGGCATTCGGGGACCGTGAAGCAGCGCGGACGGGCCAGGGCCTCCAGCCCCGCTCACAGCCGAGCCATCAGCGGCGAGCTGCGCCCCTGGGGGCTGAGAGCTGAGCCCAGCCTGGCCAGCCCCATGCCTCCCGCAGCGCTGAGGGGGCTTCTGCCCCCAGGCTTCCTCCCCGCTCTGCCTCTTCACTCCTTGCCCAAGGCTGGGGGGCAGGTCGTCGCTGCAGAGGGGCCGGCCCAGGGCCTGCTGTTTCACCGTCACTTCACGCGGCCTCCTGTCACCCGACGTGGAGAAAGCGCCCGGGCTCAGGGTCAGAAAGGAGGCCTCTACTGAACGAGGCGACGTCTGCCACTTCCGATGTGTCTTACCTGTGCCATGCGGCCAGCGAGTGCCTCAGTGAGAGGCAAGCTTGGAGCTGAGCCCAGGACGGGGGAATGAGGTGGGCATGGGACCTGTCCAGCCCTGGGGGGCCTGTGCAAGGGGAGGGGCCTGAACAGAAGCTCCCCGCCCCAACCTCTCCCTTTGCTCAAACTCTCCTGTGGTTAATCCTTCTCAACTGTGCACTGCCGGGTTCCGGGGCGGGGGCCGTCACGCTGAGCGGTCCTCGGGGAGGGACGCCCTTGGTGTGGACGCGCGTGTAAGCAGCGAGGGTCACGGGCACCTGGCGGCACGTTGGGTGGGCAGCGACCTCAAGGAGAGACGCCTAGAAGGGCGCACCCCAGAATTTACTGAGCATTCTCTCTGAACAGCAGGATCATAGAAGGCTTTTATTTTCTTATTTTGTCCAGTGAAGCATTTCTCATTTTCTGTAAAGATTTTAACTTTTCTATTGAGAGATAAAAAGGAGTTTAATGACTACGGTAAAATCCTTTCAGGAAAATGGGAAGTAATACATGACAAAACCAGGGAGGTGTTTGTATCATTTGCCTAGTGATTTTTCCAGGTGATTTATCCCAAAGAAATAATTTAACAGAAGCAAAATTGCATGCGTGTGTGTGTGTGTGTGTGTGTGTGTGAGTGTATATCCGGGTAGGCGGGTGTGCATGTTTCTGTGTTTGTGCACGCAGGCGTGTGTATTTGTGCATGTGTGTGTAGGTGGGTGTGCATGTGTGTGCAAATGTGTGTGTGTGTGCAGGCGTCTGTGTGCAGGTGCATGTATGCACATGTGCATGTGTGGGCCCTGTGTGCATGCACACGTGTTTCTGTGTATGTCGTGTGTGTGTGTGTGTGTACGTGTGCGGATGTGCGTGTTGTGCAGGTGCGAGTGTGTGCACACGTGTGTGCTTTTACGTCTGCGTGTGTGTGTGTGCATGTGTGCTTACTGCTTGCCCTTCAGGAGTCAGCTTGGTCTTGCCCTAAGTGCCAGGCTAGAAGCCCTTCCAGCACAGGTGTGCCCCCGCCGTGGGCACCAGCAGCCGTGGGGATCACGGTGCGATTCTCACAAGGACGGGGAGGCTGCTGCTGTGCCCCTGCCTAAATATGGAGGGCGACCAGCTCGCACCTGGGTGAGGGCTGGAAGGGAGCATGCGGAAACGAGTGTCGAGGGAAGCGAGGCTTCTTCCTCACTGGCCACAAGGAGCCGTCCTGAGTGTCACAGTGGAGGGCGCCAGCTGACCTTTGCCCCCACTCTGTCTTCAAGGCCAGCGAGCGAGTGGCTTCAGGTAAGTCCTCTGCCCCCTGCCCCCTGCTTTCCTCACCCACTGAGTGGGGACGAGGACACAGGTGACATCACCCCGCCCGCCTCCTGGGGGCACCTGAGGACGGGCTTCTCTGCCCTGGACATGGGTGCCCTTGGAACGCAAAGGTCGGAGCAGGGGTGCTGCCTTCTCCCCCAGATTAAGATGCAGTAACTTGGGCACCCCGTGAATTCTCCAGCTGCCTTTCCGGCCAGAGCCTGGAGCATCAGGGCCAGAGGAGAACCAGAGACAGCTCCCTTTGCACTCCCGGGGCTCGGGGAGACCCAGGGGTGCTGCATGGCACCAGGGCATGGGGTCGCGGCCCCAGTGAGATCTCCTAAGCGAACCGGCTCCCCCACCAAGCACGGCCACGCCTCGGGGCGTCCGGGCGCCTGTCCCGTGGGAGGGCCATGCAGGGTCTCGACGGCGCGGCCGGTACCTGAGCACTCGGTCCGAGGCCTGGCTGGACTTGGACACGTCACAGCCCTGGTGCTTCTCCTGAGCCTTGGCCAACTTCTCTGCCGCAGCAATAGGGCATCCGGAGAGGCTGCAAAGACAGGGCTCTAAGCGTCCTCCGCGGGCAGTGCCCCTCATCGACCCCATCAGCCCCTCCCTCCCTCCCTCTCGCAGCATCAGGCTCCCGAGCCTCAGGGATGGAGGGAACCGGGAAGGGGCTTCACACGTTTGCCCCCCAGCTCCATCAGACATGCTAATGGCTGTGTCACGTCAGCGAATGCACAGCCCTTCTCAAGGATGACAAAACAGGCAGAATCATTCAAGGGACACAGAATCTTAGACACAGTGTCCGTTCTGGGATGCTCGCTGGGGAATTGACCACTGGGTAGGATGGGTTTCTGAAAATCCCAAGTGCAGGGCCCTCTGGCACTTGCTGACCTCAGCACGGTGGACACAGGCTGACCAGCCTGGCTGCCTCATCCCCAGAAAGAGACCCAGAAGGGAGAGGAAGGGAGAATGATCTTGAGGCTCCTGTAAAATGTTTTCTGAACCTAAGTATTTACAGGAAGAGACAGCAGGGTGCTCTTCTGTGTTTGAGCTGATTTTTCGTGAAACCCTGGTGTCTGCTCTGTGCATCTCTGCTCACAGAGCAGAGGCTTCACCCACATACACACTGAGTCCGGAATTGGTGTGGTTCTGGTGAGGATTCACGGAGGAGCTGATGCTGTAAGCCCTGTAATCAGGCATCAGGGGGCTGATCCAGCCATCACATCATGGTCCTCCAGAGGACGCCCAGGAACGTTGCCGAGGGGTACAAGTTTGTGACCTCACTCATTATAAACTTAGCACAAGTAACCAAGTTTATCAGACGAGCAACAATGACAGTGAAACTGATAACAGCTTCCTCCATTCAGATATAACTTTATGCAACTTCGTGAAGCTGGAACGATAGGCAGGACAAAAACAATGTGAGGGAATCTCTCTCAGGCTGTTGGGTGAAAAGGGCCTGCTGGGAACTGAGTTTGAGGTCACTTAGCAGAAGTCGGGACCAGGCATGAAAGACAGCGGGGTCTGTCCCGAGCAGAGTGCGGCTCTGCAGCTGCAGCCAGGGGGGCCTGTCTCCTTGGGCCCCTTTCCCGGCATGTGCCCTCACCAGCTTCTTTGCACACGTGCTGGCACCTGATGACACCCACACGGATGACCGGGGTGCCAGTAGGGGTCACGGGGTGGCCGAGTGAGGTCACACTGTGCTCGGTCTGTGATCTCTAGCTGCCATCCCATCTGATGGGGACAGGAGGGGACCTCCTGACCCCTGGAAGCTAAGGGAGAGGTTCCTGCCTTCCTTGGAGTCACTGAAGATGGTTATGGCTCCATGTGGGGTCTGACCTCAAGGAGGACACCTTCTGGGGGACCGTCACTACATCACGAGCTGGGGAGACACCTGCAGACTCGGGGTCTAAGCCCTGAGCTTTGGTGGGCACCCTGGGCCGGCTCAGCTCCCTCTCTTGAGGGCAGTGCCCAGGCCCCTGTCCTGCGGGGCTGCGCCCCCTCCTGAGGGCACAGGGAGGGGCTGCCGCAATCGGCTCCCTGCAGCGACGCAGGAGCTCTGCTTACCTTCTGTGCGAGTTCCTGTTGCTGTTTACATGCCCTCGCCCCGTGCAGCCTGGAGTGGGACACTTGAGAACATTCTCATGCATGGCAAGAACTTGACAAGGAGAGGCAGAGAAAACAGCCCAGCGTTAAAACACAGAAACGGTCCCAAGACAAGAAAATGCAGTCATTTTAACAAAGGCTGGGTTAGTTTACAACAGACAGTCCTACACACGTCTGAGATGGACATGGGTAGGGAGACACAGGTAGGAAGAAGGGGAGGTGGTCTCCACCTGACTCTGACCGGCATGCAAAGCGGGGTGCGCTGGGCGGGAGTGGGGGCTCGAGCAGTGGGAGCACAGGGCCGCTCCCACCAGGGCAGGAAACCGGGGTCCCCGTGTGGCCTCCAGGCGCAAGCTCGAGGCGGGGGTCAGCCGTGTCCAGCACGCAGATCGGCAGCTTGTAAACACGCCTCTGCCTTGGAAACACACGCGAGGGGGGCGTGCGTGACCAGGCACTCCCAAACCCGAATGTACATACAGTGAGTTAGATGATGACTTCTCATTTAGGAACTGGGTATCCTATTCTTGATTATACGAGGAAGAAAGAGCTATGCGGGCCCAGGGGACACCAGGAGGGAGGTGCAGGGCCTGGCCTACAGGGTGGAGAAGGCCACGCTGTCCGGAGAGCCAGCCCGAGCTTCCCCGAGGAGGTCACGGCCCTGGACTGTCGCTCGTGCGTTCCCTTCTGGTCCTCACTGACCGATCGCTGCCCTGGACGGTGGGGTCTGCCGGGGATGAGCAGTGCCGTGACCGCCCCCGCCCCGGCCCCCCGTCCAGGGTCCCTGAGCTCCGTGGGACCGGTGCAGCGAGCGTGCTGACCCTCCACGGCGAGGCTGCCCTGGCACCCGGCAAACACGGCCCGCCCGAATCCCGTGTGTCCCTGTTGCCTAGAGCCCCTCTCATCTCAGGGGCCCTCCCTCGCTTCCCTGAAGCCCCTCGTGTCCCCCCGACAGGGCCCTGTGCCCCCTCAGCCCTGTCTGTTCCAGCGGTTCAGGCTCCATCCGGGCAGGGCGGCCAGGGGGCTCACTCTGCCAGGACGCGGCCTGAGCAGGCATCGGGGTCTCCTCTCTGGGGCGTGACCCTGCCCCCTGCCACCCGCTCTCTGACCCGCCCTCCTTGGCTTGCATCTTGGCCCTTCACTGACGCCCGGTCACCTTCTCATCACTGCTCTCGACCTTCCCCGTGATGCAGCTTCCTCTCCTCCCCGAGACTGAACCCTCCGAGTGCTAAGTCTCCCTTGGAGACAGCACACGCCTTCTGCTCCTGCCTGCGTGGTGGGCCACCCTCTCTTGCCAACGCCTGCTCCGTCCTCCGCATCCAGCCTGACCTGGGATGGGGTCTGTGCTGCCCTGGGTCTGCAGGGGTCTCGGCTTCCTCCGGGGCCCAGTCTCCCTCTCGGGGGTCAGCTCCAGCCTCTCTCGGCAAACTCGCTGCCCTCTGCATCACCTTCTGCCTGACTTTTTTCTCAGGCACCCCCTAAACATGTGGGCCTCTCAGAAAAACCGCCTTCTGCCCCGTCCTCTGCCCCTGGAGTGTCTCCGCTCCTGTGTCCCCTCCTCTGCCTACCTTCCTACACGCCTGTGTCCAGACCTCCCAGTCCAGGCTCCTGTTCAACCTCCTTTCTGAGCAGCTTCATCCTGATTTTACTGACGCTGCCCAGAGGACTGGCCCCCTGTGTGTCTGACCTCATCTGAGAGTCCCGGCTGGCCGTCCGGCCCGTGGGGAACGTCACACACAGCGTTCAGCTTCAGCTGGAGAGTCCAGGCCACCAGACTCCCTGTTGAATGTGCCCTGTTCTGGATTCCCCACCTCGGTGATGGGGGGAGACTCGCCGTCGACCCCGGGAGGCTCCTGGGCGTCTTCTCAACCTGCCTTCCTTTCTCCTTCTCACGTCCTGTCCTGCCAGCCTGTCTCTGGAACGTTCCTTGGACCCGACCCTCTGGCACCACCTCCTTCCTGCCGGGCCTCCCACATGGACCATCACGACAGCTCTTAGAGAACTCCCAGGGCTCCCTCTCAGACAGGACGGCCCAAGAATCACCTGTGTGAGGCCCGCGGTGGCCCTGGCCCTGATGCCCGTAGCAGGGCTGGAACTTGGTGGTGAGGTGGGCACACTGTCTCGTGCACATGGCTGACCCCTGCCACGCCGGGCTGGGGGCTCCTGGAGCAAAGCTGTGTCTCATGTTACTCTCCGTGAGTCCTCTGTGTCTCTAAGGTGTGTCAAAAGCTGGGGTACAGTCTACTTTACGGAATTCAACTGGACAGGAAAGTGGTTAGGGTGTGCTGGCCCAGAAAAAGCTAACAAATCAAAAGTAGCAAAGACATGCTTCTGTGGAGCGCTTTGACTCGGTCATTTCTACGGAAACACTCCCGTACAAGCCCATTTGTGGAAACGACCTCCTGGGGGCACCCGAGAAAGTGGCGGTGACCCTGGTTCAGAGCTGAGTCCGCGGCACGTGAAAAAGGCACAGCCAGGTGCGGCCTGACGCGGGTCGGGGTGCAGAGGAGACTGCCCTAGACTGCCGCGGCATCGGGGTGCAGAGGAGACTGCCCTAGACTGCCGCGGCGTTGGGGTGCAGAGGAGACTGCCCTAGACTGCTCTTGGGGACATGGGGAGTCAGGAGGATCGCTCAGGCGTGAGAGTAACGGATGCTCTACTTGGACGTCTCAAAGAAACAGCGCACAGAGAAGCTCCCTGTTCTTCAGGCGTTAGTGCTGGGTCCTCCCGCCTTGTTTGCAGATGAGGACGAGTGGTACAGAGCGCAGGTCTCCTGCCCCACCACACAGCCGGTCAGGACTGAACCCAAATGCCGACCCCAGGTCTCCATGGAGACAGCTGGCTCGGGGCTGGGACAGAGGCGGGTTTGGGTCTGAGCTCTAGTTCTCTGCTCGGAGGAGCTCAGAAAGCGGCACGCATCCTCAGACGCCAGGTGCTGAGCCGATTCCCAGGGGGGGAGGAGGAGGCGCCTGGCCTTCCCGTTCCTCATCTGAAAACAGGGCCAATGCCCCTGCGGGTGTACTGGGGATTGGATGAGTGCGAGCGGGTGCCTGACCCAGGGGTGCTGGGCGGAAGCGGCCGGGGTGAAGCGAGCTGCTTCTGCTCATGTAACACACGGGCGCAGCCTCTCTGCAATCCGCTGCGGCCACAGCCCTGCGCCTTCGCTCACAGGACGGTTCCCAGAGACTGGGCTTCCCACTGCCAGGGGCCACCTGCAAGCCTGCAGCCACAGCAGCTTCTACAAATACGTCATCTGAAAACACTCAGCTCAACCTGTCCTCTAAGCTGCACAGCTTTCTCTGCTCCTCCAAAGCTGGCCGCTGTGATGGGGAAGTCCCCAGAAGGGCCCCCTCAACCACCAGCTGGCCACTGCCGCTTCTCCAGCCGGGCGACGAGTGGTCCCCACTAGAAACCGCGTCTTACAGGATGAGGGACCCCCACCACCTTAGACCCCAAATCAGGGGCCGACACAGTCATTCCTGAAAACATGCCTTTTTCCTGAGCCATCAGTTCTAATTGTACCTTCATAGTTGGCACACTTTATGTGTGGAGAAAAGATAAGCAAAAAAAGGTATATCATTTCAGTTCTAAAAGAAATTTAGTTGTTTTCATAGATGGAGTGCATGTTCTCAGAACCTAACTAATTCAAACAGATTTGTAAGATGGAAACCAACTCGAGTTAAACCTCCTTAAGATTTTACAGTGTAGAACTGTTGGGACATAATGACATAGAGATGCAGGTACACATAAATACTGGTTCGCGTGGATGGAGAAGTGCGGATAACTGGGCAAAAGCCACCTCAGAGTCCCTTTTCTTTGGGGGTCAGCGCGTGGGGCGCGGGGTGGATGCCTCAGAGACTGTCTAGATTCAGGGCTGCGATCTGTGGGGAGGAAAGGAGGGAGGTGCCTGGCGAGGGTTGCTGCGAGCTCGAGATGAAGGCAAGACCAGGCTGTCTGCTCGGGGGCCACAGTGGGTGACTGATATGGAGCTGGGGTCCGAGGTGGGTATGCAGGGACCGCACCGAGGGGATGCTACGGTGGTGGGGCCGGGGTCCTGGCTGAGCTGCCCCTCGGACAAGGAGGACACACGCGCCAGGCGCCAGGAGATGGAATGACAGGCGAGAGGACGCAGAAACGAGGGGCAGGCGTGTGCGCGCCAGGGCGCTGGGGAAACGCGGACTTACTTTCTGGAGGGACCCTATCTTTGTGCGGGCATCCGGACAGACTGCGGTGATGCGGATAAAGCCCGGTTACGTGGCCCGTTCCATCGCACCCAGGGGTGGGGCACTTGCTCTCTTTCTTTTCTGCTCTCGAGGGATCTAAAAGCGATAACAGGTGTCAAGAGAATGAATTTTTTTTTCAACCAACCGAAGACAAATGTGATTATTTAACAATCTGAAGAGACCTTGATACATAAAGACGTAAAGCAGGTGTCGGGGGCACACTGCCACATCCTGGGTCGTTCTCTGGTTTCAGGTGATTTTTTTTTTTTTAACCTTAAACGGTGTAATCATGAATCATATTTTACTTTCGATGCTAAAGAAAAAAAGGCTCTCCCTATCTGAACTCTTGATTAATCATTTCCCGTGTGTTACATGATAAGTTGTTGCTCAAAGAAATCAACATAAATAATGATGAGACAGTGACCTTCTCAGAGAACAAGACATCTCCATAATCCTTCACCAACTGCTTCGTGACATCCAACCAGGAAACATAACATCTTTTAAGCACTCTGCAGCAGAGTTTCTTACTGAATTCTCTGATCGTATGCGCCATTAACTGCACAATTTTACTGGTACTGAAATGTCTTCTCTTGAAACACTGTTCTTAGGACACAAATTCAGTGCTTTTCTCAAGACAGACTGAACTCTCAGAAGGCACTGCAAGCAAATGACCGAAATGGCAGGACTCCCACCTGACAGAGGTGATGGGCAATCAAGAACGTTTCAGAAGCTGCTGCAGCAGTAATTTGTTTTGATCTCTTCGTCTGTGCTTGGAGCCAGAGGAAGGCTTGGACAGCTGTGCGAGCATGCACCAGACTACGGGGCGGCACTTCTGGGCAGCCTGGGCGCTGTGGTGCCCACGGGGTGGACGCCAGATGCCAGAGTGTGGTGACATTGCCAACAAAATTAACCCTAGACCAGAACTGGCCGCAGCTCATAAATGTGCAGAAAATAACCCCAGAACCTATTTCTACGATGAAGCCCAGACCAAACAGTAACATCAGTGTGCGAAACACTGCTTTTGAACCAGTTTTCAAAACGAGACGCACAGATGAACCACAGATGGCGACCACTAGAAGTCTGGCCTGGGGAAGCTACAGGTAACGGATCTTTCGGGATTTAATGCTTTTGTATTGATACTGCAGTAATCAGGCCAATAGTAATTTTTCTAGTAAAACATCTAGAAAACAGATGTTTTACTTTTGGAGAAGGATTCATTTTATATCAAGAAAGAGGATTGGTCTAAAATTTTTGGAACTTTTATAAAATTTTTTTCTTAATCATTTATGTAAACTTGAAATAGACATAGGACTCACAGGAATATATATATATACTTTTATGTTTGCATAAAAATCCTTCCTTTTATTGTTTAGCTAACATTTTATTCTCTAAAATATATCTTCCAGGTCCTGGAATCTCTTAGTGAGAGATATGTCCTAGATACAACGGTCAGCTACTTTCTGCCTTTATTTACAGATAATCAACTCTGAAAACAAATCTAAACCTATGCTTCTGTGACTTCAATTTCCAAGTATCTTTAAATTTGAGATTCTCTGATAACCAAAGGCTCAGCACTTTATTGCCTTTGAGTAATTTCATAATAATAGTGGTATAACTGAATGGATGCAAATATAAAATAGTAAGTGCAAGTAACCATTTCAAAGGAAAATATTATTTAAGATCATAAATTAAAGATATCATTTAAAATAATAAACTAGATATAAATGACTTTAAAGGATAAAAACATAAGTTATAACTATTAGGAATCATTATGTGACTCTTTTCCATGAGTTTTTACAGTTTCCTAACAAATTATACTATGTCACGACCTTGAAAGTGTTCTGAAGCTCAGAGCAGATTTGTGTGAACACCATGCGTCTCTGGCCACTGCAGGTTTGGAGACGCCCGGGTGTACTCTCCTCTCGATGCCTGTGTGCTGGGGGAGGGCGGTCACGTCTGCCTTCACCAACACCCCCACCTCCTTGCTTTCTCCCTTCTCACAACCCCAATTCATCTTGAAAGCAAATCTTTGAGCAAACGCAAAACAACCAAGCAAGCAAAACCGGCCAACAGTCTACCCCAAAGGCTCGCAACGACATCTAGAAACACCTGCGCGCTGGCTCTAGCCCTTCCCTTTCTCCCTTTGGAGTAGACACTTGAGGAGAAGGTGGAAAAAGTTTTGTGATGAACTTTTGTTTTAGCTTAAGCTTTTGGAAAGGTTACTCATCTATAATTTAAATCATTTTGAAGAGATTGTGTATGAATGAGAATTGGTATGAGTGTTCTCTCCATGTTTAATATAGCAGCAGAGAAGCTGACCATAGATTGTTGATACGCACTTGGCCATGCCTGCCACGCTCCTCTGTCCATGGGATATCCCAGGCAAGAATACTGGAGTGGGCAGACAGTGCCTTCTCAGGGGATCTTCCTGACCCAGGGATGGAACCAGGTCTCTGCATGGCAGGCAGATTCTTTACTGCCCGAGCCACCAGGGAAGCCCAGGAGGGCAGACAGCTTTTTGAAACAGGAGACACTTTCTCTCTCTCCCCACATTGGTGCTCTTCCTTGGCTGTATTATTTGCTTCTGCATGTAACTACGACATCTTCAAAAGAAACGTGGGAGCGACATGGAACACACTGAGAGGGAAATGGAGGTGTGCTTTGACCAGAGCGGGAGGATGTGGAAAACCTGGGGAGAGGCGGAAGTCGTCAGGGAAGTCCAATCCCCAATCTTCCCCCTTTCAGGGAAAAAGCGCATCTCCGTTTGGGGATTTTAGTGTTTGTTTCCATTCTGTCCCTGTTTATTGAGGGGAAACAAGTGATCCGAACTCCACTTCTTCCCCAAAACAACACAAAACAACGATAACAAAACAAAGTGAGTGAAAATCTACAGCGGGTTGCTGGGTTGGAAGAGGCCGCAGAAACCAGCACAGGCACAGGAAGCCCGTGTGCATGAGCCCGTGTGGCTGCCTTCGCAACCAGACTCAGGCCTGAAACACTCTGCAGAGAGCTGTCGTGTCTGTCCCGACCCAGTCCCCAGGGAAGGACACTGTTTCTTCCCAAGTGCTCCGAGTCTGTGTGTGTGTAGGTCGCTTCAGTCGTGTTCGGCTCTGCGGCCCCGTGGCCTGTAGGCCACCGGGTTTCCCTGTCCATGGGGTTCTCCAGGCAAGAACACTGGCGTGCGCTCCCAACCCAGGGATCGAACCCGCGTCCCTCATGTCTCCTGTATTAGCATGCGAGTTCTTTACCATCAGTGCCACCTGGGAGTCTCAAATATCCAACTACGGATTTCTAAGAGACTGTTCGTTATAACACAGTCGCTGCATCTCCGGGTCTTGTAACACCCAAAGCAAGCCTGGCAATCCCCTGAGCTCCATGCCATGGTCTTCACACGCTGCCCTTCACAGGGTCTGGCCTACACCTGCCTTACTGAAACGGCCGTCAGCACCCAAGCACCTGGCACATGCAGGACCCAGCAGGCCTGGCTGAGGTCCGTCTCCAGTGGAGTTAAAGAAAAGCCCGATGTGCCCCTGGGGGTGCATGCCCATCGAGAGGAGAAAACACACCTGTGTCCACACAGAAGTGGGTTCTGACTGTGTGACGTTGCCCTAGCAACTGATTTCCAAAGCAAAATCTGAACCTCGTTATAAGGAAACAATATTCATAAGGAATAGGACCGCACCCAAGACAGAAGGCCTTTCCGGCACAACTAGGGAAGGATTCAGGGAATCACCAGTTTCATTCTTGAAGTTGCTTCTTCTCACTTGGTTCTGAAAGAGTCTTGAAACTGAAATATTCACAAGCTCCTACACGAGGTCAAATTATAATCCACTTCATACTGAAAGCGAACATGGCTGTTACTGGAAACCTGCCGTCGACCGTTCAGGCTGGAAATATACACCTACACGTATTAGGTGTAGCAAACGTGTATGCATGTGGCTAAATGCACAGACCCACGCAGATGTGCACCCACACACTTCACAACTGGAAGCCTGGTTGGAGCTATGGCAGAGGATGGTTTTGAGTGCTTCCTGATAAAGCAAGCACCGTGACTGCTTCCGCGGTGGCTGGGAACAGAGAGGGGTGGGTACGCCCAAAGGACAACTACTGGTCTCCGCTGGGGACACGCGGCTCCCGTCACTGACGGGACTTAAGACAATGGACGTGGAGCCACTGCCCTCGCCTCACGTCAGTGGTCATTCTGCTGCTACCGTCCAGGCCTAGCAGGGATGCTTCCCTTGGGGGAGGGTCCATCAGTACCGGTCACTGGACGATAATTTCATAAATCAAGGACTTCCCTGGTGGCTCAGATGGTAAAGCCTCTCCGTACAAGGCGGGAGACCCGGGCTCAAACTCGGTACGGAAGATCTCCTGGAGAAGGCGATGGCACCCCACTGCGGTACTCTTGCCTGGAAAATCCCATGGATGGAGGAGCCTGGTGGGCTACGGTCCATGGGGTCGCAAAGAGTCGGACATGACTAAGCGACTTCACTTTCACTCTCATAAATCATGACGCCACCTACTCAATGCAATTCGAAATGCACACTTCACCCCCCTTGGCTAATTGTCACCTAAACCCTTCCCACTCCACACGGCCTGTGGCTCACCTGCGAGAAAACAGACTCATCCTAAGATTCTCTATCACGTGACCGGCGTGTGCTCTCACCCTGGATCTCCAAGACATGCGTCTTCCCCTGAAATATCATGTTATTAAGCTGCTTTGTGCATTTCTCAGACAGATATGTTATTTGCTCTTTGGAGACATAACCATGAGGCATAATTCTGGAATCACCTACAAGAAGCATGCACTGGTGATGCAGCGCGGTGAGATGCCTCCGTGAGCGGCAGCCTACGCCTGACAGCTTTCGCCCTAGCTCCCGCTTCCACGAGGCCACTTACGTTAGGTAGAAATATTACCTTTACCATAGTATGGCTTTTTGACATGGCTGTCCGCGGACTTAGGCTTCCTCTCCTCCCCAGGGAGCGGCCGCGGGGACTGGTCCTCGAAGGACCGCAGACTGTCCCTCCGGCCCGCCTCCAGCGCCATCTTCTCCCTCATGGCCTTGGCCCTCTCGGTCTCCAGGGCGATGGCTTTCTCCAGGAGGGTCAGGTTGCCCTTGGTCATGTCAAACACCTCCTCCGACCGGTCGGAGGTCACGGAGGCGGCGTCGTCGTCGCGCTCGCGGTACCCGCCGTCCTCCTTGGCACAGCTGGAGAACGTTCTGGGCCGGGGGCTCAGCTGCTCCTCCAGCCGCATCAGGTTCATCATGTCCGAGTAGCTGCGGTCCGGCGTCCGGCCCGGGAAGTCGTCTTCCGGGCGGCCGTGCGCGCGCGGGCCGGCGCCGGGCGGGGGCGGCCGCTCCTGGGGGCTGCCCTCGCTCAGCTTGCGCGCCAGGTCGAAGCACTGGTTGCGGAGACACTCCAGGCTGCTCAGACACACCTCCTCGTCGCTCTCCTCCACCAGCTTGTCCGCCAGCCCGTTGTTGGCCGGCTTGCCCAGCAGCCCGTAGCTCAAGGTCCGGCCGTCGGGCGGCGCCAGCGCGTCCGCGTAGGCGCGGTCGCCCGCGTGGTCCCCCAGCACGGCGCCGTGGCCCTGGGCCAGCAGCTTCAGGGAGTCCACCGTCTCCCTGACCACGTCGCTGTCGAGGTCCAGGCTGAGCTCGCCCTTGCGGCCGGGGACCTCCGTCTTGTCGCTGTCGTCCTCCAGGCTGTGCGACGTGCTGCTGTTCATCTCGGACTCGGTGCGCGCGCGGTACGCCGCGTCCTCCGCGATCTTGCCGAGGTTCAGCAGCGACTTGGCCACCAGCTCGTCGTAGTTGTCGTACTCCTCGTTGTTGTTGTCGTCCTTCTCCGCGTCCTGCAGCGCGCGCGCGCCGTGGCAGCCCAGCTGGTGGTCTTCTGCAAAGAGAGCAGACAAGAGGACACACGAGAAAACAAGAGGGAAAGCGGCTAGAACTGTGGCTGCAACAGCGCGGAAGGCAAGCTCGGGTTGCGGCCGTCTGGGACCTGGAGGCCCGCTGCAGGTCCGCAGGCGGAAGGGACATAAAAGGGGCGTGTGCTCAGGGCACAGGGGGCTGCTACCGACTAGGAGTTCCGGAGCTGACAGACAAGCCGCTGGATAGAGGAAACATAGTCTTGTTGCTGTTGAGTTGCTAAGTCGTGTCTGATTCTCTGCAACCCCATGGACTGCAGCCCACCAGGCTCCTCTGTCCATGGGATTCTCCAGGCAAGAATACTGGAGTGGGTTGCCATTTCCTCCTCCAGGGGATCTTCCTGAGTCAGGGATCGATTTCCCATCTCCTGCACTGAGCTACCTGGGAAGCCTAAATATAATTTTAAAATATTACTTTGTCATTACTTCTACATTTTAAGCATTGCTTTTAAAATTGGATTTATTTACTGCCTGACCACGTGCATAATAATGATATCCATCGTATGACTAGGCTTTCTAAGAGTTTGTGAACTTGTCGTCACCTTGTAAGCAGATGTTCACAACAATTGCTTTTAAAATGCTTTCATAGAGATGCTTGGGCAGCACAGAAGAAAGCCCAAGGTTCTGGCGGGTCCTGCTGGGGTCCCGACATGCCAACATTGGGGGCCCTGCAGGTTGCCGACATCTCGACATTGGTGGGTCCTGTGGTTGCTGACATCTCGACATTGGTGGGTCCTGCCGGGGTGCTGACATCCCGACATTGGTGGGTTCTGTGCCGACACCGACCCTGGGCAGTCAGTACCAAGAGCACATGCTAGGGTTGAGAGTGGCTTTGAATTTTCTACCTTAGAGCCAGTTTATCAAGATACACTGTGAAGCAACAAGCCCCAGCAAAACTTAGAAGGTACTCTGATTCACTGTATCTCAGTGGGCTGGAGATGGTGGGTGGGGAGAAGTACACAGTGGCCAGACGCCCATTAAAAGCAGGAGTGCGGTGAGTTAGCACCAATAGCACACCATCCAGCACTGCTGGGGTCATCCTGTGCCTCGGCAAGCCTGTGGCCAGCTGGCAGATACACCGTGTGCGTGACCATCTGAGCCGGCGGATATAACGTGTGGATAAGTGTCATGTCGACACTCACAAGAATTCGGGAATACTCATTTTAAAAAGGACCGTGTTAAAAATTACACTCACCCCTGTATTCGATGGCATCACCACTCGATGGACCTGAGTTTGAGCAAGCTCCGGGAGTTGGTGATGGACAGGGAAGCCTGGTGTGCTGCAGTCCATGGGGTTGCAAAGAGTTGGACACAACTGAGGGAGTGAACTGACCTGAACCCCTGTATTTCATCTGAAACATATTCTAACTCTAGAGGGATATTTGTAGAGTATGCATCGTTCCCCTCATGCTACACAGTCACTACCACATATATTGCAAAGTATAGATAATACTAAATGGATTTGCAAATGGATTCCCCCACCCACTTTAGGTTGGATTTGGTTAACTGCCTGCCATTTTCAAATATACTCCTTGTTTCTATGATTAAACAAGCCAGAGTAAGAAGAATTTTTAAAGTGTATTAGTGAGGAAATGAGGTGTATTGATTGCTAGAACATACTGGGTGATTCAGAGCTGAGTCAGGGGGCCCAAGAGTTTTCTTTATGGATTCTGTGCTGTCTCCTTAGAAAAGGTTTTTGTTGGTGAACGGGGTTGGACATCAACACGTCAGTAACAGAAAGTAACATCCTTGCTGGCCCACACGTGGAACCAACACATTTTTGAAATTTAACATCTCTCTAAACATCAGCAAATCAAAATTGTCATATATTAGTCAGAGAGTATCATTAATTGTATGAAATAAATGTTGTCGCTGCTTTGGATAATTTCTAGGAGTCGATAGCCTGAGAATGAGCATACGTGTTTTCCAAAGAGCAGCCAAAGGAAAACAAAACCAGTGAACACATCAGAAATACCGAGGAAGCATTCAGCTAACAGTACATCACTCACGGCCAGGGTGAGGCTCTCAAAACCGAGAGGCCACCCTCTGTGTCCTCGAGGCTGCTTGACCCCTGCCGTGAGCATGGGGATGGCAGGAGAGACGGCTCCAGGCGCGAAAGATCCTTGTGGGTAACGGACTTTCTCAAGGTATCAGTATTTAACTCTTTAAAAACACATGTGAGACAAAGTCAAGCCTTAATGATGTGGACGGATGGAGGGGGTCCATCAGGAACCTGCCAACAAGCAGGTTCGAAGCTTCAGCCTCCAGAATTCAAGGTCACTCACAGTGAGCTTTTGGAATTCCGTCTCTGATTTCGTGCTTTCAGGCAGTTTACCCTTCTAGTTGTGTTTTCGCTGAGGCTCACGATGAACAGGACCACGTGTGGAAGTGGGCAGTGAGAGATGGTCCAGAAGTCTCTGGGCCAGCTAGGCATTAACAACGTGGTCTTCATGGCCCACAAACTGAATTTTCAATCCAAAGAGATTCAAGAGTCAGTGGGGGTAGTTCTTCATGTGATGAATGATCCAGGAAACAGGGAGAGTGTGTTTGCGATGAGAAAAGATGTTTTACCAGAAAATTATTTTATAGTTCAGGTCCACATTCTAAACAAAAGAGCACGGCCACTGAGAGGTTAAGGAGAAGGCCCCGCATCTCTGTGGCCTTTCTGCCCGGGTGGAGGCTCTTCTCTAGCAGAGCCGCTGCGGTAACTCACGGGGAGGACACGTGCAGCGGGCAGCCTTGGGCTTGCCTTTGGGAGGGGCTCCCAGTGTGTCCACGCCGCTGGAAACTGGAGGAGGGCTGATCCAGCCACTCCAGGGGACGGCCCTGCGCCCAGGAAGCGTAGGCGGTTCAGGAGCTCAGCCCACTGGGCCTCCACAGCATTTCCTCATCGAGTCCACCGGGATCTTTGTTCGGATTCTATGCATCTTTTGGATTCCAATGTGAGCTTTGTGAAATGTTGTAGGTCTGAACTTCATCTTTTGAATCAGATTGTTAAAAACAATTTATGCTCAAAGCTACAATTAGAAAACAGCAACAAAAAATTCTCTAAAAAATGGAGCCATGTAGGAAAATTTTTCTTCTCCATCCCCATAACCAGAATTTGATGTGGTTAGAACTCTGTGGATTATAATCTTTTAAAACCAAGTGCAGACTTCAATGAGCATTTTGTCTCCAAAGGTTAGTCTCAGACCCACCTTTTGATTCTTTCAGCATCTAGAATCAAAAGGTAGGTTGCTGTTGTTCTTTCCAGACGTTAAAACCTCTCAAGTAGACAACAGATTAAAACAAAAACGTAGAAGAACAGGAAGAAGAGACACTTCTTCACAGCAGAAATTCTCCAGGTCTGCCAGGTCATAGAAGACGTGGTCTAAGAGGCCACCCTCCATGGGTTGCAAATCACAAAAGCCCACAGTTTCCTGCAGCCCTTCATGTAGGAAAGGTCACTCCTGGGCATCACCCTTCCTCTGGTGGTGAGAAGGGCGGAGGCTGGGAAGAGCAGGCCTCGTGGACCAGAGGCCCACTGACCTCACTGAGGGCCCCCCCCCAGCTCCCCGACTGTACTGAGCACCCAGGGGAGCGCAGGACTGCACGGGGCAGGGTGGACACTGAGGTCCCCTTTGCAGAGTGGAAGGGCCCCTCCTGGGTGTCCTGGGTTCCTGAGTTCAAATTCCGAGAGCTCGGGGTGGGTTCTCGATGGGCAGAGCAACGAATCAGCCTCTGAGAGCTGGCCCAGGGCCCCCTTGGCCTCTCCCCCAGAACCCGCTGCTTCTTATTTTCTTCTTATATGCAGACATACAACCCCTTTCTTCTTCTTCCTCCAAACAACAGGCATTTCTGCACCAGCACCAGCCCTGTGCAGCCCCAGAGCGTCCAGTGCTGGCTATTCATTTACTAGTACACGTCAGACCTGCCCCAGGGCGCCAGGCACAGCCCTGCAGCTACAGACTGCAGTGACCACAAGCGTGGACTGGAGAGTTGCCTTTTTTTTTTTTTTTTAAAACATTGTTATTATTGATGTGAACTATTTCAAAAGTCTTTATTGACTACATTATCGTATTGTTTTATGTTTTGGTTTTTTGGCCGTGAGGCATGTGGGTGGAATTTTAGCTCCCCGACCAGAGATGGAACCCACACGGCCTGCGGTGGACCTGGAAGTCTTACCCACTGGACCACCAGGGAAGGCTGATGCCTGGGTTACGTTAATAAAATACTCAGCATCTCTCAAAGGTTGTTTAAGATGGATGGTTGCTATCTGGCACAAGACTTCCCTATTGACTGTGAAAAAATATTTAGAATTCCCCGGGACTGTTTTCTGGTTAAGGAAGTAGAATACTGCATGCCAGCCGGTCAGAGTCTCCCTGCAGTGTGTGCACCAGAGGACCCCTGATGCCCAGAGACCAACTCACAGGCTCCTCAGGGGCACAGTGGTCCCCACCAGGGCCTGGACAGGGGGGTCCTCCTTCTGCAGGTGCTCTACTGGGGGGCAGCCTCCACACCTGAGGGCCTTGCTCTCACAGGGCATCGTCCCCTCGTCTCCTGCCCACTGCTGCGAAGTTGCCGGGATGCAGGCGATGCTCAGAGGTAGGAGAGCCAGACGGGCCCCCGCCGGGATGAGCCCCTGCAGATCGGGAAGGACAGACAGGTCCCCTGAGGAGCGTCCTTCACCTTCACCGCTGCCCCTGGTCCTGAGCTGTCTGTCCCTGCTCTCACGTCAGACAGCAGCTTCTCTGTCCTCACCGGAGCTCCTCCCGGCGGAGGTGATTTATTCGCAATCACCCGAAACGCACTTGCAGCCCTCCCTTCGGAGCTCTGCGTTCCCGCTTCCATGGCTGTTTCGCTGCGGTTTCCTCTGCGCACCTGTCTGCTCACCAACGGCTCGACCTGCTTCTCCCAGAAGGAGCAGTTCGCAGGACCAGACTCGTTCCTGCTGTGTGTCTGCTGCGGAGGCTCCGTCCCTGCAGTGGACACACGCTTCTCCACACCCCGCTGTCCCGGGCTCGGCACGGCGCACCCCGGGCACCGGGTCCCTGGTGAACATGCCGGGCTCCCCCCGAGCCCTGGGCTTCTGCACGTTCACCATGTCGGCTCCTGACCTTGCCAGAAGCCTTCCTTGGCCCGAGACGGACCCCATGAGACAGACCCGCACGGCCTGTCCCCATTGTCTCTGTCGTGGGGGGCCAGAGTGACCTCGGGGCACAAACGGGGGTGGAAAGGGGCGGCTCTGGATGAGGCTGGGGTGCGGGTGTGGCGGCGCCTCCGTCTGTCGGTTCCTTGGGTCAAGTATTGTTTTTCCAGATGGCTTCCTCCAGCTTCAAAAAGGTCAGAGAGGACACTGCAGGGCACGTCTGTGTCCCGTTCCCAGCTGAGGTCCCAAGTGTCCCAGATCTGATGGGCCTGGGGAACACGGACACGGCCGTGTCTTCCCTCCATCACTGCTTACTGAGCCGCGTTTGGGGCAGACGGGTGACCCCGGGGAGAGGGGTGGGCAGCAGGGACATCGCGGCGTCAGCGCCGGAAGAGAAGCAAACGAAGTCGACATAAAGTGTGCGGTCGGGTGGTGACCTGGGCCGTGAGGGACAGGAGACCCGGGCAGAGGTCACATCAGGCGGAGTCAGGCCTGGCTGGCTGGGAGCTGGCCTCGGGGCCGAGACTGGAGAATGAGGGGCGTGCACCCCAGGAGCAGGCGGTGGCGGTGGGGAGCCAGTGGTACAGAGCATGCTGCCAGTTTCCTTAACTTAAATTCAAATTCAGGGTGTTTATATGTAAATGAGCACACGTGGCCAGGGGCTGCCAGGCTGGCTAGTGCAGTGCCAGCGCACGGAAGCGCAGCGGGAGCTGAGTGCTTATTCCGGCTTTGATAACCTATGTGCGCATTTAACTTACACTTGTTGGAAAAGACTCTGATGCTGGGAGGGATTGGGGGCAGGAGGAGAAGGGGACGACAGAGGATGAGATGACTGGATGGCATCACTGACTCAACGGACGTGAGTCTGAGTGAACTCTGGGAGTTGATGATGGACAGGGAGGCCTGGCGTGCTGCAATTCATGGGGTCGCAAAGAGTCGGACACGACTGAGCGACTGAACTGAACTGTAAATCCGACATGGACTGACAGGACCGCCCACCACCAGATCCCTGTGCAGTCTGGGAACAGCTCCAGGAGGTCTGGGGTCTGGCAGCAGGCACTGGTTAGCTGGCCTGGTTTGGAGGTGACACTCTGGTCCTGACCACAGTGTGGACTCAACTCCTTGGGGCAGATGGAAGGGCGCCCCGAGGGCAGAAGGCCTGTCTCCAGGGGCAGCCCGCTGCCCAGAGCTGCAGCGAGGGAGGGGAGGCTGCCCCGCGTCTGCAGCGTGGTCCTCCCTGTCACCTGCCCACGGCTTCGCATCCCCTCTTTCCACTCCAATCAGACCTCATGCGTGGACAGCTGACTGATGGCGTCCAAAGAGCAGGCTAATATCTCGTCTCTACAGCTGCTCAGAAGAGCTCCATTGGCTTATTGATTCTATACTGTCCATTTCCTAGGCTGGAGCACGATTTTAAAATGCCTTTCAAGCTAAATGAGATAAACTGAAGTGAAAAATAACGGTTTTCACGAGGGATCCAAGTCGCATAATACTTTTCAGTGTAGGTCATGCACATTATGCTTCTTAAAGCTTTTATTCGTTAGGGATCTTCATTAGAAATGTGGGTGAATAAAGTTTTATTTATTCACTGCTTTGAGAACGTTTCTACTTGACATTTTAGGTTTGTGGTTTACCTATGTTTGGGGACTACAGAAGAGAATAGTCATACCCCACCCAGACAAGAGCTGCTTTGAAATCAGTAGTTTTCAGACTGAGACAGATGAGAGTACACTAACCAACTGCCTCTCTCGCTCTGCGTGTCTGTACGTGTATCACACACATGCACACGTGCATATGTACACACACCGCTTGGGGACTTTCCAAACTAGTTGGTTGAACTTTAACACCCTGATCCAGTAGAACAAGACTGCTGCTGATGCTGTAAACTCCGGGGTGCAGAGAAGTCTGAAGATTTTGGTCCTGCTGTTTGACAGACAGGTTTGATGTGGCTGTTCCTAGGAGTATGATTGGGAGGAACTTGGGGGTGCGGGAACCCCCTTCTCTTCAAGCATATTCCATCCGTATCAGACAGAAAAGACCTCTCAGGAACACTACCACTTTCTATAGAAACCTAAGATGAAACTCACCAGTCTTCATTATCTGAAAACTTGAGTTCTTGCTTTCAACTCCAATCTTTAAATCCTCCTTCTTGGCTTATGGCTTCTAATTCTGCCCTTTGTGAAGAACTATTATGTACAAATTTTCAAGCACACGCTCCTCTTCCACACTATACTATGTTCTGGGGGCAAAGAATGGTGCCTGTTTAGGTTTTGGTTCCCACAGAGCCCCGTGCGCTTCTGTGTGCACAGAAAACTCACCCCACGTTTTGAGCTGAGCTGTCACTGAGCTCTGAGTCTTTAAGGTGACTCAGCCTTGATGGACACAGCATGTTTGCTCGGCGTCACCGCGGACCTTGGCCTCAGGATCATAGAAGGGCTCGAGTTTGTGCCTGGGAGCCCAGTTTCTTGCAAAAACTACCTGAATCAGTTGCTACACAGCCACTCTGGACCGCTCACCTGTCTCCAGCTTCAGTCTGTATGGCACCTGCGTTAGGCTTCGCAAGCAGGCAGTGAGGTGAGCAAAGGGCTGGTATTATCATCCTGACCTTTGGATGCCAGACTGAACTCCAGGGAGAGAGAGACACGTGCCTAGAGTGTCAGGATGTGCCTTCCCACCTTGCTCCACATCCCGCCAGGCTAGCAGGTGGAATAAAAATTAAATTAGGACACAGAGGGCAGGAGGAGGAGGGGACGACAGTGGATGAGATGGCTGGATGGCATCACCAACTCAGTGGACACAAGTTTGGGTGAACTCCGGGAGTTGGTGATGGACAGGGAGGCCTGGCGTGCTGCGGTTCATGGGGTCGCAAAGAGTCGGACACAACTGAGTGACTGAACTGAACTGAACTGAAGACAAAGACGGAACCTGGTCATCCCTCCAAGTAGACTTTAAAAACAGATCAAGTAAAGACATGTTAGATCTACTCTCTTACATCGACCATTTCTCATTATTATGTAAAAAGATTTTTCCCATACTTTATGCATATTGCTGGCAACTCAAACGTACATGACTTCACTTTGTTAGCAAATTTTCTGGTTTGTATTGAAGCATCTGAAAATTCATGAAATATAAGATATAATTATATGTTCTAATTCTGTAAAATTAGCTTGAAAGGAGAAAGTTAACTTTTATTACAGACAGATATCTAGAAATGTCTAATTCTGCCCTCACTCATTTCTAAGTGGTAGAGCCATACGCTTTGCCATATTTGAATACTAAACTTCCTAAAATGACATGTTCATGGATGAAGGGAGAGATTAATTTTTAAGATAAAAAGTTATCATATTCTTTCTCCCAACTGTGAATAGTTGAGACCTTGCCTTCTAAACACATCTTGGTTTCCACGCTGATCTCAGAACGCTTTTTTCTGCTGACTGCGGGAGAAAGCTGGTGGGCTAATTCTGATGTTCACAATCTGTCTGCGTTCCAACTCACTTCCCTCATCAGGGCCGTTTCCTGGGAAGGATGTGAGAGGGTACTTGGCTAATCAGTGTGAACTCCACGCCAAGAGGGAGGTTCAGGGGCCACAGCGGGAGACCCTCGCCTCCTCATCTGTCCTCGTCTTCGGGAAGCTCAAGCCTGTGTGTGCGTGTGTGCTCAGTTGCTAGGTCGGGGCTGATTCTCTGTGACCCATGGACTGTAGCTGGCCAGGCTCCTCTGTCCATGGGCTGCGCCAGGCAAGGAGACTGGAGTGGGTTGCCGGTTCCTCCTCCAAGGGATCTTCCTGACCAGGGATCGAACCCAGGTCTCCTGCATCTCCCGCATCGCAGGCGGATTCTTTACCGTCGCCACCTGGGAAGCCCCAAACTCAAACCCACTGACTACAAGTTGTCACGACGTTTTAATTATGTGACTCCCAGTACATTACCCTGCATGAAAGAAAGAAAATACCCTGGAAACCGGGCAATTTAAAACGTTGTTTCTGTGAGGGTGGGCTTTGTCTTGAATTCCCTTCAAAGACAGATGCGTGTCTGCTGAGCAGCTGGAGGATGTTGGGGATGGCTTGCGGGGGTGGGCAGTGCACACAGAGCCCAGAGTCAGAACAGGACCGGCGCTGACCGCCCCCCGAGAAGGGGCCCCTGGTGGGAGAAGGGGTGAGGGGTGCCGCCTGACGCCAGCTCACAGGGCTCTGCTCCGCACGGACCACCACCCCGGCACCCAGCTCGTCCCCCTGCCCAGAGCAGCCCGCGTATGCGTACACCCTCGGCGTGATGACCCACACTCCCTTCCAGCCACTCAATTCCTCTCAGACATGAACTTCCGGGCATGCATACACGTCTTTGGCTGATTCATACACAGAACATGAAGCCAGGAAATCTCTAGAAAAGGAAGGTGTTTGCAATTTCACTTCATTTGACCCAATTGGGCAAATCAACTGTTCTCAAAGTTGAACTGTCAAGACAGCCCCAGATTCAAGTAAAGGGTAAGCAAAGAAAGGATTTACATATTTATAAATGTATTTCAGAAACAAAGTATATTAAGAAACTAAGTGTTAAAGATGGCAGAGGATGTGAGGGTCTTCTCCAGTCTGGACAGTACATTCCCATATTCTTCCTCATGGAATTTCCTTTCTTGTCAGTAGGCAGATACAATATATACCCCCAAGGAGACACAGATGCACATGCTTATTTTCTACACACATATATGTGTGTATCTATTATTTAAAGATGTGTTCTTTTTAGTGGGCTATACTATGAAAATAGACCGTGACTTACCAGGCATTAAATGACCACTGAATCTGTATTTCTCAAATTATGAGACTTTGAAAAGGTACTAACTACACCATGCACAAAATCTGCTATTATAATCTACAACCCCTGGATAATCATTTTCTTAACTTTAGGATAACAAGGGAACTTTAATCTGATAATTACAGACTTAAACACCATATGCATTTTGAAAATAAAATTCTTCATGCAAAAGTCCAGCCTATGGTAGGTCGACTGGACAAAATAGAATTTTGGTTAATTAGTTATGAATCTAACGTAATCTGAAATGAATTACTCAGATAGCCTTTCCTGTTGTTGAAACAGGCAAAAAGTGATGTAAAGAACATGAGTTCTGAAGAAAGAGAAACCACCAACAGAATCCAAGCACACACCTGCCTCCTACGGAAAACAATCCAGTGTTTCTGAGCCTCAGTGTCTGTCTCATCAGTGCACCAACAGGGAAGCAGTTTCCACCCCGCCCGTCTTCTTACACAGCCACAGCAAAGCTCAAGCACAGCACGCATGTCACTGCACTCACTGGAAACGCACATTATTAGTGATATTTTGGTTCCTGTGTGACTGCACTGCCGGAGGAGTCTCAGAACTAAAACAAACACCTCATTTGCAAGTTATAACAGTTCTTCTGTAATCAGTGGTGCCTATGTAATAATTTGGTGGTTTGTATACATTTGTTTTCCCTATAACAAAACCTCTCAGTAAACTCCACATTTCAATTTATAATAGAGGTGGGGAAAGAAAACAGCATCCTTTTGGTAGAAATAGCCTGAGGTTTTACATCCCCGGTGAGGCCGAGGGCAGCTCGGCTTCATCCCTGCAGCTCCCAAGCAGCCCTGGCCCCTCTGGCGGGGGCCCTCGCTGGTGTGGACGGGCCTCCTGAGCAGCCCCATGGTGCCCCCCAGTCCTCCTGGCCCCACACGCTGCCTGCCTTGCCACCTCCTCTCTTAACCACTGGCCACTGTCCGCGCTGTTGGCTCAGGAACAGGCTAGGCCCCCCTCAGAGAAGATCCGCTGACGGCCGGCGATGCAACAGTCACCAAGAGTGCCCACCAGGACAGGCAACAGCACCTTCGAGACGCTGACCCAGCGCTCCGGTCACCAGACACCAGAGGCACTTTGCCCAGGTTTTCAGAAATGCCCAGTCTCTGCCAATACACGGAGGGGAGGAACGCACGCTCTGTGGGGGTGCCCTGCAATCACACCGAGCTTCCCACATTACAGACGTGGCCGTGGGGGCAGAACTCACACTGGCTGGTGGTGATCCTGGCAGCAAACTCAGCTATCAAGTAAAACAAAATGCACGTGGGGAGGACGGAAAAACAGGAGCAGGCGGGCACACGCCTTTCAAAGCCTGCCTGTCCTAAGTGGCCACAGCTAGGAGTCTGATCACGTGAAAGACACGGTTCATCAGCCCGGCTATGTCTCCTGGGGTCTAACCTTCCTGAAAATTCCTGGCCCTGGGGTTAGGGAATTCCTGCTGTTCAGTCCACTTGGCAGGTGTTCATGGGGGTAGACGGGGTCTTGGAATGCCTGTTCACAGGCTCCTGCAGTGGAGACTTCTCTCCAGGATAGAGAAGCTCTGTGGAACGTTCTCCAGGAACCAGGCCTCGGAAGTGGGCTCTTCTTAGGAGGGATGCATTTGTTTGACTTAGAAATCAGGCGAGCCTGTGACGCCCCCAGCCCAGAGCTTAGTGTAAATCAGAACCTTGGTGCTAGGTCCGTCAAATGGGCCATCTTTGAGGTATTGACTCTTTGGGACGTAGGATTTGATGAAAGCCTGTCCAAGAGGGAGTAACTGACTACACTTTACTGTCAAACTATTTGGTCACACTGACATACTTGTCGTTTAACAGAAGAGGTAGCCCAGTGATCCACAGGATGGGCAGCCTGGCTGAACCTCTCATTAGTAGCTCTAGTTGATTCCTTTCAAGTTCATGTAATCAATGATTCTAATTGGGGCTCAGCTGGGGAATCCAGAGCTGAGCATGAATTCTGACACCAGGAGCTGGCAGGCAATCATTTATCCTTCTGCTGGGCCTTTTCTTTCTGGAACCAACTTCCTTACATGCCTCTGCCATGGACTCGATGTTTGCAGAACACTGACTGGGTGCTGGGTGCCAGGTGACGGCGCGTGCTCAGACGCTATAACCATGCAATTGCTTCATGAACCTTGTTTACGCCCACTTGACTTTTCCTAGAAAACTCTCTCTAGCTTTGCTTTCTCACTTTTTAAAGCAATTCTAAGTGTTCAAGTCCGAGCAAACAAACCCAATACAGTCACAAGCTGAAGCCTATTGTTTCAATAAGGCTCTGTTCACTTCTGCAAAATATGTTACTTTGCATTTTTAAAAGTAGATTATTTAAACTGTAGCCCTAAGTAAGCTAAAATTGTCAGTCTAATTCTGGCAGACGGAGGGCAGAATCTACACTCTGATTAAGACACTTGGATAAATGAGGCTCCCGTGTGTGCACATGTCTCCCACCCTCATCCATCAAGCACCCAAACTTTTGCAGCTTCAGATGTTCATGTCTACTGCTTTCGAAACACAGAGAGACAGTAGGGAAGAGCAGTATTTTACACCATCTTCATACGAAGCCGTGGTTAAGCTGCAAATCATGAATCAGCCTCAACAATGGATGGTTTCGCCCAGAACAGTACACATTGAATACAGCGTCCAGAAATGATTTTCCAGATTGGTCAGATCTCCAACTTTCCCATTCCACAGTTTTATTACCCAGAGCTGCTGTTTTTAATTCTCAGCATGGAAGTTCCATCTTCTCACCAATGACAGCACAGTCTGCTCAGCAGAGCGCGGTGTCTGCAGGTGGGGGTGCCCTCATGCTGATGCCCAGGCTGCCTCTGCACCACGAGACAAGGAGAATAAGCTGGGGAGACGCTGCTTCAATCCATGAGGTTCGTGTGTGTGTGTGTGTGTGTGTGTGTGTGTGTACAGGTACCTGTAGGTATGCCTGCATTATCCATGTAAATGTGTCTAATGGTTTTCATAAGTTCCTTTCATAAGGACCTAACTCATGACAGCAATCGAGGATTCTTTCACAAAATCAGGTTTCCTGGAACTAACCCGTATGACCTGTGAAGGAGGAATGTTGATTTGTGTCCACACCGAGGGTTAGCCATAACCTGCCCACATCGACAGGACCTGAAAATCTCCCTCCACTGACGGACACCACTGTCCTTCGTGTCGGAAAATTAGCGCTTCTCCAAATTCAGATTCTCGAAGAGATTTGACCCCAAGGAAGAAGCATAAGGGGGAACAAAAAGATTTCTTTCACTTTTTAAAGCGGTTTGCCATTTCTCTGAGGCAAACTCCAGGGCAGTAAGGACTAGAACTAGACTCTTCAGAAGCCTCCTGCTTCTCTCTAGAAAAGAGACAACTTCTGAGAAAGGACTGGCGTTTGAACTCTGGTCTTTCTGAGTCTGACACTAACAGAAAGCTGGATGTAAAAGCAAAGCCATCTGAAATTTATGGCTCCAAAGATGCCACCGCCCGGCACAGAGGGCTTCTGACCTGTCCGTCTCACCAGATTAGAAACACAGTTCTCCCACACGGAAGCAGACGACGGGTTAATCCATCACTTCACAGAGTTGTGTTCCTCCCCGACCCCTGCCCGATGGTCACTAACACAAAGCCTCGGCAGATGCAGGACAAAGCCTGCTTCACCAGCTCGTGTGCAGGGGTCACACCGAGCTTCCAGGTCCCGTGGAGGCCCGTGGCTGGGCCACGTCCACCCCACCACCCCCGGCGTGGCTCAGCACAGGACCTCTCGGGGGGAGCACCTGGGGAAACGCAGACTGAGCTTTCTGGATGAAAGCGGCCAAGCTAAACAAACGAGCACACCACAGACGTTTCAGCAAATTCAGGGATGACCACTCTGAATAACGACTTGACTGAAACGGCACCTAAGGTCTAAGGGGTGCTTGACAGACTTCTCTACACGGAGAGTGAGAGTCAGGCAGCCCGCTGTGCCTGCAGCGCTGCCCAGCCACCTGAGCCCAGGGCCCACAGAGGGTTACCGTTGTCCTCGTCGTCCTCGTCCTCCTCCTCGTCCTCCTCGTCCTCGTCCTCCTCCTCCTCCTCGCGGTCCTCCTCGTCCTCGTCCTCCTCGTCCATCTCCTCCTCGTCCTCGCGGTCCCCGTCCTCGTCCTCCTCCTCATCCTCCCTCTGCTCCTCGTCCTCGTCCGACTCGTCCTCCTCGTCCTCGTCCTCCTCCTTCTCATCTGCGTCCTCCGAGCCGTCGCTATCGTAACACTCGTCCACCGACGAGCTGTCTGCCTTCACCGTGAACGGTTTCCGCTTGGGAGCAGGCTCTTGGGGCTGTTTGTCTTGCGTTTTTCTTTTTTTAGCCAAGGGACAACCGTACACACTGTTAAAAAGACAGAGAGAGAGAAGACCTGAGTTACTGTCGCTGAGGGTTGGGGCTTCGGGAGTCGTGGTTGGAGAGGCTGAGGTTCAGCACAAGTGCAGAGAGGGTGCGTGCACACGGGCTGTCACACGTGTGCAGCACCTGTGCACGGAGCAGCGACACACAGAAACCCAGCGGGCGAGGGTCTCCTCTCTCAGACGTCAGCACCATCCCTGTGATCGCCCGGGGACCCTCGCAGCGTCCCCAACATTACGAAGCACGTGCGCATCACCCCGTAACTGACAACACGAGTTTACTGTCTCTCCAAATACACCCGAGTGCACCCGAGTGTAACACACATTCTGAAAGTGAAAGCCGCTCAGGCATGTCGGATTCTTTTCAACCCCGTGGACTGCAGCCCATGGTGTTCTCCAGGCCAGAATACTGGAGTGGGTAGACTATCCCTCCTCCGGAGGATCTTCCCAACCAAGGATCGAACCCAGGTATCCCGCGTTGCAGGCAGATTCTTTACCAGCTGAGCCACAACGGAAGCCCATGCATTTAGAAATAAGAATTAGTTCTGCACGTTGCATTAATACATATACATTATTGTGAAATATGAAAATATATATGTTGTGGAAAAGCTCTGGATATATTTGGATTTGAATATTCTCAAGATAACACTGTATGTGTAGACAGAATGACCACTTTGAGAACACAGACCATAACATTTATCGATGAGAACAAGTTTCAAAGTCTACAGAGGTTGTCAGCCCTGCCCCGGCACTGCAGACAGCACTCGGCTTATCTAGCATCCAGCACTGATCATGCTGAAATTGCCCAAACTTGGGTGAGACCCTTAGGATAGGCATTCATGACATTTCCTTGGAAAAAAAAATTCTCCAAAGTGCTAAATATAGTCCTTTTCTTCCTGGAAACCCTGTGTGTGTGTCTGTGTGTGTGTGTGTGTGTGTGTATACTACAAGGAATGAGGAGAAGACTTACAGGGAAACTGCTGTGGGTGATTATTCCATGTGTCTAGAATGAGGAGTGTGACCCCCACTAATAGCTGAACACTGTGGCAGGGGATTCCCACAGACCATGATCAGCTTACTTTTGGGCCCAGGAATTCATTCAGTCAGAACCCACCCAGTGCATCATTTTCTTGGCAGCCCCCTCTGTGCTGGCCTGTGCTGGCAGCAGACTCAGAGGTCAAGGGCGAAGATCCACCTTTCAGGTCACTTTTGGTCCGACAGGACTCGGCCCTGGCGGGAATTCTGCTTCAGGAGCTCTGATCACTGTTTGCCATGGTGCACCCAGCACCTGGGGGCAGGGGCACCCGAGGGCAGGGGCACCCGGGGGCAGGGGCACCCGAGGGCAGGGGCACTTATCAAGAGGTTGTCGAGTGACTAGACGGGCCTGGAGGGCCACACACAGGAGACGGGCCTGGAGGGCCACACACAGGAGACGGGCCTGGAGGGCCACACACAGGAGACGGGCCTGGAGGGCCACACACAGGTGCCCGGGGGTGAGCACGGGGATCTGAGAGCTGAGTGGGGTCGGAGCAGCCTGCGGGCTGCTCAGGGACTCGGGGTTGAGTGCAGCAAACAGGAGCTACTGAGTTCTCTCATGTAATCAGCGGCGTGATCACGGCTGCATGTGGGAAGGTGACGCAGGCTCGGTGGGGAGGACATGGTGGGCAGGAGGGATGCGATGGGAGAAGGCAGCAGAGCCTCCCCGTGAGCCCAGTGTGATGGGCCTTCTGCCTTTTGACTGTTCTCATCTCTTAAAAACACAACAGTCAACCCCAGGATAATATTTATTGGAATCAGAGAAGCTGAAGGAAACACATACTGGTCTAGAGAGTGTTGCTAATAGGAAATAAACAGCTATCTGAGATTTCTCTTATGGGAATATTTACATGGATTTGGGGAGAAGCTGTGTCGATAATCTGGGACAAACACTCCATTGCATGAATGGCCACATCCTCTTGGCTTCCATCCCTGACAACTGGTCAGGCCCAGTTTCCATTCCAACCCACGTCTTCCAGATGTGGTCCTGGATTTCAGTGGACTTGTTGATGTATTCACTCTGTGTTTATCTGAATAAGTCAGTGAGTGTAGCAATAAGGAGTCTTGTCCTTCTGGGCTCTGTTGGTGAACTTGTGGCTCACGAGGACTACTGTTACCTCCCCAAATCTCCTCTCTCTTGTCTCTGTCCATCAACAAGTTGTTGGGTGTTGATAGTTTGTTGCTGAACCACGAAAGATGCTGGGATTCTTGGCCTCTGGAGGAGAATTCAATCCAGGACCAGAGATGAGCCTGATCGCTCAGAGCTTTTGTGTAATAAAGTTTTATTAAAGTATAAAAGAGATAGAGAAAGCTTCTGACATAGACATCAGAAGGGGGCAGAGAGATCAAGGCTCGTCTCTGGCCCTGGATTGAACTTTTCTCCTCCGGAGGCCAAGAATCCTGGCATCTTTCATGGTTCAGCAACAATCTTTCAGTGCGTCTGCCCTGCATCAAAGTTACATGCACCCCAGGTGTTCACCGGAACAACCAGCCAACATGCTGTCACCCTCAGGTTCATTCTGATGCAGGCAAATGATGGGAAACCAGCTAACCTTGATGTTACTCAGAATGGCCCACCTCCACTGGGCAATGGGAAGGTCTGCTGATGGTGTGAACCCAGCATGACGGTGTGATCTCCGCACACCGGTGTGAACCCAGAATGATGGTGTGAACCAGCACACTGGTGTGGACCCAGCATGCTGGTGTGAACACAGCACAATGGTGTGATCTCAGTACACCGGTGTGAACCCAGCACGATGGTGTGATCTCAGTATGCCGGTGTGAACCCAGCACACCGGTGTGAAGCCAGCACGCCAGTGTGAACCCAGCACAATGGTGTGATCTCAGTACACTGGTGTGAACCAAGCATGACGGTGTCAACCCAGCACACCAGTGTGAACCCAGCAAGACTGGACTTCTTGCTGGTTCTCCCCTCTGCTACCCCAAACCCGCAGAGGCTCAGACCTGAGATGGTGGGATTGTAAAGTTCAGAGCATGGGAATGAGACTGCCTTCTCTTTTTACCTGGATTGGCTTTATTTCTTTCTCCTGCATTTTGTAAACCATCTGGATTCATTTTTTCCAACTTTCTGGAATTAGTTGGCCTCAAGCTTCCAGTGTCTTCTGCCAGTTTAACATGGTTTGATGCTCAGTTTTTTTTTCTTTATAGCTACTAATGTAAACTATAAATAAAATTATGCTCCACCTACAAACAAAATCAGGCTGTGAGTTCCTGATATCTATTTTAGACATGACAATCAAGCCCCCAGGCCAGATTTTACTTTACTTGTGTCAAACAACTCCTGGATTAAGTGAAAGTGTTAGTCGCTCAGTTGTGTCCAACTTTTGTGACCCATGGACTGTAGCCTGCCAGACTCCTCTGTCCATGGGATTCTTCAGGCAAGAATACTGGAGTGAGTTGCCATTTCCTTCTCCAGGGGATCTTCCCGACCCAGGGATGGAACCTGCATTCTCTGCATTGCAGGCAGCCTTTACTGTCTGAGCCACGAGGGAAGCCCAGACGCTGTGGCTGCATGGGCCAGGATGAAGACCCCTCTGTGATCAGCAGACACCTTCTGATCAACGATACCCAGTGGTCTGAAATATTTCCAAGTGAAGACTTTGGAGGAAACCCTGGGACACGCACAGGGGAGCATGGTGCCTCCTATGCCAGCACGTGGACCCCGTGTCTGCTGAGGGGCGGGGCAGGACAGGACACGCCCAGCTGGGGAAGCACGATGTCTGCTTCTCTCTCACCTGTGGCGGCTGTGGTCCAAGAGCTGGAGAAGCCAGACTGCCTCCCAGCTGCTGCCTCCTCCAAACTCACCTGGGCTCACGTCTGACAATACATACGGTTCTTTCTAAAAAACAACATCCTCCGTGGTCCTGGAATGTCTCAGCAGGACAGAGTAGGCAGGAGAGTCTAAGGGAAAAGTGGCAATCTGGTGCCAAAAGGAAGCCCCAGGTATGAATGCGGCCAGCGCCAGGGCTGACCCTCACCACCCGCGGGCAGGTCTGGGCTCCTCCAGGGCTTGGCGTTCATGTCAGCATCGTGCCCCTCACTTCGGTTTATCAGCATTGCCATCAGCCTCCACCAGGCATCGGCTGCCTTTCCCACAGCTGCTGAGGGAACCTCGGGTGTGAGCGTTACTCGAGGAATGTCGTTGAATGAACAAATAAAGGTTTTCTCCACTTATTAGTAGTGAAAGCACTTACCACATCCTGGCATGATTATGGCTGACTGACACACTGTCTTTCTCCTTTGCAGGACTGAGCCGTCGGCCGGAGGTTAACAGCTTGTTCTATTTTTAGAGCTGCAGTGTCTAATAGAGTAGCCACTAGTCACACATAGCCATTGAAGAAAATTAAAGGAGATTTTGAAATGAACTGCTCAGATGCACTTGTCATATTTCAAGAGTCCAGGAGCCATGGGTGGCTTGTGGCTATGCCAGCTTGGACACAGTAAGTTCTGGGTAAATATCTGCTGAGTGAGAGCCCTGTGGGAAGGACCTGGGCACTGAGTGGGGCTGAGCTTCAGGGGGCGGCTCAGTGTCCTGAGAAGCCGACAGCAGGAAAGCTCAGCCTTCCGGTCTGGTCCCTCGCGGGAACAAAGCAGATAACCATAGCAGAAGCAGACTCGGCAGCTCTGATGGACAGGGCACCACGCGAGAGCTGAGATGCTTCAGCAGGAGGCAGGTCAGGCCTGCAGGCTCTGCCCAGGCTCTGTCTGAGCTGGGAGGCAAGCCGAGGCCTGGGCACTGTCCACAGGGTCCCCAGGACTGCTCCTCATGCCCCTGCACCCCCTCAGTCTGCAGCACACACAGCACCCGGAGGTGACCACAAATGCACCCTGCGTGTCCTCCGCACGGTGCAGACTTCAGAGCGGCAGTAGATGTGATAACTGAGGGTCGTGACAGCACGTGCTGCTGCGTCCGCGAGCTGCGTCCGCGAGCTGCGTGCGAGCAGCTACTGGAAGTCACGGACGGAGGGCTGCAGCCCGAGCCCTGTGAACCCAGGCTTTGACGCTCAGCTACTCTGTGCTTCTGGGCACCTCGTACATCCTGCAGTCGCTGTAGTGTTTGCAGTCCTTTTGATGTTAACTTGATTTAAACCACGTTTAGTCTTTTGTGTAAGGCTGTTCTAGACAATTGGTTACTTGCCACAAGACCTCGCCGTGAACACACATATATAAAATACGGTGTACGACATGCTCTCAAGGCTGGTTTCCATGCTGCTTTTAATGGTATTTTCCCTTGACATTTTCACTTCTCCAGTTTTCATACAAATGGGGACAGGGGCTTTGACACTGAAGAACACACCTGCCGGGTGTGCCCCGTGCCCAGCTCACCCATCACAGCTGCTGGCAGAGACCCAAGGTCTAGGATGAGGTGGATTTTGGAATGATGGACATCCTGTGTAAACATGATTCTGGAGTGCTGGGTTCTGCTGTCAGCCCAGCACTCACAGAACATGTATTCCATGCCTGGTTTCCCAAAATCTTTACACATATGGATCCAGTAAACCCTGCAGTGACCCACGGGGACGGGTGCTCTTTTAATTCCGTTTTCAAGAGACAGATACTCGGGGATATATGCTGAAAATCTCAAGGCTGAGTAACCCCAGACAAGGTATTTGACCCCCTGCCCAGGCACGGTTCACCATGTCTCGGTTTTCCGGTCTCCAAAGAGGGAGACACATGCCCGCCTCTCTTACTGGGGTGTGGCGAGGCCTCATTCACATGGTGACGTTTCTGGGCTCCCCACAGGTTGTGCTGAATAACTAGGCTGAGTGATTCATTTGTGCAGGAGACGTTTTGAGCAGCGCAGAGGGCCCTCATCTCTCAGGACAGGAGTAGACAGAGCTACCCTCCTGGAGAGGATGGGGGTCGGACAGCTTCACAGAGGGCCCTCTATGGAGGGGGCAGGAGAGACAGAGACAGAGAGACAGTGCAGTGCGGCTGCTCAGAGGCACAGAGACGGCCCTGGACACAGAGGCGCCCATCATGCTGGTCAGCGGCTTCCTGGGGGCACTGGGACGAGATCAGGAGAGCGGTGGGCTCACTGAAAACCCTTCCTAAGGCTGCAGTGTGGAGAAGGGGCTGGACTCAGGAGAGAGGACTGGACTCAGGAGAGGGGACTGGACTCAGGAGAGGGGACTGGACTCAGGAGAGGGGATTGGACTCGGGAGAGGAGACTGGACTCAGGAGAGAGGACTGGACTCAGGAGAGGGGACTGGACTCAGGAGAGCGGGCTGGGCTCAGGAGAGCGGGCTGGGCTCAGGGGCGGGCTGGCTTGCATCTTTGGTTTGTGGGGTCACTGTTCAGTGGGATAGAGCTGGCTTCCTCGGGAGGGTGGAGAGAGAAGACAGCTTAGACAGACATCCGGGAACAGGGGTGTCTGAGGCGAGGGAGGGGAGGAGGGTCAGCAGAAGGAGATGCAGAGGACAGGGAACCATCCAAGTGCCCAGGGCTCTGAGGAGGTCTGCGCTGGTCCCCAGCAGTTGCAGTCTGCTGGAGCGGTGGCCGTGGAGAGACCTGCAGCTCTGGACAGCGCTCAGTAGCCTCTGGGAGGCCACCAGAGCAGGAGAAGAGTGACCAGGAGAAGAGTGACCAGGCCAGGACGGGTGTTGTACTGGGACCTGGGTTTTGATGTGGCCTGGAAGGATGGGCCATGTCTACACAGACAGCGAGGGTCCAGCCATCACGCACGTGGAGAGTCTGTGAGCAGCATCGGAGCTGCATCAACACAAAAGTGAGTCTGCTGAGAACACGTGCTTAAGTAACTTGCTCAAGATCACACAGCTATTCAACTTTGGGTAGCTAATTTAATCCCTTTCAGCCTCAACTTTTCCATCTGTAAGACGGGCACAGTAATTACTATTTTAGGCTTTTGGCAGCAAATGATAAATATAAAAAATATATAAGATCCCTTCTGATCGTGTGGAAGGGCCTCTCATTTTGTCATTCTCTCCATCTTCTTGTTGTCTTATGTACAGCTGACATTCCTTTTCACCACTGAATTTTTGAATGGTTATTCCTACATGTCCTTAGAATATATAAAGGCATTTAAGAATACTTCAGAAGTAATTTAATTAACTGAATTATTAAGTGGCTAGCATACCAGATGTCTGTCTGATATCTTTCCAAGAACATATATATTAATAAAACCAATTCAGTTTTGACTACATATTGACATATTTCCTTAATGTTTTTCTTTTATTCTCTGTATACTCTTGTAAGCAAGAGCCAGACTGATTTGAAAAGTATATATATTTTAAGTTAAACGTGACACAAATATTCTGGGAATTTTAAGACGTTCAGTGAAGAATTTTTCAAAATGTTTTCTTGACCCTATTGCTTTAGAGAATTAAAAAAATCTGTTTCTGGAAGGCAGAGATTTGCTTTACTTTTTTATATAATTTTAAATGATGTAGCCTGTTATTAAATATTTATTGCCTTGAATGGCAGCTTAAAGATTCAAATAAAACACAATCACTATGTAATTTATTTTGACTCAAAAAGAACGCTTCCCCAGGGAAAGGCAGCAGCCTGGTGGGTCCCTGGCCCATGGGGGAGGGTGGGTGGAGGCGCCCAGGACCTGGCCCGCTTTTCCCAAAGCCCATTCCAGGAGATGAGGTTATCCGGCTGCTGAGATTGTTTCTCGTATTTTAAACACTTCCTGAAGTTCTTACAGTGCGCTCCCCTTCGTGTTCTTTTCACCTGGGTTAGCTTGTGTATCTCTGCTCTTCCAAAGCCCAAAGGACTGGACTGCAGCAGCCTTGCTGTGAGTGCAGCAGCGCCCCCGCCCTCCCCGCGCCCCGCTCCGTCCTTTCCCCGCCCCCGCCGCCTCCTCCCCCCTGCTCCTCGATCCTCCCTGCTGCCCCGCTCCGTCCTGCCCCCGCCCCTCCCCCCATCCTCCTCACCCCTCCCCCTCCGTCCTCCCCAGCTGCCCCTCCGTCTTCCCCACCCCTCCCCCGTCTGCCCCGCCTCGTCCTCCCCCGCACCTCCCTCGGTCCTCACCCCGCCCCTCCATCCTCATCTACTTCCTCTATTCCTGACCCTTCAAGATCATCTCAATCTGCTTTCTCCTTAAAGTCCTTCCAGGTCAGTCTAGAATTCAGGAGGCTCTGTCTTTGATATTCCATTGTAAATGAATATTCCGTCTGCAAATGAATGGACAAAGGAGATGTGGTGCATATACACAATGGAATATTACTCAGCCGTAAAAATGAATGAATGAAATAATGCCATTTTTGGCAACTTGGATGCAACTAGAGATTATTATACTAAATAAAGCAAGTCAGGCAGAGAAAGACAAATGTCATATGATATCACTTACATGTGGAATCTAAAAAAAGATACAAATGAACTTATTTCCACAACAGAAAGATTCACAGGCATAGGAAACAAACTTCTGGTTACCCAAAGAGAAAGGTGACGGAGAGGGATAAGCAATATACACAGTGCTGTATACAAACAGGTGAACACCCACAGTACAGAACCCGGAACTACATTCAGTGTCGTGTAACCGCCTATCGTGGAAAGAGATAAGAAAAAGAAAAAACACGTAACTGAATCACGTGGCTGTATAGCAGAAATCAAAAGAGCATTGTAAATCAGCTGTACTTCACTTATAAAAAAGACTGATAGGAAGAACCAAGAATCAGGCTATATAAGGATTTATGATTTTGCCAGTGGTGTCTTTGCCCCAGGGACAAATATACAAGCAAATATATGCAAATGCAAAGCTAACGATTTCTTACTCTCCCTTAAATATATACTAGAGTTCTCCTTGAGATGCTCAGGACACAGTACTTTGTCTTTCTAGGGCTGGTAAGAAATTATTCAGTTGTGGAAAAGTGAAAATTCTGGTAGTTGAAGGATGGAGCTGTTTACATGTTCAGCTTGGGATGGAGGGTATGCACGTGAACCTTCCTAGCTCAGATAAATATGACCACTCTTGGGCTCGTATGTAAACACCTGGTAGAAACACAACGAGCTGTTCATCACGTAATATATGCACAAACATGCAGAATATGCACACGCATAAACTCAATCTGGGGAACATCCGTCTCTTACAGAAATTAGGAAGCTTCTTAAATATGCATTTTCTAATCATTTACTGCAAGAGATGGCAAGCCACTCCAGTACTCTTGCCTGGAAAATCCCATGGATGGAGGAGCCTGGTAGGCTGCAGTCCATGGGGTCGCTACGAGTCGGACGCGACTGAGCAACTTCACTTTCACTTTTCACTTTCACGCAATGGAGAAGGAAATGGCAACCCACTCCAGTGTTCTTGCCTGGAGAATCCCAGGGACGGGGGAGCCTGGTGGGCTGCCGTCTGTGGGATCGCACAGAGTCGGACACGACTGACATGACTTAGCAGCAGCAGCAGCACTGCAAGAGAAATGCAAGCTCCTACCCCACATAGATGTTCAGAGCTGTCCTGTGGTCTGTGGTCAGATGCGATCACCCACGCTCAGGGTGCTACAGGCCTAGACTGTAGTTTAATGGGCATCAGGCTACAAATAATGAGCCTTAAAATCTGGTCATCATCAAGAGGATTCAGTATGTTTTCTCCACAAAACGGCCTTGCTTTTAATTTTTTTTGGCAATGGGTAGTTACAAGCGGTTGAGTCTGCACTTTTTCATTGTTGTTGACGGAAGCATCAACTTACAGGGACTTCCCTGGTGGCTCAAATGGTAGAGAATCTGCCTGTGATGCAGAAGACTTGGGTTCGATCTCTGGTCAGGAAGATCACCTGGAGAAGGGCATGGCAACCCACTCCAGGATTCTTGCCTGGAGACTCACATGAACAGACGAGCCTGGAGGGCTGCAGTCCGTGGGGTTGCAAAGAGTTGGACACGACTGAGCGACTAACACCCACATCCCCCCACGCATCAACTTATAACCAGATCCGGTCTGTATGGCTTCCCACTCAGGGTTCGGATGACAGCTCACCTGGACTCAGCTATTTTTACTGCAGTCGTTTTCATTTCTAACAGCCATTGGAAACGTGAGGTCCCGCTGTGAGAACAGGTTCCCTGACTGTGTTTGCCGCATGGCTCTCAGACGCGCCCTGTGTGCAGACGTGACCAGGGCCCAGCGCCCCTGCCGGGCTGGCCCTGGGCACAGGGTTCCACCCTCAAGGACTGGGTCCCGCTGTTCCCAGCTCCACAACCCTCATTCTGAACGAGGATGACGGGGGTGCCCTCGGGGGGCATGCCGAGCCCGGCTCTGACAGAGGCTGTGACCCTCTCGTTAGAGAGGGCGTGGCAGAAGCCGGTGGTGTGGGCAGGGGTCCCACAGGCCATTCTCTGGGAGGCCTGAGTGTGCTCGCGTGCGTGCGTGCGTACGCGTGCGGTCTGCTCCTCTCCCTGACCCTGACGCCAGCTCTAGACGAGGGCGCTTGCTTCTCTGGTTGCTCAGAGGCTGCGTGGCCCAGCCCGCGGATCCTTCAGTGAGGCCCCCACCGAGGACACGGCTCACCTGTCCCTGCGAGAAGGCGCTAACCCGCCTCCCCATGCCTTGCCCCCCGCAGGCCTGTGAGCTGGTCTGACAGCCCGTGGAGGGGCCTGCCCTGCTCGAGGGTAAGAGCTGCCCCGATCTCGTCCTGCGGAAGGTCCGCGAGGGGCCTGGGAGGGGATGCAGCCGTGCCCGACTGCCCCGGGGGGCACCTCCCTGATTGGGAGTCAGACCCCTCAGCTGCTGACGGGTGCAGAGATGCTGTCTGTGTATCCGTCTCCCTGTTCACTGACACCACGCGGACGAGGACTTTCCTTCTCTTCTCTCAGTTTTCTCCAAGAGCACCCACCTCCCCAGCGTCAAGTAGGAAGACGCGTCTTAGTCCCGCAGATGCGGAAGTCCTCCACGCAGGTCTGGACCAGAAGAGCTGGACGTGAAGCCTCCTGCTAACTGTGTGACCTTGGGGGGGTCTCAGCTCCTCGTCTGCAGGGGGAAGAGGCCAGTCCATCCCCCAGGGTCTCCAAGGGCGTTTTCTGGAACCCAAGAGTCGTGCGGCCTCTGCTCCCTGGGGCGCCCCCGCCCATGGAAGGCTTCTGTGGGGAGGGGTCTTGGGGGTGTCAGCCTTATTGCTAAGGCTCCTCATTCTAGAATTCTGTGCTGCTTCCTTTCACGGTGCCTATTGCCATCCGGTTCCTCGTATTTTTTTTAAAAATAGGTGATTCTCATCAATCAAAAGCCATCAGATACTGGAAAGAAATGAATAAGGACTGGTGTAGAGAACGTGGACCCCTTTGGGGGTGTCAGCTTCTCAGCATTTGAAGGACAACGGCTCAAAGGTATCACGTGGCCGTCCTATGGAAAAGCAGCAACCACAGACGGGAAACCGAAGGCCAGAGGCAGATCCCTTCAGGACAGGTCCTTCCACTCCCTGCAGCATGGCCTGGAGCTGACGGCAGCTCCCGCAGGGGACCACCTTCCCCCGCCACCCTGTGCCCCCTTCTCCCCCTGGGGCCAAGGACTCCGACCCTAAGGCTGGTCCAGAGAGGGAAGAGGCAGCCGGCCCCAGCCCCAGCCTCCCCCTGCTTGTCTCGGGAGTAGGACGGTGACGGGGAGCCCAGCCTTGCTGGGGGGGTTTCCCCGAGTTCGGGCTCAGGCCCAGCTCAGCAGGCATGCCACCTCCAGGAGGGTGCCTCCTGAAGGCCCACAGCCCACGGGGGTTTGGTTTCCCTAAAGGGACGCAAGGATGACGAGGAATCCCACCAGGCGCTGCAGGCTGTGCCCCTGCTGAGGGTCCTACTCCCGCAGCTGGTGGAGTCAGCCCTGAAGACAAGCCGTGCAGAGTGGCTGGGCTTCCCTCGGTTTGCACATGGGGCTGGGCCACGGAACCCGGGGTCCGCCAGCCGACTCTGCCCGCCTCGAGGGCGTGATGTAGGGTCCCCGCGGGACCGTCCACCCGGAGGGGCTTGTCCCCCGCCTTCTGCTCTGTAGGAATCCCGCCGCACCACGGATTCATCATGTCTTCAGAAATCAGAAAGAGACGCCATGAGGCGTTCGACCTCCGGCACGTTGGGAGCTTGCGGCGGTTCCGCGCGTGGGTCCCCTGTGAGTCACCACGGTCTCCAGGCTGAGAGACGCGTGGCTGAGGGGGCCTCGGCTTCATTGCTCGAGAAGGACCCTCACAGCGTCTTGTGCCTGTGGCATCTGTAAGTGGCGGGAAGGAAGGGAGACGCTTGCTCCGGCCCTGTCCCCTGCTCAGCGCTTTGGGGCCCCCACGCTGCGGGCTCTCGTGAGTGTCTGTGTGTCCAGGGTTCTCCCAGGACCCCTCCTGCTGCCTCTCTGGGCACATCCTCCCCTGCACCCTACACGTCTGGACGCACGTGTGGGTCGCTGTCACGAGTCACACGCCTTACATCAAAGGGTGGGTGTCCCTGTGTCCCGAGATATCCCTTCTGCTGGATGACTGTGTGTGCCGTGAACACTCGGCAGTTAGACAAACAGAGCATCTTCGATGCGGCCTGGAGTGTCGTATTCTACCTGGCCACAGAGGTGACCCCTGCACACCTACCTCTGTGCAATCCCTTAACTAAGCTGTCATCTCTGCAATACGCAGCAGAGCGAGTCTCCACACCAGATTGAAATCCAGCCTGAGCACTTGCTCGCTCGTTCCTGGTCTGGGGCGTCTTCTACACGCCCACACGTCCGTGCTGTGCAGTGACTGGTAAGCGTCCGTTTGCCTTTTGTGTCATCGGCCTGTGTGCTTAGGGATGGTCACCAAGGGCAGGGCTGAGTCAAATGCAGCCCTCGGGTGGCCCCAGGGCCTCTGCGTGGCCGCAGAAGTGTCTGCTCGCTGCTCCCGGCTCCCAGCACCCCCTCGGTCAGGTGGGGCTACTGATACCCGCTGCCGGAGGGCCAGAGAGACTCGGACGCGCTTGGAGCCCCACCTGGGCTGGAGGAGCCCCGGGCAGTGAAGGTGCTGGGCCCTGATGCCCACCCTGCTGTCCTTGCAGACCTGCATTTTTATCTTGAAATCTAAAGAGGCTTGTCTACGACGTTCAGGCACAGCGTCCCCCTCAGGGGCTCCAACCCTTCCTCACACCCTTGGCTGTGGGTCTGGTGAGGCCTCTGCCCCCAGGCTTGGAATTCGGGGTGGTGGAGTGGGGGCAGGTGGCCATGACAGAGGACACAGCCTCTCACCTTCCGCCTGGCCCTGAGCATCGCCCGGAACCTGTTCCTCACTGAGCTCTGGAGGGTCTCAGCGGAGGCTCAGTCTCAGGGGTGGGAGGATGCTGGAGTCCAGCTCACAAGAGCAAGCTCATTTAAGAGGAGGAAAGCATGGCTTACCTTTCACAACATTCCTTTCCCCAGAATTTTCTAGCAATAGCATTGTTTAAAAAATTCCCAATCTTCTAAAAACTTATCCTTTTACAAAAAAAAAACTTCTTTCTGAATAAGAAGGAAGTGCTTTAAAAACAATGATCTCATATTATTTGCTGAAGGCAACAGGGACACCTCCTCCCCGCTCCTGGAAACACAGACGGGCCGTCTTGCCGGAAACACACTCCTGAAACCGGTCCTGTCCTCACGTCCTTCAAGCTCCTCTCCTCCCTGTGACAGTCCACCCCGAGGAAGGGGCCAGCAGCCACAAAACTATGCAAAGATGCTTATCCCACCTGATCTATAACTCGGAAAAGTTAAAAACAAACACTAGATAGTTTCTGGAGACCAGCTTGGGGCCGTGGACCCCGCCGTTGGCAGGGACGCAGGGCTCCTGGCTCGTCATCCCGCGGCAGGGTCCGCAGCCCCCAGCCCCAGCCTCAGCCAAGACACCGTCCACACATCACCAGCTCTGAAATGTAGCGGCCGGGTACCCACCACAGCCCAGCGCAGACGGTGGAGGGAGCCGTCATCCCTGACCAGAGCCCCACCGCACACCCACGTCTGCTGTATGTGCAGAGCGGCTTCAAAGCCATGGTTATACGTTAGCAATCATCAGGCAAGAAATCAGGCCTAGATGATAATTCCTTTGTTTCATCTTAACCAATACAGATTGTAAATATGAGAGAGTCTCCAAGTCCTTGCCTGAAAATACCTATATTCCTTCTCTTTGAATGCAGAGTTATTTAAAAAGTATACTTAATTTTATCCAGTGTCAAACATCTCCCCTGAAATGCATTACCTGTTTTATTGACAGTTTTAAACACACCAAATCAGTCACACTGTCTTCTGAAATATGTAACAAACGTGGCCAGGGCCAGCGAGGTGCCCACTCGGGCAGACCTGCTGGAGATGAGCAGCACACACATTGTTTTCTCAGGGTGATGGCCAGGAAGCTTGTTTTTCTTTTTTTAATAGAGGATTTACTGTGACAATAAAGGCGAACTGCCACCACAGCCCTGAAGTTTGTGTTTGCACACAGACAGCTCGTCATAAGGCGTCGATCAACGGCGGGTCTGGGAAACCCACTAGCTCCGAATCTTCACTTCATACAGACCAGTCCCTGGAACTCCACCTTTTTGCTTCTCTGCAACCATGCATGCAAGCTATCAAATAAATGGTAAAATAGGTACGTCCTGGCTCCTGATTTATAATATTAGTGACAGAAGGAAGGACGAGCACGCTGTAAAGTTCAGGGATGGGCGATGCCCAGCGATGTCTTATAAGGAATGAAGGGGCTGTGGATGCCCTGGCTCCTGGCTGGGCGGCTGCGTGCACGGAATTCTTCACCCACGCCCAGGCGTGCGCCCTGCTGCACGGCAGTCATACATTAATTAGAGCATAAACAGATACTGCAGTGTTGCCATGCACCCAAGTGGATCTTCATTTTTCACATGCGGGGCCCTACTAATTAAAATCAGCTTTGCAATTAAATGTGGAAAATTGTGTTAAACTTTCAAGCGTGGTTAGAAAAAAATGCAATTATTTTTAGGGTTTTTTTATTTTAATGCAAATACAAATTCTATCCATGTGAAACCAGTAAACGGAAAGTATAGGATCCCTATTTTTCTTTCTTCCTCTGTCTCTTTCTTTCTTTTTTGATTATCCAGGCTCCTCTCAGTTGCACGTCGCCATGCTCCACTGTCTCTCCCGGTGCCTGGCTCCGTTCCAAGGCTTTTAGTGAGAGCTCTCTGTCAAGGCATGAATAATACAGCCCCCAGGCTGCCGGCAGCCTCCAAATGAGGCGTGCGTGTATCAGGAAGGAGCCCTCAGCTCCAGCTCCAGAACAGGCTCCCGTGAAGACAGGCAATTATTCACCCGCGGCTGCCGCCATGGCAGTCACACTGGTGGGTGCAAAGGTATATGAGATGGGAAAAATCTGAAGGAGGAACACGCACCGCAAGCCAGAGAGAATCCAATAATTTTCTAATAGGAAAGAAATCTACCGTTTGGAGCTTTTAATTTTAAAGTTTCAGGATAAATTGATTTGATTCTGAATTTTCTAAATTGGGAAGGATTTAAATGTAATACCAAGGCCATCAACTGGCTTTTGCAAGACTCTACAGCTAGATTTCAGGTCAACTATCTCACCAGAATCCTGTGCTCAACAAACAATAACCTCAGCAAAACAGCTGTGAAGGGCAAATGTGAATAAAATCCATTAAATGTCAGAAGTAAATTCAGAGGGTTCACCAACCAGATCACGTGGAGAATAAATCCACATTAGGGACTCCCTCAGCCCCACACACATTCTCCTTCGTTGGAGACTTATATAAAAATTGCTGTTCAGAAAGAAGTAAGTAAAACCAGTTAATTTCAATGGTCCAGTATGTATCTAACTGCTGAAAGGAAGGCTAAAATTTCGAATTCCTCTACATTGCTTAATATTTATTAATCTGTGATAGATTTTTTTCAGATTTCTTTTTGCTGTAGAACATTTTTAAAGTCTTTATTGAATTTATTACAATGTTGTTTCTGTTTCATGTTCTGGTTTTCTGGTTGAGAGGCACATGGGGTCTTGGTTACCCGAGGAGGGACTGAACCCTCAGCCCCTGCGCTGGAAGGTGACCACCGATCACCAGGGAAGTCCCAATCTGTGATAGATACTAATAAATATCATTCCCATCTCTAATTTTTACTAGGAAATTTTAAAAAGACGTTAAAACAATAAGGCTTCTCTGGTGCCTCAGATGGTAAAGAATCTGCCTGCAATGCAGGAGACTCGGAGTCAATCTCTGGGTCGGGAAGATCCCCTGGAGGAGGGCACGGCAACCCACGCCAGTGTTCTTGCCTAGAGAATTCCAAGGACAGAGGAGCCTGGCGGGCTTCAGTCCATGGGGTTGCACAGAGTCAGGCACGACTGAGCGTCTAACAAATACTTACAGTCGTAGAGGTAGAACAATAAACTAGCCCTGATTTTGACAATGAATTTAGTATCTATTTATTTACCCCTTTGTAACATCAAGTTGCACTGTATCTTTAACACAATATTTTATATCAACTTGGGGACAGAAGATTGTGATTATAAGGCATTAGAATGTTCAATCTCAGTCAAATTTTCAAGAGTAAATTTTGGCAGGAAAGTTTTCACGTCCCACATTCTGGCTATCCTAGTAACAGGTCATATAATTCTCTGGATTATTGAACAACGTCTTTTTCAGGTATTTGAACCATACTAAAACAGTTACAGATGGAGTGGACTGGGGCCTCTTGACCCCACATCTCTATCCATAGGATACCTATCTTCAGGCTTCCCAGGAGGTGCTACTGATCAAGAATCTGCCTGCCAATGCAGGAGACACAAGAGACGCGGGTTTGATCCCTGGGTTTGGAAGATCCCCTGGAGTAGGAAATGGCACCGCTTCAGTACTCTTGCCTGGAGCATCCCGTGGACAGGGGAGCCTGGCAGTCTACAGTCCACGGAGTTGCAAAAGGGTGGGATGGCACGGAGCACGCACACCACCCAGGCCAGGCAGAGACCCCAGCCCCCGAGACGCTCAGGCAGCCGGGGTCCCGCACCAGGCAGCTCTTCCTGCACTTGCGTTCTTGCTGGTTCAGGGCCCCAGTCCTGGGCTGGCTCTGTGTCCTTTTCCCCTCCCTACAGGCAGTCTTCCAGCCAACCAACCCAGAGCCCAGCGACTTCTCAACTCCAGGTTCACGGACTCTTCCTCCACGTCTTTCATTTTCTTCCTGCCACCCAGGCTGTAGGCCTGGAAATGCTCTTTTCACCCATCACCCACAGCTGTTTTAGACGCTTACGGTCACCTGTCTGCCTGCAGAGCAGGAACAAGGTGGTCCCAGGAGGAGAGCAGGGATCCAGAATGCGCCTCTCCCTGAACCTGGGTGTCTAAGAACCAGACTCTGGGAACTTACTTAGATGGTGGAGGGTTAGTTTTGCACCTGCAAAGGCAGCTCTGGGATTGGCCCCCGCATCACGTTTGAGATGCTACCTTCAGCATCTCTCACATAAATACCATTTTCGAAAAGCCGTGTGTACTCAGGGCCGTGGAGTGTGCAGAGTCAGGTGTGCAAGAGATGTAAGACGTGAGTGGAAAGGAAGAGACGGGATTTGCTGTGGACAGAGACTGAGATTGCATTTTGGTTCGTGAAGAATTACTTCTGGCCTTGATTGCAGATTCCATGGTGATTTTGTCATAATTACGTGCTAATAATATAGAGCCTAGAAGAATCGGAGTCATGTGTCTGGATACTAACAATGTTTTGGAAGATAAAGGCTGGTGGTTTTGTCCCTGATCATGTGCATGTGAAAGTGTTAGTCACTCAGTTGTGTCTCTTTACAACCCCCTGTAGCCCGCCAGGCTCCTTTGTCCATGGGATTCTCCAGGCAAGAATACTGGAGTGGGTTGCCATTTCCTTCTCCCAGGGATCTTCCCAACCCAGGGATCGAACCTGGTCTCCTGCATTGCAGGCAGATTCTGTACTGTCTGAGCCACGAGGGACGCTGACCACACGCAGCAGGGCATGAAAATGTTGACTGAGTTGGGGCCCTTGTGGTCAGTGTGCAGGGATCCAGAGATGGGCCTCAGGTCCAGGAGGGCGGCCCGGAGGAGGAAGGGGTGTGGCGCCTGCGTCGGACGCAGGGCCTGGCACTGCTCCTCCTCTCTCACCCTGACTGCTCGGCGACTCGGCACCACGTGGGGTGCTACGCCCAAGCCCCTGAGGTGCCTGGAGTTTCTGGTAAAACTGTGTTTTCCTTTCCCTTATGTGTTCCCCAGTTTCTCTCTCTGACTCAGCCTTTGTGCAGTTGTGTGTATGCTTATCAGGCAGCTCAAACTGTGAATGACTGACACAAACAAATGCCCTGAGTCGATTATCTGTAGTTCAAGGATACGGCTTTTGGATAAGGCAGAACATCCAATAAAATGATATTAGAAGTTTAAGTCCCACCCCTTCGTTCTTAACCAAGACTGTAAATCGTGAATTCCCTGAGAATTCAGACTGTTGATGAACTTCACAAGCATCACCCAGCGGTTGGTCCTCCTCTGCCCTCTATTTCTGGTTTCTTAGGAACCCACAGCTCTGCCTTCCTTACCAAGGGAAAACGTCACCCATCTCAGCATCCACAGGAAACCAAATCCCCACTGAAGTGGCAAGACCATGGCTCAGGGCCACGGCCTCCACCCAGGGCCACGGCCACCAACTGAGGCCACCTCCCAGGGCCACGGCTACCAACTGGGGCTACGACCACCGCCCAGGGCCACAGCCACCACCCAGGGACATGACCACCACCCAGGGACACGGCCTTCACCCAGGGCCATGGCCACCTCCCAGGGCCACAGCCACCAACTGGGGCTACGACCACCACCCAGGGCCACAGCCACCACTCAGGGACATGACCACCGCCCAGGGCCATGGCCTTCGCCCAGGGCCACAGACACTGCCCGGGGACACGGGCACTGACTGGGGCTATGACCTCTGCCCACGGCCACAGCCACCACCCAGGGCCATGACCACTGCCCAGGGCCACCACCGCCGCCATGCAGGCCCTCCAAAGCGGTGAAATGGCGCACTGAAACTCTGACCAGTATCTGATTCTCTTAGGAATTATGCTAAAATAAAGATTACCTGGTAGACTTCATTTTACTACCTGAAATCAAATTTCCAAAAAATTTTATTTTTTACATTGTTGATTCCCTTCACCTGCCTCAATTTTTACATGTTCAAATAGCTAGATATCAATCTACTAAAAGAATGTCTTTTATACTCAGCTACAAACTGACATGATGAGTGAGTACAATGAAACTGTAGCCTTAACAGGAGTACATTCATTGAAAAGTGCATCAGTAAAACCTGAGTGCTGGCCGCTCAGTCGTGTCCGACTCTCTGTGACCCCGTGGACTGTAGCCCACCAGGCTCCTCTGTCCATGGAATTCTCCAGGCAAGAACACTGGAGAGGGTTGCCATTTCCTTCTCCAAGTAAAAACCTGAAATGATGGGCAATTTCATCAAGACCCAAACTGAGGCCGCCGCACTGGTCTTATCTGATGATGTCTCAGGTGCGCCGAGCCTCAGCAGGGGGCAAGGTGACACCTGTGTTGGGGGTGCAGGCATTTACGTGCATGAGAGCAGCTGTCACAGCGCAGAAACTGTCTTTTCAAAATGAAAGAGACAAAGCCAGATATAATTGAAATCTCACAAATTTGAAATAGCTACAGTCAGAAGATGTTGATGTGTACAAGAATCTTACCTACTACAAGGACCACCTTTTCAGTCTGAGAAATTCAAATGTCACCTCTTAGTTTAAAATTACTGATAATATATAGCCATTGACAAACAGAACATAGAAAGCCTTACTTGACACCTCAGTGAGACTCCTGGGAGAGAATCTTACCTCTGACATGGCATTCTGAATGGTAATCAGCTTTACATAACAAAGTCTGTGGGCTTCACAGGTGGCCTTAGTGGTAAAGAACTTGCCTGCCAGTGAAGGTAGATGTCAGAGACTCGGGTTTGATCCCTGGGTTGGGAAGATCCCCTGGAGGAGGAAATGGCAACCCACTCCAGTTTCCTTGCCTGCAGAATCCCATGGACAGCGGAGCCTGCTGGGCTCCAGTCCATGGGGGCGCGGAGGGTTGGACATCACTGAGTGACTCAGCAGGCACGCAACAAAGTCCGAAACTTTCTTGTTTTAAAACCAAGGAAACTGAAGCCCGTACAGGTGGCGCTACTGGTAGAGAATCTGCTGCCGATGCAGGAGAGGCAAGAGACGAGCATGTGATCCCTGGGTGGAGAAGATCCCTCAGAAGAGGAAATGGCACCCCACTCCAGTACTCTTGCCTGGAGAATCCTAGGGACGGAGGAGCCTGGCGGGCTACAGTTCACGGGGTCACAAGCAGTCGGACAGGACTGAGTGACTAAGGACATACAGAAGTTAAATAATTCACCCAAAGCCCCGGGTCACTAGTGGCAAAGGGAAGACTGTGTTCTGGGACCCGCAATACGCCTCCTGATTCACTATTTACTTTCCCACTAGTAAAATAGTGGGAATTCCAATAACTGTATACATCATGACTCATGGTGAAAATAACGCCATTTTAAATTTAAAAATTAAAATTATTTTTGTTTTAAAAATTTCCAGTTTGGCTGCTTCTGTGAATATTCTCTAAAATTTCATCTACTTCGTTCCTGCACAATTCAGGGCATTCTGCACTCTCATCAGCATTGAGTCTCAGAGGAGGGTGGAGCCTGGCTGTCTTCAGTTGGCCCAGCCTCAGCCTAAGCACCATTTTCTATACAGGAAGAGGACCCCGGGGAGGTTGTACACACAGCCCGAATCCCACAGGACTCATCATGGGGTCCACAATCATGGGGTGCATTGTGGGTAGAAATACAAAGGCCTGAGTCAATTCTTCGGAGAAGGCAGTGGCACCCCACTCCAGCACTCTTGCCTGGAAAATCCCATGGGTGGAGGAGCCTGGTAGGCTGCAGTCCATGGGGTCGCTAGGAGTCGGACACGACTGAGCGACTTCACTTTCTCTTTTCACTTTCATGCATTGGAGAAGGAAATGGCACCCCACTCCAGCACTCTTGCCTGGAGAACCCCAGGGACGGGGGAGCCTGGCGGGCTGCCGTCTCTGGGGTCGCACAGAGTCGGACACGACTGAAGCGACTTAGCATAGCATAGTCAATTCTTTGGGAAATTCACGAGTATTCCTGCGAAAGTGTGGTTATGACACCTAATTAAAACTAGCTGACATCTAATTAAAACTTTTTAGCCAAATTTAATCATCCCTTCTAGCAGCAATATAATCAAGTTTATCGATTAATCATGAGACGACTGGGCTTCCCAGGTGGAGCTAGTGGTAAAAACTCGCCCAATACAGGGGATGCCGGAGACCTGGGTTCGATCCCCGGGTCGGGAAGTTTCCATGGAGAACATGGCAACCCACTCCAGTATTGCTGCCTGGAGAATCCCAGTTGGCTAACTTGTTTTTCTCCATCGTAAACATAAACCAGTCAGGTTTTAAAAACAGGACTTTACAAAAGAATTTACATATATACTTCATCAAATAGCAAATACTTGAAATAAACCATGTATTTAAATCGGATAATTCGATAATTTTGCACAGTAAGATAATAATATAATACATTAAATATAATAATTTAAGTCACAAAATTCTCTTAACCATGGCTAGCTGTTCCCCCAGTCTGAAACCGTTTCATCGTGGGTGCCCATTAAAATTCCCTGCCTCCCTAAATGCTAGCATGGGGGATTTTGGAGTAATTTGTAATTTTCCCTTGATTTTGCTGAAGGACAATCATCATAATTGCTTGATTTCACCGGTAAATTAGCGCTCAGCTGAAAAGGAAATAGTGAGCGAGGCCGCGAGGACTGTCGCCTGGGGGCTGGAGCACCTGCTGCAGCACCTGGGCCCGCGTACCCAGGCCCGGCCCCGAAGGCTGCTTGGCCGGACGACAGCTCTCAGCCTGGGTCTGGGAGTCCGCCACAGGTGAGCCCTGGCGGGTGCACGCTTCTGACGCACCGGGGCCGCGACCTTCCGCACAAAGGGGAAGCTGCCTCCTACCACAGGGCCGGGGGCCCACGAGACGAGAACCTTCCGGCCGACCTGCCCCTGCCCTGCAGCCTTGGCGTGAAGCCTTGCCGCCACAAGCCCCTCCCTGCTCCATGCTCCCGGTGTCCCCTCATCGTCTGTGCCGCAGGCCTGAAATCTGGGCTGACGGGCAACATCACCTGAGCCCTGGAGCCCCTGAGCCCCTGGAGCCTGGCCCGGCCTGGCCGCTCCGGCCCAGACCGTCCCCCGCAGCCGCCTGGGGCCTGGCCTTCCTCCCCCGGACCGGTCGAGCTTCCCGCTGAAAGACCAGGAAGGCCGTCCTTCGCGCCACCACCCGAGGGTCACCATCCTGAGCTACAGAAGGAGAAAGCGGGACCAGACACCCCGGCCGCCGCGAACCGGGGGCGGGCCGCGCGGACCCCGCCTGTCCCCCGCGGGTGGGCAAACGCTGCCCCAGGCGGCGTCGGAGCGACTCCAAGAGCCCCAGGTCCGGGGGACAGGGGAGCCTCGCCAAGGCGGCGCCCGCGACTCGCGCGGCTCCGCGCCGAGACCGCGGCCTTACCTCCTGTGTCGCGCGTACTTTCCGCTGACGTGGCCGCTGCCGTCACAGCCGGGGGTGGGACAGCTGCAAGAGGAACGGACGGGTCACTCAGGTGCCCCCTGGATGGCGGGCCGGGGGCGGGGGTGCGGACTCACAGGGAAGGCCGGACACTGGGGGGCGGGGGCAGGCCCGGGCCCCGGGGAGCGCGGAAGCCCGCTCTCTATCAAGGGGTGCGTTCTCTGAACCGCCGCTGGGCACACGTGCGGACCACTGACCTGAACAGCTCCTGGATGGCCGGCTCCACGGGAACTGCAGAGAGAGGAAAAGAGACGCTCATTTCTCTTCCATCGCTAGACCCCCCTCCGCCGCTACTCCACCCCACCTGCCACAGACAACCCCCCAGAGGCCCAGATGGAGGGCTTCTGCAGGACGGAGGTGACCCCAGCAGGGCGCCGGGGGCCGGGAGGCACGGACGTACCTCGGACCCCTTTGGATCGCGTGCGATGCCGCTTCTCCTCGGCGTCCACCTCCATCTGCAGGGAGAGAAGGCGGTCAGCGTGCTCCCCTGCTGGGGTCTTAGGGACAGTGTCCCTCTGTGAAGGGGGGGTCGGCCGCTGGGGAAGGGCCAGGCAGTCTACCCGCGATGTTTAAAAATAACAAGCAAGACCTTGGTCCTGCAGGGGCCCTGCAGGGGAAGACTTTGATGAGGACACATGCGGGTCAGTCAACCTGAGTTGCACTTGTACGGAGAATACAATAGACAGCGGTGAGGTTTGCAGGAAGGAAAAACATCCACATATAATGTCCGCCATCTCCTTGTAGCTGAAGTGTTTAACCTGGTCAGGGACCTATGTGGGAAGCAGGGGGTGTCAGAAGGACATGCTTTCTCCTGGCGGCTACTCTCACTGTGGTCTAGCCCTGGGGGCGATTGGCGGCCACCTTGGTCTGAACCATTAGGGTGCTTTCCAGGGTCATGGCCCCTCCTGGTGGTCATGGCAGGACTTACACTTGGAGGTCGCAGAGTGTCTCCATCTACTACCTTGCACAATCCTCACACAATTCTGTAAGGGTGGCATCTATATTCTGCTCCCTTTACCCGGGACTTGCCCAAGATCATCCGTGTGGCAGCTTTGGTGCAGGGCCCCGAAAACCGCCACTGTCTACACTTCCTCCTTGAGTTAAAAGCACACTGCTGGACGGGTGAATGCAAGTAATTTAAACACAGCAAAACCGCTCATTGCAGAACTCCACTCAGCACATCAGAAGGGTCAACAAGAGAAGAGCAGTAAAGATGACAGCTCCTCTCACCAGATCCCACTCTGGCCTGGGTCAATTGTCACCCTGTCCAGCAGGAGATGGGGCTTCAATCTCTGGGTCGGGAAGATCCTCTGGAGAAGGGCATGGCAACCCACTCCAGTATCCTTGCCTGGAAAATCCCATAGACAAGAGGAGTCTGGCGGGCTACAGTCCATGGAGTCGCAAAGAGTTGGACACGACCAAAGTGACTGAGCACACACAGCCAGTGTGGCCAGAGCTGTATTCTAGGTGGGAGAGACATGGCAAAATCACGTGTGCAGGGGGGTGGGGGGGAAGGACGGGAGTCTGGGATTAGCAGATGCAAACTGTCGCGCTAACGGAGGCACAGACAGACAGCAAGGTCCTACTGGGTAGCACAGGAGACTGTTCAGTATCCTGCGATAAACCATAATGGAAGCAGTGTGAAAAACAGTCTGTTATCTATTTATCTGTGTCTATAACCGACTCATTTTGCTCTACAGCAGAAATTAATTGGGCTTCCCTCATAGCTCAGTAGGTAAAGAATCTGCCTGCAATGCAGGAGAATCGGGTTTGATTCCCGGGTAGGGAAGATCCCCTGGAGGAGGAAATGGCAACCCACTCCAGTATTCTTGCCTGGAGAATCCCATGGACAGAGGAGCCTGGTGGGCTACAGTCCATGGGGTTGCAAGAGTCGGACATGACTTAGTGACTAAACCACCACCAACAGAAATTAATACAAGAATTAATACAGGAAATTAATACAAGTAACTCAGCTGTACTCTAACAAAATTTTTTAAAAATTAAAATAAAAAAGAGATACCATGGATGCAGAGTTCACCTCCTCCACAATTTATGACAAGAAACATCAGAATCTGGGAGAAGACTAGTTAGATTCCTGTGACTCTGCTAGCTGATGTTACAGAAAGACCCGGTGGACCTGCTGCTGGAGCAAAGCTTCAGCACGTCGAGACTCTGCAGAGAATCCCTGGAGAACGGGCATCTCTGGCTTGAGCCTTCATATCAACCGACCAACAAATACCTACTCATCACTCTGTGTGCAGAGTAGTAAAAATACATATAATAAAAAGCACAAGCTCATTTAGTGTTTGAAATGTGTGCTGAGCTTTAAGGGAAAACGTCAGGATTCAGGTTAAAAAAAGGGCTGGGGCAGATGTTTCGGGCGAGGGAACAGGATGTGCAAAGGCCTTGGGCAGCTCAGGGGACCTGGGCGCTTGGGTTACTGGGGGTGTGGACCTCAGAGCCTCAGAGGGGCACGGCCAGTCACGCGTGGAGGCGGAGACTCCCCCTTGTCATTTCCTCCTGCTGTACCTGAAATAAGCCTGGGCATCACCTGGGCTGGGGACTTGGCACCACAGGGTGTGGAGGCCATCGCTCTGTGAGATGGAGTCGAAAACCCTGGCTCACTTGCCGGTTGCCTAAGAACTGTTCTACGTTTTACATTTAGGTTTTAATCCTTCTTCGTATATATTGGGGACAAACTTATTTTCTTCTAGGTGGATAGTTAAGCCTGCAACTAACCCCTCAATTAATGAATACCAGCCCCCACTAACATGCGTCTCTTTTTGTGGGAAGGCTCCACCCCAGCTGGTCCCTCTGTGGACACTCTGTTTATTCCAGGGCCAGCCCTGGTTGAGCTCCCGGCCCTGTAGTGTGTTGTGCTCTCTGAGAAATAAGCCTCCATTAACACTGGGATAAACATATATGCAGAACTATATATAAAGTGGATAACCCACAAGGACCTACTACATACCACAGAGAACTGAATTCCATATAAGGAACAGAATCTGAAACAGAACACGTGCAGATTTACGTACGACTGAGTAACTTTTCTGTACACTCCTAGCACAACATTGTAAATTAACTATGAAACTGTTAATCGCTCAGTCACGTCTGACTCCTTGTGACCCCACAGACAGTGTACCCCCAGGCCCCTCTGTGCATGGGATTCTCCAGGCAAGAGTACTGGGGTGGGTAGCCATTCCCTTCTCCAGGGGATCTTCCCGACCCAGGGATTGAACTTGAATCTCCTGCATTGCAGGCAGATTCTTTACTGTCTGAGCCACCAGGGAAGCCCCAACTATATTTCAGTTCAAATAATATATATATATATATATGTGTGTGTGTGTGTGTGTGTATAAATATATCTATTTGTATAAATACTTCATACATTCTTGTAAAAGAATAAACCTCCTCTCTGAAGGTTGCAGGAGATAACTTGTAGACCACGCCTAACGAAGCACTGGGGGAGTCTCTCCCCCTTCAGCCAGTGGGGCCGCCAACTGACATCGTGAGACAGAGGCACACTCCCCTCTCACACAAGTTTCAATGTTCAGAAACTCCCAGAGAGGCTCAGGTTCAGCCAGGTGCGCACAATTCAGGGCATGAGGTGTGCAGGGGTCTGCACTGCCCAGGTTTACACCAGGAGTACAGGCGAGGCCCCTGCCCCGTGCCCACCCCGCTGATGGTCACCTGGCCTTTTCCATCGGAAGTTCAGGCAAGCTGTGCTTTGAATTTGCCCTTCAGGTGGGGCTGAGACCTGAGCTGTAGGAGCTTTGCTGGTGACACAGGAGTGGCAGTATGCAGGCTTCTGACCTATGTATGGGCTCTGGACTCCCCTGGGCCTGGGGAAGGGGCAACCGGGTACCACCGCGTGGGTTTCTGATTCTCTCTGTAGTGAATCATGCTTAGAAAAATCACCATGAAGGAACTATTTCAGCATACATTTAAAAAAAATTTAAGCCCAATGTTTATTTTAAAAATAAAGAGAGTGTTTTGGGGGAGCTTTAAATGGTTTTATACTTAAAGCCTAGAATGTAAGAAATTTGCTGTTGAACCAATGAAAGCCATAGAACGACTCAGTGAATTGTGTTGTAAATTGTTAACTTTACATCCGGAGCAGGACTTATTTTATTCTTTGATCCCCGTGGTAAAAGATGCACTGGTCAGGCTGAGCTGTACTGAAGATAACAATATTAACTGCACCAAAAAGCTGCACATTCATGGATTCCATCAAGCTTTGGAGGCTGAGCAACTTCCAGGCCACAACCGTGTCCCCAGGAGGGGCTGGAAGTGGGGTCCAAGAGCATGAAGACCACTGTCCTCCTAACCCGCATTCCCCACCGTCACGCTCTCCCTCTGCACAGACGGGGAGGAGGAACCCTGGGGCTTCGGTCTCCGCGGTGGGCAGCTCAGACTTGACCCAGAGCCTGAGCTCCCAGCTCCCTCCTCCACTCCCTGGCCACTCACAAGCAGAAGCCGCTTTGTCATCAGCCATTAGCCGGCCCTGCCTCTCACCCACTGCCCCCAACCTGCGGCCACTCACTGCTCCAGTATCATCAGGCGGGGAGGAGGCAGCAGGCAGCGGCGGGACCTGTGTGGCAGTGGGATAGTCAGGGAAGGTGTAATGCAGAGAAACGAGGCGCTTCTGGCACCACCAAGCTTGCAGATCAAGCTGAGTAGAGCCGTTCCTGCCAGCTGCCCTGTCCCCAGTCTCCGTCTCCTAGGTAACTGAGACCCAGCTCCACGCACAGCTTCACATGATGGGAGCTGCTTCCTCATCTCAATGCAGACTCTGGGAAGTTTGGGTTCATAAGAAATCTACCAGGAAAGATCAGGGAGAATCAGAGATGATGGATGTAGGCATCCTTGAGTAGCTGCTGGGGGAGCTGGGTTACCTTGCAGGAAGTCTTCTCTCCCAGGAATGGAGGCAGCGTGACTCCGTGGGCAGGACACAGGCCCACAGTCAGGTCTCTCTGCTCTGGTCCGGGTTCTCCCCAGCCTGCAACTGTGGCGAAGTCACTTAATTTCTCTGTGCCTCGATTTCTCCATCTACAAAACAGGGACCACATGGTAAACACCTAGTGACTTCATGACGACACCAGGAGGACACGTGGATAGAGAGCGTGCCCTCTGCAGTCACCACGGACCCTCCAGCTTGCCCGAGGGACCGTGTCTGCTGTCCTATCGATGGACAATGATCCCTGAGAGAAGTGTCCTTCTGGACTTGGGGCTCCTGCTCAGACTCCGAGAAAGGGTCTCCCTTGGGTTGTCTGGGAAGACTTGTTCCCTGCTAGCCGAGTCATTCGTGCAGGCTGGGGACATTCGCCAACTGAGAAGGTTCTAGAACTCCTGGTCCGGGGGACGAGTGCTGAGCCCTCCAGACCTCCTTACTGGATTCTCCTCTCCACGTCTGGGGCAGGAGCAGGCCCCGGCACACAGCAAAGTCATTCCAAACCAGAATCTGAGGGTGACCCTGTTTATTTAGTCTGTGACTTCTCCAGGGGGCTCAGGGGCTATCAGACACGGCTGGTCTCTGTGACGTCTGTGGAGCCAGGGGACTCTGGTCAACACCACTTTCTTGTCCATTACATCATTTACCTGTCAACCAAATGACCCTAACTTTCGGAGTGAAGAAACCCACATTCAGAGGTTGAGACTCTTTTTTCAAAGCTCCATAGTTAGCTGTTGGGAGAGCCATGGAGAATCTGCGCACTCTTGCTTGAAGGTCTAGGGCTGTCCCAGGGCTGCCGGGTGTTCACACCATCCCCCTCCCCACACCAGGCAGGACTGTCCCAGGGCTGCTGGGTGTTCACACTGCTCCCTCTCTGCCCCCCACCATGGGAAGAACTGAGACCAGGAGCAAGGAATCTGAGTCCTGGGGTCCCAGATGAGCCTTTGGGTGGTGACTTTCACCCAAAAATGTTTCACCCCAACAGGTGCCGTGGACACTCCCTCATACTGGTTTGCCATTCTAAAGGGCCCACTGCCGCTCACTCCTGTTTTATAGGAACTGAAAACCTCTCAGCACACTAACCCATTTGTCATAGACAACAGCAAAATGCTCAAGTGGGACATCAACTGGCTTTGTAATTCCTGTTTTGAACAACAGGCAACTAGGTAGTTGAGTCAAATAAGAAAGAGTCAGAGGCTTTTGGGTCACTGTCCTTGGAACTCAGCCATCCTTCCTGTTACCTGGGAGCCCATTGCCCTGTCTGCCTCTGTTGACCTTAGAGCTGAGCTGTAAATCCTTCCCTTTTACACTTAATCTTCCCAAGGCCTGATTTCATCACACAGACAAGGACTGAGTCTGCACCTGTGTGTCTTGCAAGGACACAAACCGCAGAGGACTTAAACTCATAAATTCCCAGAAAGAGAAAGGAATTACACCAGATTTGTCTTCCTTCTTTTCGACTTTGCCATTTAGAACAAAAGAACATCCCCCCACCTCCTCCTCGGAATACCTTTCCCCAAACTCTTCCTGCTTCATCTGTCCCAGGGCTCAGCACTCGGGTCCCCAAGACTCCGGAGCAGCCAAATCGCCCGTCTTTGTCTTGGGTGCTGCACCCAGGGCTGGTTAAAACGGCTTTGTTGATAGAGAAAAGAAAAAGGAAGCGAGAGAAGGCAAAAGGAAGATAGTGCTCCTGTGCACTGGTGCAGGATGAATCCTAAATCTAACCGGGCAGATTATGTTATACAAGTGACCAGTAAAATGTTTAATGGTTAAAAGATTTGAAGTCAGATGGACTTGGCTCACAAAAGCACTACCACTTACTTCCTCATAATCTGAGCTCGTTGTTCATAAGCATAAATCTCCTGGAATTTTTCAATCTCTAAATTAGATAATATACAAGAAGGATCTAGCTAACCATAAAGGCTCAGTGAATGGTAGCAAATTTACATAGTATCACTGTATATATATTTACTAATATGCCTACATAACATCTCTGAGTTCCACTTTCTCATTTACAGCCACGGTGATGTAAATAGCTCCTAAATGGGGATGTCTTTAATTAACTAGCATTTCTAGGGGGGTCACTCGCCTGCACTCTGCTAGACTTGAGTGATTCAGTATAAAACAAGATAGAAACGACATTGCTATGTGAGTGTATGGGAACAACAGAAGAAAGAACAATGAAGAGTTAGATCAGCACAGTGGTACCTATAATATGCAAAAACTAGTTTATTTGGGGTGTAAAGAAAAAGAGAGGATGAAAGAACTGAAAAAAAAATCCCCCAAAACTTTAAAACAGTAGGTTTGGGTAAAATAGAAATTCCATACCTATCACTACAATAGGTACTGGTAACACCAGTGATTGAGAAAACAGAATATAATCCACTGAAGGGTTCCCTGGTGGCCTCAGATGGTAAAGAATACACCTTCAACACAGAGATATGGGTTCGATCCCTGAATTGGGACAATCCCCTTGAGGAGGGAATAGCTACCCACTCCAGTATTCTGGCCTGGAGAATCCTATGGATGGAGAAGCCTGGCAGGATACAGTCCATAAGGTCACAGAGTCAGACACAACCAATCAAGTAATACTTTCACTTTTCAAATCTACTAAAACACAGATTAAAACAAGTTAGTACATGGACAACACTCAGTTTTGATACTATGAAATATGCGGATGTTGGCCTTTCTAAAATAAATTGTTTTCTAAAACTGTAGCTATAAGAACACTTTACAAGCAGCAGATATTCAACTCAGTGTGAGTAACATTATCAAGAAATACGCATATAAATAGCTCATGATATTTAAAAATTAAACAATTAAGTTATATATGAACAAGTGACAAGCAAACTTAATTATGGATCAACTCCTATTCTCAGCGTAAATTATACCGGGTTTGAGATTCTGGTTTGCTCCAGTTGTCACATAAACCCGTGGCACACCTGCGGGCATATGCTCTGGAAACCAGAGTCGCGCTGCAGAGGACGTAGGAGAGCAGAGGCCACGAGGCCAGGGAGCCCCTGGAGGGCGCATGATGATGTCATTAAACTAGGAGGCGGCTCCCTGTGGCCAGACCCGAGTCTCTGCTGCAGGAAGACAGAGGTTCCCTCCCAGGGACAGGCTGAGTTCCACCCACACCCACCCCTGCAGCCACGGCTGGGTCAGGTGTCCTGCCCAGGTGCCGCCAGGATTCAGAACCGAACCGATTCCCTCTTTGTGGAAGCCGAGCTTGTTTTTTTTTTCTTTAACATTAAAAGTCAACGGCATCGCTTTTTGGTCTTCTCCCTAAGATCAAGCGTAAAAGTCAGTGGCAGACATTTTCTCTGGGACATTTATTTAGGAAATCAGAGTCTCAGAGTGATTATTATTATTTTTTGCTTTTGAAAATCACACATCACACGTGTCTGCACCAAGCGTGTGCAAGGAGGAGACGCAGCTCCCAGGGGGCTCTCAAGGCATCGCTTGCCCCTCGCCCTCGGGACACCAGGGCGGGGCGAGGGCAGCTCCCTGGGTTTCTGCTCCATCTCGTTGCCAGCAGCGCGGGCATTCTGCCCTCGCCCTCACCCTCTCCCTAACTCCGGGCATGCGGGTCACTGAGGAAACGTATTCTCCGCTCCTGCTGCTCAGCACTCGGTGCACACACGACATGAAACCTGCTGGTTGCTGAGAAAGTGCTTCTTCCTTCCTTTTTAACTTCTCCTTTATTGTCTTTACTGTGTGTGCGTGTGTTTTGAATGTCTACTAAATGCATTTGAATTGTCCTATGTATCGTCCTGGCAGGGCTTTCCCAGTAGCCCAGCAGTAAAGAATTCACCTGCAAGCAGGAGACCCAGGTTCGATCCCTGGGTCGGAAAGATCCCCTGGAGAAGGGCCTGGCAACCCCCTCCAGTATTCTAGCCTGGAGAATCCCATGGACAGAGGAGCCTGGAGGGCTACAGTCCATGGGGTCACAAAGAAATGGACAGGACTGAAGCGACTTAGCACGTAGCACTCACGCATCCTGCTGATAAGTAGATCTTATTATGCTTGGCTTTTTCATTTTCTTTTTTTTTTCATTCTTTATCTTTCTTCTCCATCTTTCAGAAAGTTTTTCCAAATATATCTTTCAGTTCTTCAACTGCATTTTAAAATTTCAAGAGTCCTATTTTATATGCCCAAATTGGCTTTGTCTCAGTTACATGTTTGCATTTATTTTGGTGATTGTTTGTCTTCGCAAGAGGACCATCTCTCTCCTCAGACGCAGTCCCTGTCCCCTCTGGGTGAAGCAAGGGCAGTCCCACCGCTAGGTGGCTCAGGGGTCCTCACTGTGCTCCCCCAGCATCTCGTGATCCTTTTTACCCCAGAACTTACATCATACATTCACTCATCTCATTCATGTCTTCTCCTTTGTGGCTTTTCTTATTTCTGACAAAAAATACATTACCACTTAGTAGTGTAACAGCTTGCTTTCTCATCTGTTTGAAGTGGTGCAGAACCCTCCTTTCACATTTTGGACATTTATAGGAAACAGTGCACCGAGGACATTTAACGCCCCTGCTTCTCAACAGTCCTCTGAAGGAGCATCTTCAGTCCCTTCTGCCGAGGAAGCTCCACCAGACAAGGTCGGAGCAGCCCCGTGGGGACCCCAGCATCAGTGTGGTCACTGAAGTCCGACCAGGCCGGACGAGAGGAGGAATTACAAAATGGCCACAAGGCTGGTGACATGGACGCACCGCACATCCTTCCAGGATACCAACTGAGAAAGAAGCGTTCGCACTTACTGTGGTTCAGCTGGAGCCTGGTGAGGATTAAGTGACTTGATCCTTCAGAAACAAGATGTGGGGAGCGTGTCCCATCAGGCGTCTGTCGAGTGCTGGGGACAGCAAGGACAGAGCCAGGCAGCATCACTGCTCAGGGGACCCTGGCGGGACAGACCGTCAGTCCCTGGGTGGCGGGATGTTGGAGCGGGGAGAGGGCTGGGGAGATGGCTGGGGAAGGAGAGTGAGGGGCAGGGGAGGGCACAGCCCTTGGGGAGGTCCCCTGGGAACCTCGGACGGACCAGGGGACTCCCCCTCCTGCCTCTCAATGAGCAGCCAGGTTACCTCGGGTTAGGGCAGCCCCTACCTGTCTTGGTGTGGATTTCAGGAGGCAGATGGCAATTACGCAGCATCTACCTGCTTAAATGATCTGAAGGGGGTGGTGATAAAGAGTCCACAGGCCCCCAGCAGGGCGGCGGGGGTGGGCTTTGAGGAGCCTGACCCTGCCCCTGTCCCTTTGAGGAGCGGGCTGAGCCGAGTCCATGTCCCAGGAGTAAGACCAGCAGCTGCTGTTCGGCTCCGAGGCCCCAGGACTCAGCGCAGAGTCACCGTGGGAGCATCCCTGAGGCTTCTCTTCCCTGAGCACATCCGACACACGCCCCGTGGCTCTCCCGCCCACTCCCCACCTTCTCCTGGCATGCGTCCCCGGGACGGTGGAAATGAGAGAGCAGCCTAATTCCTGGCAACACGGAAGGCAGTGGGTTTCTCACTCACCCTCTTTCCAGAGCAAGTGGGGAGAGTGAGTCGGTTTTTGTCAAACAGCCTCAGGTTCTGCCTTGATCAGCGGCCCCCCAGGCTTGAGGTCTGTGGACCCAGCTGCTCTGAGTCCCAGGTTCTCTTCCTGACGTGGGTCCAAATCCTGCCCATTAGGTGGTGGGAAATTAAATGAGGTGACGGCTAAGATGCCCAGCACCAGACCCACGTGGGACCAGCTTCCTGGGCTGTGGAATCATCACCATCAGCATCAAGGTCTGTCGATGTCTCACCCAGCCTGACTGCCAGGGTTGAGCTGGGTCTTAAAAGGTCGTGGGTGGAAATCCTAATCCCCAGACCTGGGAACGTGGCCTTGACTGTAACTAGAGTGGCTGCAGATCAAGTGGGGGTGACGGCACACAGGATAGGGGGGGCCCACTCCAGCGTCACTGGCGTTCTGATAAAAGGGAACTTGGACACAGGGATGCTGGCAGGGAGAGGGTCTTGTGACCGTTACTCAGGGCTCTGGTGATGCATCTACAAACCAAGGACACTGAAGGTCGTCAGCAAAGCCCCAGAAGCTAGGGAAGGGGCCTGGGGCACCCCCTCCTCCCCACGGCCTCAGAAGGAACCAGCCCAGCCTGAGCTTGGGCCATGGGTGCGAGTCCATCCTCCAAACCGTGAGACACTGACTGTGCTGCTTAGGCCCAGGGCTGCCCCAGCTGCTGAGCAGAGGCACGGGTCTCCTTGCTCCGCCCCTTCGGAGGCCCGGCCCCCTGGAGGCCCGGCCCCCTGGAGGCCCCGCCCCCTGGAGGCCCCGCCCCTGGAGGCCCGGCCCCCTGGAGGCCCCGCCCCCTGGAGGCCCGGCCCCCTGGATGCCCCGCCCCCTGGAGGCCCGGCCCCCTGGAGGCCCCGCCCCCTGGAGGCCCGGCCCCCTGGAGGCCCCGCCCCCTGGAGGCCCGGCCCCCTGGAGGCCCCGCCCCCTGGAGGCCCCGCCCCCTGGAGGGCCCCGCCCCCTGGAGGCCCCCGCCCCTTCGGAGGCCCCGCCCCTTCGGAGGCCCCGCCCCTCGGTTGGCTCGCGGGGTAACGCATTTCCAACACTGGGATTAGGGACTGTGGCTCTACCCCAACCTGATCTTCCTCACTCCCTTCCTGGCTCTTACTTCAAAGCCACCACAAACGATCCCCTTTGAGGGCTGTTCATTTTGATGGAGCTAAAGGTCAAAGGTCACAGTCACATCCAACCATGAGGCCCATGACCCTGGTTCCACCTTCCAGGCTGAGGGGCATTTTTAGGCAAACTTCAGATTGCCCTTTAACCCTCAGATCAGGCCCCAGAAACTGTCCAGCTGTCTCTGCGGAATGGTGGGATGTGACCTGCAAAGAGTACATCTTGGAGTATCATTTTTTTGTCTTTCCCTCAGTTCCTTGTCAGTGAGCCTTCTCCATGACCCGAAGGAGGATTAAGTCCTGTCGGGCAGCACTCAGGAGTTGCGGCTTCCGCAGTGAAGCCCTGAGGTTCAGAGCCGGGTCTCGGCGTGGAGAGAAGGCGCTCGGGCGCAGGTCCCCAGAGGTGGTGGGGATGAAGGCCTCGGGGGCACCTGGCAGAGACGCCAGGGCAGAGGGCCTGAGGCATCTCTGCGCCCCGGGCGAGCTCTGTGCAGGTGCGAGCCTCTGGGAGAGGCTGGACCGCGCCCGTGTCCGGAGCGGCCCTCAGGTTCTCGGCCGGCGCGGATGGCCAGTAAAAGAAACAGCGTCTCCCCCGGGGCGGCCTGGGTCCCGCCTATGGGTTCCCCACACCCGCGGTCCGTCTGTGTTCCGAGCTGGGGGGCTTCTACGCAGAACTGTGCGGACGGTGTTCTGTTTCCGCCCATGCGGGCCCGCGTGTGAAGGCTCGCCTGGCTCAGACGACCTGGGGGAGAGGAGACCCTCGGCCGTCACCACGTGGTGAAGCGCCGGCAGACGGGGTCTTGCCCCTGAAGACACAAGGCTTCCTTTCTTTTTCAGCCAGCGGGGCAGAGCCCGGTCGGACGGCAGGTGAGAAAGCTCCGAGTGAGCGCTCCTCCTGCTTGGAGGTTAGGGGACCCTCGGACAAGCGTCCAGACTCACAATCAACCCGCGCTTTCAGCCACAGGCGTTAGAATCAACACGGGATATGTTTCCTGAGGTGAGACCGTCATTTGAAGAGAAACGTGAAGCTCTGATAAGATTAAACATGATTGGCTGCCTTAGGAATCTTCGAAACCACCTAATTTTAAAGTCTCTCAATTAAAACAAAAATTCAAGGCAAACGCTTTCTTGCCAACTTGCTTTCCTTATATCTGGCAAACTTGGCCTCTCTACTGAGAAGATATTTTACATTGATTTAAAAATACTTGCCTCAAAACAAATGCCAATTTCAAATAATTCTGAAATTTTTGATCCTGACTGCAGACACAGCATTAACATGTTGTGTCTCCCGTCTGCTCTCACTGAGGTGTTTTCTCAAGCCCACCAAACCCCGAGTCTTAGGCAGCCCTGGACACGTGGGTCCTCTTACTGGCCTGGGGGCCCCTTCTTTCTGCGGCTGATGCAACTCACCGCCTAATTTCCAAGCTGTGCTTTCTATCCCCAAATTGAGACACCCCCAAGACTCTGTTCCTGAGCCTCTCGTCTCATCCTTGGCAATTTCTTTGACCGCATGAATTTAACTTTTACCTCTAGTTAAACAACACAAAGTTCCACTTCCAAGCCTATTTTCCCATCATGTATCTCCTGAACTTCAAGTGTCTGCCCCACCCCTCAACCCAGAAATCCAGGGGCTCCTCAGACTTAGCGCCCAGGTTTGTCCACACCATCCTGACCTTCGCGGTCGCTTTCCTTGAGCAGAAAACCACCGTTCACTCTCTCCACGCCCCTTGGAATTTTCAGTCAGCTGCGAGGTTGTGAAGTCTTTCCATCTCAGCTCTGAGATGACTCTCAAGCTCCCCTTTGGCCTTTCCCTGTTCCTTCTACCCACCCCCTCCCCTTCTGGGCTCTGGGCTGCACTGCCTGGGCCTGCCACCCCGAGTCTCAACCATCCTCGGCCCTTTATTGTTTTCACGATGGGAAAACTTTAAAAAATCTTGTCCAGAAACCCCACCTATAAGATAGCTGGAAGTGAAGTGACTCTCAGGATGAAGTGAGGTGGGACGGGGGGTCTCACTGGCTCTCTCAGTTGAGGCCTAGCAGAGTTTAGATGAGAAGTCCCTTCTGCTCAGAGTCCTGGGGTGGTCCACCCCCAAACCGACGTGAATACGGAACTCCCCCCATCTGAGGTCTGAGTTCCAACCCCACGGCAGTGCCGCTTCCTGAACTGCGGGATCCTGAACGTGCTCCACATCGCGTTTACCCAGCATGGTGTTTCACACCCAAAAGTGCCCCGTGGCATCTATTGAATTGAAACCACCTTAAAACCCAGCACATGTAAGAGACATCCAGTCTGCCTTCTACATAAAAGAAGGCACAGATAACTCGGAAGATCAGCAGCGTGATTTTTCTCATCAAGGGGAACAGACTGGGGGAATTTTGAGATCTCTTGAGAACAGCTATCGGATTGTTTTCAATGGGTGCATAAATATGCAGCAGGCTGCTGAGCCGGCAGCTCTGGGGCTCCCAGTGGGCTGACCTGTGAGGACTGACGCCACCTGCCTCACTCGCTGCTGCCACGGGGCGAGGGCATCCATTCACACCCATTTACATACAGCATTCCTGTCACCCAGCTCCCAAGCCTGCGTACGGATTAGATAGTGTGACCTATGGCAATTATATTCAAACCCGATATTCAGAGCAAGATACCAGAAGCACAACAAAAATCTAAACCAATCAATTACGAGCCTGATTAGGACAAAGACAGGCAGAGCCTCAGGGAGAGACGGAGAAGCCTGCAGCTGGGTGAGGGGCGTGTCTTCTCACACCTGGGGCTTTAAAACAGGGCAGTGCCCTGCCCCCCGTGCTTAGACCTCACTGGGCACCACGGTGAGCTGGGTTCTGCATTTGGGTTTAACGCCTGATTTCCAGTTTCTCTGACAGAACAAAACTAGGCCAGCCCCCGTATCCCGTCCCCGCCACACGTGACCTCTGTCAATCTGAACCAGCCTTTCTCCAGGCGCCCTGTGGGTGACAGTCAGATCACGTCCGTGTCCTCTGCTGTTCACCTGACCAGGTCAGAGGAGGGTTGGATGGGTTTCTGGGGGCCATGCTGATCTCGGACCCCGCATCCCACCTGCCCTGGGGGTGGGGGAGCTGGAGGAGCTGGCAGGAAAGCATCAGGAAGGGTTGGGGGAGCAGGTACACGTGAGCCCCTGGGTGACCCCAGGCGCTGGTTTCTCACCACCCACCAAAGTGCTGGCCTCACTGAAAATGCAGCTTCTCGCTGGACTGCTGCAGCTGCTTTCGGAGGTCCGTCTTCTGGCCCTGGGTCAGGGGCCACGGTTGGCCATCTCCGATCACGGAGGTCAGCCTTCCTGACCTGATGCTGGGAGGTGGGGGGACCTCTGGGTTCCGTGGTGGCCTCTGTGTCGGCCCTGCTACTGTGGAGGGGGAGGTCCTGGCTGTCCCCTGCCCCCAACACGGCCACCCCCAGAGGAGAGGCACACACGTCCGCCCGTGTGGCTGCTGGCCGAGCCCTGGGGGTGGCCGCTGAGGAGCCAGCACCCCCGCTCCCCGAGGAAGGGCAGAGTCAGCCCTCGTGGGTTTGCTCACGAAGGGTGAGTGGATTTCACTGAGCAGGAATGGTCAAGCCACGAGCAAAGGAAACAGGGACCCCGGAGGGAGGGGTCGTGCAGGAAATCCACACACAGACAAGCTCGCCTCAGCATCACCAGGAAGCAGTCAGAAATTTGGGTGGAAAGGACAGAAGCTACCTGACAGCTGGCCAAACATGCTGATGAGAGGGTCTGCTAAGTAGGCGTCTGTGAACTACGTCAGCTTATTAAACGGCGCTGCCAACATCACAGGACAGAAAGCAGCGGTCAGATACGAGCTATGTTCATATATCTAGCAATGCAAATTAAAAGTGTAATGTACAGGAAAGATACCATATAATCACCAGCAACACCCTTCAGAGGCTGGCTCAATGTGGCTAAGCCAGGCAAGGGTCCCGACTGGCCAGCCCAGAGCTCCCGTTCTCGGTGCGGACGGCCCGGGGAGACGCTGCTGTCACTGTGGAATGGCGCGGCCGGGATGAGAAGCCATGTCAGTGGCCCAGGCTCCTGGAAGGGCTCGAATGCAGCCCCGAGACGACTGGTGGTCCGTCTAGAGCAGTCTGCAGTCAGAGACCCCTCCTGAGAGGAGAGCGATTAAATGGATTTTTTTTTTTTTTGAGCAAGTCCCTTTGAACCTCAATTTCCTTATCTGTAAAATGGAAGTTTTTTTTAAAGTTTTTTTCAGCTCTAACATTTTAGAATGTTTGAAAAAGCTTCAAGGTATTCGACAGCTCAGAGTGAAGGACACTGTTCTAAATGTATCAGAAGGCGAAAGGGGATTTCTGTAAAGATGTGTAATGACCCAAGCAGTTGTTTCCACTTTAGACTAAAGTGACGGCAAGTTCCGTGAATGCATGGCTGGCACACGTATGACCACGCCCACGTCACAGCTGTGCACGCAGGCACACACACGCGAGTGTGTTACAACCTCACTCAACAGGCTCACCGTGCTTGCTATGATGTGCTGGAATCACCTTCCTGTGCATGAGATAATCCAGGTTGTATTTCATTAAAAATAGATCTAATAAATTATCTTCAAACTGCCAACTGAAGAATTGCACATAATTTAGAAAATTACTGGCATCTGACAAGTGTTGATGTGTCCACATATCCTGACCAAACACCTATTTCTAGGTGTAAGAGGACACAAAAGTAAATACACAAAATCACACCATGACTTCCTAATTGCTCATCTAACATTTATCCATGCTTATTTGCATATTTCATAATTTTTTAAAGTTACTTCTTCCTTCTGAGGCAGGGTACCAAGCACAGACCACCTTCCGGTGGAGTGCAGTCACAGTGTGCGGTTCAGAATGTCTTAGAATGTGCAGGTTCACATTTTGTTTCTAACCTCTGCCCCTCACCTCTTACGTGCTCGGTCACTCATTCCTGTGTCTCCACTCTCTACATACCAACTGCAGGTCTGCTATTTGCCAGCTGCTGTTCTTAATGCTAAAGATTCAGGTCAAGGAATAAGAGACATCAACTGGCCTACCTATAATTTAAACAAACATAAATCAGTTTAAGATATTTTCTTCCTAGCTTTATTAGAAAGGTATTTGTAAGCTGAATGTGTATCCGTAGAAATTATGCAGGAGTTACAGATGAGGATTTCTTCAAAAGTATATTGAAGTGAAAGATCATGAATGTGTAATAAGGCCCCTGAAAGTACAGTGTAAGTTAATGGGAGAGGAAGAAGCAGTCTGAACCAATATGATTTAGGTATCATTTTAGTTATACGTTTCAGCTGGCCTTAAGCTATGTCTCTGTTTTGACTACTAACCAGAGTGACCATACAGTTCAGCGCTAATGGGTACCTGGCCCAAATGTCTTCACTTTTCAAAATTAAATCAGATTTGTAAAATCTATATTAAACTCTGATGAAAGCATCGGTTTCCAGTGTCTCACGTGCTGAGGATGTGGCTTTCTCCACTATTTTGGTTACGTGTTGAGTATTTCTTGACTTCCCTGATGGCTCAGTGGGTAAGAATCCTCCTGTAATGCAGGAGACACAGGAGACTTGGGTTCAAGCCCTGGGTCAGGAAGATCCCCTGGAAGAGGGAATGGCAATCCACTCTCGTATCCTTGCCTGGAGAATCCCAAGGACAGAGGAGCCTGGTGGGCTACAGTCCACGGGGTCGCAAAGGGTCAGACACGACTGAGCGACTAACTTTCACTTTCATGTTCTAACAGAAATGACAGGGACTGGGGGTCTCGGGATAAAGACGCCTCCCTGTCCTGGCTGCTTTGTCCGGCATCCAGACATTCTGGAAGATGTGGAGACTTGAACAGCTCACCAAGCCCTGATAGGGGGTGTGTACCCTGGACGCCCCGTTGGGGGGCCCAGGAGGACCCCCTCCCCGACTCAATGTCCCATTCAGACTTTTGCTCACAGTCACATCGCGGTAAGGAGGGGTTAATCCTGACAGATAACTGCACCGGCTCCTTTAGGACCCGAGCAGGGAGCACTCACAGGTGGGCGTTGGGAGGGCTGGTCAGGACTCCAAGCGCCTGCAGGTGAGCTGTTCAATTCCTCTCATCTTAAAGACAAGACAGAGGGTTAAAGCTTACTACGTTCTCTTACAGCCATTTCTAAAAGTCCGACAAACACTGAGCGGAAATTCGCTCAAAGAAGAATGTCAGTATCAACACGATTCAGATATCTAGACACAGGACATACCCTGAACTTGACGTCGGACTCAAGGCTTCCTGGGTCGGCCTGGAGCCCCCGGCTTCCGCCCTGTCCTTTCTCCCCAACGCCTTCTGTGCCCAGGGAGCCGATTCTGTCCACACACCTGTTCACGTCGGAAACACGGCCACCATCCTTTCCTCCCTTCCCGTCAAGTCCGCACAACAACCAGTCTGCACAGCTCTGCCTCCCAAACACATCTCACATCAAGTGCGTGACTTGAAGAGTGGCCTTGGCTGAGTGGAGACTCCCACGCGCACGAGCGGCCGGCCAGCCTTCTTCCCAGGACCTGGATGCCTGCCATCCCCTCCTACCCCCCCACCCCCACCCACCCCCGCCGCCCCGCCCTCCCGGGTTCCCAGGGGCCTCTCAGGCGGCCGGGCTCCGCCTGCCGTGTGTCAGGGGCCATATTCATCCATCTGCGCTCCCATGTGAGTCTTGCTGTTGGTCCTGCCACCGGCTACATCTCCCCCTCTTTGATTCATCTGCCACGGCCTCAGTCACATGCCGGCCACGTGTACGCCCGGGCAACCTTCACAATGCAGTCCAAGCTCCGACGTGCCTACAGGGTCATTCGTGAGGAGGCCCAGCTCCCCCTCGGATCCACCTGCTTTGAAGGACCCGCCAGCTCTCCAGGACCCTTTGCTGTCCCTGCCCTCCCTTCCCTGACCCTGTCTTATTCCCGGGGGATCCAGCAGAGGAGAATGGACCCAGCACAAAGGCGGGGGTAGGGAGGCTTGGGCAGCCCCCCGGGAATAAGGTGGGGTCAGGAAAGAGAGGGTGGGGACAGCCAGGCGTCCTGTACCGCCGCCCAGCATCCTGTGCCGCTGCCCAGCGTCCTGCGCCACTGCCCAGCGTCCTGCACTGAGCTGTCCGCCCTGCCCGAGATGCGCGGTCACTGCAGGGCCTTCTGCTCTATGCGCCGTCCATCCTCACGGTCCCCGCCTGCCTGGCCGGCGGCCAGGGAACACTTGTCGAGGGGACAGCATTTCACTGAGTGCTTTTCCTGCTCTTAGTACCACTGGGGAACACTCTGTGTTCATGAGTCTCTCTCTCAAATACTGTGGCATTTAGTCCTCCCAGCATCATAGTGACATCTGATGAAAATCTGCGTATGACCTTTACTTGTTTATGGACAAACTCCAGGCTCCATGCGCTAGTCAGTCAGTGTATTGACTTGCTACTGTTACGAAACTGGAAGTTCAGCTTCTGAAGGACGATTCAAAGTTGATCTACGGATGGGGCAAACATGGTTCACTGAGGATGAGCGTGGTTGTCGCTGAGGAATAGTTGGGACTTTGGACCCAATGTGTGTGCGTGTGAGTGTGTGCGAGTGTGTGCAATTGTGTGAGTCACAGTGTGAGTGTGAGGCTGTGAGTGAACCTTGTGGGGTGCCCCTGTCTGCAGGACCAGCTGCTGACACCAGGCGACCCGTGCAGACGGCAGCTCACCGTGCTCGCCCAGCTTTCCGGTTGGTTTGCCCTCACCAGGCTCTGCATTTGGGGACCAGGGTCCACCTGCAGGGTAAGCTTCTCCCTTAGCACCTCACCTGCCTCTGCTGGACTCGTGAGGAAGGAGCGAAAGTCCATGTGCATCTGACACCCACACCTACACACACCTGGCCCATCCAGCAAGTCCTTGTGAACAAATGTCCCCTGGGCACAGGGGCCAGGGTGATTGGAGGGGAGGCGCCAGGAGAGGAGCCCGCAGAGGACCCTTCCCCACTCGGTTCCACGCAGCTTCTTCAGTCAGAGGGTCCAGGGAAGGGGCTGACGGTCTGGGACGTCATCCTGCTCAGAAGTGAGCCAGGCATTTATAATGTGCAGCTGTGTGCATCCAGGTTGGAAAATTGATTGCTAATGAATTTTTTATTCACATTTTCAAGTTCTGGAAGGAACTTGAAACATGGCCTTTTAATCAATTAACCTCTTCTCAAAGAGCTTATCAAAATTGTGATAGTTATTTGAGAAAAATACTGATGTTTTATTTTCTGTCAATTTCTAAAGAGTAAGTCATTTGTGAGGGGCAGGTCATGGGATGGGGTAGTTATTGCAACTCTGAAGTAAAATTTTTTCCTGTTAGATGTAAATATCTTCTATTTCACTTATTATTCTATCAATTTCAGGTCAAAACCACTCAATGATCGGCTGATTTTTTTATTGCATTTGTTCAATCACTAATGCCAACAACCTACATATCCAGAGTAACAGATGTGCTTTGAAACAGGAAAAAATGGGGACAGTCCAATGAGCCGAAAGGAAAAACAGGATAAGTCATCCCAAAGAACACAGTTTTGATGGTATCACCTTCTCTGGAAGGATATGTTTGCTTGTAAAAATGCACATATCTAAAAATCCAAAGGACCTGGGGTTCATTCTACAAAAATTTCACGTGGTAAGCGAACGTAAAAACACACCACTGTTGCATTCATAGTTTCGTTGCTGGTAACTTGTTCTTTTTAATTCAGTTAAAGCTTTGAGTAAAGGCAGGACTTGAGACGCGCATGGATATCCTGGTGTGTGACTGGTGGCTGCTGGTGAAGATGGAACCTCTGCCGCCTGGCTTCCTCGGGGACACCTGCCCACCCAGCCCAGCGTCCCCTGTGGGGCAGGCCCACCTTGGGGCTTCACGCTGGGATGGCGGGGAGAGCCTGCTCTGCTCATGAGCTGAATGGCAGTTACTGCTGGATCATGGTTTGGTGACTCTCAGTTTTACAGACGTCCTTCGTCTTTTACCAAACGTTTCCTCCAGCATACTCGTGTCTTCACGCTCCGGGGAAGGGGGTTGGGGGCGGGACACCGCACCCCCAGCAGCAGGAGCACATAGCGTGGCTGCCGTGGATCTGCTCCCCTGCTTCCCGGAGGGGGACGCCCCCGTGGCAGGCTGGTGGGCTGTTGGAGGAGGGCTGGGTTCTGGGGACCTGTGTCCTGCAGCCAAAGCAGCTGGTGTCAGGGAGTTGTCAGCCACTGGTCCAGCCAACATCTTTCTCAACATCAGTGCTCCCACTGGAGCCCTCGTATGTGGTCGCTTCAGCTCAGTTCAGTTCAGTTCAGTCGCTCAGTCGTGTCCGACGCTTTGCGACCCCATGAATCGCAGCACGCCAGGCTTCCATGTCCATCACCATCTCCCAGAGTTCACTCAGACTCAATCTGACAATCTCGACAGAAGGAAAGTTCTTGCGTTCTGCTGAAATTTCAGGGTGCAAAGACTGCCTTTATTTAAGTTCTTGTAAGGACCCGCTTCAGGCAGCCAGGCTCCATCCCTTTAGCTCTGTTACCAAACATCCAGGGCATCCCAGGTGGCTCAGTGGTAAAGAAACCGCCTGCCATGTGGGAGACCTGGGTTCAGTCCCTGGGTTGGGAAAATCTCCTGGAGAAGGGAACGTCTACCCACTCTAGTATTCTGGCCTGGAGACTTCCATGGACTGTAGAGTTGATGGAGTTAGTTGTAAAGAGTCAGACACGACTGAGCGACTTTCACTTTTGCTTATGTTAACTTGAACTGTGGACTTTGTTTTCAAGGCAGTTGTACTGCCTCTGAAGGACAGGTGTAGACTCTGAGGACACATGAAGGACAGACGACGTGAATGAGCGGTGTGACTCCCATGACACTTTCCTGAGTCATCAGCTGACTCAGTGCCCAGAGCCACAAGGTTACACATCGCACATTTAGCCACATCGACCTCTGGACCTTCTTAGGAGCTCAGCTCTAGCATATTAGCTAGAGTTGGTGCTAAATCGCCAGGGTCATTTGGTGAAACTGCTTGTGCTTTCCTTACCCGTGATCACTGTTGGGGGAAGTGGACTTCTCAGGCCCCTGCCGCTCTGCCCTTCCGACCTCACCTGCCAGCGGCCCTGAGGTCGGCACCGCCCTCCAGGTTCTCAGGTGACCCTCCCTCAGCCTCTAAGCCTCACGGACCGGCCACTGTCCCCCTCCTGCCTCATTCTGGAAAGCACCCCAACGGCGGCCTCTGGAGCTAGAAGCCAGGCAACTGGGCATCCTGAGTGCTCCCCACCACCAGGCTTTGCCCCCTGCAGTCCCTCGGCTGGGAGCTTGCCCTCCACCTCCCTGTGCCCTCCAGCCCCATCTCAGGTGACCTGTAGTTACTGACACCCTGCTGGTGACTCAAGCTCTCCATCCCTCCTTTCTTCCCTCCATCATACCTGACCCTCCCCACACCCAGATCTTCCTCCCCTCCAGCCCAGGAATGGCCTGGCCTCACCTCATCATGTATGACTATGAGAGTTGGACCGTAAATAAAGCTGAGCGCTGAAGAATTGATGCTTCTGAACTGTGGTGTTAGAGAAGACTCTTCAGAGTCCCTTGGACTGCAAGGAGATCCAACCAGTCAGTCCTAAAGGAAATCAGTCCTGACTATTCATTGGAATGACTGATGCTGAAGCTGAAACTCCAATACTTTGGCCACCTGACGCAAAGAACTGACTCACTGGAAAAGACCCTGATGCTAGGAGGGATTGGGGGCAGGAGGAGAAGGGAACAACAGAGGATGAGATGGCTGGATGGCATCACCGACTTGGTGGACATGGGTTGGTGGACTCCGGGAGATGGTGATGGACAGGGAGGCCTGGCATGCTGCAGTCCATGGGGTTGCAAAGAGTTGGACACGACTGAGCGACTGAACTGAAGTGAGCACTTCATCAGCGAGACAGAAACGGCTCCAGACAGTGGCCCCGTTCCCCAGCTTCTGCGCCCTGCCTGCCCCTCCGCCTTGCAGCTGCACCTGCCGGGCCATGTCTGCCCCTCGAAGCTGCTCTCCCTCTGTAGCAAAGCCCCGTGCCCACCCGTCAGGAGACCCCACCCCAGACAGCCTCCTTTCCTGCCCTGCCCCCTCCCCTTTGCACCCGTCTTCTGTAAAATTGAGCTCAGTGAGCACAGGGCTTTGCTCTGCTCTCTGTGGGGTCCTTGGCATCTAGGGGTGCCCGTCCCTTCAGGGGTGCTCAGTAACAAATGTTAAATAAGTGAATAAATAGCTGTGGACACACAAAAGGTACCCAGTTATCCATACATTGGTAAGAATGAACTTCAATTTATAAGTACTCTCCAGAGAAGATGAGGTCACAGTTTCACTGAAGGGGAATTTGACTGGACACATGGGAATAAGGACGTGGGACTAGACGGGAAGACGTATTTTTACCATTTTGGTTCACAGAGAAGGATTCCATCAAGCAGAATTTTTTTTTCCCTAGAAAATGAGTGGATGAAGAAAAAGCCCAGACAGGCATTTTTCTTGTGCTGTTAATTTAACTAACTGAAGTACTGGTTTCCTGGATGAGAATTTTAAAGTTATTATTTTGTTATCTCTTTTTCCTATTGTTGTTGGTGTTTAGTTGTGACCCCATGCGCTGCAGCCGGCCAGGCCCCTCTGTCCATGGGGTCTCCCAGGGGTGTTTAGTTGTGACCCCATGCGCTGCAGCCGGCCAGGCCCCTCTGTCCATGGGGTCTCCCAGGCAGGAACACTGGAGTGGGCTTCCAGTTTCTTCTCCAGGGCATCTTCCTGACCCAGGGATCAAACCCACATGGCCTGCATTGCAGGTGGATTCTTCACCACTGAGCCAGTCTTCTATTAGTCTGTCCCACCCACATATGTGTTGTTTTTGTGCATCAATGTGTCACGCATTTACATACACATGAACAGATAAGGAAACAGTGACAATGCCTGCTGTTAACATCTGTGTGTAAATCATGTGCAATTAAAGTTTTTCTTTGTAACTTAAAGCCACCATACCTGTGACTCACCATCAAAACTAGATGTACCCGAAGTTAATTTTTGTCAGCAGCTACATACGCAAGTGTTTAAATACAAATAAAGAGAACTATATAATGTTAAAACTCCCGCCAAGAATCTCCCACCTCCCACAACAGAATGCACAGCTGGGTGTGAATATGATGGGCAACCAGCATATGATCAAAATAATAACAGAAACTATTCAACAGGCTGTGAAAAGTGCCAGTCTCCTGCTCAGACACAGGGTGGAATTAAGCCTGTGTCTGTCAGTTCCGATGTCCTCTTGCCTTCATTTTGTAAAGGGACCCAGGATTTAACAGACCTGAAGGCAAGGACGGTGATTGAGCGACAGGGACCAGTCTGGTCTCCCTCCCTCCAAACCCAAGCCTGGCTGCAGGGATGGGCTGGCTCTTTAAAAAGGACCGCGATCCACAGTCTCTTTAAAAATAACTCAGTTCACAACAAGCACTTGGTGTTCCTCTCCCTCCCCCACCTCTATTTTGGGACGCCAGCCCTGTTAGCAGGGAGCAGAATGACATTCACAGCAGGTACCACTGACACATGGAAATTTGTTGGCTCAGTGGCACTAATTGGGTATCTGTACTTGGGAGGATGATGGCGCAAGGGGGAGGTGTTTAAACCTGTGAGTTCAGAACCCCGTTTAGGGTCCATTTCCATGTAAATGAAAAGCACCTGCAGCTTCTGTGCAAGGCACTTGGTAAGACATCCAAGCCAGCCCCAGACTACAGGGAGAAGCCTTCAGCAAGGAAACCGATACAGAAGAAAACCGTTTTTTCCCTTACCTTCTGCATGCAAGATTTATGCAAGAAACTCCCATTAGCACTAATGAGACTTATGCATGTAAATCTCCCATGAAACGACAGGGGATTAGCCCCATCCATCACCGTGCAGACGTGGCTTCTGGGAGGCTTCGAGCAGACAGACTGCCTCCCCTTAAAGTGCTGAGGCAGCAGAGCTTGGCGAGGCCTGGGGAGGAGGGGGCCCTGCGGAGCCACACGGCGTGGGGCGGGGGCAGAGGCTGATCTGCACGAGTGGGCAGGATTCAGAGATCGCAGGCAGACCCCCCCTCCTGCTCGTGACACAGCACGAGCAAAACAAGACCCATAACCCGCCTTGCGCAGAGGGGTTCTCTGCCCATCATAGTTCCACACTTTCTCTCAGGAGGACAGACGATGCATTCCCAGCAACCAACTGTCCCCAGCGTCCTGCCAGGCTCTGCACACGCCGGGAAGGAGACCTGTTGCCTTTTTCCAGGCATCTCTGCTGGAGGAGATTCCGTCTTCACCAGGCTCCCGGGTGGAAGGGCTGTCTGATCCCCAGGACGCCTCTCCTCTCCCCCGAGTGTCCCTCTGCCCAATCCTTTCCCACGGATCCACACTGGGTCCTCTCTGCCGGCCTCGCAGGACATCTGTCCTGCGCTGGGAGTGTCAGCTCCGCCTGGCCATGGCCTCTGCGAGCTCTCCATGAACGCTCGGTGGATGTAAACACAGACAGTGAATTTCAAGGAGGGCAGGATCCTTAGGTATCCCCAGGCCACGACGTGGAGAAGAAATTCCTCCCCCCATCCTAGGAGCATTGCCTGTCCTCCCGCCTCCTCCAACACCGACGAGCTTCTGTGTAGAAACACGCCTTCAAAGAGTACACACAGCGACACTCAGGGGCTTTGCGCCCTGAGTTTTCATTTCACAACACGTGCTGGGCCGCAGTTCATACAGGCTCCCACTTTCAAAACTAATTCTTAGCATTCCGTTGCAGGGATACAGGATATTCACTTAAGCAGTCTTTGTGGACAAATAGTTGTGTACAAAATCCTGCTCTTGCAAACAAGTCTATAATGTGTAATGAAAAATAGCCAGGTCTTCTAAAACGCTGACTAGATGACAAACGCCATTAGGTTCATCCAGCCCTGCCCACCAGGCTCTAAGGTCAACGCGGTGCGGTCACGCCTGACTTCCAGAGGGAGATGGAGACTTGAGAGAACACAGCTTGTCCAAGGTCAAGCTTGGACGTGGATCCCGCAGTCACTGCCCACTGCAGCGTCACGCACACAGCGTCACACACACACACGCAGCTCCTGAGCATGTTTGTGCACCAAGTCCACAGACGTGGGGGAGCTAACACGGAGGCGAGGTCCTTCTAAGCTTCGCTGCTGTTGCTCCTGTCTGTAACCCACGCTCCTCAGCACTGCTGGAGCATGGCTGGTGGGTGCGATGCCATGACCCTGTGACTTTGTCACGTGGATGATACTCATGAAGCTGAACGCCTTTTCCAACGGAAAAGCCACTTGCATCTTCCCTGAAATAGCCTCCCATGTCCTTCCCAGGTGTAGTTAATAATTGTCAAATTTAACGTGCCGGTGCCGCCGTCTGCCTGTCGCTGCTCGGTTCTAATGGGCCTGTTCCTTGTGTGTTTATTTATTTATTTTTTATGTTTGTTTGTTTATTAATGCAACCTTAAAACAAGGCATGCACTACCATTTCCATCTTTGGAAAGTAATTTTGATTAGGGAAGATGTATTCGTTTAACTTCTGTATTATCTGCGTTTAAATTTAACACCACTCTCAAGACTGGAATGCGCTCTTCACTACGGCAAGTGTCTGTCAATTCCCACCCACGAATTTTACATTGGATTTAAATTGTGCACGAAAGCCACCCGTGAGATAAGGGCTAACATGACTTTTATTCTGGTCAAATGAGAACATATCCACGAGGTGAAAGAAAATGATACAAGAGAGGATAGTTGTATTTCTTCCCCCAAAGAAAAAATACATAAACCTCCAGTGGCCATTCTAGAACCTTCTCTGGGATGTGGCTCCTTGAAAATCCCCTTCTAGGTGTGAGAGGGAAGTGGAACATCAGTCAACATTCCTCCTTCGGGACCTACTGCACAAGGCTTAGGCTATGACATTGAGTTACAAGTTTCCATTGTCTGGCAGGAAATTTTAAAGCTCGGCACATTACTACTTTATGAAAACATACATTCCACTAACTCCATACAGAAGGGACTGTTGACATTAGCAGACTCAGAGGTTTGATGATAAAACCTTTTCCATGGAAGATGTTGCCAGCTATTTAAGCAGAATGTGTCTCTCCAAACATACAACCGATGGTAGAGCTTGATAAATAAAATGGTGAACAAATGTTCGGACCCAAGGAGAGGGGGCGAACTGTTATCAGGGAGGGAATAGGAAGATTAAAACAAAGTCTGCATTTAGCTTCGACCAGCGCCACACAGGGCCCCAGCGAGGCCTCGGGAGGCACGTGCCTCGCCCGTTGTGGACGTTCAGTCTCCCGGGGGTGTGTGCAGCCCCTGATGGGTGAGGGGCGCCCCCAGCACCCTGGGTGTGGGGGACGCAGACCAGGAGCGCTCGGAGGGCACGGCCACGCAATACGTGCCGCACCCACTCTGGGGGCGCTTCTGCTCTTGGGGTGTTTCTGGAATTTTATAACATACAGTCTGATGTTCAGAACTCCTGGGGCCAGGAGCCCCCAGGTCCCTTCTGCCTGCTTCCCCTACAGACAGCTCTGAGCGGCCCTGTGAGGTCGGGGCCAGCCCGCCCAGCATGAGGGCGCCGGCAGCACAGCCCTGGGCTCCCTGGCCACCTCGGGCTTCTGAGGTTTCCCGGGTTCAGCTCTGGGGAAACGGGAGGCAGGGCATCCCGACTCTGCAGCTTGCGTGGAAAAGCACGCCATCCTGAAGCACTCACGGGCCTGCGGGGGTCAGGAGGCGCGCGAGGTCACGGCCGCGGGTCAGGAGCCGACCTCGCTCCCGGCAGCAGGACTGCCGTGGAGCCTGGACAACTCCCTGGGTGACCCCGGGCCTGCAGGGGGACTTGGGGCCCCCGTCACCCCCACCCACGCGGCCTTGCCTGCGCCCCACGCCGGCTCCAAGCAAACGCCCACGGCCAGAGGCGGATCCTCTCTGCTGGGAGGAGAGGACTGTCAGATCAGATGCTCCCGTCACAGTCTGGGGTACGGGAGCGATTAGTCACTTCGCCCCTGCTTTCCAAGACAGCGGTGGCCCCGGACGCTGAGACAAGTCACCAGAAAGCAGAGTTCCACCATCGCCCAAATTTCAGAAAAAAACAAAGCCCTTTGATTTCTTTTTCACTATCTGTAGTACCTTATATGGAGAAGGCAATGGCACCCCACTCCAGCACTCTTGCCTGGAAAATCCCATGGAAGGAGGAGCCTGGTGGGCAGCAGTCCATGGGGTCGCTAGGAGTCAGACACGACTGAGCGACTTCACTTTCACTTTTCACTTTCATGCATTGGAGAAGGAAATGGCAACCCACTCCAGTGTTCCTGCCTGGAGAGTCCCAGGGACGGGGGAGCCTGGTGGGCTGCCGTCTATGGGGTTGCACAGAGTCGGACACAACTGAAGTGACTTAGCAGTACCTTATAACATCACATTTAATAGACATTTTTATAATGGCAGATAAAAAAGTTATAAAGGTGATTTAAGCAATAATGACGAGCCACTATGAAAATGATCGAAAAGCATTATGTGGTGAATTAGGGATGATCTCGACGAAACACAATGGGAAATTACTGGGCTGTCTTCTGGGAAGGGTGCACAAAAGCGGTGACCTCCGAGTTGTGTTAACAGCATCGCCCCGTTAGGCAAAACTGTGTGCTTTAGTGGCCACCTAGAAGTTTTACAAATTCTTGGTGTGCAAGCTCGTATACACACAATATATGCGCACACAGGTAATATCTGTTGTGAGTATATGTGGAGCCGACACAAGCATAGTCATGTGTGATGTTTGCACCATCACACATACGTGCTGCACCCGCTCTGGGGGCGCTTCTGCTCTTGGGGTGTTTCTGGAATTTTATAACATACAGTCTGATGTTCAGAACTCCTGGGGCCAGGAGCCCCCGGGTCCCTTCTGCCTGCTTCCCCTGCAGACAGCTCCGAGCGGCCCTGTGAGGTCTTCAGGGACATGGTGGGAAGGCTAGTCCCAGCTCTTAGGTCAGGAGCCTAATCGCCCACCTAAGCTTGAATCCCGTCTGTGCCATTTACTGTGCAATGTTGGGCATTTTATTTAACTTTTCTATACATATGTTTCCTCTGATAGAAACAATGGATAGATGGAAGAGGAACACAAGGTGTTTCGAGGACTGAATGGGATGTGGTGAGAGGTACTTTGAGAGCAGAGCTTGGTCTCTGTCCTTCATTATCTCTCTGTTTGCTCAAACTCATGTCCATCAAGTCAGCGATGCCATCCAACCATCTCATCCTCTGTCGTCCCCTTCTCCTCCTGCCTTCAATCTTTCCCAGCATCAAGGTCTTTTCCAGTGAGTCAGTTTGCCTCAGGTGGACAAAGTATTGGAGCTTCAGTTTCAACATCAGTCCTGCCAATGAATATTCATGACTGATTTCCTTTAGGATGGACTGGTTTGATCTCTTTGCAGTCCAAGGGACTCTCAAGAGTCTTCTCCAACACCACAGTTCAAAAGCTTCAATTCTTTGGTGCTCAGCCTTCTTTATGGTCCAACACTCACATCCATACATGACTACTGGAAAAATCATAGTTTTGACTAAATGGACCTTTAAAAGTTGGCAAAATGTCTCGGCTTTTTAATATGCTGTCTAGGTTTTTCACAGCTTTTCTTCCAAGGAGCAAGTGTCTTTTAATTCCAGGCTGAAGTCACCATCCACAGTGATTTTGGAGCCCAAGAAAATAAAGTCTGTCGCTGTTTCCATTGTTTCCCCATCTATTTGCCATGAAGTGATGGGACTAGACGCCATGATCTTAGTTTTCTAAATGTTGAGCTTTAAGTCAGCGTTTTCTCTCTCCTGTTTCACCTTCATCAAGAGGCTCTTTAGTTTTTCTTAGATTTCTGCACTTGGCTGATATCATTAGGGCAGAGTTTGGTACTAGCAGATACTTAAGGAACATGGGCTTTCCCAGGTGGCTCAGTGGGAATACTGAGATACTCCTGCCAATGCAGGAGATGCGGTTTCCATTCCTGGGTCGGGAAGATCCCCTGGAGGAGGAAATGGCAGCCCAGTATTCTTGCTTGGAAAATCCCATGGACAGAGAAACCTGGCGGGCTTCAGTCCACGGGTTGCAAAGAGTGGGACACGACTGGGTGCGCACACACGCTGAGCCCTTGGCACTTACCACCAGCATTTGCAGTCTGCAGTGTTGTCGTGGGCTCCACTGCACTCGATCTAGCCCTTTATCCCTATTTCTCAGAAAAAGAAAGTAAGGCTTTGAAGGGATTTGCCCAGAGGAATACAACTGTTAATCGGCAGGGCTCGGATGAAACTAACAGTATTTGTCAGCTGTTTTAAAGAAATCTGCATCAAAGGGTCAGAGAGCAGAGATATATGAGGCTGGAGCTATTTCAGTGGATTCCTCCTTCTGGATGAACAGCACACTTTTCTTTAAAGTAGGCACCATTCGGAACACAATTCATGGAGTTTTTTGGGGGAAGTAGATATTGATTTCATTTTGAGTGATATCTTTAGTGTGGACGTTGGCTGGGAGTGCGATCTCCTCCTTGGGCCCTGGCTCAGAGGAGACTCAGTTTCCTGGAGTAGCAGCTGCGGGCAGCCACAGGTGCCCAGCTCGCAACCGTGGTGGGTAACTGGGCCACAGAGACGGAAAATGCCCTAAATCTAAACCTCGTGGAGTGGCACTTTCACTTCTTCCGTAAGAGCAAGCCCCAGAGTCCTTCTTGACTGGGGGTGCTCGGGGAAACTGGGGGTGTGGACAGGAAGTAAGTCCACGGAGTACTGGGGGGTCACAGCCAGTTGAGCAATGGTGATGGAACCATGGACCCTTACCCTGTGCCCTTCTGACGCTGAGCTGTAACCTAAAGAGTAGAACCAATGCAAGAACACTCCTGGGAATCTATAGCTCAAACAACTGCAGGGCAGCAGGTGATAAGACTCTGGATGGCCGAATGTGATCACGCTGGGCGTTGGAGGTGGAAAGGGTGGTGGGCAGAGTGAGAGCAACTAGCCATCAGCTTCTGGGATGAAGAGCACTGGATCGGACCATTCTGGAGGCTCCCTCCAAAAGGACCGCGAGATGGAGCCATCCCACATTCTTTCCCGCAGACTGCAGAAGTCACATCTGTTTCACCAACACCAAACATAAGCCAGGAGGAATCGAATCCTTTGTCCAAACAAGCAGCTGCACTTGCCAAGTGACTGGCATCCATTCCTGTGCCTCGACTTCATCTCTGGTTTTGTGTTTTTCTCCTGCATAGAAGCTCACTCCCAATTCATATGTCTAATGACTTAACCTTGCAAGACCCAATTCTGGGGTCACGTCCTCTGCAAAGACATCTTTCCCATCTGTAATCAGAGCGAAGATCTCTTTTTCATCCTCCTAAATCATCTTCCCCAGGTCTCTGGTTGCCATGAGAAGTGACCGAGCTCCTCGCAGGGGCTGGGAGCAGAAATGACCAGGCTCTGCCCTGCCCTGAAGGAAGGAGCTTCAGGCCTGTTTACTGTGGTCCTTGCCATGGGGACCCTCTGGGGACTGTGACCATGCCTCATTCATCTTATATCTCCTGAGCCTAGAAGGGTTCGTGGCACAAAACAGGTACTCAACATTGTTGAAAAAATGGGGCCCATGTGAAAACAGTGATTCATACACAGTTATCCCTTGGTACCTGGGACAGAAAGGGTAGTTATGAACAAACCCTCTCCTCTGCATCCTTGTTTGTCATCTACTCTACTGCTAACTTCTGAAATACTTTCACTGGGCTTGGAAATAGAGTTGCATTAGTGGTTGAAATGGGAAGGCTCCTTGGAATTAGTGATTTGTGTAAAATGTAGATCTCCGAACAAAATTCCTTTCTATCTTATCACTGGCCACCCACATCTGGTGTCTGTGTGGTCTTGGCTACTTATTAACTACAGCTTTTTAGCAGAATCACTTACGCCCTCTAATCTCGCCTTTACTGAGCTCTGAGTGGTAAGAGTAATCACTCAGACTTGCAGGGTTTGGGAGGAATCTACTGCTTACCCGGTGCTGATGTCCAGGGCCAGGCTCAGGCACTGGTAGGTTTTGTTGGTCAAAAATTACACAGGAGGGCCACTGATCACACATTCAAATGCACCGCACCTCTCCACACTGTTAGCGCTGACCGTGGTCTTGAGTGGTGCCCTATCATACCTAAGTTTTGTATCTTCTAGATTCTAATTATGAATAAACAGCTTCTGAATGCCAGAAAGCTTACCCTGATGGAAGAGACCAGGTGGAATATTCCATGACATTGGTGGTTTTCTACTAAGGAACTACTGATTTCAAAATTCTGAGTTTTAAGAAATTTAACAGAAACTGTCTCTTCATTCTCAGCGCAGATTTGTGTAAAAGTTTATATTTATCATTCCTATATAATTGCTTATTGTTTTCCAGACCAGAATCAGAAAAAGGAAAAGAAAATCTTATTTTTTTAACTGAAAAAACATGTATTTACGGTAATGTTGCATGTTCAAATTGGACAGGAAAGTTCACTACCATAAAGTATGAAATCCTCTATTTCTGTCTGATTAAGAAACTTGGCCATGCAATTTATAATTTCAAAATAATCCCCATCAAAAGTCCAACGTCACTGTTTTGCAGAAGAAGATCCATCCTACAATTCATATGGACTCTCCAGGAACCCCCAAATAGCCAACACAATCTTGAAAAAGAAGAACAAATTTGGAAGTTTCGTATTTCCTGATTTCAAAACTCACTACAAATTTACAGTAACCAGAATAGTGTGGCACCGGTGTAAAGACACAGACAGCACAATGGAGCAGAACAGACAGCCGTAGATACACCTTCACATGCGGTCAGATGGCTCCTGACAAGGGTGGCAAGACCACTCAGGGGAAAGGGCAGTCCTTTCAACAAATGGTGTTGGGAAACTGGGTATTTACATGAGAAGAATGACACTGGACCCTTATCTTACCCCATATACAAAAAGTCACTCCATTTGGGTCAAAACTCAGAGCCAAACATAGGAGCGAAGACTATACAGCTCTGAACAGAAAATATATAGGAAAATCTTCATGATGTTAGACTTGGCAATGATTCCTTGGATATGAGACCAAGAGCCACAGAACAAAAGAAGGATAAATTGGACTCTGTCAGAATTAAAACCGTTTCGCTGTCAAAGGACACTGCCAACCAAACGCCAAGGCAAACTACAGAACGGGAAAAAACATTTGCAAACCATTTATCCAATAAGGGCTTAATAGCCAGAATATATAAATAACTCTTATAACTCAGTGACAACAACAAAGCTTTCTGATTAAGGCAAGAAGCTTCAACAGACATTTACCCACAGAAGATACACAAGGGCCCAATGAGTACATGAAAGGGTCCTCAGCCTTACTATCATCAGGAAAACGTAAGTCAAAACCACAGCAAGATACCACTTCACAGCCATCACATGGCTATGGTAAAAGCAAAACCACACAGAAAGCAAGGTGCTGCTGAGTATGTGGAGAAACTGGAACCCTTGTGCATGGCTGGTGAGAGTGTAAAATGCAGCAGCCACGATGGAAAACAGTAGGGAAGTTCCTTAAAAAATTAACATCCGATCGAACAGTTTCACATCTGGGTATATCCATGAGCAGAACTGAAAGCAGAGATTCAAACAAATATTTGTACACCCCTTCATAGTGTCATTATTCTTAGTAACCAAAAGGTGGAAGCAACCCAAACATCCATTTACAGAGAGTGGATAAAGCTAATGTGGTCTCTGCCTGCCACAGAATCTTATTCAGTCTTAAGAAGGGGATTCTGATGCCGGCTACAATGTCACGCTGTTAAAATAACCAGTCACTAGTGGACTGCAGTCCATGGGGTTGCAAAGAGTCAGACACGACTTAGTGACTAAACCACTGCCAAAGTAACGATACTGTATAGTTCCGCTCGTACGGGGCCCCTAGAGCAGGTCAATTCAGGGAGACAGGAAGTGGCTGGTGGTTTCCAGAAGCCAGGAGGAGGCAGGGGTGAGTGCTTAGTGGAGACAGAGTTTAAATCTGGGGAGACGAACAGGTTCTGGGGACGGGCAGAGACGGTAGTGCTCAGCTCTGTGGATGTGCTCCATGCTGGTGAACTGTGCACTTAGAGATGGTTCAGGCGGTCACTTTTACATTCTGTGTACTTCACCACAATTTAAAAACCCTTAAGGAAGAACATTAGCCATAACTGGGCGTTTCCAAGGACCTGACTCTCATGGGCCAAGGCAGCACCAAGGGAGGCTGATCATCCCTAACTGAAGCGTCCTGGGATGACCCCGGACAGAGCACGCAGGCCCTCACTAAAGACACGTCTAACTTCCTTAAAGACAGAGTCCCTGAGTGGACTAGCGGTGGAAAGAGAGATCTAATTGTAAAGCAGCTCTGTACAAAGGGACTTCCCAGGTAGCGCTGGTGGAAAGAACCCACCTACCAGTGCAGGAGACCCAAGAGACACGGCTTTGATCCCTGGGCCGGGGAGATCCCCTGGAGGAGGGCATGGCAGCCCACTTCAGTATCCTTGCCTGGAGAATCCCATGGACAGAGGAGCCTGGCAGGTTATAGTCCATGGGGTCACACAGAGTCGGACACAACTGAAGCAGCTGAGCAGGCATGCTGTACAAAGAAGCCCCCACAACTGACAAAGGCTGAACAGAGCTGTTAATCTGGCTGTGAAATTATTTTCTAGATAATGTTGTAATTGGATACAAAACCATTTGAATCTCTGTTTAGTAATAGTGATAATTTCTGACATTGTACTGAGTTTATGAAGGTTAAGGGACATTCTACCCTTGATCAAATACAGAATCCTCCATCACAAACCTGACTTTGTGCTTTCTCAAGTATACGTTGAGGCAGTACACACGTCTGCACGCGGAGCCTGGAGTCGGGCGCGGATCCTTACCTTTACGTGGCCCTTGGATCGCCATGCGTCTGTGGACCACCTGGACCCTTCCCCGACGGGATGTTGTGGATAGTTCCAGAGACACAGACTCTTGACTGGACTCGATAACTACATTTTTTCCTCCTCCACGAGGTGCAGTCGGTCTAGAGAAGAAGCAGAGGGCAGAGGAGTGAAGCCGATTTCCATAGTGCAGGAAGGGTCCTACCTGGGGGTCCAAACACCAGGGAGGCTCGCCTTGAGGAGGAGAGCTGATGACAACCAGCTGGCACACGGACACGCCGGGACGCTCCGGGGGCATGCCACGGCGCTCCGGGGGCCCTGGGAACAGTGTCACGGGGACTCATTCTCCATCAGTAATTCCTTATAGGAAAATCTCTTTAGAAAACTAAACTACTGTTTGTGATGTCAAGATTACACAAAACTGCAACCACATTCTCCTAAAACCAAGTGTAAGAGCTAGTTTTGATTGAGTCTGAAAGTCATAAAGGCCGTATGAAACATTTAGGAGTGAGTTGGGACACAGAACAATGTGTCTGTGTCAACACAGCGCTTCTGCTGCCATAGGCCGTCAGACGTGTCTTTAGTTTCTTCATCTTCTCCATTCAAAGGACAGCAAACAAGCTACAGTCCTTCCCACAGAAAAGGCTTTACAAGGACACGCTGTTTGCTAATGAAAAAGGAAAGAAAGTACTACCTCTTAAGTATTCACTAAAAATTTTTATTTGTTGTAACTATAAAGCAACAACCAAATGTAGTGTTTAAAACGGCCTTTGTGCATAATCTTCTATGATGAATATTTGCATAGTGGGCACAGTTATTCTGAAGATGTTCTGAGATGTTACTAAATTGGTTACCAGTGGTTTGAATGGCATTCGAGGCAGTGGTTTTATGAAAATGCATCTTAATTCTCATCATATGAAGAACATCAAAGTAGAAAAATTTAAATAAATCTTATAAATCAGCCAACACAAAGCAAAACAATTACGTGATTGAAAAATGAGTGAAAAGGATGATCTATTAATGATCAAAGCCACTTTATCCGATACATCGCCAACACGTTGCTCAAAATCACATTTCAGCAACTAATTTACACATTTCGCTTTTCTGGTAATCCCAGAAAGTCACCTCCACGGCTCTAAGCATTTCCTAAAGGGCCGAGGGAGCATCCCACGGTTCCCCTTCTTTTCAGGGAATCTGTGAGGTTCTACCCTGCAAGGACAAAGCATACCCTGAGGGGCCGTCAGGAAAAGGATAGGCTCTCCTCGAGCGCAATTAGGATCTGTGAGACCCTAATCTGTGGACAACGTTTCGTTTGGCGCATGCTCTGTTCTCCACTCCCACATTCAGAAATACATCAGCGGGCTGAGAAAACATTCTCCTTCCCATGTAGATGCCGCCGGCTCTCAGCCTTTCTCGGACCCGCTCCTCCTAATACCACTGAGTCTGCTCTTCCACCCTGGTGACAGACTTCCCTGGTTCCCTCAGGCTCACAGGGAGCTGGGGTTCCCCACAAACATGAGACACCCTGTGCCCCTTTGGAAGACAGACAGAAGTTAGGGTGGCTGTCAGCAGGAGACACCACGTCTCCCCTAGAGGGGTCTTCACCCCCTAGTCATGTGTCGGATGTAGATTAAAAACTCATTGACAGATGGATTACAGGCTAAATGCCCTTGAAGTGTATTTGATGCTTCTGACTAAATGCATGTCTATTTTGATTTAAGATGACTGAGATGTAAAACAGAAGTTAAGGCAGAAGTTCAAAAAACAGAATGAAGGCTCCTGAGCCAGTTCTTTGAACAAAACGCGTCTCCTTGCGTAAGAAACGACGGAGCCCCTCAGGGACGTGCGCTCGGAAGACGCGGCCTGCCGGGAACTCGGGTGCGGACGGAGCGCCGCGCCCCGAGGTCCTGCCCGCTTCCGCCCCTGCCGCCCCTGCCGCTTGTGGTGATTTGAGAGGACTTCCAGGGTGAGCTCCCGAAGCGTTTAGTGAGCAGCTTAGTTGCCAAACACAAACGGCACCGACAGCGGGCGCCTGCGGGCGTTCAGTCCCGCTGCCTCAGCTGCCCGCGTCCACCGTCACTCAGGTGGGGCTCTGGGCTTCCTTATGGCGTTTGCATTGCATGAAATAACTGCACTCATTCCACTTCCTTTTAAACTACCTGCTTTGAGATAATCGTGGATGATCCACACGCAGCTGAAAGAATGGTGCAGAGAGTGAACCAGCGCTCACACCTGTGCCCAGCATGCCGTGGGTTGACCGCCCCGGGCATCTGGGGCGGCGGGTGGTGGCGAGGAAGGGGTTCATGTGGGTGGGGGGTTCCCTTCCCAGGATCTCACATCATTGTCTCCTCTTAAAACAGTACATAGTAAAGAAGCGATCTGAAGTAGACGCTCAGTTTAAGACCACTGCGTTATAAATGGCTGTATTATAAAATTCATTTTAACTTTACCTTTGTTAACATTCATGACCTAGGACAGATTTTGACTTTCTCCATTTAAGAGGACTAGGTATTGCTTAGTTTTTAGATGAGTCATGTAGTGAATAAAGAGCATTCTTTGTCCCCAATTCAAGGATGATTGATAACTTCGTTTTTGGTTTTTAGACTGATTATATATTAAGAGATAGACTGAAATTCAGTCTTGTCATGAAAGAGACATACATGACCCTTTCTTTGAAATGTTTGCATTTTGGACAGAAGAAAACCAAGTTTCTCTATTGCTTCCTTCCCTTCCTCCCTCCTTTCGTTATTTTTAAAATGTGTTTCCTGAGGATGAAACAGGAGAGGCTATTCCAGGCAGGAATCTGGAAGCACTTCTCCATATATAACAAATCATAAACAGGGTCACCTTTAGTCTCATTATGTGTATAAAGTGCTTAAAAAGCTACTTTGATATAATTTTCACTCTCTCTAATTTTTTCTTCTAACCTTTTAAAAAGACCATCAGAGAAACTGTGACGAGCAGTCTGAGGACTCTGACCCTGTGAATGTGACGTGAAGAGCGGGGTGGGCCACTCTGAGGCAGATTTGCTCCTTGCTAATTTGTAAATTAGTGCCCCTTCTGCTTCGTGCTTTTGCTAACGGCTCGTGGTGGCTCCCCGCTCACGTGCATTACAGAAACACCAGCAGTACCCCCAGGCCCGCGAGCCACGCGGCTGAGAGGTGCCCTGAGCTCCTGGGGGCCTCCGGGGACCACCGGAACCCCCGGCAATTCAGGGCCCATTTGGAGCCTCGAAGAACGGTTCTGCTGGGAACCAAGAGTGTCTTTACTTGGCTAGTGTTAAATATAGACGTTGGAACAGCTGTGTTCAGCACCTTTGGTAACAGGGACCCCTAAGAGAGCCTTGAAAGCCTTGGGAATTGGTCAGCTCTTGTGGGGACGTGCCATTTTCAGGAGGTGTGCGTTTGTCGGTCTCCAGTGGGGCGGAGGGGTGGGGAGGGGAGGACGGCGGGAGGAGGCTGGCCGCGCTCTCCTCCTGGGGGCCAGGCCACAGCTCCTGCTCACCCCCTCGTCCAGCTCAGCCGAGACCCAGGTTCCGTGGAGCACTCCCCTCGTCCCAGGACCCGAGAGCCTTCAGCCTCCACTCAGACCTCCTGTGGTCCATAGGCTGCAAAGACCAGTGTCATCATGAACAGCAGGAGGCACAGACGTACAAATGTAGCGGGGGAGGGATAAAGCAGGAGTTTGGGATTCTTAATAACATATACACACTAGTGTACATAAATAGTCAACAATAGATGGTCAGCAAGGACCTCTGTTGGGTCAGGGGACTCTACTCAATACTTGGTAACAACCTTATGGGAAAAGACTCTGAAAAAGAGTGGATGTGTGTACACACAGAACTGGGTCACTTTCTTGTACACCTGAAACCAACACACCATTGTACATCAACTACTGTCGTTGTTCGGTCGCTCAGTCACCTCCGACTCTTTGGGCCCCATGGACTGCAGCACACCAGGCCTCCCTGTCCACCACCAGCTCCCAGAGCTTGCTCAAACTCATGTCCACTGAGTCGGTGATGCCATCCAACCATCTCATCCGCTGTCGTCCCTTTCTCCTCCCGCCTTCAATCTTTCTCAGCATCAGGGTCTTTTCCAAAGATTCAGTTCTTCCCATCAGGTGGCCAAAGTACTGGAGTTTCAGCTTCAGCATCAGTGAATATTCAGGACTGATTTCCTTTAGGATGGCCTGGTTGGATCTCCTTGCAGTCCAAGGGACTCTCAAGACTCTTCTTTCCTCCAGTTTGGTTTTGTCTCTTTTCCATTCTGTTTGTTGGCTTGTTCTGGTTTCCTTCCTATTAGAGGATGTTCGCAGGCGTCTGAGGATCCTTGGCGGTTGCTAGCACGTACCTGGGCAGCACTGGCGTGTCCTGGATGGATGCCCTGCTCACGCTGCCATGGATGATGCACCTGGATCTGGGGCGTCTGTGTCAGGTGTGTGGTCCGCGTGCGGTGAGTGGACGCTGTGCCCAGGCAGCATGGGCTTCGAGTCCAGGCTTCCGCTGCGTGCCTGAGTGCTCTTGGTGAGTTACGGAATTTTTTCTCTGCATCAGTTTCCTCATTTGTAAAGGGGTCACCACAGAAGAGCTTATAAAGAGTTTATAAAACTTTCAAAAAGGGGCACATCACTGGATTGTGTCTGCTACAGAGTGAGAGCTACAGAGGGTGTTTTGAACCAGTCAGTTGATAAATAGGCACCTCTCACCTGAGGAACCCGCTTGGGAGAAGATCAGGGGGATCGCGAGGGGCTGAATACTCAGCCTCTGCCCTTCCTCTGGGTCCGGCTTTCAGCACAGTGTCCAGCCTCAGCCCACCAAGAGCCCTCTGCTCTGTTCCACCAGAGAATAAACCTGGAGATGCTGGAAGGAAATAAATAAATAACCCAGCAGAGATGCTGGAAGGAAAAGATCTCTGGGGTCTACACAGCTTTTAACCTTTCAACCAACTCACCGGTTAAGAGTGCAGCGTCATCTCACCTCCCGTGGGGCCTGAACCTGCGGGTCCTGGAGGTGTGAGCGTCCTGGGGAGGGTCTGAGCCCACCCCCCTTCCTGCACCTCCATCCTCACCTGTCGCTGCCCTCTAGCCTCGGACAGGTCGCCATCGGCTCCCCTCTGTTCTGTGTCTTTTTTTTTAATGCACATGACTCTTCTGTTATTTTAGTGGGATTTGAGGTAAGAGAAGAAGCCAACGTTCTTGAATCTGCCATCTTTTACTTTTTTAACACGAAAAGTCTAACACCTGTTCATCTCTTCACAGGAAAGCTACGTTCTGAGAGGAGCACAGAGACAACACAGCAGGTTTTTTTTTTTTAATCCTTTCCTTCTAGAAAACAGTCATCTAGAACCCCATCTTTATTTTGAGTTGACTCTAACTAGATTCGTGTATTGAGTACAAGCATTTATGCCTGTTCAGTTCAGTTCAGTTCAGTCGCTCAGTCCTGTCCGATTCTTTGCGACCCCATGGACTGCAGCACGCCAGGCCTCCCTGTCCATCACCAACTCCCGGAGTTTACTCAGACTCATGTCCATTGAGTCAGTGATGCCATCCAACCATCTCATCCTCTGTTGTCCCCTTTTCCTCCTGCATTCAATCTTTGCCCACATCAGGGTCTTTTCCAGTGAGTCAGTTCTTCACATGAGGTGGCCAAAGTACTGGAGTTTCAGCTTCAGCGTCATTCCCTCCAATGAACACCCAGGACTAATCTCCTTTAGGATGGACTGGTTGGATCTCCTTGCAGTCCAAGGGACTCTCAAGAGTCTTCTCTGACACCACAGTTCAAAAGCATCAATTCTTTGGTGCTCAGCTTTCTTCACAGTCCAACTCTCACATCCATACATGACCACTGGAAAAACCATAGTGTTGACTAGATGGATCTTTATTGACAAAGTAATGTCTCTGGTTTTGAGACCAACGAGTAAAATTCTTTCATTTTGTTTCAATTGTCTGTTGCCCAGATGATTAGTCCACAGTGATTTCCTCTTGATTGCATCTCTTTTCCATCACACACCAGCTTTTTCCAGTCCCTTCTCTCTTCCCTCCTAATGTCCTCTTTCCACACCTTCCAGGCCCACATCTGCCAGCTTTCCGTATCAGTTCTGCCTTTTGGTGTCAAGGCCTTTCTCTCCACAAGCCTCCCCTTCGGGAGTGACGGGAGGCTTCCTCCCTGATGGGACTGTGGCTCACTTACATTTGTGTCTCTAGAACACAGGAAAAAAACAGGCCCTGCGGAGCGAACAGCTGGTATGTGCAGTGCGAGCCCCGTGGCCTCCTGCAGACCCCCAGGCTCCTGTGTCCCCCGCTCTTCTCTGGGGTCTCATGCGGCAGCGCCCAGAACGCTCTGTCTTCACCTCCCTCAGACCCCCAGGCTCCCATGTTCCCCGCTCTGTTCTGGGGTCTCGCACGGCAGCACCCAGCATGCTCTGTCTTCACCTGCTGCCGTGCGGTTGCTTGTCGGGTTCCTGAGCCTAGACTCAGAGCCGCAATTCTGCGTTTCCTCCATCGCGCCCCAAGAAAGACACTGGGAGGTCTTTTTTCTTTTTCCCTATTTCCACAATAATTATCTGAGTGAAGAATCTAGATGGAGCAACTCTCCCTAGGATGCTGGAACATGTCCCTCCATTGCCCTCCTCCTCCTGAGGATCCTGGCCGTGTCCTCCCTGCCACTGACCTGACTGTCTGCCCCACTTTAGAGGGGGTTCAGAAGTAATGCCCAGGTCCCTCCTCGTCCTCAGCGTCGGGGTTGAGGGAAAGCACACGCTTCCCCAATGAACCACAGCCTCGGCCTTGCTGGCTGACTTTCTGGTTTCATGTGGGCTTACTGCCCTTGCGTCTGGCCGCCCTCTGGAGCACTGCCCCGCCTCCCTCCTGGGAGCACGGATGGAGCTGTGCATCCCGTGGGAAGCGATGGAGCCCTCCCAGGTCTGCGTCTCGGGGAGCCCAAGGAGAGAAAGCTCATGGAAAGGCTGGGGTTGGAGGGAGTCAGGATAAGATGGATGGCATGCTATCGGAGCCACAACCCAGACACACTGGGATCCCAGAAACAGTGATCCCGGATACACCGTGACCCCGGACACACGGGGACCCCAGACACAGCGGGACCCCAGACACACTGACCCCGGACAGGCGACCGTGCCCCGCAAGGCCCAGTTTTCTGGCCTCCTGGGGCTCTGGTGATGGTTAGTGGGAGCCCACAGCGTGATCACAACAGGGCGTCTGCCTCAGGTGGGACTGATGACTCAAGCACATGGATTTTGAACAGGAAGCTGGAACAGAGGAATGGCACAGGCTTGTGGGATAAGTTTAATGACTTTTCCCAAAAATGTGAATTGAGGTGCGTGGGGAAGAGAACAGGTTTAATTTCAGCAGCGGTCCTGGGAAATAGGGTCTGTTTCACAGGTGACTCAGGCTCACTGCCCAGGGCACGGTCTCCACGGTGAATGGAGGGCTTCTGGCAAAGACCGACGTTTCCAGTTTATGGGGGAAACTGAGGGCTCTTTGGGGAGCTGGGTGGGAGGAGCTCTGTGGGGCGGTCCAGTCGGGGCCGAGCTGGAATTTGCCCCCGCAGTTCCTCCACCCAGACCTCTCCGAGTCCTGCTGCTTCCTCCGCAGGGCTTTGATGCCCCTGGAGAAGCGGGGACCCCTGCGGGTGGCGGGTCTGCGCATCCTCGTGGGGTGAAGGGACTGCGAGGGTGTGAACGGGCGGAGGGGCGCCGCTGGCCGCCAGGGCGGACCCTTCCCCCACACCCTCGCCCGGACCCTTCACGCTTACAGACGGAGCGCACCACCGGCTTTTTGCCCAATTTTGGTGATTTGCAAACGGGTCGCAGCCGCTCCCCCACCAGTTCCATTTAGTTGACGTTTTAAAATTCAAGTCCCATGGATGTATCTGTACTGTAGTGATGATGTTCCCCCATCAACTCCCACTGAGGTTTATTTCATTTTCGGGCAAACCTCCCACATATGTATTTATTGCACAATCACAGCTACACTTGCCAATTTCTGCTCAAAGATTTGTAGTTGGGACCAACCATGTGCAAACTCAGCGTTAACTTTTTAAGTTAAAGCACACAAGTGCTTTCCTCTTTTTTAATAATAAGAATATTACTATTATGAAAAGCACAATGGGGATGCTGAAGAGATCATTGATGTCACAGTCGTGGGGTGATTAAATATGTCCAGGTGGACCCGGACATATCAGGAGGTTGACTTTTCAACTCTTTTCCAACCCGATAATCTCTGAAATCTTGAATGATAGATGTAATCTCAGTTTTTGATAACCTTAAAGCTTTTGAGGTGAAACTATTGACAAGATAATGGAGCACTTAAAATATCTAAGAGGGTCCAGGTGAACAAGACACGTCTATTTCTTTATAGTAAAATAAGTACATTTTAGAGAAGCGTCTTGAAAAGTAAACTTTTTCAGTTGAATAATTTCCCCCATTTTCTTTCACTATAAGATGTCAGATAGTTTTAGATTGAAATATTTGACTGTTGGGTGTAATAATCAAAATTATAAAACTGATACATTTCTCAAAACCCATCAAATTGTAGAGAGCTACAAGATTCAAATCAAAGGTTAACAAGAACCACTTATGATCCTAAAATTCAGTTACACGTGTACAAAGCCACAAATATATCCAAAGCTAAAACGTAGAGCTTCAGTGTGAACCATAACACTGGTTGTCACTGCCACCTTGCTGAGTGTGTATTTTCAGGTAAATATTTTATTCATTTATTTTTGTGTATACATTTTTTGAATTAAAACAATTCGCGCACTCTAAAGAGTGCTTTCCAACCACACCCACAAACCCCTGGCTGCGCTCCTCACCCGCGCGGCTCCGCTGCGCTGTTCGCACTCGGCGGTTTGGGCCTCCCCACCCCCACCCGTCAGCCCCGCTTAGCTCGTTGGTCGCCACCGGCTTGTTCTCTGTATCTGTGCTAAGCCAGCTCAGTCGTGTCCGACCCTTTGCGACCCCGTGGACTGTAGCCCAGCAGGCTCCTCCATTCATGGGATTCTCCAGGCATGAACCCTGGAGTGGGCTGCCGTTTCCTCCTCCAGGGGATCTTCCTGACCCAGGGATCGAACCTGCATCTCTTGTGTTTCCTGCGCTGGGAGGCGGATTCTTCACCACTAGCGCCACCTGGGAAGCCCTGTATCTGTGAGTCTGCTCTTTTTGCTATGTTCACTCGTTTGCTGTATTTCTAGATTCCACGTTCAGGTGAGGTCGTGCAGTATATGTCTGTCTCTGTCTGACATCTCACGTCCTGTCAGCCTGCATCGGTCCTTCAGTGAGGCAGCCCTTCCTAAAGCAGCTGCCATCGGATGGGGTTTGATTGCCTGCCTCAGACTGTCTTCACATCTTAACCTTCATCCAGGCGGCCTGGGTTTTAACCACCTTCCACCAGCTTGAATTTACCAACATCTGTACTGTGTGCGGAGAAGGCAATGGCAACCCCCTCCAGTACTCTTGCCTGGAAAATCCCATGGGTGGAGGAGCCTGGTAGGCTGCAGTCCATGGGGTCGCAAGAGTTGGACACGACTGAGCGACTTCACTTTCACTTTTCACTTTCATGCATTGGAGAAGGAAATGGCAACCCACTCCAGTGTTCTTGCCTGGAAAATCCCAGGGACGGGGGAGCCTGGTGGGCTGCCGTCTATGGGGTTGCACAGAGTCGGACACAACTGAAGCGACTTAGCAGCAGTAGCAGCAGTGACCTTGTGAGTCTTTCTGCACTTTTCCATAAAGGAAGAGAAAGGTGCCCCTTGGCTTAGCAGTGGGCACCTCTCTCCTCCATCATTCTGGAGAAGCCTGTCTCTGCTGTGTCTGTGCCAACCTGACCCTGTGTTTATTTACCTCATTGGATCAGGTGGCACTGTTTCCTAATGAACTTAAAATTTCTGCTTCTTCTAGACCCTAATAATTTGCTAAGGTTTGTTAAATTATATCTTTTACACACACACACACTCACACAATCTAGAACCCTAGTTGGAAGTTACAACAGAAAGAAGATATTAGGCACCAAAGCACAGCAAGAGAACTGGTGTTCCCACGTTCTGAGGGAACGCTGTATTCTTTGCAAACTGTTTGTTTTCCTGCCGTCTTGCCTCATGCCATTTCCCAGGCCAGCTCACTCCTGTAAATCCATCTACTTGCCCTTAAATTCACTAGCTTAAATTCTACTCACTCAGTGAGGCCCAGCTCAGTTGTCACTTTATCCCCAAAACCTCCTTTCAACTCCCCAAATAGTTTCTAAAGTCTAGAGTTTTTAAAGAACCAAAACACCTTTACATTTTTTCACGTAACAGAAAAATCATGCCTCGTCCTGGGGTTAGAGCCACGTCCTATTCATCTCACTAAGCTGGGTTTTCGTGGTCAGAGGGGGTTAGTACAGAGTCAGGTGACGATCAAGACAGCAGAGAGGCGCACAGCCTGTGTGCTCTGCCCCACGTATGCTCTCAGTGGTTCGTAAATATTGACTCAGGAGCCGCACGAGCCCTGGGGCAGGATGGAGATCCCGTCCACAGACGGATCCTGGAGAAGACTCCGCCATAAACATCAATGGTGCTGTCCATAAATGTTCTCTACGCGTGAAGTTAAGCCATGCCTGGCTCTCATTTTTACCCAAGTGCTGAACTGGGAAGGCCACTGAGTCTAAAGCAAGACCAGTTCCAGGAGCACTCTAGGGACGGCACCCAGAAACGACGACAGCTGGGTGGGGGCGTTCATAAGGGGCCTGCGTGGGGTGGTCTCGTCTGCGGTGAGAGCGGCCCTCAGTGTGGGAGGACAGGGGGAGAAGGAGCCGCCGGAGTCTGCTCCCACTTTCTCTGCCTCGTCTTCAGAAGGACGGACAGACGCGGAACCAGGGCGAGGTGAGGCGGCTGCACAGACTGTGTCGTTTACAGGAACGTCATTCAGGACAGCGTTCAGATCAGTATGAGAGGATATAAAGCAGCCCATATGTTTAACAAAAGAAGTGCAGGCCCTCTGCAGGGAAGACGAGAACGCTTAACCGAGACACGTCAAAGGAGATCTGAGTCAGCGGAGGGACAAACCACACTGTCATGAGGTCAGTCTGAGGTCTCCTCAGACTCACGATGGCGCACTTTCAACCAAAATACCAAACAGGTGGTGCAAGAAGCTTGATATTTTTATACGAACAGCCACGGGTCAGGGATGTCTTGTGAAGAAGACTATCAGAGAGGGGCAGGTTGCTAACTAGACATCGGTTCTGAAGCTGTAGCAATCAAGCCCAGGGGATAATGCTGTGTCTTGGCAAATCAACCTATGAAATAGGGTAGAGTCTGTAAACAGGTCAGCACCTGTTACATGGGAGGAGTTCGGGGTGGAGAAGCCTTGTCAAAAGAGAAAAAAGAGACACTCCCCAACAAAAGGGATAAAAAAATGATCATCTGATGGCAAAAAATAAAGTTGGATTCTCATATCTTCTACAAAGTAAACTCAAAGTGGAGTGAGGAGTTAAATATTAAAACCTCAAAACTCATCTTAAAAATGTAGATTAATATATTCTTAGATCTTGGAAAAGTAAGAAAAAAAAGTAAGACACAAAAGCACTGGCAATAAAAGAAAAGATGGATGAACTTGACAATATTAAATTAAAAACTTCCTATAAAAGACACCTTAAAGACAGTGGAAAGTCAAATTACAAACTCAGGGAAGACATATTCTTGATTTTCATAAAGAATATATAAAGACCTAAAGTAAATAAGAAAAGCACACTCAGTGCAATGAGAGATTGGGCAGAGAGCATTAATAAGCATTTTGACAAAGAGGAAACACATCCATGTATGGAGAGATCGTTAACAATTATTTATCAAAGATACGCAAAGATGAGATCCTATTCCCCCAGCTCTTGACAGAGTCTTGAAAAGTCTGATGATGCCAAGTGCTGGGGAAATGACGGCCAGTGTCTTCTTAGAGGCTTAATTTCCTATCAAGAGATTAGCGTCAGAGAATGCTTGCACTTGGAAGGATCTGAGAAGGCACTGGGTCCAGTGGCCTCACCTGTGAGCTCTGATGCCCCCTTGGTGTGGAGGGGTGAGTGGGAAATCCCATGAGTATGCCTAATGCTGACCAAAGCAGCCCACTCCAGCCTGATAGCAAGAGCTTCCTGGGTCATCAACAGAAAGGAGAGTCCTGCGGCTAGAACGTTCGAAAGCTCGTGTACAAAAGCGCCCTCCCTGCACGGACGAGCAAACACAGACCCAGACGGAGCGGAGCCACGAGCAGGCAGGGCAGCCACGGGGACTGGCACTGCCCGGCCGGCCTCCCGCCGCTCCCCAGGCAGCCCTGCCTGCTTCCCGGGATGAGTCCAGGAAGGGAGCGAACAACATTCCTGGGTACTTGCACAGCCCCTGAAATGCTGGAGTGTGAGCTCTGTGTCCTCAACAGACATAAACGGAACGCACTGCTTGCTCGACACCTAAACAGGGTGCTGGTGGTTCGGTGGCCGAGTCGTGGCCGACTCTTGAGACGCCGTGGACTGCAGCCCCGCCAGGCTTCTCTGTCCACAGGATTTCCCACCAAGAATACTGGAGTGAGCTGCCACTTCCTTCTCCAGGGGCTCTTCCCAACCCAGGGATCGAACCTGGGTCTCCTGCATTGCAGGCAGACTCTTCACCGACTGAGCCACCAGGGAAGCTCCACACATAACCATATTTCTGAACAATTTACCTTAAAGTGGAATCTGAGATAACAGCATTTCCTGTTGTACCACAAGACCACGAAAATAATCTCAAGATAAAGATTAGAGTCTCATCTTCAAAATTAGTTAAGAGGAACCCATGCTTTGAGGTCAAACCGGGATGCCAGCAAGTCAAGCACTTGAGAGAACGGCAATTTGGAGTGGACGAGATGGTCTCCGGTTGGCAAGCTGTTCGTCAAGTACAGACACTCCCACGCGGAGCACAGGGTCTCAGAGACGCTGCGGGCTCCACCCTTCCTGACACGGGGCGATGCAAGAGCGGGCGGTTCTGTGTCTGGGCAGCCGGGCCCTTTCCTCCCAGACAGAGGCTCCTGGATTTGTGGAGGGACCATCTTCATGGAGCATAGACGGTGGGACGAGAGAGCGGGGAGGAGCCAGCTGTGGAACACTGGACAAAGAACTGTGTCCTTCGAGGAAACTGCTCAGCCAGAGGACGCTTCTAACTCTCAGACGAGGTTTAGGCGGTGATTCCACGTCAGCTCTCTGGCCTCCGAATTCCGTAAAAGTGAATATGGTCCCTGCCCCCAACCCCACATCCTCTACCTGCCTTCCGCCTGTGGGAAACTTTAGTCAAAGAATAAGTTTAATCAGAGAAAGGAGAAATGTGGAAACAGGAAAGCAAAGTAGACCAAATACTGATAATGTAGTCATCACGCATAGTCAAGGACTTTTAGTTCTTTCTCAAGGGCTGTAGATAACATTCTGAGCCACCTCCTGTGAGCTCTTACAGACACGGAAACCCCAGGTAGAAGTGAAGTGCTGGATGAGCAGACTGTACCCAGCACTTGAGCCGCCACAGTTCTGAGAACTGACGGCAAAGAAATGGGAACAACTGCACCCGGAACTGAACACTGCCCGCACCGCAGACAACGCAGATGACGCTAGTCCGGCCGCTGACGCACCGCCGACAACGCAGATGACGCTAGTCCGGCCGCTGACGCACCGCGGACAACGCAGATGACGCTAGTCCGGCCGCTGACGCACCGCCGACAACGCAGATGACGCTAGTCCGGCCGCTGACGCACCGCAGACAACGCAGATGACGCTAGTCCGGCCGCTGACGCACCGCGGACAACGCAGATGACGCTAGTCCGGCCGCTGACGCACCGCCGACAACGCAGATGACGCTAGCCCCGCCACTGATAACCAGCTTTGGAGATGACTGTGGGAGATGACGGCGCTCTTTCTGCATGTAACCTTCCCCCGACTCTGTCTGTAAAGGCTCTCATCCCCAGCTGGTCCGGGGGCCCAGGGTACGGGATCAGCCTTTGGACGGGTGTCCGCCACCTTCCCCACCACTTGCCAGCATCTGGAATAAAGCCAAGTTTCCTTTCCACCCGCCTAGCTTTTGAGTGCCAAGCAGCTGGACTCACCACCTCTCCTTTCGGTAACAAAAGGGTGTTTAATAAAGTTGTTTATAAAGTCAGGGCTCTAAGTATTTTGCCTCCCAAAAAAATGCTGTTTGTAAAAATAGGAAAAAAAAAAAAGGCTTCAATAAACAGCCTTTTAAAAAATGTCAGCTCTCTAAACACTGGGGGATAAGATCTCCAGGGCACCATGGAACAAATGGTCTTAAATGAACAGAGGAGATTCCCCACCCCCCACCCCCAGCATGTTCTGAGGTGCTTCTGGGGGCCCCCCCAGGCTCGCGCTCTGGCAAGGACCGGCCTGTTTCAGCCACTGTTGTGAATCAAGTACATGGTTTTTAGGGAACAACTTTGTGCTTGCTCTGAAAGTACTTGTTTTCTTGTGTTTTTCCCCTAGTTTTACCTTCACGGGGGAAGAAGATATTCCTACAATGGTGCCAGACTGGCCCACCTCACATCTTAAGAGATGATGGTCCGTCTTTTGTGCTCCAGCACTACAATTACTGACCGTTTTAGAGATAAATACCTGTGTCCTTTTTGCCTTTTTTATGGGTGTGTGAGACAGAAAGGAAGATGGAGACAGGGAGACAGACACACAGAGACAGTCATGGAGAGACCAAGAGACAGACGCGGGGCGACGGAGACACAGAATAGGAGAGAGACGGTCGCTGACGATTCCCACCCCCTCGGTGGCCAGGGAGGAAGACTCCCCTCTGAACTGAAAACCCATCTCGCCCTTGCCTGCTGCTCCCTTCCACCGTCTCTCAGGAGAAGCAGGGAACGCTATCCGAGTAAGACTGGCAGCTTCTCACTCTGCTTCTTCCCCTGCAAGGCACCGTCCGGCTGCCACTTCCTCTGCAGCTGTCCGTCCATCCGCCCACTTCTCTGTCCACCCTTGCGCGGTTTGCCGGCCCTGCCCGATGGCAGAGGGACTGCGCTGGGAGGGCGCGCCAGGATCGCACACGCGCCGTCCGGCCCCTCGGCAAGCTCGGAGCCCGACGGGGCGGGCTGCCCGCAGCGTGAGAGGGCGCGGACGCGGTCCTGGGGAAGGGGGCTGGGCATGGAGCCAGTCTGCTCTTCGTGGAATCTGAGGTAGGTTCAGCTCACTTTGCCCTGGAGAGTGAGAGAGAACTGTGAACCGTGCTTGTGCTGAACACATCTTCACGTCCACTGTATCAACCGTGCCAGGATGCACGGACCTGAGAGTCCTCTCTCAAACTCAGCTGTTCGGATAGACAGGCAGCAGTTACAATAGTTCACTAGCTCGGAAGTAAGAAATCAATAATAATCGCTAATATTCATGTGGATTTTAAGGAAAAGACCAAAGCTGCATGAATGGAATGAGCACTGGATATGTGGGTTTCATCTGCATGATCATTTATTTGACTGTCCTTGAAAGAGTCATTTAACCCCTATTTGAATATGTACTTGCGGTAAATGTCTATAATTATACTTTATCTGCATTCCCAATGAATTATTTTGAAGATCAACATGGGACAAAAGTGGTAAGAACACTTTAGGAAGTACGGAATGATACTAACACAATGTAGGAAGGATTAATGCTAGGGGTAATGCTAATAATAACACCCGTGGGAAAAGCAGATTCGGGCTCAAGTTTGAATGGATGCAAGAGTGGTGCTTCAGAGTGAAATGCGCAGATAAATCCGATCCTCCAGTGGCCTTCCGATTTACGCGGCGGAAATAAAAACGTTAATATGTAGTAAAACCTCACAAATCCTGGCTAATTGGGGGAAAGCCAATTTGAATTTCTGAAAGGTTTTAAAAGAAGTGTAGTTCTATTTCTTTAAAATGTATATAGTCATAGGAGCCAGTGGTTGGTAAAAGTGCTGTGAGGTCTCCATTCATAATGAGGGTAGGATAATGTTTAACCATCACTGACTCACTACTTCAATCAAGTATCTACGCAGAGCTGTGTGCGGAGTTACAGGCAGCCCTGGGCATAAACACAGAAACAGGGGACTGGCCTGTCCTCAGCGAGTTCTCTGTCCACTGGGGGATGCTGACAAGTGAAAGGGGCGTCACCAACAGATCACAGACGCTGCTGTGACCCAGGGACCACAGGCTGCTGCAGGCTCACCCTGGAAGGACATATTTCTCAGTTCTGGAGGGGGGAGACTTCCCATATTAACACCTACCGGGTAAGCTGGGATAGGCTGAAAAAGAGGGTGGAGAAGGTGATGGAACTTTGTTCTAATGCAAGTCAGGCGGACCATGAAAGATTTGTAAGTATGGATCCTAGATCAGAGAATTTGCATCACCTGAAGTTCGCTCTGGCTGAAATGTGAAGAACTGATGAGGGACATGACTCTGGAGGAAGGCAGGCTAGCTCGGAGGCGTGGGGTCGAGGCTCGGGCGGGGAGGAGGGACAGTCACAGGGAGCAGGAGGAAGGTGATCTCTGCTTGGTTTGGCTTGGCCAAAGTCTGGGACTTCCAGGCGGAGACATGCATTAGTACAGAGTCGCAAGTGCAGATTTCAGCATCGGGGCTTCCGGCCCCGTCATCAGATGCTGCCCTCCTCAGCACACTTCGCATCAGCTCCGCTGGAAGATTCTCACAGTTTCCCAAGGGACACATCCTGTGAAATCCACGAGTGGCAGCACCTGGGACAGCCCTGGGCGGTCCCCCTCTCTGCCCTCCACCATGAAGGCTCCTCTTTCGGGCGGCCGCCTTGGCCGACCTTCTCACCCTCCCTGGGCAGCACTTGCCCTCAGAGTCTCGCGCCATCTCTGTGCAGACAGTTCTCAAGTGTGCCCTGAGCATGTGAGTGGATTTCAAGTTTGTGGGTCCACAGATCTGAAATTACCCACCCGGGGGGTGTCTCCTAGGTCCCCAGACTCGCCACATGCCAGCCGAGCTAAGGTAAGGACCTGCCGGTCCCCGAGGGTCCTCCTCCGGCAGAGGACTCCCCTCACCCCACCAAAGGCATCAGAGACAGACTCTCTGCTCCTTCTGGCTCTTGCTGTAACTGAGACCTCCCCAGACCACCCCCTCTTCTGTGGTCCTCTCGCTCCTGCCTGAGTCCAGGGCCCGCCCCCCTCCATAGGGGAGCAGAGACCCCCACGCTGCTCGCTGCCCTTGTGTGTCACCCTCCCCATGCACGGCTCCACGAAGTGTCTCAGTGACCACCCACTTCCCCCACCTTTAAACGCCCTCCCTGGCTCCCCTGACCACAAACACCAACCGGCCCTGCTCCGCGACCACCCCAGCCCCTCTGCAGGCCCGGGAGCCCCTTTTCAGACTCTCCCTCCAGCCTCTGTGACCCAGGCCACACATCTCAGCGATTCTCACCCGCACACGGCCACGTGGTTATGCATCCTTCTTCCTAACTTGTCCTCCAGCCTGAGAGGAGGGGTCACCCTGTTTCCAGAAAAGCCTCCCTTCACGCCTTCCCGGTCCCCGTGGGCCGAGGCAGGGCTCCCCCCTCTCCTGCAGCTCTGACCCCCTGACCTCTGACCTCCTCCCCACAACCTCCACCGGAATCCCTCGTCTCGCCAACAAGGGTCTTAAGGTCTGGACACTGTGGTAGCTTCACACGCTCCAAGCAAGGCCCAGGCTAATGAAAAGAAATTACTCAGTGAATGTTGATGAAACTATACTGTTTAAAAAACTCCAGAGTAATAGAAATAGAATAAACCAATTTTATAACCATTTCACTTATCTTGTGGGTGATTGAGAAACTATAAATCAAGGTAGAAATCTCTCCTACTTCTGTAACCTGGGTCAGTTAACAATCCTTGCTCTTAAGCAATTTTTTATTTTTAAAACATGCCAACTGTTTTATTTTTAGCTTCACACAAAAGTTATATTCTTTCCTTTGAATTGTGCTATTCAGCCTCAGTCAATAGAAATAACAAACACTCCACTGAGTTTTCCTATCAGCTGGCCTGAGACTCATGGCCACTGCGAGTCTGAGTTTATTGCAATACATGTGGGCCATGCTAGCACCTTCAGTAAATACAGTGAGAGGTGACGTCTGTGCTGCAGAGAAATCCAGAAACAAAGATGCCCGCCCTCCTGGGAATGAGAGTTTCAGTCAAGGCCTGGAGAAACTCATAGGGTGGGTGGGGCATGGTTAGAAATAAAGGAGATATCAGTTACTGGTCCATTTAAAAGGAATGTGTAGACGTGCAGAAACAGGCAGAAATGCAGATGTGCCCCTGAGGAGCCAGTGCTGAGACAGCTGAGGTGGTGTCCAGAAGAACAGAAAAGGCTGTTTAGAAGGAGAAGACACTCTCAATAATTGAGATGAAAAGTCAGCCTGATAAATTCCGCTCTTGTGCAGGAGGGCACACAATGCAAGATTTAAAAAATGTACAGAATTTAACAAAAGAGGGCAAGAGACATAAACTAAAAATTACAAAATACTATTGTAAGAACTTAAATGGAAAGCCATCCCATGCCCCATGTCCATTTTGGCAACACTCCCAAAATTGATCTACAGATTCAGAACAGACCCTAACAAAAGCCCAGCTGTTTTTTAAATGAAACTAAGTTGATTCTAAAATTCATATGGCGATGCTAAGAACCCAAAATAAGCAAAACAGCTTGAAAAGGAAGAACAGAGTTGGAGGAATCAAAGTCCCTAACTTCAAAAACTACTACTATTACTACTACAAAAAAAAAAAAAAAACTAAAGAAGCAACTGAGAGCTTCCCTGGTGGCTCAGTGGTAAAGAATCCGCCTGCCAGTGCAGGGCACCCGGGTTTGATCCCTGGTTTGGAAAGATCCCACCTGCCGCAGAGCAAGAAAGACCACACACCACAGCTACTGAGCCTGCGCTCCAGACCCCGGGAACCACACTGTTGAGCCCATGAACCACAGTTAAGAGAGTAGCCCCTGCTCACCACAACTGGAGAAAAGCCCGCATTGCCATAAAGACCCAGCACAGTCAAAAATACATCAGTCAATAAATAAATCATTAAACAAACAAACAAATAAAATTATACAAAAAACAAGTAACTGAAACAGTGTGATGCTGGTTTAAGAACAGACCTGTAGATCAACAGAAAAAAACTGAGAATCTAGAAATAAACCATAACACTTATGGTCAATATCTATTATATACAATAGGATGCCTATTACATATATTTTTTAAAAAAAGGAAAATAAAAACTGGTAGGAAGGATGTGAAGAAATCAGCGGTGGAAATGTAAAATATTACAGCTACTTTGGTCATACCTTGGCAGTTTCTAAAAATACTAAATGCAGAATTAACATATGATAGCAATTTCACTTGGAGAAGGCAATGGCACCCCACTCCAGTACTCTTGCCTGGAGAATCCCATGGATGGAGGAGCCTGGTAGGCTGCAGTCCATGGGGTCGCTAAGAGTCGGACACGACTGAGCGACTTCCTTTCATTTTCACTTTCATGCATTGGAGAAGGAAATGGCAACCCACTCCAGTGTTCTTGCCTGGAGAATCCCAGGGATGGGGGAGCCTGGTGGGCTTCTGTCTATGGGGTCGCACAGAGTCGGACACGACTGAAGTGACTTAGCAGCAGCAATTTCACTTCTATCCAAGAGAAATGAAAACATACCCGCACAAAAACGTGTATGTATGTGTTCACTGAAACATGATTTCTAATAGCCTAAATACAGGGAAACTCCAATTTCCATCAACTAATGAACTGTAATACATGCAGCCAAAGAAACGCTGCTCATTCATAGAAACGGATGAAGTTCCGATTGGTGTTAGACCAGGGATGAGCCTTGGAAATAATGCTAAATGAAAAAAACACAGATCACAAAACCACCTCGTATTGTTTGATTCCAATTATGTGAAACGGAAGAAGCAGAAAAGAGGTAAGTCCTTCGAAATGGCAAGCAGGCTCCCGGTTACCAAGGGCTGGGGAGAGAGGAAGGGGAGTGGGCTGAGGGGAGTGCCCCTGCTGGGGAGCTGAAGTCCTGCCGAGGTCGCGGTGAGAGCTGCACAGCTCTGTGGACCCGCTGAAGCTCTGAGCTGCACGCTCTTTAATGGGGGACTTTTAGGGCACGTGGAATAACTCTCAGTAAAAGCATCAAGAATGCGCATTTCCATGGCAGAGCAAGCCCGGGATACAGTGGGCCCTTTCTCTAGTCAGCGGCATTTTCACTTCGGTTTCTAAATGTCGTCAGTGACCGTAAACGTGCTCCTGGAGTGGGCAGTGCTCCTGGCTCCCACTCCCACCGGGCCAGCTGCCCCTCAGATGGATCTGGGCCGATCCCAGGTGTCCTGCAGAGCTGCCTCCTGGGTGGCATGGCTGTCAACACCGATGGGCTCAGCATGGGACTCAACCTTTGGCTCTTATGTGGGTTTTTAATGTCTTTTAAAAAAATGTATATTGGAGTATAGTTGATAACAAAGTTGTGTTAGATGCAGGAGTACGGTACATTCGGTTACACACACATGTATGTATTCTTTCTCAAACGCTTGTCCCCTTTAGGTCGCGATGGAGTATTGGGCAGAGTTCCCTGTGTTACAAAGTAGGTGCTGGCTTATTACCTATTTTAGCAATAAACAGAGTGTACACCTCAGTCCCAAACAACACGGAAGAATGAAAGGGCATGTGCTCTGCCCCGAGAACACCAAGATCACAACTGCTGAACAACCATCAACAGAAAAAGACGCTGGAAACTACCGGAAAAGATCCCCCAGCCACAGACTAGAATTAGCCACAGAGAGAGGTAGGAGGGTCGCAGTCGGGATAAAATCAGTGCTGCACCTGCCGGGGGGTGGGTGACCCACAAACTGGAGACAGGACCGCACGGAAGCTCTCCCACGGGGGCGAAGGAGCCGAACCCCGCACCAGGCTCGTCAGCCAGAGGGGCCCTGACGTGTCTGGTATAAAGTTAGCGTATCTGGTACTGTGGCTTCGTGCTTGACAGACAAGCACGTCAGTGGCCAGCATCTCTTGTGAACGCAAGACCAGACATCAGAAATTCTGACCACTCTATGGCCACTAGACGACAATGTTTCTTTTTAGCAAAAACTTAGGAACTAATCATTTTATAATTAATCACAGTGAAAGAACAGGCTTCCCCCCAATATGGTGTATAGCATTCTACCGTTTATAGTGACATGATCACACGGAAGCATTTTATTGGAACTTAACGTCCAACAGTCACGCTCACGAGGGGACAGAGTCTCAGAAATAAAGCTTCATGACCTCATCAGAAGGCTGCTTGCATAGGCCGAGTTCATGCTGGAGTCAGATGGTTTCCAACCTTCCAGAACACTGGGGGAGCTCTCCCAGAGGTCCCTGCATGCCAAGGAGGGTGCCCTCATGGTTAGGAATAAAGCCAGCGGCGTCAGGAGGTGCTGTCATCTCCGGTTCTGTGCCCACCACCCCAAGCATTTCCCCCCACCAGCCCCCAGCCGGGCCTGCAGCAGAGGACTGCCGGGAGGAAGCAGCCTGTGGCCCCCCGGCCCCCCGGCCCCCATCAGGATGCCTTAGGGGTCTGCTGCTGGGCTGTCTCGGGACCCCTGAAGGTAAGGCTCGGGAGCACCCGTGAGCCTCCCTGGAGACCTGCCCGTGCTGTGGGGACGGTGTGGACGGTCGTCCTAGTTCACACGACGCCCCGCTGTCCAGGGGCAGTGGCTCCACAGTAAACCCCCCTCCCCACCTGCCGCCACTTTTCTCAGGACACCTTCAGGGCTGGGAGGCTCCGAGTGCCAAGCCCTGCCAGGCTCCACCTGAGCTGAGACCCGATGATTGACAGGCCTGCCAGCCTCTTAGGCTCCTGCCACGTCATGGCCTGGTTGGCAGAGGGGTGCTCTGTGCGTGGCGGTTGGGGTGGGCAGTGGGCGGACACCCCTGTCGTCCCCGCCCTCTGGGGGGACAGCCACAGGCACCCTGGGCAGAGGCCTCCACCGTAGCGCCGTCTGCAGCTGCTGAACTGACAACGTCAAGCTGGGTGCCGTTCGCCCCTCACCAGCAACCGCCAGCCACCTCTCCAGCACCTAGAATCCTAAAATATCGCGGAATCAGCCCCAAGGAGGAGGAGGGCTGGGACCCCTTGGCAGGAGGATGGGACGGATCAGAGAAGAGATGCCCAGACTTGGTGCCAAGGAAGCAGCAGCTTGTGTGTGTTGGGGGGCAGGCGGGGCTGTGTGTGGTTCAGTACAGAAGCCGAGTGACGACCACCCGCATGACAGAAGGCCCAGCCCCTGCCCTCAGGGCGGCTGGCTCCCACCCAGGCGTTCACTGAGAGGAGGGACGCCCTTCTCTGGGTGTGATGGGGGGCTCACTTATCCAAACAGAACTCGGCCAAGGGGGCAAGTTGTCCCTTCCAGGCTGAGCCTCAGGCACACAGGGTTCCACCGCTGGTCCCCGGTTCTGGTCGTCTTCGGGCTCTTCCAGGGCCAAGCAGCCCGGAGCCAACTGCCAGCAGTGAGTGGAGGCTTCATCCAGCCCCCAAGGGCCCGATCCTCACTGGTGCCTCCTCTGGGCTGTGGCTCCAGCCCCAGGGGAGACCCTGGGAGACTTGGTCCCAGCTGACAGCTTGCCCGCCCCCTGGGAGAGCCCGAGACGGGGTCCCGCTCAGCTAAGCCTGGCTCCCCCACATGCAGCGCCAGAGACCATGGGGGCAGCTCCCCGAAGCCTCTGAGAGCTGCTGGGCTTTGTTACCTGGCAACAGACCACAGACCCAGAGGAGGACTGTGAGAGGAGGTCACTGGGGAGAGAGCCATCTGCCTTCCAATGCACCCCGGGCGCTGGAGGAGCGCAGGCTGCTCCTGACGGGCTTCCAGGCTCCGGGGGAGCAGCCCCTCCCCCACCCAGAGCTCCAGCAAGCGGAGGTCCCCGGGCCCCGGGACCAGGCGCCCCTCGTGCGGAAGCCACAGCCGCACAAAATCAGGTCTCTTCAGCCTCCTCGACTGCGCTGGCCACGTGCCAGCTTTGTGGCCACAGTCACCTCGGTGGACCTCTGCCTCTGAGCTTTCTGATGGCATCTCAGACGATCTCGTTTCCACGTGCAGGTGTAAAGAAATATCCAACTTTCAGGACACTTATGAAGAGTGAAGGAGGAATAAAGATCCTCAATGCACAGAGCAGAACTGCGGGCGCGCGGTGAGCAGTAAGGAACGTTCCTTACCGTGGCGGCCGAGCGGGGCCGTGTGCAGCCTGTCTTCAGGCCGGAGGGAAGAGGCCCTTTCCGAGGAGACTTGGTGTTTGTGGCGGTGGCTCCTTTGCCCCCACCCCCAAGGTAAGGTGATGTGTGACTGCGATTTCTCTAGAAGGCAGGAAAACGCGTCGGAAAATCAGTCCAGGAGCCCATGGAACAGGCAGCTGGACCCTCATAAGATTTTGTTCTCCAGAAAGTTTACCAGACAAACCAAGACAGAAAAATCACAGCAGACAATGCTGTTGTAACAGACACTCGGTCATGAGGTTCGCAGCCCTGTGTTCAGGACGCTGACCTCACAGCGGGTGTGGCCGGGGTGTCTCAGGGCGGTGGTCAGCCTGGCCCGGGCCTGAGAACATCCCGGTTACCGGAGCAGGGAGGAGGTGGGTGCAGCGGGAGGGCACAGGGGCCTGCGTGCGGTCCGCACTGAGGTCCCGCTCCCTGGGAAGCCCTGATCGCACCCGCGTCTTCCCGCTTCCTTCCCATGCGCCCTCTGCTGCCACTTCCTCTCTGGGAGGACCTTGACTTTCGAGCTGTGTCCACAATGTCGGGGGAAGATCAGCCTTTCAAGGTCGATGGCAGATCTGAGCTGGGCATTCACCCTGGAGGCCCCGAGGCAGGGGTCGGGCTGCCTCGAGGAAGGTTCCATCAGGGCCGGGGGAGCAGCCGCCTCCAGCATCCGTGACATCCCAAAGGGAAGGAGAGACTTCTGTGTTCTCCTGGACCAGAGGTTGGGACAGGGGTCCCCCTGTCATAGTGACCCACATGCCTGGACAGCGCGGGCTGTGAAACTGATTCAAATACCCGCCAGACATGCCATGTCTGCGGCTCCTGAGAGGCCTCTGTAGGCCCAGGGCCCCTGGCGTCCAGCCGGTGTCCAGCTGTCCCGCTCGCGTTCAGCTCCTGTCTCTCACTCCTCAGGGCAACATTTCACCTTCTCAGCGTGAGGACAGGCTTGTTGAGGACAGATGCGGAGCTTTGTATCTTCTCAGGTCATCAGGACCACTGGCAGGGCCAGTAAGGGACTCTGAACACATTGCCATCCACGCGGAGCTCCCAGCTGACGGTGGCTTTCCTCAAAGTGACCCGAGGTGGCCGGCAGCCAGCAAGTTAGTGCCTGTCCACGTCTGCAGACTTGAGCGACTCCTCTGCCTCCAGGGACACAGCACAGTGGACGCAGGAGTCCTGACTTCTCCCTCACATTCACTGGACACATAATAAGCATTTTACTTAAATAATCACATTTATTCTGATAAATAAGCCCATATATCAGAGCTGCTAAGTCGCTTCAGTCATGTCCGACTCTGCAACCCCAGAGATGACAGCCCACCAGGCTCTCCTTCCCTGGGATTCTCCAGGCAAGAACACTGGAGTGGGTTGCCATTTCCTTCTCATATCAGAGACACCTGCATAACTACTGGCCTTTAGAAATGATTTCTCCTTCAGGAGACAGCTATTGTCTTTCCAGTCACACCAATATTTTGTGCTTTTTTTAAGAGTCTGAACATAAAAGAATATGACATGGAGGCTAAACCCCTCAGCCAGGCCCAAGTCACGTGACCGAGGCGGGGTTCACGTCGACGACTCGTTGGAGCATCCTGAACCGTTAGACTTCTGCCCTGTTCCTGACTAGCAGGCAACCACACCTCCCACGGGAGACGGTGATGTGGAGCCGTCTAGCGTGTTACAACCCCGGAGGAAGTGGAGGGCTTCCGGGGTCTGCTGGGAGGGACTGAGATTTCTGCCCAGTGTCCTAGGAAGCCCACGGCGGCTCCCACGACAGAGAATCATCTGGCCCAGCAGCCTCCAGGGCAGAACCTGGGGTGGCCTTTGGGAAAACAAAGAACCAAGCTAGACTTGACTTGACAGCTGGCTTCTTGGGGCCAAGATGCCAGTCGTGAGAGAAGCAGAGGTCACAGGAAAGGCGGGTTTGCAGGCATCTTCCGCCTCCACGTTGATGCTGGGGTGAGCTTACACGGCACCGGTCACCTCTGCAGGGAGGACAGCAGGAGCCGGACCACCCACTGGACACCTGCTCCCCAGCAGCCTCGAGCGGCATGGGGCAGAGACCGGAACATGTCCTGGATCCCAGAAAGCAGAGCATCCTGGCAGGACCATGAGGTTCAGCATGAGCCCTCTGGGATGGAAAGCAGCTTCATCTGGAGGCAAAGACATGGGCTCTCTGCAGCACAGCACACCTCACTCTCCCAAAGGCCGGAAACCTCCTACCCTCGTCCGCTTTTCCCCGCACGACATGGTCCTCTGGCTGAGATGACACTCCCAAAATTTAAATCATTGTTGCCACACAGCTGACCCTCACCCAGTCATTTTCTCTGACTCTTACCAGCTTCCGCGCTTCCCTAGTGGCTCAGACGGTAAAGAAACTGCCTGGAATGCAGGAGACTGGAGTTCAATCACTGGATTGGGAAGATCCCTGAAGAAAGAAATGGCAACCCGCCCCAGTATTTTTGCTTATAAAACCACATGGATGGAGGAACCCTGGGCGGCTACAGTCCATGGGATCACAAAGAGCTGGACACGACTGAGCAACTAACACTTTGACTTTCAACAGGGAATCAGGTCTGCTTCCATCAAAATAAAGCTGAGCATTTTGCTTGCAGTCCTGACAGAGGATTTTATGCTTCAATTTTGGACTCATTTGCTTCTTCTCACTTTTGGAAAAAAAAAGTAGAGATGATTTAAAAAAAATAGGGAACCATTGGCTGCTAATACACAAAAGCCTGTGGAAGGTTCATGGCAAACAGATCTCAAAATGGAATCTCCTTCGAAGAATTAGTGCAAAGAAAGAAAGGCTTGTAGGGACATCCAGCAGTTTGTTTCTTTTTGCTATTTTTTTTTTTTTTTTGTCTGCACCGTGCGGCATGCCAAATCTTCAGTTCCCTGACCAGGGATCGAACCTGTGTGCCTGCAGTGGAAACGCAGTCTTGACCACTGGGCTACCAGCAGAGTCCCTCCAGCACTTTCTCCAGGCAGGTTGTCATTACGTCACTTATATCATTACGTAAGAGCTGGTTGTTACTTAATGCAGTGAGGAGGTAGAGCCCACACATTTACTCGTCAAAATCCACTTTGTTTCACTTGAAATGCTGACCAAAATATCCTAACAAAGAGTGAGAATAGTGTAGCCTTTGTGTGCAGCCTTTGTCTGCAACTAACCTGAGCTCTCGAGACAGCCTGCCAAGGTCACGGACACCTCCCTGCAAGGCAACGTGTGCAGCCCTGCAGCGGACGTCGTGAGCTTCATAACCGACACAGGCCTTAGAAAGGCTAGGATCTTTAAGTAGCGCTCAGGTCACTCCATCTTGTTTCCTTCCAGAGACTCTGAGTAGGCAAGTGATCCATGAGCATAGACAGGAAATGGGAAGCTGAAGGAAATGGGAAAGACCTCAGATCAAAAAGAAACAGCAGTGTCTGCCGAGGGGTCGAGGCTCCAAGCCCCCTTGCTTCTGAGCTGGCCCAGGTCTCACTATCACCCGGGAGACCGGGCTTCACGCTTTTATCTTTGGGAAGAGAGGGGTCAGCAGAAGACAGGGGAAATCTCCCCGAGGCTTTGAACCAAAACTTGCAGTAGATCAGGGAAGGATTCACTGCGGAGACCAGTTCAGGAGAAATCACCCCAAACCCGGACCCTTCGAGGAGGCTGGCCTGATCGGAGGGTGGTGGACCCTTGTCCACGGCTGACCACAGCTCAGGGAATCCCGGTGATCCTGCTGGTGACGTCACCCAGGCTGCTGATGACATCATCCACGCTGCTGATGACGTCAGGGCTGGAGGGGCCTCCGCTCCCTCATCAGCCCCTGCCCGCATACACATGAGCCCCTGAGATCTCAGATAAAAATCTCCAAGAAAAGGAAGGAGCTGGCAGCGTGGGAGGCGGAAATAATTCAGATACATTTTAGAGAAACTATGAGAGCACACACAGAGAGGGGCCGACTGGTGGGACCTTTCATTTGGTTCTTCGCAGAAGCGACTGTCTCTGGGTGGGTCACCTCCTCTGCAGCACGTCTGTCCTGGCTCTTAAATTTGTTCTTTCTGCTCAACCAATCCCTGCTCACAACTCTCTTTGCTAAGCCCTGGCTCCAAACTCATGGCAGGGAGGCACAAATGAAATATCACCTTTTATCTCCACATTGAACCGAAGACTAACATAAACGCTGACACAATTCAATAATATTCTGCCACACTTTTGATACTAAAGACACGAAGTGTAAGTACATGAACACAAAAGTCCAGGCCCACCTGGAGCCCAGGTCCCCCCGCCACACACACACACACACACACACACAGGCCGCCTGTCGTTGGGCTGGGCGGAGCAGGGCCTTGCCTCCTGCAAACAGCTGCCCGGCAGCACTGTCCAGTGCCCTCCAGAGAGCTGGACACAGAGTCACCGCCATCTTAAAATAATTCTTGATTACGTTTGATTGATCTTTTATATGCTATTTACATGTCTCTGGATAGGCCTTGAAAGAACGTGAGTTCGCAATAAGCATTTTATAAAATCACTTTTATGAGGGAGGTATTCTCTCTCCCCCACGGGCAGGGTGAGAGCCTGGTTTCCAAGTGCTCAGATGTGAAAAGCTTCGTGTCAAGGACCCGATCCTCCTCCACCGTGGGCTCGGCATGAACCTCGTGTGGGTTGTTTCACCCCTCTAAGCACTATTTTTAATATCGGTAAAATGAAATTGTAACATTAAAGCAAAGTGAATTTCCCCAAATGCTAAATCCACCCATCCATCCATCCATTTACCCATCCACTGATAGGGTTTAAAGATTAAAGGAGATAATGCACTTAAATACTTCATCCTGCATCTGTTCTATAAATTGTGAAATGGCAGCTATTACTGGATGACTTCATCTGAGAGAATCAGCAGTCACGACCTTTTCAGAAAGCAGGCTCTGTGATGAAGCGTCTCCATTCCAAGCGCCTCTGTGGGTCCTGATTCCAGACAAATCGAGCACCCTCTCCTTATCCTCTGCGTCCTTTCCCAGATCACGTACACAGGAAACCTTTCTGATCCCCCGCCCCGACTGTCATTCTAGTTCACTGAATCCCTGCCGGGAGACACAGCACCGCCGCGTGGACTTGTTTGAGTTATTTTCGAGCTTGCCCCGGTCTCCTAGACCTCCCCTGCAGGAAACCTGACTTGCTTGTGCACAATCCTGGCAGAAAGCCATGTGCATATTCTGTGAGCTGTGAATGCCTGAACAGCACTGTTATGAGAATTATCGTCCACGGACTGGTTCGGGCCATGGATGAAACAAATCTGTATTTTCTTTTTAAATTAAATTTTTACAGGCAAAGTGTTAACATGGTTTAAAACCAGACGGCAGTCAGGATCTACTGTGAAACATCTTTCCTTGCTCATCTCTCAGCGTCTGCCGGATTCTAGCCCCCCAGTGCCTGTAAACCTTGTCCTCGGATTCTGAGGGAGCCTCAGACATTCTCTGCATGTCTACACACAAAGCCTCCCATCCTCTCGCATTTATTACAGAGACAGTGGTCTGTCTGCTCTGCACTGCTCTGTTTGACTCTTCACTCTTCACAAGACAATACCTCTTGGAATGTATATAATCTAATTAATTGAGCCCTCAAGCACCGGGTCCTGTGCAGGTTAAGCCAATTGTCCAGGTCAAACGGAGCCCAGATTCTCATCTCAGTAGGAGCCCTTGTCCTGATCTGCATCTAACTGCATCCACCCAGAGCATCTACGACAGCTCTCCTGTTGAATACACGCCAGAAGTCCTGCACATAATAAATGCAAACAGCGCGAAAGTATATTATTTTAATATCATGTAATGTCATAAAGAACAAAATATCTCGAAATCCCTGTAAAGATGGATGCTCTGTACATGGAAACCTGGTCCCAGCCTCGGTGTATTTAGTGCTAATTGAGAATTCCTCCACCGCAGAGCCTACTGTTGCTATGGACACCATCCCCAAGAGGAGGTTTAGAAAATTCCTTTGCACGTTCACAAGTCTGCATATTTCCCTTTAATTCACAAAGAAATCTCTGCATGGGGTGGCTTACATGTGAGGATTTCGATGTTTGGGGTGAAAAAAAACTCACCCGCCCCGGCAACAAAGCAGCCATGAGACAAATATATTTACAATGTCCTCCACAAGGACCCACATTAAAAAACTAATCACCCCTCGACAGCCACAACGCGCTGAGCCCTGCCTGTGCCGGCGCCCTGCAGGGCTTCATCCTTGCTGTCCTCAAAGTCAGGCAGCAGGTCCCGAGACACAGTGAGGCAGCGGCTCGTCACCCCCAGGCAGCCGGCCTCCTGCTCCCCAAACAAGGAGGTTAGCCCCGAGCTCTGAGTCCACGGCGGGGCCCAGGGGGACAGCCTCTGAGTGATGGCTTGGCCAGTGGCCAGTGAGACGACTAGGGCATCACCCGATGCTCTGAGAGCCTCCATATTGGATGAATTGGACCAATTAGGACGAGCAGCCTGAGTCCTGATGACTGCAGCCTCCCGTGTGTGCGCGCACAAGCGTGTCCCCCGCATCCAGTCAAGCAGTGTGCCAGCCCAGGCCCACCTGTCCCTTCCCCTGGCCACCCCCTCCTGCCCCCTCCCTCCCCTCCTGCCCCCTCTCTCCCCTCCTGCTCCTGCGGGCACCCGCCCTGCAGACACTGGGCCCCCTCCTCCTGGAGGAACAAAAGCTGATCTCACACTGGTTTCTGGGTACAGAAAAGGGCCGCAAAGGGGTGGCTCCTGGGGTGGAAGTGAAGTTGGCACAGACCGGTGCTGTAAATACAGCAGCTGTGAATACAGAACTGGCTTCCCGGCTCCTTGGAAAGGGCAGACACTGACGTGTTGCCATCACCTCTGGCCAATCCTTTTCAATTAGGTGCGAGACTCCTTTTAAGAGAGGTTAGGCTTTCCAATTCTGTTATCTCCTGTGAGTCACTGATGGACTTTTAAAACACTCTGAATATGAGAACAAATGGCTCTGTGTAGGTCATGCTGGAACTACCTCACATCCTCCATATGGGTGCAGCGGGGTAGATCGTAAGCTCCATACGGATGAAATCACGAGAGAAAAAAAGGTGTCAACCAAGAACAACAGCAAAAGGAGTTGCAGGGGCACCTGACCCCCGGAGGCAGGGTCCTCCCGGAGACTCACCGCTCTGAAGGTGGGAGGAAATCCGCCCCGAGTGACGTCGAGGTATGGGGCACCTGAGCCCCGGAGGCAGGGTCCTCCCGGAGACTCACCGCTCTGAAGGTGGGAGGAAATCCGCCCCGAGTGATGTCGAGGTATGGGGCAACCTGACCCCCGGAGGCAGGGTCCTCCCGGAGACTCACCGCTCTCTGAAGGTGGGAGGAAATCTGCCCCGAGTGATGTCGAGGTACTGCACCCAGACACCACGCTGGGGGTGGAATTAGAAGGTTACACTTTCAAATAAGAATTGAGCAGTACTCTCTGGAGCGGGGGCCGGGGGAGCTGCGAGCACAGGCATCTTTCTGAGTGAGCGGCCCCTGCGCACACATTACGTGGATAGGACACCCCAGGGGCCCGTCCAGCAGTGGCCGGTTCCCGTCTGCAGCGGCACTGACCCGGGGCTGGCTGCCTTGGGCCTGAGCGGCCGTCACGGACACCGAAGGTCTTTGTGCTTGGTCACTCATGCGACTCCTGCTGCTTCCTGTGGTTTTGGGGTCGTCTTCCACGAGTCACGGAGGTAAAGACTTTGAGTGTAACGTGGGGAGCACCTTCCCTGGCTCCTTCCACTGGGTACCCAGACAGGGCCAGCTTGGATGGAGACTTGGGGATCTTCAGGCCTCAGCTGGTAAAGAATCTGCCTGCAGTGAGGGAGACCTGGGTTCGACCCCTGGGTTGGGAAGATCCCCTGGAGAAGGGAACAGCCACCCACCCCAGTATTCTGGCCTGGAGAATTCCATGGACTAAATAGTCCATGTGGTTAAAGAGTCGGACACAAGTGAGCAACTCTCACTTTCATTCTCAGACCAGGGAGGGCAGGTAGCGAAGGGTGTTTGCTGCCATACCTGGGAGTCCATAAGGCTCCTTATTCCCATCCAAAGTTCTCAATCCATAGCCATCATCACTGGAGAAGACTTACCCGTCCAGAGTGGGCTCACAGGGCAGTCAGCACAATAATAAAATTCTTCAGTGGGGGACGCTGAAAACAATACATTAGGTCATAGCTGTAACCCTTTTAATCACTAGTAAATTACCCACTTATTTTCTCCTACTCTGTAATGCCATCTCTTGTATTTGTTGATGATTACATGCTATACCTCGGAGAAGGCGATGGCACCCCACTCCAGTACTCTTGCCTGGAAAATCCCATGGAAGGAGGAGCCTGGTAGGCTGCAGTCCATGGGGTCGCTAAAAGTCAGACATGACTGGGCAACTTCACTTTCACTTTTCACTTGCATGCATTGGAGAAGGAAATGGCAACCCACTCCAGTGTTCTTGCCTGGACAATCCCAGGGACGGGGGAGCCTGGTGGGCTGCCGTCTATGGGGTCGCACAGAGTCAGACACGACTGAAGCGACTTAGCAGTAGCACATGCTATACCTAAGACAAGACTGGCTCAGTTAATCTTCAGAAAATGTGACTTAATGGTGTCGTTTTGCAGAAGCTCCTGTGTGACGTCAGTGGAGGGAAGGAAACGTGTGACTGTGGCCCGTGGTGGGTCTGAAGCTTTGAGCTCAGTGGTCCGTTTGGGACCCACTTGTGGGAGACGGCAAACCAGGGCTGCAGAGGGCTGGGAGGAGGGCTTAGTCTCCACAGCAGGAGGGGCTGCTGCAGCGTAGCGGCATTGAGAAGAGAGGCCTATTTACACGCACAGGCTGCTTCTGGAGGATGGCCTCCGTCCCTTCTGCTTCTGTTTTCCTCCCCTTTGGAGGGAGAGTAAGACTTTGTTAATACCCTTTTTTTCCCCTCTTCATTTCTGCTGGGCATGTGAGCAATTGCCTTCTTTCCTGTGTTCACTATGTTGTTATTTTTGGATTTTTTCCCCTCTGACAGGATGCTATTTTTTTCTTAAGCAAGACTGTATCAGTGGGGACAGAGCTAATGGGCCTCGATGACATGTCCCTCGGAGAGCGTTCACATCTTCTAACAGGAAGGTGTGATACACGCTCAAGGATTGCTCACGAGTCACTGTTGCACTTCTGCGTATTTGCAGAATGAATAGATGTTTGGGAGGTAAATTGTTTAGAGACTCTTGCCAGAGCCGAGGCTTCCAACAGATCACCTTAGGGAGCAACACGGGACAGGCAGTCTTCTGTGTGCCTTCTGTGGTTCGTTTTGAGGAAAACAAACAAACAACTTAATGAATTTCAATAAAAAGATTAGGCTAACAGGTGATGCATTTTTATACCAAGGACACAGGAATCATTAAGATAACTCGGGATGCACATTACCTTAAAGCAATCGCTGGTTGAAACCAAAGTTGAGCACATTCCGACCGAATCAGCTCTGTGACTTGTGTCTTGCTTGGTGCGCTGAGGAACCTGTGTCCCCGTGAGGCTCCATGTGGCTGCCTTGTGGGGGCCACTGTAAACGCTCGCGGCGCTGGCCTGACCCTGAGCAAGCACTCTGTGCACACCTGCTCTCTGGGGAAAACTCGCTTCTTCTCTTTTAGGGGAATATGCTAGAGACAGTCAGGTAAAGAGTCTATGGCAATTGGTTGCCTTTATTCCCTTTACTGTGTGGGACATTCAGTATAGCATTTGTATATGACTCTGATTAAAATAAAATTCACGCCCAGGGGTGAAAGGTCGACAGCTTAGAGAGCTACACTGAAGTCCTCAGTACACACCCTCCCGGCTTCTGGAAACAGTGCCAGGCATTTTCCTGATGCTTCAAATTCACTATGTCCGGAAGTGGGGTCTACTGTGTGCCCCTAAACCTGCCGCACATCCTGCAGCCAGTGGTCTCCCTGGGGTTGGGAGGGCCTTTCACCGCCCAGAGTTCAGCCGTGGTGGCTGTGAGCGTGGCCGTGGGGTCAGACGGAGCAGGTGTGGGTTGGCTCAGCACGGTCTGTGCTGCTTAGCTGACCTCAGGGAGCGTGAGGAGCCTCGTCTGTAGAGCAGAGACCACGAGGCTTGCGCCACACAGCCGTGCTGAGAGCCAGAGTCCACTAAACCACCTTTAGGAAGCACCAGCCCTGGGTCTGGCGCATGGGCCAGGAACAGCCAGTGCTGGCGAAGCGGGAAACACATGAATAAAATCTGAAGGAACGGAGGACGTCAAGGCCGCGTATCGTCACCCTGCTTATTCAACGTACATGCAGAGTACATCACGTGAAATGCTGGAGTGGATGAAGCACAAGCTGGAATCAAGATTGCCCAGAGAAATTTCAATAACCTCAGATATGAGATAATACCACCCTTATGGCAGAAAGTGAAGAAGAACTGAAGAGCCTCTTGATGAAAGTGAAAGAGGAGAGTGAAAAAGTTGACTTAAAAGTCAACATTCAGAAAACTAAGATCATGGCATCTGGTTCCATCACTTTATGGCAAATAGAAGAGGAAACAATGGAAACAGTGAGAGACTTTATTTTTCCAGGCTCCAAAATCACTGCAGATGGTGATTGTAGCCATGAAATTAAAAGACCTTGCTCCTTGGAAGAAAAGCTATGACCAACCTAGATAGCATATTTAAAAGCAGAGATGTTACTGTGCCAACAAAGATTTGTCTAGTCAAAGCTATGTTTTTTCCAGGAGTCATGTATGAATGTGAGACTTGGACTATAAAGAAAGCTGAGTGCTGAAGAATTGATGCTTTTGAACCACGGTGTTGGAGAAGACTCTTGAGAGTCCCTTGGACTGCAAGGAGATCCAACCAGTCCATCCTAAAGGAGATCAGTCCTGAACATTCATTGGAAGGACTGATGCTGAAGCTGAAGCTCCAGTACTTAGGCCACCTGATGCAAAGAACCAATTCATTGGAAAAGACTCTGATGCTAGGAAAGATTGAAGGCAGGAGGAGAAGGGGACAACAGAGGATGAAATGGTTGAATGGCATCACCGACTCAATGGACAGGAGTTTGAGTAAACTCCAGGAGTTGATGATGGACAGGGAAGCCTGGCATGCTGCAGTCTAGGGGTTGCAAAGAGTCGGACACAACTGAGTGACTGAACTGAACTGAAGCTGATGATGCAGGCTACAGCAGGGAGTCAAATCACCAGGAAACCCACCAGTGACATCAAGCACCTCATGCACAGTAACCCAGGGTTCTGCAACAGTGGCCCGGGGACCACAGCCAGCCCACAAGTCTCCTTTTATAAATAAACTTTTATTGGCACACAGTGCACCTTTCATCACCACGCTGACGGACTGCTTGATGCCACAGGGACAGGTGAGCAGTCGCATCAGAGGCTGTCTGACCAGCAAAGCCTCGTATATTTGCCATCTGACCCTTAAAGAAGTTTGCCGCCTCTGTCAAGAGCTGAGCAGGCAAGGCCGCCAGAACAGCCTGTTGGAGCCGCTGGTTTTGAAAGGCAGGAGCTGATCTCCAGCCATGGGACAGACTTCAGTTCAGTTCAGCTCAGTTGCTCAGTCGTGTCTGACTCTTTGCGACCCCATGGACTGCAGCACGCCAGGCTTCCCTGTCCATCACCAAGTCCCGGGGACCTTCAGGAGCGCCTTAGTCCGTGGGGTCTTCATCCCGGGGACCTTCAGGAGCACCTTAGTCCATGGGGTCTTCACAGCATTTTTTATTTTGCCCCCATTGTACTGACAAATGATAGCAGCCATTGTACAATAACAATATGTTAAAACTACATCGATTGTGAGCTAGTTTCCCAAGAACAAAGAATTGTATTAATTTATTTCCAGTTTGGAGGGAAGCAGGACCTTCAGAGCCCACTGGACACCATGCGGGTGATGGTGATGGGGAAGCGGGGGGAGGGTGGCCTCACCCCTGGCACCCGTGATGACCAGGCCTCTCCCAGGGGTCCCCGGATATCCGCTACTGACCCTGACGAGCCATGCTATCCAGACAGCCTTGCCATCCTGAATGTTCTCGGAATCCGACCTTGGATTCCTTCCTGGAGACGGTGCCGCAGGTCTAGGGGGTGGGGGGCGGTGTGGAAGCGGGCGCTGTCAGCCATGGCCGAGCCTCACTCTTGCCAATGTGACCCCCAGGCTGGCTTGTGGTCTGGATGCCCAGGACATGGAGAAGGGCAGGGCTTCCCTTCAGAAGGGCCTCCCTGACCCGGGAAGGGGGCCTGGTGCAGGAACAGAGAGCCTGGCCCTGAGGTCTGCACTTGGCTCAGCACCAGCAGAGGTTGAGCCGGCGTTTAGGGATGTTGAGCATCTTGGCTCAACAAGGTGCCCCGCCTGGGTCTTGACTTACGAAACACCATCTGATTCTGCAAACACTTTCCTCCACGGAGCTGCATCCTACCGCCTCCTGTGGCTGGTTTACCCGCGTTGTCTCAGCAGGACTGTGTCCCCTGCCCCTGATCCCAGTTTCCTAGAGGGCTTGGTGGGTGGGCAGCGTCAACACTCTCACCTTCTCTTACTATGTCTGTGATGCCAAAGCCGCAGAAGCCATTCCCTGGCAAAGGCAGCAGCGGGTAGGACCGACCTGAATTACCGCAAACATCGCTGCACCAAGTCAGCAGCTTTTATTGTTGTTGTTATTTAGTCACTAAGTCATGTCTGAGTCTTTGCAACCCTATGAACTATGGATCGCCAGTCTTCTCTGTCCATGGGATTTTGTCGGTGAGAATACTGGAGTGGGTTGCCATTTCCTTCTCCAGGGGATCTTCCCGACCCAGGGATTGAATTCGAGTCTCCTGCGTTGCAGGCAGATTCTTTATCACTGAGCCACGGGGGAAGCCCTTTTTTTTCTTATTACTTCTCACTGATTTATTTTTAATTTTTTTTTGCCTCACCACATAGCATGTGGGATCTTAGTGCCCTGACCTTAGAACCCTTGCCCCCCTGTAGTAGAAGCACAGAGTCTCAACCACAGGACTGCTGGGGAAGGGCCACTTCTCATTGATTTATATTATCCTTATTTCCGAAGCTCCAATACTTTGGCCACTTGATGCAAAGAACTGACTCATTGGAAAAGACCCTGATGCTGGGAAAGATTGAAGGCAGGAGGAGAAGGGGACGACAGAGGATGAGATGGTTGGATGGCATCACTGACTCAATGGACATGAGTTTGAGCAAGCTCCAGGAGTTGGTGATGGACAGGGAGGCCTGGCGTGCTGCAGTCCATGGGGTCACAAAGAGTTGTACACAACTGAGCAACTGAACTGAACTGAAATGTGTAAGCCATCAGATTTTATAGGGCTTGCAGCAACTGTTTTTTCTTTCTGGATGTTGAAAACCTGTTCTGTTATCTAGACCTGTGGCGTGGGCTTGCTGCACCTGCTCTGCGCTGGGAGAAGGCGCACAATGAACTATGGACGGCCGCGGTCGAGTCTTGCTGACCGAGTGTGTGAGTTTGCAGACGTGGCCTGCGCAGCCCTTGCCCCTCCTCCCATCTCTCCTTCACGCACGCGGTGGTTCCCTGTCTACACCGCAGTGGTCATAATATGGGCAAGGGCAGGTCGCCTCAGTCACGTGCTAACTGCTGCAAGGCTGCGGACTCCACCTCACAGATGCCAACACAGTCCCTCAGAGATAATTACACTAATCAGGGGAAAGCTCTGATTGCAAAGTCCTCATTACAAAGACAGAGTCCTCACGAGCTGTGAGCTAAGCTTTCAGGCTTGGTCCGCCAGCACCATTGTGGGGTGTTTACCATGGAGCAGTCCACGGAAGGATGCCCCCGAACCATCCACGCGCCAAGCGGCACACACTTGCTGGAAGGGACATTCTGTCAGTCGGTGGAGCCCCCGGGAGGGGGCATAGCCCTGACGACTGCCCTTGACCAAGGACTGGTCCCTGGGGGGCTGGCTCTGAGCCTTGGGCAGCTGGAAGCGGGGAGGCGATGCTGAGTGGACTCTGGGCAGCACCAGAGCCCAGCACCGCTGTGTCAGCTCCTTCGGGACCCAGTCGGGGCCACTGAGAGCCTTTAAAGGATGAGTCCCCCACGAGGCACATTTCAGCTCTGCCAGCAGCTCGGAGCTCCTGCCCTGGTGGAGCGTGGCCTCTCGAACACCTCCACCTGAACAGGGCATGCAGGGGCGTCCGTCCAGCCCCTCACACCCCACGCCCGGATCTCGCTCCCAGAGCCGGCGGAGGGGGGATGAGGTGAAGGGAGGGTGGGGCCGCCAAGACGCCTCCCTGAGGCCTTGGGAGCCTTGTCCGTGTATGACTTTGGAGAGCGGATGGAAAAGCAAGTGCGACTCATCAGCACGGGCGTGGAAAGCCGGTTCTTGCAAAGAGGAATCTGGCCTGGCACGCGTGTGTGTGGGCGTCCTCCTGGGTCACAGGCACCCAGCACGGATCGTCAGGTGGTGGGGGCGTCAAACCGGGGAGCAGAGACGGGCGGGCCACGGGCGAAGGTCCGCCCTCAGGCACGTCTTGTGTAAGCGGGGGAAAGGCCCAGGGAGAAGGGGAGGCCGGCCCCGAGGGGGCCCGCCTGGTCTTTCGTCTGCACGCCGTGCCGAGGGGGGCTGAGGGGGTGACCACACTCCCTGCCCGGTCACAGGACGGTCACCATGGTGACCGCTGCGGTGATGCCGTCCCCGGGGGGACTGAGGCCGCCAGACTCTGTCTTGACTCCTCCTCCCGAGTCTGCGGCCCAGTCACAGACGAAACGAGACGGATACTGGAGACCAGCCTCTGCTCCAGGTCTGGGGCAGGACGGGCGAGTGCCTGCCACACCCTCCTGTGAGACTGGGAGACAGCGGCATCCTAACTCCCTGCGGAGGCAGTGCTGCCCCAGGAGGCCCACTGCGCTTCTCCAAGTTCACCGCACAGAGGCTCGTCTGCTCAGGCCTCCCCACGGCAGTCCCATGGAGGCGAGGGTGCGGGAGGTGGGCGCCCCGGCCCGCGGCCTCGTGAGAGCTGGTAAGATTCAGCCGTGTCACGCTGAATGACATCAGGGAGCCTGCCTGACGATCTGGGTGAGGTGGCTTTACAGACCCTGTTTCATTTAACCCTCACACAGGTTGTACAACCATCCAGATGAGGACCGTGACCTTGGGGCTGCAGGGACATCTCCACGTGTGATCAGATGAGGACCCTGACCTTGCCGGCAGCAGGAGCCTCTCCACGTGTGACCTCACAGGGACTCTCCGCTCTGTATCACAAGTGGGATGAACGATCTCTTCTTCCTCAGCATCCCCGTGCCGTTCCTCGGACTTTCGGGGAAAGCATTCTTTCTCTCCTGACAGTCACTGTGAGGCTGTGGCCACTTCTCCTGGAGGTCGATCTCACGCTGGTAAATGAGAGACTGGAACGCCTCCCTTGTCCCCCTGGCTTCAGGCCTCAGACCCTGCCTCCACTGGAGGCTTTATGAGGCTCCCTCCCAGACGGGCTCCCTGACATTCTGCCTGGGCTGCCCTCTCTCCCTCGAGGACCCGCTCATACTCAGAACCTAGACATTGGCTGACTTCCGGGTGTTTGATGAATGTTTATCTCACGAGACCATATGTGTTCCTAAAGCAGGGCCCTGCATCGAGTCCATCATCCACATTCTGGAATGTTGAGGCTCTCCATAGTCCTCCTCCGAGCATGAATGACAGTCAGCGAATGAGTGGAGGACAGAGGTGCCCAGATCCCAGGCCCCTGAAGAACACAGGAGCAGGGCCAGGAGACACCAGTGAAGCTCGGCTCAGGCGCTGGGTCACGTCCTGGTTTCCAGACTCCTCACGCTGTGCCCAGATCACAGTCCTTTCCACCTCCTTGGCTGTTGCTCTCTTTGTCCGGCCTGTGGGACCAGCCTCTTCCTACTTCATTTTTCAAAAAATGCAGCATATGCACAGCCTTCCCTGGTTCTAAGACTCCTTTGCCTTCCTCACCCACCTGGGGCTCAGGCCCAGGTCCTCCTGGGCCTCGCCTAGGGCTCGGGCCCGGGTCCTCCTGGGCCTCACCTGGGGCTCGGGCCCGGGTCCTCCTGGGCCTCCCTGGGGCTCGGGCCCGGCATTGCCTGTGGTCGGCACTGCTGCACTCTCTCCTGCGAGGCCACCTGCCTCCACGCCAGCCCCACAGGGGATGTTACCTGCTCCACTCTCTCCTGCAAGGCCGCCCGCCTCCACGCCAGCCCCACAGGGGATGTTACCTGCTCCACTCTCTCCTGCGAGGCCGCCCGCCTCCACGCCAGCCCCACAGGGGATGTTACCCACCCCTAGGCCCCCACACACTGTTGCTCGTCATCTGCCTTACTTTCTTCACAGCACTGGAAACTGTCTTATTCAGCTATTTACAATGCTATTATCTGAGTACCTCCAGGATGCAAATTCCAGAAGAGTCTCGCTTTTGTCTGTTCCTGACATCGCCCAAGTGGCCCAAGGAAGCAACACATGGTGAGTGTTGAGGAAAGCTCTGGCAACCCTGGGCAGCGTATTAAAGAGCAGAGGCATCACTTTGCTGACAAAACTCCACATAGTCAAAGCTATGGTCTTTCCAGTAGTTACAGATGTGAGAGCTGGACCATAAAGAAGGCTGAGCACCAAAGAATTGATGCTTTCGAGCTGTGGTGCTGGGGAAGACTCTTGAGAGTCCCTTGGACAGTCAGGAGATCAAACCAGTCAGTCCTAAAGGAAATCAACCCTGAAGAGTCATTGGAAGGTGAAACTCCAGTACTTTGGCCACCTGATGTGAAGAGCCAACTCATTGGAAAAGACCCTGATGCTGGGAAAGGTTGAGGGCAGGGGGGAAAGGCGACGACAGAGGATGAGATGGTTGGATGGCATCATTGACTCAATGGACATGAGTTTGAGCAAAATCAGGGAGATAGTGAAAGACAGGGAGGCCTGGCGTGCCACAGTCCATGGGATGGCAAAAAGTCAGACATAACTGATAGACTAAACAGCAACAATAATTTGAATAAAGCAGAGTCATAAATTGGCGTAATGGTGGGCTGCTGTTTGAAATATTGCAACATTCTTCACATTTTAAATGCTACAGTGAAATGAAAACAAATTCTGTCAAGCACAGACCTCAGGATACTACCAGTCAATATAAAATAATTCCTCCATTTTTCTGGGAGGTTTTCCTTTTTAAATGAAACTTGAATTGCTATGACAGAAGGAAGATCATCTACATTCAGTAATATTTATCCGATACCACTCCCTCTGCACCCCAAAGCGACCACCACGGAAAACTCCAAGTACACATTCTACAGCAGCCGTTTCAAAAACACCAGCATTTTCTTAATAAAATAAAAGGAGGTTAATAGGATGACAAACCATCGTCTGGGAGAAAGATGCAGGAGTCAGGAGACCTGTGTGTAACTAGGGAGTAGATTTCAGGGTGCTGAGTCACCCCCGTTTCCTCGCCCTTGTGTCCAGTAGCTTACACTGTCAGCCGCCTGCTCAGGGTACGAATTCTTGGGTGAGCATAACGTGTCCGCCAGGTGGGTGGGCTGTCGTCCCACCGGGTCAGGCCTTTGCTGACCCACAGTCATGGCCTTGTACTAAGAGGAAATATCACGCACGTGTTTCAGCTGCAAAGAAGGGATATTTGACACAGTCAAGTATCAGTGGAGAAGAGTAACATGAGAACAATTGCTGGGAGTAACCAAGAACCATGATGCCGTAGTGACGGTGCTTTAAATGGTCCCCAGTGCTCTTGGCATAGAGAGACACTCAGGGATTCACGATTACCATAAATAAACAGTAACTTCTGAAAGATGTGCTGGAAGGTAACAACTCATAAATATTTTATTTGGAAGTCATTAACCACCAAGCAATTAAGGCAAACTAAAAATTTGGTTTTTGTGTAATGGATATATTAAAAATTTATCTCAGTGCAGGGCACTGGATTATGGCTTTGAATTCTAACACATGGTTCAGGGATTAAATGGGCATTTTCCCTGCAGTGTGAGGCAAGTTGCATCCTCACCAGGGCAGTAGGGGCAGCACGGCATGGTGTTGGGGGCGTGGCCCCTGTCCAGGCGGGCCTGGGCTGAGAACCAAGTGACCACTTATTCGTCCCCTTCTTGGTGACAGAGGAGGACATGACAACTAGCCTGGCCACAGGACACACTGGTACGAACTTCATCTTGGAAATGACCCATGAGCGGATACCTTTCTACATGTGCATTTTCTTCAATCTAATTGTAAATTATTATTTTGAATGTCTAAGCTAAACTACATTAACCTTCCTGCGTATTAACTATAAGAAGCACGTTAAAAGAATTCATGACCAAGAGGAGAATCATGTGTGTGTGTGTGTGTGTGTGTGTGTGTGTGTGAGTGTGTGTGTGAGTGGTGGAGGGCTGTTTGAAGGAGAAGACAGGATAAGAAAACGAAGCGGATCTGCTGAACCGCCCAGCTCATCGCGGATCTGGGAGGACATTACGCTCACCACGGGTGGAGCCACCTGCTCCAGCAAGCCCTCACTCTCATTAACATACCATTTTACTAATAATCACATTCAGTTCCATAAGCCTGTGGTCTCAGAAGAACGTAAGCCGATTACTGTGCTCTCGGCTCTCCTCACCTTGGCCCTGATTGTGGGTGGTCTGCCCCTGCACACCCAGCCCCTCGCAGATCGCCCACCGTCCACTACTTCTATCTGGGAACGTTCAGGTCCACATGGACCCATCTCCTTGTGGGCGATGCAGGTACAAGGACTGACTCATTTCCTGCTGGAAAGGCGCCCAATGGCTTGACCACAACCTAACTCGTTTCAAAAAAGAGCACTGACCTCTCCGCTGTCTCCTCTTTCTACTACATTAAGCTTTCCACCAGGGGCTCCCTTATTTATTTTTATGCTCTGAAATAATTGCAAAGTCAGTCTAGCGCTGCTCTCCATCTCAGCCTCTTAAGTGATCGCGCCCTGAAGGCAGGTGCGTCTGCCTGTGCAGCTGTGCGAAGAGTGAGGGGAGGCGGTGGCTCCCGGAGTGGTTTCCGCACAGACACCGGCCGGCCTGGAGCTTAAACAGAAGGCGCTGATAACCTAGAATCCGGGTATTTGTAGGCTGCAGAGGATCACACCATGCTGCTCCTTCCCTGCTTGGGGAAAAGACTGCATCTCACAGGCACGCACACACACCTTATCATCCCTTCTCACTGGCCGAGCTGAGCTGGGAACACCCCGCTGCCTGCCGGCCGCCTGGCTGGTGTTTCATGCGCTGACCCCTCTTACTGATTCTACCTGAAGCCGGTTCTGAGCTGTTGGCATTGTAGACCCTCGGCCACCAGGTGGCGGTAACCGCCACATCCAGCCAGGCTCCACAGATGGTGGGGACCCTGTAGAGTTGTTGATTTCCCGAGACAAGTTGCCTGTGATCAAGTCCAACTGACTTACTGTCAAAGTGCTATCACTGTATAATTTAACTCTTTGAAAATTATTTGCATTAAACACGATGTGCCCGACAGTCGTTTTTATCAAGTCTCCCTGTACGACTTCCGGTTCTGGCGGGCACACTGTCACCACGAGGTCCCCACACCACCCCCAGCTGCCCCGGCGCCGCGGAGGGCAGATGGCAGTGCGTGTCTCAACCCCCTTCTTTCTCAGCTCCTGAGGCTCCTCCTCCTGAGACTAAAAGGAACAGTTAGGAGCGCCCGGCGGGACCAGTGCCTGCGGTCCTGGGAGCACCCCCGTGAGAAGAGGTGCGATCTCGCTTCACTTTCCTCCAGTTTTCCTCGTGTTAACAGCTTTCCCTCTCTCTCTGGGACCGGATTTACCTGGCTGTGTCTGCAGTACCCGTGTTACCTCACTGTGCGAAGCTCTGATGCTGTGATGCGGTCAGCGTCTGCTGCGGAAGGAGCAACACGGACGCTGGGCGGACACCGTCTACATGTGAGCGCGGGTGGCGCCTCACTCCCTAAATGTTGTCCAGGGTGGTTTATGTGGCCGTTCTGTGCTCAGATTACTCACCGGTAGTGTGAGAATAACCCCTGATTTCCACCACAGGGGCTCTGAAGACTCAAAGCATTGACACTCCTGCAGCACCGAACCATACCTAGAATACGGCAAACGCGCCTGGTGAGGAGCTGTGGCTGTCGCGGAGTGTCTGCATGTGCCAGGCGGTATGCCCATTGGGCAGATAGAAAAATAAGGCCGCATTCCTCTGCATAATGGTTGGAGTGACGACACGGCATTTGTTCAACACCCTGAGCTTTTCAAAGTGACTCGTGTACAAGATCTAAGTCTTCAAAAACCCCCAACTTCTAAACAAAATAGAATATTTAAGAAAATGTGAATTAATGGTGCGTGGGCTGTTGTACAATTCTGGGACATGGACAACACTAATCAAATGTGCAGAGGGCTCAGAGTTGTTCCTCCTCCTCTTCCAAGAGAATTCTGGGTTTGCTCTTCCCCAGCATCTGGGGATCCTGTGTCAAGTGAGTGCCTGGACTTTCAGGCAGAGCTGTGGGGCTGGGAGGGAGGAGAGAGAGGTGGCCGAGGCCGCAGTGAAGGCAGGGGAGAGCTGCTGGGAGAGCAGAGAGTGAAGCAGGAGGGCAGTGTCCAGGGTGGTTAGATGTGGGGGAGAATGGAAATCCAGCGGAGGGCAGGAAATCCTGCAGAGTCTTCAGACTCTGAAAAGCCCCCCACCCTGGGTTTCCCTCCAGAAAACAAATATCCGAGGGTAACAAAGAAGATGAATAGAAAGTAATTAGAAATATTACGAAACATTTTAGTTTTCAAAAGAAATAACTGTGAGTGTTGTAAAATGCATGTTTGTGCTGCAGCTAGAGGAGAAATGCAGAAGGAAAGCGTGGAGGAAGTAAGGTGCTGAAGACCACTGAAATCACGAATAAACCCAGACAACCGCAAGTGCTGTGGAGCCAGTCCAGAGCAGAATCTGATGCTGTTTGCACTGACTTTCCAAACACCCCAAGAGACGTATCTGTTCTGGCAACAACACCACAAATCAAGAATCAAGAATCAGAGCAGTGGCTAATGCTCAGTTATGAAGCATTTTCATATGAAGTGTATGTTTGGTTCTTGTCCAGCCCCTAGGACGTGGGTGAACAGTATTTCCCCATGGACAATGGTTCTAACTCGTCAGGAAGAGTAGGACCCCGGCTCCGCTCTTGTTCCTGGTCTCCCAAGTGCTCCCCTGGGAGGAAAGCCCCTCACTGTCTTTCTGGTCCACCTGCTCTCAGACCTCAAGGCCTCCTTGCGTGGGTTATCTTGAGACTCAGAGACAGCGAGCTGGAGCCCAACACACCATCACGCTCAATGTCACACAAGAGCCATGTCGATGCTTTCACTTGATTTGCTCTGAATTAAAGGAACCAGGCTTCCCAGATGGCTCGGTGGTAAAGAACTGGCCTGCGATGCAGGAGATTCAGGTCCGATCCCTGGACTGGGAAGATCCCCTGGGAAGGGGAAGGAAGGAAGGAAATGGCAACCCACTCCAGTGTTCTTGCCTGGAGGATCCCCATGGACAGAGGAGGGTGGCGGGCTACAGTCCATGGGGTCGCAGAGTTGGACACGACTGAGGGCTAAACAGCGACAACAGGTGAGCCCGTAACCCCAGCTGTGAGCAGCGCCTCTGCTCCTGGAAGACGTGCCCTCTGAAGTGACTGGAGGGGACAGGGGAGGTCCTGTCTGTTCCATCAGGGTCCAGAGTAAGCAGTGTGCCTGATGGACGGTTTACGAGGATGACCTCCTCTCCTGCTCGTGGAACTGGTCGGGAAGAGGTGGGCCTAAGAAAATCTGCAGAGACCTTGTCCTGATCAGAATGAGTGATTCAGAAGGGGGTGTGTGATCTGTTTGAGCCGACGGAAAACGACGAGCCGTGTGCTGCGGGCTTTCTCACCCTGATGAGGCTCCTTCTGGAAATGACCTGCCCTCCCACTGGACACTGTTGGGCAAGGGCTGGACCTACTGCTGTGAGGGTGTCTGAAATGACGTCTTAATTTATGTGTTTTACAAATTCACATGTTTGTGTACTGAGTTCTCTTAGAGCGCAGAGCACCCAACAAGCAAGTCTTCATGACGACGAGAATCCCTTTCTGTGCGCTTCAGAGGGTCTGGGCCCACAGGCACCGCTGTCCCTGCTGTACACATCAGATAGATCTCGTACGTTCGAGGCCAGCAGTGTGGGGGCCTTCCGCATGCCGTGGCCCATGTGACTCTGTTTATACGCTTCTAAAGAGCTAAATTGCCATGTACCAGTTACCAAATAAGTGGATTCTGCCTATTTTAAAGCAGTATATGTACTTAAATTATATTTAAAATTAAATCGTATATGTATTTCAGTAGCACCAGACTTTGGTACACACATGTGCACACACATCATAGGAACATCTCTTTCACACCTAGTCAAAGAACCCTCTCACCAAAGGCAATATTTTTATTTACACACAAAACAAATTTTAAAAGCTCTTTTGCCCAGATTTACCATCCATGCAGCAAACTGGGTAGCATGATCTAGCATTTCATGTAGGATTCCATGAAGTTTTCCTATGCATGCACCCATATTACCACCGGTCAACCTAGAGAACATCCAACCAGGGAACCCTGTCAGCATTCCGGAACATTCCTCCTCCTCCCAGGAGACCAGCACCGCAGACCTCCACTGGCAGCCATCACTCTTTCTCTTCTGTAACTTTATACGATGGGAACAACGATGTGCACAATTTTGTGTCCTGACTCTTTCTCGCAGCATAACCTCTGCAAGACTGAGCTGTGCTCCTCAAATACCAGTAGTCTGTGCTTCTGCCATTGAGTGGTGTCCCACCGGGTCAGTGGGCACTGAGCAGAGACTGACAGACACACACATGAGCACATGCGAGTGTGAGCATCTGTGGGTCGGGAGGTGAGAACTGTAATAATACTCCCCTGCATCCACGTGACAACTCACACCTGCTTAGAATGTAACAGGAAGATTCTGGACTTCGGACTCAGAGAATAGAGTTGAAGCTCAGCTTTCCATGTACAAGTCTCATGCAATAGAGTGAATCACTAATCCTCAGTCTTTCAAAATAATTGTACTAATTGCGATACCTAATTTATCTATTGTGGTTTATTGTAATTTGATGAAATAATATATGAAATTATTTTTAGTTGAAAAGTATCATAAAAGTTCTAAGTATTTAAAAAAACAACCAACAAACAAAAACTCCCCTTTCTGGATGTTTAGCAGACAGTAGCAGAAACTAGAAAAATTACCGGATCTGGAGTTTGTTCCCAGTTCTCTAGTTGTGATGTTTCAGTAAAGTCTCTTGGCTTCTAAATCTTTCACGTCAAAATGGGAAGAGAATTATTTTCAGTGCCTAACTTTACAGACTGTGCAAGAATCAAAACAGACATGATCTCTGAAAATGAGATCCATCGTCAGGGATTGTTCTGTGTAAAAAACCATAATCTAGCTAATATATCTGAATTGTATATGTTCATTAAAACATTCATTTAAATAAAATTACCAACATCAGTTTTATACCAATAAATTTTAAACTATATTAATAGATGAGGGAAAGGCAATAGATAAAATTCTATGGCAACTTTTAATATAGAATAAACACAAATAGCAACCAAAGCTCAAGAGCATAGGTCAGACTCAGTGATAAGATGTTAACAGCACTGAATGAAGATCAGGAAGTTCTTCCCTTGTAGCTCGGTTGGTAAAGAATCTGCCTGCAATGCAGGAGACCTGGATTCAATCCCTGGGTCGGGAAGATCCCCTGGAGAAGGATATGGCAACCCACTCCAGTATTCTTTCCTGAAGACTCCCACGGGCAGAGGAGACTGGCAGGCTATAGTCCATGCGGTCACAAGAGTCCGACATGACTTAGTGACTAAACCACCACCAAGATCAGGAAAAGGTGTCATCACCAGTGGCAGTGAAATTACTTAGAGGTCAACATGGGAGTTCGCTGCCCAACAGGACGAGCGTAAATGTTAAAAGAGAGGATGCTTATTCACAGTTGAAAGGATTTCATGCCAAGGAAATAGAAAAACTTTTCTAAGAAATATTAAAATTAGTAAGAACTCACTGAGGCAGTCAGATTCAAGGAAATACACCATCATTAACAGCTTTTTGCTTCATTGGTGGTGACCACATTGACATAGAAGTTGAAGGCAGACTTAAGCTGATAGAGTCTGTCTTGAGCCCGTGAAGAGGAGCAGGAGGAGAGGGGCCGAACCCATGAGCAAAGAGGAGCAGGAGGAGAGGGGCCAAACCCATGAACAAAGAGGAGCAGGAGGAGAGCGGGCCAAATCCACGCGCAAAGAGGAGCAGGAGGAGAGGGGCCGAACCCAGGAGCAAAGAGGAGCAGGAGGAGAGGGGCCGAACCCAGGAGCACAGCTCCATGTATCCCCGGTCTCCCCAGATAGGTTAATCTGGGCAGGTGGAGTGTTAGATAAATTTATTTTAAAGTTCACTTGAAAAAATAAATGTGATAATTGTTAAATAATTATATAAAGATCATGTTCTACTGGTAGTTAAAACTCACTATAGAGCTAATGTCATCAAATCAGGATGGCACTGATTAGGGAAAATGCAAATAGAATGAAATGGAAAAAGACCACAGATCATCTACAAGGAATTAGGAGCCAAGAAACAGTTTCGAACACATACAGCAAAAAACAGTGACAGAGATGGCCCGTCTCTCCGTGAGCAGAGCGGCTTCACTCAGCAAGGGCGCCCGCGGAGTCGCGTTCCACTTGGGGGCAAATACAGACAGACTGAGGCTGCAGGGCACAGAGGTGGAGTCCGTGTTGAATAAAGATCAACGTTTGTAAAAGCTGTGACCCCGGCGGCTCAGTGGTGAAGAGCCCAGCTGCCAGTGCAAAGACACAGTAGATGCATGTTAGATCCCTGGGTTGGGAAGATCCCCTGGAGAAGGAAATGGCAACCCACTTGAATACTCTTGCCTGAAAAATTCCATGGACAAGAGGAGCCTGGTGGACTACAGTCCACGGGTTTGCAAAAAGTCTGACACATCTAAGCAGCTGAACACACACACACACACACACACACACACGTGCCTTAAAATAATACATTTTCCACCAATGAAACTGGAAAAAGTTCAAAAGATCGACAGTATCCACAGCTGTTGGTGAGAGAAGAGATCCGTACAACATAGTTGGTAGATATCTGATATGATTGATTCAAATTTTGAATGATGTTCCCATCAACCCAACAGCCCAGTATGTGGAGATCCCTCCTGGAGAAATAAAAGCCAGGTGTCCAGGCACAGCAGCACAAGGGTACCTTCTGGAGAGGCAGAGGGCTCAACCCAAGGTCTTCTGGCCAAGGAGTGGTAGAATGAATTAAAGCTAAACCATGCCGTGGAATATTCTGCTATGTAAAAAAATGTGATAGGTCATGATATTTTGATCAGACTGATGTCCTGATTTACAATTAAGTAAGAAAGGGAAGTTGCAGAGAACAAGTTTATAGTAGCCCCATTTTTCACAAGAAAAAACCTGTTTTCTATCTACATAGATACCATTGTGAGTGAACACAATTAAACCTGAACTTTTAGACAGAATGAGAAGAATAATATTAGCTTTGTCTTTATAGGCTTGTGTTTGATTTGTTATAATCTTATTTTTTAAAATTCAAAAAACAAATCCAAGAAAAAAAAAAAAACCTTTAAAGTTGTCTTCACTAATGTTTATGAATCCAATCAGAAAGTTCAGTATCAAAAATGCTAAAAAGAATTAGTCAATATTTAAACGGGAAAATGTGTCACCTCTAAATATTCATTGAAGTCAGAGCTTAAAGATGGACAGCTTGTGCTGCAATAGCCTTGTGTAAGCAGGAACGAAGTGTCTTTAGTAAGAACAGCCGACCACGGGGGCAGAGCCCTTCCGAGCCTGCCTCATCCTAAACCGGAGGGGCTGGACCTCACTCATCACGGACCTCATTCATCCACCGCCCACAGCAGTCCACACGTGGCTGCTCTGAAGAGACCACAGCTTTTGTGTTATGTGCACACTGTTTGAGACTCGCTCAGAGCAGAGATAAATCAGCAGCCTGTGACATCACAGTCAGGACAAAATTAGACTGGTAATTACTAGCTCACAAAAGCCTAACTCAACTGTATTCATAATTTTCAGTGCAGATGTCACATTATCTTTTTAAAATAGTTTTTTTTAATGAAAGATGACATTTTATTGGTGAAGAAGCTACATGGAGAGTTTATTTACTTGCTGATTAGATTTATCAACGCGATGCCTGCTGTTAGCCTTTGGGCATAAGGATGACGAGGTGACAAAACCTGCAGTTAGGCCAAGGTATGGCTTCAGCTTATGACACGGGGCGTGGTCGGGGGACAGACAGACTCTGCTCAGAACCAGACAGCCTTGTCTATTCCAGGGCAGTGGGCAGGGCTTCCAACGGCAGCGATGTCAGAATTTACTGTGTGCCTGTACAGCATCTACCCAGCCTGGATGTCGGGGCCACCCAGGCTCCCTGCTTCCCCGTGTGAGAAACGATACTGTAGAAACCACGCCCTCTGCAGAAAGTACAGGCCTCAGATTCTGGAATGGCTCTCTAAGTTGTTCAGTCTGTGACATCACGTTCGACCCTTTGTGACCCCATGGACTGAAGCACGCCAGGTTTTCCTGTCCTTCGCTATCTCCTGGAGTTTGCTCAAACTCATGTCCATTGAATCGGTGATGCCATCTAACCATCTCAACCTCTGCTGCCCCCTTCTCCTTTTGCCCTCAGTCTTTCCCAGCATCAGGGTCTTTTCCAATGGGTTGGCTCTTTGCATCATGTGGTCAAAGTATTGGAGCTTACTGACTCTGAGTGTGTGTCATATTTTGGCAGAGTGTAAGGGACTCAGGAGCCAATCTATGTAATATCAAGAGATTAAGTCTAGAGAGCTATTTGAAGGAAAGATTAAGCCCTTTCAAAGCATCTACTGTCACCCGAAGTACTCCCTGTGGCTGAATCGGGAGTGGGGTTCTTGATAACTTGGCTTAAAACTATCCTCAGTCCTTATTCTTGGCCTCAGCTTCCTTTCTTTATGTTTGCCGACAAATGGCACCCCGCTCCAGTACTCTTGCCTGGAAAATCCCATGGACAGAGGAGCCTGGTGGGCTGTAGTCCATGGGGTCACGAAGAGTCGGACACTTCCTGAGCGACTTCATTTTCACTTTCATGCATTGGAGAAGGAAATGGCAACCCACTCCAGTGTTCTTGCCTGGAGAATCCCAGGAATGGGGGAGCCTGGTGGGCTGCCGTCTATGGGGTCACACAGAGTCGGACACGACTGAAGCAACTTAGCAGCAGCAGCAGCAGCTAATTAATGAAAAATATCATAACAGGAGAGAGGCCTTCTCCCTGCCTCATGTTGTCCTGCGATTACCGTCTCTTTCAGGGACAGAATCCACACATTAGAAAATGGTGCTTTCTGAATGTTTAGGATGAGGGTGAGCCTGCTAAATCTTACCCAAATGAACTCATCTCCAAAGATGCTTCTATATGTTTCAGAAGATCACAGTGCATCATATAAAGTGAGTCCTAAGTGGGCTCATTACAGCCACAAGCCTGAGCCTCCTACATCCAATTAATGTTAATCAAGCCAGCTTCTCTCGACATTCTCAAATTAGGAAAAAAAAGTGGGATGAGGTACACAACACAGTAGAGAATTTAGCAAAAAAAAAAAAAAAAAAAGGAAAAAATTCAGTGGAAACAGAAGTCGCTTCCCTCATAATTGTCAAATGTACGTCTTCTATGCTGTTATTTCTGCCATTTCTCTTGGTTAAATCCCAAGGAAAGGGATTTCCTTAAATCACCCCAGTGTAAGTCAAAAGCACACAGATATGCTAAGCCCCAGATGTCTTGGCCTGTATTCTTAGCTTGACACAGAAGACGTTTAATTTTGGTGGTGGTGGTTTAGTTGCTAGATCGTGTCTGACTCTGTGCGACCCCATGGACTGTAGTCCACCAGGCTCTTCTGTCCATGGGATTTCCCAGGCAGGAATACTGGGATGGGTTACCTTTTCCTTCTCCAGATCTTCCCAACCCAGGGATCGAACCGACATCTCCTGCATTGCAGGCAGATTCTTTCCCCACTGAGCCACAGTCTGGAAGGGCACGAAGAGCTGCAAGAATTTTCAGTTACGTGGAGAATCACAACAGACTTCCCGTTTTCTAAGCTGGTGCTGATGTGACTTAGTGAAGAAGCAGGGACGTGCTGTGTCCAGGAGGGGCCCTGACCTCACAAACTGCCCCGTGGGTCCAGCGCCCTCGGCTCCTGAGGCTGCTCTTCTCAACCCTTCACGAGGTGCCCGGGCATGTGGATGCACTCAGGGCCCCCACGGACACAAAATTACTACTTTGAGAGTTAAGAAAACAAAGAAGAATTTCTCTAAATTTTGCATCACAAGTTTCATCTCTTTGTACTAGAATAATAAACATTTCAGTTTGGGGGGAAATTTTTCATTGTTCAGGGCTCTATAGGCCACCCAGACCCTCAGTCCAGCCACTGAAAGCCCTCTGCTCTCTGTGCAGTGACGACACTCAGAGTTAGCACCTCCAAGAGCAACCGGCCACCTCCCCCCAAGAATCTGTCCGTGCAGGGTCACCACGCCTCCAGGGCTCCGCCTGGGAAGCAGCCATGCCTCCCCTGGGCTGGGCTTCTGCATCAGAGCGTCGCCATCCCTGACATGCCTGCCCCAGGCCCAGGCTCCCTCTCCCTCTCTATTAGCTCAGTCAGCACCGCCTGCGTGCCTTGTCCAGTGTGCTGTCAAGTCCCCAAGACCTTCTCTGCAGTCCGTGCCCTGACACCGCCTCCCCAGAGGAGGCGCGTCACTGGATGACGGGAGACCGTGCCTCTCCCTGACTTGAGGAAAGTCAGCGCCTCTTCCCTTGTCTGTGTCCACACCTTCAAACCCCTTCACGCGGACTCCCCAGGGGCGCCTCATCCCTCAGCATTCCTGTCACAGCGGCTGTCTGGCCCAGGCAAACCTCTCTCCCTCCTTCCAAGTGCCATCTGCTCTCTCAAGTCTTCACACTCAATTCCTGCTTCCTCTGCTCCCGGACGACTTCTAGGACATCTCTAATCCACCAGACAAGTCCGGGTCCCTCCAACCACACCATCATAGCGCCCTGTTCTCATCCTGAGCAGCACTTATGAGTGAGTGAGTCAAAGTCGCTCAGTCGTGTCTGACTCTTTGTGACCCTATGGACTATATATATAGTCCATGGATTTCTCCAGGCCAGAATACTGGAGTGTGGAGCCTTTCCCTTCTCCAGGGGATCTTCCCAACCCAGGGATTGAACCCAGTCTCCCGCATGGTAGGCAGATTCTTTACCAGCTGAGCCTCAAGGGAAGCCCAACACTTATGAGTTTATTCCAATTATTTATCAAGCTGTCTGTGTCATCTAGTCATGTGTTGACTTGACAGGGTCAGGGAACTTTCCTGCTTTTTTAACCATTCTCTCCCAAATATAACACAAGTCCAAAAAATGTTTGTTGATTGAGTACAGAGATGAATGAGTGAATAGGCAGATGAATGGATGAATGGAAGAATATACAAAGGAAAAGATGAATGGATGATGAGTGGACGGCTTGATGGACAGATTAATAGGCAACGACAGACAGGGATGTGGGTCTTTTATTCTGGGGGAAAAGGTGTATTCCACACTGCAGTGCTGGCAGTGTGCGGTCATCAGTACACCTTAAAAGGACCAGAGAGAAAGGGAAAAGGTGGCCAGAAAAATCTCTTTCACTCCACCATCACCAGTGGAGTGTGGGTCCAGCAGGCTTGGTCGTCTCCAAGCTCCTTGTGAGTGGAGGCTGTTTATAAGCTGTGACTCTAGTGGGGAAAGTGCTACATCTAACCCTCGGAGAGGAACATGTTCTCCCCAGAGAGCATTTTCCCCACTGCATGTCTCTTAGCCACCCCTGTTGAAGCCACAGTCTCTGGAGTTCAGACCGCGCTGTGGTTTGAAAGAGTTAACGTGTTACCAAAGAGTGAAGAATCTAAATTCTTCCGCTTTCCACCAACAAGATCAGGTCTGATATGCAGGAAACTGTTGAAGCCTTCAAGCCTGGGATGAAAATTTTCCTGACAGGCAGATGCGTTTCTCAGCTCTAAGTAACAGTTGCCGAGAGATTCAGATACAGCAGCTGATTCCACACTCTGAGGACCTGCGAGTCAGTCGTGGGGGAGTCCCTGTCTGTCAGCATCACCGATTTCTTTTTGCTTTAAAATCAATATGTGCTCTTCCTCTATTCATTTCTAGTCATGAAACCTTCAATTTTAGTCAACCCGTGTAATTTTTACTGTTTAGGATTTCCTCAGTGTTCAAAGAAATCACTAATTTATCACACAATACTTATGAAGATGGTTAGAGATCAGAGCTGTCCCCCTTCCCAGAGCCTCTTTCAGGCTTTCTGCCTGGACAGCAGTGGACACGGCCACTGCTGAGTGTGCAGGCCCCTGACCTAGGTGGTGGCTGTGAAAGCAAGTACAGCGTCAACAGCTCCTCTTATCCAGGAGCGTGGCTGATTCTAGAGGGGGATTACTACAGCCCAGGACTCAGGATGCAGCCCAGGGAGCACGCTCTCGTCTGCCCAGGAGGTGTGGGTGTATGGGGGCACTTCCTGCAGTGGAGTGGGCTACAGGGTATCCACTCTTCTTCTACGTGTCCAGGCCTTAGAATGTCACCGTCTGGAAGGGGAAGTATGGATTCTAGTCTTCACTTTAGGCCAAAATTTTCATTGTCATTATTCAAATGGTAGCCAGCTGAGCCAACAAGAACACAGGTGAAGAACACGCATATATAAAATAACGCACATGTAGAGGACCTTGATAATGCCCAGGGGGATCCAGCCTTACACAGAAGAGAAATAACTTGTAATGTTAGGCTTAAGACCAAGCAAAATAGAACAAGCAGGAAATACTGACCTTCCTTCTATCTTTATGGCAAACAGCACTATCATTTTGAGAAAAAAAAAGAAAAAAACTGTTTTATTGATTAAAGCCACTTGTATCCTCAAGAAGGAAAAACATGTGTGAATCATCTCAGATCTGTTATTTTATTTCTTTATTTTTGTTCTGTTTTTAAGTGTAACATTTCAGATCAGGGAGACAGGATCAGTCCAAACTTCTCCATCATGTGATACAGACTGTAAAGTACAATGTGAAATATCATATACACCAGACTGGGAAGGAATCTCTTATAGGGGAAATAAAATACCTTGCTCATCGCTCCCTAATAGTCAATGATCTGCTGTAACACACGAGTATCTGCAAATTGAAATCCTAATTGAAGAGACTCCTCTAAGGCCTTCAAAACAAGAAGGTGCTGGCACACATTCGTGGATATCACTGCTACGTGTAAAGTCATCTCTAACTTGGATTACATGTTTTAAAAATGTGTCCTTAGACATTTGAAAATTTAATCCAGATTAAGTGAGGAACTCACAGTGTTCTGATCAGGGAAGATGTGTGATGTGATTTCAATTTTTTTTAATTCCATGGCTTGCTTTGTGGCTCAGCATGTGATCTATCCTGGGAACGTAAATTGGTGCAGCCACTATGGGGAACAGTATGCAGGTTTCTAAAAAACAAAATAAAGCTACCATATGACCCAGCAATCCAACTCCTGGGCATGCATCTGGAGTACATTCTACTTTGAAAAGATGCATGCACCCCAGTGTTCATAATCGCCAAGACACAGAAACAACATGCGCGTCCAACATATGTGAGTGGATAGAGAGGCTCCAGGCGGTGCTGCTGGTAAAGAACCCTCCCGCCAGTGCAGGAGACATAAGAGACGTATGTCTGATCCCTGGGTCAGGAAGATCCCTTGGAGGAGGGCATGGAAACCCACTCCAGTATTCTTGTCTGGAAAATTCCATGGACAGAGGGGCCTGGTGGGCTGCAGTCCATGGGGGTCACAAGGAGTCAGACCCAGCTGAAGCAACTTAGTACACACACACACAGAATACTACTCAGTCATAAAAAAGAAATAACGCTGCTCAGAGCAACATGGATGGATCTAGAGATTATCATACTAAGTGAAGTAAGTCAGACAAGAAAGACCAGTATCGTAGGATATAACTTATGTGTGGAATCTAAAAGTGGATAAAAATGAACTTATTTACAACACAGAAACAGACCCTCCTTTATGGTTACCAAAGTGGAAATGAGGGGTGGGGATAAACTAGGGGTTTGGGATTAGCAGATACAAGCTGCTACAGGCAAAATAGACAAACAGCAAGGTCCTGCTGCATAGCACAGGGAACTATTCGGTATATTATAATAACCTACAACGGAAAAGAATATGAAAAAACACACATAAACCTAACTGAAATCACCCTGTTGTATAACTGGAATAAACACAGCACTGTAAACCACCAGGGAGAATGCATCCCCTTGTCTAATATATGCGTGTGTTTTTTAGAATCTCGGTGAGATACATTTCAGAGATCCAGCTTCTGAGCCACGAATGAGCTTCTGGGATGTCCTGTTTCTTACTGTTGACGGAGAAGGCAAAGTACTCCCCAGATAGACACCCACTGACCCCAACACGGGGACAAGAGACAGCTCCTAAAATAGTTTTAGAAATCCCCCAGGGCTGATCATGTCCTTTGGAATGTCATGAATCCTCATCCTCTGAGGATTTTTGTGTCTTGCTTGATTTCTCACAAATAGCCATGACAGTCGAGTAAGTCAAGAGTTAGAACTCAGAACCAGAGTTTGCAGTTAAATGTTGGAAAGCACCCCATAAACCAGAGTGAAGTCTGAATTCAGAAGCCTGTTCTCAAAAGGTCACAGAACAACTTTTAGACGCCACAGAGTTTCTGGAATCAGTGACACACTTCAGAGAATTTTAAAAGTTAACAAAAAACCTAAGTATGTTTTCATCTGTTACTGTGAAGTTTTGGTTTTAGTCTACTGAAAGTTAAATGCTTCCCCCACCCCTAGGCATTACAGGAAAATAAAATCGTTCCTTAAAAATGTTTTTGTCTATTTTTTCTCAAAAGTTCAGAATTAATGTCATTTATGCTTCTGCAAGGAGATCCAACCAGTCCATTCTGAAGGAGATCAGCCCTGGGATTTCTTAGGAAGGAATGATGCTAAAGCTGAAACTCCAGTACTTTGGCCACCTCATGCGAAGAGGTGACTCATTGGAAAAGACTCTGATGCTGGGAGGGATTGGGGGCAGGAGGAGAAGGGGACGACAGAGGATGAGATGGCTGGATGGCATCACTGACTCAATGGACGTGAGTCTGAGTGAACTCCGGGAGTTGGTGATGGACAGGGAGGCCTGGCGGGCTGTGATTCATGGGGTCGCAAACAGTCGGACACGACTGAGCGACTGAACTGACTGACTGATGCTTTCTTTGCACAGCACAGATATGGTGTGATCACTGTATCTCTCAGTTGCCTGTTTAAGTTCTATTTCAGGATGACGTGAATTCCTTTCTAGATTCAGCATGTCATCTGCTGTTCCTTGCAGCCGTCTCTTCTAAAGAACCAATCGCTGACCTCAGATGAACAAGGATACGGTTGAGGGTGAGGGACAGTGTGCTGGCTGGCCCGTCTTCCTCCGTGAACAACCTTTGGCTGTCACTCTTGTCTTCTTGCCTGGAGAATCCCAGGGACAGAGGAGTCTGGTGGGCTGCCGTCTATGGGGTCGCACAGTCATACACAACTGAAGCGACTTAGCAGCAGCAGCTTGTCCCATTGCTGTAAACGGGCACGCGCATGTGCACATCGCTCACTCTGCAGAGGCTGTAAGAACGCTCGTTTGCCTGAGCAGGGATCACGGGGAACACACCTTGTCTCCGTGTAGAGGAGGCGGCAGGTGGGCATGGGGGACTCATGGCCAGGAGATGTGCCCAGGTGGTCCTGCTCCATCTTGTGAGCCAAATCCTACAGGGCCCCACGTGCGAGAGTTGCGGCCGCCTCATCCGCCGCTTTGCCAGCTCACACAGGGCAAACCCAAACCTCATCACTTTCAGACGATTCTGCGGTAGAAAGCCGGACCTGACCGCTGACCCTGCCTGCTTCCGCTTCCTGTGGTCCCACCCGCCAGGGAGGCCCTGGACGGACAACTTCCGGGGCCACTGCCGCTTCCGCCCCCGCCTCACCGCCAGACCCGCTGGGCGCTGGGCGGAGGCGGCGCTTTCCGCCAGCCCTGGACGGACAACTTCCGGGGCCACTGCCGCTTCCGCCCCCGCCTCACCGCCAGACCCGCTGGGCGCTGGGCGGAGGCGGCGCTTTCCGCCTGCGCCTGTGTGGGTGGCTGAGGCGACGGCGGGGTCCCAGCGCGGCTGCTCGGGAGTGAGAAGAGCTGGGGACGAAAGGGCTCGAGGGGACACGCGTGGGGGTGGGCACCTAACGCCCTCCCCCGCCACACGCACTGCAACTGCCTCAGGGGAGCCTGCAGCCTGGCTGGCGTTTGTGGGTGAGGACATGCCTGGCCCGAGCGTCCTCCGGTGGCCGCCCCACCTCAGTCTGAGGGGAGTGCCCCTCAGGTCCCCGACGGCCGCCCGACCCCACCACCTCAGGGAAGGACAAGCTTCGGGTTGGAAGTCTCGGACAGACTCTGACTCGTTGCCGCCTGGCAAGCAGGCGGGCTGCCAGTCAGTCTGTCTGGACATGTTCCATTCCTTCCGTCAGAGGACACTGCGTACTCTGTAGCAAGAAATAGAGGAACAATTTATTGTTCACGGTACAACCCAATCCATTGTAATTATTTCAAGAAATAGGAGTGAATAGGAAGGTTAGAGAGTAAAACTCTAACACTTCATCGCTAAGGCTAGGACTTAATCAGCTTGGGGAGGAAAAGCAGGAAATAACAGTTTGCAGGTAAGAGATGTGATGGGGCATCTCTGGCTGAATCCCACGATGACCTTCCCCGTGACTTGGGAAGACATGATATGCTGACATGCTCTTGGAGGTTGGAAATGCCCTGGTCGTGTACTTAGATCTGCTGGAATAAGTTTTCAAGGACCAGAGGAGGGAGACTGTTTACAATATGCTCTCGCATTTTTAATGTTTCCTTGACACTCACGGGGGAGCCTTGTCTTGAGGCCACAGCTCACTCGGTGCAGAGTAAACGTGACGTGCGTGCCTCTCCTGCTTGGCAAACTCTGAATATCCTAATGAATTACACCTTTCACTGTGTAATCATCCCTGTAAATGTTTTCTAGAAAAATAAAATGTACTAGATAGAAAGTAAGATATGCAGATGACACCACCCTTATGGCAGAAAGTGAAGAGGAACTAAAGAGCCTCTCAATGAAAGTGAAAGAGGAGAGTGAAAAAGTTGGCTTAACATTCAGAAAACTAAGATCATGGCATCCGGTCCCATCACTTCATGGCAAATAGATGGGGAAACAATGGAAACAGTGAGAGACTTTATTTTGGGGGCTCCCAAATTACTGCACATGGTGACTGCAGCCATGAAATTAAAAGATGCTCCTTGGAAGAAAAGTTATGACCAATGCAGACAGTGTATTAAAAAGCAGAGACATTACTTTGCCAACAAAGGTCCATCTAGCCAAAGCTATGATTTTTCCAGTAATCATGTGTGGCTGTGAGAGTTGGACTATAAAGAAAGCTGAGTGCCAAAGAATTGATGCTTTTGAACCATGGTGTTGGAGAAGACTTGAGAGTGCCTTGGACTGCAAGGAGATCAAACCAGTCCATTCTAAAGGAAATCTTGAATATTCATTGGAAGGACTGAAGCTGAAGCTGAAACTCCAATACTTTGGCCACCTGATGCGAAGAACTGACTCAATGGAAAAGACCCTCATGCTGGGAAAGATTGAAGGCAGGAGGAGAAGGGGACGACAGAGGATGAGGTGGTTGGATGGTGTCACCAACTCAATGGACGTGAGTCTGTGTCAGTTCCACGAGTTGGTGATTGACAGGGAGGCCTGGCGTGCTGCAGTCCATGGGGTCGCAAAGGGTCAGACACGACTGAGTGGCTGAACTGAACTGAACTGAGAAAATAAGATAATTCTATGAGTATAATATCTCGGATCGTAGTTAGCTTTATATTTTCTGTCTTAAAAAAGGATACACACACACACATCCACATGCACAGAGAGGCACACACACAACTGGGAGGGCAAGAACCTGTGTGAACCCCAGGGCTGTGGGCCGAGAGCAGCCAGGCCCTGGGCAGCTCCTGCACGTGCCCTGAGGTGTGGTCTCTTCGGACTCACAGCCAGTACTTGGCCTGAACGAGTGACCTTCAGGGAGATTATGATGTAAAGAGAACACAGAATGTCCAGAGGCCCAGGGCAGTGAAGGTGGCCCTGGGGACAGGAAAGGGAGCCTGCAGTGCGTCCTTCCCTGACCGTGAGGACCGGTCCTGGCCTCCTCTGACGGGGCAGAACATCCTTCCGACACTCCAGCCCCTTTGTGTGTGAAGCAGAGACCTAAATAGCAGCACAGATGAAAGCAAACCACAAAACAGCCCTGTCTTCATGGCTTTCTTCCTGCTGCTTCTGAACCCACTGCACTGCCGCGTACTGGTTGGATAGAAAAGGTTTCCGCGGGGCTGGATTTAAATAGAAAGGTTAGGAAGACTGGTGCACAGCTTTAAAACGAAAAGAGAAGATGATAAAGAAAAGGCAGAGGAAACCTAATTATGTATACATATATTGCCAGAGAGGTAGACCAGAAATGGTGACTTGGGTATAAACTTAAAAAAAATGCAAGGCACATAAACATATATAGACGCTATTCGCACGCATGCACGCGTGCTTAGTCACTCAGTCATGTCCTTCTCTGTGCCACCAGGCTCCTCTGCCCATGACATTTTACAGGCCAAGAATACTGGAATGGGCTGCCATTTCCTTCTCCAGCAGATCTTCCTGACCCAGGGATCGAACCCGTGTCTCCCATGTCTCTGGAATTGGCAGGCAGATTCTTTACCCCTGAGCCACCTGGGAATCCCTAGATGAATAGATACATTTGCTGCTAAATCACTTCAGTCGTGTCCAACTCTGTGCGACCCCATAGATGGCAGCCCACCAGGCTCCCCCATCCCTGGGATTCTCCAGGCAAGAACACTGGAGTGGGTTGCCATTTCCTTCTCCAGTGCATGAAAGTGAAAAGTGAAAGTGAAGTCGTTGAGTCATGTCCGACTCTTAGCGACCCCATGGACTGCAGCCTACCAGGCTCCTCCATCCATGAGATTTTCCAGGCAAGAGTACTGGAGTGGGGTGCCATCGCCTTCTCTGAGATACTATTTATTACAATATAAATATAATTATATGTAAATATTTATACATTCATGTTATGTAAATATTTATATATTCACATACAAGTATTTACATATTCTAAGTATATACAATCTAATATAAAGTTTTGATAAATTTGCATTATTTGCATAAGTTTGGCTTAAAACTGACAGTAATTTAGGAGTGTTGAAATAAGATGCACAGAGATGGCTATGCAAGGATTTTTATAAAACGGTTACTTCAAAAAATGAATCATTGTCCAGAGGACTTCTGTCCTTTCTATCTAGAAAATAAGGAAACCTAAATGTTTGTCCAGTCCCACCCAGCCAGTGACAACCTGGAATATTTTCAGGCTTATTTTCTTATGTTGACAAAACAGTCATAGGTACCACGAGGCAGACTTGGCAGTCCTGGAGCTGGTTCTAATGAGCACAGCCCGAGTTACACAGACGCTGTGCAGCTGAATAAGCATGTTCAGAGCGTGTTTCATATTTTTTCAAGTAATTTTTATGATGTATTATGCAGTCTGGCTTAGAGATTAGGGTATCTTCTTCTTTTAAACATCAAGGAAACGGCTGTGATGGATGCTAGGGTCAGAATGAAATGCCTTCCCCGTCACGCATGCCCGAGGTGGAGAGGGGCTGGCAGTGATGCCCGAGTACCAGGAGTGGGTGGCAAGGACCCAGCCCCGCCCTCCTGGGGCCGCCTCTCAGGGCTGGTGAGAGCAGTCACCCGGCCTGCCCTGTGCAGTGCCGTGGCTGCTCACCCACCCCTGCAGGCACGCGTGGCCATGGAGCTAGATGGGTGAAAAGGCTTGTCTGTAGGGCTGTGGGCTGTCCCTGTGTCCTGACCAGGTATCTGTAGGGCTGCGGGCTGTCCCTGTGTCCTGACCAGGTATCTGTAGGGCTGCGGGCTGTCCCTGTGTCCTGACCAGGTATCTGTAGGGCTGTGGGCTGTCCCTGTGTCCTGACCAGGCTGCGGGCTGTCCCTGTGTCCTGACCAGGCTCGGGCTGTCCCTGTGTCCTGACCAGGTATCTGTAGGGCTGCGGGCTGTCCCTGTGTCCTGACCAGGTGTCTATAGGGCTGCGGGCTGTCCCTGTGTCCTGACCAGGTGTCTGTAGGGCTGCGGGCTCTCCCTGTGTCCTGACCAGGTGTCTATAGGGCTGCGGGCTGTCCCTGTGTCCTGACCAGGTGTCTGTAGGGCTGCGGGCTCTCCCTGTGTCCTGACCAGGTGTCTGTAGGGCTGCGGGCTGTCCCTGTGTCCTGACCAGGTGTCTGTAGGGCTGCGGGCTCTCCCTGTGTCCTGACCAGGTGCAGCCGCCCAGGGACTGTCCTTGGGATTCAGGAATATAAGTGCTACTGGCGTGAACAGCACGTCTGACAGTAAAGCTGCCCCACTGTTTCCGTGCTTTCTCTGATTTTCCTCCTGCGTTTGCTCTAGATTAATCAGTGAGCTGACACCCATCTAAACAGCAACCGTATTATACACACGGTTGCTTGATAGCAGTGCTTCTGCAACAAAACTCCAGACACGGCCCGGTGTGACCTTAAACGTCCCCCAAGGCTGCCTGCTCTAAATATGAGGCTCTTGTCAGTGTGACACTTGGAGCAGGAACGGATGGATCTACACTGTCTGTTACCTCCCCTCTGAAGCCATCGCAGCCTCGTGACGGCTCCACGATGGATGGTCTCCCTCAGCAATGAGACTCGGCCACAACTGGGTACCGCAGTGATTAGCATTCAAAACCCATCGGGAGCTGCAGCTGAACTCCAGCTGCTAGCAGCCTTGAAAAGATCCAGGGCTTGCAAATCTCTCAGACAGAGGCATTTTGGAGATGAACATTCCATGACCAAATCACGTCCGATGTACACTCGCCTCCTGATGATAATGAAGCCCTCAGTCAGGCAGCCATTGCAGCCTGAAGGCTTTCAGGCCCGCACCAGGGTCAGAGGCTGTCGAAGCTGCGGCAGGACTCAGGCTGCAGCCCCGAACAGCGCCCAGCGGCACCCGCAGGCTGGCAATGGCCCTGGGCGGGTACACGGGGGGAGTGGGGGGGCCACCGGCCCGTCAGCTGCACCCCAGGCAGGGTCTGGCCTTGTGGAGTCTGAAGGTGAGTGAGTCACAGGAACCTGCAGCTCAGTCTGCTCGGGTACACGTCCTTTTCAGTGGGAGCCACTGATCCTGCCAAGAAAATTTCAGCTGTGACCTGACAGTAACTCCCAAGGACTCCGGGTTCTCTCTGCCCCAGAGGACTGGAGCGGCAGGTTTGTGGTTCACAGGCTGACAGCCTGCAGACAGGCTGCTGACTCTTCCGAGAGCGGAAACGGTGGCCGCTGGATGCCGGCGTCACAACGGGACCGCTGGGGCCATGGTGGCTGCTCCGGCCACCTGGGACCCCTCACCAGACAGCGCATCGCTGCCGCTTGAGACACGGGCCCATCTGCTGCCCTCTGGCCACCAGCAGCCGGTCCAGCTTTGAATTTTAACAGCTCTGCTTTTCACTTCCCCCTCAAGAAAGAAACACAGACATCACAAACTTCAAACCCCAGCTGGATCTGTCATTTTAAGAGCCAGATAGAGAATCGGTCAAAAGCAGCTGTGAGGGGCCACTGAGGGGAGAGCTCCCCTCTGACCTGAGGGGACACAGAGTCCACCTCCCACACTCTGCAGGGCCTCGCGGTCCCGAGTAAGTTACTAGAAAATCGAGCAGAGTGGCAGAAATGTGTGACAATGATGTCTCCACTACAGGCACAAAGAAGAAGCCTGAGTACAGCTGTGATTCACGTGGCTCCCAAACGAGACCGCCGGAGCAGGCAGGGCCCAGGAGAGCTGGAGAGAGGGCAGGGCTGCCCGCCTCCCCGTCTGTCCTCTGCGATGCCCTGGTCGCTGGAAACCCGAGAGGACGTGCCAGCATCAGAGATCGTGTCCCAAGGTCACACCCCAGGTGGACCACCGAAGGGTCAGTGCTCCCCTGGGTGGCTTCCTGGTGGCACCCGGGTCATTCAAGGAAAAACAGATGGTGTCCCCGTCATTCACAGACTGCCCAGACTGCCCTGTCCCCTCCTCGGTCCAGTCAGTTCCAGCAGCTGGAACCGGCCTCGCTCTGCTGCTGGGACCTGATGTGTCCCTTGGCCCAGTGACCGGGGTGGGGGGTGGGGGGGGACTTGGGTCCACAGACAACCTCCCTGGGCTTTGTACCCTGCGTGTTTCCCCTACCTGCCTTTCTCGTTCTTTCCTCCCTGCCTCCCTCCTGCTCTTTCACCCCTTCCCCGAAACAAGTGATTGTTCCCTGATTATATCCTCGAGAGGAGCAAGTTATTATCGTATAAAAAGCACACAGAGTTGCCCCTGCGATGCCGCTGGGGTGAAGTGGGCGTGAGGAAGCCGTTCTCACAGATAGGAGGCTCCGCTCGGACACACATAGCCCCGCGAGGACGTCACTGCTGAGGCCCACGTGTCTTCACACTGCTGAGCATGTGGTGGATGCCAGTGCCCGAGGCGCCGGAGCCGAGCGGCTGGGACAGGCCGAACCCCGAGCCCCTCAGAGCCCCCGCCGGTGTGACAGGTACCCCCATCCCCCGACCCTGCATCTGCCCAGTGAGTGGTTCTGTGCAGCTCGTCCGCCTTCAGCAGCCCCGCAGGGAGCAGGAGAGCACGTGGTCAGTCTGGCAGGACGCTGAGCTGCGGGTGAGGGGCTGAGACTTGAGCCCCGCCATGCTGCAGACCCCCGTGTCCATGTCTGCAGTGCGGCTCACCTGCGCCCACTATCTCTAAGGTCACCGCGGGTTCACGGTGCTCCCAGTGCACACCCAGGCCTCCACTACCCAGCCCAGCCCAGCTGCCCACCGTCTTCACCTCAGCCTCTGCACCGTCCACTTCTTACAATAACCGGAGTTCACGTCTGCCACTTGCTTTCCCTTCCCACCCCGTGGCCCTCCACCCGCCCTCCCCGTAGGGGAGGCTGAGACTGAGGGGGTGAGCGGGGAGCCAAGGTCTGAGGCCTCAGTTATCCCTAGGAAGATGCGAGGCTGGGCTGTGAGGAGTCCCTGAGGGCTCCCTTCTTCGGGCTTGGGTCATCCCTCCAGGAAGCAGAGGAGACCTTCAGATAAAAGATGAGCCAACCTGTCACACTGCTGGTAACTTAGGTTTCAGCTCAACTTTTGGACATATTTTAAAACTAAAGCAAATGGAGCCATTCTTAACACTAGTAACTGAAATCTAATTCAGATTTTCGGTGTCCATCCACTGCATACACTTGGTAATGCAGGAAAGTAAGTCAATGTTTACTTACCTAACCTTGCAGAAGACTCTTGAGAGTCCCTTGGACTGCAAGGAGCTCAAACCAGTCTATCCTAAAGAAATTCAGTCCTGAATATTCATTGGAAGGACTGATGCTGAAGCTGAAGCTCCAATACTTTGGCCACCTGATGTGAAGAACTGACTCTTTGGAAAAGACCCTGATGCTGGGAACAATTGAAGGTGGGAGGAGAAGCAGACAACAGAGGATGAGATGGTTGGATGGCATCACTAACTCGATGGACATGAGTTTGAGCAAGCTCCGGGAATTGGTGATGGACAGGGAAGCCTGATGGGCAACAGTCCATGGGGTTGCAGAGTTGAACACAACTGAGCGACTGAACTGAACTGAAGTCAATATTTAACTTAGAAAGCGCAGCTTGGAGGTGAAGTCGGTGAGCCCTCTCTTTCTCTGACCTGGTGACTTTGGCTTTTTTTCCAAAAAAGCCTCAGAACCGCCCCCCCTCCCCCTCCCTGCCCCCAGCTTTGTTACAAGTGAATTTTTTCTTAGGAATTACATCCTAGATAATGCTCATTTGTTTTGAACATTAATAACATCCAAATATCTGTTCCATTCCAACACCTGGAATTCCCTATATTATCTGAGTGGTTTAACAGTTTCAGTCTTATTTTTATTCAAAGATGCAAAATACACAAACAAGCTTCCAACGTGAGAAATGTGCCCATAGGAAGTAAGGAAATGGGAGAGGGGGGAAGAGGAAGGAAGGAAAGAAGGGAGGGAGGGAAGGAAGAGAGAGGGAGGGAGGGTGCACAGGAAATCTCGCTAAAACGTGACCAGTGGTATTGCCTGCACTTTGATGGGAGGCCCATCAAGATGGATTTAAAATATGTAAATTGGATTCGGAAGTCAGAATTCAGTGACATTAATGAGTTCAGCTGAAGCTGGAGGAGGTTCAGGAAGTCTGTGGAAGACTGAAGGCAAAATGAAGAGCTGAAACCACCTTTTGAAGAGGTTTGAAGGAGAAAGCAATGTGGACCCACTGTGCGCCGGCTCCGGGGGGCCAGGTGGTGACCAGGTGGGAGGAGGGGCCCATAGGAGAACACGCAGATGAACCTGAGGGCTGAGGAAAGGGATCCTGTGGGCGGGAGCACGTGGGTGAGAGGGGGAGCGGGGAGGTGGGCAGAGCAGAAGGGGAGAGGGCCTGGGATTGGCTGTGAAGGGGGTGCAGCCTAGGAGGGTCTGGAGTACTTCTCGACTGTCCACGTTCAGTTTTATAACTTTCAGTGGAGGCATCGCAGCTTAGCAGACATCGAGGTTAGAGGACCATGCTTTGCTTCCTACGTGTGCGTTTATACTGGAAGGGCTTAATTTTACTTAGACTGTGATGGAAGAAGAAGCCTTCCAAAGTGCTGTTCCTTACCCCGGGGCTTGAGACCCACTCACCACCTGTTGGCTGAGCCACTCTGCCTAAATAATACTTACATTAATTAAGATTTACTAGCTTGATAGCTTAGGAAATTACAAGTGATACACTCTGGCACTGGAAATTAACGAGGCATCGATTGATCACCTAAAGGATGAAATGCTATAGTCAGGCTCAAAGGTCTCTGCTTAGGATGACTTTCTTCAGAGAGTATTGGGTTGGATTTTTATAATTGGTAAAATAATAAAAGTTCATCTGCATTATAATCTCCCATGTCAAAAGTACCCAAGGAAGGTCACTTTCCTCCTGGAAGTGGCTCGGTGTCAGTGTTGGATGCTAAAATGAATGGACTTATTGTCCACAAGGCTACAGTCTCTGTCCTTCAGAACACTTAGATAGGACCCAACGGTGCTTCTGGAGTCCTATGTTTAAGATAAACAGTGTGAGATAATACATGTGGCTAATTCACAAAGTGATACAGCAGAAACTAACGCAACAGTGAAAAGCAATTATATTCTAATAAACACTTTCTCTGTCTATAGATAACCCACCACTTCCTGAGGACCCACAAACAAAGAAGGCTCCCTAAGGTCAGCCCTTGTTATCATGAAACCACACTTGCCTGCCGCCATCCGTCCCAGGCCAGGATTTGGACCCAGACTGTCTGACGCCAAAACCCTTGATCTTTCCAGGGCAATATACTGTCTTCAGTTTCTAAGCCTTCTTACTCAGCAAATACTGTGCACTGGACCCTGGATAAGCCTCCGCCGGTGACCTACGGCATCTCCCCTGTCCTGTGCTGGCACCTCGTGGAGCTGTCTGGACCCACTTTCTCTGCTCACAAAGGTCCCAGACTACTTGACTTTCCACTTTGGATGTCAACTTTGTACAGCTTTGTTTTCCGTCAGTGTCATTTCTCACTTCTGACAGTGGATGCTGGTCTCGGGCATCTGGTTGTTCAAAACCTTGTTCCGTCACTTACTACCTATGCGACTTCATTCTTTGAAGCTTCACTTTGTTATCCATGAAAGGGAGATGGTACCATCTCTAGACCCTCAATAGTGATCAAAGGGAGGTGGTAATATCTCTAGGCCCTCAAAAGTGATCAAGTGAGAATAAACATCAACTCACTTAACAGGTATCTGGAGCAGAGAAGACAGATAGACACATAGATTTCAAAATATTGTTATTTCAAATATGTTGCTCCTTGGCACAAAATGGATTTCTAAACTGCACATAAAACCTGTAAATATGATTTTTAAAATTCAGAATGAGGAGGCTGGAAAGCTCTCCTAAGAGGATATTTCTGAGTTATAATTCAGCTATAATTTCTGAATTATAGCTCATGGATTCAAGACATCTATTTGATTGTATAAGGCCTGCATGTATCTCTGGGCCTCTGTGTTTTCAGTTGCAACCTGGAAGGAAAAGCATGTTCTCAGCAGCTAACAGGCAGGGGGAGGTGGCAGAAATTAGTTATTCATCTCAAGGTCAGGGTGGCTACCACCTGGATCCTCAAACATCAAGGTAGCACAAAGCATGGATTCACCAGGCAGAAATCTGGTTTCCTGAAAAGGTGGTCTTCTGGTTTTCCAGAGCACCCCAAGAAAGGAATCATGCTTTGACCAGAACAAAAGGAGTCTACTCCCAAATATCTATATAAGCACATGCAAATTGACTGAGAATTACATGTTTTCATGTAAAATGTTTTCAAAAATGTCATACTATTCAATTCTCATGAGCAAGTGTGAAAAATGTCTAATTTAAAAATTAAATGTAGATTGGGGATTTATTGCAGTTTATTTTGATTCACTGGAGCCGTTAAAGTGTTCTGATCCCTCCCAAAGAGCATGAGGCTGGTTTTCAACCTCTGACGTCTGCTTTCACTTTGCAGAGGTCAGGGCAGAGGAGGGGACTCTGGGGTCAGAGCCGGCTTCTGGGCCCTGGGGCAGCCTGACGGCACGTGAGAGACTCCATTCGAGGCAGAGCGGATGGTCCTGGTGGGGACTAAGATGCTGCAGTGGTCCCTGTTGAGACAGGAGGCCAGTCGGAGGATCTTGGGGGAGATGAGGAAAAGAAAGCATGTTCTAAGTGAACTTTGTCAGGATTTCTAGTGAAAGCAAAACTGTTTTTCTTTGCTGCTCATTTCTATCCATTTCTATCAAGTCCGTCTTGGACCACAGAATTTTGATCATGGTAAAATGGTTTGGCAAAATATGTGTTCTGCTAAAATACTGATTAAGTAACTGCTCCAATTAGATATTATAGCTACTCAGTCATTCAGAAACATGGAATTTGAAGACATTTTTATAAAATAAAAAAAAATAATCCTGATAGTGAATGCACTGTCTAAAATTGTAAGAGTAATTATCAGTTTTGTTTTTTAGGTTTTACATCGGCTCTTAAAACTCTATGATGAAATCATGTAGTGTAGTGAGAGCACTTTTAAAAGGAGAAGTGATATATATATATATAGATAGATAGATAGGAAGCATTATTATCATTATTCATAACTTAGTTAATAAGAATACATCAAGTAGCCTATCATTTTATCAAGTAATTAAGCAAACTTAATATGCCCATGGACTAGACTTCTATAAGACAAGCATTTAATGAAATTATCTTGTCATTCTGAAGAGTTTCCTGTCACTTTTAAGGGAAATGGCAGGTAGTGAGAGTAAGTTGTAATTAATATTGATTTAATCATTGCTGTTGGTTTTAGCCTCTAAGTTGTGTCCAACTCTTTGCAACCCCATGGACTGCAGCACACCAGGCCTCTCTGTCCATCACTAACTCCCGGAGCTTGCTCAAACCCATGTCCATTGAGTCAGTGATGCCATCTAACTGTCTCATTCTCTGTCACCCCCTCTCCTCCTGCCCTCAATCTTCCCAGCATCAGGGTCTTTTCCAATGAGTTGGCTCTTCACATCAGGTGGCCAAGGTATTGAAGCTTTGGCTTCAGCATCAGTCCTTCCAATGAATATCCAGGGTTGATTTCTTTTAGGATTGACTGGCTTGGTCTCCTTGCTATCCAAAGAACTCTCAGAGTCTTCTCTAGCACCACAGTTAAAGCATCAATTCTTCAGCCTTCTTTATTGCCCAACTCTCACATTCATACATTCAATTTTACTATGATTTTCACAAAGAACACCATTTTTAATATGTTTTTTATTGACAAAGTCAGAACTCATGAGAAGTTCGGATGACATATGCATTGGACATATGAGAAAAGACACCAGATGGAAATTGAGAAAACCATACACATTTCATGACTATTCCAAGAAAGCAAAAATGCCATGGTTTTCCTTCTTATAATTTTATATGCTTTTCTTATAGGATAGGATGCTTTGCTTTTGCTTTCATTTAATTTAAGAGAAAATGTCTGTTGCTATAGAAATGTGTTTTCATGCTGAGCTTGTTATCACACTGGCTAGTCTTTGAGATTTGTCAACAGTAGTCAGGGCCTCTCTTAGGACTAGATTGGATCTTATTTCCATAAACCTTAACCAAAGCAGACAAAGGAACCGCTGTGCAGATCTTCAGAATCTCAAAGACTTCAGATGTGAGTTACACACTGAGCCCTGAAAGGGACTTTACACCTGGGTCCTTGTTCTGGGTCCCAGTCCTCTCTCTCCAGTGACCTTGAGAAGATTGTATTCACCGTCTGGGTGGGCTGGCAGCTCTCAAGCCTGCATTGAGGTGGTTTCGGTCCCTAAAGCTCTATTCTCCTGCATCTCATCTGTCCTGTGAGCCAAAGCAGTGAACGGCACGCCCAGATCACACCAGAGCCCTGCCAGTGGGTTTTGGAGTGTTGTTAGTGAGATGAATCTTAAATACGCCTTGGCTCTTGCAGGCAGATTTAAGTAAAAAAGCTTCTGATTCCCTGTCCTCGTTTCCTGGGAGAAGACCTGTAAGGAAAGACTTGGCAGGTGCACAGGGAGCCGTGAAGCAGCACCCAGCAGGGAGTCACCTCACCGGGAAGGTATGTGTTCCAGGCCGTCACCCCTGGGCTTCTCCCCACAAAACCCACAGGCCCGGTGAGAACCCGCTCCTGGCATCCCGGTCCCCCTCACACGCGAGCCAGAGCCGAAGCCCAGCCAGCCTCCATCGCTGTGCTGACTCCAACTGAATTTGGATGAGTGTACGGGGCTCCGTTCTCATTTAGGGCTCTGCTTTCCCTGCCCCCTCTCTCTGTCCTTACATAACACGTGCACATGAACGCACAGGCACACTGGCTCATACGCAGCATACACACACGTGTGCATACACTTGAAACCACTCATAAACATCGACATGGAGCCACAGGCAGCGATGGCAGTGAGTCATCTCCCGGTCTTCCCGTGACAGGTGGAACCAGAGCATCTGTTCCCTGGGAGTCGGGGGACAGTGTTTGGAGTCTGCACCCTAACCTACAGGCTGTTCTGTTGCTCACTGCAGCCCTGGGACTGGTGGCAGGGAGATAAATAGCCTTAATCGTGGGAGATTCCCTGGTGGCTCAGCTGGCAAAGCATCTGCCTGCAATGCCAGAGACCTGGGTTCAATCCCTAGGTTGGGAAGATCCCCTGGAGAAAGGAATAGCTACCCACTCCAGTATTCTGGCCTGGAGAATTCCATGGAATATATAGTCCATGGGGTGGCAAAGAGTTGGGCACAACTGAGTGACTTTCACGCCATAATTGTGGAAGAAGTGTGATCTAACATCTGGAAGAACTTCTGAGAGCATGAAAGGAGTCCTCCGGCTTGTTTCTCAAGTTAATAAGGACAGATGGCTGTAGCGAACGGCCAGGGCAGGGACAGCGGATGCTCCTGGGACCTGTGTCCCAGAGTCAGGCCGAGCCAGCACCTCAGGCCTGGGAAACACCCGGGGAAGCCAGCGGGGCCAGCACGGTGCCAACGGAGCGGCCATTCACCTGAACTACGGGCACAGTGAGGGGGCTGGAGCTGAGGCTGGAGTCCCAGGGTGACTGCCGGCTCCAAGCAGCTTCAACAGTCCAGGTTTCGGGACTCTTCTGCACGCTTGGCACCAAGACTGAGCAGACCCCATACAACATGACTGCTCTCACTAGGGTCACAGGTGTGCATGAAGAGGTGGTGGGGGATGTCCTCCTGAAGGGCTGGAAACACCCTGAAATTACCTGCACAGCAGGTGTGTGTGTGTGGCCTGAGCTTCCCTTCCAGGTCTCAGGTGTTCTGGAAGTAGGGACGAAGGTGCTGCCTGTGTTCGGGCCAGCTCCCCTCCTGCACACACCCATGCCCGCTTGCCAACAAAGCCAACACTTAACGCCATGCTTCAGCAGGTGGGCATGTGTCCCCTGCACAAATCTGTGGGGCCCCCGACTTTCTGTTGTGTAAACAAGTATACCTGTGGGATGGAGAAGCCAGGAGCAACTTCTGGACTTGGAGCCCCCAGCAGCCTCCAGCCCAGTTAACCACCCAGATGACCCTAAACCCCAGACGCTACCCCCTTAACCCCCTGCACTCCCTTCAGGGAATGGCTGGGAGTGGCTTTTCCTTAAACATCCTTCTGGGCGGTGCCTCCTTGTCCTCCCCTCGCCCCACAGACATGCAGGAAGACGCTCATGAGTTCACAGTCTGCCATGCTCGGAGCTGGACCAGCTCTCAGAACTGGGGCTCCAACTTCACAGGTGGACAACCGTGGACAAGACCCCACCCACTCACTTCACACCTTGGATTCCTCACTGCAGACAGAAATCGGAGCGTCACCCTCATGGCTGTGGAGGGGTTTTAATGAGACAATGTACGTGCCAACCACACAGCACATAAGGCTTGTGATGGGCCCACCCTTTTTGTCCTCGTCAGTATAAACGTGTACAAAAGTCAGACGATGCAAGCTTAACAAGAACTAGGAAAACTTCCTGAGATACCAACTTTTTCTCAAATAAATGCCTTCCCACTTAGAGTTTACAGTCCTCATGGAAAGAGAAGGGATGTGACTATTTGGGAAAGGGGTCAAGGGGCAGAAGGATTTATTGTGTTTTCTTACAGAAAAGGAGGCCCACAGCAGAGGAGGGAGCATCTCCTTTTGCAAGTGCTCCAGCGAATCAGTGAGGGTAAGTGGGGGAGGGCGCTCTGTAAACCTGAAGAAGCTCTGGGGGCAGTAATGAACATCACCAACCGAAAGGGTCGGCGGGGGACTCTCTAACAGATGGATAGGCTGGTGACGTGTGACCCCCGCGCAAGCGTAGCAGTGCAGGCGGGGACAGCAGGCCTCACGGGTTTCCCTCTCCTTCTGATGAAGCAGGGACACACGAGTCACAGCTGAGCCTCACGCCGCCTCCGATCCAGCCGTTTGCAGAGGTTCAGAGGCCAGAGGAATACAGCAAGTGACACCCAGAGATGACATCGGCCAGTCCAGCTGGCGGGCCCTCTGCAGGCCGAGCGGGCAGCTTCGCCGCTGCGGTTACATGGGAGGAGGAGAGGGGGGCGCCCGTGTGGGCAGAGGAGGTGCTGCAGTCACCCGGCAAGAGGCCCTGAGCGCGAGTGTGACTCAAACTCCACAAAGAAGCTTGTGAGACAGTCTTGGAACTCTGAGTCCTGCCTGAATAGTTGATGATAATGAAGCCTTTTTTTTTTTTTTTTTAAGGTTTGGTAGGTGGTTATGCTTTTATAAAAAAGAACTTTCATATTTTAGCAATTTATACTGCTGTATCTCTAGATAAAATTACACACAACATGTGTATTTGCTTCAAAAGTAACCTACGTCTGGGAGGCAAGGCTGGTGGGGTGTAGAAAAAGTGAGTTTGGCTACTCTTTGAATTACCCATAATAAAAAGATTTTAGAAAATGTTAAAGAGAGGACAAGTAATTATATTTGCCAGGTCGCAGATCACAGGTAATGAGATTTAAGGAAAGAAGAAGAACCAGGCCCGCGAGGCCCGCGGGCATGAAGAGGGTGGAGGTGGGCAGCCAGCCTCCCGGGGTCACGGTGCAGAAGGGGGCGTGGGGAGCCAGGGGTTCACCAGCTTGAGGAGCGGCCGTGGTGAGGACAAACAGCCTTCATTGACGCAGTAAGAATCTGGGGGGTATTCATTGAAAAAGTTCACACTCGGGCCCTCACTGATATAATAGGTCACAGATGGTGATCACAAATTTATGGAGAAAACAATCACCCCAGGTGATGCTCAGGTAGGCGGTCCTGGAGCTGCCCTGAAAAGCTCGAGTCTAGGGCCAGGCCTGCTGTTTCAGAAACAGACACTCTTGTGATGGTCTATCCCCAGGACGAACCCGCGTTGAGCAAGTTCCAAGTTCACAGACGGTGTTTAAGGGGCGAATCAGCCTGAGCGCATCTGAGGGGAACAGAAATGACCTTCAGAGCCGAGTCCACGTCCTCCCTGGGAGGCAGGCCTGTGGGCCAGATGGCACCCGTGACCTTACGGGGACAGAGTGGAACCAGGAAGGGGGCCGTGGGACGCGCGTGTCTGTATGCCCCGGGGGTCTGTACAGATGCACCGTGGTCTGGACGCACGGCGGTCCAGGTGACTCAGCCCTGCCGACTTGTTCCAGGAGGACATGGGTCTGGGGCCGGGGTCCTTGTCAGGGGGTCTGCGCTCACCAGCTCCCCTCCAGGCAGGACTGGGTCTGGAACCTCATTTCCGAGAGATGGGAGGTTCACTCCGGCCCCACACACCCTGTACTTCTCAGCTCCCCACTGACCTCCTCCTGCCGTGTTCTAGAGCCGTGAGCTCAGATGGCAGAGCTGCTGGAGGAAGGACAAGGCTCCCCAGCTGCAGCAGGGCCGTGGTGTGAGCAGGAAATACACTTGCACACGTTAGAGCAGGAAGCACGCTTGTACACGTTACACTTCCTAAGTTCATTCCAGGGTCCCTCGTTAAGCAGCCGGGCCATCCCGACTGACTCAGACGCTAGTGAGCTGTTCAGACACTGCACACACCCAGGTCCGCTCGGGAGGCACCTCCTCTTTCTACTGTGACAGATGCTCAGGGTGACCTGATCTGCAGCCTCTCCCGGCTCCTGGGGGCGGAGGGCTTCCGACCACCCTCCCACCTGCCCCAGCTACACTTATTTGCACTTTTTGTAAGAGCAAATCATTAGTGGGAAATTTCTGAAAAAGCATCTTAAAGATTTACAACTGAAATAGAATTTATATCATCTCCTTGTCGTCGTGAAAAGCAAAACACCAAGCAATGCAAACAAACACGCTGACTGTGGCATCCCGGCCACCACCCTGCGGCTGGGCCTGTCCAGGGCTCAGTGGAGGAGTCCAGCCAAGAAGACAAGGTGCCTGGCCTGGATTTCACAGTATCAGCGGAAAAAGCAACACTGTAGCTTATCTTGCTCATGGAGAGAAGCTTTTTTCCCCTCACAGATTTTCATAGGTGGGCTAACATTTAATGCAGCAAATATAATCTCAGCATATTTCTACAGCATAGCACCTATTTTTATAATTTAGAGATATAAACCTATATTTCATATAAATATAATTTTCTTACAGATACTGAAAACAAAGAATGTGTGTGTGTGCTCACTCACTCAGGTGTGTCCCACTTACGCAACCCCATGGACTGGAGCCTGCCAGGCTTCTCTGTCCATGGACTTTTCCAGGCAAGAATACTGGAGTGGGTTGCATATCCTTCTCCAGGGGCTCTTTCCAACCCAGGGATCAAAGCTGCATCTCCTGTATCTCCTGCATCGGCAGGTGGGTTCTTTACCGCTTGAGACACCTAGGGGAGCCCTGGACAAAGAACACAGACCACATTCCAGCCCTTCTTGATAAATCTGGCTAATTAGGATGTTTGTTTTACTTTACAAGAATGATGCAATAACACTGAGTGTTGGAGGCCATACAGGTAAATGGTTTAGTTGGCTGTTTCTTACAGAATTCGGTCTGTATTTTGATCTTTATTGTCCTCCTCCCCCTTCCTTCCTTCCTTCCATTTGGTTTTTAGATCCTTTGAATAAACTGCTCAGGCCATCACTTCTGGGGCTGTTTGTGCCTCTTTCTGCGCCCCCTGTGGCTGCAGCGGCCCATGTGCCAGGGAACCAGTGCAAGGGCTTCAGGGCAGCAGCGGGGCCCACGCTCACCGCGACCCCACGTCTGTCCCCGGGGAGGCCGGACTCCCTGCTCTGTTCACGCTCCTGGGATGGAGACCCAGCTCGACCGCGCCATGAGTGCCCGGGGCGCTCAGACACTAACAGTCTCTTCTGCTTTCTGTGTGAGAATGAATTAAAGACAGGGTTCACACAGCTTTGACATTTTGCCTATAACTCCAGAGCATGTGAAAGACAGAGATAAACTATTTATGGATGATAGACGGAATTTTCACGAGAGCACACACACTGCTTCTCACAAAGAGGAACTTCCTGTGTCGTCGTGGGCCTTTCCAACTGCAGTCCCACGAATACACATTATCACACTGAGGATGCAGGTCCGGTTATTTCCCTTAGTCAGACACCACACAAGAAGACGCAGTGCCCGAGGGAGGAAGGAGCCTCGGATTCGGAGTTCACTGGCAGCTCTGTGACAGGCACGGGCTTTGGCCTGGAAAGTCCCCCGGTGGGCGGGGGTCACGGCCAGTCCGGTGGCCCCAGGATGAAGCTCTGTTGGACAGGGACCAGCTCCCCTAGGCGGCTTGGGAGCCGGCCCAGAACACCACACCCAGAGCTCATCCTCACTCAAGTAGTAAAGGGCTGCTCAGCTCCGCTCTCAGCACGGCACAGGCGAAATGAACGCTTGAGCAAAACGGATGCGGCCAAGTTCCCTCGTGCCTCCATGGGCCATGTCACGCCCACTGCCTAGTACTGGTGCGTGCGAGTCACACATGCACACACACGCACGCACACACAGGCCTACACAGACACACAGACACACAGGCCTACACACACACACACACACACCTACATGGACACACACACACAGAGGCCTACACAGATAAACACAGGCCTACACAGTCACACACATACACACACACACACACGCCTACAGAGACAAACACAGGCCTACACAGGCACATATACAGGCCTACACACACACACACACACACACACAGGCCTACACAGATACATACACACATATGCAGGCCTACACAGATATACACACACAGGGCTATACAGATACACACACACACACTCAGGCCTACACACACACACACACACAAACACACACATGCCTACAGAGACAAACACAGGCCTACACAGACACATATACAGGCCTACACAGATACACACAGAGGCCTACACACACACACACACACACGCCTACACAGATAAACACAGGCCTACACAGACACACATGCACACACAGGCCTGCACAGATACACACACAGGCCTACACAGACACATATACAGGCCTACACAGATACACATACACATACGCAGGCCTACACAGATACACACACACACAGGCTTACATAGACACACACAGGTCTACACACATATACATACACACAGGCCTGCACAGATACATGCACACGCAGGCCTACACAGACACACACACACATAAGCCCACACGGATACATACACACACCAAGGCCTGCACAGACACACACACACACACACACACACACACACACAGGCCTAAGCAGATGCACACACACATGTGCTCTCTCTCACACACAGACACACATTCATACGTCCTCCTGAACCTTTTTTTTTTTTTCTCCTGAACCTTTTGAAAGTGGATTGTAGGGGTCACACTTACTCAGGCCTAAACCTCCAATATTCATTTTCTAAGGGAGCAAAAAATTATTCTACACAACCCAATAGTAATTTTAACAAAAAAGAAAGTTACTATTGTTTCAATCACTTCAGAAAACGTGCATGCCACATTCACAGCCCTCATTACTCCCATATATTTTCCGTAGCTCTTTTGCCGTATTAAAAAATGAAGCTAAGATATAAAATCACCTTCTTTTTATACTCTAAAGAATCTCTAAAGAGTATGTTGCTATATTTTTCCAATTTTTGTCATTACATAGCTATCTCCTGAATGTTATTTTAGAAAACACTTGAATCCTTTTGAAAGCTGACCTTGAAATTATAATTTTATTACTGAATAAGTGGACAAGCAGTGACATAGCTTCCTGTTTCATACTTTGTAAAACAAACTTTTAGTTACAGGATTTTAGGGAGAGGGGCGTGCGTGGAGTGTAGGATCACGGGAGACATGCGGTTGCTTAGAGGTGCTGAGCGCATGTCCCCAGCATCGCACAGGCTGCTGGGCTGGGTCCTGCCCTTCCTCACTCACCTCCCCTCTCCCATCCGTCTCCTCCCTTCCCCCTCCTTGCTCTCCTCCACCACCCCTTCCTGGCCCTCCTTCCCTTCCTTCCTTTATATTTGTGTGGCTCAAAAATAAGTAAAACATGAATAAACGAATGAGTACAAACAATGGAGACCCCCCTGGATTCTGCCTGCTCTGCACGGTGACGACAGAGACACTTCTACTGGCTTCCTGTCCGCCATCCAGAAGTTTCTATGCAAATATAGCAAAGAGACGTGCAGTTCAGACGTCTGCTTCTCTTCGGCATCTTGCTTTTTTCTTTAACAAAATATCCTTGAAATCTGTCTGCATCAGTTCGTGGAGCGCTTCTTCATTTTTACACAGCTGCATGGCAAGAGAAGGCACTTTGATTGGAAGAGCAGAAAGCACAACACAGATGTAAGTCAGATTACTTGTGCCTTATCTTTGATGGCGAAGCGAGTGTGTCTCGGTTCTTTATGAATAATAATCACAATGACTACAATGAAGGAGGGTGAGCGGGGCCCAAGGCGCTCAGCCCTGGGTGTCAAGGGCGTGGTTTCAGGCCATCCTCAACAGATGACGAAGCAGAAGACATCCAGCCTTTTTACGGATGGAAATACTGAGATTCCGGAAGACTGAGGGTGTCATTTCTTCCTGCTTTCAAGTCCGGGCTGTTCTGTCCCTTACGTCCCGTGCGATGCTGTCTGCGTCTCACCCGGACTTACACACCGTCCTGCTTCCCTCCACGGCCACTGTCCCCGCCTCTTCCCAAGCAGCCTTGCCCTGGGGGAGACCTCGGCCTACCGCGTGGACCTCTGAACCGCGGTCCTTCTCACCGTCTTGTCGAGGACAGGTGCCCTCCCGGCGGCCGTGTTTAGACTCGCCCAGGTTTCCTCACCACCGCAGAGCTCACCCCCGACTCACGGCAGCCACGCCCCCGACTCACGGCAGCCACGCCCCCGACTCACGGCAGCCACGCCCCCGACTCACGGCGGCCACGCCCCCGACTCACGGCGGCCACGCCCCCTCCTGCCCCACCCTCAGACCCCTCGGTCTTTGCAGGAGCTGGAGCATCGTCTATGACACCCACGTCTGTCTGCAAAGTGTGTGTGAATTCTCCAGGAATCCACACGACCTCCCCAGGAGCACTGAGCTTCTCCCATTTTTAGGGTGAGTTAGACTTTATCACTTTCTGCACACCCCTCTTACAGCTCTTTCCACAGTGTGTGGTGTGTTTTGGGGGGTATATGTGCCCCCTTACCATTAAAGGGTTAAATGTGAACAGATATGCGGCAGAATTCCCTAATTCTACTGTTTGTACGGAGCAGCTGAGTCAAAAATGTTACAGAAATGCACAGTTACGTGTATGGATGATGCTTGTAGTAATTTATTTAACTTTTTTTTAATTTAAAAAACCAACCAAACAAGGGGCTTCTCTCATGCTCCAGTGGTTAAGAATCTGCCTGTCGACGCAGGCGACACAGGTTTGACCCCTGGCCTGGGAAGAGCCCACAGGCTGAGGGGCAGCTGGGCCCACAGGCTGCAGCCACCGAGCCCACCCTCTGGAGCCGGGGCTCCGTGACGGGAGATCCCGCTGCAGCGAGGGGCTGGCTCTGGGGACGAGGGAGTAGCCCCCACTCGCCACAGCTAGAGAAAGTGGCGCAGCAACAAAGACACATAACAGCCAAAAGTAAATAAAATGCTGAAAAAATTGGCATGTATTGGCTTTAAATGTGGGTTAAATACATTCCCTTCACTGGTACCTGTAGGAAACACAGGCTCAGAAACACTCCAGAAAACACATGGGCTCCAGGCAGCAGGGTTAGTGTCTGCAGATTTATGGACATCAGCTTTGCAGGAGGGGTGGGGCCAAGCAAAGAAAAGATGGCATTAAGGAAGGCCCCAGGCAGTGTGGTGCTTCACGGAAAAGGCCTAAGGTGCTGCATAGGACTGAACGCCTCGAATCACATTTAACACAGTAACACACACTCCAGCAAACTCAGTGGAAAATAATGGCATAAAGTGAAAATTAAATATTCCTTCCACCTCTGACCCCCAGTAAATATATATACCTTTCTTACAAGAATGTTGGGACACAACATGTAAATATATATATGCTTCCACGGTGGCTCAGTGGTGAAGACTCCGTCTGCCAATTCACAGATGCAGGTTTGACCCCTGGGTTGGGAATATCCCCTGGAGAAGGAAATGGCAACCCACTCCAGTATTCTTGCCTGGAGAATCCCATGGATGGAGGAGCCTAGTGGGTTATAGTCTGCTGCTGCTGCTGCTGCTAAGTCACTTCAGTCGTGTCTGACTCTGTGCGACCCCATAGACGGCAGCCTACCAGGCTCCCCTGTCCCTGGGATTTTCCATGCAAGAACACTGGAGTGGGGTGCCATTTCCTTCTCCAATGCATGAAAGTGAAAAGTGAAAGAGAAGTCGCTCAGTCATGTCCGACCCTCAGCGACCCCATGGACTGCAGCCCACCAGGCTCCCCCGTCCATGGGATTCTCCAGGAAGGAGCACTGGGTGGGGTGCCCAGTGGGTTGCCGAGTGGGGCGCCACCACCTTCTTCGGGGTGATAGTCTACGTAGTTGGCAAAGAGCTGGACGTGACTTAGCGATTAAACAACAACAGCATGTATTTGGACGGCATCACCAGCTCAAGGGACATGAGTTTGAGCAAACTCTGGGAGATAGTGAAGGATGGGGAAGCCTGACGTACTGTAGTCCATGGGGCTGCAAAGATTCGGCTTGACTTAGCAACTGAACGACGAGAACACTATATATTTGGAGTTACAGAGTATTTGGAAACACAAACTGAAGCCCACGTTTCACCAACCTGTGCAGTGTTGCCTGTCCTGTAGCCCGGCCCGGTACACAGTGCCGCGGAGCCACAGGGGCATCACTGGTTACATCACACAACAGCTCTCCTGCTGTGAGGCTTGACACACGCAAGCCCGTGTGTGTACAGAGGGGGCCACAGGTCCAGTGCTTGTTTTCACTTGACTTTGTACCCACATGATTTTCAGGATGATTTCAGGATATTTCTTGGCAAGCCAGTTGATAAAGGGACGAAATCACTAGAAAGTGTTGTCCCCTCTAAACCCCACGGGTTTCGTGGGCCTGCCCCGCCTGCGGCAGGCGTGACAGCTGCTCTTCCACCTTCTTGCAGACTCTGGGTAGGCTCCACCCTGACTCCCTGGCTCACACGCCAGCCAAGTGCTTGTCTATGGAGCGTCATCCCTGCAGTCTCTACTGGGTGAGTTTGCAAGTAATAAAATTTGAGGAGAGAGTCAGAGTTATACGCTCTTTCCCACATGCAACAGCAACCATTCAGGAGCTCTTATCTAGATGTTTACTAGAGGCCAGTAGGCTTGGATTACCGTGATATTGAATGGTTTGCCTTGGAAACGAACAGAGATCATTCTGTCGTTTTTGAGATTGCATCCAAGTACTGCATTTCGGACTCTTTTGTTGACCGTGATGGCCACTCCATTTCTTCTAAGGGATTCCTGCCCACAGTAGTAGATATAATGGTCATCTGAGTTAAATTCACCCATTCTGGTCCATTTCAGTTCGCTGATTCCTAGAATGTCAACGTTCACTCTTGCCATCTCCTGTTTGACCACTTCCAATTTGCCTTGATTCATGGACCTGACATTGCACCAGGTTCCTGTGCAATATTGCTCTTTACAGCATCAGACCTTGCTTCTATCACCAGTCACATCCACAACTGGGTGTTGTTTTTGCTTTGGCTCCATCCCTTCATTCTTTCTGGAGTTAATTCTCCACTGATCTCCAGTAGCATATTGGGCACCTACTGACCTGGGGAGTTCCTCTTTTAGTATCCTATCATTTTGCCTTTTCATACTGTTCATGGGGTTCTCAAGGCAAGAATACTGAAGTGGTTTGCCATTCCCTTCTCCAGTGGACCACATTCTATAAGCTGGTTTTAGAAAAGGCAGAGGAACCAGAGATCAAAATGCCAACATCTGCTGGATCATAGAAAAAACAAGAGAGTTCCAGAAAAACATCTATTTTTGCTATATTGACTATGCCAAAGCCTTTAACTGTGTGGATCACAATAAACTGTGGAAAATTCTGAAAGAGATGGGGATACCAGACCACCTGAACTGCCTCTTGAGAAACCTATATGCAGGTCAGGAAGCAACAGTTAGAACTGGACATGGAACAACAGACTGGTTCCAAATAGGACAATTTGGACAATTTTCCAAATTGCAAAAGATTCCAAATAGGAAAAGGCTGTATGTTGTCACCCTGCTTATTTAACTTCTATGCAGAGTACATCATGAGAAATGCTGGGCTGGAGGAAGCACAAGCTAGAATCAAGATTGCCCGGAGAAATATCAATAGCCTCACATATGCAGATGACACCACCCTTATGGCAGAAAGTGAAGAGGGACTAAAGAGCCTCTTGATGAAAGTGAAAGAGGAGAGTGAAAAAGTTACCTTAAAGCTCAACATTGAGAAAACTAACATCATGGCATCCAGTCCCATCACTTCACGGCAAATAGATGGGGAAACAGTGGAAACAGTGAGAGACTTTATTTTGGGGGGCTCCAAAATCACTGCAGATGGTGACTGCAGCCATGAAATTAAAAGACACTTACTCCTTGGAAGGAAGTTATAACCAACCTAGATAGCATATTTAAAAGCAGAGACATTACTTTGCCAAGAAAGGTCCGTCTAGTCAAGGCTATGGTTTCTCCAGGAGTCATGTATGGATGTGAGAGTTGGACTATAAAGAAAGCTGAGCACCAAAGAACTGATGCTTTTGAACTGTGGTGTTGGAGAAGATTCTTGAGAGTCTCTTGGACTGCAAGGAGACCCAACCAGTCCATTCTAAAGGAGATCAGTCCTGGGTGTTCATTGGAAGGACTGATGTTGAAGCTGAAACTCCAATACTTTCGCCACCTGATGCGGAGATGTGACTCATTTGAAAAGACCCTGATGCTGGGAAATATTGAGGGCAGGAGGAGAAGGGAACGACAGAGGATGAGATGGTCGGATGGTATCACTGACTCAATGGACACGGGTTTGGGTGAACTCCGGGAGTTGGTGATGGACAGGGAGGCCTGGCGTGCTGCGGTTCATGGGGTCACAAAGAGTCGGACATGACTCAGTGACTGAACTGAACTGAACTGAGAGGCCAGTAAAATCCTGGCCTGAGGGCCAGAGCCACCTGCCACCAACTTTGTGAATAAAGTTTTATTGGGACACGGCCCCGAGCTCTTGCTGACTCGTCATCCTGGCTCCTTTCTCACAACAGTGGTGAGATGACAGGACCTGCTAATACTAAGGTATTTACCACCTGGCCCTTCGTATTAAAAGTTGGCCCCCCCGATCTAAGCTGTCTGATGATTTATACCTTTTCCTCTTATAGACAGGCATGTGAAGATTTACCCTTTGTCCCAGAAACTCCTGTTATGACACACACATGCTCCCATTTTAAAATGCTAATCTGTTCACGTCAATCTACTGTTTTATTTCATCGCCCAGGAACTTAAGTGTGACACACTCAGAGCAAATATATATGGATTATCCCCCAAGGGCCACACACGGATCTTCGAAGGTAAGAGAACAGGTAGCCGTATCCAGGAATCAGAGCGCAGGTGTGGGTGCCCTGCCTTTGGCGCTGTGCCCCGAGGGCCTCCTGGACGTCACCGGAGCCCACGGGGCGAGACGCGGTCAGGGCGGGTGCGAGTGTTGGTCGTGCTCCTGCCGTCACCGTGACTGTTCTCCCGTCGGCCTCGGGGCCTCCAAGCGTGCGTCACACCCACAAGAGTCCACTACCTTCAGGGCCCGTGACACTTGGCCAGAGGCCGGGCAGGCTAGAATTTTTAATCCTTTTTTGAGCACGTCCTTGAAAATGCACAGGTCTCAGAATCAAACATCCTGCCTCCACCAAGATGCCCATGCAAAGCCACAGTTGAGTGTAAACATGGATTTCTTTTCAAAAACTAGCTTATTTATCTGTTTCTTTACTTATCTATTCTTGTCTAATCTCCATTGAGACTGGTGTTTGAATGCTCTGCAGTACACCACGCTGATAACCATCATTTAAATATTGAACACTTAACTCCATGCCAGAAACACCAATTCAGACCCATGTGAAATATTCCACTAAATATTCTTTAATTCGTGACCAAAGCACAAGGAGATCAGACAACATAACCGCTCTGTGTGAAACAGCTACAGTTCAGAAACTTTAACTGACCTTAAAGTCAGCTGTTACTTTAATGCTCAATGTGTATAGCTTTTTTTTTTTTTTAACTCCAGGCAAATGATGATTAAACATAATGCCTTTCCCAAACTAAACCAGCGAATGGTTTCTTTAGGGAAAGGGAGCGAGATATAGACGAGAAAATAATTACAGCAAGCGTGACCTATTGTTCCAGTTCACAGAGCTCTGAAGACGGCAGCACCCACGAGGCTGGAGCGTCTGGAAGCCAGTCCCAGCCTCTCACTCCACGTCACAGTGAGGAGCTCTGTTATCAGACAGGCAAATGGGGAGCCAGCAGAAAGACAAATTGCCATCACACGCTGAGCCTTCAAAGCTGCCAGAGTTCTCGGAAACCACCAGCGCGCCAGAACCTTCCCATTTCCCCCAGCGAAGTCCCAGGTGGAAAATGGATCCTGAGTCTGGTTATAGAAAAGATACCACGAGCGTTTCTGAGGCCAGTTTCCTGCACACGCTCTGAGGCTGAGCTCTGCCCCGCGGGAGCTGACTGGCGTGACAGGCGTGGGGACTCTGGGCGGCGAGAGTCCACGGAAGCTGTGCTGCCTGACAGCCTCCCCCTGCCGTCTGCCAACCCACCCCCGAGCTCCGAGCCATAGTCAATAAACCTTACTGACCAATGCAGATTTGGGGGCAATGATTCAAGATGACGCCTTTCCATCTGAGAGTCCACGTCCCCCACCCTGGGGGTCCCAGGGACCCCTCAAAGCACCCCAAGGGATGCAGGCATCTGCGTGGCTTCAGGAGCAAGAACAAGGCATGCACCCTCTCATTTCACTGCCAAGGGCTCTTTTTAGCACAAAGTGTCTGTTTGGAAAGGGTGTATGACAGGATTTCATCTGCCTCCCAGAAGCCTGGCAGCACCAGGAAGCTGAGATGGGGGTGGTGACTCAGTGGCAATTTGGGGCACAGGGAAAGGAGACGCTTGTCCTCAGCCCCTCGAGAGCGGACGACCGGTACCTGAACTCAGCGGCCGGGCAGGTGCTCTGTGGGTCTGACTCTCTCCCTCTGTCGATCGGGGTCCGGAGAGGACGCGATCTCACCAGTTCTCCTCTGGGTTCATTTTCTAGAGGGCAAGACAACAGCACAAGAGCAGCTGAGTGACAGGAGCCCTCTTCTCTGGGTTCACAAGGACACCTTTACAAGCAGCCAACTGCACGCGGGGGCCGCACAGGACTCTACGCAGAAATCCTGACACGAGGGGGATGGTGGACAAGCAGAAAGTGCTTCTAAACCTTGAATTAACTTATTCTGAAATCTAACATATTTAATATTTTTAAATACGCATCTGCTTTTGAAGGTAAAACAAGTGCACTTTATATTTAAATTGACCAATTATCACCAACCTTGTAAGATTATCTTTTCTTATCATTTAGATGCAAATAAGAAACAAGTTAATAAGTGAAAAATATTTGAGATGTGTAAGTATTTGCTAGAAATAATGTCACTTCATTCATAACCAAATAGAGTCTGTTGATGACAAGGATGTTTCTGAATGTCCAGTCAATTTTATTTTAAAAGAACAACAACAAAATACATTTTCTTATTTGATGTAAATTTAGAATTTATCTATCAACTTTCCATCAAGGTTTTCTGCAAGAGTGTCTCAGTGTGAGGGACAGTTTTAGTTGGAAAAGAAAATATCAAGGTGATTTCAAGATAATCCTTATTGTCAAGGAGAGAATGTATTTTGTTTAAGCAAAAAAGGCTGAGCTGGAATAGCAGAAAGTGGAGAGAACTAGGAGTCTCCTTGTCAACACTGCTGTTTCTGGAGCGAACCTCCAAGTTCAGGGATGCTCACTAAGCCCAGTCCGCGGCTCCCACAGCCCAGGTGTTAATGGTGGCAGCTGAGTGTGGAGTGTGTCGGGGAGTGGAGAGACCCCCGGGCGCCTCCCACGGCATTACCATAAATCCTCTAGAACACACTGTCCTTGCTTCCTGGTCACACCTCAACACGGGGACACACTGAGGGGCTTGGCAAGTGGGGCTCGCAGTAAGACAGCACAGCTTCCCTCGGGACGCTCAGGCAGCCATGCAGCTTTCATTGTTTTCTCTAGTGAGAACTTACCCAAACACATAAAGAACAGAGCGGTTCAGAAACACACACATGGAGCTAGAAAGGTTTTAAAATTACCCTGAAAAACCAGGTTTGAAAATTAGCATGAGAATTGGTAAATTTTTGTGTGTATTAAAGTCTAGACTCATTAATTTGGAGTTACCCTGTAATATTTTAATATATATTTTGCTTTTAATACAAATTGCAATTTGTGATTTTATTTATAGCTAATGACAGTGAAAAGTCTGAGGAAATCTGCTTTGTGGCCAATGCTCATCTGTCACACACACACATACACAGGCCCACACATACACCCCCCCGCACGCACATGTGCACACACATGCACACCCACACACACCCACACACGTACACACACACACATGAACACATGCCCACACACATACCCGCCCCCCCCACATGCCCCTGCACACCCACACACAGGCCCACATGTACACACACACACCCACACACATGCCCACATATATACACTTATACACACCCACACACGTGCACATATGCACATATGCACACACACATACACGCCCACACACACCCACACACAGGCCCACATGTACACATACACACACACCCACACACATGCCCACATATACACACTTATACACACCCGCACACGTACACACACACACATGAACACATGCCCACACACATACCCGCCCCCCCACACACATGCCCCTGCACACCCACACACAGGCCCACATGTACACACACACACATGCACACATGCCCACATATATACACTTATACACACCCACACACGTGCACATATGCACACATACCCACACACATACATGCCCCCACACACACATGCCCCTGCATACCCACACACAGGCCCACATGTACACACACACACACCCACACACGTGCCCACATATATACACTTATACACACCCACACACGTACACATATGCACACATGCCCACACACATACACCCCACACACACCCACACACAGGCCCACATGTACACACACACCCCCACACACACATTTGCCCCCATATATACACACCTAAACACACCCACACATGTACACATACATGCACACATGCCCACACACATACACATCCATACACACCCACCCAGATACACACACACACACCCACACACAGGCCCACATGTACACACACCCACACACGTGCCTATATATATACACACCTAAACACACCCACACATGTACACATACATGCCCACATGCATACACACATCCACACACGTATACACGCACACACCTATGCACACACACATGTGCACAGCCACACACGTGTCCACACACATACACGCCCACATACATACACACCCCCCTGCACACACACCTGCACACATGCCCACACACGCTGGGAGTACAGAGGTTCCTTTTCAACTCCAGTGGCTCTTCCGTGTACAGGACGACTTGTAAACCTAATGTTTAGTGACAGAGGCAGGTGCACCAGCCATGCTCCTGTCAGCTCACACCCACAGGTCATCTGGATTCAGAGACTCAGAGTCTCCATCCGGGTTGAGCACCCACGTCTTCCACACCCGCCGTCCCGCACTCTGGTCTCCAGAGCTCAGAGTGCAGAGCCCGCCTCCCACGCTGGAGGCTGAGCGCTCACGGCTGTTCTGGGTCCAGGCGCCGAGCCTGGGGAAGGCCAGTGCGTGCTCGATGCACACTTCCTGCCGGCCGGCCGTCACTTGTCTTTCTGAAATCCAAGCTTGCCTTCCGTTGCCGAACGCTCGGCGTCTGCACCAGCGCCAGACAGAAGCCTGGACACGGGCTGTGGGTGACGCAGAGAAGAGCAGCCCTGTGGCTCTGCCGGGCACAGGGGGCACAGCGGGCTGTGGGTGAAGCAGAGAAGAGCAGCCCTGTTGCTTTGCCTGGCACAGGGGGCACAGTGGGCTCCTGTCCTGGAAGACCGTGTCCCAGCCCAGTGGGGAGGGGGGCTTGCTGAAGAGTTTACAGCAACTGCTCAAGGGAGGGGCTGCCGATAAGACCAGTGTGTGCCCGGGGTCTCCAGTCCTCCAATCTGGTCTCAGGAACTCTTCTTGAGCTTCTCTGGTTCTTTCAATGTAGCCTCAGGTGGGCTTTCTCTGGCATGAAGAATGCCGACATCTTAAAGAGCTTAAAGACGTTGTTATGTGCTTCCCCTGAGGCAAGGGGGGCGCTGCTAGGAGGCTGCATTATTGTTTCTTGGCTGCCCCTTCCTTATATCTTCATCTTCCCCCTCCTCCCTTCCCTCCCCTGATTAGAAACTGCTCAAATCTGCCCTTTGGAGCTCAGTCAGTCAGTTCAGTCTCTCAGCCATGTCCTATGGACTGCAGCACGCCCGGCCTCCCTGTCCATCACCAACTCCTGGAGTCCACCCAAACTCATGTCCATTGAGTCGGTGATGCCATCCAACCATCTCATCCTCTGTCGTCTCCTTCTCCACCTGCCCAGGGTCTTTTGAAATCTTTCCCAGCATCAGGGTCTTTTGAAATGAATCAGCTCTTCCCATCAGGTGGCCAAAGTATTGGAGCTTCAACTTCAGCATCAGTCCTTTCAATGAATACCCAGGACTGATCTCCTTTAGGATGGACTAGTTGGATCTCCTTGCAGTCCAATGGACTCTCAAGAGTCTTCTCCAACACCACACTTCAAAAGCATCAATTCTTCAGGGCTAAACTTTCTTTATAGTCCAACTCTCACATCTATACATGACTACTGGAAAAACCATAGCTTTGACTAGATGGACCTTTGTCAGCAAAGTAATGTCTCTGCTTTTTAATATGCTGTCTAGGTTGGTCATAGCTTTTCTTCCAAGGAGCAAGAATCTTTTCATTTCATGGCGAAGTCACCATCTGCAGTGATTTTGGAGCCCCCCAAAATATAGTCTCTCACTGTTTCCACTGTTTCCCCATCTATTTGCCATGAAGTGATGGGACCGGATGCCATGAACTTCAACATTTGTTGAGTTTTAAGTCAGCTTTTTCACTCTCTTGTTTCACTTTCATCAAGAGGTTCTTTAGTTCCTCTTCTTTTTGTGCCATAAGGGTGGTGTGACCTGCATATCTGAGGATATTTCTCCCAACAATCTTGATTCCAGCTTGCGCTTCATCCAGCCTGGCATTTCGCATGATGTACTCTGCATATAAGTTAAATAAGCAGGGTGACAATATACAGCCTTGATGTACTCCTTTCCCAATTTGGAACCAGTCTGGTTTTCCATGTCCAGTTCTAACTATTGCTTCTTGACCTGCATACAGATTTCTCAGGAGGCAGGTCAGGTGGTCTGGTATTCCCACCTCTTGAAGAATTTTCCAGTTTGTTGTGATCCACACAGTCAAAGGCTTTGGCGTAATCAATAAAGCAGAAGTAGATGTTTTTCTGGAACTCTCTTGCTTTTTCGGTCATCCAACGGATGTTGGCAATTTGATCTCTGGTTCCTATGCCTTTTCTAAATCCAGCTTGAACATCTGGAAGTTCACGGTTCATGTACCACTGAAGCCTGGCTTGGAGAATTTTGAGCATTACTTTACTAGTGTGTGAGATGAGTGCAATTGTGCGGTAGTTTGAGCATTCTTTGGCATTGCCTTTCTTTGGGATTGGAACGAAGACTGACCTTTTCCAGTCCTGTGGCCACTGCTGAGTTTTCCAAATTCACTGGTGTATTGAGTGCAGCACTTTCACAGCATCATCTTTCAGGATTTGGAATAGCTCAACTGGAATTCTATCACCTCCACTAGCTTTGTTGGTAGTGATGCTTCTTAAGGCCCACTTGACTTCGCATTCCAGGAGGTCTGGCTCTAGGTGAGTGATCACACCATTGTGGTTATCTGGGTTGTGAAGGTCATTTTTGTATTGCTCTCCTGTGGACCTCAGGAAAGGTCAGAGGCTGGAGGGGCACCGGGAGGATTCCTGCCCGGGGCTCCACAGGGTCCTGCCCTCTTCATCTCTACCAGATCCTACTCAGGCGGTTCCATATAGACTTGACACTACGGATGCTGAAACCGTAATACAACGGTTAAAACAGAACTGCTCTTTTTATGGAATATTAGTAAACAGATGTGTTATCACTAGATTAGCCAGACCCATCTTAACCCACAGTGGTGTGAACATTCATGTACCTCCCTGAAGTTCACGTTCTCTGATAACAGAGCTGAACTAAAAATGTAGAATATTTCCTTTAGCTGCAGGTATCAGTATGCCTACAGTCTCCAGCCCCTTGTTGTCAGGCCCTGGGAATGAATTCCTGGCCAGAGAACTGTCTACGCAGGCCATGTGCTCCTTCACCTGTGGGCACACTCAGGTCTCCTCTGTCTGTCTGCACTGCAGGTACGCCTGTGCGGTTCTGAATGCCGCCCGAGGGCCACCAGGACTTCAGTGGCCCTGAAGGTGCCTTTCTGCCCCGAAGTGCTCCTGCGTGAGCATGACTCAGCTGATGGCAGACACGGGCCCGTCTGCCCCTCTCTGCCCTGCAGGGACCACACGCTGAGCTGGGAACACCAGGTCCCTGCTCTAGACGCCTTCCTGAGCATCCTAAGTGTTGCTCAGATGACACATGTAAACTTCCTGGCACCCTGAGTCACGGTTGTGGGGTTGTGCCAGTGGAAATGCTTCTTGCCTTTTTTTCTTTCTCTAAAATTTCTATATGAGATTGGGTAAAAAATGACGGGCATGTTTTGACAGAGCCTCTTCCCCAGACTTACCGCACTGAGTCATAAGAGCCAGACAAGCCCTGCTCGGCTCAGTCAGATGCAAATCCTTCTCCAGGAGCCGACTCGGAGGCTCAGGAAGGAACCGAAGCCCCCACTGGGCCCTGCTGCTCTCAGGACCCTCGCCTGGACTGGCAGAGTGGGAGGGCTGCCCTCTACGCCCTCCGTGCAGCTTGGTGGGTGCATCAGGGATGGTGCATGGGGCTGATGGTCGGAAGAGAGTCGTGTCTCAGCCCCAGGTTGGGTGTGGCCCTGGTCATGGTGCCCTTGACACTCTGCTCATGCACCTCATGTGTATGAGTGTGTAATTGTTACACGCTGACAGTGTGTAACCATCAGTGGAAGCTGATCGATCAGACGATCGCTCAGCGGCCAGGCTGAGAGGAGCCGTCACTTGGGAGCAGCAGCTCTTAAGAGAAGGCCTGTTTCCCCCCGTGCCAAGTTCAAGGAGTGTCTGTGGCCCTCCCTGGCTCACATTCTTCCTTCCAGAATATGTTCCTCAGGGGACAGCTCAGCTCCAGGTCGGCTGTGAACCTCCTGTCTAATTCTGCTTTTCAGAGAAGAGAATATGATCGCATTCAGAAGACAGAGCTGCGGAGGTGGATGAGGAAGGGGAAACGCATGATCACGAGTGAAGATGTCTTAGGAAGAGATGGCAGGAAACCGGGGAAATGGTGCAGCCTTTCTCATCCTCCTTCCGCTCACGTTCAGAGGACACGCCCTCTCTCTGTGTGTCCTGAATTGACTCTCCCAGCTATCTGCCTGATGATGTCCACGACGGAGAGGGTTGGGGGGTAACTTTGACTTGAGAAGGTCAACTCTCCCGACCGTGCCTGGCCTTTCGGATCCCCCTGTTTCTCTCAGGTCTCCTGGGCCACATCGCTTCTCAGAGCATGACCTTCATCTAGAGCTCTCAGCAATAGAGTTGATTCCAGCATGAGCACCAGCACCACAGAAGGATCCCAGCAAACGCAGCCTGCGGTTTGGAGCCTTTCAGACACAGACGTCACAAGCACAGTCGGGTCTGCCACTAGCTGTTCCCAGCCTTGCACCAGCATCTAAAGCTAACATCTCGTCGGTTCTCAAAATGCACATTGGAAAGGAAACTCGCTTCTCACGGTGCGGGCTTTTAGGGGAGCTATCGGGACTCCTACACAGAAGAGAGGGGCTGGAGGCTGGCCCGGCCTGCGGATCCTGGGGCCGGCAGCAGGCTCTGTACAGTAAGGAGCTGGGCAGTGTGAGGACAGGCCCAGCTCCTGGCAGCCAGAGAGGCCTGCAGAGAGCAGCCCAGTGCCACAGGTGTATGATCAAACAGGAGACACCGCCAGCGGCACACCGGCCAGACCACCGTCAGAGTCTAGGGTCGCCTGTGTGTCTCGACCAGCAGGGTCAGTGCGGGGCAGAGCCGCCTGATACAGAACCGCGCAGAGCAGCAGATACAGCTAATTCCATCCGCCCACAACCGTGCAGCTCAGAGACCTGGTGACACGCTGTCCATTTCCACGTGCCCATGCGTCACAGCCCAGGAAGCGTTTACATGAGCACAGACCCGATGGCCAACAAGGATTAGCTTTGGGAAAAGGAATGGGGAATTGAAGACTAAGACAGACTTTCACTTTTTAACTTAAATAATTCTAATTGCTCTAACTGAATTCTAATTCTTTGCCAAGGCAAATCGATGTAACATTTTGTGTCACAGAAAGGAAAATATATATGATTATTGTCTCATAGATCTATCACTATTTTCCAAAGTTACCGATCAATTGCTGCAAAAAATGATGAATAAATTCAGGTTAAGAAATTTTGCTTCCAAGTCACATAATAATTAGAAGCAACTTGAACTCTCCCAAAAGCCCACAGTTCACTGCTTCACAGTATATTTATAAGCAGTTCTGGGGTCTGCTGTTCACACACCAATAAACAATGCTATGAGGAAATCATATGTAGGCCCAATTATATCATTCTAGCTCATAATCTAGCTTACAGATTAAGCAAAATAGTATAGAAACATGGAGGTAATTAAAAGAAAGGCCAATCTGGGCTGGGAGGAAAGGGCTGCTTTGACCCAGGACCCAGCCCCAGCAGCTGAGCCAGCAGTGTGTCCGGGACCGGGCCTAGGGGACTGTTACCAGACTCCAGCTACAGGAAAACTATCTCAGAGAAATCTAAGAATGTGCTTCTGTTAACCTCATCAACAATCACAGCAAGCTATTGTCTTCAGGGTATGACAACTGCTCCTGTGGTGTTGTGGGTAAACCGTGGGGACCCCTGCTCGTGTGGTGAGGTGGGTGTAACCTGGGGACCCCTGCTCAAGTCGTGAGGTGCATGTAGAGTGCGGACTCCTGCTCATGTGGTGTGGTGGGTTTAGAGTCAGGACCCCTGCCCGTGTGGTGAGGTGGGTGTAGCCTGGGGACCACCCAACCGCAGAGCGGTTTTCTGGCTCTTTGGTTCATTTTACAGCATCATGTGTCTGGGGTGATTTACTGCACGAGGACTGACCCCACCTGTGCACACCCTGTGGGTGGCTACAGGACTGTACCCCAGGGTTGGGGACACCCACCCCCTAAGGCTTTCAGGATCAAGCCCTTTGCCTGCCAGTGAAACAAGAACTCTGCCCTGAAATCAGAGCTTCCCATGAGGGGATGTCCACATAATCCCCAAGCAGGAGACCTAGAGACATCAGCCTGCCCTCCGTTCTCTCCTCAGAACCCCCTTGGTCCAGATGTCAGTGCCCCTTACCTGAGCTCACTTCACCTCCCAGCCTGCCCCTCGAATCCTGCTCCTCCTCCTCTGTTAATAATGATTCCTTTACATCATACCACTGCTCAGTAAATAACTCAATGATGTTAACAACCATCATTATCATTGTAACATCTGACACATGTTCAGTTCAGTTCAGTTCAGTCACTCCCAACTCTTTGCGACCCCATGAACCGCAGCACACCAGGCCTCCCTGTCCATCACCAACTCCTGGAGTCCACCGAAACCCATGTCCGTTGAGTCAGTGATGCCATCCAACCATCTCATCCTCTGTTGTCCCCTTCTCCTCCTGCCCTCAATCTTTCCCAGGATCAGGGTCTTTTCAGATGAGTCAGTTCTTTGCATCAGGTGGCCAAATATTGGATTTTCAGCTTCAGCATCAGTCCTTCCAATGAACACCCAGGACTGATTTCCTTTAGGATGGACTGGTTGGATCTCCCCACAGTCCAAGGGACTCTCAAGAGTCTTCTCCAACACCACAGTTCAAAAGCATCAATTCTTCTGTGCTTAGCTTTCTTCACAGTCCAACTCTCACATCCATACATGACCACTGGAAAAACCATAGCCTTGACTAGAGGGACCTATGTTGACAAAGTAATGCCTCTGCTTTTTAATATGCTGTCTAGGTCTGACGCAGGTACCACAAGTCAAAGTTAAAAGTATTGCACATACAAACCCGTAAGTTATGGCCATTGTACAAGTGAGAAAAGTGAAGCTCAGAGAGCATTGCACCTGTTCTCGAGAGCTGGAAGCAGTTGCCCCAGAGGTGCCCGCCTGGCTTCCAGGGCTTGTAAAGCTCACTTACAGATCATCACAGGTCTTAAGTCTCACTCCCGCTTGGTGTGACCTTTAGCTTAAGGCGTTTTATTTCCCACTGTCCCTTGAGTACAGAGGTACTTTCTCACTTTGGTCCACATCATTCTCTCCCTCTATTTAAATACCAAAGACTCCTCAAGCCTCATGTCAAATCCACAGACCCCAAGGTCACTCGAGCCCTCAGAAGGAGACCTTGTCTTCTGGAGGATGGACTTGGCCGCCCCCAGCCAGCTGTCAAGGGTCCCCGACCACGAGTGTGGATGGTGTCCACTTCTTGTCTGACACCACTGGCTGACTTTTCCTCATTTTCTGGCTTTGGCTGCTGCTGTTACTGCTATAAAAGATGTTCTTTCCTGATGGCAGGGGTCGTATCTGTTCACCTTTGTCTCACCAGGTGTGAGAAGAGAGGGGATTGGCTAAATGAGTGAACTTTAAGAACAGCAGTAATAAGTTGGCTGGGTTCCTGGGCAGTATCCAAGGTGGTTTCTATTCTGTGGGTTCCTCGGTATCACATGTTGTGGTTCCGTCGCTCAGTTGGCTGGGTTCCTGGGCGGTATCCAAGGTGGTTTCTATTCTGTGGGTTCCTCGGTGTCACATGTTGTGCTTCCGTCGCTCAGTTGGCTGGGTTCCTGGGCAGTATCCAAGATGGTTTCTATTCTGTGGGTTCCTCGGTATCACATGTTGTGCTTCCGTCGCTCAGTTGTGTCCAACTCTCTGCAAAGCCCATGGCCTAAAGCACGCCAGGCTTCCCTGTCCTTCACCATCTCCCGGAGTTGACTCAACTTAATGTCCATGATGTGCTCCTAAATACTTACTGGTCAACTGGGAAAGAGTGAGCCATTGGTCTCAGTCTGTTTGAGATACTTTAACAAAAGACCACAGGCCTTTTGTGGCTTATAGACAACAGAAATTTACTTCTGGTGGCTCTGGAGGCTGAAGGGCTGACATCAGGTGCCAGCCTGGTTGAGTGAGGGCCCTCTTCTGACCTGCAGACGCTCCGTGTGTCCCTGTAGGGTGGAGGGCGTGGGGGAACTCCCTGGGGTCTCTTCGTGAGGGCAGAAATCCCATGATACAGGCTCCAGCCCCAGGACCTCATCACCCCCACAAAGACCTCATCTTCAGACACCGTCACCTTGCTGTTAGGCTTTCAGCGTGTGCATGTGCGGGATGCAGACACTGAGAACACAGCACCATCTTTCAAAACACAACCAACAGCCTCGTCACGAAAGGCAAGGATGGAGCGGACCCCTCTGAGTCAAGTCTGTCTCAGGAGCGAGTGTACGTGGCCGGGAGGTGACCTGATGGAGGTGTTTGCTCACCGAGTCCTTCTCACACCTGTTGTTCCTGAGATGCCGAGACTCTAGGGGCTGAATTGTGCTGTTGATCACTCACCGGACTCTGCAGAATCTGCAGGGGGAGCCAGAACTGCAGCAGCAAGCCCTCCTCTTAGGATGAACACGAAGCACTGTCTGTCATGGGCTGTGATCACAGAGTGTGAACTTGAACGTGTCATTGGTTCAACTTGAACCAAACCCATGGAGAAGGGATAGGCCACCCACTCCAGTATTCCTGGGCTTCCCTGGTGGCTCAGATGGTAAAGAATCCACCTGCAGTGGGGGAGAACTCAGTTCGATCCCTGGGTTGGGAAGATCCCTTGGAGAAGGAAATGGCAACCCATTCCAGTATTCTGGCCTGGAGAATTCCATGGACAGAGGAGCCTGGCAGGCAACAGTCCATGGGGCCGCAAAGAGGCGGACATGACTGAGCGACTTTTGCTTCACCATGGTCTAACCGGAAGCTAGTGCTTAGGGCCTGAGCACACCTGGAGAAGTGCTGAACCCTGGTGATGCTGCTGGCCCCCCAAACTGGCAGCTGCTCATCTGGGGTGCTGGGGAGGGTGCAGACTGAGGAATGAGATTTCTCTGCATCAGAACTTCCTCCACAGACGCCTTCCCCGGTGACAAGAGAAGACCTTTCCAGGGAAAGCTTTGGCAAGCTAATTATGTCATTTGCTCCTCAAGACAATGCTGAGAATAGGGTAAAGAAGATATTATTATTATTATTAGTTCTATTTTCAGAGAGAAGCTCATTTTCAGAATGGTAATATGCCCAAGACCCCAGACTGGTAAAGAATCCGCCTGCAATGCAGGAGACCCCAGTTCGATCCCTGGGTCAGGAAGATCTGCTGGAGAAGGGATAGGCTACCCACCCCAGTATTCTTGGGATTCCCTGGTGGCTCAGCTGGTAAAGGATCCACCTGCAGTGCAGGAGACCTGGGTTCGATCCCTGGGTCAGGAAGAACCCCTGGAGAAGGGAAGGCTACCAACTCCAGTATTCTTGGGATTCCCTGGTGGCTCCGCTGGTAAAGGATCCACCTGCAGTGCAGGAGACCTGGGTTCGATCCCTGGGTCAGGAAGAACCCCTGGAGAAGGGAAGGCTACCCACTCCAGTATTCTGGCCTGGAGAATTCCATGGACTGTGTAGTCTATGGGGTCGCAGAGAGTTGGACACGGCTGAGCGACTTTCACTTTCACTTTTCAGATGGACATCTACAGATCCCCACACTTTCAGCTTCCCCTGAGACTGTGAGGGGACTCCCTTCAGGAGGGGCTACTTACTGATCCCTGGATCTGACTCCAGTGAACCTCGGGAACTGTGACCAAGAAGAGGAATCAGGGGTGTTGTGTGCAAGGTGGAGAAGACGCACCTGGACTCACCTGCCTGTGGGATGGCATTTCAAGAGCTTAGGAAAAGCCTTCATTCCAGATGGCTAAACCAGTGCCCACACCAACCCCAAGCCTACACACTGGAAATCCCTTCCCTTGACCATTGATTTTAAGAATTTGTCTTTATAAAGTGCAAATAGTCATGCGATGGGTAGTACTTAAAGTCACCACTGATTCAAAAAATATTTGTTCTTCACACAGCAGGGAGGATAGTAGGGCTGGTGGGGGTCAGCTGTCTTTCTTCTCTCTCTGAGTCTGTCTCTCCTCTTACACACACACACACACACACTCACTCACTCACTCACACCAGATTTCAACCTCTCTCTTTCCACCACGGAGACCCCCAAGCTCAGTGACGATGGGGATTTGGACGCAGGATTTAGGGAGAGCTGGGGCTGAGCCGCGGGTGGCTGCCCAGACTTATCAAAGCCCAGCAATGCTGTGTTCAGTGCTCTGCGCTGCCCAAGAGGCGGGCCCGCTCAGCACGTGGATTTGGTCTGTGTGGACAGTTCCTCGAGTCAGGGGCTGGGGGTGCATGGTGGGTGGCTGGGGACTCCCTGCCTGTGGCGAAGCACCGAGGAGGAGCACCCAGGGCCAGCTCCACCTGAGGTGCAGGAGTGGGACCCAGGAGATAGGCGACCGGGAGCCGAGAGAGAGTCACAGGCAGATCGTCATGCTCCAACCAGAAAGGCCAAGATGAGGCATGCACGGCCACCCAGAGGAGCGGGGCTCTTGGAGAGAGAGTGGCTGAGCTGTGTGGCTCCCACAATCCCGAGATAAGGAGGAGAGGGTATTTTCGGGGGAGGAAGCTCTGGGGACCCAGGCAGGGGTGATGAGAGAGGACGGTGTGCCAGGAGAGCGGTCCTGAGGCCGCCACGGCTCATTCGGGGCAATGGGCAGGCTCGCGCCTTGGTCAGGCAGTGGGAAGCAGCGCACGGCAGGGGGAAGCCCCAGGGAGGGCTGAAGCGGGAGCCATGGAAAGGCCGCTCCGGGCCACGCAGGGGGCCAAGGGTCCCGTGGGAGGGAGTCCGAGGCCAGGCGTCCAGCCCCAGGCCTCGGAGAGCCCCTGGGGCGGTGTCCTTCCCGCTCCCCGCACCAGGCGGATCTCCTGTGCTGCAGCCTTGCTCTATTTTCATGGCTCTGGAACCATACACAGGAAAATCCCTTCGAGCTCACAAAGCTGGAAAGTGAGGAATGTCTTGGACTTTTGAAATCACACCGTACTTCATGTCTTATGAGGTTATGACTAGTCGAAGCTGCCTGCAAAGATTATCAACATACAGCCATTCAGAATTCTAGAGTTATTTTCTTTCAGAATACATACTAGAAAAAATAGTTTGGAAACAGTTAAAAAATCTACAGAAAAGTACAAAGGTAAAAATTCCTTCGTGATAAATTTTGATTTAAAAATGTCTATGGCTGCTAGTTCTTTGTCAAATAACTTCACCTCTTTGGTAAGAAGAAAGAGAGAAGGAAATAAGGAAGTTAAGAAGGAAGGGAGGAAGAGAGGCTGGAAGGAGGAGAACATGCACAACAGATGAAGGGAAGGTTGCAAATATTTTAAAAATTTGGGAAACACTGAGACTATCTACCTAGAGGAGAGTCACTAGTAAATCATGTTTTGATATTATCAAATATATAATCGCTAACAATAGTAAACAAAGCGGCAGATACATTTTCAGCGTAAACGCCTGTAACTGTTCACGAGAAACGGCCGTCGACAAGCAGAAGGCGGCAGTGTCCGCGGAAAGGGACAGGGAGGCTCCAGCGTCCCAGCAGAGGGCAGGGGAGGGGCGAGGGGCCGACCTGGCTCCCACCGCCTGGTGATGATTTTCACGCAAAGACACGTTTGACGTGTGCGTGCACGTGTGCTAAGTCACGCAGCGGTGTTCAAGTCTTTGCGATCCTGTGGACTGTAGCCAGCCAGGCTCCTCTGTCCATGGGATTCTCCAAGCAAGAACACTGGAGTGGGTTGCCATGCCCTCCTCCAGGGGATCTTCCCGACCCAGAGACGGAACTCCAGTCTTCTGAGTCTCCGGCTTTGGCAGGAGGGTTCTTTACCACTAGCCACCTGGAAAGCCCTCTTTAAGTACACACTATTTAAAATGGAGCTCTTAGGGGGCAGCGTCGTATTTACAAAACTTTAAAAGTGTGAGGCTGTTTCACAGGATGATTTATAACAAAAGCCTCCAGAGGCTCCAATTTGCCCAGCCCTTTGTGTCCAGTCGGAGGCACATCTCTGGGCAGTGAGAGGGGTGTGGGTGGCGGGGCTCCTGCCTGCACCCCCGCCCCACCTCGCAGACGTGGCCCCGCGGGGCCAGGCCAGCCAAGCGGGTCCTGCAGGGTTGCCTTGGCTGTGGGCTTGGGGCACAGCCCGGCGCCCTGTGCAGAGCGCCCGACTCCAGGGCGTCTCCTCACCTTGAAGACCTCGGGGCTGAGGTTCCTGCGGGCCAGGGGAGCCCCGGGGAGGCGGCATTGCTCAGCCCCGCGGTGCCAGGCTCTGGAGGCGGGTGTGCCGGGGTCACAGCCCGCCCGCCACGGTCCGGGGACCCGTGCTCCATCCTCTGCGAGGGGGGTATGCTGTCGGTAGTGACTGCATCCACGCGGGCAGGACTGTGGGGAGGAGGCACCGAGCGGACATGGCCAGATGATCGGGAAGCCCCGCACGCTCTCGGCGGCCCAGGTCCTCAGCCACAGGCTCGGGCACATCCCGGGACCGCGCTCCGCCCCCTCCCATCTCAGCCCCTCGGGTCACGAGAGTGTCGCAGAGGGCTGGGCTCTCGGCGGGTCCTGTGTCTTCACCAAGGCGCTGATCCCACCACGCGGGCCCCACCCTCACTGTCCACTCGACCCCCAAGGCCTGTCTCCAAACCCTATCGCTTGGGGGTTACAGTTCCAGGGATAAATTCTGGGAGGACGCCACACTCAAGCTGTAGCAGCACCTAGCAGGCATCTCGCTCTTACAGGGGTCCTCATGAAAGGCGTGGCCTTTAAAAACAGTAACAGCAAAGGGCCTGAGGCGGGGATTGCCATTGCTGTTCAGTCGTTGAGTCGTCTCTGACTCTGTGTGACCCCGTGGGCTGTAGCCTGCCAGCCTCTGTCCATGGAATTCCCCAGGCGAGAATGCTGGAGCGGTTGCCATTTCCTTCTCCAGGGGATCTTCCCGACCCTGGGATCGAACCTGGGCTTCCTATACTGCAGACAGATTCTTTACTGCTGAGCCACCAGGGAAGCCCTTAAGTGGAGATTAGGGCACGTTTGACACACAGCATTTACACAACATTTGTGTGTTATGTAATTAAAATGTACAGATTACTCAGTACTTTGTTTTTTTACTTCCCTGTATTTTAAAGGCTCCATAAAAAGTGAAGGGCTCAGAATAAAATTCTATCTCTTGCAAACAAATATATCCATCTAGTTGGTGCCCACATGGCAGGGGTGACCCTGAGCCTTCCTGGACTCCACATTCCTCACCGGGAAGGACTTGGTCATGGTCCTCGGAAGCCAAGGCCATGTGCATCATGCAGAGAAGCACGGGTCCTGACCCGGAAACGGAGCAGGTCCCAGCGTCCTGCCTGGGAAGCCCGCTCACACCCGTGAGGTCCCCTCCCGCGCCTGGCGGGCACAGGCCCAGGCGGTCCCTGTACAACAGCAGCTGCAGCAACTGCACCACCCACCCCGCCCGGGGGGAAGAGCCTCCGGTCGTCCCTGCCTTCTAAACCTGTTCGTGTTTCACGTGATAATTGTATAAACATCACAGGAGCAAAGTCCATATAAACAGATGGCTACAAATTTCTACAACGAACAGTTGAAGTCTTACATCCCAATCCTGAGATGTTGCAGGTTCCCAGGTGGTAAAGAACCCACCTGCCAGTGCAGGAGATGTGAGAGACAAGGGTTTGATCCCTGGATCGGGAAGATGCCCTGGAGCAGGAAATGGCAACCACTCCTGTATTCTTTCCGAATCCCATGGACATAGGAGCCTATAATGTAAAATGGTCTCCACCTGCTCTTCATTAACTGATAGAAAGATCTTTACCTTATATGAAGCAAAGCTTCCCTAGAGCAGTGATCTTTCCATCGAAACAATTTAGCAAAACAGGCATTCTGCCCCTGCCCTTTGAATGTTTAGAAGTTTTTGTTAAAAAACTTCTGAGGACACACGCCCAGAAGGCAGGCGCTCAGAAGGTGATTTGCTCCCTCTTCCATCAACTTACAGTTTCGCCCAGCAGGAAAACCACCACAAAAGTGACCAAGCTCAGTAATTCTCACGTGAAAGAAGGGAAGAAACAGCCACAGCAGCCAGTTAGTGGGTAAGCGCTAACTGTGGGATCCACGGGTAAGCACACAAAGCGCAGGCAGGCCCGAGGCCACACGGCCTCACAGGGCCCAGCCTGGCCCCGGGCAGGTCGGGGTCCTGCAGACGGACCCCTGTGCGTCTGCTCTGGCGCCACCGAGGCGTGGCGAGTGGTGGGGGGCTGGGGGTCGGCTTTGAGGCCCCTCGTGACCACACTCGTCTGGCTCCTCCTGGAGTAGGCGTCCCTGAGCAGGGGTGTCCGTGGGTCTGTCTCTCTGTGCCTCTCTGCGTGTCAGTGTGCTCCACAGACTGGTCCTCCACGCACGGATGTGGAAGCGAGAACGCATGTCTTCAGTCACAATAGTAATCAGAATCTGGCCGCATTCTGGTGCGTCAACCATCAGGGGGTAAATAAGTCTGTGGAATTCTTGTGTTATACTTATTGCAACTATTTTAAAAGTCCACTTGTATAATAAAACCCAATGAAAAATGTAGAGCTTCTGAGTAAATTTGTGAAAAAAAAAAAAGAAAAACATCAAAATCGTGACTACCAGTTTGTGCCATCACACACCTAAAATTTCCTTCTATGGTGAGTAAAAATCGGAAGTGAGACAGGTAAAGGACGGACCGATCGAAGGCCATTCAGTGGGGTCTGACCCAGATGGCAAGACGCCCCCTTCCCCACCCGGCCAGCACGTCTGCACTGACGCGTGAACAGCAGAGGCGCTGTCAGGCCAACTACTGAAGGGTGGCAGCCCAGTGAGGTTCTGTGTGTGCAGAGCCCGTGCGGCACCCGGGACAGTCATCTACACGCCAGGAGGGCACAGGGGGCGCCGGGGCCACTCAGCGTCGGGAAGACGCCGTCCCGCACCTGACTCTGCTCCTCGTGACCTTGGTGACCTCAGACAGACGTTCCAGTTTGTGGGCAACTCCATTCAAGCTTAAATACCACGTTCAATGGAACGGTCTCTATGGCCCTTACCAGCTCTAAATAATTGAAGCTGTGATTAAAATGTTCCTCTTAATAGTGAGTTCTGACGTGCATAATGGCATTTGATTAAGATAATTTAAACTTCTGCACACATTTTAAGCAATGCGCGTTATAGACAAAATAGAGCGGCTCGTCTCCTTACTGACAAGTCCCTTCTATGTATTTACTCTTATTTGCGTCTGATCCCCCTCCTGAGAAACAGAGAAGACAGAATTCTTTAAAAGACGCTGCCCAGACTTGGCCTTAATGAACCTAAAGAGGGAATTCATAGTCACAAATCCAGCCTTTTTTGGACGGCAGACAGAAGGCAGGCCAGGTTGCAGGCACGAGTCGTTCATGTAAGAGCAAATGTCAGAGGGGAAGCTGTGATATTTGGTCGTGGGCTCCCGCTCTCTCCCAGGCATTCCCTAAATCCACGTTTGATGAGCTTGCCTGCCATCAATCCCGCCGGCTCCCTCCGGAGCCGCACAGAGCGCGCTTCGTGGAAATGTCATCCTCCAGGACTGCAATTACCAGCACGACGCGGAGCGGGTCGGATCCAGGTGAGCGCGAGCACCGGCAATCAAGCCTGGGCACCCAGAACAAAGCCGTCTCCTCTCATCTGCCGTCAACACAGCCATCAAGCCTTAATTACAAGGCGAGCGTGGGGCTGGCTGCTGAAAGGCTGATTATTACACAGCTCAGCTCCAAATCAGCTCCGTATTGATGGGCTGTGGGGAGAGGAAGCCGGCTTGGCCCCATGGAAAGGAACAGGCAGAGGGCACCGGCTCTGGGGATAAAAATAACTCGGAAGGAAGAGGGGCGGTACCTGAGCGCCGGCTGAAAACAAGTCCCTGAGTCGCTCCGCTCAACCTAGAGCCCATCGCTTGGCTCAACACCATCGCACCTGCTCCGGCCAGCGGTGTTCAGTCCATGGTGCCCCCTGTCCATCCTCCTGAACCCCTTCTTTCCCAACAGCATTCTTCAAAGGTTCCCCAAACTCAAATACACTGCTATTTCTGATTTTCTTATAATCAACTTGAGAACATTCCAGAACAAGTTCCCAGTGTACTCCTCTGTATATCATTTGTATATATTTTACTACTTAAAATTTTATTAAGTATATATGCTTGTATCTACATTGAAATATCAAAAGTTCAGTTCAAAATATCCTCTAGAAACTGGGATATTAACCTTTAATTGCAAGCCTAATCATCTTTGAATAAAGCCTATGCATTAAAAATAAAGGGACTATTTACTGACAAGAATTGCACAGGCACACTTCGTATATCAATGCACTTATATTTATGTATTAACTAAACACGAAATGTGTTTTCCTTAGTATCACCAGAGTTCCATTGTTATACTGACAGCCCCACATGAGCAGGTGACCCAGAATTCTTGTGTCTCAAGTTCTAAAAAGATTCCAGTGTTTGGTAGCGGGGTCACTGGGACATGGTGGGGACCCATTGCTGCAGGCGTGGGCTCCACGTGTCAGGGCCTCGGACGGGATGCACCTCAGGCTTGCTGACAACCAGAGGCAGGCCCCTCGGACTGGAGTGACCCGTGAGCGCTGCGGCACTCAATGCAAGGTACTCCCCCAGGGCTCCCACGTTTCCTGACCTGTTTTCAGTGACCTGGAGGGTCAGCCCTGTGCGCCTGCACGGGGCCCCATCACGACGGGACGTCCCAGCTCCTTGCGTCTCCTCTCACCCTTTTCGTCCCGACTTCCATCCTCCCGGGCTGGGGCGGCCAGATGCTCACTGCTCCTAGTGCGTTGTTTATGGCAGACACGGGGGCTCAGGGAAACTCAAGTGAAGAGCTTTCTTGCCAGTGAGCTGGCCCGGGGCAGGGGAGTCAGACTGCTGCGTGATGTGACTTTTGTAACCCATCTCCAAGGCAAGCAAAACTCAAAAGCCTTGTTCTGCTGTGGACGGACAGCTGATTTCCCTGGGACCCTTGGTGACTGCAGACCTCGGAAGCGCCCTCTCTCTGCAGATGCTTCCACCCCTGCCCCAAAGCAGACAGGCTGACTTCTGGAAACAACGATGAGAGGAGATCCATCTGGGCTACTGCCCCGTGATCCCACACAGTCAAGATATGAACATGGAAACGGAATCTCATCACATCACAGTCAGGATACGAGGGACAGACCCTCAGGGAGTCAAGATATGAATGTGAGGAGGGCGTCTCGTCACGTCATAGTCAGGATACGAGGGACAGACCCTCGCGGGTCCTCCAAGTCCGTTCCTTCCCCCTCCAATTTTTCTGTGCTTCTCCCCACTTGGATCTTCAGTGATTTCCTAGGGTGTCACACGCAAGCCTAATCCTACACTCTATCTCACCTATGACGTGTCATAAGAACTGATTCTTCTTGACTGTAGCAGTTCTCAAAGTGGGATTCAAAGTACCCTGGTGGGCAGGGGAGGGGGTCCTGAGGCCCTTTCAAAGAATTTGTGAGTTGTCCCTCATCCAATGATGTCACCTGCGACTGGATCATCTTGTGTGTTTCAGTCCAAACGATTTAATGTCACCTGTTGACTGAGATTCAAAGAACTCAGCTGCTCCTAAAGGGATTTGCTAAATGTGAAACACTGACTCTTTTCTGATAATTTTTCTTTGTTGTGGAAAATACAGGTATTTTTCATAAGATTATATTACTTATTTAACATGCAATGGCTTTTTAATTGTAATTTGAAAATAAATGCATTTTAAGAAGCCTCAGTTTTAATTTTTAATGTGGTAAATATAACTCTCATAAATGAAGTCTCTATGAGAGCCTCAGAGCATTAAGGGTGTAAAAGGGCCTTGAATCCACAACCCCTGGGCATCATTGACCTGCAGCATGGATTCTTCGAGCTAAAGCACTTCCACATGCACTGAACTCTGTCTCGGGGCCTTTGCACATGCAGCTTCTTCTGCTGGGAACATCTGCTCCAGCCCCAAAAGTTATCCCTCTCTGGCATCGGCTTCTGCCTCATTCTCTGTATCAGTCTTGCAATTTTCCTTTATTTAGGATATCAAGTTCTATTTTTCTTGATTGGTTATTTTTCCTCTTTCTCTTATGGGAATAAAGTTCACTGAAGCCTCAGCCTTATCTAACTTAATTGCTGGTGTCTTCACCATGCCTGGCACACAGGAGGTGCCCAGTGAAAATGTGAAAAGTCAGCGTACAAGTGGATGAAGGGTTGCCACATCTCAGAATAGATACTACAGTAAGTGTTCAGAAGCTTGTTTGTCCACATCCAAGTGTGTAGCAGATTCTTGTCTAAGATGCTTTAAGTGGGGTCTTCTCTGGTGACTGGAGGCTGTGTCGTGCCAGAGGATACTTCTGGAAACCCTGGGAGTTGGTGGATGCTCCCTTAGGTGGTTTAGGATGGACAGATGAACTGCGGGAGCCCAGGAGCCATCTTGAGCATCTTGGGCCCCTTGTAGGTAGTAGGTTGTAAAGAATCGGGTCAAAGAAAAAGATAAGACTAGGTCAGGTCTGAGTTTGTTGAGTAAAGGCCACTGGCTTTTCACTGGGCCCAGGGGCCCAGTGTAGATTAGCCCAGATCTCAGGAAGCCAGTCGTTCAACATCCACCCAAGCTGCCAGAGTACCACGGCTCAACTCCAGTGTAGACTGCTGATCCATTTTCTAATGTTAGATCTGCCAGTTTCATCCCAAGAAACATGTGCTCCCATACCTCCAAGTCAGTATCTGGATTGGAAAATCATTCGTCTCCCTGCACTTTGAGAATGAAAACCATGCCTTTGCCAAAATGTGCTAATAACTAAGAATCGTGAAAATGTTTAAATGCTTGAAAACACAGTGAGATAATGCATCCCGAGTCCCAACCCCCTTCTACTGCTGCACATGGTTCACTACAGACTATATTTCTGGCTTTTTAACTTGGTAAAATGAAGCAAATGCATGCAGTCTGCATGGGCATTGGAACCATTTCAATTCCTGCTTTTATGGAAGTGATTTTCCCCTAATCTAGATGCCTGAAGGAAGCCCTGACTAAGCTTTCTGGAGGAAGGTGGCCCGACACACAGCCTCAACACTCAGTTGCAACTTTCACCTACACTGTTGCTCAAACAAGACAGACAAGGAGCACGACAAGGCAGATCCGACCAGAACCCAGGGAAAAACAACGACGGAGGCAGACGGGATTCCATGACAAGACTCCGAATCAGTTGTGATGACTACAGCAAAGCAACTGAACACAGTGTTAGCTCTCAGGAGGTAAGTGGAAGGTATTTTAAAAATCAAATGGAAATTTTAGATGTAAAAGCTATAATAATTGAAATTAGGAACTTAATGAATGGTTTTAACTGATTATGTCTGGATGAAGAGAAAAAAATTAGTGAGCTGAACAGTAAATCATAAGACAACATCACAATTATTGTTCAAAGATAAAATAACAAAAATAGTAAGACAATATTTTTAAATTAAGGCTAAGAATATTCCAAAGTGTTGAACAGCACCAACCCACAAATTCGAGAGTCACTGGAAATCCCAAATGGGGCAAACACAAAGCTACACCTGGGCCCCTCACAGTAAAACTTCCAGAAACCACAGCGAGAACAGAAAAGATAATTGCCAGCAATTACTTACAGCTAACTTTTTAACAAAAAGATCTGAATTCAGAAAGCAGTGAATTTATATATTAAAAATGCTTAATGAAAAACTAAATTCCAATTTTGTAATAAATAAATAAACATCTTTCAAAAATGAAGGTAAAGAAAGAATGCTGCTAAGTCGCTCAGTCGTGTCCGACTCTGCGCGACCCCACAGATGGCAGCCCACCAGGCTCCCCCGTCCCTGGGACTCTCCAGGCAGGAACACTGGAGTGGGCTGCCATTTCCTTCTCCAGTGCATGAAAGTGAAAAGCGAAAGTGAAGTCGCTCAGTCGTGTCCGACTCTGTGCGACCCCATGGACTTCAGCCCACCAGACTCCTCTGTCCATGGGGTTTTCCAGGCAAGAGTACTGGCGTGGGGTGCCACTGCCTTCTCCAAAAGAAAGAATATTTTCAGGCCAATAGACAGTAAAAAATTTGGTCATTGGTTGATCTACATTAAGAAAGATATTTAAAAAATTCTTTATTCAGAAGGAAAATAATCTGATTGTAGCTCATTTATGCATAAAAAAATGAAGATCAATCAAAACAGTGTGCACATGAATAAATCAAAGTGATCATTGACTGAACAAAATCAAATAATGTGATTTATAATGAAATAAAATGTTTAATGCATATTTATGGGATGTATTGCTGCTAAGTCACGTCAGTCATGTCCGACTCTGTGTGACCCCATAGACGGCAGCCCACCAGGCTCCCCCGTCCCCGGGATTTTCCAGGCACGAGCACTGGAGTGGGGTGCCATCGCCTTCCCCGATAAGATGCATTACTTCCCCTTTAGTAGCACGTAAAACAGGGGAGTACACGGGTTGAGGGAGTTCACAAGGTCGCTGAGTTTTGGAAAGTGACCAAAGCACAGCTGACACCAGACTTCCCCAGGTCAGGAGTGCACTGTGACTCCAGAGCAACCAGCAAGGAGCAGACTTCCCCAGGTCAGGGGTGCACTGTGACTCCAGAGCAACCAGCAAGGAGCAGCAGCAGAAAGGAAGACGAGCAAGTTACCAGCGGCAAAAAGCAAGAGCATAGTACTAAAGCCAATGAAGTTAGGAAGGCGGCCATGGAAGCAGTGGGAAAAAAATAGAAAACCACGGTAAGTTGGAGAATGGAGCCCATTAACAACGTTGGCTCACACTGATGTGTGAGAGTACTAAATTCTACCAAGAGTCAAAGATTGTCGGATGGACCAAGCGCAAAAGTCAACAGACTGCTGCTTTCAAGAGCCCCACGTTAAATGAAGGGCCCAGGAGGACTGGGTACAGAGGGTTCAAGAATCACATACAGTGTAACCAGCATAACCTCCTAGGCATTGTTTTAAAAACGTCTGGATGCTGAGGTCTGAGTTTATCGTGATTTTAGGAGTCTTGCCTGGGGTACATGTAACTGTATTAAAAGTGCATAGGACAGGACTTCACTGGCTGGCCAGTGGTTAAGACAGCGCAACCCAACTTACGGGAGCACGGGCTCAGTCCCTGGGAGGGGAGCTGACATCCCCACGCCGGTGGTGCCGCCGAGAAACAGGCGGAGACGCCGACGGTGAGCCAGTGACAGTGACGCTTGCGACAGTGACCCCGTCTTACCGAAGAGGAAACTGAGGTCAGAGGAGAAAGTTATTTGTCAGAATCCTTTCAACCCTCATTTATTCAGCATTTAAGCTGCTGCTGCTGCTAAGTCGCTTCAGTTGTGTCCGACTCTGTGCGACCCCACAGACGGCAGCCCACCAGGCTCCCCCGTCCCTGGGATTCGTCAGGCATTTAAGCTACTATCCGCTAAACGATGAAGTATGTTTCCTTAATTCATGACTTATAAAAAGTATATATGTATAGAAACGACTATAAAACAAGAGAGAAGAGAAAAAAAACAACTTAGAGAAGGGACAAGATAAAAGATCGACTGGAGAAGTGAAGGATGGGTAGTGGAAGAAGGGTAAATTTAGTCTTCACAGATGAAGGGATTTTTTTGTCTAGATCATCAAGAAAAGAGCGGCTTGAGGCCGGCTGAGAAGGAGGGGGCACACAACCGTGAGCCCTCTGCCAACAGCGTCCTCACACCAGGGCAAACTGCGGGCCTGCGTCCCATCAGACGCCCGGCCTTTGCTTTGAAAGCAAACACTGCGTTGGATTTGAGAGATCTTGAAATGCCAGTTTCTCCGGGTAATGGAGTTTCCAGAGGAAGCTGGACCTGAAGTCAGATAGACGGGCAAAGGTGCCCAGCTGGGCCCTCCTACCACACAGCTGACCCCACGGGAGGCAAGGCCCCGGACGGCCGGCATCTGAGGGCTGGGGGCCCGCGGCCACAGACGGAGCACAGGCCAGCAGGGAGGGGGGACCCCAGGCACCCACCTCAGCCGTCGCTCCACCCGCCGACCGCGAAGGACGGCCGGGCCCTGGGGAAGGCGGGCAGGACCCAGACTGACCGCGGAGCAGGATGCCCTCCCCACAAGCTGCTGCGTGTCGGGCTGAGCTCTGGCAGCCAGAGCCGCTCCCCTCCCGACGGGTCCATTTGCTCAGCTCTGCTCTGACCCGCCTGCCCCCCTCTCTCTGAAGAGCGCCCAGTGGAGCGGTCCCCCCTAGGGCAGGCCCACGCTCAGAGGCAGGAGCAGCCGGCCGGGCACAAGGCTTTCAGCCCCGCAGGTCACAGAGGGGCAAGGGCACAGAGGTGCTGAAGGGGATGTCCAATACAAGGTGGAGCTCAGAGGGGCGCCCACTTCCCGTCCACAGCGGCGCGTGGCTCTCTGCACAGCTCTGTGTCTGCGTGGACACAGCTGAGATGCAGCCCCTGCAGGCATGCCTCGGAGGCCTCGGCCTCACAGCGTGCAGGACCTCACGGGCGATGACGGCGCGTGTCCAACATGTCCTCTGATTCCTACGGGGTTGTGCTGGGGAAGGTAGGAGTCCCGATGTTGGCGGGGTCGGGCCCACGGAGGTGGCCGCTCCTCATAGTGTTGGTTTCCTTCTGCTGGAACAAGTGAGCAGCACAGCTGGCTGAAGACGACACACACACCTTCTGGCTCCAGAGGTCAAGCCCTAGGAACCAACCCCAGACCCAGGCTGCATTCCCCACACAGTCTCCACAGGAGCAGCCTTTTCCTCCTTTCTCTCCGCTTCCAGAGGGGCTGGCACTTCCAGGCTCCTGGTGCCCCCTTTGCCTCCCTCCTCGCACTGCTTCCCAGGGCACATCTCCTTCTGGACCCTCCTGCCGCCTCTCACAGGAGGCCCCGGGACCTCACAGGGCCACCCAACAGTGTAGGACCGCGTCCTTAACCGAGTCACATCTGCAGAGTCTGTGTGTCCCGGGGAGCACTGGGTCAGCACGTGGGCATCTTTGGGGTGACACTGTTCTTCCTTCCACATATATGTAATATCGAGAGGAGAGTCTGAGCCTTCTCAGCTACTCAGTCCCAGGATCCCAGCATCGGGGTCTTTGCCAATGAGCCAGCTCTTCACATCAGGTATATAAAGTGTATATTATATATATATATAGTTGTTGTTGTTCGGTCGTGTCCAACTCTTTGCAACCCCATGGACTGCAGCACGCCAGACTTCCCTGTCCTTCACTATCTCCTGGAGTTTGCTCAAACTCATGTCCATGGAGTTGGTGATGCCGTCCAACCACCTCATCCTCTGTTGTCCCCTTTTCCTCCCACCTTCTATCTTTCCCAACATCAGGGTCTTTTCCAAAGAGTCGGCTCTTCGCATCAGGTGGCCAAAGTATTGGAGCTTCAGCTTCAGCCTCAGTCCTTCCAAAGAATATTCAGGGTTGATTTCCTTTAGGATGGACTGGTTTGATCTCCTTGCTCTCAACAGTCTTCTCCAACACCACATTCAAAAGCATCAATTCTTCGGCACTCAGCCTTCGTTGTCCAGCTCTCACACCCATATGTGACTACGGGAAAAACCATAGTATTGACAAAAAGGAGCTTTGTTGGCAAAGTAATGGCTCTGTTTTTTAATATGCTGTTTAGGTTTGTCATAGCTCTTCTTTCAAGGAGCAAGTATCTTTTAATTTCATTGCTGCAGTCATGATACGCAGTGATTTCATATATATATATATATATATGTATGTATGTATATATAATATTGACGGGGAATCTGAGCTATATATATAATTTATATACACATATATAATATCGAGGGGGGAGTCTGAGCCTTCTAAGGCGGTCAAGTCTTTCCACTCTACAGTGATGTCTCTTCTGAAGAGAGAATTCCACAAACAACAGTAACCACCATGGAAAGCGAGGTGGTCCTGGCGCCTGCCTGCTGAGCGCAGATATGCTGACAGGACAGAGCTCTCCCGCTCTGGGCCGCGTGGGGAAGGCCTTGAGTTCGGGAGGCTGAGTCTCTGTGTGACCCGGGGTCCTCAGTTCCTGCCTGGGCTGTAGCAGATGAGACTCCCGCCAGGCGCCAGCCATTCCGAACCAGTGTGTTTTGGAGAAGTGAACAGAGCACATTAATATTTAATCAGGAAGACATGGCAGGCTGTGTGTTACGCGTGAGTGCCCTGACCCCCTGTGAGGGCCCTGCACTAAGCTGGGTGCGTTGCCATCCCAATTACTGAAGCAGAATAAATAGGCCCAAACTCCGACAACACCTGACTCCGAAACACAGACGGTGTGCGTGGGTGAGTAAAGCGGCTGTTCCCGGAGGCTCCTGTCTGAGTCAGGTGAGGCACCCAGCCAGGTGCTCACAGAGGAGCTGAGATGGATCTGCAGTCCTGATGGTCCAGGCCATTTTTCCAACTTAAATATGATCCAATCTCTTATTCAAAAATCTTCCATCTTTGCCATTAATGGCTAGGCTTTTTTTAAACTTTAAAAAAATTTAATGACAAATTAACTTTTACATTTTGAAAATACTAAAACCCTCCACAATCTTCCCTTGCAGCCCTGTATTTAATGGCATTGGGTCATTACTTCAGAAGCAAGAAACGGAGCTTTTTATTGAAGGGAATGGCTAAAAGTAAACATTCATATATGCAAGGCACAGGAAATAGTTATTGTACACCGTGATTGCTTTTCTCGTTTTTAACTTCTATTTTATTCATTTCTTATCATGTACAACTTAAATCTTAACCTGCGTCTTTATGGATTCAAGTCAAATAGAGGTTATTAATGTACCCTAAACTCTTCATGTCTGCTTTCCCTTTATTGACAAAAAGAGGAGAAACGTTGTGAACGATGCATGCAGTGATGCCTGTGACATGTGGAGAGGAGAGTCCAAGCTGGGGGACGCTCGTCCTCTGATTTCTAGATTGTTTGCTTCAGTGTGGGCTCTGTTAGGATTCCTCCTTCCATCCATGGCCACGAGGTCCTCAGCTCAGGTGTCTACCATGCGTCTCTGGCAGGGGCCAGAGCAGACTCGAGGGCATCCACGGCCAGCTCTCTTGGCAGCCAGTGACGCACTCTCCTCAGTGCCACTGGAGCTTCCTCTCTAAAGCACCTTCCTAATGATGTAGCTCCATCCTCCTTTCTCCTCCCCGAGAGTCACTCCAAACTCCTTAGGCAGTCAACCAAGCCCCTTGAGTGGGTTCTCACCGATGCTTTCTGCACCAGGGCCTCCATCCCCACCCGGCATCTGACATGATGGCCAGGGCACATCCACGTGACCGTCCAGACATACTCAGCAGGGTCGTAGCTTCATGTCTGTGAACATCCATCCCCACGATTTACCTTTCCTTTTCCTGCTGTTTTTCTAAAGATGGAATAGCCATCTTTAAAAATCCAGCCTGTTTTGGAAATTCTCTTAGTTAGACTTCTCTGGTGTTGGTGAGAAATGAAGGTGGCGTTTGGTCCACACGTCAGTTCACCTTCGCACTGCACTGAATTTACCTTCTGTTTCCCTACCTGGGGTGTAAACTTCTAAGGAGGAGGACTTGTGTCCCACGGGTCTTTCTATCTCATCACCAGGTACAACCTCTGGACTCAAAAGCCAAGTTAAAGCATGGCAACGAGTGAGAGAAAGTGTAGGAAGCTGCCTGGCTCATCCTTCCCTGCAGATGACGCAGCCACAAAGCCGCTGGAGCGCGTCCGCAGTTGGTGCTCATCGTTTGCGACTCCAGGTCTGTGAATTTGCCTGCTTGCCAAAGTTTTCTTGTAACCTCAAGTTCAATACTTGCTGTGCTTTCTCAATCTTCCATGGGCTTGAACAGAACAGCAAAAAATTGGAGTCACTTGAAGTTCACGGTCCCAGCTGGGGTTGAGGAAGGCGCTGCCGCCTCCTGCTTCACTCTCTGCAGATAAACGTCCTCTCTGGTGGTCTATTTGGTGCCACGCTTTCCGCATCATTGTGCTTTTGATGCGATTTCTCGGTTGAGAATGGCTCCAAGCACAGGACTGCAGTGCGGCCTGGCTCCTGAGTGTGAGGAGGCTGGGATGTGCCTTATGAAGAGAACACGTGAAGTGGAGAAACCTCACTCAGGACCAGCTTGTGGGCTGCTGGCCACGAGCTCAGTGTTCCTGAATAAACCATATACGTTGAACAAGGTGTCTTTAAACAGAAATAACCTCACACCAAAAACAAGGCTGTGTATTGATCGGCTGATGAAAATGTGACCAGACACTGGCAGGACCCTACCCTCCTGGTTCTTACAGGCACAGGGGTTCAGGGTTTGCTAAGTGAGGATCCACAGCGACAGACACACGTAGCAGCTGTGAAGAAGAGACTCGACCGCGTCACGTATAATTTCATATACACACGAATTACACATACGAGACAAACATGACGATGTCCTTTCCCACCTAAAACCCCACCCGTTTTTGAGGAGGACTGTTTATGGCTCTGTTTCCCATCTTTATTCTTGTGAAGGAGAAAGGCACCTCGAAATGTTACACTAGGTTGGCAGCCCCAGCCTGGGTCAGGCTTACCCTTGGTTAACCCGTTTAGTAGCTCCTCTGTCCATGGAGTCCTCCAGGCAAGAATCCAGCAGTGCGCTGCCGTTTGCTTCTCCAAGGTCCACCCGGCCCGGGGTTGAGCCCGCGTCCTCTGCACTGCAGGCAGGATTTTTACTGCTGAGTCATGGGGAAGCCCAGCATAACACACAGATTAGTACTAGGTCTTCGCCTCTCTTCCAAGTGCACAACCAGCTAACCAGTTACGCCGCTGAAGGCTGCTCTTCCTCGAGCAGCACCGAACACGGCTCTGTGCTGAGGTCCGTCTACGAGCCTGGAGCAGGGACGAGTCCTCTCCATGAACACGACCGTCACCGCAGGCTGGAGAGAGGCTAGTTTCTGTCCCAGGCTCCGTCAGGGTCTGGGAAAGGCCATGGGTTTCTTCGTCTAAACACACAAGTGCACAGACCCACGCGGTTTTACACACATTTTCTGAAGCATCATAACGTGCCCGAAGCACCTGCATTCCCTTAGAAGCAGCCCTGAATCCAGAGTAAGAAGCGCGAGGGCCGAGGAAGGCGGGCGCACGGACCTCCGCTCTGGCCCCGCTCGCCCGGGCCTGGCCCCGGAAGCCCCGCGTGCTCCCCGTCGTCCTCTGACCGGACCCCGGCTGACCGCAGCGCAGCCCCGGCCCGCGGCCGCCGCTCTCATCGCGAGGATCCAGCGGGGTCCTCAGCTATATACGCTCACGGGGCTCCAGGGCCGTGGTGTGAGGGAGCAGGTTGCAGACACTCAGCCGCCCAAACCAGCCTGCACCCGCCTCACCGCTGAGCCCGCCACCTCTCACGGGAGGGGGCGCCTGGCTTGCGGGCAGCGCAGGACGGGGCCTGACTGCCGCAGGCTCTGCCCTCGCAGTGAGAGCCCGGCTTCCTGCCTGAGAGCCAGGGTTCCTGACGGAGCGTGGTGACGACGCCCGGGGAGGACCTGCGGGGAGCACCGCGCGAGCCGACGCGTGTGCGCAGCGCCCGCTGTGGTCCAGGCCCCGAGGCCGCCCCCCTGTCAGCGGCCGGCCCCACAGGCAGCTGGGGCTGTGCTGCGCAGCCCGTCTACAGCAGCCTTTCAACCCTCGCTGGTCAGCCACCTTTTCAGCAAGTTCCTTTTTTTTTTTAAGTGAAGGAACCTTTATTTTATATATATATGTATATATATATATATTCACTATTATATACTGACATATAATAAGTGTGGAACATGTATAATAATAAAAAAATAAATTAAAAAATGCTTGTTTTATCTATGTTAGTTGTTCAGGCGTGTCTGACTCTTTGCAACTCCGTGAACTGTAGCCCACCAGGCTCCTCTGGCCATGGGATTCTCCAGGGGAGAATACTGGAGTGGGCTGCCATGCCCTTCTCCAGGGGATCGTCCCTATCCAGGGATTGAACCCATGTCTCCTGCATTGCAGACCGACTCTTTACCCTCTGAGTCACCTGAGAAGCCCAATAACTAAAGACGTCATAAACGCTCATGCCCATTTTGCTACAGTGGCACGTCAATCCAGCAGGGTCTAAAATTATTTTATCTACAAACAGTACAGAATTTCTCTTTTGAAATGCATTAAGGATATTTTAAAATGAGGAAAATATCTTTAAATATGACATTATTTTTAAAAATCTAGCCTATTTCTTAGCTCAATTTATATTGATACTTGATGTTAAGAACTCTCATAGTTGAAAAGATACATCACAAAGACACTCATCTAAAAATGGAAGAGTAACTTCTATATTGGCTGCTGTACCTAAATCATGATACTTATTTTTCAATTATTTCTATGGGGTATGCCAAGGTTTTTATGAAATTCAATTGATCAATTTCCATTGATCCCAAATGCCATAATTTGCTCTTGCAAACCAATCAGGAAGTATTAAATATATATTTAAATAGATGAATTCAAAACCCACTGAAGTGACTTATTTTGACAAATTAAAAAGATTGCTTAATGATTTTTGTTTGCAAATTTTTAAAGAGGGTAAACTTGAGTTTTTAACATTTCATATATAATTTACAGGAAAAAATTTTAAAATAACATTACAATGACAACATTTCTGAATTTTCACTTTCAAATACTCTCTCCAAAGTACAAGTGAAAAGTGAAAGTGTTAGTTGCTCAGTCATGTTCAACTCTTTGTGACCCATGGACTATAGCCGTGAGGCTCCTCTGTCCATGGGAGTTCCCAGGCAAGAATACTGGAGTGAGTTGCCATGTCCTTCTCATCTCTATTTAAAGAGATTCTCACTAATTGTTAGAATGCCATCTTTGCTTTCAAGCAAGATTAAACGTATTTGTTTTTGCACAAATAGCGGCTGGTCCCGTGCTTACTCAGCCTTTGTCCTCACGCATACATGACAAGTTTGGAGCACGTGTCCTTTTATAAAAGAACAGTTTAGTGAAACTTCAAGGCTGACAACATTCAGAATCTGACCATAAAAGGAAGCAGATATCTTTGCGGTACAAGCAACGTTCATACTAGTGCTCCATTTTCACAGAGAAAAACGCCAAAAGCCAATGGAAGCCTGAGAGTCCCAGTTCCACACCCTGCATTTCACGCTGCTCAGTTTGTCTGCAGACATCACGCTTGACACGTGGACCTCTGGGGCCCTCATGACACCCGACGTACGGGAGAGGGGCTGTGCGTATGCCCAGCCAGGAGAGCTGAGTGCAGTTACTGATTTTAATGTAATTCTTACAGCCCAGCACCTTGTGAGTCCTCTGAAACACAGGCATTCTGCTTTGAACACCAATTCCTAGATTCCCACATCAGTGTTCAAACTCCCCTAAAATGACCTCCTCCATAAGCAAGGATCAGTTTATAACTCAGGATGGTTAGTGAGTGCCCAGTTTGACCCACTGTTTCTTAAGTTATGAACAAAAGGCATGATTTTAAAATTATATATATATATATATATGTACATATATAATATTAGGCATGAATGCTAAGTCCCTTCAGTCCGTCAGACTTTTTGTGACCCTATGAACTATAGTCCATCAGGTTCCTCTGTCCACGGGGATTCTCCAGGCAAGAATACTGGAGTGGGTTGCCATGCCCTCCTCCAGGGGATCTTCCCGACCCAGGGATCGAATCTGTGTCTCTCATGCCTTCTGCATTGGCAGACAGATTCTTTACCACAAGTGCCACCTGGGAAGCCCTATATAATATTATATATGTATATAAAATTTTATATACTCATATACTTTTTTTTCATACACTTTAATTTTAATTTCTACAACTCCCCTGTTGCTTGGTAAGTATAACTATTATTTAAGTTTCATGGGTGGAATTGGTATTAGTCAGTAATACCATACTTGGATAAATCAGATATTTACCTTTCCCTTCTCACTATTTAACTTTCCCATCATCTATAAGTAATCTTAATATTCAGTTCAGTTGATTTCAGTTGCTCAGACACTTAATATTAATAGTCAAAATTTCTCTAGTATCACCTACTGCAGTCTCTGGTTATACTCACAGACTATCATACACTGCTGCTGCTGCTAAGTCACTTCAGTCGTGTCCGACTCTGTGCGACCCCATAGACGGCAGCCTACCAGGCTCCCCTGTCCCTGGGATTCTCCAGGCAAGAACACTGGAGTGGGTTGCCATTTCCCTTCTCCAATGCATGAAAGTGAAAAGTGAAAGTGAAGTCGCTCAGTCGTGTCCGACTCTAGTGACCCCGTGGACTGCAGCCCACCAGGCTCCTCCATCCATGGGGTTTTCCAGGCAAGAGTACTGGAGTGGGGTGCCATTGCCTTCTCCAAGGTCAGCAAAATTTAAAGCACAAAGATCTTGCAATTTTCCACCAAAGGGCTGATGTCTCTTTCTTCCCCCAAAGCTGATGGAGTTACCTGCACCCCGTGAGGAGGCCCAGTGCTGGATGGTCTGGGGAAGCAGAGGTCCTCGGGTGAGATCTACTGTCTATCTGCTCTGACCCCTCTTCTGTGAAGGGAATGAAGGGAAACACACGTGGCAAATACACAGGGCCTCCCTGTGGCTCAGCTGGTGCAGAACCCACCTGCAATGCGGGAGGCCTGGGTTCCATCCCTGGGTTGGGAAGATCCCCTGGAGAAGGGAAAGGCTACCCACTCCAGGATTCTGGCCTGGAGAATTCCATGGACTGTATAGTCCGTGGGGTCACAAAGAGTCAGACACGATTGAGCGACTTCCACTTTTCACACGTGGCAAACAGAGTAGAGAACAGTGGGCTTTACACTCTCATCAGCTGGAAACTTTGGGGTAAAAGAACTAAAACATGAATTAAGGGAAGGGGACTCTCGCTCCCAGCAAAGACGGGGTAACAGAGCCTGGACTCACCTTCTCATCAGAAACAACAAGAACAAGAGCACCAACAGATGGCTCTCAAGACACGGGCATTAGACACTCGAGGAGCATCGGCCCTGAGAGGAGAACAAGACCGGGTCCTGAGCGTCCTGGCATCTGTCCTGAGAGAGTCTGCAGGGTGCTGGAGGGGAGGGGCCCAGGAGGAGCCCAGGGATCCTCAGAGTCAAGGAGACAGAGCTGAGTGAGAGTCCAGGGACCCCAAGAAGGTCAGAGTCATTGGGACAGAGCCCTGGGGAGGAGGGAGCCCCCCAGAGAGCCTTGGAATTGGGCAGAGGGGCCCCCAGGGTGCTCACTAAGGGGGTGATTGCTGCAAGTCTAAGGCAACACCCTGAGGCTAAGGGGGAGCACACACTCAGGGTACAAGTGAGGCTGCCCCGTCCGCTAGAGTGTCAGACGGCAGGCCTCACGGAACATCCGGTCAAGGACTCAAAAAATGTTGACTGAATCGTGAGGAATAATCGATCATACACTGCATATTGCTTAGACGGTGCCTGAAAAAAATTAAAAGCTAGATTGTGATGGATCAAAGAGTAACTTTACTGTTTACAAGGGTAAAGCTCAAAAATATTTCTAAGAATGAAAATGTATCCTGCACTCAAAAAGGCAAAAATCCACAATATTTAGGATTTTGCTAAAAATTACTGAGCCTGGAAAGAAGTAGAAAAGTAAAATTCATAGTGAGGAGAAAAGTCAATCAAGTCAACTGTTGCAGAACTAACACAGACATTAGAATTACCAGACAAGGATGATAAGCAATAATTACAACTGCGTTCCATATATTTAGAAAGTTAAGTAGAGGCAGTGGATTAAAACAACAACACTTGAATCATACTTCTCCACATTAAGGCTACAGTGTCAGATATGATAAGTGTCCTGGACGGAGTAAACGACACATTGTCCTTGAAGAATGAACGCTTACTGAATTTGAAGAGACAGTAATGAGAACTATACAAAATGAAGCACAGAAAAAGAGAAAAAAGAATTTAAAAACGTACACAAAACACTTCTAGTGGCCTAACAGACGTGTAACCGGGATAACCAGAGGACAGGAGAGAGACAGGGAACCAGAAAAAGGGAGGTTAATGATTTAACACTGTCCAAGTGTGGCCACTCAAACCCACAGACCCAACCAAATCCAAGCACAAGAAACATGAAGAGAATCGCATACATTAAATAAGAGTCGAGGTGCTCAACACCAGTGATGCATAGGGAAACTCTAAAGGCAAACTCTAAAGGCAAAGGGAAAAATGCTCTATATACAGCACCCAAAAAGTTCACCAAGACAGGAGAACACCGTCTCTAAATTCTTAAAGGAAAAATAATTCTGTTTACCTAGAATTACCCAGGGAAAAGGTCTTTCAAAAATGAAGATAAAATAAAGACTTTTTCAGACATGCAAAGGCTGAAATAGTATATATCATCAGCAGACGGGACCGGCAGGGAATATTAAGGAAACTCTCCAAGCAGAAGGAATCTAATACCAGGTTTGTGTCTCCACAAGGTGACAAAGAGTGTCAGAAACGCTATCATCTATCATCTCTCTATCTATTACTGATAACAGTTTTTTCATTATTTAAATGTTCTTACAATCAATGACAGCTAGAGGAAGCACAAGCTGGAATCAAAATTGCCAGGAGAAATATCAATAACCTCAGATGTGCAGATGACACCACCGTTATGGCAGAAAGTGAAGAATAACTAAAGAGCCTCTTGATGAAAGTGAAAGTGGAGAGTGAAAAAGCTGGCTTAAAGCTCAACATTCAGAAAAGGAAGATCATGCCATCCGGTCCCATCACTTCATGGGAAATAGATGGGGGGACAGTGGAAACAATGTCAGACTTTATTTTGGGGGGCTCCAAAATCACTGCAGATGGTGACTGCAGCCATGAAATTAAAAGACGCTTACTCCTTGGAAGGAAAGTTATGACCAACCTAGATAGAATATTAAAAAGCAGAGACATTACTTTGTCAACAAAGGTACATCTAGTCGAGGCTATGGTTTTTCCTGTGGTCATGTATGGATGTGAGAGTTGGACTATAAAGAAAGCTGAGCACCAAAGAATTGATGCTTTTGAACTGTGGTGTTGGAGAAGACTCTTGAGAGTCCCTTGGACTGCAAGGAGATCCAACCAGTCCATTCCTAAAGGAATCAGTCCTGGGTGTTCATTGGAAGGACTGATGTTGAAGTTGAAATTCCAATACTTTGGCCACCTGATGCGAAGAGCTGTCTCATTTGAAAAGACCCTGATGCTGAGAAAGATTGAAGGCAGGAGGAGAAGGGGACGACAGAGGATGAGATGGTTTAATGGCATCACCGACTCAATGGACATGGGTTTGGGTGGACTCTGGGAGTTGGTGATGGACAGGGAGGCCTGGCGTGCTGTGGTTCATGGGGTTGCAAAGAGTTGGACACGACTGAGTGACTGAACTGAACTGAAACAAAAATAATAATGCGGTGTGTCATTTATAACATATGCAAAAGTTTGTGACATAGTAGCAAGGTCATATGGGATGATACAGAAGTATATACCGTAAGACTTGTGTATTACATGTGAGATGAAACAGAAGTATATACCGTAAGACTGGTGTATTACATGTGAGATGAAACAGAAGTATATACCGTAAGACTGGTGTATTACATGTGAGATGAAACAGAAGTATATACCGTAAGACTGGTGTATTACATGTGAGATGAAACAGAAGTATATACCGTAAGACTGGTGTATTACATGTGAGATGAAACAGAAGTATATACCGTAAGACTTGTGTATTACATGTGAGATGAAACAGAAGTATATACCGTAAGACTGGTGTATTACATGTGAGATGAAACAGAAGTATATACCGTAAGACTGGTGTATTACATGTGAGATGAAACAGAAGTATATACCGTAAGACTTGTGTATTACATGTGAGATGAAACAGAAGTATATACCGTAAGACTGGTGTATTACATGTGAGATGAAACAGAAGTATATACCGTAAGACTGGTGTATTACATGTGAGATGAAACAGAAGTATATACCGTAAGACTGGTGTATTACATGTGAGATGAAACAGAAGTATATACCGTAAGACTTGTGTATTACATGTGAGATGAAACAGAAGTATATACCGTAAGACTGGTGTATTACATGTGAGATGAAACAGAAGTATATACCGTAAGACTGGTGTATTACATGTGAGATGAAACAGAAGTATATACCGTAAGACTGGTGTATTACATGTGAGATGAAACAGAAGTATATACCGTAAGACTGGTGTATTACATGTGAGGCGGTACAGTATCATTTAAGGTAAATTATAAAAAGGTAAAATGTATAAACCCAAAGCCACAGACAGAAAAGAATCTGCCTGCAATGCAGGAGACCCACGTTCCATCCCTGGGTTGGGAAGATCCCCTGGAGAAGGGAGTGGCGACCCACTCCAGGATTCTTGCCTGGGAAATCTCATGGACAGAGGAGCCAGGCAGGCTAGTCCATGGGGTTGCAAAGAGTCAGATATGATTGAGCAACTAACACTTTCACTTTCAAGGCTACAACTGATATGATACCTACTACAAAATATTTATAGTTAATAAGACAAAAAAGGAAATAAAGTAGAATACTCAACCCAAATAAGGCAAAATTAGGACAAAGGGAACAAAGAACAGATGGAATAAACAGAAAACATGAAGCAAGATGATAGATTTAGATCTAGATATATTAATAATCACATTAAATCTAAATAGGCTAAAGACAAAAATAAAAAGGCAGAAGTTGCCGAATTAGATTAAAAAAGCAAGCCCCGACTCTATGCTATCTACACAGAGACACTTCATATAAAGACAAAAATAGGTTAAAATAAAATGATGAAAATGATACAGCATGTTAATGCTAGTGAGAAAAAGGCAGGGGTGACTGTTACAAACAAAGTAGCTTTTGGAGCAAGGAACATTATCAGAGACAAAGAAGCTCACTTCATAATGATACATTAACAAAGAGATAGCAACCTTAAACACCTATGCACCTTATAACCAAGCTTTAAATTACATGAAGCCAAAACTGAGAGAACTGCAACAATAAATAGACAAATTCACAATTTTTCAACACTTCTTTCTCAACTGTAGAACAAGCAGAGAGAAAATCAGCAAGGACATAGTTTTGAACACCAGCACCAACCAGCTACCCAGAACCGACATGTGCAGAACAGTCCATCCGATGACAGGAGAATGCGTATTTCATTTTTTCCAAATGCACATTGAACATTTACAAAGTAAACCAGATTCTGGGGCCTAAGACCACTCTCAGAAAATGTTAAAGGGTTCAAGTTATAGTATAGTGTCTGACCACAGTGGAATTAGGAGGAAGTTAATAATAGAATGTTATTTCTAAAATCTACCAATATTTAGAAGTTAAATAACCAATGGGTCAAATCAGAATAAAAAGAAAAATCTGAAAATATTTTGAACTGGATGAAAGACAAAAAAGAAAAGAAAATCCCCCACAGCACACTGAGTTGTGGGTTGCAGCTGAAGCAGGACTTGGGGAGACTGGTGGCATTAAACGCACGCATCAGAAAAGAGTACAGCTCAATGGTTTCAGCTCCACCTCAAGCACCTAGAAGAAGAAGAGCAAATGAAACTCAAAGGCAGTGGAAGAAGGGAAATTATAAAGATCAGAGTAGACATCAGTGAAATAGAGAAGAGGAAATGAATGGAGAAAATACATGAAATCAAAAACTTGTTCTTTTGTGAATAAATCTGGTAAATATCCAGTGAGGCTTATCATAAGAGAGAGAGAGAGAAACAGAGAGAGAGAGAGATGAGAGAGAGAGGGGGGCAGGGGAGGTAGATAATTAATTATAAACATGGTTAGGGAGAAAAATACAGACACATCAAAATATAGTAAAGGAACATCATGGACAAGCTAAGCCAATAAATTCAACGATTTAGATGAAGTGGAAAAATTTTCCTTGAAAGATACAAACTACCAAGTTTATTCAAGAAGAAACAGATCTTAGATAGGCTATACATAAATTTAAAAAATTAAATTGCTGTTAAAAACCTTCCCACAAAGAAAATTCAGGTCCAGATGGCTTCACTGATGAATTGTACCAAACATGAAGAAATAAGTAACGCCAATCACGCACAGATTCTTCCAGGAAATGTAGAAGAAGGGAATACCTCTCATTCCGTCTATGATTCAGAATTTCGTGGATTACAAAGTCTGATAAAGATATTACGTGATAAGAGACACACGGAGCATCATGAACAGATGCAGAAATTCTAAGCAAGATGTAACGATGTGAACTCACAGTGTAAGCTATACCATGACCACGTGGGGTTGAATCAAGGTTAGTGTAACATTTGAACATCCAGGAAGGAACTCACCACGTTATCATCAAATAAAAATAAGCCACATTATCATCTCAGTAAATACAGAAAAACCATGGGACAATAACCAGCATGCATTTCTGATTAAAATTGCAAACTAGGAATAAAAGGGAACTTCCTCAACCTAGTGCATCTACTTAAAATCTGTGGCTTAATGTATCCCTAAGACCATGAAAAAGGAGGATCCTCCTATTATCACTTCTAATACGCATTATATTGGGCATTTCAACTGGACTGACGAAGAGAAAGGAAAACAGTATTAGTAAACTGTATTAGTAGGTGACGTCACGGTATACGTAGAAAATCTGATAGAATCTACAAAAATGCTACTAGAACAAATAAATTCAGCAAGGGTGCAGGACAAGTGCAATATTAAATTCAACTTTAATTCTCTATACTGGCAATGAACATTCAGAAACTGAAATTATAATAACTACCATAAAAGCAAAACTGTTAAATGTGTAGGTAGAAACTTGACAGTAATCTTATTGCAGAATCTGTACTGACAGTTAAAAAACTATCCTAGGGAAGTTAAAGTGAAGAAGGCAATGGCACCCTACTCCAGTACTCTTGCCTGGAAAATCCCATGGGCGGAGGAGCCTGGTAGGCTGCAGTCCATGGGGTCGCTAAGAGTCAGACACGGCTGAGCGACTTCACTTTCACTTTTCACTTTCCTGCATTGGAGAAGGAAATGGCAACCCACTCCAGTGTTCTCGCCTGGAGAATCCCAGGGACGGGGGAGCCTGGTGGGCTTCAGTCTATGGGTTGCACAGAGTCAGACACGACTGAAGTGACTTAGCAGCAGCAGCAGCAGCAGCAGGGAAGTTAAAGAGGACCTACATAAATGCAGAAACATATCATGCTTGTGTTCAGAAGATCCACTATTTTTAATACGGCAATTCTTGCTGGTTTTTTCCATAGTTGCAGTTCCAGTGCACTCTCAATCGAAACCCTAGCAACCATTTGCCAAAGAAATTGACAACCTGATTCTGAAATTCACATGTGAGAGGAAAGGACCCAGATTAGCCAAAGCAACTTTGCAGAAGAAACTCATCACCTGACTTCAATATGTATTATACAGCTACAGCAATCAATACAGCATATCACTGACATAAAGACATGCTGACCGACAGGCCACAATGGAGAGTGCAGGAAAAGACACACGTGTAAGGACAGCTGATTGCTGAATAAGATGAAACGGCAAAACGATACTCTTTTCACCACATAGCCATAACACAAATAACCATAATAAAAATTACATCAACTTTAATCCATACCTTGCATCATAAATAAAAATAGGTTATAAACCAACAGTAAAGTATGAAGCATGGAAAGTTCTGGAAGAAAACACAAGATCTTCCTCTGAGTCAGCACGTATCTTTAGTTAGAGTAGCAAATGTACAATCTATAAAAGAGTACCTTCTTAATTCAGACTTCATTAAAATGAAAAGTTCGTTTCCTCAAAAGGCGCAGTTAAGAGAAAGAAAAGATAAACCACAATCTGGGAGAAAATATTTGCAGATCATATGAAAGTCTTGTATCTAGAATACATGACCGACTCTTAACTCAGTGTAACAAGCACCCATCCCAATTAAAAAAAAGGAAATGATCTGGACAGATTCTTTACCAAAAGGGACATGTGGATAACAAATGAGTACGTGGAAGTCTCTGTTATGGAGGATGCGTGGAGTTTACGTAACGTCAACGATAACCGATCTGCTGAAACAAGAGGAGTCGGTCAAGCAAAAGGAAGAGCCAGCGTGGACGCTTGGCTGTGTCTCCAGGGCCTGTCCCTCCTCTCCTTTCAAAGACCTGAGGCATCTGCTGCGAGGGTTCATGCTGGGCATGGTATGATGGAGCTCCAGCTCCTCTAACAGTCTTGGTCGGTGAGAGGTTGGGTAAATTTACAGACCAAGAGGTGAGGCCTTTCCCTCCATAATGGGAGATAAAAAGCACGCAGACATGACCCCCCGAGAGACAACATCATGGCGTGACAGAAGAAACGTGGTCAAAGGGAAATCAGACCTCTAATCTCAGTGCTGAGTCAGGAGGGCGCCATCCCACTGGGAAGTGTCCAGGTAAGCGGAGGGCTGCGGGTCCTGGAAACTAGTCTTAGGGTTTGGCTCAATGTGAGAACACTTCTTAGGGTTTGGCTCTGAGCAAAAGCTCTTGATGTGTTCAACAGCTAATCTCACAGGCACTTTTGTGCAGTCTAAGCCTGATGACCGTTTCTAGCTAACTGAATTCAGGTTCAGATTTTCATAAGGATTGGCACCATAAGCCTGATGCGGGCGGAGAAAAATCCTGTTCAGGGCTTGCAGGGGATTCAGAAGGCCTCTGAGGCCCCTGTCTGGGGCCTGGCGTGTCCCAAAGCCATCGTGTCCAGCCACAGCCGCTGACAAAAAAGTAGTAGAATGGGAAACACGGTACTGTGACTGAATAACAGCGTGGGGAGAGGAGGAGGCGGGCAGAGAGCAGGCAAAGGCCAGATGCCTCCCACCAGGGAAGTTCGCTCATCTTTAGTTTTCCTGAGACAGAAACTGTTTCTACAACTGTGTAGCCTGTAACCCCTTCTCCTTTGTTAACTAAATGGTGATAAGACAGCTGTGCTTAGTCACTCGTCATGTCCAACTTTGCGACCCCATGGACTAGCCCGCCAGGCTCCTCTGTCCATGGGGATTCTCCAGGCAAGAATACTGGAGTGGGTTGTCATGCCCTCCTCCAGGGGATCTTTCCAAACCAGGGATCAAACCCAGGTCTCCCGCATTGCAGGCTCATTCTTTACCATCTGAGTCAACAGGGAAGCCCTGTTACAATAAACACACCTTGAAATATAAACAGCTTAGGGAGATATGCACTAAAGGAGAAATTTTAGATGAAAAAGCCTTAAATTTCCCAAAGAGTAGAGGTCTAAAAACAATTCCTGGGAGAAGCATTAGAGCCCTTTGGTAAAATGCCAAGCACTTCTTGTGGACTCTGCCCTACATGCCAGGGCAGCAGTGGGCAAGCCCATGAACAGCACACAAATTTACAGAGAAGTATATGATGGACAAACTGGGGCTTCCAACTTTGCCTGAAGTCAGTCAGGTAACATTTTGTGCTGTCTTCTCTGACGTTGACAGTATGAGGGCCTTTCCTAAACTTTTACTGCTGTTATTGCTGTTCAGTCAGTCTGTTGTTTCTGACTCTTTGTGATCCCATGGACTTCGGTACGCCAGGCCTCCCTGTCCATCACCAACTCCCAGGGCTTGCTCAAACTCATGTCCATTGAGTCGGTGATGCCATCCAACCATGTCATCCTCTGTCGTCCCCTTCTCCTCCCACCTTCAATCTTTCCCAGCATCAGGGTCTTTTGAGTCAGTTCTTCACATCAGGTGGCCAAAGTATTGGAGCTTGAGCTTCAGCATCAGTCCTTCCAATGTATATTCAGGGTTGATTTCCTTTACAATTGACTGGTTTGATCTCCTTGCAGTCCGAGGGACCCTCAAGAGTCTTCTCCAACACCATAGTTCAAAAGCATCAATTCTTCGATGCTCAGCCTTCTCCATGGTCCAACTTTCACATCCATACATGGCTACTAGAAAAACCATAGCTTTGACTATCCAGACCTTTGTTGACAAAGTAATGTCTCTGCTTTTTAATATGGTATCTAGGATGGTCATAGATTTTCTTCTAAGGAGCAAGTGTCTTTTAACTGCATGGCTGCAGTCACCATCTGCAGTGATTTTGGAGTCCCCCAAAATAAAGTCTCTCACTGTTTCCATTGTTTCCCCATCTATTTGCCATGAAGTGATGGGACTGGATGCCATGAGCTTAGTTTTCTGAATTCTGAGTTTTAAGCCAACTTTTTCACTCTCCTCTTTCACCTTCATCAAGAGGCTCTTTAGTTCCTCTCTGTTTTCTGCCATAAGGGTGGTGTTGTCTACACACCCGAGGTTGTTGATATTTCTCCTGGCCACCTTGATTTCAGCTTGTGCTTCATCCAGTCCAGTATTTTGCGTGATGTCCTCTACATATGAGTTATAAGCAGGGTGACAGTATACAGCCTTGTACGATTTCTTCCCATTGTACTTTAAGGGCCACTGAACTTTGGGGTTATGAAACACACATGTATGCATATGTATAGAATATGGGTTGGCCAAACATGCAGCTCAGATTTTGTCATGTTTGGAAATACAATATATTTGTTCTTTTTGCTTTTCAGTCAGTAAGTTGTACCCACCTCTTTCCAACCCCATGGACTGCAGCACACTAGGCTTCCCTGTCCTTCACTATCTCCTGGAGTTTGTTCAAAGTCATGTCTATTGAGTCAGTGATATAACTTTTAATATTATATAATACCTTGTGTAATATTTAAAATTATATAATATTTAACATATTTTATATAAATAAAATATTAATATAAAGTACATAGGCTATATAGGATTATAGTACATTTTGGAATATCAAAACTTAATGAGAAAGAGTTCAGTATCATTTTAGAAATATGTTTCTGTATCCTATATTTTCTTCAAGTTATAGATTTATGAACTTGAGTTAAGTATTTTATACAGATGTTTGTAAGGAGAGAGGACAGTGCTGCAGTGGCCCCTTCTGTGCTCGTGAGGCCACCTTAGTGACGGGTCAGGAAGGGCTAGACCTGAACAGGGACACACAGCTTTGCTCAGTTTCCCCATCTTCTTGAGAGGAAGGACCTCACACTCCATGACACCCACTCACACTTTCAAATAAAACTTTGTCATGCCGAAATCCTAATGGGGTCTAAAGGCGACAGAATGGAAAACATCAGGTTTTTTCCCCAAAATAATTCTTACAGTTGACATTTTAAAAATGCTGTTGGAAATGGTCATAAATCAGGCAGATTTACAAGACAAAGTACAGAACTAAAAAGCAGTGTCTCTCATTGTACAGAGACTACGGGCTTCCTCCCGGCCACCGGGAGGGAACGGTCCGCACGCCCTCCCCAGCACGAGGGCGGGCGTGGTGGGCGGCACGTGGCCTCCCTGCCCCATCCCGTGACCGGCGGAGGACAGCCAGCCCCTGGGAAGGTGTTTGGGCTGAGCTGGCGGCCCCTGTGTCTCCAGCCTCTACTGTGGGCCCCCTCTGAAGATGACAGCTGAGACCAGACAAGTGAAGATAACAATGGATGAACGTGTCAGAGGAGGTGAACAAGACCGAGTGGCAGCCCCTCCAGATCTTTTTGCATTAATACAGGTCTCCCTCAGGCTGCTGTGTAAGATAAAGTTCCTCTATTAAAGATAATCTGAAAAAAGAAATTTAAGTGCATTTATTTATTTTAAATGGATTTATTTAATGCATTTATTTATTTAAATGTACAGGCACAAATGAAGTCAGATTTATAAACTTTAACATTTCTCCTACAATGAGTATTCAACATTTTGTGGTTTTAAAAACTAATTTTCGATTGGTTCCATAATGCCATGTGGCATTAGGCATTTCTAAAAAAAAAAAAAGGTGACTTATTAAATTACAAGAAATTTTTAATTTTTAAATTATTTTCCCCACATGTTCAACCATATTCTTTCATGCACTTTTGCAAGACTTCATAGGCAAATTTCTATCTTTGCAAGACAGGATTCAAAAAGTAACTAGAAATTCAAAGTCCGAAGCCTATTTTGCACTTAGCTTTCAGATGGGAAAGGTATCGACCCTGCCGATTTTGTTTCTTTATTTTCATTTTGGAATGGTTTCTGTTTTTTTGTTTGTTTTTTTCTTAGTTAAAAAAAAAGAGAAGGCTTTAAGGAAAAGCTTTGCCAACACAGGAAAGCTCCATATGAAAACAAGCTCGCCGTTGAAACTCCTTTACCATCAGCCTACCCCAGGTGGGTCTATGATGGAAGACTTTGATGCAAGTCAGACTCGTCGATCAGGTCAAGGATGGTGTGACCCTAGCAGAGTTCTGTGGCTTTGAGTTGAGAGGTGAGGCGAGTCTGACATGTGATGCTCTTGTAAGATGACTATCACCTAAATACGCCTTTGGGAAGGAAATGTAGCGAATGGAGAAGAGTCATTTAAGGAGAACAAGCCAGTTCGAGACAAAATCCCAATGAACTGAATCTTCTGCCTTCATTATAAGGAAACGTTCTATGCAAAGTCCCTCCCTCCTTGCCTCTCACAGAGCCGTCAGCGCTCTTCCTTATTTAAAAATAGAAGGCGTCATAGCAACAGATGGCAGCCCGGAAAAGGAGTCCAGCCCAGACTCTAACAGACAGCAAAGGATGAAGGTTGATGGGCTCTGTGCTCACTGTGCAAAATTAGTATCCCTGAAAGATGGAGAGGAGTAGGTGACTGCAGCGCTGTCTTTTCTAATTTTAAACGTTTGCAGGTGAGAAGGGAGGGAGCTGGGGCAGCGTCTTCTACTTCTCCACCACGATCAGTAAGGACACGCCTGAAAGCACTGAGGAAGGTCCCAGATCATTCGGTCAGAAGGCTGGGGCTCAGGGCCTGCCCCTGTGGAAGGTTCTGCGGTCGCTGTCTCGGATTCCTCAGCGAGGATTAAACCAGCGGCCCTGTGCTGCCGTGCTACATCAGGCCCCACAGACTACGCAGCTGGCCCTGCCCAGGCATCCTCCTCTTTCTGTTAAAGCTGAAAGATTTCTCCATGGTCTCCTGGCCTCACACCAGATCTGCTCTCTGGCCGTGAGCTGACGCCCGGGTCTGCCCCTGCCCTAGCCTCCCTCAGCCCCTTGATCAGCCAGAAGCCCCCCTCTGCTTCCCCTGTCCATCGGGGGTGGTCAGCCCGGGAAGGAGGCAGGCTCACCCTCCCACCCTCGCTGCCAAGTGTCTGAGTGACAGGTGGGAGCAGACGTCAGGACTCTCCCACTTCTGGAAGCTCCAGAGGTGATTCTCTGGGCACCTGCCACCCAGCCTCCTTCCACCCAACTCCCAGCTCCAGGTCCACCCGCAGCCCCAGCCATTCGCCCTCCTTTCTGGTGGGGAATCTGGGAGCTCCAGCATGACTTTCCTTGACTTGTTCCCATAACTGCAAACGCAGATGTTATGAAGAGTCCCTCTGCTCCATGCTGCCCTTTCTCTGGTGGCAGGAGGAAATAACATCCGGAGTTCTCATAGAACCCGAGGAAGGGAAGCGGTCAGAGCTCAGGGGAGACAGCTCTGTTCACTAGAAAGTGAGCTCCTGGGTGGTGGGGCCTGGCCAAGGCAGAGGTCAGAGGTCAGAGGTCAGTGATGGAGCAGGCGCTGTTGTTTCTCCCTGCCCTTCCCTCTTGCCACCACACGTGTGCACACACACGTGCAGTCACATATGTGCACACCACACATGCACACCACACATGCACACTCACAGACATGCACAAAACACACAAGCATGTGCACTCACACTTGCACACAACACATAGGTGTGCTTACGTGTGTACTCGCACACACAAGTGCCGTCACACACACACACCCATATGCAGTCACAGACGTACACATAATACACACACATGCACTCACTGATGTCCACACAACACGGGCCCACCACAACACACACATGTGCACCCACAGCCACACACACGACACACAGACACACATGGACACGTGTGTTCACACCCCACGGCAGACCTGAGTGTCCACACATCTGGCATACAGCCTTCCCAGGGACAAACTGGCTCAGAGGCAGTTTCTGCAGGTTTGAGAGAAAGAGAACCCTGGGGCAGGGAGGCGGAGCTGGGGGGTACCTGGAGGCAGGGAGGAGCTCGGGCTCTGGCGGGTGCCAGGCTGTCAGGGGCGGGTGCAGGGGGCTGGCCCGGCACTGGAGGTGCCCCCCGTGGAGGCAGAGCCCTGTCACCGAGGCAGAGTCTGGGAGGCGCGGACAAGGAGGGTCCCTCTGCCCAGGCATCTATTGGAGCACCACGCCGGAAGGAGCACTACCGAGCATGCAGCAGCTCACCAGGTGCAAGCGAAGGAAACACAAGTCCTGGTGAGCCTGGGTCTCCGCACCGACAGTTGCCGGTGTGGGAACAAACACAGCCTCTCTGCGCCCGCGTCCAAGCAGAGCAGGGCATCACAGCACAGGCCCCCAGAGCCTGCTGCCAGGCGCCAAGCAGCCTTGGGAACGGGGTGACAGAGGGGTCCCGAGGTGTGAAAAACCCCGGGATGAGGATGCGACCCAGGGCGGGAGGGAGCACAGGGCTCCGGCCCCGAAGAGCAGCCCAGACTCAATTTAGATAAAAGCTGAGTGACTCGGCCAGCGCCTCCCGCCTTCCTGCCAGCTGCGGGGCTGGAGGGGCTCACGCTAACCTTGGGCTCTCTTTCCAACCGCCTGCCTGAAGGCACCACAACAGGCGATTTCTTTCTCGTCAGTGGAGAAGGAGACTCGGGGTTTGGAGGGAGGCGGCTGGTGGGTGAGGGTGACAGACGAGACTTGATCTCGGTTTGACAGGCACCCCGCAGGCCCGCGGGGTCCCGCGAGGTTCTCGGCGCCGCGCAGGGCCATCAACAGGTCACAAGAAGCCTGCGGCCTCGGGATTCGGGGCGCGGCCAGCAGCGGACGCGCCCCGCCCGTCATCCGCTGAGGAGCCCGCGCGGCTGCAGGGTCTGCGTGCTGAACCCTCCTTCTTCCCAGCGCGGTGCTCCCCAACTCGCGGACACTGGTTTTCCAGGCTAACGTCCCCCACCGAGGCAACGTCTGAGGCAGGTGCTGGACCAGCACGTGCGAACTAAGGACACGAATTAAAGGAGTCCCAGGGGAGGCTCGCGGCAGAACAACGTCCCCAAAGCAGCGCATCGAGCAGGGTAAGTCTCTGAAAACGAGAGGGAGGCTCAACTCTGTTTCTCCAGCCTTCTGAGGTGCCCGCTCCCTACCAAGCACCCGTCTGGGCTTAGCGGGTCCTCGCGACAACCTGGGAGGCAGGAGTCCTCCCGGCCGCATCCTCCGGGAGGGAAACCGCGTGCCCGCTCCGAGAGTGAGGAGTGGGGAGGGCTTGGACGTGCGCTGGCTGGCTCCAGACTCCGGGTTTGCGGTCGCTGTGCACTCAGTCACGACGAGGTGAGAGCTGGCGGGACTGACGCTGGGTGCACTCCTGGGCTTTTTAGCGTATCATCTGTCTTATCAGTGCCTCTGTCATCCAGGCCCCCGGGGCCACAGGGCAGCTGCTACTGCTGCTAAGTCGCTTCAGTCGTGTGTGACTCTGTGCGACCCCATAGACGGCAGCCCCCCAGGCTCCCCTGTCCCTGGGATTCTCCAGGCAAGAACACTGGAGTGGGCTGCCATTTCCTTCTCCGATGCATGACAGTGAAAAGTGAAAGTGAAGTTGCTCAGTCGTGTCCGAGTCTTCAGGTCCCCATTGGCTGCAACCCACCAGGGTCCTCTGTCCATGGGATTTTCCAGGCAAGAGTACTGTGGAGTGGGGTGCCATTGGGAGAGCCCCAAATAGAGGCCAGAACCCGCTGCTTGAACTGATTACACCCAAACTGCTCAGCAACAACTGTGAGGGCTGTTTGGATAGCTGTCAGTGTCAGTCTGCCCATCACATGTGAAAATCAGGAATAGCTACAGGCACATTCTCAGTGCTGTGTAAACATCATACATCATGAGTAATAAAATACATGAATTACATAATGAAATATAAGATTAACGAAAAACAATTTACCCACGACAAAATGCACCCATTTCAAGCGCTCAACTCAAGAGTCCTCAGAAGCTCCCCAGAGCTTCACCCAGTAGCTGTGGGCATCTCCAGCCGAGTCCTCACGCTCCCCTACAGGCAGTGCGTCCTGAGTGTCTGTCCCAGAGCTTCACCCAGCGGCTGTGGGCATCTCCAGCGGAGTCCTCATGCTGCCTACAGGCAGTGCGTCCCGAGTGTCTGTCCTGCGGGGGACCTTTGCTGTGTGAGCGTCCCCACGGCCAGGGCGGAGAGAGCTCCCCGTGGACCTCTCCAGCCTCCAGGCCGTGGCCTCTCTCTACGGTCAGAGGCATCTGCTCTGCCCGACGTGACCTCCTGAGGCCTGCCCAGAGGCCCACTCAGCTGGAGGTAGGTTTCCAGGCCCTATGGTAACACCTTGCATCTTCCCAGAAAGCACAGAAGGATGTCCTTCCCACCCTGAATAAAAATGGAGGTCATCCTGTGTTAACTCAGAACCCTGTTTGTCTTAGAGCTTTTCTCAATGGTAAGCGCCCCGGCCTCACTGGTTACCAGCCTCTGGCTCAGCAGGTCAGTCCTTGCTCCCAGAAGTGCCCCCATCCTTCATTTCCGGGCATCATGGTCCCGGGGTCCCTCCACCTGAAGGAGTGCTGCCCCAGGCTTTCGTGCTGGTCCTTTCTCAGCCCTGACCTTGCGTCAGGGCTTAGCGCTCAGACCTCTCTCCTTCTCTACTTCCTATTTTTGGCCGATCTCCTCTGGTCTTGGGGCACTGAATGCGATCTCTACACCACTGACTCCCAGAAGCACTGCTCCAGACTGGCCCTTGCCTCTTAAATCCAGGCCACCCCCTTGGCATCTGCGCTCAGCACATAAGTGACATCTCAGACCTTACTGTCCACCCCAGGACCCCTGGTGTCCCACAGAGGCGTGCCTCCCGCACAGCTGCCAGGCCAGTCTGACCGAGCAGCCTGCCAGGGTCTAGGACAGGGTGGGGCCGCGAGGAGAGGGCATAGGTGTGTGCTGGCCCCGCCCACTCCCCAGGCACTGTGCCCTCTGACCCCTGTGTGGTCTCTGAACCCCCAGGTGCTCTGAAGGCATACTCTACTAACTCCATCTTGAAGCTGAGAAGATGGGCCCTCAGAGACACTGATGGAACCGCCCGGTGTCACACAGCTTGCAAGACCGTGAACCCTCAGGATAGGGCCCAGCGCCGCTGATGTGCACACCTGGTCCATCCCTGGGCAAGGGCAGGAGCCGGTACAGCCAGCGCTAAATGTCAGAGACGGGGCAGGGTGCAGTCTGCATGTGGCCTGGCAGGTGTGATATGGTGATAGGTGTTTTAGCCTCATAATCAGCTTAAGAGACATCTATGCGAGAGAAGAGACTTGCAGTTCCCAAGACGGGGGAGGCGGGAGAGGGATGGGCTGGGCGTTTTGGTTGCTAAGGAAGGGGGTGGTGGAGGGGTGGATTGGGAGCTTGGGATTGGCAGATGAAGACTATTATATATGGAATGGATAAACAACACGGCCCTATGGCGCCAGGAACTATATTCGATATCCTGTGATAAACCATGACGGAAAAGTATATGGGGAAGGCATGTATGTGTATAATTGAACCACTTTGCTGCACAGTAGGAATTTACACAACTTTGTAAATCAAGCATACTTCCACAAAATATATTTCTTTCATAAAACACATTTTTTAAAAAAAGAGTAAAACCATGCAGAAGTCTATCCTAAGACTTCCAAATCATCAAAGGTGATATATTTCAAATTTGTGCAATAGGCTTAAAATAATGACTTAAGTAGGGGCAGAGTTCAATTACCACTGAGTTCCATTTTAATAGTCAAATGGAAAAGAAACTCAGTATCAACCAAGGAATGGTGTCTTGTCTAAATGATGCCAGACACGTTTGATACTGTTGTCCACTGGCAAAAGATTTCTTTGCCCAAATCACAGAGAATTTTGGAATTGAAAGGGGGCTTAGAGACTTTTTTGGTTAAATCTTACTTTACAGATATTTAATCTTTACATAAATGCTTTTTGAGTTGAAAAAAAAATTAAATCCTTTTAAGCTAAGAATATACATTACAGTCTGGGAACACAGTATCGTCACAAAACATTAAAATAGCCTTCATTTATGTAATTTACTTTTGTGCAAAAAAAGTGGTTTCAGTCTTAATATTACGTAGATGAGTTGTAAATACGTCATATCATCTTCTGCAAAATGCCTTAAGAGTCACAAAATATTGTGTCATTTGAGTCACTTCTTTGGAAGGTAAGCGGTCAGGATTGAATGTTTACCCGGCGAACACAAAAAGAGGCCTGCCAGAGCTTTAGGCGACCAATCACACTAGCAAATCACAGGGCAGCTGCGCCGGTCTTTGTGTAGATTAACCACAGAGCTTTTAAACCGTTCCGGCAAGTGCAAGCGAATACCAAGAACTGAAAGCAGTGGACAGAGGTGCTGAGTGAAACGTGACGTCTTCTGAAGTCCCAGGTAGGCACCTATTCCCACTCTGCTGCAGAAAGCAGCTCGCTGGGAACGCGGCTGGGGATGTGCTGTAGCTTTGCAAACACGTCGGTGTGTGTGCCTGTAAAACCAGGAGACCACACGTGCACAGGTCTATGTGAGCGATATTTCCTATTTCTAATGTGGGAAATGTGTCCAACAGAGATACGTGTTTAGCATGGCTTTATATACAAAAGGACCCACAACCCAGTAAGGTTGAATTGAGTTCTTTATATGTAAATAATTGATATATACACACACACAATCTTTATTCGCATTTCTAGATCTGCTTCATTTCCCCCCAATGAACAGCATCCCTTCTGCACCTGGCTCGATATTCAGTCATCCTCCGTCCTCCGTGTGGACACAGCAGTGGTTTCCATGGTCTTATTACTATCCATGTAGCACAACCAACATCCTTAGCCATGGATCCTTGGGTATTGTGAAGGTGTGTCCATGAGATGAATTTTTGTCAACAGAACGGTGAAATCGCCACATTCACATTTGACATTCGCCTGACGTTTACCAGTTTAGCACCAAACAGATTGCACCAACTCGCACCCCCACAAGCAGGACCTCGGCTCGCAAGTCCTTTGTGCTCTTGACAGGAGGCTCGCTGTGCAAGGAGCTCCCGTGCTGCGCTCACTCACGCAGTGGTGAAGGGTGCAGGCAAGGCGCTGTCTCATGGGTTTGACCCACAGCATCTGCAAACGCCACTCAGCCCCACCGGGTGCACACAGCCAGTCCTGTTTTCAGCTGTCCTGGAAGCCCAGTGACTTCATCTGTCCCGCTAAGGAGGAGTGGAATCTGAATCTGGACCCAAGCTTACTGCCTCTGGAGCCTCTGTCTTTTCACAACAGTGTGATGCATTATCTCAGTTAAAACAGGAAAACCAGGCTTACAAACCTGTGAATTAAAAACTCCTTTGGAGAAAATTTGTTTTAAAGTCCTTGGTGTTCTTTAGCAAGGACCCGGGCCCAGCACTCTGTTTATTTCACTTAACTGTTTATTTGCTGGGCATAGCTTTGACTCCGAGACGATTTCCCTTTGTCCTCATCTAAATTCCATCCTGGATTCTACAGTGACCCGCCAGCAGACGGAGCCTTGTGATTCTTAGGACGCTTTTATATGGTGATTTATCAACTTGAAAAATCAGGCGATTGACTTTGTTTTATAATTGAACACCATATTTATAGAAATGATAAGGAAAATCAGACAGCTGTTTGAGCCTGTGATAATGGCGAAAAACAACTCAGAGGGTGCTGAGTGAACTCAGCTCTCAGCAGCATGGTTTTCCCACTTCTTAGTACTTTGAAGAGCTTCCTTGGGGCTCAGACGGGAGAGAATCTGCCTGCCAACGCAGGAAAGCTGGACTTGACCCCTGGGTCTGGAAGACCCCCTGGAGAAGGGAATGGCAACCCCACTCCGGTATTCTTGCTGGAGAATTCGATGGACCGAGGAGCATTTTGAAGACAGGGTCTTATTTGCCTGGAAGGGACTGAATTTCTAGCCCTGATTCCGGAAGGTAATTCATTAGCCTGCACGCTGAGTGATTTGTGTTTCTCGTTCCCTGGGAGTTAATTGACAGGCTGAGTTCAGAGCTGCAAACCTCCACTCCATGTGCAACACAGAAGTCTCCTACGTGACTATTTATGGGTCCTGCTCACTGTGCTGTGCTGGTAACACTGGAAAATTCCCCAAGCTGTGTCCATTTCCACCCGTGAGCCCAGTGCTTGGGAGGTGACAAGTGACAGAGGAAACTGGCTCCAGGCCTGGACACCGAGCGTGGAAACTCCCTCCCAGAGGCTCAGCTGGTCGCGGGGTCGTGGGGGCACAGGACAGCCGGGCTGACGGCCGGACGCCACCTCGGCTCCATCACGCACAGAGGCTGCATATTGCTATGGCCCAGGGGCAGAGGACAGCACCCGCAGAAACGCTCCTGAGAGTGCTCTGTGCATCCTCACAGCGAAAAACTAGGCGCCCGAGCCTCCAGGGCTTCCCAAGTGGCACCAGTGGTCAAGGACCCACCTGCCACTGCAGGAGACGCAGGTTCGATCCCTGGGGCAGGAAGATCCCCCGGGGGAGGGCCCGGCCACCCACTCCAGTATTCTTGCCTGGAGAAGCCCATGGACAGAGGAGCCTGGTGGGCTTGGTCCATGGGATTGCAAAGAACTGGACACAACTGAAGCGACTTAGCACGCACACACGCCCCGAGAGGTGCCTCGTTTCGTGAGCTGTACAATGAAGTGCACTTTCACTCATAGGTCAAGTCCAGGGCTCGTGCCCCCACTGCTCTATGGAAGGAATTACCGAACTCTGCCCTGACGCAAGGATTCAGCAAAGGCACTTCTCCAGGGCGTCACAGAGGAAAGTGAGGCTCCACCCCTCCGGGGCAGCGGGCGGGGCACGGAGCCAGTCCCTTCTCCCACCTCAGTGGTTCCCGGGCTAGTGAACTGTGCAGGGAGGAAAAGATGAACAGGTGAAGTGCAAGCAGCAGAGCGATGCTCCGCACGGCGCAGCGGCGAAGGGAGACGGTCTCCTCTGTGTGTGCGTGCACCCGTCCCCTCCTCCCGTGTCATCTACACGCCGCCGCGTCTCTCTGGCTCGCTAAAGTCTGCTTCTCTATCTCAGCATCTGTGTGTCTCTGTCTCTATCATCACCGTGTGCGTGTGCTCAGTCGTGTCTGACTCTTTGTGGCCCCCTGGACTGTAGCCCACCAGGCTCCCCTGTCCCTGGGGATTTCCCAGGCAAGAACACCGGAATGAGTTGCCACTTTGTCCTCCAGGGCATCTTCCCGACCCAGAGATCGAAGCTGCGCCTTCTGCTTCTCCCGCCTTGGCAGGTGTGTTTCACTGAGCCAGCTGGGAAGCCATCACCTCTCTATTCCTGTCTGTCAATCAGCTGCCTACCTACCTATTTGCCACCTATTTCTCTTAATCTCTGTCTTCTACTGACTAACTTTAAACATTTATAAGCTGACTGACTCATCCAAGATGTTCAAAGCTCATTAGGGAAGAACAATACAAATAAAAACAAAAGCAAAGCAGTGATAACCAACTTGAGGATCCACACAAGCGTATTTCTGGTCACCTCCTCTGCTCACCCGTTAGTCTCACATTCAGTCTTTTGTTTTTGTTTTGTCCTTTACCTTCTGGTTTCGCTTGACCTTAAAAGTAACTGGGAGAAGCACCTGGTTCTAGTGATTCTTTTCAGAGGCTTGCACACGTTCTGTCTGAACCAGGAATACCTGAAAACCGATGCCACCCCTCCACTTAGCACAAGGGGGAATTCTCATTGCACACTTGCACCAAAGGTTTATTTTGCAAACACCCCTAGGAAAGAGAAGACCATGCCAAATGCACTGTGGACTGTGAATTACTAGGCTTCCCCACAGCGGGGTGAGGGGAGGGGTGCAGTGCCCCCTTTCAGGAGCACTGAAAGGGGATAATGTGCGTTTAAATGGGAAGGTGGTTCCCTGCGATGAGGCGGAGACAGGACCCGGGGCAGGGGAGGTGGGCGTGAGTTCTGACACCACTGCTCACTAACCGTGACCCGCAGGTGACGCTTCTCCAGCCCTGTCTTCTGCTCTCTCCTTGACTCTATCTGTACAGCCTCTTGACCTGTATTTCCTCCTAAGCTGTATTTTTTTCTACCTTGGGCCCTTCAGAGTGCCTCCGTGAAACGGAATAGCAATAGAGTTCAGCTTGCAGAATGACGATGCTGATTGGGATGGATAATGTTTATGCAGCACTTGGCTTAGTGCCTGGCTTGCATTCACATTCACTCAATAGCACTTATTCCTTTCCCAAATGTACTAGGTGCTCAATAAGCAGTTTTTTGAATGAATGAATGAACAATTTGAAAGGGTCTCACATTTCATGTCTTGGAAATGTCAGAGAAATTATTTTACAGAGTTGAGCTTTCTCAAGGTCATTTAATGAGCTCGTAACAGTGTTTGGACTAACTTTAATTCCAACCCTGTGTTCTTTCCACTGGAATATGTTGGTTTTGCATTTAATTAAATTGAAGCCAATGTTAAAAAGAGTGGCAAAAGGGGGTCAGACGTTGACATGGAGCTGTGCAACCTTTTTCTTTTCTTGCACTAAAGGGTTAAACTGGCACAGCTCGGGTATCATGCTGGGCATAAGAGCAGCCCTCATACCTATGCCCAAGTCAAAAGCAAGCAGAAGTCCCAGAAGGAGGCCCGGGCCCCAGGGCAGGAATGGTTGCAGAAACAGTGTTCTGACTTGTTCCTGGGGATTGTAAAGACAGCACCTGAGAATTCTGTGACTCCCATGGAGTTGTCTCCTTAGGAGTCACCTCACTGTGGTGCCTCCATGGGCATTCCCTCAGCCTCGAGGCTTCTGGCAGTATCTGCACGTCTCGTGCAGACTGGGCTTCAGCTGGATGACCACTGGCCTCAGTGACCAGTGGTGTGCACACGGCATGTAAGAAGGGAGGGAAAGTAGCAGCCTTGGCACACACAGCAGAGTGAACACCTCAGAGCCACAGCTCCTACTTGCCTCTCATGAGGCCAAAAGCCGGCTCAAAAGGTGATGACTTGTGTTGGGTAGTTAGAAGTTAATTTTAGTAACTGAACTGTTGAGCAGAAAGAAATCCATAGTGGGCTGCCAAGAGGCGTCCAGATTCTCATATTGCTTTAGCATGTCAGTAATTTAGCATTTCGCTGCATAAAACGACAGCCAGAAAAACAGGAGGAAGCGCTGCTGCTCAGGAATACTTGTGTTATGTTTTGGTCTTCTTCTTTTGCATGAGGCTGTGATAACGGTGGCCATACACAGGCACCAACCTCATAACCAGGCTTCTGACCTTCACATAAGCCCGTGTGTGTTTTATATAAGAAAATGGGAAATCAATCTGCCAAGGAAGCCTACTCCCTACGTGTTAACTGGCAGCTTGCTTATATTTATCAGGTCAGGAAGCCAGATTTGTGAGATGCAAGGGCATCTCTGTCACTTTCATCTGCTCACATCATTTTGCTCACTGCAAATTGGAATTAAGCGCGTACTAAGAAATGAGGACACAATTCATGCACGCTGCTGTTTCCTAGATCTTTTCAATTAAAAATAATAGTGGTGGATGAGCTTACAGTTTCACACTCATCCTGGCTTTCCTGCTCTGAGGACCATCGGTCAGGGGAGGGGCGGAGATCCCAGTATGCAGCCTCCAGAAGGCCAGGATGGAGGACTTGAGGGGTGCTGGACACCGAGCTCCCGCAGCCCTGCAGAGACCCAGGACAACACGTTCTCAAGGGGGCAAGCCTCGAGCAGCTTTCCAGATGACCTCTGGGTCTGTAACATGTGCATCTGCTGTGTATTAGTGCTTGAGATGGATGGACCTGAGATATGGGGAGAGCCCGCATGGCATGGAGCTTCTGATGCTGGAGCCTGCAACACTGCTCCGCCCCATCCTCAAAGCCTTGGGCACCTTGTCCCCAGAGGGTCCGCTTCACCCCAGGACTTCAGGGTGTGGATTCTGAGGAGCAAGGACGCCAAAAGAGTTACGGGTTCCCTGGCTCAAGTCACGGTGTCTCTTCCAAGGTTGAGATCCTGGCAGAAGACACGAAATAAGGGGCCTTGGGAGCTTGGGAGACTCCAGTGTGTAATCTCCATGGTGTTCAGAGAAGGCTTTGTTTTGTCATCTGTACGTGGAAGGAAAACGAACGTTCAGGACACGTCTCATTCCCTCCGACTGACCCTCCTGTCTGGATGCACCTTTCTCATCCCAATGCCCGGTCTCCTGTGTCTGGGGTCCCGGGTCTGGACGCCACCTGCTCCAGCGTGTCTGCCCCTGCCTCTTCGTCTCCTGTCTGCCCCCCACAGCATCCGTCAGGACCCATGGATTCCTCGTCCTTTCATACTGGGTTTGTGGGCAAACATCTTCCCTTTGGAGGTGCATTTCTCAGCTGGCCAACGCCACCCTTGGCCCTGGGTCCCTGGACTCCCCATCCTCTTACTGACATGCCTCATGACCAGCATTCCCACACATGCTCGTTTCCTCGCTTCTCTGGACCCTTGGGAGCCTGTATCCACCTGGGGAGGGGGGCAGGGGCTCAGGGTGCAGCCCCTTCCAGCCCCCGTCCACCCAGTGAAGCCCCTCACACCTTGGCAACACAGAAACCTCCCGTAACTGGCTCGTTTCCAGGAGGGAATGGTGAGTTCACTTTGTTCAGCTGACTTCCGCTTCTCCGTGTGCCCCCAGCCCCCACCACACGGCCTTATCCTGAGTGAAGTGAGGTGCTTTGAGCGCCAGGTGGGCGCGGCCGTGCATGGGCTTCTCTGCTCACAGGAGAGGGGCAGATGCTCTCTTCTGCAGGGAAAGACCACTCACTCCGTTTGCCTTGTTTCTGAGCCCGCGAGGCAAACTGGTCCAGTGCATTCTTGTGCTTCCCCACATCCTTCAAGGAACCCGGGAATCCACAGGTGACCCACAGCCCTTTCACCACTGCGGCGGATTCTAAACTGTCCCGTAGTCTCCTGAAACTGCTGAAGGCTCTCAGCGTTCCTGTCTATGATGGCAGGTGCTTCCAGAAGGAAGTGTTCATCCCTCATTTCCCTCTTTGGATCCTGCATCCCCCTCCTGCCTGCCCTGCCCCAACCCCTTCCTGTTTCTTCTCCTCTTCCTCCCAGCCTTGGGTTATTCCCATCACGCATGCGCGTTCAGTCATGTCCTGTCCAACTCTTTGTGACCCCGCGGACTGTAACCCATCAGGTTCCTCTGTCCATGGGATTTCCCAGGCAAGAATCCTGGAGTGGGTGGTCATTTCCTTCTCCAGGGGATCTTTCTGACCCAGGGATCGAAACTGGGTCTCCTGCATTGACAGGTGGATTCTTTACCCAACCATTAATCACCACACGTGGGCACTATCCAGAGCCTGCTGTGGGGGATGCCATCTGTGACAAATGGCTCATCACAACTGAGCCAGGATAAGACCAGAGCTTCATAGTTCAGTTCAGTTCAGTCACTCAGTCATGTCCGACTCTTTGCAACCCCATGGACTGTCGCATGCCAGGCTTCCCTGTCCATCACCAACTCCCAGAGCTTGCTCAAACTCATGTCCATTGAGTCAGTGATGCCATCCAACCATCTCATCCTCTGTTGTCCCCTTCTCCTCCTGCCCTCAATCTTTCCCAGCATCGGGGTCTTTTCCAGTGAGTCAGTTCTTTGCCTCAGGTGGCCCAAGGATTGGAGTTCCAGCTTCAGCATCAGTCCTTCCAATGAATATTCTGGACTGATCTCCTTTAGGATGGACTGGTTGGATCTCCTTGCTGTCCAAAGGACTCTCAAGAGTCTTCTCCAACACCAAACTTCAAGAGCATCAATTCTTTGGCACTCAACTTTCTGAGTCCAACTCTCACATCCATACATGACTACTGGAAAAACCATAGCTTTGACTAGACAGACCTTTGTTGATAGTTTCTGCTTTTTAATATGGTGTCTAGGTTAGTCATAGTTTTTCTTCCAAGGAGCAAGCATCTTTTAATTTCATGGCTGCAGTCACAATCTGCACTGATTTTGGAGCCCCCAAAAATAAAGTCTGACACTGTTTCCATTGTTTCCCCATCTATTTGCCATGAAGTGATGGTACCGGATTCCATGATCTTAGTTTTCTGAATGTTGAATTTTAAGCCAATGTTTTCACTCTCCTCTTTCACTTTCATCAAGAGGCTTTTTAGTTCCTCTTCACTTTCTGCCATAAGGGTGGTGTCATCTGCATATCTGAGGTGATTGATATTTCTCCCGGCAATCTTGATTCCAGCTTGTGCTTCTTCCAGCCCAGCGCTTCTCATGATGTACTCTGCATAAAAGTTAAATAAGCAGGGTGACAATATACAGCCTTGACGTACTCCTTTTCCTATTTGGAACCAGTCTGTTGTTCCATGTCCAGTTCTAACTGTTGCTTCTTGACCTGCGTACACATTTCTCAGGAGGCAGGTCAGGTGGTCTGGTATGCCCATCTCTTTCAGAATTTTCCACATTTTGCTGGGATCCACACAGTCAAAGTTCACAGTCAGCACCAAAGATGTCCCTCACATGGCACTTCTGGCCGTTTGCACAGAGAACAGCGTACTGAGGAATACAACTCTGCAACCCAGTCCCTCAAGCATCACTTTCTTTCCTAACACAAAGCAATTCTGGTAAGTGCTTTAAATTGTTACTGTGATGCCCCATTTTATCAAACTCTTATTTTTTAAGACTTCACTTCACTCTATTCTCTTCTTGGTTACAAGGCTCATTTTCTTTTCTTTTTTTTCTGGATGTGCAGGTCTTTGCTGTGGCATGCGGGATCTTTACTTGTGGCATGAGGGATCTCGTTCCCTGACCAGGGATGGAACCTGGGTCCCTGCATTAGGAGAGTGGAATTTTAACCACTGGACCAGCGGGGAAGTCTCTCTAAACTTTCTCTTAATGACTCCTTTACTCTAGATGTCCACAGAAGGTCAGGGAGAATGGAAGGCTGGAAGTGCCGGTGGTAAGCACTGCCACGTGGAAGTGACTTGCGTGCCGGGCCTCGTGCAGCACATGGACGGACGGAGAGGCCTTCCCCCAAAGAGGGGGAGAGCATGAGTGGAAGCCGTTTCTAGGAGTCACGTGGGTGAGCTCTGGAAGGGCCGTGGTGATTTTTAAAGCTGGGTCCCACCTCACTCAGTTAGGGTGTCCTGCGGAAGCCTGAATTCTGGACAGAGCTCGGAGAGGTCACCCCATCTCGACAGCTGCACGTGGAAAGGTCAGGGCATGGAGGCAAGCATCTACAGCTTTTTGTTTTCATGTTCCAGGTCCTCCTGACCAAAAGCGTGCTGGGGGCATTGAATGCTGAAGGAGACATGCCTTAGGGTTCTTAGTTGAGCTATTCATTAGATCGCTGGGTCTCAGGTTTTTCTCCTGGCTGCGGAATCCAGGGAAAATCTAATTTGCAGTGCTTGTCTTAAAGGGACAAAGGTTAATCAAGGTCAAGATCTGAAGCGGATGAAGCTGCCCTGTGCCTCTGGACTTCAACTTCCCAAAACACAAAGTGTGGATGCCGGGCTCGGGGGGAGACACCGACTCCTTCATCAGGAAGAGGTGGCATCAGGGGTGCACAAAAGTGGAGCTCCAGGTGGGGCTCCAGGCTTCCCTGTAACAGGTATCGACTTCAGCAAATATTTACTCGCGAAACAGGGTTTGCAGATGACTGTTGACTAAGTGTTTGAAATCAGTGCACTGGGTCACAGGAGTGAGACGGTCACTTTTACTTGTGGGGGGCCCCTCTCTTGTATCTGGAGAAGTTGGGGGCTTAACATCTTCAGAGAAAATCAGAGCCTGGGGCAGGAGTCACGCCCAGCACACAGCTGAAGGCTCCGGCCTTGAATCACTGCATCAGAGCCCCATGTTGAAGAAGACTTGCAGACTGGCTTGTGACGGCTGGGCTTCTTGCAAATACAGACATCGCAGCCACAGCACACACTCATGGTTCCACGTGGAGTACACAGGGCTGCCCTACCCTCCGCCCCAGAGCCCCTTTCAGGGAACCCCCAGAGCCAGGAGTGCCCCCATCTCTTGGCAGCCAGGGCTGACCTTCATCTTGGTCTTTGTGATCTGGAGTATCAGGGGACAGGGTGGACAGGCACGGCCCGGGCGTGGAGAGAGGATCATTCTCAGGGCCTCGCCTTTCAGACACTGCTCCCCAGTCCAAAGTTGGGGATGACCGCACACCCCACTTAGACCTTCTGACCTGAGAACGTGCGTGTAAGAGCCGTACTAACCCGAGAGCAGGACGTGAAAGCAGGACACTATTTCTAGTTTAGAACCAACGTGTCCGTCCCTCCCTGCAGCATCCCCAGCCAGTTTAGGGGACACGGAACACGCTGTGCAAACCCGCCAAATCCGCCCATCCAGGCACATGCGCAGAGGCGAAGAGAAGGCGCGCGCCCCTCCCGCGGCACCGGGTCAGACAGAGCTCCGCGCTCGCCAGCGGAGACTTGCCCACGCTCACTGCCCTGCTGCCACGGGCGCCTCGGTCCACACACCCGCCGGCGGGTCACCCAGCTCCGGTTCTGGGTGCAGAGAAGCGAGTATACCAGCTTCCAGAGGAAGAAACAGCGCGCTAGAGACACAGAGATTCAGATGAGTCCCAGCGGGAAGGAGAACCCCAGCTTTGTGCTGGGGGTGGGCAGGGCCCCTTCCGCTCTCAGCTCAGAAGACGGGCCCGCATCGCGGGTCGGGGGAGAAGCTGGTCTCCATCCACCCTCTCGGGAGTCAGCGCTCTAGTGCCCCTCACGGCCCAGACTGTCCCCTCGTGTGCCACGCACACACACACACACACACACACACACACACACACACACACACTGGGCTGGTTCCACTCCCCTCATGGCCCAGACTGTCCCCTCGTGCGCCACACACACACACGCCACACACACACACACACACGCACACACACACATATGCCACACGTACACACACACACTGGGCTGGTTCCCCTCCCCTCTCTCTGGCACAGCCACCCAAAACGAGCAGCGGCGGCCGCGTCAGGGCAGAGCTCCTGGGGCTCAGCTGACGGGCTGTTTCCTGGACAAAGCGGACGCACGACCTCCGCGCCGAGCCGGGTGTTGGCAGGCGCCCCTTCTCCCCCCGCATCCCTTCACATTCAGCCTCTTCTTTCTTCTGACGTTTTATTCCTTTTCTGACATTTCCTCTCCATTCTTTCCCCACTTTTTCCTCCATTTCCCCTGTCTTCCTCCACTAACTGGTCACCTTATTAACCAAAGTGTAGATTTAGCCTGTGACATTTTTCTTGAGTAAAGTATGTCAGTCATGCTCTAAAAACTGATTGAAACGCAGTCTTGACTTTAAGTCTGATATGTGTATGGAAAAGGTGGGCTGGGTCAACCCCAAAATGGCAGCAGTGCTTCTTTCTAGAAGGAGAGATTCAGAGTGCTTCTCTTTTTTATTGCTACTTTGAAAATCTTACATAATTAGATTTTTTTCCACAGCAAACAAATGAAATATATGTATAACTCCTTACATAAGTCTCTAAACAAAACATGAACGTGCCTTTACTTCCAAATGGCCTTGAATCACGTATTTGAAAGTGAGATAGGATGTTACAGCCTCCTCTAAACATACCGGAGACTTTCTCCCTCAGAGGCAGCATCTGGAGGTCAGGGACAATGTCATCTTCCTCAAGGGCCGCCCCCTCCCCCCCATGGGGGGTGGGGGTGGTCTCTGCAGGCAGGAGACCCTCAGCCCGCGGTTGAAAGCATATTTCTTTTTTCCTACCATTGTCATGGAGTTATTTAACAACTTAGATGTTTAAGTCAAATACTAGACTGTCAAAAAGTAATTCGGAAAGAGAAAGACAAATATCCCATGATACCACCTAAGTGTGAAATCTAAAATACAAATGAACTTACCTAGAAAACAGAGACACACTCACAGACAGACAGAACAGGCCTGTGACTGCCGAGGGAGAGGCGGGCGAGGGCGAGAAGGGGTTGGGATTTGGGGTCAGAAGGTGCAAACTGGTACACATAGGAGGTAAGCACGGTCCAGCTGAACAGCACAGGGAGCTGCGCTCAATATCCTGGGATAAACCATAATGGAAGAGAGTGTGAAAAACAGGACGCATATGCATATATATACAGATACAGAAAACTGAGTCAGTTTGCTGTACAGCAGAAATTAACACAACATTGGGACTCAAGTCTATTTCAATATATATATATATAAAGGTACGCCGCCAAGAACCAGGATCAGAGTAACGTCCAATTTCTCATTCATAGATGTGCACGTTGCTCTTCGGGTTGAACTTAAAAGTCCGACGATTAACACTACACGTATCTGGGAGAGATACAGAGGGAAAAAGAAAGAAAGAAGACAGCCCTTGCCTGTCACTCACCCCGGGAGCTGCACCGCGTCCCAGAAGGCATCAGTGCTCCTGAGCAGGACCCCTGCCTCCTCTGAGCCGCCCACGCTCCTCTGGGGCCAGGGGCAAAGATAAATGCATCTTTGTACCGTGTCTTCCAGGCTTCCCTGGTGGCTCAGGGGTAAAGAATCTGCCCGCCAAACAGGAGACGGGTGTTTGATCCCTGAGTCAGGAAGCTCCCTGAGAAAAGAAAATGGCAACCCACTGCAGTGTTCTTGCTTGGGGAATCCCAAGGACAGAGCAGCCTGGCAGGCTACAGTCTATGGGGTCACAAAAGAGTCAGACACGACTTAGCGGCTAGACAACAACAACCGCGCCTTTCACTGAGTCTGGGGAAATGCGCATTGATTGGTTAATTGAAAGAAAGAGGGCAGGAAAGAAGGAAGGAAGAACGTCACAAGTACAGAATTTACCACTTGAGTAACTGGAAGCTCAGAGTGAGCCATCAGGAAGTTTAAAGTGGACAGAGCTTTCCTACAAAGACATGCATGAGCTCCATGCCCAGACTGCTCCCCTGCCCCTGTGATCCTCAGTGAGCTCAATGCCCGAGGAGCAGAGACCCAGTAAACACCTCTGAAATGGACACAGAAGTAAGACTAACATGTTTCGTGGCCCACTGTAATTACTATTCCTACCATGAAACCAGGAGGAAGGCCTGGTTCAGAAAGCTCCAGGGCCTCCGGGAGATCTTGTCTAAGGGGCGGGTTGATCTTAACTCACGGTGAAGCGGAGAAGAATGCAGTTACAGGGGGTCCACAGCCAGGCTGGGGTCACGGCATCAGGAGAGGTGCCCATGGGCCTGAAGCCCAGGTGTGTCTGGGGACCCAGGAGACCCCCAAAACCTGTAGAAGAGGATAAAGGAGGGGCCCGAGGGGGAGAGACAGTGAGGGTCCCACCACAGAGGAGGTGGGAAGGGGTCTGCACACAATCAGTGGATAAAAGGGAGAGGACACACAGGCTGACCTTACAAATGATGTTGCAGTTTCGTAAAAATACACTTTGTCATCATTTCCTGAACAAGCTTAAAACTGAGCTTCCGGCAGGCTAATTGGATTCTGAAGGCCCTAAAGAGAGAATATGGAATTCTAAACCATTCTTGCTGAATTCTTTTGCAAATAATTCTTTTGTAAAGTAATCCACTCCACAAACTTTATCTTCTGATGATTGCTTAAACACTACCATAGACTCACACAGCCTATTCCATAATCAGGACAGCTGGATTCTGGGCCAGAGAGACAGACGCAGACATGGACACAGAGACGGGGAGACGCAAACTTCAGGCCTTGAGAGGCAGGTTTTGAAAGCTGGCTGTGGCAGGCGTCGTGGGAACTCCCGGTGGCCTTGGTGGCCAGCTGCCTAAGGAGAGGCAGGTTTTGAAAGCTGGCAAGCGTCATGGGAACTCCCAGTGTCCTTGGTAGCCAGCTGCCTAAGGTGCAGAGAAGGGCAGACACTGGGACTTGAAGCTGCCACGCTGAGGTTCAGAGACCCCTGGTCTGTGCATATCCTTTTCCAGCTTGGTTTTGTGTACAGGATGCATCAGATGCGCGAGGTAGAATATGCAGTAACTGAAATAGGCGTGTTTCCTGCATGACTGATTGCGCTTTGGCTTTTGTGAGGAGCCTAAGTGGGATTAAGTTGCTTCTGGACTCTGGTGAGAGCTGCAAGCAGCCTGGTTACACTGGCTGTTTCAGTACATGCACCAGCTCTGACTCTCAAGCTAGTTTCCAGAGAAAAAGTGCTCACATCACAGAAAAACATCCTCCCTAATTGGCAGCCTTGTTAGCGGTGGTTTCTGCAGAAAGCCTACATGCAGGAGCCGCAGCAGAGCCTGACAGGCTCCGGTGTCTCAGTGACTACCTTTTGGACATGCCCCAAAGCAATTAAACACAGTCTCCGTGACAGAACTCTCACAGGAGCTTGGAGATTATAATTTCAAATTCGTTTCTATTTCTGATGCTGCGTGTCCAGTCCATAAGACAACATTCGCGCTCCTTCAAACTGTCCGTGTGTCCTGGTACACACGCACACGAAATCGGGGGGAAGCCATGGTCTCTGCGGATGGAGGGTGGTTCCCAAAGTCTGATCCACGTCCTTCAGGCTTCTGTCTGTTTCCATTTGCAAAACTAAACAGTAAACATTTGCAGGTATCCTGGCTTGGGGACAGGTAAGGAGTAAAGAAAGTTCTCACAGACAGACAAGGGCCACAGCCCGCTCACCCGGGCAAATGTGGACGAGCCCTCCGACGTCTGTACAACAGGCACACCGACCAGATGCCAGGTTCCAGATGCAGACGCCGAGTCTCAAAGGTCAGGCTTCCTGGGGTGAGGCGGGAGGTCCCGGCAGGGGGCACCTGGTGCAGCTCTGGGCACGTGCCCTGGTGATCACGCGGGGCCCTTTCTGTCTCCGCCTGAGCCTCCAGGGTGAGGGTCAGTTCACAGGCTGGGGGTGGCAAAGAGGGAACCAGGGACAGAAACACAGCTGCGGGCACCGGCTCTGTGCCCCCGTTCCCACGACACAGGGTCTTGGGAATCTCACACAAAGTGATGGGTGGGAATGCCTAATTCAGTGCCTGGAAGACGGTCCTGAAAAAGCGTTCACTGTCGTGACTATTGTGATAACGTCAAGAAGAAACTGCGGTGAGCAAACTGTAAACATACTCACCAAATTTCCACAATTCCAACCGTCCCCAGTGGATTTCTCACCTAGGGGTGTTTCTGAGATCAATTCAGGACTCAGAGCAGCAGTAAACACGAGAGTCCCGAGTCCTCACCCTCACAGGGCAGGAGGCCCAGAGATTCTGAGCCAGCGTACAGCCCAGGAAGACGATATTCGTTTTACCAAAAGTATCAGTTCACAGAGGGAGGCACAGGAATGCCAGCACTTCCTCTGTGCGCTTGGACGCTGACGTTAAAACATTCTGAAAGTCACTGCGGAAACGGACCCGAGGAAGACGCATACAAAACACCTGCATAAAGGGATGGCAAGGATGAACTCTGAGTGTTTCACACCATTCAACCTGATGGGAACGTCTGCTGGACGCACCACGTTTGTGGGCTGCAGAGACGACGTGGCAGGAGGTCAGCACCCACCCCCCGCCTCCACAGAGGTGTCCACACTGTCACCCCCGGAACCTCGGATTGTCACCGTCCTTGATGGGGTGGGGAGGTTTTCCAGATTTCCCAGCTGGACTCTGTCATCACAAGGGTCTTTACAAGAGAGGGATGGAGGCAGGAGAGCCGGAGTCAGACAGAGACGGGAGGAGCTGAGGAGCTGCTGGCCAGGAGCGTGGAGGAGGGGCCCCAGACCACGGACGCGGGCGCGCGAGGAGCTGGGGACACAAAACAGACACGGCCCTGAGCCTCCAGGAGGAGGCGCCCTGCCTCCCCTATCTGCCCCGCAGCTGGAGTCATCGGGGATTTCTGACCCGTGAAACCGTGAGGTTGTGAATCTGCATTGTTTTATCCACTGAGTCAGTGGCCCCCTGCCACGGCCACCGTGGGCACCGAGCCAGAGTCCCCGGCTTCTCAGTGCAGCATCGTCCACCTGGGGGCACCTGGCTCATCTCTGTGCGGCCCGAGCCGGTCAAGAAGGGCCAGGAAGAGCGTGACAGCAATCATGAACCCAGCGGGCTGTGGGCAATGCCGACGTCATCCCGGGGGCGGATGGCATCCAGGGTCAGGAGGGAGATGGGTGGCCGGGTCTGGGGGTTTCAGTCTGAAGGAGCTTCTGTCTCCCCGGCCCGAGGCTGCTGGGGTGCGGCTGTGGGGACAGGGGAGGTGATGGACCCCAGGGGGCTGAGGAGGACCGTCCTATCGGCCGGAGGAGAAGGAAGCTTCTAGAGCCTCGCAGCAGGAGTGTGAGTGTGACCAGCCCCCTCCAGCCTCCCTTCGGAAACCAGAGAGCGTTCCTACTCACTGATGTGAAGCGATCCCCAGTGACCCAGTGGGAATCAGCCAGAAGGAGGCTGAGCTCTTGGGCCAGGTGAGGGCTGAAGGTTTTAAAAAAATGTCCACCTTGATCTACCCCTGCAGGTAAAAGCTGCTGAGTTTTATCAACCGCTTACTTAGCAGCAGCCAAAGTGCCCAAGGTTTGGGCGATCGTTCCCCTGAGAGTCTGTGAAAGCGAGGACACGGCCAAGGTGAGCCTGGAGGGGAGTCAGAACCTCCCGGAAGCTCATCCCGCTGGGGCAGCTCCACACACTGCCTAACAGGGGCGTACCGTTGGCGTGGCCATTCCAGAAGTTACCTGAGTCATTTACCCAGTGCATCCAAGCTCCTTATTCTCCTCTTAACATCCCATTCTAATAGGAGCTTCCCGGCTTGGCTCAGACTGAAAAGAATCCTCCTGCAACACGGGAAACCCTGGTATGATCCCTGGGTTGGGAAGATTCCCCAGAGGAGGGCATGGCAACCCACTCCAGTATTCTTGCTGGAGAATCCCATGGGCAGAGGAGCCTGGCGGGCTACAGTCCACAGGGTCACAGAGTCAGACATGATTAGTAACTAACACACTTCACTTTCACACTAAAAGAGCACGGGACAAAAATGTGAAGAAAAAGCTAAATCATAGCATTAATTATTATTGAAAATCACTGGCCAAATACCATGTTTTAACTTATACAACAGTTCAGTAAATTAGGGTAAGTACACTAAATAATTCAGTCTTAAATATTCATCGGAAGGACTGATGCTGAAGATGAAACTCCAATACTTTGGCCCCCTGATGCGAAGAACTGAGTCATATGAAAAGACCCTGATGGTGGGAAAGATTGAGGGCAGGAGGAGAAGGGGACGACAGAGGATGAGATAGTTGGATGGCATCACCGACTCAACGGACCTGAGTTTGAGTAAGCTCCGGGAGTTGGTGATGGACAGGGAGGCCTTACGTGCTATGGTCCATGGAGTCGCAAAGAGTCGGACACGACTGAGCGACTGAACTGAAGGAAATAAAACAGTTTACAGACTCTGAGAAGAACTGTTTACATAGGACTCTACAGCCACCAGACAGGAACGTAATAGAAGGCGAAGTGTCAGAATCTATTAAGTGATAATCTATGTTGGAAGCTGTTCTCTCTAATAGTGAAGTTAGAGGCGGTTTCTATTTTCTCCTATATTTTCCTTATTTTCTGTCATTTTCTTGCAATGAGCCCATATTCCTGTTCTCATCAGAAATAAAGCAGAAATTCTAAATGCACTAGAAATAGAAACCTGCCTGATTTGTGAGGCCTTGCTCCCCACCCCACCCCAAGGTCTGCCTCCTGCTCTGAGCCTGGTGTTCCCTGAGAAGCTCCCCGGGGCTCCCTCACCTCCAGGCATGGAGGCCCACCCACACCAGGCCTCCAATCACGAGAGAAGCTTTAGTCAGTGGTGACCCACCTGCCTCCTGAGACAAGCCTCCTCTGTCCGTCCGTAGGAAGCCCGGTCATTGCAAGGGGCACACTCAGGAGGAACCAAGACGTGATGGAGAGTGCACATCAGACACCCGGGATGTTCTGTCTCCATCAGCGCATGTGACGCGGGACATCCAGAACCCACTGGTGAATAATCGATCCAGCCGTGAAAGACACATTACTAGGGTCTGAGAGCGTGGGCCAGAATGCCTTGACCTTACAGCAAACTTACTTATGACCAATTCAAGAGCTTTTCTGAAGCATCTGTAAGAGCCAGGGTCAATATGGGAACAGGAAGAAAGAAAGCCACTTCAGGAAATGGTCGGCACTTAATGAATGTGGTGGGGTTCAACCCCTCAATCGTGGCCTACTCTGCGACCCCGTGGACTGCAGCCTGCCAGGCTCCCCTGTCCATGGGATTCTCCAGGCAAGAATACTGTAGTGGTTTGCCATTTCCTTCTGCAGGGGATCTTCCCAACCTGGGGATGGAAGCAGGGTCTCCTGCATTGCAGGCAGATTCTTTACCATCTGACCACCAGGGAGCATAGGAGGCCCCTAAGAAATACAAAGCATGGGAAGAAAATTCTCTAAAGTTAGCCTAGTCTCAGGCAGGAGCAAAATGCAAACTAAAGCCCAGCCTTTGTATTTAGCAGTACTTCCCTCCTGTGTCAGCTGCCTGGAAGGGGGCCCCCAGCCCGGCCTTGCCGGGTCCCAGCCCTCTTCCACGAGCCATGCCCACATGCCCGGCCCCCACCGGCCTCCTCCCACCACCTCCGACTGCAGCACAGGACAGGCCGAGGACTCCAGGACCAGAACCGCCCCTGCAGGGCCTCCTCCCAGCCCGAGGACGTTCTCAGGCGTCTCCCTGCCCAGGTGAGCTGGTCCACACTGGGCCTGGTGGCGCTCCTGCCCTTCAGGGATGGGCCTGCACTGCTCAATCCTGCGACCTAGGGTCAACAACATGTCCCACAGCTGATTCCTAAATTCCTGCACACAAGAACAGGCATTCAAGGGCAGGTTTCCGCAGGTGGACTGGATGGGGGATGAAGGGAGGACACACGTGAGCTGAGGAACAGGGCGTGTGTCCGTCCCAGTGCAGCAGGGCAGTGTCCGCTGGACAGAGGAAGGGTCCCTCCCTGGCTTCCCCCACCCCCAAGGTGATTTCCGGGTAGGCTCCATGGTGTGCCCAAGGTTCCAAAATTCCTTCTCTTCCCTCCCCCTCCTTCTTCTATCTGGACCTTCTAGAACATTCTGCTGCCTAAAAATTACACATGCCAGACCAGTCCCTCCTTCTGGCCAAAATCCTTAATGCGCACATTCTAAATTTTCATTTACATATACAGTCAAAGAAATGTCTTAAAAGGTTTTAAAAGAAAAGAAAACATATCCAAACCAAATTTCCATGCCTTACTTTATTTTTTTTTTCATGCCTTACTTTAAAAGGTGACTTTTTGTGCAACATTTTAGAGTCAATCAAAGAGAAGAATTTATAAAAAAATAACCTGGTTTGTGTTGTTCTGGCACCAAAGGAAGGAAGAAGGGAGGGAGGGATGGGGGAACCCACCAGCTAAGGCGCGTGACCTCCGGATCAGCCTCCTGCCCCTGGCCTGGAGCCGGCGCGCTTGGCTTCATCCATCGTCGCCTTTCGCTTCTGAGACGGGACACCGCCCTGCACGTTAACTGACAGAAGACAGGCTGGCATTTCCTACAGCGACTATGCCGTGAAGGTGCTAAGGACGGTGTCAGAGTACTCTCTCCCCCTTCCACTTCTGCCTGAGTCAGCGCGTGAAACTTCTGGGCGATCATCAAAACTGAGTGCGGCACGGAGGGAGCCGCAGAATACCGGCTTCACCCGGAGACGCCGAGACATCGCGCGCTCACGCCTCGTGTCCACAGGGAGAGAGGGACGGGGTTACCAGGGAGGACTGCAAACGTGTTTGTGAAAAAGAGTCCCCAAGAGTGCCCGTGAAGAACCTCTCTGGGCGGCAGCAGAGAAGTGGGTCAGAGCAGCAGACCCGCAGAGGAGGAAGCGGAGAAGGCTGGGCCGGGCACACCGAGAAGACCCCCGGTCACCGACTGACGCTCCCCATCTCAGGCTGGGTTAGTGCGCCTGAGCCTCCCGCAGGGCCGGAGGAGACTCCCGAGAGTGCCCTGGACTACAAGGAGATCAACCTCCATCCTAAAGGAAAGCAGTCCTGGGTGTTTATTGGAAGGACCGATGCTGAAGCTGAAACTCCAATACTTTGGCCACCTGATGCAAAGAACTGACTCGTTGGAAAAGACCCTGATGCTGGGAAAGATTGAAGGTGGGAGGAGAAGGGGACGGCAGAGGATGAGATGGTTGGATGGCATCCCTGAGTCTATGGACATGAGTTTTAGTAAGCTCCGGGAGCTGGCGATGGACAGGGAGGCCTGGCGTGCTGCAGTCCATGGGATCTCAGAGAGTCGGACACGACTGAACAACAGCAAAACCTGCCTCAGGACAGTTTTTCCGGTAGAAGACTCCACGTCTCAGGCAAAAGTTCTAGACTACACACATACACACATGCGTGCACGAGCGCGGACCACACGGTGGCCACTCCACTGATTACATAATGCGTGTATATCACGTCTGACATGGCGCCCTCTGCTGACGAACACACGAACGCCTGTGCACACCTGTCCAAACACAAAACTGATGGCTGAACAGACCGTGTTTTCCTGCGAGTGAGTCGGTGGGAAGACTCCCTCAGGACCGTGGTCCACACGCGCGTCGTCTGATGCTCGGGGGATGAGCCAGTCGCTGGGCAGCAGCGGAGCCTCGGGGAGGCTGTGGGGCGGCTGCTTCCAGAGCTGCACGTGGGGCACCGTGGCGACCCTCAGGGGAGAGGGCCGCGGGGGCGTGGGTTCTGGGGAGCCCCAGCCCCATCAGGGCCACCCGACCTCCGCTCCCGCTCTCACACAGGTCGTTACGACGGCTGAATTAATTCTCGGTGGTCAATCCTGCGAGCCCTCACTGGCATTTAGGTCAGTACAGCTCAGCTCTCATCACTATTGTTACCTAGTTACTCTGGCTTAAGCTCGCAGAAAAGTGATAGAGACACAGAATTTCAAAGCACTTAACTTATATGCAGAGTACATCATGAGAAACGCTGGACTGGAAGAAACACAAGCTGGAATCAAGATTGCCGGGAGAAATATCAATCACCTCAGATATGCAGATGACACCACCCTTATGGCAGAAAGTGAAGAGGAACTCAAAAGCCTCTTGATGAAAGTGAAAGTGGAGAGTGAAAAAGTTGACCTAAAGCTCAACATTCAGAAAACGAAGATCATGGCATCCTGTCCCACCACTTCATGGGAAATAGATGGGGAAACAGTGGAAACAGTGTTAGACTTTATTTTTCTGGGCTCCAAAATCACTACAGATGGTGACTGCAGCCATGAAATTAAAAGACGCTTACTCCTTGGAAGGAAAGTTATTGCCAAACTAGATAGCATATTGAAAAGCAGAGACATTACTTTGCCAACAAAGGTTCCTCTAGTCAAGGCTATGGTTTTTCCAGTGGTCATGTATGGACGTGAGAGTTGGACTGTGAAGAAGGCTGAGCGCTGAAGAATTGATGCTTTTGAACTGTGGTGGTGGAGAAGACTCTTGAGAGTCCCTTGGACTGCAAGGAGATCCAACCAGTCCATTCTGAAGGAGATCAGCCCTGGGATTTCTTTGGAAGGAATGATGCTAAAGCTGAAACTCCAGTACTTTGGCCACCTCATGCGAAGAGTTGACTCATTGGAAAAGACTCTGATGCTGGGAGGGATTGGGGGCAGGAGGAGAAAAAACGGAGGATGAGATGGCTGGATGGCATCACTGACTCGATGGACGTGAGTCTGAGTGAACTCCGGGAGATGGTGATGGACAGGGAGGCCTGGCGTGCTGCGATTCATGGGGTCGCAAAGAGTCGGACACGACTGAACAACAGCAAAACCTGCCTCAGGACAGTTTTTCCGGTAGAAGACTCCACGTCTCAGGCAAAAGTTCTAGACTACACACATACACACATGCGTGCACGAGCGCGGACCACACGGTGGCCACTCCACTGATTACATAATGCGTGTATATCACGTCTGACATGGCGCCCTCTGCTGACGAACACACGAACGCCTGTGCACACCTGTCCAAACACAAAACTGATGGCTGAACAGACCGTGTTTTCCTGCGAGTGAGTCGGTGGGAAGACTCCCTCAGGACCGTGGTCCACACGCGCGTCGTCTGATGCTCGGGGGATGAGCCAGTCGCTGGGCAGCAGCGGAGCCTCGGGGAGGCTGTGGGGCGGCTGCTTCCAGAGCTGCACGTGGGGCACCGTGGCGACCCTCAGGGGAGAGGGCCGCGGGGGCGTGGGTTCTGGGGAGCCCCAGCCCCATCAGGGCCACCCGACCTCCGCTCCCGCTCTCACACAGGTCGTTACGACGGCTGAATTAATTCTCGGTGGTCAATCCTGCGAGCCCTCACTGGCATTTAGGTCAGTACAGCTCAGCTCTCATCACTATTGTTACCTAGTTACTCTGGCTTAAGCTCGCAGAAAAGTGATAGAGACACAGAATTTCAAAGCACTTAACTTATATGCAGAGTACATCATGAGAAACGCTGGACTGGAAGAAACACAAGCTGGAATCAAGATTGCCGGGAGAAATATCAATCACCTCAGATATGCAGATGACACCACCCTTATGGCAGAAAGTGAAGAGGAACTCAAAAGCCTCTTGATGAAAGTGAAAGTGGAGAGTGAAAAAGTTGACCTAAAGCTCAACATTCAGAAAACGAAGATCATGGCATCCTGTCCCACCACTTCATGGGAAATAGATGGGGAAACAGTGGAAACAGTGTTAGACTTTATTTTTCTGGGCTCCAAAATCACTACAGATGGTGACTGCAGCCATGAAATTAAAAGACGCTTACTCCTTGGAAGGAAAGTTATTGCCAAACTAGATAGCATATTGAAAAGCAGAGACATTACTTTGCCAACAAAGGTTCCTCTAGTCAAGGCTATGGTTTTTCCAGTGGTCATGTATGGACGTGAGAGTTGGACTGTGAAGAAGGCTGAGCGCTGAAGAATTGATGCTTTTGAACTGTGGTGGTGGAGAAGACTCTTGAGAGTCCCTTGGACTGCAAGGAGATCCAACCAGTCCATTCTGAAGGAGATCAGCCCTGGGATTTCTTTGGAAGGAATGATGCTAAAGCTGAAACTCCAGTACTTTGGCCACCTCATGCGAAGAGTTGACTCATTGGAAAAGACTCTGATGCTGGGAGGGATTGGGGGCAGGAGGAGAAAAAACGGAGGATGAGATGGCTGGATGGCATCACTGACTCGATGGACGTGAGTCTGAGTGAACTCCGGGAGATGGTGATGGACAGGGAGGCCTGGCGTGCTGCGATTCATGGGGTCGCAAAGAGTCGGACACGACTGAGCGACTGATCTGATCTGATCTGATCCCAGTGCTTCCTGGTGGAAACACTTGCGGGCGCCTCCCCCTGCAGCCATGACTCAGGGCAGCTGCGCGGCCCCTCCCTCCGTCTGAGGACCGGGCCCCGCCCCGCGGCCCCGCCCCGCCCGGCCAGGCTCCGCCCCCGTCTCCCTCTTCCGTGCAGTCCTCGACCTCAGGCTTTGCTGCACGTGCCCTGCCTTCTGGCTGGGCTTCTCGCATCCACACCTCCTCTCCCATGTCTACATTCCCAATCTACTCTTTTTATTATCATTCTTAACTCATCTACTTTCCGGTAGCTTCACCTTGCTTCACCTGGTGCTGTGCTTAGACTACTTAGTCATACACTCAGGACTGTAGCCCGCCAGGTTCCTCTGTCCATGGGATTCTCCAGGCGAGAATACTGGAGTGGGTTGCCATGCCCTCCTCCAGGGGATCTCCCCCACCCAGGGATTGAACCCGGGTCTCCGCATTGCGGGCGGACCTGGAGAGATGATTAAATTCAGACTACCAGGCTCCACCAGAAAGTCCCTGTGTCTGCGGATGTGGGATGGGCCAGAATGCGCTTTCTTGGCAAGTTTCCAGGTGCTGCTGCTGCTGAGGGTGATGTGGGCACCCCGCTGAGAACTCGGCCTAAAAGAAGAGTCACCGCTACTAACTTAAGTCACTACCCCCACCCCGCTTCCTACAGAGCAGGAATTAATTCAAGCGAAAAGAGTCCCCTGGGATTTGAGATTATGACTTTGATTTCAGCGTTCATATTTTAAACTGTCATCAAGTTTTTCTTTATGACTAAAAATGGGAGGGCTTCCCTGGTGGCTCAGATGGTAAAGCGTCTGCCTGCAATGTGGGAGACCAGGGTTTGGTCCCTGGGTCGGGAAGATCCTCTGAAGAAACAAATGGCAACCCATTCCAATATTCCTGCCTGGAAAAACCCATGGCTGGAGGAGCCTGGTAGGCTACAGTTCATGGGGTTGCAAAGAGTCCAACACAACTTAGCAACTTCACTTTCCCTTTCTTTCAAAAATGGGAAGGTATTTAAGATCTTTTCCAGGTCTGTTCTATGTCCATGCCACACTCACGGCTTGATTGTGGTCTTCCTGGGTACCAGGTGGGTGCCATATTGTGAAAAGTCCAGTATATTACATCTAGCAGATAGATAGAGACTCTAAAGCAGCATGTTTTGTATATAACAGGTTATATGATGACATATCCAGGATTTCTACAAAAAGTAAAAGTAAAAAAAAAAAGAAAATACATAGAAACCCTGGTTAAACTAAAATGTCTTTCCACCTTGTACTCATGACTTATTTCCATTACTTTACATAATTTTATTCCTTAAGAAAAAGAACTTCTCTGTTTGGTTGCATTTGCAAAGTATGTTCCACAAAGATCAAACTTTGAAGCTGGTATAAATGAAAGTGTTCCTGGTTAATCTAACAAGAGAAAGTAACACCTCTCCTTGACTCTCTGCTCCTGCTGAGATGAAACTCTCATGTCTTCTGATGTTTATTTCTACTCCAATTAATGCCAGGGCACCGATCAGATCTGAAGTCATGTTTGGTGATTGACTCTCGATTTGCAGCCCACAGGGATAGTAAAGAAATAGTTGCAAAATCAAACAGTTTGAATCAATGAGGAAATTGTAAATCTTTACCAAAGGTTGCATCAGGTGGTCCTTACAGTAATTGAAGGAATTTATGGTTTTGAATTTATTTTCCAGACTTATAAGCCCAGTGAAAAATACCTGAAAATTCTCCAAAGAGGTGTTCTTCAGAAACATAGAACCAGTCTCCCTAAGTAAAAACTAAGGTATCACACGAGACCTTTGAACCAGGAAATGATCTACTAAGAGGACACCCCCTCCTGCACAGAGTGACTTTTCTTCTTTCTAGATATTTGGACTAGACTTTGCAGAATGTTACCTCCTAAACTTCCAAACTTCCGTGGGCCTCCTGGGTTTGGAAGACCCAGCAATGCCTGTCCCACCTATGGGCACGTTCACGAGGAAAGCAGGAAAATCATTTCAGCCAAAGAAGGAGCAAGTCCTGGAGAGAAATGCCAAATGTCAGGAGTCGTTTCCCTTGGGTAGAGCATTTGAGGAGCTGTGTAATCTCATTATTTGACGTTCATGCTAAAGTGCAACATTCTAAAGACTAAGAATCAGGAAGGCATCCCCAAAGCGGAAATTCAGACTTTGGGAAATCTTTAGAATCAATGGAAAGATATTCTACATCATGACCGGCCACTGACCTGACAGGAAACACGTCCTGCATTGATCATTTCAGTGCAGTGCTAATCACACCACACCCGACACGTGTGGGGCTTAAAAGCCAGGTGAGTGGGGGCTTCTGCACAGTCTGTTCATGTCACATCTGTCTGGGTGTGCTAGGTCAGGGTCATTAACCTTTCTGAGCCCCAACTTCTTTGATCTAAAAAGATGCTAATAACACCACCTGGGTCGGGAAGACCCCCTGGAGGAGGAAATGGCAACTCACTCCATTATTCTTGCCTGGGAATTACACGGACAGAAGAGTCTGGTGGGCTACAGTCCATGTGGTCGCAAAAAGTCGGACACGACTGAGCCCACACGGGGGTGTCTTGAAGACAACATGAGTCAGCCCATGAGGAAAATGCTTGAAAACAGCCAAGTGCCAGCCTGTGGCCTGCTCCAGCGAGGCTCCGGGCAGGCAGGTGCACAGAGCGGGGGAGACCATTCCCCTGCCGCCGTCGTCTCAGGTCACGGGCCCTCCTCCATCCAAAACGAGCAGCCGTACCTGCTGCTTTCCTCCATGCTGCTGCTGCTGCTGCTAAGTCACTTTAGTCATGTCCAACTCTGTGCAACCCCATAGAGGGCAGCCCACCAGGCTCCCCCGTCCCTGGGATTCTCCAGGCAAGAACAATGGAGTGGGTTGCCATTTCCTTCTCCAATGCATGAAAGTGAAAAGTGAAAGTGAAGTCACTCAGTCGTGTCCGACCCTCAGCGACCCCACGGACTACAAACTTCCAGGCTCCTCCGTCCATGGGATTTTCCAGGCAAGAGTACTGGAGTGGGGTGCCATTGCCTTCTCCGTTCCTCCATGCTCCCAAGTCCAATTCACGAGCAGGAGAGGAGGCTATAGGGATGCACAGAAGCTGGGCTCATTCCTGGCTCCTCCTTCACTGACACGGGATCCTGGGGAATCACTGTCCAATTCTGTGCCTCTGGGGTCCCTTCTGCAAAGTGGGCGCTCGAGCTCTAACGTTTTCCTGATTGAACTCCATCAAGTCTTCAAGTGAGTTACTGAAATATGAAGGGCAGACACAGACTTCCAAGTGTCCTGCTGTATCACGACTCTGAGAAGTACTGCCTGCTGAGAAGCACAGCTGTCTCACAAATGAAAGTAATAGGTTTGGTCAGAGTCATAACTTCTAACCAGAAACTGAATGCAATGATTGTGACTTATCACAGATTCAGATCATTTGTGCTTCTAGTTTTGAGTAATTGAAACAATCACCAGCCCAAGCTCGCTGGATTCAGGTAGAATTTCCTTATTTCTCTTTATCTTGGAGCTTTCTTCATATCTTACCAGCTTAATTTGTGGTAGAATTCTATTTTTTTGGTACATGACATTGAGACCCTGCTCTACATAAATTTCCTAAATTTCCTTTGGTGTCCTGTCGTTTTGAGCTCCATGTTCACAGTCGAGACACAGTTTCCCGTCTACGGGGTGAGTGTTCTCAGAACACACCTGCTGAGCATTCTCAGAACCAGGAACCAGACCCTCCCCAGACCAGTCAGGTGAGCTGGGGAAGAGGGAAGATGATGCCTCCTGTTTCATTTTGAAGCACTGGGACATCTCCTCCTGGTTCTCTGGAGAAAATCCACCAGATTCTAAACATGCTGCTCTCAGGAGCCCTGCTGTGGTCTTATGATCTCCTTCCTAAAACTTCGTCCGTCATCCTAAGATAATCTCGTGCCCTCGCTCCGTGTACTTGCCACTCACGAAAACTGTGCCTCGCCGCATCCTGCCAAAGGAAGCCGGCGGGGCAGTGCGAGCACTGCTCCAGCGAACGTCCTCCCAAATGCGAGTGTTTGTTTGATGCTTTGTTTCTTGGTCTTTCCAAATCATATTTTGCATGGGTCTCCAGAAGCTTTTTTAGTTTTTGATTTTTGTTTCATTTTTCGAACATTGCTCTTTACAGATTGTTCCCACTGCGTTGTTCTTGGAAATTATCAAATCAAAACAGAAAACGACATTTCTAATGTTCTTATACATATGTCTTTTGATAGTTTTGCTCCTTTTAATGATAAATGTGATAACAATCTTTTAGACAAATCAGAAATGATGATGGGATAGCATACACTAGGAATATAACTGTATCACCTTCTAATGTTAAGTGGACACAGAATCACTTGAATGGAACAAAGAAGGTAATTTACCAAGCACCTGTGGGAGCCACGGTCATAGCCCTGTCTCCTAGTTGGGTATGAGATGGAATTACCTCCCACTGCCGAGTCCTCAACACTGTTATCAATTCGACATTGGCTGATGAGGAACTTCAGATCTGGCCAAATTAGGCAGAAAGCAGAAAGAGGTACAGAGCATACTTATGGTAGAAAAAAACTAAAAATAAATAAGAACATTGTGCAGATACGAGCACAACTTCTGCAATTAAAATATAACAGTTATGGAAATCGTTAAAACCATCAAATTTGCAGGAGTGGCTGGATATGTTGCACTTCTGGTAAAATGAGACTGAAATAAAATCTACTTCAGGAAACTAATGCTAGATGGTATAATAATCTTTTCTGGAGGCAGCCAGAAAGAATATGGACCGAGAACATCCTTCATTTCTTACAATAGTAAAAATAAACTTCAGAAATTCACATGGAAGCAAATTGGAAGCAGACAAAGTTCAAGCACACTGACTCACATGCAGGCTTTGTAAAATACCCTAGCCGAGGTCTGCTCCTTAAAGGACGGAGGCGAGTAACAGTGCAGCGTGACAGAATGGGTCACTCAGAGTGGCGCAGTGGTGACTGCGACCGATGGTGGACTGGGCCACCCCAGCGACAGCTCAGGAGGCGGTAGTCTCTGTGCGGTGTGTTCTTTCTCTTCAGTCACTGTTGGATTCTGACCTAGAACAGGTGGGGTCTGCCACGTAGTAGGCCCCGAATGCATTGTTTTTGTGGAGGAAAGAATGGGAGGGAGGGAAGGAAGGGGGGAGGGAGAGAGGAGGGAGGGAGGGGAGGGTAACTTTGGGACAAACTCGTGACCGCATTGCTCCAGGGATCACGTAGTTCCCACATGCTCCAACTTTCTGAAATTCTTCATAAAGTTTCCAATTTTCTTTACTATCAACAAATAAACATTTTCATTAATAATTGTGGTGGCTGCGACTGTAACATTTGATCTGATTGCCCCTGCTACTCACTTGAATTTTCTAGCAAATTAAGTGACCAAATTATTTCTGCTCTAATTTATATAAAGACAATTTTTTTAGTTCACAGCATGTTTTTCCTTCATAAATGATGCTGTGGACAGAGATCTTTTTTATTTTCAATGAATTGAGAAGGATTTTGATGTCCCACTTATATTGAGGACACAAATACATAAATCATAGGTAACAAATAATTTCATTGGAAAAGACCTTGATGCTGGGAAAGACAGAGGCGGGAGGAGAAGGGAACGACAGAAGACGAGATGGTTGGGTGGCCTCACTGACTCAAAGGACGTGAGTTTGAGCAAACTCCGGGAGACGGGCGAAGGACAGGGAAGCCTGGCGTGCTGCAGTCCGTGGGGTCACAGAGTCAGAACAACTGAGGGACTGAACAATAAATAATCTATCTCTTCAACTGAGAAGAGCATAATGTGAACAAACAAGTTTTTTCAAAAGGTAGGATGGAAAACACAAATGTGTTTTTAGATATACAACATATTAAACTAATAACTTCTAAAGCAGATGCACCATGGCCCTTGAAGAGGGTGTATACACTCATTTTTTACCTGAATCACCAATGTAACTCCTGTTTTTGGCTAATTATAGGATACTTCCCATAAATAGTCTCTCCTTCAGTATTTGAGAAAATAGCATGCTTACATGCACCTTGAAAATGGAAGAGCAGAAACTCTCATTGGCCTGAGGCACCAGCTGGACCACATGTCACGTCCTGGTTCTAAGACCCACATGGTCCTTGACTCGCTCCTGTGAAAGAGGGGTCAACACACATGTTCACGCTGACCCCAGGTCATCCTGCAGGAGGACGGGAATCCTCCTGATGCAGCATGGACGGACGCTGAACCGTGTGGGGCATACGGACTTCAGCATGCCTGGAGCCCCACCTCTAAAGAAGCGCTTTGCACACAGACTCTGAGCAGGCCCTGGATTAGGAGAACACAGCCAGCAGCGGGACCTGCAGCCGGGCCTTTACGCGGGCCCCCAGGAGCCGACAGCAGCTCACAGCCCAGAACCCTGGGAGGAGCACAGAGCACGCCTTGTCACCCTTTAATTTGGTCCTGACTCTAATTTCACCGTTTGTTCCCGAGATCTCCCTGAGTTCCTGAATGCTGCTGACTTCTAGGGAGCTACACTGCAGGACAGTAGAAGCGCGGCGGCTGCGATGGACCGCACAGAAGCGCGGCCAAGAGGAGCTACCTACACCCAAAGTCAGGGGCAGCGATCGAGAGTGCCAGGATTCTCCAAGCCAGGCTTCAGCAATACGTGACCCGTGAACTTCCAGATGTTCAAGCTGATTTTAGAAAAGGCAGAGGAACCAGATTGCCAACATCCGCTAGATCATGGAAGAAGCAAGAGAGTCCCAGAAAAACATCTATTTCTGCTTTATTGACTATGCCAAAGCCTTTGACTGTGTGGATCATAATAAACTGTGGAAAATTCTTCAAGAGATGGGAATACCAGACCACCTGACCTGCCTCTTGAGAAACCTGTATGCAGGTCAGGAAGCAACAGTTAGAACTGGACATGGAACAAAAGACTGTTTCCATATAGGAAAAGGAGTACGTCAAGGCTGTATATTGTCACCCTGCTTGTTTAACTTCTATGCAGAGTACATCATGAGAAACGCTGGGCTGGAAGAAGCACAAGCTGGAATCAAGATTGCCGGGAGAAATATCAATAACCTCAGATATGCAGATGACACCACCCTTATGGCAGAAAGTGAAGAGGAACTCAAAAGCCTCTTGATGAAAGTGAAAGAAGAGAGTGAAAAAGTTGGCTTAAAGCTTAACATTCAGAAAACTAAGATCTTGGCATCTGGTCCCATCACTTCATGGGAAATAGATGGGGAAATGGTGGAAACAGTGTCAGACTACTATTTGGGCTCCAAAATCACTGCAGATGGTGACTGCAGCCATGAAATTAAAAGATGCTTACTCCTTGGAAGGAAAGTTATGATCAACCTAGATAGCATATTCAAAAGCAGAGATGTTACTTTGCCAACAAAGGTCCATCTAGTGAAGGCTATGGTTTTTCCAGTGGTCATGTATGGATGTGAGAGTTGGACTGTGAAGAAGGCTGAGTGCTGAAGAATCGATGCTTTTGAACTGTGGTGTTGGAGAAGACTCTTGAGAGTCCCTTGGACTGCAAGGAGATCCAACCAGTCCATCCTAAAGGAGATCAGCCCTGGGATTTCTTTGGAAGGAATGATGCTAAAGCTGAAACTCCAGTACTTTGGCCACCTGATGCGAAGAGTTGACTCATTGGAAAAGACTCTGATGCTGGGAGGGATTGGGGGCAGGAGGAGAAGGGGATGACAGAGGATGAGATGACTGGGTGGCGTCACTGTGCTCTCTGATCACAGTGTGAACATCTCCACACAGTGGACTCACACCAGCCTGGAAGGATTTCTTCGGGGCATTTCTGAGGTGCAAGAAGCCAGACCAAATGCTAAAGGGGATGCAGAGATGACAAAAAAGAGAAGAGATAATAAGTAAAATCATGATGTTTGTAGTCAGTCAGACTTGGGTTCAACTTCCTGCTTTATCACTTCATGCCTATAAAATCTTGGGCAACTAGAATTCAGCTTCTTTCTTGGAAAATGAGAATAATGACATCCACCTTTGAAAACTGTCATTAGAGTTAAATGGGATGGTGTAAGTGAGAGACTCAGTACACTGTCTAATACAAAGAAAATTCGATAAATGTGGGCTTTTCTTATTTTAGTAATATCTTGTCCCTGGGGTTCAGAGAGATCTAATAGCAGTCAAAGCAGAATCCAATCAGAGTACACAGTAGGTGCAGGCATAGAGTAGGCACAGGGTATCCAGTAGGTACAGAGTATACAGTAGGTGCAGGGTATACACCCACTCCAGTGTTCTTGCCTGGAGAATCCCAGGGACGGGGAGCCTGGTGGGCTGGCGTCTATGGGGCCGCACAGAGTCGGACACGACTGAAGCGACTTAGCAGCAGCAGCAGAGTATACAGTAGGTGCAGGCTGTAGAGTATGCCCAGGGTATGCAGTAGGTGCAGAGTACACAGTAGGCGCAGGTGTACAGAAAGTGCAGAGTATGGCTTTTGGGGACTCAGATGAGCTCACGTCACTGTGCTCAGGTGGGGGTTCCAGTGACTTTCCCACAAGTTCAGCACATGAAGAAGTTCATCTGGTAAGAGCCTGCGCTCTGCAGCTCTGTGAACTTCAGCAAAGTACTTAACCTTTGAGTGATGATTCCTTATCTGTGGAATATTGATCGTGGAGGGGCCACACCTCAGAGGGTAGGGTAAGCACTAAGTTTAATAGGAACAAAAGATGAAGAGTGGTTCCCGGTACACAGAAAGCCACCAATGCATTAACCTTTAACAACGACCATGAAAAGGGCAGGAAGGACATGAGGGGATGGGATCGTAGACCTCAGTAAGGCATCGGTGAAGGGAGTGAAATGCTGAAGGATGCGAGACCTTCAGCTGACACGCCGGGAGTGGTTCACGCAGCGATCCTGGGTGTGCCTGGAGCCGGGGTCTGGCTCTGGGGGTGCCACACACATGGCCCGGGCATGCTGGGGTTTGCTGAGAGCATCACCTATCGCACGTCCAGCAACTCAGCCCAGCCCTCAACCACCTTGTTATGCCTCAGGAATTATAACAGCCTGACAAGCAGTGTCTCATCTAATCTTCTGGCAGCCCTGCAAGGCAGGTTGTAGCATTGCGCCCAGTTTATAGATTAATAAGGTGATTCTCAGCAAAGTCACAGAGCTCGATAAAAGCTTACAGAGTTAAAGCATGGCAGAGTGAGGCTGGAAACTCAGATCCCTCTGACTTCAACGTCTGTGCTTCTCCTAAAATGTGACAATGCTCCCCAAGGGGATAATCCACCCCAGGGATAATCCACCCCAGGGATAATGGAATTCTGGGAACCTGCGTTGGGAGCCTAGATGGGTTCACATGGTAAGACCTGAATATCTCCGCCAACTGTGCACGAAAGATGAGCATGTCTAAGAGCCCGGAGGTTTTAGGGCCACATCTGGCAGCCCCAGGAGTGCTCCACAGAGGCACTGGCAGGTGGGGTGGGTGAGGGGCGGGACACTGAGCCAGAGTCTGTGGGCTGCACGCTCAACCCTCCGACATGACAATGCTCGGGACAGTGCAGGAATGGCACCAGAGGAGCGGGTGCCGGCGGTGGGGGAGGAGAGAGTGGTCTGGGGAGAGCGCCTTAGGCAGGTGGCACTGTCCTGCCTCCAGGGTGAAGGGGAGTGGCCGGGCGGGGTTAAAGGTCACCATGAAAGTCGTGTGGTGAGGTTAGGGGAGCAGTGGCCCCAAGTCCAGCTGACATGAGAGACAGTGCGGGAAAGAAAGTGAGTGGGGAGGAGTGCCCGCGGCGACCGTTCCACAAGCTGCCTCGCGCATACCTCCATAGCCCCTGCCCAATGGCACCTGGGCTTTGCCACACCGGTTATCTTCACAGCAGCCTGCATATCAGCTATCATTTCCATCATTTCAGATGGGGACGTCGACACTCAGAGAGGCCAGTGAGTTCCCAAAGCCTCCAAACAGACTGGGTTTGAACCCACGCGAATGATCCAAAGCACCTGCTTCACGTTCTGTTTTACAAAGAATACTGGAAGCTGTGTGAGAAGTGAATGCAACTCTAGAGCAGACTGTGAAAAACAAGGGCCGCAGGGGGAACCTGGGGTAGACGCCCCCCGGATGGAGGAAACAGGGCTGCCAGGTGGCTGTGCCTTCAGGGAGGGTGTGGGCAAGCAGACGGTGCTGCGCTCTGCACCTGGCCAGCTAGAGTGGGAAGACATGACCCAGGGGTGTGGACTCAGCCCAAGGAGATGCTGGTGGGAGGAGTCTGGCTGTGGTTTCGAGATGCTGAGCTCGAGGTATCCAGGGTCACTGACATGGAAATATCCGGCCAGGGGCCAGCTGGGCATCTGCATCCCAGAAGCCTGCACAGGGATCTGAGATTCAGCTGCAAAGATGGGAGATGAGGCTGTGGGACAGACACCACCCTCGAAGCAGGCGTGAAAAAACGAGACGGGAGGAGGACCAAGGACGAGCCTTCAGGACAGCGTCGGAGCTCCCGCCTCACTCGAGTCCCTTTGAGTCCGTGAATCTAATATTTGCTCTGAAGGCCCGGCTTGAAAATTCACTTCTGATTCAGTCTTCTGATTAATATTAATCAGGGGTGAGAGTTGGGGGGATAACAGATGGGAATTCCAAAGCGCTAGAAATAGACCTGTGAGATATGGAGCAGAGTTTAAAAAGAGGTCATTTTCCAATTTTCCCAAAGCCCGGATATATTTCATTCCTGTAGATGCCTACTTTGGATGGAAATACTTTATTTTCTGAACTGCAAATGATCAGCTTCTCTGTCATTGTTCACTAGGAATGAAAAGTAGTGATGAAAGTATGGAAAATATAATCCCCCTTTGAAACACAAAAACTTAATTTCCATACATTTTGCATAAAGAACCAGTGAGGTGGGTGGAGCCAGTGTTGAGTTAATGTGCACAAAAGGCAACCAGCTACCCACATAGAAGTAGCAGAAAAGAGAAGGAGCAGAAAAAATGGGGAAATTTCTGGTTGAAACACAAAATTTATCATTTTAAGGCCCAGCTTTCCACATTTAGACCAAGCCATAGCAACTGAACGACACAGCCTACAAACCTTTTTTTTTTTTTTTAACTTGAGAAACAGCCAGAGGTATAACAAAAATCACTCTTTAACACTAACACTAAACAATTTTTTTTTTTTTACATTTGGGAAACATGATGGTGAATAATAGATTGACCAATGGGAACCAGTGGTGATCAAGCTGGGCTCTCCCCATGGCTCAGTGGGCAAAGAAACCATCTGCAGTGTAGGAGACACATGAGTTTCGAGTTTGATCCCTGGGTTGAGAAAACCCCCTGGAGGAGGAAATGGCAGCTCCCTCTTGTATTCCTGTCTGAAAAATCCTACGGACAGAGGATCCTGGCAGGCTACGGTCCAAAGAGACAGACACAGTATGAGTGCCTAGGCACGGTCCTGGGTACCCACGGTCCTGGGAAATCATAACAGAAACTCCTCCAAAAATCCTCTTTGTCATGAATTTCCAAAGTACTACCATCTTCCCTCCTGACCTGTGTTCAGCCTGGAGGACACCCTGCAGCTCTCCATCCTGGACTGTCTTTCCTTCACATGTTAACATCACCTCTGCCTCGAAATCAGCCATGATATGTTGAGGGAATTCACACTGATTTAATTATTGGCCTATATAAAATATAATTATGAAGATAAATCTGTAGGGCAGCCGGGTGGGGGGGAGGGGGGACAAACAATCCGTCCACAAGGTAAATAGAAAGGACCCTTCAGCTCTTCTCAGTTCACACAGAACGGTGGGATGGCTACAGAGTGAGCTGAAATCTTAGCAAAGAGATGTCAAGACCCGACTGTGTTGTCTGCCATCAGTAAGGACCCAGCTTTAGGGCTTTGTGACGTCTTAGCTCTGCTGAGCCAACACCGCGATCCCACGTGGAGCATCACTCGGTGCTTCCCAAACATCCGGAGGCTCAGCAGAAGGTTTTTAAAAACCCAACTCAATTATTTTGTAAAATACAATAGAAAAGAGTTTCTAGGAAAATACCGCGCACTTGAGTGTCACATCAGTGCCCAGTGGCCAAAGGCTTTTCTAAATGGCTTCGTCACTTTCTGTGTGTGGCCTTGGCCTGGGCTGACAACTGCCCCATCTCGTAGCAGATGCTGGGAAAACTGCCCCATCTCGTAGCAGATGCTGGGAGAGTCAGGTGAGACCACAGTGTGAGGCTTTGTTCCAGGCAGGCGCGGGCTCATTGCTGTTGCCAGTTGGGTTTTCGTTCCCTCGCTCTCCGTTCTCACTTGGATTCCTCTGTTTCTACCTGCAGGCTGCATGGAGATCCCAACCAACCTCTGCGTTCAAAGCCAAGCCCTGTCCTATCCCAGCTCAATGATGACCTGGCAGCCAGTCACCATGGCGAGTCCTCCGCGCTTAGGTGGCCTTCGGAGCTCTTCATCACATGGTGCACTTTCTCCTTCCGCTTCCCCTCCGTCTGGCACCGCAGCTGTCTGAACAATCCTGTGCTTCTGGCCGCCTCCACCTTCTGCCCCTGCAGCACCTTCTGCCTGGATGCCCACCCCTCCACATTTGCAGGAACCGCGTCCTCTGTGGTTCTCTCAGCCAGAACCATCGCCTACTGCCCCCACAGCACTCAGGGTCTCACCAGTGCCTGCAAAGGCACCCGTGGCCTTCACCCCAATATTAGAAACGATAGGTGTCCCCGGTGAGAAGTCTGTGTGTACAGACGGCAGCCACTGTGAGCATCCTGTGCTGGCTTCACCACATTTCTCTCACTATGAGCGTGGCACGTTCTGCATTCACATACAATGACTTACTCCCAGGAAAAGATGTTCCCGAGTCCTACCATGTGGCAGATTTACGGATGGGATAAATAGGAAGGGAAGGCCTGTCCTTTAATCATACATCTGGCACATCTGAGGTGAGCCCAAAAGGAACAGACAAGCAGAGAAGAAACGAGAAGCGTGTCCCTAATTGGTTCTCCACGTGTGCAGGCAATCTCTAAGATAATCAATCAAAGGACATCGCAGGACTACATTTTGATGTCGTTTGGTCGCTCAGTTGTGTCCAACTCTGTGACCCCATGGACTGCAGCACACCAGGCTTCCCTGTCCTTCACTATCTCCTGGAGCTTGCTTAAATTCATGTCCACTGAGTCGGTGATGCCATCCAACCATCTCATCCTCTGTTGTCCCGTTCTTCTCCTGCCTTCTATCTTTCCTAGCCTCAGGGTTTTTTCCCAATGACTTGGCTCTTCGCATTAGGACCAAAGCATTGGAGCTTCAGCTTCGGCTTCAGTCCTTCCAATGAATATCCAGGGTTGATTTCCTCTAGGATTGACTGGTTTGATCTCCTTGCAGTCCAAGGGACTCTCAAGAGTCTTCAGCACCACAGTCCCAAAGCATCAGTTCTTCGACACACAGCTCTCTTTATGGTTCAAGTCTCACATCCGTATGCGACTACTTGAAAAACTGACCAGAAGGACCTTGGTCGGCAAAGTGATGTCTCTGCTTTTTAATACGCTGTCTAGATTTGTCATAGCTTTCCTTCCAAGGAGCAGTATCTTTTAATTGCATGGCTGCAGTGAGCATCTGCAGTGATTTTGGAGCCCAAGAAAATAAACTCTCTCACTGTTTCCACTGTTTCCCCATCTATTTCCCATGAAGTGATGGGACTGGATGCCATGACCTTAGTTTCTGAATGCTGAGTTTTAAGCCAGCTTTTTCACTCTTTAACTTTTAGTTCCTCTTTGCTTTCTGCCATTAGAATGGTGTCATCTGCGTATCTGAGGTTATTGATATTTCTCCCAGTAATCTTGATTCCAGCTTGTGCTTCATCCAGCCCAGAATTTTGCATGATATACATTGCATATAAGCTAAATAAGCAGGGTGACAATATACAGCCTTGACGTACTCCTTTCCCAATTTTGAAGCCATCTGTTGTTCCATGTCCAGTTCTAACTTGCTTCTTGACCTGCATACAGGTTTCTTAGTAGGCACATGGTTTGGTATTCCCATATCTTAAGAATTGTCTAATGGTTTGTTGTGATCCACACAATCAAAGGCTTTGGTATAGTCAATGAAACAGAAATAGATGTTTTCCTGGAATTCTCTAGCTTTTCCTATGATCCAACAGATGTTGGCAACTTGATCTCTGATTCCTCTGTCTTTTCTAAATCCAGCTTGTACATCTGGAAGTTCTAGGTTCACAAAGAGCACATAAAACTGTGAAAAATCAATTAATAAAGAAAATAGAGCACAACCTCCCATGGCTCAAAGCCCCGCCTGAGCTTGGCCAGGACTCTGGGCCTCTCGCCTGCCAGGCCAGCTCAGGACTGAGGAGACAGCAAGGAGCATGTGACACAGCACCCCAGGGTCCCCTTGATACAGACCTTAATGCCCTTAACATCAGCTGAAGTGAACAGACTTGATATTTCTGGCCTTCCTGGTCATCCAGTTGGATTTATTATGTCAGATACAGATTCCCGACCAAGGATGCTGAGGCTTTGGCTTCTGTTCCTGCTCCCAAGGAGAACGGAGGAGAGGGGCAGTCACTTCAGGGGGCTAGGAGGACATCACTCAGGGCCCCCATGCCTGCCCATGTGCATGTGTGTGTGTGCCTGTGTGCACATTGTGTGTGCAGGTGTATGCATATATGTGCCTGTGTGCATAGTGTGTGTACAAGTGTGTGCCTGGTTGTGCATTGTGTGTGCCTACGTGTGCATGTGTGTGCACCAGTGTGTGCATTGTGTGCATGTGTGTGCATGTATGTGTGTGTGCATCTGTGTGCACCTGTGTGTGCATGTGCCTGTGTGCACATGTGTGAGCATTGTGCATGTGTGTGCGTGCCTGTATGCACATTGTGTGTGCATGCATGTGCACATGCCTGTGTGTGCATTGTATGTGCATGTGTGTGTGCCTATGTGTGCATGTGTGAGCACTGTGCATGTGTGTGTGCCTGTGTGCACATTGTGTGTACATGCATGTGCACATGCCTGTGTGTGCATTGTATGTGCATGTGTGTGTGCCTATGTGTGCATGTGTGAGCACTGTGCATGTGTGTGTGCCTGTGTGCACATTGTGTGTGCATGCATGTGCACATGCCTGTGTGCATTGTGTGTGCATGTGTGTGCGTGTGCCTGTGTGCGCACTGTGTGTGTGTGTGTGCCTGTGTGTACATGTGTGTGTGAGGATCCCTGCCATCCTGACACTGAAGGCCTCTGCCTGTAGCAGGAGGTGAGCCGGTAATCTTGTTCTGTTTGCTTTGTTCCCAAGGTGACGATCAGGTCACAAGTGAACACAGCACCCAGAGTATAGATTTCTGAATCAGAACTTTGAAGAACCCTTAAATGTAAAATGTCCGTCACCAACACAGGCTGAGAAGGCCCACCCGAGGTCATCATCCGGGAGGGCCGCTCTTCACTTGTGTGCTCCAGGCGATAAAGGTAGCCTCTTGCATTCACAGCAGAAGACTGGCACACGTTAGAAATGACAGGACTTGAGAACTCGAATACTTGAAAGGCTCCCTGGCCCACCCACAGTCCAAGCCATAGACGGTCTTGGGAGGCGGGGTTTAGGATGTGTCTCCTCTGGACACAGGATGGCCTGTCCACGCACCTGCTGGACCCGCAGCGAGTCCAGTCCTCCTGCAGCCCCAGCAGACAGCAAAAGCCCTCCCCTGTCCCAGTGGCGACCTGACACCCCCCAATCTCTACCAGCATCTCATTGGTCCCCCCGTCAGCTCTTCACTCCCAGGGTTTCCAGCCAGGTCCCCCACGCTCCCTCCCTCCACATCCGCAGTCCTTCTCCCCCTACAGCCCCAGGAGCCTCGTAAAATGCCTGTCCAGGTGCATCATCTCTCCGCCCAGCACTGCCAGTGGTTCCTGTCACACTGGAGGTAGGAGCCAGAGCTCACACATACACACCCTGTGTGTTATACGCACACCCTGAACCATCTGGGATCTGATTCCTGCCCTGTTATCTCTCCAACCTCCTCCCTAAAACTCTTCCTCTTCCAGTCTTCTGAAGCCCCAGAGGCCTGTTGACAGTATCTCTAAGTGCCTCAGGCACTGCCTCAGGGCCTTTGCACCACCCTCCCGCTGCTGGGCTGCTTCCTGATACTACCCGGAGTCACCTACTGGACCCTCCAAAGGCTGCACATGGAGGGGCGCCTGCCTCCTCCAGCCCCAGCTCTGCCTCTCCCTCTTCCTGCCTCCCTTCTAACATTTGCATCTGCTTTGCTGTTGTTCAGTCACTGAATGTTGTCCGACTCTTAAGTGACCTGTGGACTGTAGCCCTCCAAGCTCCTCCACCCACAGGTTTTTCCAGGCAAGAATGCTAGAGTGGGTGGCCATTTCCTTCTCCAGGGGATCAAACCTGCATCTCTTTCATTGGCAGGTGGGTTCTTGATCACTGAACCACCAGAGAAGCCCTTCTACCTGGTTGCTTATGGCCAAGCACACACACACTAAGACATTCTTCCCTTAAAGGCAAGGATTTTGTTTTGTTACTCTATCCTTGGAGTTAATGTGATCACTAGTTTTTTGAGGAAATCAATGAATAATATAAAGTTGATGATAGTGTAGTGAAGTCGCTCAGTCGTGTCCGACTCTTTGCGACCCCATGGACTGTAGCCTACCAGGCTCCTCTGTCTATGGGATTTTCCAGGCAATAGTCCTGGAGTGGATTGCCACTTCCTTCTCCACAGGATCTTCCCAACCCAGGGATCGAACCCGGGTCTCCCGCATTATAGACAGACGCTTTACCGTTTGGGCCTCCAGGGAAGTCTAAAATTGATGACACACAGTGTCAACTACAGATTGGCACTTGCCAAGAGCACTGCCAGCGACCAAACAACAGAGGCATTTGCCATCTGCCTCTACGGAGACTGAACGCTGCGCTGCTACAGCTGCTGCCCTTGAGTAATCCCTGAGGGCGCTCAGGGTGCAGTGAGGCGCTCTGTGCTCCGGGGAATCTGGTGGGATGGGTCTTTAGATAGTTGGATGTTTTTAGGGACAGACTTTAAGATCTCAATCCCTGTATCTCCTCACATTTGGAGAAGCACTAAATCCCTTCATGGTGACACCAGATCCTCATGACTCACAAAAAAAGCCTTTTGTAAAACGAGCGTTTCATGGTTCACATGGTGCTGAACTCCCCTTCACCAAAACCATCTGTATTGACCCTCCCCCACTGTCGCTTTGGAGCAGTCTCTCAGAGCTATCTGAGACGCAACCTCCCAGGTTGCAGTCATTTTGCCCAATACAACTTAATTCTCAACTCTCAAGTTGTACATCTTAGTCAATAGCAGTCAGTAAGAAAAAGCCAAATATTAAACGAAAGGAAAAAAATCAATGAGAAGACAGACCACGCCAGGACTGAAGCACATGTAAAGACAACCATCAGTAAACACAGCCCTCGCAGACATCAGCGATCAGCGCAGAAAATGGGGTCACAGAGGCCCTTTCAGGCCCATGCGTCCCTGCAGAACGTGGGGCGACAGTACTTCGCAGCTCTTCCCAGAAAGACTAGGTTTTCCACCTGGAAAGCTTTCCATTTCCCAGAAAATAGCCCCATTTCCGGCGCTGCAGCCAGATCTTGCTGCACTCAAGGAGGAGGTGGAGGCCCAGGACTTGCAGGAACACGCAGATCTGGACCAGCTGAGGCACAGCCCGCCCAGCCGGCACGTAGCTGTGCTGCGGGAGCTCCCAGCGTGCGCTCTGCTCGGCTGCAAGCCTGAACGGTTTCTAAGGCGGGGACGGGGTTACAGGAAGGAGATGCGGGCTTTGGCTCTTACCGCTCTGCGCATGTCGGGAGGCGGGGTTACGTGAGAGCATGGCCCGCATCCACCCAGAGAACACTGCTGTGGATGAAAACTCTCATCCATGCTCTTTGGGGAATTTTAAACCTTTTACCACTTTCATTAAATTAAAATTATGATATAAAGATCTCTGGGAACACTAACCAGATAATTGTGAGATGAGTGTGGAGAACAGTCTCCCTGCACTCACGTCATATGTTCGTACAAGGCACACGGAAGGAGGAGAGGAGGCAGGAAGGCAAACTCAGATGCCATCGTTTAATCACAATGGAAATTAAAAGTTTTCCTCCCAAAATCAACAGGAATTGGGAAAAAGGATGACCTCTGTCACTCTTACAATATGAACCCTCTTAGCTTCTAATGGCAGTAATCCCAACTGTCTCTATGTTCTAGGAGGTGTGGCCTTGATTATTTTCTAAACTAATTTCTGAGACAAAAGGGAGTAGTCTGAGAAAGAAGGTGTCTGTGATTAAAATGTTTTTAAATAGACAGTAAATATTTGTACTCCGATACTTTGGCCACCTGATGTGAAGAACCGACTCACTGGAAAAGACCCTGGTGCTGGGGAAGATTGAAGGCGGGAGGAGAAGCGGACGACAGAGGATGAGATGGTTGGATGGCATCACAGACTCGATGGACATGAGTTTGGGTAAACTCCAAGAGTTGGTGATAGACAGGGAGGCCTGGTGTGCTGCAGTTCATGGGGTCACAAAGAGTCAGCCACGACTGAGTGACTGAACTGAACTATTAGTGCTGGGTACAGGACATCTTTAGAGACATCACTGCATGCATATTCTCAAAAGTCTCCTCACGGAGTCTCACAAAACCCACAGAGCACATCACCACAAGGCAAGAAGAGATCACGGGTGCATCCTTATGAACGGCCGCCAGAGTGAGTCCTGGGCAGACTCAGGCAGGCCCCTGCTGGGCCGGGTTCATCTGGGGGCCATGGTCCTGCCCTGGGCTACGAGGAGACCAGGACAGGGAAAGCAGGTCATCCTGCGAGTCCACTGAGGCAAGGTCAGTACTGTCCCAGGGACGTGAGAAATGGCTGCCAGAGCACAGGGTGGGGCCAGGATGGGAGTCACTGGAGATAGTGTCTCCAGGAGTGGACACTGGGAGGCCTGAGTGCCTGGGGCCATTGGGAAAGGGAATGTGAAGAGGATGTAAAGCAGTGTGTGTGCCTGTGTTTGTGTATGTGCACACACGTGTGTGCATATGTGTGTGCGTGGACACGTGCACACACGTGTGCATGCTCCCGTGTGTGCGTATGTGTGCATGTGTGCCTGTGTGTGCCTGTGTGCGTGCGTGCATGTGCATATATGTGAATGTGTGTGCACCTGGGTGTGCGTGTGTATGAGTATGCATGTGTGTGTGCGTGTGTGTGTGTGAGATGCAGTGGGGTGTGCACGTGACTTGCATGTTCTGGAGCACCATCTAGCTGAGACCACCCAGCGCCCTGTGGCACAGGCATCCCAGGAAGTTCGCTCCTCTCAGCTCCACCTGCTTCTCCGCTCTGCCCTGTGTGCTCGCTCTGGCCACAGGGTGCCGTGTCCTGTCTGCATGATGCTTTGAGCACCAGACCCCAGCCAGGGGTGCTGCTCTGGGTCCAGCTGTGGCACTGGAGAGTGGCCAGCCTGCCGGGGGGTGGCTTCATTGAGGACAGGTCCAGGACCGTGGCTGGGACACTGGGCCAGTGCACTTCCTGCACCAGGCTGGCATCGTCATGGAACAGAGATGCTCCTGTTCTGGGTCTCTAGGTGGCCACATGGTCGGGGTGGCCGGGCACCCTCTCCTCTGGTTTCAGCTGTACTGGCATGATCCCCACTCACACGCGCTAGCCTTCTCTGTCGCCCATAAGATCAATTCCCACAGTGCAGTGGGGGCAGTCCTGGGACCCTCAGATCAGCAGATCCCACGAGGACTCGGCGTGCTCCCCACACCTCAGGCCTCCTCCCTTCCACTTCCCGTGGAGGAGCACTCTGGCCACCCTCCTCTGCCCGGGAAGACCCTCCAGCACCTTATCAGATGAGGCTTCTCCCGTCCCTCCCTGCTGACCTCCCCTCTCCCCCCGACAGCTCGTGCTCCCCACCGCCGTGGGCCCACCTCTCCTCGCCCCCCGACAGCTCGTGCTCCCCACCGCCGTGGGCCCAGCAATCAGCTGCCGTTGGTTGTTTGTGGGCTGTGAGAGCGTGGACGCAGCGGTGACTCCCAGGCAGGAGATGCTCCGGGGCTCACACGGACACACCTGGTTCCAGCTTCCTTTTCAGAGAATGAGCTTTTTCATTCTGGGAGGGTTGTCTGTGATTGAAGCCAGGAAGGTGGGACCACTGAACACACGGAGCCAGGTCCTGAAGCAGGGTGCCCGCCTGCAAAACCAGGGCACCTTCACACTAGCCCTCCAGCCGGAGCCCAGACCTGCCTGTCCAGCTGCGTGAACATGCAGTCTGGGCAACCAGCCCGTCCCGCACCAGTCCACTCAGGGTCTGGGTCAAGCAGGCCTCCTGAGGTTTACAAACGTGTCAGTTCATTTGAAAAATCCCTTGGCAACTGCACACGGAGGTAACTCCACAAATACGAGGGTAGAGATGGGAGGATGGACGGGGACGGAGGAGACACCAGTATCTTCATGCTGTTCGCTGTCGTCCGCTCCCACTGGTCCTCTGCACAGGGTCCTGCCCTCCAAGCTCCTTACACTGGGGTCTCCTCATGCAGTGAAACTGAGAGCGGGCGACCACACGGGCAGGCGTGAGAGGCAAATTTCAGTATTTATTTATTTTAGACCAACAGGTCTAAATGGAACCTCGCCCTCTCTCCAGATGCACACAGAGAATGCTGTGTGTGTTCCACAGCTTCTTATCTCTTTTTGCATGCCTGCTTCCTTTCTCGGCACCAGATGCCAAGCCTGTTTAAACCCCTTGCCCAGGAAGCCCTCCCAGCTCTGCTGTCAGAATGCACGCACCCTCCCCAGAGCTGACCTGGCTCTCGCATGTGGCACTGAGTGCTCACTGCTCCTGCTCACCTGCTAAATCCTGACCTGCTGTCACCAAAACTCGGTCTGCTCTCATCTTTCCCTCCCTCCTCGCCAGGCACAGTGAGTGTACAAGGCGGGTCAACCTTGTGGAAACCACTGTTGCCATCTCTCACCAATGAAATGCAGCCGGTTTCCCTGGTGGCGGTGTTAGTTCCAAGGTGCAGGGAAGGGAAGAGCAGACGGCACACAGAGAAAGGATGTGGATGATGCAGCGCCTGATCCCACAGCCCTCCCACCTCCAAAACGGTAGCAGGGAACGCGGGTTCTGAAGAAAAGGCAACTGTCCAAATTCCCATTTCCTTTTGTAGCACAGCTATGGGTCCGGATTTAAATACTTTGGAAAAGAGCAGTGTACGATTAATCATGCAACTGCAGAGACTACAGCTCAAGTGTTAGGTAAGGACAGAACATAAGTGGCCCTTCAACAATTGTATTTAGAGAAAAAATGTAGTTATTTATGCTTTGCACCAAAAAAAAAAAAAAGAAATGAAAAGCAATTAAATCTAATCTACTAATCTAAGCTCTCCTGCCCTGAAGGAAAAAAAAAATATGTTAATATAGTCCCAGCAAGTTTTAAACCCGTTTTTATATCATTTCTTGAAATACTTTTCAAAATATATTCAATGGCACAAGTCACAGAAGTCACTAATTACTAAATCGATTCAAGTTTTGATTTTAAAATAGAAAAGATAACTATTGATTCTAAAATGCTTTCACATACAAAGCTAAGGGCTTTTTCCACAGAGCAATCGCCAATGTAAGAAGTCCTCGGTGGAAAATGAGCATGGAGGTTCCGCCTGCATGAGAGTTGACGGTAGTGACCGCAGTCTGTGGAGGGCTCCGCCGTGTCTGAGGCCCCGTGGAGGGTTCACATGCAGCACACGTGCACCGTTCCACACCACAGCTCACGCCATCTCCACGGCGACCCTGTGAAGGTCCACGCCATTAACATCCACTGTTTAAAACCAACTAAACTGAGGCACAGAAAGAACATTTACCCCCAGTTTCCACAAGTCGGAAGTTGGCTTATTTCCTACAAGTTGGTGCGTGATACGTGATGCCGCTCAACTTTCTGTTCACTGAAACCTTTTACTATGGAAAATGTTACACAAATACAGAAGTACACAGAAGAGTATAATAAGCCCACTTACCCATCAATCAGTTGTAAGAATGTCATTTGGCTGATGACGCTTCATCCATACAACCATCAGTAACCATTCTATATTATCGGCAAAGTAAGTCCAGAGATCATACAGTTTTGCCTAGAAATGTTTCAGTATGCATCTCTAAAATGCAAGAAGTTTATTTCAAAGCACAGCCACGATAGTATTCATACTGTTCTTACAAACAGCTGAGGAAAGAAGTGAAGTGAAAGGCAAAGGAGAAAGGGAAAGATATACCCAACTGAATGCAGGGTTCCAGAGGCTAGCAAAGAAATATAAGAAAGCCTTCCTCAGCGATCAGTGCAAACGAATAGAGAAAAATGAGTGGGAAAGACTAGAGATCTCTTCAAGAAAATTAGAGATACCAAGGGAACATTTCATGCAAAGAGGGGCTCAATAGAGGACAGAAATGGCAAGGACCTAACAGAGGCAGAAGATATTAAGAAGAGGTGGCAAGAATACACAGAAGAACTGTATAAAAAAAGTCCTAATGACCTGGATAACCATGATGGTGTGATCACTCACCTAGAGCTAGATATGCTGGAGTGTGAAGTCAACTGGGCCTTAGGAAGCATCACTACAAACAAAGCTAGAGGAGATGATGGAATTTCAGTTGAGCTATTTCAAACCTTAAAAGATGATGCTGTTGAAGTGCTGGACTCAATACAGCAGCAAATTTGGAAACCTCAGCAGTAGCCACTGGACTGGAAAAGGTCAGTATTCATTCCAATCTCAAACAAAGGCAATGCCAAAGAATGTTTAAACTCTCATACAATTGCACTCATTTCAGATGCTAGTAGGTAATGTTCAAAATCCTTCAAGCCAAGCTTCAACAGTATATGAACTGAGAAATTCCAGACGTACAAGCTGGATTTAGAAAAGTCAGAGGAGCCAGAGATCAAATTGCCAACATCCGCTGGAACATAGAATAAGCAAGGGAGTTGAAAAAAAAATCTACTTCTGCTTCATTGACTACGCTGAAGTCCTTGACTGTGTGGATCACAACAAACTGCGGAAAATTCTTAAAGAGATGGGAATACCAGACCACCTGACCTGTCTCCTGATGAATCTGTATGCAGGCCAAGAAGTAACAGTTAGAACCAGACATGGAACAATGGACAGGTTCAAAACCGGGAAAGGAGTACATCAAGACTGTATATTGTCACCTTGCCTATTTAACTCATGCAGAGTATATCACAGAAAATGCCGGACTGGACGAATCACAAGCTGAAATCAAAACTGCCGGGAGAAATATCAATGACCTCAGATATGCAGATAATACCACTCTGATGGCAGAAAGCAAAAAGGAAACAAAGAGCCTCTTGATGAAAGTGAAAGAGCAGAGTGAAAAAGCTGGGTTAAAACTCAACATTCAGAAAACTAAGATCATGGCATCCAGTCCCATCGCTTCACAACAAATAGAAAGAGAAGCAGTGGAAACAGTGACCGACTTTCTTTTCTTGGGCTCCAAAATCACTGCAGATGGTGATGGCAGCCATGAAATTAAAACAGGCTTGCTCCTTGGAAGGAAAATTATGACAAACCTAGATGGCATATTAAAAAGCAAAGACATCACCTTGCCGACAAAGGTCTGTCTAGTCAAAGCTACGGTTTTTCCAGTAGTCATGAATGGATGTGAGAGTTGGGCTATAAAGAAAGCTGAGCGTCGAAGATTTGACTCTTTTGAACTGTGGTGTTGGAGAAGACTCTTGAGAGTCCCTTGGACTGCAACGAGATCCAACCAGTCAATCCTCAAGGAAATCAACTCTGGATATTCACTGGATTGATGCTGAAGCTGAATCTCCAATACTTTGGCCACCTGATGCAAAGAGCTGACTCATTAGAAAAGACCCTGATGCTTGGAAAGATTGAAGGCAGGAGAAGGGACGACAGAGGATGAGATGGTTGGATGGCATCACCGACTCAATGAATATGAGTTTGAGCAAGCTCAGGGAGATTTCCAGTGATTCCTTAATACTGTAGAGCTGATATTTTAAATAGCCTAGATAGTTCAGATTTTAAATTTTAATGTATGAGGTCACAATCTTTAATAGGATGAAATATGTTTTTCTTCTGGCTGTATCTTAATATCTGTGTTTCATGTAAAGGGACACATATAAGGTGGAGAAAATTTAAGTTTCAGAGTGGTGTCACCTGGATGCAGAGAGCAGGCCATGGAGAAGGACGGACACCCTCACTCAGAGCCTGCCTGATGCACGGGTGTGCCCCCTACCCGCATTCTGGCGTCACTGCCTCTGAACGCTTGGCCCACACTCTCGTCCTGCATGGTTCCTCCTCGACCAGCTTTGGGGGCTCCCAGCGGTGCTGGCCACTCACCAGGGGGCAGCTCCCTCAGGCCCCTCTGGGTCCCCTCCCCCTCACTCTCAGTCACTGTGACTCGAGTGTCACTTGGGCACATGGCTTGGGGACACCCTGCTCTCTGCCCTCCCCTCCGCCCTCCCCTCCACCCTCCCCTCCGTCCTCCCCTCCACCCTCCCCTCCGCCCTCCCCTCCGCCCTCCCCTCCACTCTCCATCCTCCCCTCCTACTCTCTGTCCTCCCTCCAACTCTGTCCTCTGTGACCCTTGCCACTGACATGCAGTTTTTGAAGATTAAAGAAGCCATCTGCCAGGTGAATCCCTTATTGTGGGCCTCTCTGGTCATTTCACGTTTCTTAGAATCTGGGCAGTGGAGACCCTGCAGGGCCTCCCTGGGCCCCTGGTCTGGGCACAGGAGACAGAAGTCCCTCTGTTCTGTGGTTTGGTGTGTTGCAAGAGTTAATGGTCTTGACTTTTCCTGTATTTCAGGGCTACTTCTCAGTGGGACTGTAGTCTCAAGTGCGAATAATTCCTGGTATACATAAAAAAGCACAGCTAGCATATTCAAAAGCAGAGACGTTACTTTGCCAACAAAGGTCCGTCTAGTCAAGGCTATGGTTTTTCCAGTGGTCATGTATGGATGTGAGAGTTGGACTGTGAAGAAGGCTGAGCGCCGAAGAATTGATGCTTTTGAACTGTGGTGTTGAAGAAGACTCTTGGGAGTCCCTTGGACTGCAAGGAGATCCAACCAGTCCATTCTGAAGGAGATCAGCCCTGGGATTTCTTTGGAAGGAATGATGCTAAAGCTGAAACTCCAGTACTTTGGCCCCCTCATGCGAAGAGTTGACTTATTGGAAAAGACTCTGATGCTGGGAGGGACTGGGGGCAGGAGGAAAAGGGGACGACAGAGGATGAGATGGCTGGATGGCATCCCTGACTCGATGGACATGAGTCTGAGTGAACTCCGGGAGTTGGTGATGGACAGGGAGGCCTGGCGTGCTGTGATTCATGGGGTCGCAAAGAGTCGGACACAACTGAGTGACTGAACTGAAGTGAACTGAGTGATGGAATCTAGAAAGATGGTACCAATGAACGTATTCACAGAGCAGTAATAGCAATGCAGACAGAGAGTACGGCCTGTGGACACATGAAGGGATGGGCGGGTGGGACAGACTGAGGACGCAGCGTTGAAGCGCACACTTTACCGTGTGTTGCATGGAGTGCTGGTGGGATTCGCTGGATGGTGAGGGGGGCTCACACCAGCGCTTGCTGACGGCGTAGAGAGGTGGGCGGGGTGGGACGGAGGCTCCAGAGGGAGGGGACGTTCGTATGCCTGCGGCTGACTCGTGTTCATGTATGGCAGAAACCAGCCCATATTGTAAAGCAATCATCCTCCAGTTAAAAATAAATAAAATTAAAAAATGTTAACATTAAAGGAAACACTGGCTGAAGACCGTTCACACGACAGCGCGGCTCACCGTCTGTGGTTCGACGCTCTGTGGTTTCTGCGTTTATGGTTATGGAAGCCACCCCGCGTGTGGGTGTTCGTCTCTAGACACCTGGGCGGTCAAGGAGCTCCTTGGGGGTCAGGGTTTGGGGCAGGGACGTCTCTCCGCCCCACCTGCAGCACCCTCAGCCCGGGCGCCGCCCCGTCCAGCTGATGCTGGGGGCCTCCAGCACCAGCCTTCTGCATCCTCCCCTTTGAAACAGGGACAGTCGTCCTTCCTACCTCAGAGAGCTGTCGGAAGTGCCCGCCCCAGCACGGCAGGCGCTTGGCCTGTGTGAGAGGACTTTTCCAGAAAACAGACGCCAGTCTGAGCAGCGGCGGAGTTTCCTGAGCGTGGATGGCACCCCATGATTGGGGGCCAGAGCCCCCACAGAGGTGACAATGCCCTTCACCTGGGGGTTAGGTGGCCGTGGGGCCTGCTGGAGGAGGCAGGTGTCAGACAGAGCCCCGGGGTTTCCAGTGTCCCCCCAGGCTTATCTGGTGGGCTCGACGCGCAGAGCGGGTTCTCATGTCACACTTACCAGCAGCTTAGGGGAAACGACTCTTGTTTCCTTTTTAACGAAACCTTTGGTAATCCTTAGGAAGGTGGGGGTGCACAGCTGTCCTCAGCTCCCCAGGGAGCCCAGGAGTGTGGTCAGGAAACCAGGCCAGGAGTTACTGCTTTACAGACACTTAGCAGGGTTAGTGTAGCTAAACTGCAATCACCTTGAGAAGAGAGTTGTTTCACGTGTCTGTTTAGGAATTTTCCTAAATACGGCCACTATCATCGAATATTCAAAATACTATCACGCGGAGTAGGAGTCGCCCTTTGTGGCTGGAGCCGCTCCTGCCTGTAGCAGGTTCTTAAACAGCATCTTTGGGCCGAACCTCATCTCTCCAGAAGGTAAAACTGGAAACAATGGGTCCAAAACACGAAAGGGTCATCTCGCCTCAACCTATCATGAATAACACTCCGACCACTAAGACTCCAACGGCGGGGCAGCACCTTGCTGGGCAGTCGGCCGTCCAGTCCTGGACGCGGTCAACTGGGCAGTAGGGAAGCGCCTTTCCGAGGGCTGGCGCCACGGGCTGAGAAGGGTCCGCTCAGCACCCTCTGCAGAACAGCACAGCGAGCACGGCACCGCTCTTTCCAATGATGTGGACCTAGAAAGGCTCGGGGGGCCTTTAGGAATAATCACGGTTACGTGTCCGCTGGCTAAGAATGAGAGCATGTGTCTGCATGCTCAGTCGCTCAGTCGTGTCTGACTCTTTGCAACCCCAAGGACTGTAGCCCACCAGGCTCTCTGTCCATGGGGTTCTTCAGACAAGAATGCTGGAGTGGGTTGCCATTTCCTCCTCCAGGGGATCTTCCCAACCCCGGGATGAGACCCACGTCTCCTGCATCTCCTGCCCTGGCAGGTTGTCCTTCCCCACCGCTTCTGACGGATGGAGTCCTCAGACGGGGCCCTGCCTGGCCATGCACTGGTCAACAGCCGTCCTGCAGGCGGCGGGTCCTTCGTATGACCAGTCAGTCAAAGTAGAGGAGAATGAGCATGTAGGATCTGGAACTGAGTTCTTGGGAATTCAGACCATATACAGAAACAAAACTTTAAATATCACACTGTGAGATTACTTTTTCTTAAAGTTGATTTCATAAAGTCATCTACGAGCGGGGGACCATTCAAGCACTGATTCAGGACCACAAAGGAATGCAGTCATGTGACAAGACACGAAAAGAAGGAGGATTTTAAAGGTGCTGTCCTTTTCAACTGCCTTAAAATGTACACATCTCTTGACCAGGTTTTGTATTATGAACGTCTGTTAAGGAAATAATTAACATTGTAAAAATTTTAGGTAAAATATTGGCTATAAAACTTGTTTGTAAAATTTTAGCAAAATTTTAAAAAGTCAACTGATAAAATTACAATAGACAGATACATTTCAGCTTAGGAATGAAGTGGAATACTATTCATCAAGAAACATGATGTTATGGAAACGTACTTGCTGATACACAGTAGAAAGATATGTGTGATACATCAGGCATAAGAGTAAAGAACAAAATGTGTGGTTTGAGCTGTCTTACTCTAAAATCACGTGCAAAGAAAACAATTGCAAAGGTTTTAAACCAAGATATTAACTGTAATTACTTCTGAATTCTGGTATATTCAGTGATTTTATTTTACATACAAATACATTCCAACATTTTAATTTTTATACAAGTGTATACTAACTAGGTGAAGAAAACTAAAATTGAAAAACCTCCTTCTCTGGCAGTTCGGTATGAGTGGGAATGACCACATTTGGAAGAAGTGCCATAGAAACCTCACGGAGAGTAAAGAGATGATGCTTTGAAACACGTATAATGTTTGAACAATTAAAAATCATTTGGCAAATAGAGAATATTGGTTCATTTTTCACAGTCCTGATGGGGATTGAGTTTGTCTTATTTGTAAGAGTCACATTTCCCAACCCAGCCACTCACGGTCAGAAGAAAAAGAGAAGCCCCGATTATGCTTCAAGGTCATGGACAGGGCAGGGGTCTCCCTTGCCCTCTGGTCAAGGGAATGCTCCCCACTGATAAGGCTGAAGGTCAATGAAGTGATGTGTCAAGACAAGTTGTGAAGGGGATACACGTGATCTCCTGGGACATGTCACCCCAGGAAAAGGAAATCGAGGCCCGAAGGGCTGGGCGGATTCTCTGAAATCCGTGTGACCCCGGGCCAGGGGTCCACCTCCCTGGGCACAGGAGCCTCACGTTACAAGGGGGTAACGATCTTTGCTTTTTAAGGGGGCGGCGAGGGTCGCAAACAACAGGTCAGACGTTTACACCGAGGCCCAAAGCAAAGCAGCACAGGACGCGGCCGACCGGCCCTGTTGACCACCCGCCTCCTCACGTGTGAGAGTGCACGCGCGCTCAGTCTGCCTCTGCGTGCACGTCAGCAGTGAGGAAGAGCTCAGCAAAGGAGCAGTCCACAAAGCGCCACCTTTGCCCCCGAGCTCTAGCCTGTCTCTCGCTCACCCCAAAGACCAGGGGTGTCAGGACCGTGGGTCCTGGGTCACAGGCTTGCTCAGCACCCCACCGATTAGTCTGTGGAGTTTCTCTGAGGCCTCATTAAAGAATCTGAGTGGAAACAGCCCCAAATCTATAAAACCCCATGCGTGTGAGTATCAGGAATGGAAAACGAAGGAGCGAAAACCACTGTGTGGAAATCTAAACACGCTTGTCCGTGAATGTCTGCTTGGCTTCACTGGGCTCGTTCCTGGAATGTTTGGATCACACACTGTATTCTCGTCAGTGTAAAGATATCAGAACAAGTCAGAGTCGATGGACCACTAAACATGTGCATATTTAATCGACTAAGCAGAAGAGTAAAACTGAGGCATCTGGATAGCGAGAACACTAAGAAACCCTTGCTCAGCCGGCCTGATTTGACACCAGGCGTCACTGCATTCCAAGTTCTACTTGTTCCCAGCTAAGACTCCCGACAGCCCCAGCAGGAGCACAGCCCAGCCGTGCTCACCTACCGCGCTCACGGACTCTGCAGACGTCCACGTGGGTCAGACGGACGTCCGGGCGGCAGCTGCATGCACCTCGGCCCCCACGTGAGCTTCTCTGCGGGAGAGAGGACAGGAGACTGTTAGCGGCAGCGAGCCTGGACGGCTTCCCCACGCACAGCCTGCTCTCCGGGGATCAGTGCAGGCTGCGCAGTTGTGCCCAGGGTCGTCCTGAGCCCTGACACACAGCCCTCCTGTATGGCCTCAAGAGGGTGGTGATTTTGAGACAGAAGTCAGTTCTTTAGTAAAAACTAAGGAACAAGGTCAGGTGTGTGGAGTTTGAGTCAGTCCTGAGGTCTCCGGCCTCCATCCTGAGACCTCCTGCAAAGGGAGATGAGTCAGAGTTGAACTCAGAGGCCAGGACACGCCCTCTGGGCAGGTGCAAGCCACTCACCCCCAGAAGGCTCTGGGCTACAGGCCGTGTGCCCGAGATTTACACACAGCAGTGCTGGGGGTCAAGTGAGGATCTCAGAGTGAGACTGCTCACCCAGGGCCACGTCAGGACAGACTCAACAGACGTCATTTAAAAACGAAAAAAAGTTAAAAGAAAGATGAGAAGAGGAAGGAAGGCAGGAAGTTTCTCGTATTTCCTGTTTTCTAGGTTATGTGGAAAATGGGGTGACTGAAGAAAAGGAAAATAATTCCTTTGGAAAATGAATTCAAATTTTTTTCTAACCACCAACCTTATTCATCCCAATTTTAGCAGCTCCGTGGGAGGGAATATGAAACATGAAATTCTACGCACTCAACTCTGCCTGCATTTTTTCAGTCTACCTGGGATGCCCTCCCTCTCTGGGTCTTCACACACCTGTCCAGACCACAGTTCCCACTCCGTGAGGAAAGTAAGACTCTCCATATTAAGGATGATGCAGAAAACAGCTCCCACTACGGAATACCCGACTCAGAAGCTGGGTGCTGTTCCTGCCAGCCTCTTCCTGGATGCACGTCCAGAAGGGACTCCAGCTGGAGGGACGCATGCACCCAGCGGAGGGACGCACGCACCCAGTTGGAGGGACGCACGCACCCAGCGGAGGGACGCACGCACCCAGCTGGAGGGACGCACGCACCCAGCTGGAGGGACGCACGCACCCAGCGGAGGGACGCACGCACCCAGCTGGAGAGACGCACGCACCCAGCGGAGGGACGCACGCACCCAGCTGGAGGGACGCACGCACCCAGCTGGAGAGACGCACGCACCCAGCGGAGGGACGCACGCACCCAGCGGAGGGACGCACGCACCCAGCTGGAGGGACGCACGCACCCAGCTGGAGGGACGCACGCACCCAGCGCCCACAGCGGCACTGCTCCCGCTCATGAGCAGCCTAAGCACCATCGACTGACGAATGGATGAAGAAAATGTGGCACAGACTATTACTCAGCCATAAAAAAGAATGGAAGAAGGCCATCTCAGCAATGTGCATGGGCCTAGAGATGATCAAACTAAGTGAAGTAAGACAGAGAAAGACAAATATCATACCATATTGCTTACATACAGAATCTAAAAAAAATGATACAAATAAACTTAGCTATAAAACAGGAACAGATTCACACAGAGAGCAGACTTGTGGTTGGGAGTCCGGGCTTAGCATATGCAAACCACGACCCACTGAACGGACAAACGAGGCCCCACTGTATAGTACAGGGACCTATATTTAAACCCTGGATCGACCATAATGGAAAAGAATGTAAAGAAGAACATACACATACATGCAACAGTCACTTTGCTGTACAGAAGAAATTAACACAACACTGTAAGGCAACTGTACTTCAATAGAATAACCTGGGGCCCGCGGTCTCATTCATGCCTCAAAGGAAGGGAACACTGTTCTCATATCCACTCAAGATGCTAAGAAACTCGCTGAGACACACAGCTAGGACTCAAGACCAGCCCTGACACGGGGCTTCTTTCTGCATCTCCAGGCGGCCCTGCGGTCCCTCAGCCCCTCTAACACATTGATCTTGAGTTCCTCAGTATTTTAAAAGAAGACTTTCAGTAACTGTGAACATGCTTTGGCTCACAAGCAGAAGCATCCTCTTTTGCAGATAGAACTGACGACCCTTCAAGACAACATCATTGCTATTAAAATGCAGAGACCATTTTGGATCACTCAAAATCAGAGGAAATATATGTATGCTTTTAGTGGAAGTAAATCAGATCTCAAGTTTCTGATGATTTCTAATAAATGGGAAAAAGAAAACAGAGAACCCATTAGAAGACACTTAAGAGGGTTTCAGGCCTTGGGATCTCACTTTGGAAATGACAGTAAATCGAGTTTGTGCCTGGGTGAGACTGGCTCGCCTGCTGTGAGTCAGAAGTAATGTCCTAACGGCTGAAGTGGCCCCTGGGTGGAGCAGGCAGGGCCGCCCTGGAAACGGGGCAGGAGCCCAGCGAGCAGAACGCACATGTGCCACATTTATTTCATCTGAAGTCGCTCCTGCTTTGATTTGGCTTTAGTCAAGTACTTTTCCCTTTTAAAAACTCAGTAAGTCTAAAGAAGCTTACGTGATTTTAGGTTTATAAGAACAGAGCACTGAGCTTGAAAACACGGGCAGAAGCTGAATGGACGCTACATGCTTTAGCCCGTTGTCTTTACGCGTTTTGCTAAATCCCACGCGACCAGCACCCCGACTCTAACGCAGTCACGTCTAACTCAAGGTTTAGACAAAGGCTGAATGCTAAGTGATCCAAAGAACCGTCCACTAGCATAGGCCAGTCCCAATCTTTTGTTAAGTTTATCTAAAAATATGGGCTTCCCTGGTGGCTCAGTGGCAAAGAATCTGCCTGCAGTGCAGAAGACCCAGGTTCGAATTCTGGGTCAGGAAGATCCTTGGAGAAGAGAATGGCAACCTACTCCAGTGTTCTTGCCTGGAGAATTCCATGGACAGAGGAGCCTGGCGGGCTACACAGCTTAGTGACCGACCAACAACAGCTATCCAAAAATATAAGTAATCTAATTACTGTGGATGGAAAAATAACAGATTTCAAAAGCAGAGTGACCCTCTCATTTGTAAAATGAGGCTGGCAGATTTGATAATTTTTAAGATTCCTTCTCCTCTCTACAACTAAGCTTTAGTCATCAGAAAGTTAGGGAAATCGGTCTTTAAATTTATATAAATACTTAAGTTAGTTAATAATTATTTCATGGGCTTTACACACATAAGATTGCGGTTATTTCTGCAACAACATTACCACTTTTAAACAGAAGAGAAGCAATACAGTTTCATGGAAATAGTAACGACAGTGTAATTAAAACTTTAATAACCTGGACAACTCCGCAAGTGTAACCTTGGAACTCGGCACACGTGGAGATGAAGTAGAGTGATGGAAGAACTGAAGGCCTGCCCTCAGGAACTCTGCTAGGCAGATGGCTCATGTAGAGTACACACTGGCTCCTCTCTACAGCCTTCCCCAGACAGACATCATTTTTATATGGTCTATCATTAGATGGAGCTCATTTTCTGATGTGCTATGATTCATTTCTGGAGAAAGAAAAGGTAACTCGTAATAACCTATAATGGAAACTTACTATGTGCTAAGTGGCTTTCCAGCTGACGCAGTGGTAGAGAACCTGCCTGCCAATGCAGGAGATGCAGGAGATGCAGATTTGAAGGAAACGGCAGCACATCCCAATATTCGCGTCTAGGAAATCCCATGGACAGAGGAGCCTGGCGGGCTATAGTCTGTGGGGTCGCAAAGAGTCGGACACGACTGAGTGGCTGAGTGGGCACACGTGGGGTAAATAATGAGCATGTGTTGCTGCCTTTAGCCCTCACAGCAAGGCACATGTGCACACTCAGTGGCTTGGTCGTGTCTGACTCTGTAACCCATGGAGTGTAACCCACAGGCTCCTCTGTCCAAGGAATTCTCCAGGCAGGAATACTGGAGCAGACTGCCATTTCATTCTCCAGGGTATCTTTTCAACCCAGGGATGGAACCCACATCTCCTGCATCAGTAGGCGGATTCTTTACTTCTGAGCCATCAGGGGAGCTCACAGCAAGGTAGGTGCATCTTAATATTGATTGTACAGAGAAAAAATGAGGCACACAGATGTTGGCCTAAGATCACTAATCTGTGAATAGCAGACCTGGCTTTGAACCCCAGCATTCTAAATCCTCAGCATGTGCTCAACACCACACAAAGTCCTCAGTGCAATTAGAGGTCACTTTTAAAAAATAAAACCATCATTATCTAGACACAGCAAAGTCCTAGGGAAAATGTAATGAAAGTTTGCTTGTTATCTGGATCATCTACAACCCTGATGTCCAGTGTGGCAGAAACTAGCCATGTGGGCGACTGGGTGCTAAACACGGTCCCTTTAAGGTGGGATGAACCCAAAACACCGGATTTAATGATGGTACAAAAAAAAAGAAAGTAAAATACCATGTTTATAAATATACAATGACTACCTACTGATGTGATACTATAGGTGAGACAAATATAGTGTTAAAATCAATTCCCTCTGTTTATCTTTATTGCATTTAATATTTGCAGGAAAAGGCAATATTACAAAACATGTGATTTTGTGGCTCGCATTATATTCCCATTGGACAGGGCTGACCCAGGGTCTCACTTATAAGGCATTTTACAATGAGCTACCTCTTGGGTTTTTTATCAGAGTTGAGCCAAATACAAGTGTTCAGAGGGAAGGCATTCTTGCTACAGTTCAACTTAACGCACATGGCAGGGCCTCAGGAATGTTAGGTGTGTATCTTCTTAAAATTCATAGCTGTTATCTCAAAATTAATTAATCACTAAAAGTTGTTTCTCACAGTCAATGAAGCAGAAGTAGATGTTTTCCTGGAATTCCCTTGCGTTCGCCATGATCCAAAAAGTGGAAGATAACCACACTTGTGTGTAAAGTGAGCTGGCTCGCCCACCAGGAATCAGCGCTGCACCCCCTGCACTGGAAGCACTGAGTTTCAGCCATTGGAAACCAGGGAAGTCCCAGTCAGTACACTTTAAAAACGTTCTACATTGTGATACGAGCCATGGGCTCACGCCCTTGCTTTCCTGCAGGCTTCCAGAGCTCCTGATGGGAGAGGCAGGTGGAGTTTCCTTGTCTTGTGAGGGTGCCCCTCGGAAGCGATAGTGGGGAGGCCTGTCTGCAGACAGAATCGTCCCCTGGAGGCTGAGTTCCACTGTGAGGGGTGGCTTCTCCCTTCACTGAGGAAGCGTGAGCCAGCTCTTGGGGCGGAGAGGTTGGAGCTTTCCTGCATCGTGGCCTGAATGTTCGCTTCTTATCTGCTGGGCATTTATGCACGTCGTTTTCAGGCTTATCGTGTTTCCCCTCACAGTTCAAGTCTGGGAGTAGCATGGTGATCCGTACTCTCAATCTTTTAAAGTACGCTATTCCCTTAATAGGAGAAGGCAGTGGCACCCCACTCCAGTACTCTTGCCTGGAAAATCCCATGGACGGGGGAGCCTGGTGGGCTGCAGTCCATGGGGTCGCTAAGAGTCGGACACGACTGAGCGACTTCACTTTCACTTTTCACTTTCATGCCTTGGAGAAGGAAATGGCAACCCACTCCAGTGTTCTTGCCTGGAAAATCCCAGGGACGGAGGAGCCTGGTGGGCTGCAGTCCATGGGGTCGCACAGAGTCGGACACGACTGAAGTGACTTAGCAGTTAGCATTCGCTTAATATTTTTTTCCAGGCCAGACTAGTTTCATTTAGTGAGCTAATTCCCACAAGAAAAGTTGGACTGTGAGAAGTAAATATAAAATATAACAACATATAGCAAAAATAATAAACAATCCTGACAAGCAGCCAACTGCTGTGCTCACTTCCACAGCCGTCTTTTTGCAAGGCTAGGATGAAAAGACCCCTTGTCTCATCGCCTGATGCTCTGCCATGGAAATCCAACCCAGTGGTACTGCCAGTGGAATAAAAGCAGGCTGCCTGGCACAGAACTGAAATCCTCTCTAAATGGTATGGGCACACGACTGGTATTTTAAAGCATGTGATATCTGAGAAATGATGTGACTTTCTTAGCATCTTAGACAAAAGAACGAGATTTAGATGTAGATCCAATTAATCGCTTGCAGAGCCACAGTCCCCAAAGCCCAGGCTCACCTGTGTCACCACACAAACACAGCCTCGGTGTAAGCCCAGCGCCATCGGGCCCGGAGGTGGGTCCCGGGAGGGGGAAAGGAGGCAGGGCGTGTGGTGAAAGGAAATTTGCTCCCTGGGGAAGACCTTCCCGAGCCGGCTTAGGACCCCGGTGGGAGTCAGGATACTTATGTCCTGATACGAGCTTGGCAGCCCAAGATCACAGCACCGTGCTCGAGAGTCACGGAGTCAGCTGCACAGTCACGGCGCAGAGTGCACATCAAGAGGGAGCCAGGGCTCTGGGCCTAAACGCCGCCTGCTCCGCTCGCTCCTGAATCCTAAGCGCCGCCTGCTCTGCTTGCTCCTGAATCCCCGTCTAGTGTCACACTCCTTAGTGGCAAAACGAGAACCTTCGACGTGTCCCCAAGCCCTGCTCCCTCCCTCCAAGTCACCCAGCTCACATCCAGCCCTGACAGAACAATATTCCTAAGGGCTCAGAGGCTGGGGGCAGAGACCAGCTGGGGACGCAGAGCCCCTACATGTTGGGCATGAAGACAGCAGTGGAGGAAGGGAATCTCCTTATAACAAGCACATACAACCGGGAGGCTCCGGAGCCACGGCCAACCCGCCAGATCCTGTTAGCTATCCCTGTGCCCATTCACACAAGTGACTGTCTTTCTCCCACGATCGTCCTCTGACAGGCAGGTTGGGACCCAGCATGGTCCTCGGCCCTGCACGCGTGTTAGGACCACCCGGGAGCTTTCAGACACGGTGACTTCCGCCTGCAGAGATCCGAGTGCAGGGAAGCCTGGGTGTCAGTATTTTTAAGGCTCCCCAGGTAACCCTTCCGAGCAGCCAAGGCTGAGAACACTGGCTTAAAGGAAAGGCTTAAATTCATGGAGCTGAAGCCTCCCACGTGTGAGCTGAATTCTGCAACTTTCTAGCAGTGTGAACGTCACCACTCAACTGGCTTCTCTCTTAGGGACACAAGAAAAAGATAAAACATTAATGGTAGAAACACCTTCCCCACTCACTTTATGGGGCTATTATGAAAACCAAGGTGGAAATATAAGGAAAAGGCCTGGAAAAATACAATTGCATGCAATTTCTATTTTTGCTTAAGGACAACCTGGATAAGTAAAACTCAAAGCCATGGGCAAGGCACGGAATCGACAGGGAAGTGAGAATGATCAAAAATCAGTAAAAAAGGGGGTCATGTCCTTGGGTGTCAGCTACAACCTGTGGAGTGGCATTTCCATTCCTGACAATGAAACCGGCGATCCGCGGTCTGAGTTTAAGCCCCTTTACATTCAGTGTGCTCAGTCCTGTCCAACTCTTTGCGACCCCAGGGACTGTATCCCGCCATGCTCCTCTGTCCACAGAATTTTCCAGGCAAGAATACTGGAATGGATTGCCATGCCCTTCTCTTGGATCAGGACAGTGAGTAACCAGCCCATGATTTTCATGTTGGACTTGACACAGGAAGTCCGGAGATAGTGATTTAGCGGATTTAATCCAGCTGAGAGTTGAAATGGGGACTCTGGGGCATGTGAGTCAGGCACCACGCCAGGAGGAGGACTCCATGTCCTTGCCCTAAACGAGCTCACTTCGCAGACTGGAAGATGACCACACAAGACGATGTGGTCACTAACGGCGCAGGGAAGAAGCTGTCCTATTTAGACAAGGCCACTGGGCCAGGGTCTCAAGGCTCGGCATCCTGGCCTGTGCCTGGGGACCGCAGTGCACTCGCTGCTGCAGGTGTGACACGTCCCCAGGAGTCAGACGTGAGGGTGCACACCCAGCCCCGCCGCAGGATCGCCCTCGGGCCAGACAATCCCACACCCCCGTTCTGGAAAGGACAATGATGTCACGGCCCCAGGATGTGTACACAGCCCTCCAGCTTTCACTGGGGCATTTCTGGAAATATAAAAAAGGGTGATTCTCAGAGAGCCCAGGGAAATCCAAAATGCTGCAAACGCAGGGGCAGGGTGGGCGCTTGGGGCCAGGGCTCAGCACAGAGCCCTGAGCAGACTGGTGGGCACACACGGCTGGAGGCGGGCCCAGCCCGGCCCCACACTGAGCCGCAGGCACCCTGCACTCAAGCCGTGGAGTGAAGCTTATGTTTGTAATCCCAAAAAATACAAGGCAGCTCTGCATTTGTGTGTCACAAGAAAACCTGCTCTCACCAAATTGGATGTATTGACTAATACCCAACAAAGTATTCTGCCTGACTGATTCTTCTTCTATTAACCTCAAGCCTGTAAGCAAATCAAGAAGAACTTCCAGGGCAGGAGAACCCGTGAGAAACAGAGGTGTGAATCAGCACGGAGGAGAAGCAGAGCGTCTTCTTTGCTCTGAAACGTGAGCGGCAAGGAGCACTTTCCCCTGTGTTATGTGTCCCGATGTCGCTCCCAAGTCCTGCTCATGGGAGAGACCCTAAGTCACAAGAGGCAAGATGAAGGAAGTGGAGCTGATGCTTATGGCTGGGCAGGGGTCCCAGAAGCGGTGGGGGCAGGGCAGGACCCCACACAGGAGGGAGGGCGTCCTGGGCGCTGGGTCCGTCTCCTGACCTAGCCCTGAGGGCTGAGGGGGGCCTGGGTCAGGGCCCCAGGGTGGGTGGAAGAGAGCCGCTGTCTGCCAGGAGCTCGGCGGAGAGGGGGAGACCTCAGGGCACTCTCCCGGAGACCAGGAGTCACAGAAGTGAGGGGGCTTCCTCTCCCCCGGAGCGACTGTTCCTTGTGAGGGTACAGCACAGAGTCGGAGCAACGGGCTCACAGAGAGCGGGTGTGGACCCCGCTCGTCCACAATGTGCTGGGCCTGGGCATCGTCTTCTGTTAGAGCCACTGAGACGGTGCTTAAGAGGGCAGAGCCTTCCAGGGAGGGGACACAGCACGCCTACGAGGAAGTGACAGTCTACAGTGCATCCACCAGGGCTCTCTCCTGGGGGAGAAAGCCAGGAGGCAAGCCAGCCTCTGGCAGGAGCTGGACACCACCCTCCTCCAGGCTTGTCAGGAGACAGACGGGTTTTCAAACACAGAAGCAAAAAGGTGGTGGGGGTGGTGTAGGGAGGACACCCATGGAAGGAACCAGGCTTCCTGGGAAGCTGCTGAGGGTGGGCTCACAGGAGGGCATGAGGGGGAGAAGGCAGTTTTCACAGGGTCCCCTTGGGGGCAGAGGATGGGCTGCTTGAAAATGTGGGGTGTGGGCTGAAGGTACAGATGCGGTCACACGCTATCACTAGCTCCAGGTTTCAGTGCGAAACCTCCAGCCACAGGTGAAGACAGGGTTGGGAGGCCAGTGCACTGGCTCACAAGTGCCTCTGGCAACTGGCCCCTTCAGGCCATCTGACCGAGCTTGGAAAGCCCGTGTCCTCACAGAGGGACCTGCTGCCTCTGAGTTTGGGCAGGCTCCAGTATAGGAAACCCACTGCATACTGAGAATGGTTTCATCTCAGCAAGAATTCGGGAAGAGTCAGCGAAGACCCAGATCATATGAACTTTGCCTTGAGCTCATCATTCCAAAGTCAGATCTCCCTCCCTCACCTCACATGGTGTTGCGGTCAAGCAGCCAAGACTGGACTGACTGTAAAATCTGAACTAAGGATGGAAGCTGGTTTTCCTTTTAATGTACAAATGGAGGGATTCCTGCTTAGAGAGTAGTCATTTCACGTTACAAATGAGACCGAAATATGCTTGTTTTAATTATGCTTCTCTTTATGTCTTTTCATTAGACAGGGTAAGGGTGTCTAACTCACAGGTAAATAAATATGGATCTATTATTCATCAAGTACAACCTGATGGTCACTGCACTAGTCAGCCTGTAGAAGAAATTGATCATTAAGTATTGGTTGAAAAGAGAGCCACGTGTACAGCACTGTAGGGTATCATGGGATGGGCATCTCTGTGCTCCTGTGCTCTAAGTCTACATCACACCCGTCCCTGCACGCCTATATTTACAGTCCCAGCTCGAGCGGCTGAGCCCCAGGAACAGAAGCGATCACTGCCTGTGAACCACGTCAGTCACATGCCATGAAAATGAAGTGCTTCCTTGTTAGGCAGTGATCTCCCCACTGTGGTAGGAATTCAAGCGGAGACTGGATCCGCAGATGAACACATAGCAGGGAGGTTTCAGGAAGAACTGCTCCTGGATGAGGGGACAGGCTGGACCACAGGGCACGGAGGTGTACCCTTCCCTGTCAGAGATGCTGTGATACTAACTGTGCCAAGTCTGGGCAGAAGAGATACCTGAGCTCAGAGGAGGGCGACTGCAGGCTGGGCGGGCCCAGCAGCACGCCTCTGAAGCCCGAGTGTGAACCAGAGGAGCAGGTTCCAGGACGCACAGTCGGGACGGAGGGGACTGGAGTCACACCTCGTGGGAAGCCAGGTTCACAGCTTCCACCTTGAATGCGAAGTCCGCTGAGCAGTATGCTATCTGCCGGGTGCCATCCATTTGATAAATCAGGTGCAGAAGACCACAAACATCATGGGCGTTCTGCCATCCAACCACCACACGAAGCTCACCCGGAGCCACGACGCTCATGTTAGAGGGAAGAAGGTCAACCAGGAGGGAGTATCGTCGGAGACACAGAGATCCAGACAGACTTCCCCCCTCAAAACCAGTTTATTTCAAAAGATGGCAACCCCCAGGCACAGCAGCAAGAAATTCAAGAGCAGAGTTACCTGGGAGGGTAAACACAGACAATCTCGTTCTGTTTTCCCAGCAGGTGCCTGTAACTGAGCCACAATAAGTCAAAAGGAACCATGAGTGGCCAAGACACTTCGACATAAAAATCAGCTGAAATGCAAGTAAACTGCTGCTGCTCCTGAAACAAGACATTTAAGAGGCAAGAGGAAACACGCCTTTTAAAACAAATGGAAGAAAAAGAGTTACTCAGGAGAAGAGACCAGTTCTCCAATAAAGACTGCTTTTGCTGCTTACTGAACTGCCATTACTCCCATTTAGATGATTCTTTTTTAAATTTTAAGAGTAAGGATATGGTTCATTACAAATCTCTCCATTTGTAGGTTTTATTCTTTACGAAACTAAAACATTAGAGCTTTGTGATTAATACTGAAGTGCTTTTTTGCGCATGGATGGTATGTGATTTTTTTTTCTTTGTATTGATATTTCTGCAGCAATGTTTTTTTTTTTTTTTTTTCTGGAGATGCTGTCTCACTAAGGTCATCAACTCGAGGAGAGCAGGGAGGGAAGGCGGGGTGGAGAGAGAGGCCGGTGGCTAGTTAGTGATGAGGTGAGGGGACCAGCGGGGGGTGGGGAGGGCGCAGCAGGATCGCCCAGCTGCCCCCTAGCTCCAGGGCGGGCCTGGCATTCCTTAAGAAACCCGCAGTCCGGGGGCACCAGGAGCAAGCCTCAGCTCGTCCTGGTGAGCCTTAAGAGGTCAGCGCGCTGGCCGGCCTGGCCTAGTGCATGCAGGCTCTTAGCCTCGTGAGCCTCCTTGGACCTCAACCGCCAGCCCCGATGCAAAGAAGAGCGACCCTTGCTGTGGAAGGGTGGTACCCACACTGGGTGCCAAGCTGCCCTTTTCAGGCTGGCTCCCCCCCGCCCCAGCCTGGAGGACCCTGTAAAGACGCTGGGATCTCCTGCAATGTGGACATGCCGGGTGCCCGTTAGGTCCCTGCAAGCCTTGCTGGGAACATGAGTTCCATGGGTTTTCTCTGCTTCTGTCTCCCACAGGCCTCCCAGAGAAGCCCCCGCATCCTAGAAACGCCTGAGTCATTTTCCCTCTGTGCTCAAGGCAGGAGCGTCTCAAACATTTCATCTGCATGACCCTACCCACAGGGCGGCACAGCCGGGGCATCCCATGTGGGGCACAAGTGGGCCGGGGTGGCCAGATGGCAGGTGTAACCCAGGACCGTGCCAGGCCTGCCGGACCGCATGTCCCCCTGCAACGGGCAGACCGCGTGCTGCTGTCCTCGGAGAAGCTCCTCCACAAAGGCAGGCTTTTCTGTACATGGGTCAAAGCATTCCCATCAATGTCCCCCCAGAGACATCGCTTACAATTCATCCCATTTCCCGTCTCCCCACCCTCCCCTCCCACCTTGCAGCAGCAGCCGCGTTTGCTGCTCAGCGCTCCAGGGAGGGTTTCAGGAATTCTCAGGGAAGAACAAATGGACCCTTTTGCACAGAGTGAAATTCTGTCCTTCTCCTCCTCCCCCTCCTCCTCCCTGGCGCCATCTGAGCACTTTCCCGGGAGGAAGAAGGGCCAGAAGGATGGAGGAAGTGCCTTCAGGAGTCATCCGAGGTCAGACGCGGGCCCCAGGCTTTAGCAAAGCGAAGCTGCTCTCAGAAATCACAGCCAAGGCTAATGCCATGGAGCCTTAACCCTCTTTTTCTTCTAGAAGTCCTACATTTTCAAGCCTTATGTTTAAGCCTTTCCTCCATGTTGACCTGACTTTGCACGCGGTGTAAGACAGGCATCGGATTTTATTCTTTTGCACTGGGACGTCCAGTTTTCCCCACACCATTTACCGGAGGGACCACCTCTCCCTATTGCACGTTCTCCTCGCCCCTGTCGAAAGTCCATTGACAGTTTATACGTGGGTGGGTTTTTCCTGGACTTGATTCTGTCCCACGGGATTTACATCAGGGCCACGCTCTTTAAATGACTAGAACTTTGTAATAGAGTTTTGAATCAGGAAGTGTGGGGTCCTTTCTCAAGATTGTTTTGGTCATCTGGGGTATCTTTTGGTTGAATGTAAGTTTTAGGATTGGTTTCTCTATTTCTGTAGAAAATTCCATTGGGATTTTGAAAGGGATTGTATTGAACCTTCAGCTCGTTTTGCATGGTATGGACATTTTAACAACACTAAGCAACAAAAACGGAGAAGACAATGGCACCCCACTCCAGTATCTTGCCTGGAAAATCCCATGGATGGAGGAGCCTGGTAGGCTGCAGTCCATGGGGTCGCTAAGAGTCGGACATGAGTGAGCAACTTCACTTTCACTTTTCACTTTCATGCATTGGAGAAGGAAATGGCAACCCACTCTAGTGTTCTTGCCTGGAGAATCCCAGGGACGGGGGAGCCTGGTGGGCTGCCGTCTGTGGGGTTGCACAGAGTTGGACACGACTGAAGCGACTTAGCAGCAGCAGCAGCAACAAAAAAGCAGACAAGTGAGACTGCATCAGCCTACATGTATGCTCAGCAAGGGGAGCCATCAGTGAATAAGGACCACCTACCAAGAAAGAGAAAATGCTTGCAAGCCACAAAATGCTTGCAAGCCTGATGAAGCAGCCACATTCTAAGTATATAAGGAAAGCCTACAACTCAATAGCAAAAAAAAAAAAAAAACGCTAAAGAATTCAACCTAAAAATGGTGATTGCAGCCATGAAATTAAAAGACGCTTACTCCTCGGAAGGAAAGTTATGACCAACCTAGATAGCATATTCAAAAGCAGAGACATTACTTTGCCAACAAAGTTTCGTCTAGTCAAGGCTATGGTTTTTCCTGTGGTCATGTATGGATGTGAGAGTTGGACTGTGAAGAAAGCTGAGTGCCGAAGAATTGATGCTTTTGAACTGTGATGTTGGAGAAGACTCTTGAGAGTCCCTTGGACGGCAAGGAGATCCAACCAGTCCATTCTGAAGGAGATCAGCCCTGGGATTTCTTTGGAAGGAATGATGCTAAAGCTGAAACTCCAGTACTTTGGCCACCTCATGCAAAGAGTTGACTCATTGGAAAAGACTCTGATGCTGGGAGGGATTGGGGGCAGGAGGAGAAGGGGACGACAGAGGATGAGATGGCTGGATGGCATCACTGACTCGATGGACGTGAGTCTCAGTGAACTCTGGGGGTTGGTGATGGACAGGGAGGCCTGGCGTGCTGCGATTCATGGGGTCACAAAGAGTTGGACATGACTGAACGACTGATCTGATCTGATCTGACCAAGGAAGAGAAAATGCTTGCAAGCCACAAAATGCTTGCAAGCCTGATGAAGCAGCCGCATTCTAAGTATATACGGAAAGCCTACAACTCAACAGCAAAAAAAAAAAAAAAAAACCCGCTAAAGAATTCAACCTAAAAATGGGGAAATGGGGACTTCCCTGGTGGTCCAGGGTTTAGGAATCCGCCTTCCAATGCAGGAGACACAAGTCTGATCCCTGGTCAGGAGACTAAGATCCCACACGCTCTGGGGCAACTGAGCCAGCACACCCAACTAAGACCCAATAAAACAGAAAGAAAACAAAAGGAAACACAGGCAAATGTGTTGAGCAGACATTCCTCCAAAGAAAACACACAGACGGCCAGCAGGCGTATGCAAAGGCGCCCAGCTTCACCAATTCTCAGGGAAACGCAAGTGAAAACCACAGTGAGATGCCACTGCACACCTGTCAGAATGGCTTTATTAAAAAACCACCTTTGCACACTCTCCGCACTAGTGCACTGTTGGTGCAGCCGTCGTGGAAAACAGGACGAAGGCTCCTCAAACGATTAAAAATAGAACCACCATGGAATCCAGCAATCCCACTTCTGAATATTTATGCAAAAGAATGGAAATCGTGATCTCAAAGAGATATCTGCTGTGTTTGTTGCAACACTATTCAGAGCACCCAGGAACTGGAAATAGCATAAATGTCCATAAATGGACGAATGAATAAAAAAATACGGGATATACATACAATAAAGGATTAATGACAATACGGAAAAGCCTGTAGGCCATTACGCCAAGCGAAATGCCAGACGTAGGAAAGCAAGTACTGAATGATCTGCTCACACAAAATGACTAAAGTAGTCAGGCTTTTAGGAACCGTGAGTAGAATGATGGTTGCTGGGACTGGGGAATGAGGTGCTGCTGTCCGTAAGTTCTATTTATACAAGATAAACAAACCTCAGGGATCTGCTGGACGGCCTTGTTCCCGTAGTTGTTCTGGAGTTAACAACTCTACACCCTGCACTAAACGTTTAAGAGGGTACTCTCATGTGTTTTTACCAGAATTTAAACAACAAACAAGCCAGAAGACCTATTCCCTTCCCTCCCCCCAAACCCCATATCCATCATTTACTCCCCTTTCTACTTTCTCACATTCACTCCAGGGCCCATGCCCACAAACCTTCAGTTCCTGGGGGAAGGCCCTGAGAAGAGGGCTTGGGAAATCTGGATGAACTCTGCAAGAGACTAAGTGAAACAAACACCCACGAAATAATTTCAGCACGTTCAGTCCCCCAAGTATCCTATCAGCTCATCGGTAACAATGGGTTTTGAGGACTATTATTAGATTGATCTTTGATTAAGCCCAATTTCTAATTGTGATCTGAAATATAAGGGGACATTCAACTTCCAAAGCACCAAGCACACACACACACACAGTTCTGAGTAACTCTTTACACTACATGCGTGCGTGAGTGTAACATCGATGCAGCAGTGTCCAGCTCTGCAACCCTGTGGACTGTAGGCTCCTCTGTCCTTGGGATTCCCCGTGCAAGAATGCTAGGGTAGGTTGCCATTCCCTCCTCCAGCGGATCTTCCCAATCCAGGGATAGAGCCTGCATCTTTTATGTCTCTTGCATTGGCAGGTGGGTTCTTTACCACTAGCGCCTCCTGGGAAGCCCTGTGTCAGTCAGTCAGGCAGTCAGTTAGTTCAGTCGCTCAGTCGTGTCCAACTCTTCGAGACCCCATGAATCGCAGCACGCCAGGCCTCCCTGTCCATCACCAACTCCCGAAGCTAGGGAAATTCAGATCTTTCCCTCAAAGATCAGATCTCTTTCTGAGGAGACAAGACAGAATTATATATATATATAACTATATATAAAACAGTGAAACCCTATGTGATAAACAATTAGATGTGAACTCATTCCACGAGGCTACAGTACAAGCATTCCTTCTGGGATGGGGTCTGTCAGGAAAGCCTCATGAAGGAGCTCTGATTTAATTTAAAGAATGCTTCTGCAGTAACAATTTCCCAGCTGGAATTAAGATACAGACCCTGACAGGATAAAGTTTGTAGACTTTCATTTAAAGACTTCTAAAAAAAGGAGTCAAACTTCTTAATGCTGTAAGTACTCCTCTGTGTTTTAGAAATAAACACTTCGGATTCTGCCATCGAGAATAAAAATCCTCGTTCTGGCAGGGGGTGTCAGTTAAGGCCGTCCTCATCAGAGAGCTGTGAGCTCTGCAGGTTCTAGCATCCTAACGCCGAGACCCGCCGGGTGGCCCGCCGCTGCCGTTCACAGCACCGCGGCTTGTAGGGTGCGGCGCCTCTTCTCCGGCCGTGAGAACCCCGAGCCTACTCAAGGGGGCATGACGTGGTCACTAGGCTCGTCTCGAAGGGCCCGACACAGTGCATCTGACCCAGGCACAGTCGCCATGGATGTGCGGGCGTCCCCCCCCGCCCCGCCCCAAGCAGGGCACAGATGAGGCCACAGGCTCCCGGAGCGGCCCCGCGCACTGCGGCCACGCCCCGGGCTCACGGTCAGGGCTGTGGACCAGGGCGGAGCGGAGCCCGGATCTGCGGGCGCGGCAGCGATCGGAGGGCTCGCGCCCCGGGGGAGGAGGAGGCGGGGTGGGCTGGCTCAGGGTGCGGGGACCCTTGCATTCAAGACGGGGCTCCAGGGGCACCCACTGCAGGGCTCGGTGCTCACCAAGTAAACAATATACGACCGCGTTTCTTCCTTTCAGATAAAAGCACAATTATCAGTGAAACTGAAAACTTCAAACATCCGAATAGTTAATCATCTGTTTTTCTTCAGCTCCGTTTGATGCTGACTCACCCACTCTTTAAAACGAAGTGTGAGAGTCCCCCATACACACTGACTGGAGGAGAGCTTCATTCAAGATTTTTTTTTTCTAAAACATCCAGTCTCATCACAATCTTCTTCCAGCCATTGCAACCTTTCACTGGTCAGATTTCTCAATCAGACTTTGGCTCTGGATGCTTCTCTACCAGCTTGCTGATGTATTGCATCCTTTTAATTAAGCTTAAAGCAAAGGAAAAAAATCAATATTGTTTGGTATGTCAATGACTTTGGAGAGATTCCCAAGCCGTTTAACCTGGCCTGAAGTCAGTTTATTATTTTGAAACACTAGAATGATCAGTATGGTTTTACATCAAGACACAACATAAAAGGAAATTAAATTCACTCAGAAATTCAAATTATTTTACATAAACACTTCTTTGTGTATAATAATTATTTGCAAGCCACTGAGGGTAAAATTGATATGGTGGGTTTCAAACATGCGAACAATACATAAAATATTCAAAATACACAGTTTGAAGTTTATGTGATTAGAGATGTTTAGTTTCTGACTGCCTCTGGACTCTGTATTTTTTATTCTAGAACATCTGACATGACCCTGTAATCTAAATATCCCTAACTTCCTTGTTTCATAAGGAACTACTTATGCAGGGCAGTATAATACTTCTAATAGTCAACCCCCAGTATAGTCAGTTTTAGACAACACGAAGTTCTCCATAAGCCAGTCCTGTTGGAATCTAATGACACACAACTTTACCCAGACCTCTCTCTCTGCATCCTCAGTGAGGGGCCTGTGTTTCTCCCAGATACGTACACGGTGGCATCTCCCAGGGTGAACAGTACACCGTAAACAAAGCACATCTTTCCAAAAACAATGAGGTAGGTAGTCTGTCCTCAGTAAGGCGATGAGTTAAAAGAATCTTATCAACTGTTCCTTCCGGGTTCTAAGCTCACTGGTAGGTGGGGAGAGCGTTGGGTGTTCTCCCGGAGGGAGACATGTTCTACAAGTTGCTTTTATTCACAAAGAGCCCAGAGCAGTGGATGATACATCTGCGGATGTCAGCACATCTGTGGGTGTCAGCACATCTGCGGATGTCAGCAGAACGCAGGGCAGGGACCTTCAGCCCCAGGTCAGGCCTTCTGCTCCGGGAATGACAGCAGAGCCCTGTTCCTCCTGGAGGAACTGGCCACAGCGGCAGGACCTGGCCGGGCACCGATCCCGTCTTCCCACCCTGCTCAAAGCAACAGGGGAACCTGGGTCTACCTGAGCCCACACCCCGCCCGCCTTCCGCAGGCCAGCTCCGACGCCTTTCTTCCTGACTCCACACGTTCCTTTTCTGCCCTCTGCATTTCATCTCACTTGACTTTTCCCTCTTCTCTGTTTCCGAGTCTCTGCCCGCCCATGTCTCTGCCTTTTTTCCTTCCTCTTTGTCTCATTTTCTCTCTATATAAGGAAACTTTATTCGAAACAGACAAGTTGAAGGCTCCTTTTGAACTCTGATCCGTCCCATTTCACATATGTGGGTAGACACGTCTATTTTCTCATCACTTAACTCACACTTCTGAACCCTATTCCGTGCTAAGCTCCACTCCCAACAGCCAGGTGTATCAGAGGATAAAGCACAACTGAAGGCTGGTGAGGGTAGCTGTTCTAGAAGGTTTTTTAAACCGAATGCTTAAATATGGGAATATCATGTAAATCCCCCATACTGCCCAGATTTTCAGTTTTGTGACTAGGATCAAACAAAAGCTTTTACATATACATTATGGTCCAGGCCCTGAACTAAACCATGCTGACACAAAAACAAAGAAAAATGTCTTGACATCTTATAAAAGTCAGGCTCACAAAAAGTCCTTTGTCTACCCCAAATTTCTATTCATAACGAGTTAAAACTGCTTCCATCAATTATCCTTAAAGAACATTAACAATGGCACGTTTCATAACTACTGCAGAAAACACATACGCAAATGCAGGAAAATAAACTGATGCATCAATATTGTCACAAATATAAAACAATGAAACAGACTAATTCTGTGAACAGGTACTCAGCCAGACCTGAGGGTGAAATTTTAGGCAGATCAAATAAGTGAGTGAATCATGAGCTGATTAGTCAGGAAGTGTTGTCTAAATATTCAGACTGTTTTGCACAAATTGGTAAAACAAATGCTCAGACTCGGGCTTGGTTTGTTCCTTCATGTGCTTCTGTTTGTCTATAAAAGGTGAGCTCTGGCAACGTGGGACCCTCTTCCTTTGAGAGGAGGAGGGGCTGCTAGACTTCAGACTCCAGAGACGTCAGCGCTCACCGCCCATCCCACACTGAGTGTGCTGGCGTCTGTCTGCTCGCAGCGAACAAGGCGCTCCCTCCGACCCTGGGCAGGCAGACAGCGCTGTGTGCTCACACGGCAGGGACCCAACACAAAGGGGAAACCTCATCAAATACCTGTAGCTTGTGGAGAATGTAAATGGGCTCTTTTGTCTCATCCAACACGTTGCAGAAACCCAAATGATTAATCAGATTACAGACACTGCACTATGCAATCATCGGACATGTGAACAAGGTCCTTGAGAGAAGGGCCAGCTGACGGCTTTACGAGCAGGACTCTGAATGCAAGGGCAAAAACGCCCTGACCAGGGGCTGCTTCTGAACGCCCCTCCATCGTCATCGGAGTCCCTTTTGGGACAGGACATGTCTTGACTAGGGGCTGCTTCTGAACGCCCCTCCATCATCATCGGAGTCCCTTTTGGGACAGGACATGTCTTGACTAGGGGCTGCTTCTGAACGCCCCTCCATCATCATCAGAGTCCCTTTTGGGACAGGACATGTCTTGACTAGGGGCTGCTTCTGAACGCCCCTGCATCATCATCGGAGTCCCTTTTGGGACAGGACATGTCTTGACTAGGGGCTGCTTCTGAACGCCCCTCCATCATCATCGGAGTCCCTTTTGGGACAGGACATGTCTGTGTTTTCATTCAATAAACTATTCAACTTGCATTCACTCAGCATCTACTACGTGCCAGAGAGGAAGCAGTCAGTTTCCATCTGTAACTTTAGTTTTAAAATGATTAAAAAAAGGAAAACTAAGACCATCATCATGGTAGCAGAGTGTGTGAAACTCACATTTCACGAACATAATCTTATTTTATTCTCCCAGGACCCTTGATGGACATGATGTCTTTATGTAATGCTCCATTTTGTAGGTGGAGACGTTAAATGGTTTGTCAGGAAAGTGGACGAGGGAAGCGAGACTGGCAGGAATATGATTGCTCCGCTCTCACTGGGCAAAGCTGGTAACTCACGCTCCCCCACTGGGGCACCTTCTTTTTTCATTCACTCATCACGGCCAGTTCTTCCTTCACATCCTCAAATTACCCAGCACCACCTTCAGCACAGATTAGGGCCTCAGTAAATTCCCATCAACATGACTTTTGTTTACCAAAAGGTGTTGAAAAGCACCATAGTCAAAATTTGAAAATCAAGTGCCCCTATTTCTGAAGGAAGACCCACTTTAGTGAGGCTGGGGCCAGGAGGGGGGATCCCATCCCTGCAGTGTGGTCAGCAGGCTCACAGATTTGTTTCAGCCGAAAGAACACCTGGGTGGTGTCTGGCCCGAATCAGCACAGTTCTCAGCAATTCTCACTGGGCCAGCCAAGCATCCTACAGGTACCGTGTCACACCAGTCAGAATGGCCATCATCAAAAAAATCTATAAACAATAAACGCTGGAGAGGGTGTGGAGAAGAGAGACCCTCCCACACTGTGGGTGGGGATGTAAACTTCTGCAGCCACATGGAGAACAGTACAGGCGCCTCTCAAAAAACTGAAAACGGAACCATGTGACCCAGCAATCCCACTCCTGGGCGTGTACATGGAGGAAACAGTAACTCAAAAAGACACGTGCACCCCAGTGTTCACGGCAGCACTATTTACAAGGGCCAGAACCTGGAAGAACCTACATGTCCATCAACAGGAATCGATAAAAGGAAGATGTGGTACATGTGTACAATGGAATATAACTCAACCATGAAAAAGAATAAAACTGTCCAGAGATGTGGCTGGACCTAGAGACTGTCATACACAGTGAAGTAAGTCAGAAAGAGAAAACAAATATCATAAACATTGCTTATATGTAGAATCTAGAAAAAATGGTACAGATAAAACCTACTTGCCAAGCAGAAAATAGAGACACAGGTGTAGAGAATAAAGGTATGGACAGCAAGACAGGGAAGAAGGGATGGGATGAATGCGGACGGGGATTGACATGTACGCACTACTGATACTTTGTATAAAACAGACAATTAATGGGAACCTGCTCCTGCGGTTTCCTAAACCAGAAGGAAATCTTAAAGAAGCAACACCTGGCTCACTTTGCTGTACGGTGGAAACTAACACAATGCCCTGAAGCAACTATACTCCAATAAAAACTCTGAAAAAGCAACAAAAATTCTAAAATCTTGAATGAAGATAAAACGAACCAAAACACAAGCCAGCTTGTCAGGAAGTGACCACAGCTCAGGGCTGTGTGAGTAATAAACACCGTCGTCAACTGAAACAATATTTGCCACTTTCCTTCCCAGGAGAACAGAGTGGGAGACTAGATCTCCCACTCAAGAATCGCCCCCAAACCCTGCCGCCCACAGAGGAGCCGCCGCACAGTGAACCACACCAGGGACCCCCGCTCACACAGGCTTGGTGCACGCAGTTATGACAGGCTTTCTTCTTTATACTTCTGCATACTTTGCAGGGTCTCTCGAAGACTCTTTTGTTCAAGAACAGAACTTTGAGTTAGAATTACATGGAAGCAGAAAGCAAAAAAAGACACCAAGAGGTCGTGGTCATACTGGATTTAAAACCTGTTAACAACATGCGTTGTCTGCACCCCAGTCTCATCCCCAGACAAGAATCTGCTGAGCGCCTTTCACGTGTGTGAGGTGCCTGAAAACCCATATGGTGGGAGTGACACCCTTGAGGCATAACGCACTTTCTCGAGGAGACACACTCCAGTTTTGGGTGGGAAATGAACACGTCCACTAACATGTCCCCTGAGAAGCTAGGTGTCCTGGGTATCAGCTGGCGCGCGGTTCAGACAGCCCCAGGAAGGGAAGGCCAGGTCCCAAGCATGAAGCAGGTCAGCGCAGGAGGACCCTTGCCTGAACTTTGGAAAGAGGGTGCTGCCTTGCACCTCACCTCCTGGCCCGCACCGGGCGCCGCATCTGTGCTTCTGCACTACTGATCTTCCCCATCCTCGTCACGTGTACTTAACGCAAAGCACTCGCTACTGTTTTTCTTCTCCTTCTTCATCGTTTAATCCATTCATCCCACTCCTGCTGAGGAAGTGCCACGGAGCCAGTTCCCGCTTGGCACCTGCACTGCGGGTCATCTGAGAGGCTGGGCGGACTCAGTCTGTGTCACTGGGAACTCAGACCTGCTTCGGAGATGAGACGGGCTCAGTTACGAAGGTTGTGCCGCTACACAACACACCCCTGCCCCATTTATAAAACCACCACCGTTTCAGCGGAGCCCAGCAGTGACAGGAAAGGACTCTGCAAGTTCTGGGCAAACAGCACGGGCAGAGGGTGTCGCCCCGGGCACACCTCACCCACGGGGACCGCACAGGTTCGGCTTCTCCCACCTCAGATGGTGAAATGGACTCCTCAAACCAGCTTTTGGTTAAAACACATAGAAACAAAGTTCAATGCCTACACGGCTACTTGCCCTGGGTAAGTTTAATTCAGCACAGCCACGCTGTTTACTGGGCTTCCCTGCTGGCTCAGACAGTAAAGAATCTGCCTGAAATGTGAGAGACTCGGGTTTGATCCCTGGGTGGGGAAGATCCCCTGGAGAAAGGATTGTTACCCACTTCAGTACAAGACAGTAAAGAGTCCACCTGCAATACAGGAGACCCGGGTTCAATCCTTGGGTCAGGAAGATCCCCAAAGAAATGGCAACCCACCCCTGTATTCTTGCCTACAGAAGTCCATGGACAGAGGAGCTTAGTGGGATACAGTCCCTGGCATCACAAAACAGTCAGACCTGACTGAATGACTAATACCTTCACACACTATTTAAATTACTAAACCAAATTTTTGGTCCTAGAATTACACAGCACAGAGGATTCCTACTGTCGTAGGTGCAGATGCGTCACTGAGACTGCTCCATCCTAAGGTCACTTTTGCAGACAGAGCTGGTCCAGGCATCCAGCGGGTTTCTCCATGATGACCCAGCATGAGAAATGCCAGCATTCACGGGCCTGGCATGAGTGTGCCCCACTTAACTTCCAGGCTCCTCCTTCTCAGGATCAGAATGGTGACATTTCAGAGCCTAGACAGAAAGGTCAGAGGCTCCCCTGCTCCCCTGCTGGGGAGCACTCTCTCAGGGCACACAGCTCCTGGGATTCTGAGCCCCTAACTCCTCCTCTGTCCATCCTAGACCCTGCACTGGTGGAGGATAAATTCAGGAAAAGGAAGGGCTCTTCCTTTCCAGGAGCTCAATTCCACTTCCCTCCTGGCACTAGCATCGATCGCTGTGAATAAGCGTTAGGAGTTTGGGTTTTCGAGGGTCCTTCTCAACAGCTTGAACTCAAGTGGCAGATACACAACTATTTATTTTTTAAGAGGTATCAAATGGTCCGAATGGGAACACACTTATATTGAATAAGTAGATGAAGGAAAATAAAGTGTGTGGACGGCTAAGGTTTTCAATAGGAGTCTGTAGACCTAGCTCATGAAATTTTTCTTCAGGGAGTTCAGAGGTATCCTTTTCATAGGAAGTCTCCTAGTGATTCAGGGAAAGTCAGGGCACGCTGGCCCATCCACATGTCCTAAGCACCTTGTGAACGAACTTCCCTGCAGTGACAACACACCTGTCCCAAAGTTCAAGGTCACAATGTAGTGATGCAGACCAGAGTGAGGTGGTTGCCACTCCTGGCATAAATAGCTCTACACTGAATCAGGGCAGAAATCTGGGACTTCTGGTCCAGCAAGGTCCCCACAAAAGATGGAATAGTGATCACTCTGAGAGCAATAAGTTAGCTTAAAGCTCAACATTCAGAAAACGAAGATCATGGCATCTGGTCCCATCACTTCATGGCAAATAGATGGGGAAACAGTGGAAACAGTGGCTGACTTTATTTTGGGGGGCTCCCAAATCACTGCAGATGATGATTGCAGCCATGAAATTAAAAGACACTTACTCCTTGGAAGGAAAGTTATGACCAACCTAGAAAGAAAGAAAGAAAGAAAGTGAAGTTGCTCAGTCATGTGCAACTCTTTGTGACTCCTGTAGCCCACCAGGCTCCTCAGTCCATGGGATTTTCCAGGCAAGAATACTGGAGTAGGTTGCCATTTCCTTCTCCTGGGGATCTTCCTGACTCAGGAATCGAACCCAGGTCTCCCATATTGTAGGCAGACGCTTTACCATCTGAGCCACCAGGGAAGCCCCAACCTAGACAGCATATTAAAGAGCAGAGACATTACTTTGCCAACAAAGGTCCATCTAGTCAAGGCTATGGTTTTTCCAGTGGTCATGTATGGATGTGAGAGTTGGACTATAAAGAAAGCTGAGTGCGGAAGAATTGATGCTTTTGAACTGTGGTGTTGGAGAAGACTCTTGAGAGTCCCTTTGACTGCAAGGAGATCCAACCAGTCCATTCTGAAGGAGATCGGTCCTGGGTGTTCACTGGAAGGACTGATGTTGAAGCTGAAACTCCAGTACTTTGGCCACCTGATATAAAGAGCTGATTCCTTTGAAAAGACCCTGATGCTGGGAAAGATTGAAGGCAGGAGGAGAAGGGGAAGACAGAGGATGAGATGGTTCGATGGCATCACCAACTCAATGGACATGGGTTTGGGTGAACTCCAGGAGTTGCTGATGGACAGGGAGGCCTGGGGTGCTGCGGTTCATGGAGTCGAAAAGAGTCGGACACAACTGAGCAACTGAGCTGAACTAAGAGCAGTAAAGACGGTGCTGTGCCCCAGGTCTCCCCACCAGCCTCTCGTCCGCCAGCAGGCTTGCTGAGCACCAGCGATGTCCAGTGTTCCGGTAGGAAGATGGGCTTGAAGGGCAGCGTTCAGAGGCTCACAGGGGAGGCTGAACTGTGACTTAAATAGCTGTCCATACCGGAGAGGAAGTGGGAAGCCTATGAAGATCAAGGCTGTAAAGTGGGAGAGGGCTGGACTTCCTCTGGGAGAAACAGGAAGGACTTGAGGAAAGGGAGCCTGAGAATCAGCCTTTGATGGGTGGACAGAGTGTGCCTGCGTGGACACCAGGAACAAACAGAACAGTTGGAAGGGGGCTGGGGAAGAGTCAACTCCTCACCGCCCTGAAGATACCCAACCGACGAGGACAGGCCCTGGGCTGGAAGGCAGACTTGAGAAGGGGCAGGGAATGGCCTCAGATGGTAGCTGAGTGTTTGGGCTTAATCCTGGAGGAAATAGGAAGCCCCTGGTGCTTTGTAAGCATGAAAATGCCAAAGCTGAACTTTGGAATAATTCGTCTAAAAGCGGAACGTAGCTGCATTTACAAGCGTGAGTGAGCACACGTGTGGGGCTGGGCAAGCAGCCTCGGAGGGGACTGTGAGTCCAGGAGGAAGATAATGCCAGTCTACTCCGCAAGAGCGGTGCAAGGAATGGAAGGCAAGAAACAGTTGGGAGAGCTATTTCCGAGACAGAATTGGCAGGAAGTAGCCACTGATTGGCTGCCAGATTAATTATCCCGGAGAATAGCGCTGGCCTTGTCACTCAACCACACAAAACCCTCCAGTAATTCCCCCATTATCTGCAGAACAAAGTCATAATCTCAGCGCAGGAAGACTCTTGGGAAGCACGGCCCTCCGGGACGGCCCCACCTGGCTTCAGGTCTCTCCTCTGCGCAAGCAGCAGCCTCCAAGTCATCTGTCGGCAAAGCCACGTGTGTCTTTCCCAGGCGATCTCCTCACCTTATTTCCCTGCCTGAATTTTCCCCTCTCCTATAATTATCTGCTGAGATTTCCTTTCCTTTCGAGGACTGTCTCCGATACTACCTTCTTCACGTTATCCCACTCTAGCCCTGTTGACACAGTCCCCCTCTTCTTTGAGAAAATCGTAACATGTAATTTGTGGTTCCTTACCATTTGTATCAAATTTTACATCACACTGGAGTCATTTATAAATTTGTATTTTCTTCCCTATTGGTCTATAAAATTCCTGAGAACAGACAGGAGTTTTGATTTATTTACTTACAACCGCAACACCTAATCGAATACAGAGGTGGTTCAAGAAAGGGGTGAGAGAATAATTATGTGAACAGCTTTCAGATGGAAGGGAGCTTCCAGGAGACGTCCTCTACCAATAGGCGAGAGTGAGCGAATAAGAAAACAGAAGGAACCTCCTACAAAGGCCTGCGGTCTATGGACGCACTATCCCCCTGGGTTAAACACAGAAACGCTGCAGCTCCTCTCCCGGCCCAGCTCATCTCTGCTTCGCCGCCGCCACACCCGGGTCTGATCTGAACAGGACCAGAGGGATCCGGTTTCAAGCCTGCAGATGACGGGTGAGGACCTTATGACTTTGATCAAAAGGAGGCTGCGGGTAAATCCTGGCCGACGGAGCGTGAGCCCACAGACGTGCAGCACACCTCTCACACACGCTGTGTCCACCCTGTGCGTCGGTGCTGATGCGTCCAGACAGGGACGGGGCCCGCAGCCCAGATCAGGTAGCTGTCCTGCCTCTTCTAATAAAGCCTCTCCAACTCCGCTGATGTAACAGAAAAGGGGCAGAGGACGCGAGAGGCTCAGGGCCGCGGGCCTCAGGCGGGTCTGGGGAGGCGGCGGGAACCGCGCAGGACGAGGTTGATGTGAACGTGCGCCCTGGAGCCGAGGGTGCTCAGACAAGGCCGGCCCCCAGCCCCTCCCTGCCTGCGGGTCTGACCCTGGTCAGGGGAGCAGGAGCACACGGGGAGGCCTAGTGAGCCCCGTGTCCGCACCCACGAGAAGCTCAGTACAAGTAAACACGCTGCATGCCTTCTGTGCTTCGAACCTGCGATCTCCCTTAAGACACTTGCTATTCAGGATTTGAGAACAGGCATACTCCACCCAAGGAGCTGACTCTCTGCCCTGGGATTGCTGGGCCAGTCAGGAACACCAGTGACCGTGTGTGCAGCGGCTTCAAGCCATTACTGGGGTGTGCTGACTGCACTTCCTCACCATCCTGAGGTCCTGCGGTGACTCCGTGCCTTAGCCTGGGACACGCGTGAGCCGCGGGGCTGGGACACGAGTACTGAGGTTCCAACCGTGTATGTGAGACCACGCTGCTCGGGTGAAGCTCGGGCTTGTGGCTGGCAGTGATGGGAGTGCAATTCCGGACCACTGGCTGAGATGGAGAGAGTTTGCGGAAGGGGCGGAGCTAACGGGCCTCAGCGCGTGAAGCCCGTCCCATCGGGTCACCAGCGCCGACTTGCGCCTCCTCGCGCCTCCTCCCCTCTCTCTGCCCCCACTTAGCTTTGGTCCACACTGCTTGCATTTCCACCGCTTCTTCCTTGGCTTTCTAACCTGGTTGGGTCCTCTCTCTGACCAACAAAGGACAGACCACAATTTACTCTCCCTGCATAAGAATACAGCACTTCTGAGGTTTTCTAAGGTAGCTTTTCCCTGGGGGAGGGCATGGCAACCCTCTCCAGGATTCCTGCCTGGAGAACCCCATGGACAGAGGAGCCTAGCAGGTTACAGTCCACAGGGTCACAAAGAACTGGACACGACTGAAACAACAGAGCACAGGCGGCTTTTCAGATAGTTTCATCCCATTGTCCGTTCTTCCTATTTTTAGGTAGAACGGAGACAAACACGAGCTGACGAGACCATGTTCGTTGCACCTCGGTGTGCAAGGAACACCACCGCACGTGGCTGTCTCACCTGTACCCTGTGGCGAGCCCATCAGGAGAGCCCGGACCCTGAGAAATGGAGGCATGAGAGGTTCTGGTCAGAAAGGGGGTGAGGGGAAGAGGACCAAGCTGGGGAAGGGCAGGAGAGAGGAGCGCACCTCCTCACCACACGGCCGGTGAGCTGCTGGTCGCGGTGCCTTGTTGGAAAAGAACGGACGAAGCAGGGAAAACACACGTTGTGGGTGCCCGGGGCGTGGGGCGCAGCGAAATCAAAAGCATGGGATCGCATGAACTCAGTGCCTGAGAAATTACTCCCTTTCCTTTTCAGAACATACACACGTAAGTGATAAGACACAGGTTCTACACCCACAGCCACTAAGGCATCAGTGAAGAAGGGGAGTAGCTGCTTGTTGACTAGTTTATTATTTCAGTGGTTGGCTCAGTAATGCCATGTTTATAATAATAATAATAAACTAGTGACATCTAGCACATCTTATGAAAATCTCAGTTGGTCTAGAAACGAAACTTTGGAAGCAGAGAGAGATCCAAGGTCCACAGGTCCTGGGAAGGAGCTCCCTGAACACTCCTGCCTAGCCCCCTCATTGGGGGCGGAGACTCCGGGATGGGCCCTCTGGAGGGCCTGCAGCTCACTGGGCAGCTGTCTGCCCCATTTCAGCAGGGCCTGAGAGCAGATGACAAACTGGACATCCCGAAGGCTTCAGAGAAGTGTGGCATCAGTTCATAAACTAGTTTGAAATAACTATTTTTTGAAAAATTTTGCAAGAGTATAAGAGGAAGGCTGAATGTCTTTCCTCCAAGAGCCTATGTAGGAAGAGACTCTATTTGAGGTACTGCTGGAGCTCAGAGAACCTCTGGAACAAGGAGGATGGGTTCACAGGAGAGATTCAAAGGGTGGGCTCATGGCTCCACACCATCCTCTGCTGCAGGAACGGGAGGGAGAACGCTGTGTGTTTTTCACTCTAAGAATGAGTCATGCTCAAAGTTGATCTCAACATAGAGGAGCAGGTATTACTAATTTGAAAGACATAATGAATCCTGAATTGCATGGCTTCATAATTTTTATGAACATGTTTGGGTTACAACCCTTACCCTGTTAAAGGACTCATTATAATTTATCTGTAACATACCTTTCCCTGTGGAAAAAAGAAAAATCCTCACTCAAACATAGAGATTTCCAGAGCAAAGAAGAAATAACTATTCCTGTTATTTTGTTAGATGTCTTTTAACTATTTTATAAAACACCTCGTGGAATTATTTTTGAATGTCATAAGACTTTAGTTAATCATTTAGTAGAAATGATAAACCTCTAGATAGTCATATATTTAGATCATATTCTATAAATAAGTGCTGAGTCTACTTAAAATTAGGATTGTTGGCCCAAACAAGTTCTGAATTATAGATATGGAGAATCTTCAATTACATTCATGTTTAATAAAAAGCTTTCATTTTGGGGGGTTATTTTCGTAAACAATATGGTATATATGCTTAATATATAATACATAATAACCTGAACACTTTAATAAGCATATTATTTTGCCTTTTCCAATCATAGAGATAATACCAGTACCTGTAATCCTATAGGTTCTTGTGAACTTCAAATAAAATCCTCAAGTAAAGCATTCAGTGCTGTGCATTTGTTAATATGAGCTAAGATTAGTCATTAGAATGCTTTCCTGATATTTTTGTCAGTTTCTCATATAACACAGAACTTTTTTAAAAGGTGTTTTTGCTATGGACCATTTTTTAAAGTGTTGGATCTGTTACAATATTGCTCCTGTTTTATGTTTTGGATCTTAGTTTCCCGACCAGGGATCGAACCGGCAACTCCTGCATTGGAAGGCAAGGTCTTTTTTTTTTTTTGGAAGGCAAGGTCTTAAGCCCTGGGTTGCCAGGGAAGTCCCAGTACTGAACTAAAAGGCTGGTCTCACTAGCTGGCCCTGTTTACACCATCCGCTGTGACTCAGAGCTGGAAGCAGCCAAAGCGGACGTCCTGAGCATTTCTGAACTCTGTGTGGACGCCCCCCCCTTTGGCTCTGTCCCCCTCTCCTCTGCCTCTGGAGTGAGAAGCACGTCCCAGCGCTCGGAGCGCATATGCGTTCTGCGCTCTGGATAGAGCGGGTTTTGTATTAAATGAAACACATCTTCATTTAAAATTTCCCAAAGGAGCCTCCTTGGTAACAGCGACCTGGAAAGCCTTCTGTGACTCCGGGGGAAGCCCACGGTTCAGCAGGCGCAGGGAGAGCTGTCTAGCATCACCCGTGGGGTGAGTCCCCGTCACATTTCCTCCCCCACGATGGACTTATGGCTCTTCTCGACTTCACAGGGGTATTTTGAGGACAATATTTAGCCCACTCTTTTAAACTGCTGGACGTGCCGTTGGCTACTGTGGTGAAAACCTGGTGTTTATCTGCGCCCACAGGATCTCGTTTGTCACTCTGGGTGCTTCAGGCTACTAGAAGTAGGACATGCATTGGATAATGGATGCTAGCTGCTAAAAATGTGCTGTTATTAGCCTGTGTGTAGCCGGGCTATTACTACTACCTAAACAGTGCTTCTTGAAAAGAAGGCGAGGCAGAGAGCCAGCGGGGCCGTGTCCTGCAGCAAGGGCCCTCGATGCTGACCCGGGCGCTCTATTTGCCCGCACCGTGGCAGGTGCAGAGGACTCGCCACACCAGGGTCACGTGCAGAACCGCAGAGCAGGAGTGATGGAGCCCGCACACCCCGCGGACGCGTGAGCTCCACCAGGACGACTCGCCATGTGCCGTCACCGTGATGGGATCCTCGCCAAAGCAAGATGAAATCACAGTCACAGAGAAGAGGGGGAAGAACTGAAGAGGAAGCTGGTTGTCAGCCACATGTCTGAGTTCCGCACACAGTCCGGTGACTTCTCCATGCGACCAAGAAGGCTCTGATTGGATGGATCCCATGTCAGTTCCACTGACCTGAGGCATGCTGGGTGAGACTATCAATCTAATGGGACCTCCACTAAACCATCCAGCTGTTGGCCTTGGCTTGCTTCCTGCTCTTCCCTACATATGACCCCAGGTAAGGAGGAGGAGGCACTGCCCTTGGGCAGGGTCACGGTCCACAGCCTGAAGCCCTACACTGCACACTGACAGCTCTGCGGAGGAGGCCCTGCCCAGGAGCGGCATATACAGAGATGTATAGTATTGGTACCAAAAGGGAGCTGAGACTTGATAAAGTTCAACCTTCCATTTTAAGAAAGGATCCCAAGACATAGGCGGCTTCTCTGGTGGCTTAGCGGTAAAAAATCCACCTGCCACTGCAGGAGATGTGAGTTCGATCCCTAGGTCAGGGAGATCGCCTGGAGGAGGAAATGGCAACCCACTGCAGTATTCTTGCCTGGGAAATCCCACGGACTGGCTTGCTATAGTTCATGGGGTCACAAAGAGTCGGACACTTAGCGACTGAGCACACACACAAGACAGGGAGAGTGGAAAGGGTGTGCTCAGAGTCACCCCTGAATTACAGGGGGAGCTGGACCAGGATGAGGCGGCCTTTGTGTGAGCACCGTCACAGCCAAGTCAGCTAGGGATGGAAAATCCCACTGAGAAAGTAAAAAGGAACATTTTTTTAAAAAAGGAAAAGATGACTAAGGATGACCAAAATGGATAATATTGGGTGAAAATTCCCTCTGAGGAGTAAATGGGAAAGAGACTTTTCTGAGTGTCACCGGTTATCTTTAATACCTTGGAGAATTAGTCAGAAACCAGTAAGACAAGTGCAGTCTAACTGACATCACCCAGCGAGAGCAGAGCTTCTGGCCCTGGGAGAGCCCTGCGCATCAGTTAAGGGTCTGTTAGTGGTCCTCCCTTGCTTGTCTAGACACCCAGGGGCAGGAGCAAGTCGGATGCTGCTGTGCAGCCAGTGGGCACGTCCCCATCCGGGAGAACGGGGTGAGGACTGGCGGGGAGCAGGCGAGGAACTGGGCTGTGCGGGGAGAGGACTGTGGACATGTGGTGCTGAAGCTTGTGTTTTTTGTAATATATACACAGAGGCCTATTTTGCTAATGCTGATCGCCCAGTCAGCACCCCTCACATTGAGGAATACCTCTGAAGCTAAAACAAATGACTCCATCTGCATATGAATTTGGAAGCTGTAAAGCACCGAGGATAGAACATCACTGGTCAAACAAAGCCTTGGACACATTCTGCCTCCGACCCCTGGATGCTGACAGCCATGAATATTTATCACAGGCCGAGTGTATTTTCTAACTCCTTCAAAATGTAACACACACGAAAGGCTACGTATTAAAAATGAGAAGTCGCATCTAATCTCACAAACCTCATCATCCTTCCCATCCAGCTGACCCCACTGATCAGACACTGTTTTGATCATTAACTAGATGAACAGGTGGCTCAGCCCAGTTGTAAACAGGTGTGTTAACTCGGCCCTGGGGAACACACACAACACTTCTTGGCTTGTACTGTGGGTGTGGGTCTCTTAGGGAAAAGGGTTGTTTTTGAGCTAACAAAATCACAGTAATGGCAAATTAACTGAAGAACATTCGGGCGGTGAAACTGCCTCCATTCTTGTTCTCGGGACTATGGAAAGAATTGCAAAGAACAGTGAGAGATCCATAACACAAAGTTCGTGGAAAATTCCAAGTGTTAATTCAGTACCAAGTGTGCCGTGCTCAGCAGAGCACAAGTCACACACGGGCCTGAAATTTATCTGAGCGAACCTACTAGGGCTTCCACAAGCATCTAGCAGCCCCCAGCACTTCTCACTCCTATGCAGTCTCAGAGTTCCCTTTGGAAGTACAGACATGCAGCTTTCTGAGGTCTGAGCTACTTAAATTTCCAGACCTGAGAGGGTATACAACTCTAATTCTAATCTAACTTTCCTTTTACACGAGTTTTAAAATTCTGAACAGACAGGCATGTTGGTCAGACCTGCCTCCCTGGGAACGTGGTGAGGCATCTGAGGGTCTGAAGGCACAGGCAGGTTCTGACCTGAATTCTCTCCTCTCCTCTCTCCAGGTCTCTCCAGCCAAGCAGCGAGCCTGTGGGTGCCCACGTGGCCGCCCTGCCCAGCTCCCCGTGTCCGGGCTGACTGCTGACGTCACAGACCCGAGTCAGAAGGCGCTGCCCTGCGACGCTGCCCCGCTGCGATCTGCATTCACCAGGCCTGCCTCAAGGGTTCAGGTCCCGGTCTCTGGGATCAACAGCTCTAAAATGCCCAGAAACTGCAAGACAGACACCTGACATTTACCAACACTCTTTCCTCAAAACAAAAATCCGTTTCCTGTTCTGTGCCTTCTTATGCAAGCAAAGACTCACTCAGCTGTAACTACGAATCACGAGGGGGCAGTGGGCTAGAGTCAGGGGGTCGCAAAGAGTCGACACGAGTGGTGACTGACGCACACTCACAGCCACACAGATACTGATACAAACCACGACGAGTTAGGGCCAACCGCCGAGAGCCCTCCCACACCCAGAGTTCAGATTCCGTAAGAAGGGGATAGACTCAAGTCACATATTCAATTACAGAGAGAAAAATGGGAATACAATCCCATGCAGTTGAGAGCTAATTTTCAGAATGATCACCTGGATCCCTGAAGTACTAATCATCTAAGAAATGGACATCAATGATTATCTTCCTCTTATTAAGTAAGAAAAATGGCTTAATCTAATTCAAAACGTATTCAAGAAAAAGTAGATATAGAAGAATTGTGATGACTAAGTATATATTTATATATAGTATATAAATATAAAATATTATGTATGCTATATGTAATATAACATTTTACATGTATAATATAACATACACATAATTGCTATATGTTTATATTTACAGAAGTATTCAAATATATAAATATATATAAATTTATTTGCAGTTTTTATATAAATTATATTTATAAATACATGCTACATATTATATATTAATATATACTTATTTTATATGTACATAAATATATATATGATTTTATCCATACGATCCTGACTCACTGTGGGTTAGAGATTTGTCTCACTGCTGCCTCTTTTGGGTCTGTACACAGTAGGTACTCAATGCACGCAGGATGTGTGAATTGCTCACTAATGTGCTGAAAGTGAAGGGGGAGCTGAGTTTAGGGAGCTGTCTGTTTAGGTTTCACCACTGACTTTGATTTTTTTTCTTCCAGGGAAGACTGTGAAGGAGCCCCTGGACTGCCCATCCTCGTTACTGACTCTAACTAGACTGTTAAGAAACTTTAAAAACACGGAATTTAAACATAATTCATAAGTGTGCGAGTTGGGCTTGAGAGGAGAGAACAAAAAAGAATCTCTATCCTAGCAGCTGGAATTCCCATGGAGGGAGACACACTCCCCTGACCTTGAACCCTGAGCCAGTGTCTGTCCTGGACACAGCGGCCTGGGTGCCAGCCCATGGCCCACGCTCGCTTGGTCACCCCTCCCTGGTCATCTCTTGGTCATCCTTGGTCATCTCTCCCTGCCTCTCTGGGCTCTGGGCAGAGAAGCTCTACAAAGCGCTCACGGGAGGGGCAGGGCGTCACTCATCACGTGGCGCTTGTCCCCATCCCACTGGCCACAGGGACACTAACGCGAGGGCCACATCTGTTCTTCCGATCAGATGCTCACTGCCCTAAAAACAGCCAGTGAAGAAAGATGCTTCCCTTTCAAAAAAGAAAGAAAGAAAGAGAAAGGAAAGAAAAGAAAACCAGTTACTCTTAAAGATAAACAGCACAGCGCTCTTCCGGGAACTGGGACCATGTTTTTGCCAAAGTCCACGACATGAGGTCAGATTTTTGAATCCAGAAAATGCAAATAAATTGCGACCTATCACAGTGGCCACTGAGGAATCAGTGTGCAAGGCAGGCCGGACTCGTGTGCTCAAAGTGCAGGGATCGCTGCTTTCACACGGGCCAGCAAGGGTGTCTGCAGAGAAGGCTTGCAAGGAGGAAGCCACAGCCAGCTGCCACGAGCACTCACCCCAGGACAGCTCCGTCCTCCCGCCCTCAGCCTCATCACCAGTCCCCCTCTTGCCTGCAACTGGTGATGAGCACGACCCAGACAACAAACAGCTGGAAGCATGCCAGAGGACCATACATCCGTGGTCTACCATGCCCTCTTTAATCAACTTCCTAATTAAAAACTGCCATGCTGGCATGAGGTACAAAGAGGGTAGGCTTGGGATCTCCCACGAAACAGCATCCCTGAACCCTGAGGTTGTGGAAAATCTGTGTTCTTACGGGTGTTTATGAGTTTTCCTGGCGCAGAGAGAGAATCAATTTGCTTGCGCCTGGCCCTCAAGACGTATTAAATTTATCCTGAAGGAAACTGGCTTCTGCAAAGCTCTTGCCCGGATGCATTAGGCAGGTGGGAGTTGCAGTGGGCCGGAGGGTCCCCTGGCAGATGCAGCATCGATTTCTGAACGCTCACCATCCAGCAGACAGCTCCAGAGCAGACTCGATTTGATGGCTCTCTATGGGGTGCCCTGCAGACTCGATTATTTCCACAACCAGTCTGGCTAGCATTGTTTCATGGCGACCACGCTCTATGTTCTCAGCTTCTGTTCAGATGGCACGAGTGGGTCCGGGTACCAGGGAGGGGAGGGGGCCAGATTTAAAGCCAGTCTCTAAGGAGCAACCATCTCTTTCAGGGTCCAGTGATCAAGGGGGTAATTCTGACTTATAAGAAACCATTCTGTTGACTGCCATTAAAATACACTGAGTCCAGGCATGAAGATACTACTCAAAACAGTGTCTGAGCTAGAAATCCCCCAATAAAAATCTCTGTACATACAGCTATATCTAAAATAGAAAACCAACAAAGACCTACTGTATAGCACAGGGAACTCTGCTCAATATTCTGTAATAACTTAAATGGGAAAATAATTTGAAAAAGAATAGATATATGCATATGTATAACCAATCACTTTGCTGCACACTTGAAACTAACAGCATTGTTAATCAACTAAACTCTGATATAAAATTAAAATTTTTTTTAATCTTTGTCAGTGTGCTAAAAAGAACCACTCACCCCATAAATGATTAAGCCGTGAGTTGTTTAATTTAGCAACCCAAGTCCAATATCCCACACCTGAAAGCATCTCAAGCAAATGTGCAACAATCTTGGGATAATTTTCTTTAAAGCCATTTTATTGCACCATCTAAGCAGCCAGACTTCAGTAAAGAAGCAGCCAGTACGTAACATTGTCATAAAGTTCCTTTCAACTGTATTAATGAGCACCCAAAAGAGGTCTACATGGCATACATATTAATCCAATGGCTCAAATATGGTCAGCCTGCACACATTTCCACACTGGCATTTTAAAAACACATATATCCATGCACTTAACAGAACCTTTGAAGAGATTAATTGCTGTACCCCTGGGACATCATAGCACAGAATTGTAAACAAACAGGTCAATAACTTTTCGAAAGGGAAGATATTGGTGCCCCACTTTATTCCCCATCACCAGGAACCCACTGAGGAATGCCCCCCACCCTGGGCACAGAGACAACTCTTCCTCTTGGGATCAAAGGTGCCTGATTTCAGATTAATATTTTGGCTCACTGAACTTAAGAAATTTGCTATAAAAGGCTGCTTTTCTTTCCAAAGTTGATCTGCAACCTTAGAGCTAAACTGAAAAGAGAAAAATGCTCTTGGAAACCACATTTTTCGGTTAGGCACACAGCACCACGTTTCCAGCCCTGGGACCTCTCATTGTCTTTGAAGGCTAGCCCTTTCCAAGCCCGTAGAGACAGCATGCCCAAGAACCAGTGTGACAGAGAGTGGCATAAAGTAACTCTGTCAAGTGGAAACTAATATGACATAATTTTGGCCCTTAAAAAAGAGCTAGACTCTCCTCTGAATGGCAGCCAGGCACAAAGAGACCAACGTGGTAGGTAACACTCCAGTGTTCCCGTCAGGATGAAAACAGACATGTTGAGGTTAAAAATTAAAAGCTGATATTTTGCCCCAAGAAAGTTACAACCCATCATAAATCTAAAAGGAATTATTTTAATCTTAGAAGGTTCAGCTCAACTCTAAAATAAAATATAGCAATGGAAAAATAAAAGAAATATCATTTTTGTCTAGCTAAGAGTTTATTAATTTATTTTGAAATAATTTGGTATCTAATATTGTTTGGGTTAAGTTAAAAAAACAAAGCCTCAATTCAAAACACCAGCAAATTAAAAATTAAATAGAAAAGTATTATATGTATACATACATATTCATTGACATAAAAATGGAAAATTCACCTGTTCTACAAAAACAAGCTCAGTGTGAATAAGCAGAAACTTCAAGTGTGAGTGGGAAAATGTGAGAAGCCAACAGTTGGAAGTGGCATATAAAGGGTTAACATGTTTTCCAATATCTTATGTTGGAGGTTTAGATTCATTGAAGGTAGTTTTCTTTTCTTTTCTTTTCACCTTTTCTGGAAAGCCATTGTTTTGTTTTAAACAGAGGGAATAATCCTCCAAAAAGTTGCATTTTTTTTTGTCAAATATTCGCTGTCATTGTCTAAAGCAAACAGCTGAAGTAAAGCAACTCTGTAAAAAAAAAAAAGCCTCAAAATAAAATTCTTAAGTGATTTGTAATATTTAAGAAACTACAAAAAGACAGTTAAATGATGATAATTTCTACTTAAGTTCTACCTTAAAAGCAGATGAAATAATTAGGTCAGTCAAAATGAAAACCTTACCTTTTAAGGAGAGTGGGGATTGTGAAAACAGGATAGAACTATTTACCAGTGATTTCCCTGAGATGAAAGTATATTTAACTAAATAGTAAAACACCCATATTGCAGCACTACAATCACAGAATTATATAAGGAGTGTGTGTCAGTGATGACAATAGAAAACCGGAATTCCTGCAGGCTTTCTACTTATTTCTCAACTCAGAAGACTGGTTGTAAAAACAGTCTCCATTTTTCTGAAGAGCACTGAAAGTATCAACTTGTGCTAATTTTTCTGTTTCCTATCTGTAGATCCTACAGATCAACAGAAACTTCAGTTCGATTTGCAAAATCTCCAGTAAGTTGCTGGTTAAATTAGCTAAAATCTTCTTCCAGCTAGGAAAAATATATACCAGTCAAAACTAATTATGTCTGGGCTTTCATTGAAACAACATTTGCTAATTCTACTGGTCTGGATACACTGCTTCAGAAAATATTAATTAAACACATTGAATAATGGCTGCTGTAAATTTCGGAAAACAATAATCTCTGAACAGTTCATGTTCGCTCCAGACGTATGCACAGGAAAATGGACGAAGCAGTTGCCCCCAGCCAGCAGCAGCCCCGACCCTTTTGTTGGCCAGCTCGCGAAGGAGTTGAACTTTGCTGCACTTTGGGGAGCGGGCCGAGGCTCCGGACGCCACCGGGAGAGCTGGACGCGTTTACCTGGAGGGAGCGGCCAGGCGGGACCCGGAGAGCCAGCGGCCAAGCCGGCGGTCCAGGCGCGCGCCCCGCGCCCGCATCCCAGGGCATTCCCGGGCTCCCCGGCCTCGCCGCCGGCTGCGGGCGCGGCCACCCCGCCTCCGTCTCGGGGACTCACCCAGAAGATCTCAGCTGCTGCAGCACTACCGGCTCCCCCGCTTCTGCGCGCGCCCCGACCGTCGCCGCGCGCCCCTGCTCTAGCGGCGCGCGCACGCGGGGCCGCGGCTCCCCGGCACGCTAATCATTCTGCCACCTGGACACAAGTGGCGGTGCCCTCGGACGGGAAGCTCGCAGGCCTGAAGTCGGAGATGCAAACCAGTGAGCTGACAGCGCGGGGCGACGGGGCCGGGGCGGGGGCCGCCGAGCGCCATCCGCAGGGCCCGGGGCGCGGGGCCGCCGCCTCCCCTCCGGCCGCCTCCGCTAAGCTCGGCGCGGGCACCGCCCGCCCCCGGCCCCGGTCCGGGGGACCCGTCACCGGCCAGGTGCGCTTCACGCTGGGGCCGTGGCTCAACCCGGGGTTCTCGCCTGACTGTTGATTGAGCCTGCAGCACAGCCAGGCGGGCTTGGGGTGCGCGCTGTGCGCTCCCTGCTCGGCGCCCACAGGCCCCTGGGTCTCCGGGGCGCAGTGCGCAGCGTGTGCAGTGCCGTATTTCATGTAATAGACGAGAGCGGAATACCCGAGTCAGGCTGCGAACAGCCCCCCCCCCCGGGGGGGGGGCGTGTGTCTAAATATACCGCCCCCCCAGACACAGAGAACACACACACATGAGCACACACACACACACAGAGCACACACACACGCTGATGGTAAAGACCCCCCCCCACACACACACAGCGCGCGCGTGCACACACACACACACACACACACACACACACACAGACACACACTGATGATAAAGACCCCACACACACCGATGTTATGGTCAAGACACGCTGTGTCCAAAGAGACCTCAGAAAGTCGACTGAACCAACAGCATCTTCCGCGGCCCTGCTTCTGAGCACCAAAACAGCACAGAAAGAGGTGCCAAGCCTGCTCACCGCACCCCCGCACCCCGCACTTCAAGTGAGAGAACAGTGACCCAAGAGTTAACACCAGTGGACTCTTAAAATCCCTCTGGGTTGCCAACCGCGCTTTGCTCTGTTTCAGGGTGAGCTTCTTCTCTCGTGTTCTTTTCAAACAAAAGACACAGAACTATTCTTCTAAGAAAGTTAAAATATTGTCAAGCTTTTAATATGGCTGGAAGAAAACAAATGCCAGGAAAAGTTTTATCTGAGAAGGCAAGAGCAAATAAGATTTCACAACACAAAAGGGAGCATAGATACATGACTTCATTAGCATCTTTCCGGTTTAAAAAAAAAGTGCTGGTTTTATAAATGGCTTCTTGGGTCTAGCAACAACTCTTCTACTCCAGGGGTAACCACACCACTGCCCTCTCCACAAGCGTCTCTCTTAGACACTCCCCACTCTGAAAGGCCATATGAAATCATAGCGGCTACTTAGCCCCTCCCACCCTCCCTGGACACTGGCCTCGAATACACAGACTCCTGTTTGACAACAACTCCAGGCAGCCTGCACACATGCCCGGCGCCCACAACCACATTGTGCTGGAGAAGAAGCTCCACTGGAGAAAGGGTCCATTGTGGGCTCATCTGGACACCAAACCAGGCGATTTTAAAAATTGTTACCATTTGTCATCAAATAAGAGCTGCAGATGGCCAGGTAAGCAAGGAAGCAAATATGTGTGAGAGTACCTAAGAAGCCAGGCGAAATAATTCTGAAGAGCTGCAAGTGGCCCCAAACAGACACATCCTAGGCAGCCTTTAAGGAAGAAGAAAGAGGTACCTTTGGGTCGGAGAGTCGGGGCCCTTCAGCACAGCCCGGTTCCGCAGCCTACTTCTCCTCACTTGCAGGGCTGAGTCTGCCTTGGAGAGCCCGGGGCCCATGTTGACCCCACTCCCCTACACGAGGCCACTCCATCGGGCCCTTCCCCGGCAGAGGGGAGGGCACAGCCACCTCCGATAAACCACTGCAGGAGCTCCCCGGAACAGGCGCTGACTGTGGTTTCTGTGGGAGGAGGCTCAGAGGTCCCAAGTCCCCGAGAACACCTCCCTCCGGCTTTCAGAGGGGATTCCTCCCAGTCCTGAGCCTCCTGCCTGCCCTCTGGAGACCAGACATCCTGGTTAGCACAGGGATTGTGACTGCCTTCCCGTCCAGCCCTGCTGGAAGTCACCGTGGTCTGAGAGGCAGGCACCTTGCTAGAGACTGCCGGGTGCCATCCCGGCTCCTCAGCACAACGCCCCTCACGCTTCAGCTGAAACACTTCCTCCCCCTCCCAACGTTTCCAATAATCACCACGTGGGGAGCAGGGGTTGTTTTTAAAGAGATATATTTTAGGATAAATTTCCTAACCCAGCAGCCCAACACAGCAATGCTGACCAGTGTCTCCTCACATAGTAAATAAGCATTTACGCGCTCTTTCTAGTTCGTTTGATAGCACCTGGCTTACATTTTCTCTGCCGTCTCTGATTACTTATATAGATGCCCCAAGGACTCATTATGATGTCAAAGCTTAACACAGTTTCATTGTGAAAACAGGCATAGAAAAATCATTGTGTGTGCCTGAACAATGCAGGTGTGAGAGAGACAGAGCGAGAAGGGAGGGCAGCCGGAGAGACAGCTAGGGACAGAGTTAGAGACAGAGGGCAGGAGGGGTGGGGAGAGGGGGCTGGAGAGACAGAGAGAGGCAGAGACGCAGAGGACACAAAGCCGCTTCCCGCTGAAGCCACCCAGCATCGAAGCACAGCCTGATGTGAGAAAAATGTGTGTCTGCCACCTTAAGCTAACCTGACATTGAAAAATCATACAATAAATTACTACAAAAGTATTTGCCATTATTCCTTGTACAAGTTATGACCATTATAGGCAATGTTTTTCATTTGTGGGGTATGCCAATTTAAAATATATACATATATTATATCTGTCACACATAATGTATGCGTGTGATTTACCTTTACAACTTCAAAATAAAATTCTTAAAATATTTTCTTCTTTAAGTTTGTGCTATCTTTTCTCTTTAGTTTGAACTAAGTGTAAATCAATGTCAGGTAAGAGTTATGAGAAAGACTGCACTATGATGAAACTTATTCGGTGAAAAATATGTTAATTATTTTCAAGTTTTTGTTCAAGTTTATCCTCTATTACCCTTTTCTAAGGCATGCTACATGTTTCTTTTCAAAGAAAATTTTAAAAAAGTCATTTATGAGAAAATATTTTTAAATCTTGAAAATAAGAACATGCATAATACTGTTGCAATCAAATTATGATGTAAACAATTTGATTATTAGAATTTAGGAAAACTGAAAATCTCTTTTTGAATCTGCCATTCATTTGCTTCTTAGGCAGAGTTCTGGTGAGACCTTGCATCAAGGTAGACTTTATGGTAAAGTACTCGATGCATTTGAAAGACTGGTTATTGATTGGAAATCATAGTCCTGGACTTCAGGGATTATCTAGCCACGCCACATTTCAGCATCGAGGCAGAGGACTCATTATAGGAAAGTGTCTTTCTAGTCCCTCTTACCCCACTGAATGGGTTTCTTAATATAAAATTTCTAAGAGGAAATACAATTTTAAGTTGTCTGAAGTTAAAAATATAGCCACCAAATTGTTTAATGAGTAAAAGTATTTCAGATGATATATTTCTACAAACAATATCTTTCACTGAAATTAGATTGCCCCACAGGTAGAGTTGGAAATATAATTTATACATGTGACTTTGAAAGCATTTTTTAGACAACAAAATGAATCTTCCTCAGAGAAATGGTTGGATTATCTATCAGACATGTAAAGTATTTCTAAAAGCAAATCACCAAATAATCGGATTATTAACTCTAAGTTTTGAATTTTAAATATAGTTTTAACAAATAGAAAAACTTTAAAAAGGTTTGAGGCCACAAAAGAGCTCATTTCATTCCTTTATCTACAGAAAGCTGGTGTATAAAAGAGTTGCAAAGCATCAGACAGTGAAATAATTGGGTGTATTCAGTCATGAATTATGAAATATAAACATTTCTGAGAGTGAAAAAAACAAATGTTGGGTGAAAAGTAAATTGGGTTGAAAATATGACAGGAACAATGAAAGTCAATATTGAAGAAGTCCATTCTCTGAAACATATTCATATTTTCCTAAAATCATGCTCCTAAAATCCAAAGGAAACTATATACTCACACTCTTGTAGGAATTTTTGTACACCACACACACATGGTCACAAATTATTGGGACTTCAACCTTGATTTCAGGATCTAACACAGATTCATGAAACTGGCCTAAGTTCTGCTGGAGAATGCAAGTCTAACTCAAGAGGAGTTGAAATGTGTGTTTTAACTGTACTTCTGCCGTACTGGTTCATCTTGGTAATTCTGGCTCATCTTTTCAAAAATGAAATTTTATCAATAAGTATATAATAGTTTTCTATTTGAAAAACATGTCCACATTGTTCACAGTTTTCCAGCTCACAACTGCATATATGCAAGTAATTTTGATGAAATCCTGTCTGGTAATTTGAAAAGTAGGGTAAAAATTTTATGTGCAAAATAAAGGTCTGGAAATTGCCAATCTCTTCTGCCCCACTCCTCAGAACATCCTATTGTGACCATAAAGCCGTCTCCCCCTTCCACCTCCATGAACAGAGTCATTAAGGTGATGAAACTGAGCCCTTTCTCCACTGCCAGTAAACTGGGAGGAAGTCAGTCCCAGCTGATCGTAATTGCTATCAGCAGCGGACAGCTCCTGGTGCTGAAAGGGAAAGGGCCAGAGCTTTGCTCACAATGGCTCACTCAACAGCCTTTAAAAATCACAGCAAAACTGAATGAGGTGGCAAGTGCTCTGGCTGAATAGCACTGTCTGCAGAACAATGGCAGCCAACCCCAAATCCTACTATAATCACATTAATGAGATTAATCAGTGAATTAGCAGCAGTCAAACGTCAGGGAGGCAAGGAAGAATCCAACCAAGATTGGTAATTAACTTTTTTTTGGGGGGGGGGGTATTAGAGAAAAAAATCAACTTTGCTACCTCATAGGTTTCTCAGAAGTTGACAATTTTGCTTCACAAATCTGAAGACTGTATGTACTGATCAAGAGGCAACAACATAATCCTTCATGTTATAACATAAATCCAGGTATCATATTACTGATGCTTAAAACACAGCCTTCTGAGAAAAGTGATGTCACTTTAAATAATCTTCATAAACTATCAGGCTTTTACTGTTTTGAATTCTCTAAATGTAAAATTGGTTGTTAAAAAGAATTTCTCTAATACTCAAGCTAAAATATAAAAAAAAATGGCTGATTAAAAAAGGGAGGATTATATAACAGCTACTATTGCTTCTGAGAAGTCTGTGATACTGTAGGGAGAGTTTTAAAAGTGCCACCAAGTAAAGAGCTATTATACAAACATATCAGTTCTGGTCTCTTGTATTTGATAAAGAAAATGTATTGCTATCTACAACTTTATGGAGAATTTTGATCAATTGACCTATTGCTCTTGAGGTGATAGAATCATACACTTCTCTTTAGGTCAGTTAGAAAAAACAAACTTCCTTTTTTTTCTAGAAGATATCACTAGCATGTATTATATACAATCCACACTTTGGATTCAAAGTTCTTAAGAGGTGAAAACTTACAGGTATTAACATATGAGTGGTGATGTTTTTTCAGAAAGGAGTGTTGTGCAAAAACCCTTTTTCTAATTTTAAAATAATCCCATTTCTATCTGTTTATGTTTTATCTAGGGAAAACATGCCTTTATTTATCATTTAAAAAGCCACATGACTTTCATGAAGTTGAACAATTAGAAAGAAAGCCTCCTTTATGACTGTAAGGGTGGTACTAGGGGGCTTTTGTCTATGAAGTTAGTTTTGTTCTGTAAAAAATACAAATACTTACACCTAAAGTCTCCTATTATCACAAACAGTTTTACTCTAACTAAATAAGTAATTTAAAATTAGATTTTTATCTAATTTTTTATCATTTTAGAGCTACAGTAAGTTATCATGGTTAAATAAATACTAAATTCAAAATCAGAGCTGTATATTTTGAATAGCTAGCCATTATATGCATATTTTATGTGTCTATATTTATGGCTTTATTCTTATCTAGTTTGAAGATAAAATTTACAGCTTGAACTTTTAGTGCATTAATTTAAGTGGTGTTAAAGGCATATTTCTGTTAGAAATGAAACACTGTTTCATTACCATGAACTTGAAACATTTCACTTATAGTTTAAATTTTTTTTATTTGAGTTTCTCAATTTGAATCAGCTAAGTCAACTTTCTTACCATTCAGACAATATAACATGACATCCAGAATATCTAATGCTTTAACAGCCTTTGTTAAAAAAAAAAAAATGACTTGTTTTATTTGCAACGTAAAGTAATCCAGTAAAGTCTCTGGGAAGTTTTTGTTTCAATATCTGCATATCATCCAAGTACAGTTCATGCAGCAAGGTCTTTTTTATAAACATCATCATGGTTAGAGCATGCAACATAATACCCATTTTGCTTTAAAAAGAGACTTCTGTGGATTACAAACTCCTAGCCAGGGAACATGTCAGCTACCAGCCATGCTATAAAAATAACTTTAAACAGGAGCAAACAATAGGCATTACAGCCCCAGCCCTTGAACTCCGGTAAAAACAGATCCTGGCCACTAAGTCCCCAGAATTAACCTAACGAAGACCACGTACCTCACGACATGACCACAGCCGCTCACAAGTGAGACAAGCTCAGGGCTGGTGACTGAGCTGGCTTGAAAGACAGAGAGCAAGCAAGCCCTCGTCCACCCCAAGTTTGAAAGGATGATGAGGAGTATGCCTACCACCGAGACGCAGAAAAGGCTGCTTTTTGTCTTCAGTGAATATTGATATCATAACCCATTGTCCAGGGAATCAAAAAAAAAATTAAAAGACACCCACCAACAACGAGTACAAAAACCAGGGGGCTTGAAGAAGACTGCGAGGAAAGCTCTCTTCCTGTTTAGTGTGCAGTAGCTTAGGGAAAAAAATGTCGCCCAGGCAGGAACGACAGACGCAGCACGCCAGGCTCGCGGGCCTGAGGGACCCGCTTCCCTTCCACACACACCCCGGCGCACACTCCCACTCATCCTCTCGATATGCTTTTTTTTTCCACATTTTTTTCACGAGCTCCAAATCCCCGGCATATGACCTTCTGTTAAATAGATAAAAAAAAATTGCTTATCAGTCATGCAAATGAGCCTGAATTCATTTTCCACAACAGATGGCCTCATAGATAATGATGATGGAAGAGAGAAAATTGAATGTCTCTCACAAGGTGGCCATGGCAACCGAGAGCAGAATAATATCAATAATAAGCTCACTGCATAATAAGGTTGTCAGTCCCACAAATCAAAGTCTCCAGCTAAATCAGGTACACCTCCCCAGCCAGTTTTCAGGTAAAGCGATAGATATGCGTGTGCTGCATTTCACAATGACCACAAAGGAGCTAGAATTTCAAGCTTTTCTGTGCAGCAGTCTGTGAGCGTGTGGGGCGTGTGTGTGTGCGCGCGCGCGCGTGTTGGGGTGTACTTGGATAATCAAATGGCGATGTGACATTTTTTTTCTTTCCCTTCTGTGCTGTGGCCCGCAGTGGACCTGCTCTCAGGAAGGACCTCTCCACGGCCATGTTGAAGGGGCTGCGCGGGTGCAGCCCACCCCGCCCCCACCCCGGCGGACGCGTGGCTGCACGGAGGCTGTAGCAGCCTGCCTCAGGCTTCCACCTTGGCTCCCAGGGGGACATCCTGCAAAATGAATCAGCAGCCGTCCTGAGCAGGCTGATTAAAATGAAAATGGCAAGGCACATGTCTGGGCGGAACTGGAGCTCAGCTCTGCTGCCTGTCTGGCAAGCATGCTCAATATAGCTCTTGCTAATAATGGCTTACTGCCTTTCGGGTTTTTTAAAAAAAAAAAAAAAGGTATCGCCCTCTCCCCGCCTCAACCGACTGGTGTTGGAGTGTGTGTGTGTGTGTGTGTGTGTGTGTGTGTGTGCACGCGCTTGCGTGTGTGCGCGTGCATTTGTGCTTGTGCGTGTGCTTGTGTGTGTGTGCACACGCTTGTGTGCGTGTGTGCTTGTGTGCGTGTGTGTGCTTGTGTGTGTGTGCATGCGCTTGTGTATGTGTGTGTGCTTGTGTGTGTGTGCACGCGCTTGTGGGTGTGCTTGTGTGTGTGTGCACGCGCTTGTGTGTGTGCTTGTGTGTGTGTGTGTGTGTGTGTGTGTGGTCGGGGGAGGTGGCAATGAATTGTTCGATTCTTTGTATCTCTGCTGCTGGCTCACAGACTGCCTGCCTTCTGATACCAGCACCGTGAAGCTGCACTTACCTCTGTCTTTCCTCTGGGTAGAGGGGCAGCTGATAAGTCTCGGGGTAAAACAGCCAGTTAGAAACTCAAGCTGCCTAAGAGACCAAGACAACATTTTTTCACACCTAGATATGATCATTTCTAACCGAATCCTGGGCAACAGACCTTGAGAGATCTCTAATGCTGCCTCCCAGGCTCACAGTTGGATGCTCTGAAATGCAGCCTCCAAAGAAACCTATTTCTGTTTCAAGCATTTGCAACCAGCCTGTTACTGTATCCTAGATATTATGCAACAGAAAGCACCAAAAATAGAAAAATGAAAGATGCAATCATCTAACAAAATTTAGTAAATCTCTGACTTCTGAAAAATTTTCTTGGGTATAGCTTTAAGATTGCCCTCAGATAAACCATACTTTTTTCAATATCTCTGTCAAATTTTTCAGGTTTTTTAAAAAAGGCATTCTGGAAATTAGATCATTATCATCTCTCAGAAAAATGCCTTAAAAATTAGAAGGAAGGGCTTCTCTGAATCCATTCTGTTCCACGTTTCTCATCCATTTCAGTCCACCTGATTAACGATCTTTCAGTTTGCTGTCTGAATGTGCCGTGTTAGATTTTGGTTTCTCTTGGTAACAGATGCATGACCGCCTTGTGCGATGATCTGCATACATGCTTATGTTCATATACACGCGCGCCTCTTTGCCTCCAGTGGCTCCTGTCTTGGGAATGTGCTCCATGCCCCCACCCCGCTCTGCTGCTGCGGCTGTGACTCAGAAATCAATAGAGCTGCCCTAATGGAGACTCCACTCGGTGAGCAGCTGCAGGCTCCCTCCCTCTCCCTCCTCCCTCTCACACCCAGAGAACTAATGACGTCTGTGCAGCTTTTTCAGCTGATTGGGCACCACATCGGATGTTCCATGGAGCAAAGAATAGGCATCATTTATAGTCGGTGGAAAAAAATGGGAGCATGTATTCTCCTGTGTCTAAGACCCTGATCCCGAGCCCCCCAGACACCCAGCCGTGCTGATAAAGGACGATGCTGCAGGTTGTGTGGTCACGATGGAGTCCAGGAGGACTCCACACCCATCGCAGACCTGTAACCACACACAATGGGAATGGCTTCCATTTTTCAAAGGACAAAGGCTTCCTTGGAATAAGAGGCAGAATAAAATTTACAGGAAAAAGAATGGATGTTTAGGTTAAATAGTGAGTTCCAGGACTCTATTTAAGAGTTTGAATATATGTGATTATTTAAAAATACTTCCAAATACACATTTAAAAATAAAGAGCAAATGAAAAGTGCATATATGTGCACAAATACATACACACATATGTAGTTATTCCCTGTGAATTTCTCTGCCTTGTCTTAGCTGTGTTAGCAGTAAGTTCAGTTTTCATCCTCCAATATCTCATCTTACAGTAAGTAGAAAAGAAATCTCTAACGACACTAAGCCATGGTATTTTAAACCACAAATTTACATATGTGAGTGTACTTCTTACACGTGTGCATGTCTATAAAGATGCACTGTCTATTAAATACTGGGCTCCTGCCCACATGCAGAAACATGCACACACACACACACGCGCACACACACACACACACACACGCACAAACACACACGCACACACAGACACAACCCTGCTTCACAAGCTGTGGTACCTAACCTGCACGTGCATTTCACTGAAATGACGGGAGCAGCACCTGGGTTCCCACCTCACAGGGGGGTATGCAGGGCCCTGCAGCAGGCACACGCCTGCCCTCACCACGCGGCCAGCACATGGACTGCCCCACACAGGATCTGGCTCCAGCCACGCATTCGTCCTCTTTCCAGCCGCCCTCTGAGACTGAGCCTGCAGCACTCAGATGGCTAGGAGGAGGGGAAATGAAAGAGTCATGAAGCCTCGGAACACGCAGCAGCGCAGCGTTGCAGTCGGCATCTTGCCGTTACCTTGCAGATGCACCTAATAAATTATGATTTATTAAAAAACAGAGCCCGGGCCTCTGCAGAACGGTACAGTAAGTAAACCCTTCAGGGCACGCATGAGATTGGAGCACCTCAAAGACTGTTGCGAGGAAAAGTGTCTCTGTAGTTTGCAATCAAACCTTAAAACAAAACATTTTTTGATTTCAAATATCTATCAAACTCTTAAACTATGTCTAATATACTTTATGCTGCCCTTAGAAGTTCATTGTATAGATTGTATAGATTAAAGCTTTTATTAGAAAATTCATAGCTTATATCCATAATTAATTAATTAGTAAGAGAATAGAAATGGAGTATGCAGCCCCTTCTAATGAACGTCCTTCAGTTTAACACACAAAAGTCCCCAGGTGCTCTTGTGTCCTGAATCATGAAACACACAGAACATACCCTAGGCTGATTTTCAACTGTCAGAGGCACGTTCCGATCTCTCCAACAACAGATGGATCTCTCGTGGTATAAGGAGGACTGTCTCTTCCCTTCAGTTCTGGGCTTCTGGGCAGACACGGGTTTCTGGTCTCTACAGGGACCCTTCCACTCCCTCCCACACTGTGGTTCACATGAAGGTCAAGGTGTGACCCATCGAGTGTTGGCTCGGGAAGCTCCTGATGTGTCTGTAAATACCTTCTTTGCTTTGCTTCAGAATTGTGTCTGCATCAGTGACAGAGTGGCGTGATGCACAGAGGATTGTTAGACACAAAAAACAGCAGCAAATAAAATAAAGTCATTACAATGGTTAAAATCCAGAATCCAGATGTTTCTGTATCCCAGTGTACACCATGAAAAATGTGGCACTTAACGTAACCTACTCCACCCAAAGCTAAACGTGCAGAGTTAGACATATGTGTGATAAGGGCTGTTTTACTCGTGTATTCAACAACGATAAAAATGGGAAACCCATTCTCACTGCAAATAATTGACCTCAACTAGTCAAAACATCTGAGCAGTCTTGATGAGTAAATGATTAAAAGGAATAAGGTATAGGTGATTAACTGAAAACAGAAGAATGAATAACTTCTAGGGGTCGCTTTGCAAGGAGGAGCTGGCATGTTGAGTACATTATGGGCAGAAGGAAGTTGGTTGTGTGAGCTCATGTCTGCGCTGGATTCGAAAAGACTGGCCTTGAACTCAGAGGGGCTTGCGGAAATGCTTTTGCGTCTGTCTTGGACTGACTATCCCATTGCATGTTAATCGATATCGGGGGAGTCTGGAGTAATAAAGCATTCATATTCAGGTTTTTAGAGAACCTATGATTGTATAGATCTGGTCTGATTTTATAGAACTGGTCATTTTTTTGGCAGAACGTATAGATATAAATTGTATCAAGCGTGATTCTGAACTCTAAAAGACCATTGAGAATTTAAGGTTTGGGTGACTAAAGCCAGCAAACTAGGATAATCTATAAAATATATTTATCTCATCCCTAGGTTCATAATTTTAAGAACGTGATCTACATTTTTACCGAAACAAGAAATATCCAATTCATCTTTGGTAGTCCAATGAATCCAGACACCCAAGGTCTCCCGACAAGTCTTTCCGGACCACCCTCTGGATGCCTGCTCTCTTGTCTCTGAGCGATCTGGCGTCTGGAGTCTTTCCATCACATAGTCCTGTCCTTGCATCATCTGTTTAATGTCTCTGCAGCCTTTCGAGTTACATGAAGGGAAGGGACGGATGCATCTTAGCTTATGAGTACATGAAACAGCGCTGGTACAAATCAGGTGCTGAGTGAAACAGCCTCGATTCCTTTTCCCGTTTGCTTATGGGTCTCATCACTAAACGTAACAATATGTATTTGTAGACACACTTTAGACCTTCCTGTGTCCTGGGCACAGTGTGAAGTGTCATGCATATCTAGAACACTTTCAGTACTGAAAGTCATTTGGAAAAAAGAATTCAGAAAAAACACGGCTGCAGAGAAGACACCAGAGGCTGACAGGAGGAGAAGAGTGGCACGTCTGCCAGTCTTTCTGTCCCTCACAGTGCAGGGAACTTTCTCACTCTGAGTCTGCAGCATCTGAACCTTCTTCCTGTACCCAGGACCACCCCAAGACTTGAGTCTCCTTAGTTCAAAAGGTAGGGACTGTCTCTCACTAGGATATTAGAATTCTTAGGCATTTACTTTTCTGACTTTCCTTATGGCTAAGATGTGGTCCCATGAGCTGCGTGGTAACATGATTCACCACTGTGACACGACCACCCTAGATGGCGAACTGCAGGGTGGTTACAAGAAGCACGGCCCTCGGAGATCATTCCATGGTGACCATGGCAGTTGAATCACCACTAATTCCCTGGAGGAAGAACAGAGGGTCTTGTGCTCATGGTGGGAACAGCCCTGTCCTGTTGCAGACTTCGGGACTGTTCTCACTGAGCTGGCCCGGAATCTGATATTGCGATGCCCTGGCAGCTCTGTCTTTTCAACCTCGGCAGCCAGCACATTTCCTTGTGACTGCGTACACGGCGTGATGCGAGTGCTGATGCCTGGGAGGTAGCAGACTCGTCAAAACAGGGGAAATGGCAGAAATGAAAGTTCCTTACTTCACTTGGGAGAGGGAATCTGGCAAGTTAGGAATTTGCCTGTCATGGCACCTGAGGGCAAAGCAGTTAAGCCATCAGCCATGGCCACAGGTGATGATCTGCTGAGCTGAAAAGAAGGTTCTACTGGATTTGCAGAACTGAGGACTTGGATATCTGTGACAAGATGTCCACTATGAGGCCCTCCATGAAGACTCCATGTCCTCATCCTGTCCTAGAAATGAGCGGACATCTCGAATGAAGGATATCTTTGGAGAAAGACCTTGCCGTAACATCATGAAAATAAGCGATCTTTCTTAGATGACCCTGCAGCTGCTTGTCAGGGTGTGTCATACAGGGAGGGGGGCGGTGGCTGTTGCTGGACCCAGGACAAATTCCTGGGAACATAGAATATCATGCGGTCCACTGGGTAAGTGAGGACTCATGACACATTAGCTCAGGGAACCTTACACCCTGCCTTTCCCTCCAGATTTCTAAGGGAAGACATGAAGAAGACATTCAATGATTTGGGAATCTCCACATTCTATCCCTAACAAATGGGCTCAACATAGTACATCAAAATCATCGCAGTCTTGTTGGAGAAATCATACCTGTAGTCCTGAAAGACACAGCCTGGGGAGGCTCCTCCTGCCCTTTTGTTCACTGACTCAGCCAGTACAAGAGGAGCCCCCAGACGCTGGCGATGACGAACAGCAACACTTTTAGTCAAGGGGTGTTGCTCCAAATGTACTTCACTCAAGCAAGTCAACATCCATGGAAAAAGGTTTTATTCCCACAAGAAAAGGGCCCAGGTAGATTTTCCTTTTATGTAGTGGGAGCAGTAATATGTTGCATGGTCCTGTCTCAGGTTAAGTTAATTCCACAGCCTTGCAGAAAACAGGCTCATCTTCCCACACAGGACATGAGGCAAAGACAGCATGCTGAAAGGGCTCGAGGGGAGGGGCTGGTTGCCTCTAAATTCTAGGCAAGAAATAGTCTCACCAGGGGCCTGGAGGCTCATCCAGTAAAAACGTGGGGACCTGCAGCCTAGGAAGCAGCGGGGGCTGATTGTCTGGGCGTGTCTGGATTTTGTCTACAGACCAGGACAAGATGCTGTGCTCTGGGCTCTGGGCTTCCTGTTTTGCGTCTCTGTGTTACTGGGAGGACAGGACAAGGTGGGGAATGTCACTGGCTGAGGAGCTTGATCCTGATTATCAGGGAGCCCAGGACGCGCAATGGTGAGGTGGGGGGGTGGGGGTGGGGCATTCCTGGGCACCTTTTAATGACGCCAGGCTTAACACCAACAGCTGCAGGAAGACCAGGGCCGTCCCACGCAGACTGATGCTCAGGCTCCGGTCTCGCAGTGGAGACTCCTGGGACTCCTGGGAGAGGGGCCCGGCCCCGCAGGGGTGTGGCTAGAGACAAAGTGGGAGAGCGGGCAGGTGGGGGGTGAGTGTCCGTGGGGGCCTGGGAAGCGAGGAGCACCACATCTACCCATGTGTCCATCCATCACTCTCTCCCTTTCCCGCATCAGGACACCACTCAGCCTTCCACGTGGGGTGGCTCTTCTCCACCCGAGGCTCCATGGCATTCAAGCTCTAACCATGGTTTCTCTTCTAATTGCGTGAGAAAATCCCTCAGGACAGGGCAGCCTTTGGTCCAGAGTCCACATCATGTCAGGAATGAAGCTGGAAACTAAGCTCGCGAAGCCCCCTCTCCCGGCTCTTCTCCCTGCCTACAACAGCATCAAGAAGGGAGGGATTTCGAAAGGAGAGACATGTTAACAACCTATCTCTGATGTACGATCTCCTTAATTTGTAGGAAGGGGACAATTCCCACTTAATCTTTTAATACACTCCACAGCAGGGGTTCTGCTTCCCAATTAGAGTGAAGATGCCTTTGTTTCTCTCCTGCTTTTCTCGAAATGTACACAGAAGCCAGGCGAGCAGCATCAGGACCGGCCACACGGCATCTCCTGGGAGCCCCACCTTGACCTCCGGAATCAGAATCTGCACTGGAACGTGATTCCCAGATGGTTTGTGTGTAAAGTTCGAGGAAGATGGGCTTAGATCACATTTTCCAGAAGTGCAACATGAGCTTCAAATGCAACTGAAAGCTTTCTAGTTGCTCCGAATAAAAAGAAAACAGAAATGGGGAAAATGGACTTTCATAACGTAGTTTATTAAATCCGATACACCTGGAATACTATTATTTCGAAATACAATCAGCATAAGGTATATTTAAAAGATATTTTGCATATTTTTGTGTTTCTATTTTTACTGAGATATCATTGACACAAAGCTTTGTACTAGTTTTGAGCATAATGTAATGATTCAATATTTGCACGGACAGTGAAGTGGTCACCACAGTAAGCCCGTCACCGCAGGCGAGAGCTCCTCAGTGCCCGGGAATCACGTGTGGAGTCAGCCCTTTCTCCAGGGCTCAGGGGCCACGGTTGTCTTGTGGCTGCTAATCAGACTCCCAGCAAGGATCCACCACTTTCCTCTCCCGTCCCTGGGGTGTCACGGGTCCAGTGGGAACCCCCGGTCCAGAGAATTCAGAGGAAGTCCTCGCAGAGGAGCGTGAGGTGACGATGGTAAAAACCAAAGGCCCAGCACGTTTCCACACGCAGCTGTTGACCGTGGCGGCGGTGGTTTGGTCGCTCAGCCCTGTCCGACTCTTTCCACCGCATGGACTGTAGCCCACCAGCCTCCTCTGTCCATGAGGTTCCCCGGGAAGGAATACTGGAGTGGGTGGCCGTTTCCTTCACCAGGGTGTCAGCAGTAATAAACAGTTGGTGGCTCACTAGGGATGAATGTCTGCTCAGCCCTGCTCAGGCCCCGAGAGACCTCTGGTCGCTTCTCTGATCTAGTATGGGCGTCGCTGTCCCTCCACAGGCCTCTGGCTCTTACCCCATTGCCGGGCTTCGTTACGTGTCACACAAGCCGGGCAGGGAGACTCGGCGCAGCACACTGGGGTGTGGGGAACTCAGCCAAGCCTTCCCGTTCCCAGTGGGCTCTGGTCTTCCTCACCTGCTCCCTGCAGCGCCCGGGCCATGCCCACGCTTCTGGGCTTGAATGTTGCTGGACTCCGCCTGCAATCTGCTCACTAACCTTTCCAGAAGTCCAGGTGGACAGCCGCGTGTGTTAGGCCTCCTTATCTGCCTTTTCCAGCATCGGTTTCCAAGCCTCTCCCTGCTCTGACTTAGTACTGTGGGTGACGTGAGGTTTACAGGAGGAGGGTCAGCGGGCTTTCCAGAGTCCCCTCTGAGCGCAGTGTCCTGGAGCAGGGCTGTTTTTCCTTGAACCTGCTTTCACTCTCCCCAGGAAGGAATTCAAGGACTGGAGCTGAATACCACCCTGTTACCTGGAGGCCATGAGAAAGAGAAATTGCTGGATACCCTCTGTCTAGATTGATTTAAAGGAGTTGCTCATTTTGAAGCTGATATTAACATATATGATGAACTGATATTAAAATTCTAGAAAGAGTGAAAGTGAAGTTGCTGCTGCTGCTGCTGAGTCGCTTCAGTCGTGTCCGACTCTGTGCGACCCCATAGACGGCAGCCCACCAGGCTCCCCCGTCCATGGGATTTTCCAGGCAAGAGTACTGCAGTGGGTTGCCATTTCCTTCACCAAATTAGAAGTAAAAAGGCCACATTAGAAACGGTTACTGTCATAGTTTAGGAAACTGAAGCCTCGCGTAGTGGGGAGTGGCTCACTCTCCATGATGGGGCAGGAGACAGGGGGAGTGAGGCTGAGACCGTGCAGGTTTCACAATCTGACACCAACGTGAACTTCTGATAAGACAGAGCTGCTCACTGGAGACCACACGCTATCTCAAAGACATCTAAGAATATTTGGTTAACAAGAAATTAAACATTTGTTTATTTGTGAGCCTATAGGGCTCAAACTAGGACGTGAACTCAGACAAAACATCGTCTGCCAAGGATCTCCAAAAAATGAGATCTCCAAAGATCTGCAAACTGGCTCCAAAACACAGATCTCAAAGACGAGGTCACACATGTCGATCAAGGCCATCAGACAGGTGCTTGCCAGCATAGACCTGAGCACAGAGGGTCATCGGGTCACTTGCCAAGGAGGGGGCTCCCTGGCCCCTGGGTCGTGGAGGAAACCAGAGCAGGTGAAGCAAATGCAACCGCGGCAAAAAAGAACCAGCAGAGCCGAGCCGGCGTGAGACAGGCTGGAACACAGCTGCAGCTGGGGACGTGCACGGGCCTCAGGGCCCAGAGGGGATCGGCCAGCACTGCCTTCAGCAGGAGCCAGCATCTGTGCCGGAGACCTGCGTCCAGAGGGGACGCGCAGGAGGTGCTCCTCCGTGGGGCTCGCCCTCCACCACCCTCGTCTGCTCCACGGGAAGGGCTGCTAGGCGGCTGGGGCCGGCCCACGGCGTGGGGTGGGGGAGACAGCAGGGGGCCCCAAAGGGGCAGGTGGGGTGCAGAGCTTGGATGGCCCGGAGGCTCCAGGGAAGGAGAGCAGACAGCTGGCCTGGCCTCATGGCTCAAGGGATTCAGAGAGAGAGGGGTGCACAGGGACAGACAGTGTGGTATGCACACTTAAGGCATCATAGATTTATTTTCTATTTTACTTTTCAAGTTATTCGCTTATTGTCATTAATTAGAAAATGCAGATAAACAATAGAAGTAGAGAAATATGAGGTAAAATTCTACCAAGCAACTTTAATGCCATCAGCATTATGCTATCCATGCCTACAGATTTTTAAACATTGCATTCTAATCATATAATGATAAAATACATTAATCTGATTCTATATTTTGAGGATCCCTATTTTATTCTTCAATTTTTAGTCTTTAGTTACCAAAAATTAAGAGAACTGAACCATCACATATTTATTCAACAATATTTGAAACAAATGGAGATTGAAGAATCAAAGAACTTTTAAACTGAAAGAATCTTACACTATTAATGTCTCACTTACCTTTACAGTTGAGGAGATGGAGGCCCCAGTAAATTAAGAGTGTTGCCTCTTCTGGGCGCTTTTCAATAATCAAGATGCTAACCGGTACATTAAAGTCCCCTTGGTCCCTTGCTGTCCTACAGATGCTGAGTCCTGGCCCCCCTGCTCCTTAGCTCTGGGCCCCGGACCACTCCGGGCCTCACCTGCACAGTATCATTCTCCAGCATCAGTGAAACATGTACTACGAGCCAGTAACTCCTGTCAAAATGTTTTCTACCCTTTGCATGCATGAAAATAAAGACGGTGATTTCCTTTGGGAAGGAATGGGGAGACAGGAAAGGGAATGAGACTTTGGAGGGAAGCAAAGAGACCTTAACTTGTAGCCAGTACTCTATATATTTTAAAGCTTGAAACCAAAGCGTGACATGATTACATCGGGCAATCTAGGTTGACGCACACTTGGTGTCAGAGTGTTCCTTCATTTTCCCACATGTCTGAAATTGATCATAATCTAAAATACAGATAACTCTCTCCAGCATTGCCTAATACCAATTTCTTTCAATTGTTATCCCCTCCAAACGTAACAATATTAATACACAAAGGTGGTTTTTTTTGGTTGTCTTTTTACTTTTCAAAAATCTAAGCTAAGATACAGTAAAATGACACAAAGGAGAAAGAAGCTCCTGAATTATTACAAGGAAAGCAGTGTTGACCCCCAGGTCCCAGCCCACGACTGGGCTGGGGCCCCAAGCCACGGAAGCCTCTCGGCGCTGTGTTCCGACGAGGGTCACCTCTGTCCTTCCCCATGTTCAAGCCTGTCCTGTGGAGCCTCCACAGCTTGCCTGACCTCACACGTGGTGGAGTCCAGCGTATCCCTCTCTCCCCTGCTGCAAGAGATGTGGCCTGGATCCCTGGATCGAGAAGATCCCCTGGAGGAGGACATGATAATCCACTCCAGGATTCTTGCCTGGAGACTCCCATGGACAGAGGAGCCTGGCGGGCTGCAGCCCATGGGGCCACAGAGAGCTGGACATGACTGAGCACTGTCCCCTGCATCCTGCCAACTGCCTCCACCCGGCAGGTCTGGAGCAGATCGGGGCCCGTACCTGTGGTGGCCCTGATGGGAAGTCCCTCAAGTCTGGTTGTGTTTTTGTGATGTTACCAGGTGATGCTGCTCTGTGACTAGATCCAGGGATTCAGTGAAGTCTACAGAATGCCAGTGTTCTAATTCTACAGTGCATTTTTGCTTTACTAGAATATTTTCATGAGGAGAAGCTCACAATAGGCTTCGTGGAGGCACAGTAAGGGTTTGATGTTATCTTTTTATTTACTGTTGTCAAAATAATTAATTTGTTACCTATCATCCTCCAAAGGGGACCAATTAGGTTTACTAAAATTTCTTGCTAATAAGCAGATTTAAACATATCTAACAGGCTTCTATAGACTATAATCACTGTCTCTACTGAAGTTCAGCCTGTTCACCTTCAGCCAGCAGGAGCCTGTTCAAGCTGAATCTCCAGTCTTCTGGATACGGCTCACGTCGCCTTCGAGAGCTCTCTGTTCTGGTGTGTCAAGATGCTCCAGATTCATTCTGTACCTTCGCTGCTTCGTTTTTCTTAGAAACTCTGGTTTCTTCTACGTGGAGATATTTCTAGAACAGCACGTAGGTGCTAGGGATGATCTTTGCCATCAGGCTGGTAATGTTTTTAGGCTTTTTCAGTGCCTGGATACTAAAACAGTTCTGAAGAAGAAAAGGAGAAGGGAGAAAAAATACTTTTCAGAGTAAGAACAGCCCCTGGCATTGACAACTGTGACTTAGCATCCAGGTGGCCAATCCTCACCGCATGACATCCTGATACAAGTTCACACTCAGAAAGACGGGGATTTGAAGTACCTGTTTCAAATGAATAGATTTTAGAATCCTAATTTTAATTCTAATTCATCTTAATTGATTCACTTTTTTTTCTTCACCTCTGGGTTCTCAATTTTCAAAGAAAATGAAGAGGAAAGTGAACTTCCTGTAAACAAAGAATTTAAGCATTCTCAAGGCCCTGGACCAATTTCACAAAGGTCTGCCAGACCCTCTCCCTCTTGTCAACTTTTTAGGCCATTTTTCTGGTTTAACCTTTTCCATAGGGTTAAACCACTCTGGGGCTTCCCTGTGGCTCAGCTGGTGAAGAATCTGCCTGCAATGTAGGAGACCCTGGTTCAATTCCTGAGTCAGAAAGTTCCCCTGGAGAAGGGGTAGGCTACCCACCCAGTATTCTTGGGGTTCCCTGGTGGCTCAGATGGTAAAGAATCTGCCTGCAATGTAGGAGAGTTCGGTTCAATTCCTGGGTTGGGAAGATCCCCTGGAGGAGGGCATGGCAACCCACTCCAGTATTCTTGCCTAGGGAATCCCCATGGACAGAGGAGCCTGGCAGGCTACAGTCCATGGGGTCGCATAGAGTCAGACACGACTGAGCAACTAAGCCCAGCACACAGGCCGCTCTGGACTAGAACAATTTCACAGCCACCTGATTTTCCCCACAGGGTAGGGGTGCTGCATCTCCAATCCTTAACAAACCCGAGAGTCATCTATTACACAAAGTAAGTGTTCAAAGATACACCGAATAGGAGAAAATTCTCACCCTACGCATTGTCACACTACCATTAGAAGATCTAATATGTTTGAGGAAGTGTGGCAAGCTGACTAGAAGATTTGATAGCGTGGCTTCAGACGTGCACACACAGAAGATGGTACTTTAAAGCATCGAGGATGCACAGAGACCCTCTCCAGACACTCAACAGCCCTGAAACCAGAAGGGGTGTTTTCTCAGGGTTATGAGATTTGAATGGAGATTAAGGGAAAATGTGGGTCCTCTACTGTCCACTGGGTCCCATTTAAATAATTATCTCCAGTGGGCCCACTTCGAAAATTCAGTTGTCGCTCAGTCGTGTCTGACTCTTTGTGACCCCTTGGACTGCAGCACGCCAGGCCTCCCTGTCCATCACCAACTCCCAGAAATTACTCAAACTCACGTCCATCAAGTCGGTGATGCCATCCAACCACCTCATCCTCTGTCGTCCCCTTCTCCTCCTTCGAAAACGAGACACAAACATCTTATAAAAATAAAACCAAATTAGAACACCAAAGAAATGATTTAAAGAAAATAAAGATTAAAAACTCCTTATCTTAACAAGCCTACTACTAGTCTTGAACGATATGGCTATTTTGCTGGTGCTGATCTATGGTAAATTATTATTTTGAGGGAATATTTGACCAACTATGGGGAAGGTTAATAAATACCTATAATATGTCAGAAGTAGATTGGCAAAAAGACTGAGAAATACAGTACTGAGTGTCCATGCCCAAGTTAACTATTGACACATTCTGTCCCACTCCAAAATAATAAACATTTGATTAAACACGAAGACCCTCTTGTATCATGGGTTTTTTGTATTATTTGAGTCACCAGACACACAGGAAACCTTATTTTCATTATTCTTTTTGGTCGTTTTGATCAATTTCACCAAAAGAAAGTGCGTCCAGGCATGGAATTCACCTACAGCCACAGGATATCCTATATTTTAGTAGATTTGTTCTCTTTGTATCAATTTCTGTCTAGATTTAGGCCTTATATTTTTGTAGTTGAAGTATAATTTGATTCTGTTCCAGATATACTAAGTACTTATTTTTCCCTAACTCTTAAAACTTTAGGACACACAGCAATGAAGAGAAATTTGTTTCTCCAATTTTTTTTTTTTCACTTTCTCAGTAACTTCCCCCACGTTCTTTATCTTGCGTAACTTCTAAAATAAATTTTGGAGTTACTAAACATGACTATTAAAACTTTTTCTTGTGTGTTACATTCACAGTTACTGCCCCGAAGTCTTGAAAATCACAGAGACGCGTCCGTGCTGACGGGGCCTCCTGCCTGTCGAGGGGCCTCCTGCGCAATGACTTTCCTGCCCTTGTGAGCACTCCCTGCTTCTCAGACTTGGAGCTCACGCCGTCCGGGACCAGCAGCCTTTCTTGATTGCTAACTGTAGCGCCTCTGGGGTCCAGGCGTCTTCTCTCTCTTCATCTATTTTTTGACCAGAGTGAAAAGACTGTCACAATATTCTGTTAGTGAGCCGTCTCTTGGGCCTGGTGAGCGGTCACTCCCCCTCTGACCGCGAGGCCTCCCCACACTGCCTGCCACAGGGCTTTGTCACCCCTGCCAGCCTCCCCCAAGCTCTTCTTTCGGGCCCATCGTCGGCCTTGCTTGGCAGTGATGATACTTCTTCAGGTTCCGTCCTTGGTTTTCACTGGGCCTCCCATCTGATTTTTGTTATATATTCCATTTCAAGTACACAGTGTCCTTTCCACCAGCCAGGTCCTTCAAAGAAAACCTGCCTTCCAGGCGTCCACGGCTTTCCGTACAGAGTGAGGAAAGAGAACGCAGAGGGCATGCCGCCTTGCCTTCTTACCTACGGTTTGACTCCTGGTCCTCAGTGGATGCCCGTACCCCCGCCTGTGTCCATGTCTCTGCTGTGGAAGGTGGCCCCGTGGTGACCCGACAGAGTGCCTCTCCGCAAGGTCTCAGGACCCTTGGGAACCCAACAATGCTTCTGTCTACTGTTGGCAAGTGGAGCAGAGTGCTTGCCCTCGAAGCTGGGCACTTGTGGACGGGCGTTGTCGGGGCAAAGCTGTCAGGAACCACTTCTTTCAATAACAGGTTGCAGTCACGAGCATCGGGACCGACATCCTAGACAGAAATGTCCCCTCTCTCTGCATCTCTCTGCATCTCAGCAACTTAGAAGGGCACTTCTGAATCCATCTCTCTACGCTGGATGAGTGTACACTCAGTGAGATACTCAAAAATATTGTGACTGTGTAAACGTTATTCAGTCAATCCTGTCCTAGAGAAATGTTTATGAAAGCCACAAAATCCATGTGGAGCTTGTTTTAGAGGAAGTGATCAGTCAGCGAGCAACTTCTACCCCGTTTCATTTTCCAGGCTGCTGCTCATTAATAGCTTGTATTTGTCTATCTAAATAATAGTAATAACGCTAAAGATGATTACCTATCAAGGCAGTTTCCCCTACTGCTTGTATTCCCGTGACATTCCTATGTCTGCAAGGGTCCTTGCTTGATTTCAACCAGACTCCTGAAAAGGGAGCAGCTCCAATATTGCAATAAGAATGCTGCCCTGTGACTGCTATCGTAACAGGGGCCAGAAGATGGAATCTAGGCCCTGCCGGAGAGAAGAAAGTACTTCCCGATCTGTAGACGTCTGTAGGGGGGGCAAAAGCGATTTGGTAGTGCGCTCACCCAGTCAGTGCTTCTACCAAACTTGACTGACAATATCAACTTGTGAGCCCCTCTAATGGACCAGATACTTAGATAAGACCTGGAAGAACAACAGTAGCAACTGCTTACAGGACAGCCTTGCACGCTGCACGGTAGGATGGGAGCTTTACGCACGTTGATTGTCTCACTGCAAGTGCCTCGTGCTCTGTGAGGTCAGTCACATGACCACCCGCAGACACAGCAGGAAGCTGTGAATGTACCCGTGCTCAGACTGAGCCCTTCCTCTAGAACAAGCTCCACGCGGATTTTGTTGCTTCCATAAACATTTCTCTAGGACAAGACTGACGGAATAATGTTTACATATTCACAATATTTTTGAGTATTTCACTGAGTATACACTCATCCAGTGAAAAATCGGAACTCTATTAAAGTTCTCCTTTCAGAAAATGACCTAGGCTTATTTATAAAGCAGTTCTCCAACAAATTAAATCTACTTTTTGTGGGTGGTCACATTTTCTTTTTGTATTCAACATCATCGTCACAATTCTGTATTTCACTTATTCCACGCATGTGTGTGTGAACTTGAAAATGCTTTCTGTCTCTCCTGTGGTGTGTCACGGTGTGCTTGGACAGAAGTGTCAATCACATTTGCATCCGCCACGAGTAATTCCAGATGAACTTCTGTCCTAAAGCTTTTCTTAATTTAGGGCAAATGCTGTTTCCACGACGCCAGGCTCCATCAAAATGTGTCTTCTTAATCTCATTGCAAAAATAAAGTTTTATCTTGAGTGTCAGATTTCTTAACCAAACTGACCAGGAACTCCACGATCAAGCCAGGTCTTTCATCTCTGACAGTAAAGAATTAGCTGATTCTGTGATTTAATCGGGTTCCTTCTTCAAACTGTCTGATGGCAGTGAAACAAAACTGGCCTCTTCCAACTGTGTGTGAAGTTTTCCTTCAGCCATCAGAGCCTGCACAATAGCACTGATTGCTGTATGTTTTCTACAGGCACAAGGACACTTGGATTCAGGAGAGAAAAGATGATTTTAAGAATACGTTCATGACCTCAGAGAAATGTTCTGTTTCACTGAACAGTCAGTAATCTCACGTCTGTGGGCACAACCTTCATTTTCATCAGGATAGTGCAGGACGAGGAAAGAAGGAGAATTGTCAGCAATCAGAGGGGACCTGGGGGACACAGGGACCTGGGCGATGGCTGGACATCAGAGCATGAAGTGCTGAGAAAAATGGGCAGAACCTGAAGAAGGTCTGCAGCTAAGTTAATAGCATCGCACCGACATTTTGATGGTCCTGTCGTATGGTCATCTTGACAATATTGATTCTTCCGACCCAAGAACATGGTATGTCTTCTCATTTGTCTGTGTGGTCTTCCATTTCTTTCATCAGTGTCTTAATAGTTTTGGGAATACAGGGCTTTCACCTCCTTGGGCAGGTTTATCCCTAGGCATTTTATTCTCTTTAATGCAATGGTGAATGGGATTGTTTTCCTAATTTCTTCTTCTGGTCGTTCACTGTTAGTGTTTAGAAATGCAACAGATTCTGCATAGTAGTTTTGTACCCTGCAATTTCACCAACACTGATAAGCAACCCCTATCAAAATACCGATGGCATTTTTCACAGAACTAGAATAAATAATTTTAGAGTTTGTCCGGAAACATAAAAGACCCTGAAGAGCCAGAACAGTCATCTGGTCTCTTAGACGTCCCTGTTTTTGATGACCTTGATACTTTTGAGAAGTAATCAGATATTCTGTAGAATGCCCCTCAGCTTAACTTAGCCTGATGCTTCCTTCATAGTCAGGCTACAGTAATGTGTTTCTGGGAGAAGACCCCAGAGATAAGGCTCCGTTCTCATTAACCCAAAACAAGTGTCTTTGCTGTCAACATGATTCGTGCCCGGTGGGGGTGAACTTGACCACCTGGCTGACGCGGTGCTTGTCCAGTTCTCTGCTATGAGGTACATCCATGCCCACCCCCACCTCCATCCCCTTTGGAAGGAAAGGACCACGCTCAGCCCACGCACACAGTGGAGGCTGTGCCCCACCTCCTGAGCCTGGATTGTCTGTGTCATTTATTTGGAGTTCTCGTGCATGGGAGGTTTGTTTGTTCTTCATTCATTTATTTCTTGAATCCTTTATTCATGTAAGTGTAACTCTTCACTATTCTATATTGGGGGTTTTTAACCCAATACTATGCTATGCATTTTGTTGCTGAATTTCTTGCCCTTGGCCACTGGGAGCCTTTCAGCTGCTCCTCTGTTGTGCCCCCATCATTGTGTTCTTTGAGTGCGTGCTTTTTTTCTGGAACCATGAGATTTTCCAAGCCTATCTTGTATATTCCCTGCCCTACTCCTGGAATCAGCGACTTTCCTAGGGAAGCTTTCAGGAGAAAAGTGTCAGAAGCCAAGGCCTGCCTCCTGGGTGAGTTCATTGCTACTGGGCAGCACTTCTTCTAGACCCTCCCAGCTGACAGTGTAGGAAACGAGCGCTACGTTTACTAACTGAAAGCACTGGGTCGGCCAACACAGTTCGCTTGGGTTTTGCTGTAAGACCTCATGGAACACATACTGACAGTTACCTCTCTATGCATCCGTCTGTTGCTGTGCTAAAGCAAACACGAGCCCGCGCTGACGTCTCCAAGTCTAGCTCAGTGCCACCTGGTCCTCCCTGGTCTTCTGTTTCATTTTAGGATACATCTTCTGTCTTTCTAGCCACTTAAATTTCTCTTATTAAAATAGTTACCTGTGGCAACTCACTTTTTCTCTTCCCATTTATACAGTTTTAGAATAAGATAAACATTTGTGTTTGAATTGTGTGCAAATAAAGGAGACTTGACTCCAAGTGGGAGTTTGAAAGACCCTCTTATGATTAAAAGCTTCAGATAAACATGTTTACCATTTCAGGAGGCCGTTTGGAGGGCTTTCGTGTCTGCCCAGCTGTCCTCAGCTAAGTTCTATACAAGTGAAGCAGGCAGACAGCCCAGCCGCAAGCAGGTCCTCTATGACCATCACGTGAGCTTTAGGGTAGATAATGAGCAGTTCTCTACTATCAGAAATGCTATTTGATTTTCTATTTAAATGAGTTTACCACTCCTCAGGACTCCTTCAGATCATCTCTTCAGAACTTACATGAGTGAATGTTTGATCAGTCTGCTAATTGTCTGATCTATTGTTAATTGTCTGTTAACAATAGATCTGTCAGCAGCAGCAGTCTGACCTATTGTTCGTGTGACAGCAAACACTATGACAAACGTCACAGGCTGTCTCTCGTGTGAGTCTCCAGGCGGCCTTCGCTCCTCAGGTAGAATCTGCTAAATCACCTGAGAAGTGTCTAAAGTGCTTTCAGATCATTGGTAGGTGGGTATACCTCCTGGAAACAGTAAGAGCTGACATGTGAAGCCAGGAACATCTAGAACCGCAGATCTGGAAGGCAAAGAGGAGCGGGTCCCAGGGTTGAAGGTGGACCAAAGCCCACAGACTTAGACTGCCCAGGAGATGCTCATTTCTTGAGGATGAATGGCAGCAGTCAGGCTCTCGTAGGCAATGACATTTTCAGGTCAGGTCAGTTCTGTCGCTCAGTCGTGTCTGACTCTTTGCGACCCCCTGGACTGCAACACGCCAGGCTTCCCTGTCCCTCACCAACTCCCGGAGCTTGCTCAAACTCATGTCCATCAGGTCGGTGATGCGATCCAGCCCTCTCATCCTCTGTCGTCATACGTTTTTTTGTTAGGTTCAGTGCCGCCGTTTCTCAATATACTTGGCCGGGGATGCTTCCTGATCTGGGGACTGTCGTCTGAGTGCTGTTCTCCAGTCTCCTAGGCTTGCTGGTTGTATGCTGGAGCTGGGAGAAATGGTTCTTATGTCAGTAAATGCTTCACGTTTGTCCCCCGTGCCAAGGGTGGGGGGAAGCAGGGAACAAGGACTGTGTATTTTAACATTATCACAGCACCGGACCCTGTTAAACCAGGCTGACTGTGGGCTCCTCTGAAAGCCCACAGAAGTGATAGAAAGGGATCATGTGAAGGCTTAACCCCAAGGAAACAAGATCAGTGAAATGGAAGAAAAGGCAATGAGGTTTCAGAAGCAGAAAGGCATGTGGATGAAGGGCAGCGGTACCCACACCCACGGTCCACGACCCTCCGCAGACAGCGCAGAGGTGGGCAGAGGTGGGACCCAGAGACTGGAGGGATCCGGGCCATGCACCTTGCAAGCCAGGGCGGAAGCGGGCTGAGGTCCGAGGCATCTCCCGGAAGTCTGTCTGAGTTGAGAAGCAGTCGTGTTCATGCAGCTCTGTCTCCTCCCCGATGGCCACTCTCCAGCGAGTCAGAGACCTGGAGGCTTGTTTTAGAGAGGCTGAGCCCCAGGTCTCAGGGGGCTGGCACAGACCTGAGACAGCCGGGGGGCCCGGAGGAGAACAGCCACGGGGAGTGAGTCCCCCGACTGCCTTCTCAGAAGCAAGGCAGATGGACCGGAACACCGCAGGTGGAATTCCGTAGGCTCTTCCCTAAGGACACCGAGAGTCTCCAAAGACACGCTGACGGCACCTCTGAACCTTCCCTGGAAGCCGTTCATCCAGACCAGCCCACGTGTGGCTGGGCGACCACAAGCCTGTGCATCCACGCAGACCTTCAGATCAGCTTTCAAGGGCAAGGATTTCCAGACGTCTGCGAATAGCCTCCAATATGAAAAGCAGATACAAAACCAAACACAAGGAAGGAAAAACTCAGAAACTTATAGGACAAAAGTTTCAGAAGAAAAGTTCAAGAAATAATATTTTCAGGACAATAAGACAAGATGATGCTTACCTAAAATAAGAATAAGAATTGGTATGAAAAGGAAGGGGACTCAAAGAGCCAGAAAGATCCCTTGCATATTAAACTTTGATAGCATGTGCGAAAAATCCAATAGGAGAGTTGGAAGAAAATCTTCTAAAACTTCCTAGAAAGTAGAACTAAAAAAAATAGATGTAAAATAAAAGAAAAAAGGATAAGATGATTACAAGATTCATACATGGAGTTCAATGCCTGGCTAATAGGAGATTCAGAAAAAGAGAATAATAACAGAGAAGTCTATTATTCAAGAACTAAAATTACATATGCCCACACTTGAAGGGGCTTCCCTGGTGGCTTAGATGATGAAGAATCTGCCTAGAATGCAGCAGACCTGGGTTCAACCCTGAGTCAGGGAAGTTCCCCTGGAGAAGGGAATGGCTGCCCACACCAGTATTCTTGCCTGAAGAATCCCATGGGCAGAGGAGCCTGGCAGGCTACAGTCCACGGGTCACAAAGAACTGGGCATGACTGAACAACTAACACTTTCACGCACACATAGAGGGCACTGAATCACAGATGAGGAAGCTGCAGTGAGGACCCAAACCGACGGCAGGAAGACACACAACCCTGAACTCCAAAACACGCAGGAAGGCGCTGGGGCTCACACAGAAGCCCCGGGAGCCTGACGCCCAGCAAGCTTTTCTGCGGCAGCATAAGAGAAAACGCTTCCAAAATTCTGAAGAAAGGCGCCTTCCAGCCTCGAATTCTACCCAGTTAACCTAACACGCGTAAGAATAGGAAACAATTGTAAACACGCCAAGTGCAGTCGGCCTCATTGATCATAAGCCTCTGCCCATCCCCTGTCTTCCTTATTAACAGGGAAGCGCCCCCAAGTCAACCCCAGCACTAGGAATGTTTATGTTGCGTATACCTGCCAGTGACATGCATGCCGAAGTCTGCTGCTGAGAGGTTTCTCCTCCCCCTTCCAGATGAAAGGACAGAGCTGGTGAGGACAAGACTGGGTCCCGTCATCCCAGAGCACAGACTTGAGGCTGGAGGCAGAGCAGAGGAGGCGTGATGGAGACACAGCCTGGACTGGACTCCTTGACGACATAGCAGACCTGAGCCAGACCTGAGCTTCAAACCTGTGCTTCTTGCCGTGTGACATCCAGAAATAACACCTCAACTCTGTGAGTGTAAGAGGAGAAGTGTATTTTCTGCTACAAGCAGTCAAATTCAACCCTGATCGAGTGCCAATGATTAGCCTCTTTCTACCCACTCTTTCTTATGAAGCTACTGCAGGATGGGCTCCATCCAAATTGAAGTGGTAACCAGAGAAGGAGAAGGGCAAGGGATTTGACTCAGGAAGAGGATAAAGGATTTCACAACAGAATAACAAATGCAGCTCCATGGATAACCTCAGGGCCTCAAGCCTAGAGGGAAGGTGGCCCACGACGGATCAGGAAGACCTGGACCCTGTACGGGGCATTCCAAGAGGAGGATGGGAGGCCGGGCTTGCCTGATGGGGAGAGCATCCTCTGTTAAGTGCTGGGACCTGAATCATAAACGGGAACAAGCTGTGTAAACAAGCCAAGAGAATGACTATGCTACTGTTTTAATAAACACAAGTGTGCAAGAAGGGCATGAAATCATTGTACCTACAAGCCTCAGTCTTGAATACTTTTTGTAACAATTATAAAGTAAACTCTGGGCAGTTTTTCCTCAAAATTATGGTCTAATGGTTTTGGAGTTTGGGTGGGGACTGTTGCTGTGTTTACAATGTGGATGAGAGGGCTAAGCCTAGTCTTCAAATCTGGAAAGGCAGTCGGTGAATCTCAGCCGGAAACAAGCAAACCAAAAACAAAGCACAATAGGAATACAATTCAGAAACAGAAGGGCAAATAGAATTATAGCCAAACATAAGCGCAAATGGTTAAACTTGTAAGTGGCGACTTCTAAGGATGGGATAACTAATGAATATAATTTTCCTCACCTTGGAGAACTGCTTGATTTTTTAAAATCTAAGTGAATGTATAATTTTGATAAAATTAAAAAGACTAAATAACATGTTGAAGATGCCAAAATTAGGTTTATGTTAATAGCTTCATTTTCTGCCAAAATATGGGCTTCCTTCTCACTCACCTGGGTCAGTCTCTAATTTTCCATCTCTTCCAATTTAGAATATTTCTAGTCTAGTGTAGCGGAGAAGGCAATGGCACCCCACTCCAGCACTCTTGCCTGGAAAATCCCATGGATGGAGGGGCCTGATAGGCTGCAGTCCATGGGGTCGCTAAGAGTCAGGCACGATTGAGCGACTTGACTTTCACTTTTCACTTTCATGCATTGGAGAAGGAAATGGCAACCCACTCCAGTGTTCTTGCCTGGAGAATCCCAGGGACAGGGGAGCCTGGTGGGCTGCCGTCTATGGGGTCGCACAGAGTCGGACACGACCTAAGTGACTTAGCAGCAGCAGCAGCAGTCTAGTGTAGCATAGTTCTAGTCCAGAAAAATATCTGCTTCTGCTTCATTGACTAAGCTAAATGCTTTGACTGCGTGGATCACAAGCGTGGAAAATTCTTCCAGAGATGAAATACCAGACCACTTCACTTGCCTCCTGAGAAATCTGTATGCAGATCAAGAAGCAGTTAGAACAGGACATGTAACAACATTCTGGCTCCAAATCGAGAAAGGAGTACGTCAAGGCTGTATATTGTCACCCTGCTTATTTAACTTATATGCAGAGTACATCATGAGAAACGCTGGACTGGAAAAAGCACAAGCTGGAATCAAGATTGCCAGGAGAAATATCAATAACCTCAGATATGCAGATGATACCACCCTTATGGCAGAAAGTGAAGAGGAACTAAAAAGCCCAAAAAGAAGAGTGAAAAAAGCTGGCTTAAAACTCAACATTCAGAAAACTAAGATCATGGCATCCAGTCCCGTCGCTTCATGGCAAAAAGATGGAGAAACAGTGGAAACAGTGGCAGATTTTATTTTGGGGGGCTCCAAAATCAGTGCAGATCGTGGCTGCAGCCATGACATTAAAAGACTCTTGCTCCTTGGAAGAAAAGCTATGGCCAACCAAGACAGCATATTAAGAAGCAGAGATATTACTTCACCGACAAAGGTCCATATAGTCAAAGCTATGGTTTTTCCAGTGGTCATGTATGGATGTGAGAGTTGGACTATAAAGAAAGCTGAGTGCTGAAGAATTGATGCTTTTGAACTGTGGTGTTGGAGAAGACTCTTGAGAGTCCCTTGGACTGCAAGGAGATCCAACCAGTCCATCCTAAAGGAGATCGGTCCTGGCTGTTCATTGGAAGGACTGATGTTGAAGCTGAAACTCCAATACTTTGGCCACCTGATGCGAAGAGCTGACTCATTTGAAAAGACTCTGATGCTGGGCAAGATTGAGGGCAGGAGGAGAAGGGGACAACAGAGGATGAGATGGATGGAGGGCATCACTGACTCAATGGACATGAGTTTGAGCAAGCTCTGGGAGTTGGTCATGGACAGGGAAGCCTGGTGTGCTGCAGTCCATGAGGTCACAAAGAGTCGGACACGACTGAGAGACTGAAATAAACTGAGTCTAGTGACAAGCAATACAAATGAAATAAAGGCACAGAAAGATAATATCAGATTTCAAAGTGTAACTACTCTGAGCTAAAATGAGTACTTTTGAAATATAAGAATATGCACAATTTACACCTTTATGAAAAATGGCCACAGGACAGTCTGCCCACGTGTGGAAAGAGTCCCATGGAGATGCTTTTGTCTTTGTTGTCGTTCAGTCTTTTCAGCTGTGTCCGTCCCTCTCTCTGAGGCCCCATGCATGTGTAGCCTGCCAGGCTCCTCTGTCCATGGGATTTCCCAGGCAGGAATACTGGAATGGGTTGCCATTTCTTTCTCCAGGGGATCTTCCCAACCCAGGGAGCAAACTCATCTCTGGCATTGGCAGGCAGATTGCTTACCACGGAGCCACCAGAGAAGCCCTATTGAGATTCACGTGACCACCACAAACCCTAAGTACTCTTTCTGATACAGAATACTGCCAGGGACCTCTATTCTCCTCCAAACGTCTCCTTTCTTAACATGTCTTATTAACTCTGTGCGTCTCATGAGTACACGGGCAAGGTATGTGCAGGGTGCGTCCACTTCTGGAGACTTGGGGGCTGAGATCTTTCCCAGGCTCGCCCCGGCCAACAGCTGAATTCATCCCCTTGCCCTCCAAGGCCGGGTGTCCCTGTCTCCACGCAGACTGTCAGCGGGGGTCAGGCTTTCCTCTCCATGCAGGCCGCCCACGCTTCTCCTCCTGCGCTCATCTGACTCCCCTCCTAAGGCTTCATTTGAGCTTTGCACGCAGAGCATAGATCTCTGATTTGGTCACTCACGTTATTTAAACCATTTTCTGTGGCTCTCTTTTCTATTAAACTATAAGTATCTTATGACTGCCTGCAAGTCAAACATGGGTATGCTGTGAACCTGTTATGTAGAGAAAAATAACTTAGGAGTTTCGGACTCTTTCACAGCTTCTTACAGATCACCACCGAAACAGCGTGGTATTAAACATGGTCTTTCTTTCCCAATTATTGGATATTCCACTTGTAAACAACTACACAAAAATAAAGGAGCTCCTTTAAATACTCCAACTAGTTTAAGAACATCATTTATAAACTTATGAATCCAAAGCTCTGCATTGCATGCATGTCCTCTTGCCCTTTTGTTGTCTAAAGCCATCGTCATGCCCTGAATTTGCAACTGCGTCAGTGAACCCTGGCACTAGGTTGGAGAGCAGCTCTGACTCTACAGATGGCAATCTGCTAGCATGTGGAAGACAAGTGAAAATGAAGACGGGAAGTGACAGAAGTCAGATATTCACCTGGGCTTCTCTGACACACCTCCTCTTCCTCTAATGATGGAACTTGGGTGAAGCACACACACAGCGTGAGGCATGGATCTTCAGAATAATAGTTTAACTTTGGGGAAGGGTTCCTATCTGATCTGGATTCCATGGCCAAGTTCCCTGCTGGAAACCACCGTTCCCCCTCCTTGCTCACTGAATCGTTTGAAACAGTCCATTAAAGCAAGGTTAAAGGACTTCCGCACATATTTGCACTTTCCAGATGGCACTAGTGGTAAAGAGCTTCCCGCCAGTGCAGAAGGCACGAGAGACCTGGTGTTGATCCCTGGGCTTGGAAGATCCCCTGGAGAACGGCATGGCAACCCACTCCAGCGTTCTTCCCCGGATAATCACATGGACAGAGGAGCCTAGAGGGCTACAGTCCACAGGGTCCCAAAGAGTCGGACACAACTGAGGTGACTCAGCATGCATGCAAATATATAGGTATATATCAGTTCAGTTCAGTCGCTCAGTCGTGTCTGACTCTTTGTGAACCCATGGACTGCAGCATACCAGGCCTCCCTGTCCATCACCAACTCCCAGAGTTTATTCAAACTCATCGTCAGTGATACCACCCAACCACCTCATCCTCTGTCGTCCCCTTCTCCTCCTGCCCTCAATCTTTCCCAACATCAGGGTCTTTTCCAATGAGTCAGTTCTGGGCTTCAGGTGGCCAAAGGATTGGAGTTTCACCTTCAGCATCAGTCCTTCCAAGGAATATTCAGGACTGATCTCCTTTAGGATGGACTGGTTGGATCTCCTTGCAGTCCAAGGGACTCTCAAGAGTCTTCTCCAACACCACAGTTCAAAAGCATCAATTCTTAAGTGCTCAGCTTTCTTCACAGTCCAACTCTCACATCCATACATGAGTACTGGAAAAACCATAGCTTTGACTAGTCAGACCTTTGTCAGCAAAGTAATGTCTCTGCTTTTGAATATGCTATCTAGGTTGGTCATAACTTTCCTTCCAAGGACTAAGTGTCTTTTAATTTCATGGCTGCAGTCACCACCTGTACTGATTTTGGAGCCCAGAAAAATAAAGTCTCTCACCGTTTCCATTGTTTCACCTTCTGTTTGCCACGAAGTGATGGGACGGGATGCCATGATCTTCGTTTTCTGAAAGTTGAGTTTTAAGCCAGCTTTTTCACTCTCCTCTTTCACTTTCATCAAGAGGCTCTTTAGTTCCTCTTTGCTTTCTGTCAAAAGGGTGGTGTCATCTGCATATCTGAGGTTATTAATATTTCTCCCAACAATTTTGATTCTAGCTTGTGCTTTATCCAGCCCGGCATTTCTCATGATGTACTCTGCATAGAAGTTAAATAAGCAGGTGACAATACACGGCCTTGACACACTTCTCTCCCAATTTGGAACCAGTCTGTTGTTCCATGTCCAGTTCTAACTGTTGCTTCTTGACCTGCATACAGATTTCTCAGGAGACAGGTCAGGTGGTCTGGTATTCCCATCTCTTGAGGAATTTTCCACAGTTTGCTGTGATCCACATAATCAAAGGCGTAGTCAATAAAGCAGAAGTTGATGTTTTTCTGGAACTCTCTTGCTTTTTATATGATCCAATGGATGTTGGTCATTTGATCTCTAGTTCTCCTGCGTTTTGTAAATCCAGCTTGAACATCTGGAATTTCTGGGTTCACATACTGTGGAAGCCCAGCTTGGAGAATTTTGAGTATTACTTTGCTAGCATGTGAAGTGAGTGCAATTGTGTGGTAGTTTGAACATTTTTGGCATTGCCTTTCTTTGGGATTAGAATGAAGACCTACTTTTTCCAGTCCTGTGGCCACTGCAGAGTATTCCAAATTTGCTGGCATATTGAGCACAGCACCTTCACAACATCATCTTTTAGGATTTGAGATAGCTCAATTGGAATTCCTTCACCTCCACTAGCTTTATTCATAGTAGTGATGTTTCCTAAAGCCTACTTAACTTCACATTCCAGGATGTCTGGCTCTAGGTGAATGATCACACCATCATGGTTATCTGGGTCATGAAGATCTTTTTTGTATAGTTCTCGTGTATTCTTGCCACCTCTTCTTGATATCTTCTGCTTCTGTTAGGTCCATACCGTTTCTGTCCTTTATTGTGCCCATCTTTGCATGAAATGTTCCTTTGGTATTTCTAATTTTCTTGACGAGACCTCTAGTCTTTCCCATTCTGTTATTTCCCTCTATTTCTTTGCACTGATCACTGGGGAAGTGTTTCTTGCCTCTCCTTGCTATTTGTTGGAACTCTGCACTCAGTTGGGTATATCTTTCCTTTTCTGCTTTGCTTTTCAAGTCTTTTCTTTTCTCAGCTATTTGTAAGGTCTCCTCAGACAACCATTTTACCTTTTTGCATTTCTTTTTCTTGGGGATGGTCTTGATCACTGCCTCCTGTACAATGTCATGAACCTCCATCCGTAGTTCTTCACTGTATCAGATCTAATCCCTTGAATCTATTTCTCACGTCCACTGTATAATCATAAGGGATTTGATTTAGGCCTTACCTGAATGGTCTAGTGGTTTTCCCCACTTTCTTCAATTTAAGCCTGAATTTGGCAATAAGGAGTTCAAGATGTGAGCCACAGTCAGCTCCCAGTCTTTTTTTTTTTTTTTTTTGCTGACTGTGTAGAGCTTCTCCATCTTTGGCTGCAAAGAATGTAATCAGTCTGATTTCGGTGTTGACCATCTGGTGACGCCCATGTGTAGAGTCATCTCTTATGTTGTTGGAAGAGGGTGTTTGCTATGACTGGTGCATTCTTTTGGCAAAACTCTGTCAACCTTACCCTGCTTCGTTCTGTACTCCAGGGCCAAACTTGCCTGTTACTCCAGGAAGCTCTTGACTTCCTACTTTTCATTCCAGTCCCCTATGATGAAAAGGACGTCTTTTTTTTTTTTTTTTTTGGTACACACACACACACATTTAAGGCATGTATAAAGGGAAAAACCAAAGCAACACAAGTCAGATCTATGTCCAGAAGGCAGCGCAGGTGTGACGCGGCAGAGCTCCGTGTGTGCCAGGCGGCGCCACTAGGAAGCGACAGGCACCGCCTGGTTCTGCCCCTCCTCCGTCACGCGTCCATCCCCTGAGGACGCGTGTTTGACTCTCCAAGCATCGGCTTTCACCCTATTGCTGTTGCTCAGTCGCTAAGTCATGTCTGACTCTGTAAGTGTCCCCTAGATGGAGTCTTCTCTAAGGTGACATCATCACTGGACGGCAACCCTCAGGAGGAACTAGTCACCAGCTAAGAAACATCGCGTTGCTCCAGAGGAAGACAGGGCTTTGGGTCTGAGGAGAGAAGCACTGGGGGGATTAAAGTCAGAGGTTCCCCCTCAGAGCTTCACGCGGGCTAGTCCCGCCTCTGGATCTGAAATAACCAAGGTACACATTGTTTGTTTGGGCATTTTCTTCCTTTTTCTTTTCCCTCTATGAACATTCCATTGTTCCTGGAATGGTGGCTTCGCCTGGGGACTCAGATGCAATGCAGGTCACTCTGGTGCCTGCCATCAACTGACTTGAAAGGAGGTAAGATTGTCAGTTAAAGACAAAGCCCTAATTCCAGGGGGAAATACTGTTTAGTAAACACTTTCTTATTTGAGAATTTCTGAATTCCTAAAACTATTTAACCCTTTCCGAAATGATGAAAAAGTAAATCAGCATCTTATCATAGCTCAAGAAATGATTTTGACCTTGACCGAATTTTTGCAATTCGTCTTTTATACTAAAACGAACCCAACATGATCACCATCTAGAAAACCTCAGATTCAATTTTATTTTGAAATATAAGCCTGTAAACCCTTACCCCAAACCCTTGGAACTTCATGAGTGTCAAATTCAGACCTCCTCCCGAGGCCCCAGTTCTCAAAGCTCCCAGCACAGACGTGTGGACAGCACCCTGAGCATCGCGGGCGGAGCCGGAGGAGGTTCCCACCTGCCCAGCGCAGGTGCGGCTGTCTGTCACTTTGGGAGCACGGCAGGTTTGCCTCCAAATGGCAGGTAAACAAACACACAGAAAATAGTTTTCCAGTGTGTTTTAGACTCCTGAATTGCAGATGACAGATTGTAGACCTGTATTTTTATTGCCACTATGCATGTGAAAGACACTTAAGAAAAACTAAACTAATATGTGACATATTCATCTTACTTTCCAAAGCGCTTCTGAAGGGGAGGGAGAGATGAAGTCAGTGAAATCACAAAGATGTGTTAAGTGCTCGTCCAGCAAACACTATGACTCAATAGATAATAATTAAAGAAATCCTGGAAAAGGCAAGTGAGGTCATTGATTCGCAGACTAATAAAATGTAAATTCAACTAATTAATTTGACTTACCAGTTTATATAAGAAGTAAATCCAGGGTAACTTAGTGACCTCTGCTTCAGAGCAATAAAGGCTGTTTAAGAGTATTATGATTAGCCATCAAAATGAATGAAACTATAACAAAAGAAAATAGTCTAATGGTCAGTAGGTTAACAGGGACTTAAAATAAAGCGTGATTGTGTAAATTATTGGATCCTATGTTCTAGAACCCTGGCATGTTCTAGAACCTATTGCCACTAGGTCAGGTCAGTAAAGATAAAAACAAAACCAATGAGGTAATTTGGTTTGGACCAGACAGTTATTTGCTGTTTCAAATGTAGATTAATTACTGGAGGTGGGGTAGTAAAACTAATATTGTGAATACAACTGAAATTTTCTACATCAAAATATTTGTTATGTATCAGCTGATTTGATGACAAAGGAAGATCACAGAAGAGAGAAACAAAAGAAAACATTTTAAATGATTGCCAGCAATAAGTTACAGATAGGATATCTGTGCTGAAACTGACCTTTCAGATTCTGACCCAGGAGTGAACAGTTTACCATGTCCAAACACCAAGTTACCTTATCTGTGACCCTGAGAGCTCCGTCTTAAGATTTATTTTGCAGAGGCCCCAGTCCTGTACAAACACAAACGTGAACATTTAAAGCAACCACTGAGCTCCCCTGAGTTCGAAGTAAAGTTGGCTCTGGCTCAACACCGAGACTTCCACTCAGGTTTTAAACTAGCTCTAACTCTGTTATAAAATGCAGTGCACGGGGAAGCGATGCTGGAGGCAAGGGTCCGCCGAAAACACAAAGAGGGGTGCCAGACACGCCATCTGGAAAACCCGAAGGGCAGGACGAGGAGGGGAGAACGGGGTGTGCAGCAGACTGGGGCTGACCAGGGCCAGCCGGCGGCCAGGGCGGCACGGAGGGCACGCAGCCGGATTCCTGCAGTCCTCGTGGGCAGGACGAGGAGGGGAGAACGGGGTGTGCAGCAGACCGGGGCTGACCAGGGCCAGCCGGCGGCCAGGGCGGCACGGAGGGCACGCAGCCGGATTCCTGCAGTCCTCGTGGGCAGGACGAGGAGGGGAGAACGGGGTGTGCAGCAGACCGGGGCTGACCAGGGCCAGCCGGCGGCCAGGGCGGCACGGAGGGCACGCAGCCGGATTCCTGCAGTCCTCGTGAGGAAGCCCTGGGCTTCTCACAGGCGCAAAGGGTGTCAGTCAGAGCACGGGGCACGTGGCGCTGAGTGCCACCTACTTTCCCCGGGGCACCGGCTGGCAAAGGCCCTCTCATTCCTGCCAGGGGTACACCTTCTCGTTTCCAGGAGGCACGTGGTCCAGATTGGCTTGCAGACTATTTGAATACCTTTCATCTGTAATTCTAAGGCGCGCTGTCACTCACGCAGAGAAAGGGCGAAACTGAGCTCTTGATGCTCCTGACAGCTCAGCGTCACCTGTCGTTTCTGTGATCCCCCTCCCGCACGGGTGTCAGAAGGACCTCTGTTCTCTCTTGATTTCTTGCTTCTTTTTGTTTAGGAAAGGCTGTGCACCTTCCCAAGAGTTGAGTAAGACCTGTGTCTCAATCAAGAACAGTCCTCTGATTCCTGGGTACCCAGCATCACCACTTCCAGAATATCAAAATATGGTGAAATCCAGATGGGTAGCCTAGAATTTTCCAAGCCTTTCTGACCCACTTTAGCATACTCACTTTACTGTATTAGGCCTGGAGTTGAGTGAAGGAACTGTTTGCAAGTTTAGAAATCAAATATGACAGCTTTGAAAGATCCCAGCATTGTAATCAGTGTTCCACAGATACCATAGATCAGACAAAATATCAAATATTAAAGATAAAACTATTCAGTACTCTGTAATGACCCTTATGTGCGTGCTAAGTCGCTTCAGTCGTATTCGACTTTTTGCAACCCAATGGGCTATAGCCCACTAGACTCCTCTGTCCATGGGATTCTCCGGGCGAGAATACTGGAGTGGGTTGCCATGCCCTCCTCCAGAGGATCTCCCCCACCCAGGGATTGAACCCGGGTCTCTCACGTCTCCTGCCTTGGCAGGCGTGTTCTCTACCACTAGCGCCACCTGGGAAGCCCCTTAACGACCTATGTGGGAATAGAATCTGAAAAATAGGGATATATGTACATGTATAACTAGGTCATTTTGCTGTACAGCAGAAATTAACACAACATTGTAAATCAAGTGTACTCCAATAAAAAATAATTTAAAGAATAAAGAAAAAGATCAGTGCTAGTAAGTCTATAAAAACCAAGGTCACATTTTAATGTTATTTTTGCATAAATATGCATGTATGTGTGCTTATATTTCATATTGAAATTATAAACATTAAGGCAAAGCAATAGCTACTGAAGTTAAATTTCAGGGCCATTGACTGCGGGTGGGGTCGACAACAGGAAGCTAGTTCCCTCTGTTGTTCTTTAAACAAAGACATTTCCAAGATAACACCATGTTGAAGACTGGAGAGAGAACACTTTGTTTTTTAAGGCTCTAGAAGACAGGGATAAACAAGAAATGAGAACACTAGTTAATTTTATTAAAAAACTTGATGCTTCAGCTAATTAAATTAATATTTGTTGACTAAGCCACTAAAATGGGCAAAGCTTGAACCAGCTCTTTCTGGTGATAAAACCTGAGTTAACTGCCCTTTGGGGGCATTTAACCTAGAAGATGAAAGTAACCCACGAATGTATAATAGACGATACCGGGTGTGTAATAATATTCTCCACTTCAGATGAAGGTGGACTATTTAGTGACTCAGTTTTGTAATGGTTATAGAACTATTTTCATTTTCTGTTTCTACTTGAGTCAATTTTGGAAAACGTATTTCTCTAGGAATCCAACCATTACACTGAAGTTTTCAAAATTAATTGGCATAGAGTTTATCAGTGTATCTATTTTCACCAAAAGAAATGAAATACCTAGGAATCAGTTCAGTTCAGTCACTCGGTCATGTCCGACTCACGCCAGGCTTCCCTGTCCATCACCAACTCCCAGAGTTTGCTCAAGCTCATGTCCATCAAGTTGGTGATGCCATCCAACCATCTCATCCTCTGTCGTCCCCTTCTCTTCCCGCCTTTGATCTTTCCCAGCATCAGGGTATTTTCCAATGAGTCGGTTCTTTGCATCAGGTGACCAAAGTATTGGGGTTTCAGCTCCAGCATCAGTCCTTCCAGTGAATATTCAGGACTGATTTCCTTTAGGATGGACTGGTTGGACCTCCTTGCTGTCCGAGGGATTGTCAAGAATCTTCCCCAACACCACAGTTCAAAAGTATCAATTCTTCGGCGCTCAGCTTTCTTCACAGTCCAACTCTCACATCCATACATGACCACTGGAAAAACCATAGCCTTAACTAGATGGACCTTTGTTGGCAAAGTAATGTCTCTGCTTTTTAATATGCTTTCCAGGTTGGTCATAACTTTTCTTTTAAGAAGTAAATGTCTTTTAATTTCATGGCTGCAGTCACCACCTGCAGTGATTTTGGAGCCCCCCCACCAAAATAAATTCTCTCACTGTTTCTGTTTCAATGCCTAAGAATAAATCTAACCAAAGAGGGAAAAGATTTATACTCTGCAAACTGTGAGTCACTGACGAGAGAAACCGAAGAGGACACAAGTGAGTGGAAAGATACACTTTGGCCACGGATTGGAGCGTGGATTGGTCATGGATTGGAGGGTGGATTGGAGCATGGACTGGAGCATGGATTGGTCATGGATTGGAGCATGGATTAATTTAACAATTCATATTGTTAAAATGGGTCTTCCCTGGCGGCTCAGTGGTAAAGAATTCGCCTAAAAATGCATGAGACATGGGTTCTGTTCCTGGTCTGGGAAGATCCCACATGCTATGGAGGAACTAAGCCAGTGCACCACAGCTGCTGAACCTGAGGTCTAGAGTCCAGGAGCTGCAACTGCTGAGCCCATGTGCTGTAGCTACTGAAGCCCACGTGGCCTGGAGCCCATGCTCCAAAACAGGAGAAGCCCCTGCAGTGAGAGCCTGTGACCACAGCTAGACAGGAGCCCCTGCTCTGTAACCAGAGGAAAGACCCTGCAGCAAAGACCCAGGACAGTAAAAAACAAACAAATAAATAAATTTTTTAAAATATATTGTTAAAATGACCATACTATCCAAAGCAATCTGCAGATTTAGTGCAATACCTATCAAAATAACAATGGAATCTTTCACAGAACTAGCCATGAAATTAAAAGACTCTTGCTCCTTGGAAGAAAAGCCAAGACCAACCTTGACAGTATATTAAAAGCAGAGGCATTACTTTGCTGACAAAAGTCCTTGTGGTGAAAGCTGTGACTTTTCCAGCAGTTATGTGTGGATTTGAGAGTTGGACCCTAAAGAAGGCTGAGCTGCTGAAGAATTGATGCTTTCAAACTGTGGGGTTTGAGAAGACTCTTGAGAGTCCCTTAGATTGCAAGGAGATCAAACCAGTCCATCCTAAAGGAAATCAGTCCTGAATATTCATTGGAAGGACTGATGCTGAAGCTCCAATATTTTGGTCACCTGATGCAAAGAGCTGACTCATTGGAAAAGGCTGTGATGCTGGGAAAGATTGAAGGCAGGAGGAGAAGGGGATGACAGAGGATGAGATGGTTGGATGGCATCACTGACTCAATGGGCATGAGTTTGAGCAGGCTCCAGGAGATGGTGAAGGACAGGGAAGCCTGGTGTGCTGCAGTCCATGGGGTCCCAAAGAGTTGGACACAACTGGGTGACTGAACAATAAGAACAAACAAACAGATATATATATGATTTGTATAAAAACACAAAAGACGAAATAGCCAATGTTTTTTTAAAAGAAATTACTGGAATATAGTTGCTTTACAATGCTGTGTTAGTCTCTGGTGCACAGCAAAGTGAGCCAGTCACATGCGTACATTCCCTCTTCTTTAGACCTCCTCCCATGTAGGTTACCACAGAGCACTGAGCAGAGGTGCCACGCTGCTTGATTTCAGACTATCCTGGAAAGCTACAGTAATCAAAACGGTAAGGGACTGTCACAAAAGCAGACATGTAGATCAGCAAGAGGGGCCAGAGTAGAGAGCCCAGAAGGAGCCCGCGTTTACACGGCCAATCTGTCTATGACGGAGCAAGAAAGAATACACAGTGGGGGAAAGGCAGGCTCTTCAATAAATGGTGTTAGGAAAACTGGACTTCCACACACCAAAAAGTCAACTGGACCACTGTCTCACATGTACAGAAGCACATTCCAAATGGATTAAAGACTTAAAAGAAGACCTGAAACTATAAAACGTCTAGAAGGGAACCAAGGAGTACACTCTTTGGCATCGGTCTTAGCAATACTTTTTTTTGGAAATGGCTCCTCAGGCAAGGGGAATAAAAACAAAAATTAACAAATGGGACTACATCAAACCAAAAAAACATTTACACGGTGAAGGAAACTATCAACAAAATGAAAAGGCAGCCTACTGAGCGAGAGAAGATATTTGCAGACAATATATCCAATAAGTGGTTAATAACCAAAATATAAAAGAACTCACACAAGTCAACATCAAAACAACACCATCATAAGACGGGCAGAGGCATAGACATTCTTCCACGGAAGGAATACAGATGTCAAAAAATCACGAATCATCAGGGAAACGCAAGTGAAACCCGCAATGAGGTATGACCTCACACCTGTCGGAATGGCCACCATCAAAGAGGCAAGAAACAGGTGAGGCTGTGGAAAGAAGGGAACTCTTGTGCATCGTTGGGAGGAATGTAAATTGGTGCAGCCACTGTGGAAAACAGTATAGAGATCCCTCAAAACTTAAAAACTGCTGTTAATATGTGAGCCGGCAATTCCATTTCTGGATATTTATCTGAAACAAAACCCCCACTAATTCCAAAATATATATGCACCCCAAAGTTCAAAGCATTATCATTTACAATAGGCAATCTATGGAAGCAACCTACATGTTCACCCATAGGTGAATGGATAAAGAAGTCACACACACACACACACACACACACACGTAAATGCAGTGGAGTACTGCTCATGCACAAATAAATTTAAAAGATCTTGCCATTTGCTACAACATGGAAGGATGTAGAGGGTGGTTTGCTAAGTGAAATAAGTCAGAAAAGAGTGCATACTGTGTGTATCACCTCTACGTGAAATTTAAAAGAAGAATAAATAAATGATAAGGTGGCACAGTCTGCCTGCCAGTGAAGGGAAAGCAAGAGACTCAGGTTCGATCCCTGGGTCAGGAGGATCCCCTGGAGTAGGAAATGGCAACTCATTCCAGTGTTTTTGCCTGGGAAATCCCGTGGACAGAAGAGCTTGGTGGGCTATTGCCCACAGGGGACGCAGAGCTGGATGCGACTGAGCGCACTGAGTGGGGAATCTGCTCTTTCCGGACCCCAAATACTGCTGTGCAGCTTGGTCCCAATTTTTTTCTGCCTCTAAAATGTTGCTCTGGATTTCTAGCCCGAGAGGGCCTGACTGCAGCAGATGTGATGGGAATCAGCAAGACCAACAGAGGTGCCTGTCAAGTCCGCTTCTCGGTCATCACAGCCGTGTGTCGCCGTCAGAACGAGGAGCCCCCCTTAGGAAGAGAGTGAGGCTCTGCTATGTTAGGCAACGTGCCTGGAGTCATCACGAGGGAGGCGCAGGTCTCGGGAACACCACTCGCAAAGGCTGAAGCGCGAGCACTGGGGTTGCTAAGGTGACTGCGCTGGCAGGGAGCAGAGGCCATCCACACTTTCCAGCGGCCCCTCACTGCTCCCACTCGGGACCGTCCACGCTTTCCAGCGGCCCCTCACTGCCCCCACTCGGGACCTTCCACGCTTTCCAGCGGCACCTCGCTGCCCCTACTCGGGACCATCCACGCTTTCCAGCGGCCCCTCGCTGTCCCCACTCGGGACCATCCACGCTTTCCAGTGGCCCTCGCTGCCCCCACTTGGGACCATCCACGCTTTCCAGCAGCCCCTCTCTGCCCCACTCGGGACCATCCACGCTTTCCAGTGGCCTTCGCTGCCCCCACTCGGGACCATCCACGCTTTCCAGCAGCCCCTCGCTTCCCCTACTCGGGACCTTCCACACTTTCCAGTGGCCCTCGCTGCCCCCATTCGGGACTGTCCACGCTTTCCAGCGGCCCCTCACTTGCCCTACTCGGGACCATCCACACTTTCCAGCGGCCCCTCGCTTCCCCCACTCGGGACCTTCCACGTTTTCCAGCGGCCCCTCACTGCCCCCACTCGGGACCATCCACACTTTCCAGCGGCCCTTGCTGCCCCCACTCGGGACCATCCACGCTTTCCAGCGGCCCCTCGCTTCCCCTACTCGGGACCTTCCACACTTTCCAGCGGCCCTCGCTGCCCCCACTCGGGCCCCGTGAGGAGTCACAGTGTCACCACGCGGTGGTGGGGACGGCAGTGTGCACTGAGTCCCCCACGCCTGCTTCCCCAGCTCCACGAGGGGCACCTCTGCTTGTGCTTCCAGCAGAGACCAAACCTCCCATTTCCCCGTAGCCTGCATCAGTAAATCCACGTTTCCAGCATCCCCCGAGTCCACCCCCTTCTCACGTCCAGCACGTCCAGCAGAGGAGCCGCCGTCGCTTCCCACTCAGCTCTCCCAGCAGCGTCATAAAGTCTCCCTCATTTGTTTGCTTCTCGGACACAGTCTACTTGCAGCAAAAAAGCAGAGCGATCCTTTGAAGAACTAACGACAGACGGTGTTACACCTCCGTCCAAAGTCACGAAATGACCCTCATTTTATTGAAAATAAAAGGCAAAATCCTCACAATGGGTCTACAAAGCCTTGCATGCGGGGGCTTCTCTTTCCCTGTCTGGACTCACAGCAGATCCCCTCGGCTTCCCCGGCTGGAGGTCCCGCAGGCCCCGTGACAGGACACAGTTTCTCTCCTGCACCCCTTCCTCGGGGGCGCTCTCGGGATCGACGCCTGCGCCTTCCCCTCACTTAAAGCCGCATCGCCTCCTTTGTCAGCCGCCCGCAGGCCTCCTGCTTCACGTTCTCTCCCGCACTTTGCAGCGCCTGACGTGGAATAAGCCGGTGTGCTCTGCAGCCTCCACACGGCGACGTGACCTCTACGAGGTTCACACCTGCATCACCACACAGGGTGGTGAGCACACGGCAGGTACTCAGAGCATCCCTGTCGAATGAAAGGAGTTAAAAAATATATTTTAGAAGTAAAGCAGTAAATCCCGGGCTGTCTGGAAAACGCGCCTTTCAGAACAATACTCTGCGCGCGTTCCCTGCTAGTCCCACTGCGAGCAGTGCTTCTGCTCTCCCCCGTCCCCATTTCAGGTCGGGTGGGCTTTGGTGGCCGACTGTGGAGTGTACTTCCCTCCTTAACCCTGAGCTGGTGGGACACTCTCTTCCTAAACACCAAGCCACCAGCTTGCAATCGAACACACGGGGCATGATGTCTTTGTATCACGGGTCCTCACCATGGCCCTGAGGTCACGTGCGGGCGGATCCAGCAGGGAGGACAGGCCAGGGGGCTCTCGGTCCAGCCTCTCTGCCTCTGGTTAGCTGTGAACCAGAGCCAGGACATGGACCTCTGCAGGCTAGTTTCTACCTCTATTAGAAAGGTGGGTTTCAGCCGTGTGGATGTTAGCATCACTTCCAGCATGAAGAATATGCTTTTTTTCTTTTTCAAAGAACACTCAGCCATGAACAAAACTAGGACTTATCTCAATAACTCTTGGTTTTCATGGAACTTACTGGGTTATTTGATAAAAACCCAAATCTACAAGAGTATCACAGGGAACTGTCTGCAGACCCTGCCATTCAGGGAGGTCTCAGAAAGATAGATTTAGGCCAGGGGGTTCCTTATACAATTCAGTCACGACCGATCAGGGACCCTTACTAGTCAGGGAAGGGGCCTGGAGCCACGCAACACACGATGTACCTATCGATCTCTGAAGAGACTGAAATCCCAGGTGAAAGGTGAGTGGTGAGTCTGGCCTCTCTGTGAATCCTGTGTTTGTTTCCGACAAACGTGTCCACTGCCTGTCAGCTCTCCCTGGGTCTCTCCCTGCACCCAGAAGCACTGCTAGACAGAGAGCGGTTCCCCTGAAGCAGGGTAAGAAGCAGGAGGGGCCCAGCCCCAAGGACTCTCCACACACACACGACAGTCGACTCCTGGTTTGCAGTAATGTTGATCTTTCTTAGCTTTTCTACTAACGTGTCTTCCTAGAAGAAAATCAAACCAGCTGAAACTTCTAGAAAGTTGAAATGCTCCCTCATTTGTTTAGGTTAATGGTGTAAGTTGTCAGAACAAAACAATTACATTCTAGGTGTCCAGGAACCATTGTCCAATGGTCGCGTGATGCCTTTTCCAGAATATGTTTCAAGGGAAAGAAAGTCGTCATGGTCCCCACGTAGACTTCTCATGCCTACAGAGCCTTTGTGTCCGTCCTGTGGGAGCCTGCACCTGGGAATCACTGCCCTCTGCCAGGGCGAGTGCAGCCCAGGAGTTACTCCAGTACTGCGTCTTCAGTAATTCCTGCTGAAGGAGGGGGCGGAAGAGGAGGACGGGCCTAGTTCCCATGGAGACAGAAGCGTTTATCTTTCACAAATGGTGATTCTCAAGAATTCTGGACTCCAGTTTCTTCATCTGACAAATATCTCTGCCTTTTCCAACGGGTAATACTGGTTAGAGTGTGAAGAACTAGTGCCGGGCTAACTCCAGGAGCCTGACCTCGCGGAATTCAGTGACGGAGGAGACGTTTACCAGTAACAAGAGAGTAAAGCGGGAGCGGGCCTTCTCCCCAGCCCTTCTCAGGAGGCAGTGCCTCTCTCCTCTCCTCATCCCTTTACCGCCTCTGGAAGCAGCAGTCAGGGCGGGTTGCAGGGCGTCCAGGGAGCCCTGTCTTAGGTGTGAGGCCAAAGATGGACGCACCTGCCCTGGATGGGCAGCAGGCTAAGTCTGCAGAAGAAGCCAGGTGATGCTTCAAACACCAAGCAGGGCTTGGGGAAGACACTATAAAATGGCTTTGAATTAAAGAGGGGATTGTGGACTGTGGGTTCATGTAGAGGGCAGGTACAGCAGAGAGCCGGCTGGGGCTGCTCAAATGCGCTCAGGGGGAGTGATGTTTACCGCGTGCTCTGCTAGCCTTTCTCAGGCCGCCCAGCATCTGAAGGCTGCTGGGTGCTAATAAGTCAATGTGGATAAGGAAAGTGAAAGTGCTGACTGCAGAAAATCGGGCCTATCTACTAACAAAGACAGAACTCAGAGACTCCTCTGGGGGAAGGCACACGTCTTCTTGGAAGCAGTCATCACGGGAAAACTGTTGAGGCCACACCATAGGCAGAGGGAGCGAGGCCCCAGAGCGGCAGCCGCTGAAGGCGGGGGACGCACGGAGGCAGCTTCTGGAGGAGCCATAACCCCATCCTGCTATCCACTCCGTGTTTGCTATCGCCGTGGGGAGACTGGACGAGTACTGACGGGAGACACCCAACTGGGGAGACTCCTCCATGTTGCAAAAGACAGGGTGGTGTGGAGCGGAGGGGCCCACCAGGGCTCAGGCATCAGCCACTGCCTGCATCTCCTGCAGCCATGGACGCACTGAAGCCTCTGGTTATTTTCTCCCAATCCAACAAGTTCAGGCAAAACTGTTGCTGGGAACAGAAAGAGGTTCTTGGTAAGCAGTGCTGGGAAGTATGTCCTAAGTCACTAGTAATTTTTAATCCTTATGTGAGTATCCCCTGAGTTTTATTCCTTTGGGAAAACTATGCGGATGAGGTCAGTACCGTCGAAGCACAGCCTGTGACCCCACGGTGGGGTTAACTGTGAGGAGCTTGAGTTCCCTCAGAGGCTGGGTGGGTCTGAGGATCTGCCTATGCTCCCGAGGTGGTGTTGGGATACAGTGGGCGTCACAGACCTGGTGAGACCATCTCTAAGGTCTCTCGAATGTCAGCCAGCTATAACCTGGCTGACTACAGCAAGACCTCAGTCTATGCTCCGTAGATGTGAGCAGTCAGAGAAAAGCCTAGGGCAGGGGGCAGGGGCCCAAGGGGAGCCAGAAGGAATGTCACAAAGGAAACCACCAAAGGAAGTGAGAAAAGGGAAAGAGCCCGAAATACAGTCAGAGGACGTGAGAAGGCGTAGGGGCACAGGGTGGGGTGAGCAGGGCTCTGGAAGGACCGTCTCTCAGAGCTTAACTCTCAGGTGGCCATACCTGGAGACTCTAGCTGATGGCCTTTTCCCATTTTAGGGCCCACATGCCTCCCTAGTGCCTGAGGACATCACAGGGCACCAAATAAATAGACCAGGATTATTAACAAAGCAGCCCTCACGTTAATTCTGCGATAGTTACTGAGTGCATTCTGTGTGGTGGTAATCATGTAAAATAGGAGAAGTCCTGCTGAATAGTCCAACAGGCCTTCCTGGTGGCCCAGACAGTAAGGAATCCGCCTGCAGTGTTGGAGACCTGGGGTTGATCCCTGGGTCGGGAAGATCCCCTGGAGGAGGGCATGGCAACCCACTCCAGTATCCTTGCCTGGAGAATCCCCACAGACAGAGGAGCCTGGTGGGCTACAGTCCATGGAGTCGCAAAGAGTTGGACACGACTGAGCGACTTAGCACAGCATAGCACAGTAGTCTAGCAAGTGATACGCTTTGGAAAATGTTCCATAAATGGTTTTTAAAAAGCATGTATTCTGTGGTTGTTGTGTGTAGTAATTTTCTGTGTTCCTACTTAAACAATCTGCTTGTTTAATTAGAATGGTATGCTTAAATATTAGACAGTGATTAGAATATATCTATTTCTCTTTTCTCTTTTGGAAGGTTTACTTTTGGCAATTATTTTGCTGATGTTTTCTTAGCTCCTCAGATCTGTGGTTTGTGTCTGTATTAATTTTAGAAAATTCTCAACCATTTTTTCTTAAAATGTCTCTTTTGTACCGTTTTCTCTCTCTTCAGTCTCTGGGAGTGCAGCTGCACTGTAACCCTAAACTGTATTCAGGCCCCTTGATGGCATCCTGCAGCTCTTGGACATTCTGCTGTTTCTGCCACCCCTTTTTCCCCGTGTGCCCTAGCTGGGTAATTCCTCTTGCTCCATCTTCAAGTTCACCGATTCTCTTCTCAGCCGTGTCACTTCTATTGATGAGTCTGTTGAAGGCATTCTCCACCTCTGTTCGTGACTTTTTAAGTCGTGTGATTTTTTTTCTTACAGTGTCCATCTCTTTGCTGAAATTCAGCCACCTGAACTCGCACCATATTCATCTGTGTCCACAAGAGACGTATCACATGCAGTTATTTTTTATGTTCCTTGTCTGATAATTCCAACTCCTGAATCAGGTCTGTGTGTGGTTCTGATGCTTGTTTGTCTCATTGCAGTTTGTGGATTTTTTATGCTTTATTTTTTTAAAAGCCAGATATCTTGAGTAGAACAGCAGAGCCCGAGGTAAAATGTCTTTTGGGTTTTTTGGTCTGGAAATGTGCATTCTTTTCTTCTACTTTGAGTGTGGAGTTTGAGTCTGTGTAGCTAGAAGTTGCCCTGCTTTGGGGATTTTCTGTTGTAACACTGAATGGTGAATAAATGAGCATGTACATTTGAGATCAGAAATGAAATAAATGTTCTACTTATTATCATTTCTGTCCAGTAGTTTACTAGAAATTCTAGCCAAGATAGTAAGTCAAGAAAAACAAATAGAAGGTATCTGTTTTGGAAAAAACAAAAAAACTATTTACATTTTCTATGATTGTATGCATAGATAATCCCAAAGATTCTTCTCTAAATTTACAACAACTAAAATTTTAGGCAAATAACTTTGCTGAAATAAAATTCCATATAAAAATCAATTAAGTTTGATGAAGAAAAAGTTAAACAAATTAAATTAAAAAATATATTTTCTAAAATGTCAACAAAAACATTGACCACAGTTCTTAAAGTATATTTAACTAAAACTAGAGGTGTGGTAAGAATTCAGCAGATAACATTATGAAATTTATTGATAACTTTTAAAAAGATCCAATTATATGAAGATATGTCATATTCATGCATTGAAAGCTTCCATGTAATTAAGACATTAATACTCTCCAAACTTATTCAACATTTAAGATTATCTCAATTAAACTATGAACAGTTGTGCATGTTTGTGTGTTTGTGTTCAGAAGCTTAATGCCTCCCTTACGTGGAGGTTACAGAGTCAGGGAGAGGTACAGTGCTCTTGAATAAAGACGTGAGAGGGTTTCTTCTACCTGCACCAGGACCAGTGTTAGAGCCATGATAGTCAAAAAGGATAGAATTGCTGCAGGCGTAGACAGATACAGAAGTAGAACAGAGCAGAGAGTTCAGAAACAAGTGCACGAAAATGCAGACACTTGATTTATGACAGAGATTACACTTTAATTCAGTGTGGAAAGTATATTGTTTCTAAAAATACAGAAAAAAATTTCAAATACATAAAATTAAACTTATATTCTAAAATACACACATCATTTTAAGACAAATGAAATTTCTACTATGAGTGAACTAAAGTTCTGTTTGGGAGAGTATATTTATTGCCTCTGGGGAAGGATGGATGCTGAAGCTAAAACTCCAATGCTTTGGCCACCTGATGTGAATAACTGACTCATTTGAAAGACCCTGATGCTGGGAAAGACTGAAGGCGGGAGGAGAAGGGGACGACAGGATGAGATGGTTGGATGGCATCACCGACTCAATGGACATGAGTTTGAGCAGGCTCCGGGAGTGGGTGATGGACAGGGAGGCCTGGCATGCTGTAGTCCATGGGGTCGCAAAGAGTTGGACACGACTGAGCGACTGAACTGAACTGAACTGGGGAAGTGAATATACTTGAGATAAGCCAGTCGAGGCACCAGCTCTAAAGGGAAACATTGATAGATTCATCTGCAGTGAAATAAGAAACTTATTGAAATACACCATTCACAGTATGAAAAGACAAACCATGTAATCAGAGAAGATACTTCATATATATAACTAGCAAAATATCACCTAGAAAACATAAAGAAATCCTGCATGTCAGAAAAGAATAAAAGGCACGAGGCAAACTACTCCTTCAGAAAAGAAGAATATTCATTGATTAGTAACAGTGGTTCCCAAACTGTTTGTCACGAGGGACGGGTTTTGCGGAAGACGACTTCCCATGGGCAGGGCCCGCAGAGATGGTGTCAGGATGATTCAAGCACATCACACTTGTGCACTTTATTTCTGTTGTTATCACATCGGCTCCACCTCAGATCAGCAGGCTTTAGAACCTGGAGGGTGGTGACCCTGGATTAGTAAGTACGTATACCAGAGCTTCACCTCATGGGTTATCGTGGACATTGACTAGAAACAAAATGAGGTATCTTTGCATACCCTACAAACTGAGAGATCTGACTGTGAATGTTGGTGAGGGGACGGAGAAATGGACCCTGTACACACAGCTAGTGTGAGTGTGGGTGGGCACACCATCACCCCCACTTTTTCTCTCCGTCTGCCCTTTTCTATTTTCTTTTGATGGATAAATAGGTAGACAGATGAGGAGGGGTAGATAGACAGAGATGGAGATACAGAGAGCCAGCTGGTAGAGAGGCATTATCTCCCACAGTGCAGCATCTCAGCCCCGGCTACAACCTTGGACAATCCCATTATTGGCACATCAGACCCCGTACAGAACACCCAAAGTAGTATTCTCCAAAGCAGTCAAATTCTGGAAACAACCCAAATGTCCATTAAGAGGAAAATAAAAACCTAATTATACCCATACATAAAAACATGGGTGATTCCTACAAACATAACATTGAGCAAAAAAAAAAGTTAAAACAGACAAAAGAAAACCGCCCAGTATGCTGAGAAGGCAGGAGGAGAGGGGGATGGAGGATGAGTGGGCATCTCCAGCTCAGTGGACATGGGTTTGGGTGGACTCCGGGAGTTGGTGATGGACAGGGAGGCCTGGCATGCTGCAGTCCATGGGGTCACAAAGAGTTGGACACGACTGAGCGGCTGAGCTGAACTGAATCCTGAATAGCTAACACATCTATGAGAATGCAGAAAGCATGGTAGCTGAGTTCACAGGGCTCAGGAGGAGAACCCCTTCACAGCCTCACAACTCTGCTACTTTCTAGGCACCTTTGTGTGTGAAACTTCACTCTCTGTCTTTATTGATTTGTCTGTGAAATGAGGTGAAGAGTTCAGGGTAACTTGTAGGTTTGCTGCGAGGTCATGCTGGTTAATGTAGGTAGCTTGTAACAATGCCTGGGCTACTTTTACTTTTTACTTTTACTTTTAGTGATGATGCTGATGGTGCTGACTTTGCTTAGGGATACGGAAACAAGAGGAAAGCACACACTATAAAGAAAATTGAAGAGACTGTTGCGCAGAAGTTGGAGTGGTATTCACCAGTAGTGGGGAGAGAGATTGCTGCAGAGGAGGCTGTATGGGGCTTCAGATGTTTGATTTACAGACAAAATGCCCATTTGTGTCTCACTCCCTTTTCTTTTATGAACTGCCAGATGTACAGGCTGGATTTAGAAAAGGCAGAGGAACCAGAAATCGAATTGCCAACATTGTTTGTTTCGTAGAAAAACCAAGAGACTTCCGGAAAAACATCTACTTCTGCTTCATTGACTACACTAAAGCCTTGGACTGTGTAGGTCACAGCAAACTATGGAAGATTCTTAAAGAGATGGGGATACCAGATCACCTGACCTGCCTCCTGAGAAACCTGTATGCAGGTCAAAAAGCAACAGTTAGAACCAGACGTGGAACCACGGACTGGTTCCAAATTGGGAAAGGAGAACGTCAAGGCTGTATATTGTCACCCTGCTTATTTAACTTATATGCAGAGTACATCATGCAAAATGCCAGGCTATATGAATCACCAGCTGGAATCAAGACTGCTGGGAGAAATATTAACAACCTCAGATATGGAGATGACACCACTCTAATGGCAGAAAGCAAAGAGGAACTGAAAAGCCTCTTGATGAGGGTGAAAGAGGAAGGTAGAAAACGCTAGCCTAAAACTCAACATTCACAAAACTAAGATCATGGCATCCAGCCCCATCGCTTCATGGCAAATAGATGGGGAAACAGTGGAAACAGAGACAGACTTTATTTCCTGGGGCTCCAAAGCCACTACAGATGATGAATGCAGCCATGAAATTAAAAGACGCTTGCTCCGTGGAAGAAAAGCTGTGACAAACATAGCCCTTGTATTAGAAAGCAGAGAGGTTACCTTGACAAAGGTTTGTATAATCAAAGCTATGGTTTTTCTAGTAGTCATGTATGGATGTGAAATTTGGACCCTAAAGAAAGCTGAGAGCCGAAGAATCGATGCTTTCAAATTGTAGTGGTGGAGAAGATTCTTTTTTTCCCCAAATATATTTTTTATTAAATTAGTTTATTTATTTTAATTGTAGGATAACTACTGTATAATGTTGTGGTGGTTTCTGCCACACATCAACATAAATCGGCCATAGGTATACATGTGTCCTGCTCATCCAGAAGGCCCCTCCCTTCTCCTCATAACCAATATGAGTTCGATGCATGAAACGGGGCACCCAAAGCCAGTGCTCTGGGACAACCTGAAGTAGACTTTCGAGAGTCCCTTAGACTGCAGAGAGACTAAACCAGTCAATCGTGAAGAAAGTCAAGCCTGAATATCCATTGGCAGGACTGGTGCTGAGGTTGAAGCTCTAATATTTTGTCCACCTGATGTGAAGAGCTGACTTGGGGAAGACTCTGATGCTGGGAAAAATTGAAGGAAGGAAGAGAAGGGGACAACAGAGAATGAGGTGGTTGGATGGCATCACTGACTCAATGGACATGAGTCCGAGCAAACTCCAGGACATAGTGAAGGACAGGGAGGCCTGGCATGCTGCAGTCCATGGGGTCACAAAGAGTCGGACACGAATGAACAGCAGCTCTTCCCTTTTCTATATGTATATCACACTTAACAGTCTTGTTTAAAACCAGATTGACTATATGGGAGGAATCTTGCACCTAAAGTGAAACATCCTGAGCTGGCCAATAATATTTAAGGACTCTTCTTAATGACAGCTAGAAAGCCTGAAGTGAGCAGAAGCTTAAAGCTAAGAGATTCAAAGGCCATGGAGAGAAGCTTGCACATGTGATAAGAAATGTCTCAGGAAGAAAACACTGGAGGGAGGAATAGTTGAGGGACTTACGACTATAGAGTTTCTAGGATAAAAGCAAAACAACATGAAGGATCTCAGACCGCAAGACCCTGAGATGAAGGAAACACACAGACATCCCTGGACACGACTGGTGAGAGTTTACGTGTACAAATCAGGCAATTCTGAGAACCTTCCCGAGAAGGAAGAGACCAGGCAGAGAACAGTACCGATCAGGTAGGCACTACTAACTGATATAGAGAAGGTATCAGCAACTCTTTAGAGAAACAAAAGGTGTAATATTTCAGAGTCCTCCATACTAACGCGCATACTTGATGGTCCAGGAACTGTCCTACGTGTTTTGTGTGAATTAATTAGCTAGCTAGCTATCGATTCACGCACCCCATCCCCGGCCCTCTTGGAGCCCTCTGACTCCCAGGTTGCTGGTGTCTTAGAAGCAGTGTCCACTGTGAGCCGCCCACTCTCAAGGGGCGATTCTCCTCGTCCTCACGCCCATCACAGCTTGGCCCCGGCCCAGTCCTGTCCTCACTGCCCCCTCCAATGGCACAGGGGCTGCTACAAACTGGGGAAACCAGTTTGAGGATGGGGATGTTTGAGGGTTTTAGAGCCTGGGCTGGGGCTGAAATTACAGGAACAAAAAGTCATGTGGAGAAATTCGGCGGTGGCTCAGCAAATTGCCTCCTGGTTAATAGCCCATTTGGTGAATTGGTCGTTTGTTGAATTGATGTTCAGTCGATTGGCTTTTGGCGCACTTGTTGCTCACAATGGAAAACTGATTTTCAGACAACGGCTCCCAGGCCACAGCGGGTGACTCACTGCTGGGATAAGTGGCGTCTCCGACCTCAAGCCCCGATGGAGACGCTCTGTGGTCTCAGGTGAGTCGGCCCCTCTGGACAGCACAGGGGAGGAAAAGCCCAGAGCTGCGAAGCCTTCCAGCAGAGAGCTCTCTGCTCCGAGATGCAGGGAAGAAGCTCGTGGGAGGGTCCACTCGAGTGGGGCTCTGAAGGGCAGGCAGGTGTTCATCAGGAGAAGAAAAGTGGAAAGAGCTTCTAGGAACAGGTGACTGCAAGTGTCCAAGCAGCTGAGCCAGTGGCAGAAGTCCAGGCTGGCTGAGCGGGCGGAGAGCAGGGTGGACAGTGAGGCCAGAAAGGTGGGTAGGGATATACGGGCACTTCACCCCAGAGCAAAAGGGGCCCCCAAGTAACTGCATGTTCATTACTAGCAGAGTCTCTCACTGAATTCAGAATTACAGGGCAGAGCACACGAGGACCAATTTAAGAAGCAGCTGAGGTCTTCCAAATGCAAAAAAGACAGAGGAAACGGAGATCAAATTGCCAACATCTGCTGGATCATAGAAAAAGCAAGACGGTTCCAGAAAAGCATCTACTTCTGCTTTATTGACTATGCCAAACCCTTTGACTGCGTGAATCACAACAAACTGTGGGAAATTATTCAAGAGATGGAATACCAGCCACCTTACCTGCCTCCTGAGAAATCTGTATACAGACCAAGAAGCAACAGTTAGAACCAGACATGGAACAACAGACTGGTTCCAAGTCGGGAAAGGAGTATGTCAAGGCTGTATATTGTCATCCTGCTTATTTAACTTATATGCAGAGTACATCATGCATAATGCCAGGCTGGATGAAGCACAAGCTGGAATCAAGCTTTGCCCAGAGAAATATCAGTAACCTCAGATACGCAGATGACACCATCCTCATGGCAGAAATTGAAGAGGACCTAATGAATCTCCAGATGAAAGTGAAAGAGGAGAGTGAAAAAGTTGGCTTAAAATTCAGAGAACTAAGATCATGGCATCTGGTCCCATCACTTCATGGGAAATAGATGAGGAAATAGTGGAAACAGTGGCTGACTTTATTTTGGGGGCTCCAAAATCACTGCTGAAGGTGACTGCAGCCATGAAATTAAAAGATGTTTACTCCTTGGAAGAAAAGCTATGACCAACATAGATAGTATATTAAAAAGACATTACTTTGTCAACAAAGGTCTGTCTAGTCAAAGCTATGGTTTTTCCATGGTCATGTATGGTTGTGAGAGTTGGACTGTAAAGAAAGCTGAGCACCGAAGAATTGATGCTTTTGAACTGTGGTGTTGGAGAAGACTCTTGAGAGTCCCTTGGACTGCAAGGAGATCCAATCAGTCCATCCTAAAGGAAATCAGTCCTGAATATTCATTGGAAGGACTGATGCTGAAGCTGAAACTCCAATACTTTGGCCACCTGATGAGAAGAACTGACTCATTTGAAAAGACCCTGATGCTGGGAAAGATTGAGGGCAGGAGGAGAAGGGGATGCCAGAGGATGAGATGGTTGGATAGCCTCACCGACTCCATGGACATGAGTCTGAGTGAACTCCGGGAGTTGGTGATGAACAGGGAGGCCTGGTGTTCTGCAGTCCATGGGGTCACAAAGAGTCGGACACAACTGAACTGAACGGAACTGAACTGAAGCACAAGAAGGTGGAGGCTGCAGCAGGTGAGGAGGGAGAGATGCCAAAGAGGGGAGGGGCTGAGAGACACTTACAGGGAGAGACTGATGAGCCCTGGAGGTGAAACGGGTACAAGAGAGGAAGGGAGAGACTCCGGAAGAATGCTGGGAGCATCAGCAGCGAGAGATTTCGTAACAGGGATGACGATGCCCATCTCCTGGACACCTGCTGTGCGGCAGGCACTGAGCCACATGCTTCACCTCCCTTGTGTCACCACTTCACCCCATGAACAGAACCTGCAAGACGGGCCCTAACTCACCCACGTTAGAGGTGAGGATGTGCAGGTCTCCACCACCACTGTCTACTAGAAACAGAGCACGAGGCTCATCCATAGTCTACAACTGTCCTGCAGTCACACCAACAGAAGTAACACGCAAGGGGTGACATTTATTTTTATAATATATTGTATTTATTTAACCCCATGTGTAAACACCACTTTCACATTTAATCTATATAAAATTATTTACGAGATATTTGCATTCTTCTTCCACAAGAGGTCTTCCAAATGAAGCGTGTGTCTGACACTCAGGGCACATCACAATCTGGATGCCAGCCTCTTGTCAGAAATAGTTGATCTGCATTTAGATTTCACAAAGCTGACTGCTGAAAAAGTGGATCACCTTCCCAATATTCTAAATACATTTAAAACTTTTCCAACAGTGGAATTGAGCCTTGGGTTTTATATTTAAAATATTAATAATTAGAATTAGATCCAGCTGAAGATCCAGTTCCTGGGCGGCACCAGCCCCGTTTAAAATGCTGGGCAGTCCTACCGGGGGCAGTCACCCTTCTGGACTGCACTGGCCAAGAGAGCAGACCTTTTCCCAGGAGTCTTTCTATCCTAAGTTGCAGGGCTGGAGCCTTCAGCCCAAGAAGTCTTACCAGAGAGCCCACGGTGCTGTGTTTTTGAGGGCCATGCCCCTGCCCAGCCGTCCCACCACAGCTCCAGGCTGCTCTCTGCTTTCCAAGAGATTCTGGAATTGGCAGCTCTTTCTCCACCTAAGATGTTTGCTCTCCCTTGCCTGGAATACCCTCTGCTACTCATCATCTGAATGGCTCCTCTTTCTCCTTCTTGCACTTCCGCTTCAATGCCACTGCTCTCAGAGGGCATCCTGTCCACCTGAAATGAAGTGGGCTCTCCTGTTGTGACTTGGGCAGCTCTGCACAGGCGTGGCTCATCCAGTAGTGTCATTATACACTCATGTTTCTAACTGTATGCAATACATTCTCCCCCACGAGAGTGTCAGAGGGCAGAGACTTCATCCTTAGCACAGTACTGGTGTGTTGAGAGAATTGTGTAAATATTTTTAAAAGAATAATGCATCTTTCAGACATCCAAGTGAGATGCAAAATAGAATAAGGAGCTAGCTCTACGGGCTGGACATGTAAATCGAGGTGTACAGCCCTGTGGGCGGGGAGTGGTGGGAGCCATGGGGGACGAGGTTCCCCAGGACAGCTGCCCTGTGGAGCTGGACAGCCTTGCAGAGCTTGCGGAGAGTAAGAGAGAAAAAAAAAAATCCAAGGTTAATCTGGGTAAAAAAAAAAAAACCTAGCATACATTATTAAATTAAGGGTCAACTTTGGGGGTGACGTTGGTGTTCAGAGCCTGCACCCACTGAAGTCACTCACTGGGATTTGGTCCAGACAGCCACGGTGCCCGGGGTGTGGCCTGTCACTGCTGTGCCGCTGTGCCCAGGGTGCCCAGCCTGGAAGCACTGATCCCAGCCAAGCCAGCCTCACTCAGCTTCCAGCCCCGGCTGGCGTCTGGAAGGACCTGCATCTTCTAGTGACACTGAAACATCGTTAACCATTGGTCTGCCCACAGCCTCCTTCGGTCAGCCCTCAGGGGAGATGGGCCCTCCGGCTTCACTGTCTTTCCCTTTCCTCCTCGGGTGCAAGGACAGGACAGGTGCCTCATGCAGAAAAGGCCCTGGAGACCAGCCCACGCCAGCCTGCTGTTGCTCCCTTGCTCCCAGGCCGCAGGCTGCCCTCTTGACGTAGGGCCACGTGCGCGCTCCTGTATCCTAGCCGGGCCCTCACCTTCACACTCTCCTGCCTGCTGTTGCTCCCTTGCTCCCAGGCCGCAGGCTGCCCTCGTGACATAGGGCCACGCGCGCGCTCTCCTGTATCCTAGCCGGGCCCTCACCTTCACACTCTCCTTCTGCCAGGTCTCCTTGCCCAACTCCCTAAGCCCATCCCTCCCAAGCCCCAGTCTTGGGGGGAGGCTCTGCCCCTCCTTAGGGCCCTCCTTGGTGCCAAATGAACAGCAGGGCATGTTTTCACGGGTAACTTCTTGCCCAAATTCCCAAGGCTGAAAATATTAAGCCACACGAAAGTCCCATAAGATTCCTCCAAATCTATGGAAAAATAGTCATTTCAATCCTATTCAGTATATGCCCATCAACAGAAGGGTCTGAGCAGGAGTGCACAGGGCAGGGTTTGTTTGCTCTGCTTACGCTGGCATCCCAGCCCCGAGACTGGTGCTTAGCACTCAGGGGTGGTGGCTCCCAGTGTCACGCAGCCAACGAAGCTGGGGCTACTGGGCTTAGAACAAATCAGAAATTCAGATGCAGAATCGCTCTGAACGGTGCCCATATGTCCTGATTGACTGGAACAGACCTGACTTCAAATATTCTGTCCCATTTTCAGAGCATGTGTCAGACCATATGTCCACATTTATGTTTAAGAAAATATGGTATTCGTTTCTTTAGCAGGAAAGGAAACCCAAATCACTGGGAACCACTGCCGGCTCTAAACCTGGCCTCTGTCTCCACCCTGGAGAGCAGATGGCGAGGCTCCTGGTTCCCTCGGGGCTGCTCTGAGGGCAGTATCTACAGGAACCGTGGGCAGTGCCAGGCGTGCGAGGGACCCGGGTCCGGCGCCAACGTGGGTCCCAGCACCCCGGACACCAGCCCTCCCGGGAGCTAGACCAAAATAACTCTGATCTCCGTCTCCGTTTCCTGGTTTTTATTTCACTGATCCATGGAATCAGCCCTGACACATTGCTTGATTTATACCAAAGTAGACAGATTCAATCCCTTCTTAAGCAGAATTATCTATCTCCCATAAATGGCACAAATTATCTATCCACTTCTGATTTGGGGGGTGGCTTATACACACGTTCATGTCACTACACAGTTGCATAAACAAAGGGCCAGGACTAATTAGCTGGTTCTCACTCCAGTTTATTACATATGTCTTATTCTATGCTAGCTTCCATGAGGAACTGCTTCCGTCTGAGAAGGAACCATCCTTTAGAGTGCTGTAAATGACATACGCTAGCTATAAACGGGTGTGGTGCCATTCCATCAATTTCCCGCTGAATTCTGAAGGTCAAAATTTAATACCGTGAGGCAGTTATGTCGTTTGACAAAGGTCCCAAAATACCACTGGGAGACACTGACCCCCTGGGAAATATGTGCTCAGATAAACAAAAAGCACCTCCCCATTGTCAGACTATGGTCTAACGATTTCAAAACAAGATTTGCAACCTAATTCAAATGGTGTATTATAATTTGATAAATTTATATCTGTATTTATTGAACACTTTCTTATTAAGGGAAAGTTGAAAATCTGATAGAGATAATCTAATTATCGTATCTAATTACAGAACGAAATAAATCACCAAAACCAGCTAATGAGTCTTAAATACTAATTAATATTCAGACGAGAAGCTGGAATTTTGACGCTCCAGTCATGTAGCGAAAACACAGGCGCACCTAAGCGTGCAGGACGTTTTGTCACTTTGAATCTAACATTCCTCACACCTTCCGCATCGTTCACGTGGGCTGCCTTCCGGGGAGCATTTGTTAACCGTGGTCCAGATCCATCCGTAAATGCTACTCATGCCACTCAGCTGGTGAAGATTCTTGAAGACAGAGGATCTGCTGAAATGTGTTGGGGAGGGCGCCTCGAGATGCTTCTAGTCAGCAGCGCTGTAAAAAAGGGTGACTTTCATTTCCATCGGGAGGGTAGAAGTGAAGGGTGTCCTGAGAGGAAGCGCTCTGGTGCCGAGTGTACCGAGGTCACTCCACCCGTAACTGACCGCCCGCACAGAAGCCTTTCTGACCCTGAGCGCAGGCTGGCACGGAGGGAACCCCTACGGATCACCCGCGGCCTCCCTGGCCTGTTTTTCCCTGTGTCTGCCAGGGACGGTAGCACCCTGCCTGGCTGGGTAAGGCTTGGGTGAATGGGCATGTCAGGCACTCAGAGGGGAGCCGGCGCTGCCTCATGTTTGGCAGACATCATGGTTCTGCTTCTCTTTGGACCGGGGGCCACCTCCCACCCCCACCGCTGGTCACAAGACACAGGTCACAACTGTGGTCTCAGCTCCCTGCAGCACCACCTGGGGTGTGAGTTCACACATTAGCCAATCGGATACCAGCTGGACAGCAGCTGCACACGGGCTAGCAGGCAACGGGAGTGAGAAGGGAGCAGAGAGCTCCTCGGAGGTAAGTCCACTGCTTGTGTGGCTAGAAAGAGGCTTCACCAAGACAGAAACCAGCATTGGGGTCGCTTCTTCAGCCTCCTATCAGAGCTGCTGCAGGGACCACTGTAGTAGCATTGATCCACGAGGAAAGGGCTGTGACTGCTTCAGAGGCTTGTCTAAAACTTTACAAAAGGAGGTCCGATGTAAACGAGCCTCACACTGGACTTAGGTCATGCCTGGTGTCAGCCCCAGAACCGTGGCTCTCCAGATGACAGCTTGGCCGGGGCGTCTAGGTCTCTGCCGCCTGCTCCAGGTCTCGGGTCGTGGTCTCACGGCCGACCCAGAAACAGTTTTAGGATCCTGCGACAAACGTCCATGGCCAAGGCCATACCCTCCAATCACACACGACTGCTCTGACCTTGATGCAATTGGTTTCAAAAATACGACTTAGGTAAGTACGTAAGAAAGACATTTCAAGAAGCCCGATTTTATTCTCAGAATCCCAACCAGATGAGCAAATCCAGTTGCCGGCAGGCAGGTAGATGACCGGAGCTGAGCCTTTCTGACCATGGGGTCTTAGACGAGGCATGTCCCACTCTGAGAGTTTGTGTCTCCTTTAAAATGGAGACGAAGTGGTCCATGACACCTTTCTGATTCTGGTTCTTCAACTTTATTTTAAAAATGTTCAAGTCACTTAAAATTACAGCAAAATAAGAATACTGACGGCACCTTGGCGTTTTCTCCGCATTTCATGGAATGTGCCCTCGGGGTCACACTGACCTGAGGGATGGAGGCCCCTGGAGAGCCGACAGCTTCCCTCACCCTGATGCTGTCTTTCTTCTTGCTTTCTTCCTTTCTGTCTTTTCTTTCTAGATTCTCCTTCTTTCAGGACGCCTCCTTTTCCCTCTGGTCCCCACCCTTGATTGCCAATTAACTGCTAATATTCTCAAGATTTATTCTGAGTTTTCTATCTCCTCACTGTTTATATGTATCTTGGGTAACTACATTCACCCATAGCTTCAATCAGCGCCTACTGGCTACAAATCCCGAACACTGACGTATGCTCCACATTGCTGTATTAAAATTTAAGATGCACCCTCTTAACCGCCCACAAGATGCTTTCCCCTGGACATATGCTATGTGCATTAAGATGAGCACAGTAAAATGCTAGCTATGACCTGCTGCCCCATCTCCTGTGTGTGCAGAAATACCACTGCCTAGCTTGTCATTAAAATAAAAAATCTGAGAGTAGGTCCTGGAATCGCCCCCTTTATTTTCTGCAATCTATTTTCTAATCACTTGATCGTGAAGCCTTGTCAAGTGTATCCTTTGACTCAGTGTGAGATATCTCCCTTTCTTTCATCGCTCTCCGCTGTGACTTTTGCTTGGACCTGATCATTTCTCAGCCCGACTAACAGCAATACCTTACAAAACGATCTCCTGTCTTGGTCTGTCTCCTTCTCATTCATCCTTCGCAAGCTTCAAAGTGACCTTTTAAAACGTGCGTTTGATCATGTAACTTCAAACCCCTCAACCTTTCTCAGCTCCCTTCAGAGGAAGCCCAGACTTGGTTGGGAAGCCCTTCGTGGTCCGGGGTGTCCTTCCTGCCCCGCCCTCCCTCTGCTTACGTGGCAGGAGCACCCTGGCTCCAGCAAGACTCAGGACAAGCGATGCTATCTGCTCCTTCTGCACACACACCATGCGCTTCTTCCCCTCAAGCCTTGCCCTCCGGCTCCCAGAACACGCCGTGGACTTGTATCAGGATGCCTAGTGCACGCCACTGAGATGCTGGTTTCTCATTTCTCTCCCCTCCATCGTCGTCGGTCAGAGAAGGCAGCATACATCAATCTATTCCCAGGATAGGGCCTCCCTCTAGGGGCTCAGTAAATACTTAAGGGGATAAAAGAATAGGAATAAATAATAAAATGGATTTATTCATAAAAGATTTAATAAGCATCTATTATGCATCAGACACTCTTCTGGGTACACAGGTGTATGAGTGATCGAGCAAAGGCAGCCTGTGCTCATGGAAATCACATTCTGGTGTGCAGAGAGAGTGATAACAATAAGGCAAAATGAATAAGTGAGTCATAGCATACGCTGGAAAGTGGAAACTGCTATAGCAATGAAAGAGAAAAAGAAAAAGTCCTGCGAGGTTAAAGAGAATTAAGAGCGATGAGAGAGAGGCTGCAGATTTAATGAGGGGTCAGGGTAAGCCTTATTTAGAAGGTGTTGTTCGAGCAAAGACTGAAGACGGTGAGCACAGACCCAGTGATGACGACGAGAAGACACAGCCCTGCAAAGGCTGAAGGCTGAGGATGCTGCTCACTCGGCAAGGAGATGGGTGTGGGTGGCTGCTTGAAACAGAGTGGAAGATACTCAAGAAGGCTCCAGAGCTGAATCAGTATGTCTCTGACACTGGTCAACCTAGAAGATCCCAGAACTTAGAAGGAAAGCAAGAGCTGTATGTTCAGTAAACCGAGAGGGGAAAGTTACTTCACAAGCCATTCAAAAATGCACATTAAAAGAAGAATCAGTTTCGAAATGGAAACAGAAACTTAAAATTTACATAATAGCCCATGTTGGCAAACTACTTAAAGAAACAAATTATGCCATATTTATAAGATAAAATACTCTCAAGCAATTAGAAATCATGTTATAAAAAGTAATTAATCCACTAAGAGTGTTTACTATATAATGTTAAGTGACTAAGAACGACTGCTCAATAATATATGTAGCGAGTTCAAATTTGCGTCTAAATTGTGCATATGTGCATTATAATCTGTGGAAAAATAAATGCAGAGGAGTGGGAAGAGGGTACTTTTTATTTTCTTTGTTGTAATTTTCTATATTTTTAAAATTTTAAAATAGCATTGTTTTAGTATCAAGAAAGAAAACAATGTATTAAAAAGACACAGAGAAGGTTCTGAAGGAAAATCTAACATATATTAAAGAGCATATAAAGTTTTCAGAGAAGCCTCATACATCATTGGGAAGGCGATCATTACTCAACAATATTGCTGCTGGTAGAACTAGCTCTTTGAAGTAAAGCAACCAAACTAACAAATAAAAGGCAGGACCTTCCCTCACATCATGAACTTTATAAAACACATTCTAGTTATATTAAAAATGAATATTAAAAATGAACTTTAGTTGAGTCTTTCGGTTAATGATGACAGATTGACCACATCTATTTACATATCCTTCTTCCTAAAATATGAGAAATTAGGGAAAAAATTGAAATCCATAGCAACCGAAGTAACCAATGAAAGATGGGAGAATGTGGACGGGGAGTCATCATTTATTTGGCAGGAGGAGGAAGCTACAAGTAAAATGCCCGTGTGGTGGCACCACTAGTAAAGCATCCACCTACCAATGCAAGAGATGCAAGAGACACAGGTTCAGTCCCTGGGCTGGGAAGATCCCCTGGAGGAGGGCACGGCAACCCACTCCAGTGTTCTTTCCTAGAGAATCCCATGGACAGAGGAGCCTGGTGGGCTGCAGTCCACGGGGTCGCAAAGAGTCGGACACGCCTGAGCGACGAACACTGCACTGCTCACACTTCTCCAGCTTCTGGCGATCACTGGAATTCCTTCCACTTCCTCAAACTCTCGTCCATTTGAGGTCATGCATTTTGGTTGTTTTAAGGCACCACGTTCGTGTTATGTCGCTTCAATCATGTCCGACTCTTTGCAACCCTATGGCCTGTGGCCCGCCAGGCTTCTCTGTTCGTGGAATTCTCCAGGCAAGGAGTGAGTTGCCATGCCTTCCTCAAGGGGATCTTCCTGATCCAGGGATCAAACCCAAGCCTCTTGTATCTCCTATGTCTGCAGACAGGTTCCTTACCACTAGCACCACTTGGGGAGCCACTTTAAGCCACCCAGCTCAGTTCAGTCGCTCAGTCGTGTCCAACTCTTTGCGACCCCAAGGACTGCAGCATATCAGGCGTCCCCATCCATCACCAACTCCTGGTGCTTACTCAAACTCATGTCCATCGAGTCAGTGAGGCCATCCAACCATCTCATCCTCTGTCGTCCCCTTCTCCTCCTGCCCTCAATCTTTCCCAACATCCGGGTCTTTTCAAATGAGTCAGTTCTTCTCATCAGGTGGCCAAAGTATTAGAGTTTCAGCTTTAGCATTAGTCCTTCCAATAAATATTCACAACTGATCTCCTTTAGGATGGACTGGTTGGATCTCCTTGCAGTCCAAGGGACTCTCAAGACTCTTTTCCAACATCACAGTTCAAAAGCATCAATTCTTCGGCGCTCAGCTTTCTTCGCAGTCCAACTCTCACATCCATACATAACCACTGGGAAAACCATAGCCTTGACTAGACAGACCTTTGTTGACAAAGTAATGTCTCTACTTTTTAATATGCTGTCTAGGTTGGTCATAACTTTTCTTACAAGGAGTAAGCATCTTTTAATTTCATGGCTGTAGCCACCATCTGCAGTGATTTTGGAGCCCAAAAAAATAAAGTCAGCCACTGTTTCCACTGTTTCCCCATCTATTTGCCATGAAATGATGGGACCAGGTGCCATGATCTTAGTTTTCTGAATGTTGAGTTTTAAGTCAGCTTTTTCACTCTCCTCTTTCACTTTCTTCAAGAGGCTCTTTAGTTCCTGTTCACTTTCTGCCATAACGGTGGTGTCATCTGCATATCTGAGGTTATTGATATTTCTCTGGGCAATCTAGATTCCAGCTTGTGCTTCATCCAGCCCAACGTTTCTCATGATGTACTCTGCATATGAGTTAAATAAGCAGGGTGACAGTATACAGCCTTGATGTACTCCTTTCCCAATTTGGAACAAGTCTGTTTTTCTATGTCCAGTTCTAACTGTTTCTTCCTGACCTGCATACAGGTTTTTCAAGAGGCAGGTCAAGTGGTTTGGTATTCCCATCTCTTTAAGAATTTTCCAGAGTTTGTTGGGATCCACACAGTCAAAGGCTTTGGCATAGTCAATAAAGCAGAAGTAGATATTTCTCTGGAACTCTCTTGCTTTTTCAATGATCCACCGGATGTTGGCAATTTGATCTCTGGTTCCTCTGCCTTTTCTAAAACCAGCTTGAACATATGGAAGTTCATGGTTCACGTACTGTTGAAGCCTGGCTTGGATACTTTTAAGCATTATTTTACTAGCGTGTGAAATGAGTGCGATTATGTGGTAGTTTGAGCATTCTTTGGCATTGCCTTTCTTTGGGATTGGAATGAAAACTGACCTTTTCCAGTCCTGTGGCCACTGCTGAGTTTTCCAAATTTGCTGGCATATTGAGTGCAGCACTTTCACAGCATCATCTTTCAGGATTTGAAATAGCTCAACTGGAATTCCATCACCTCCACTAGCTTTGTTCATAGTGATGCTTCCTAAGGCCCACTTGGCTTTGCATTCTGAGATGTCTGGCCCTAGGTTAGTTTCTGCTAAATTTTTAGAGCAGGTCTAGGAGATGAGAACATATAATGTAACTGATGATGTTAATATAAGGTGGAATCAATATTTCCTAATTTAACAAACTTATTATGGAACCACATTGGCAACAATAGTAGTGTGAGACATCCTTATCAATTATAAAATAACTTGATAAATTAAGGCCTTACTGTGGAAACACATTAAACACTTATTTATTGAGCATCTACTATGTAGTATCTAATGTATTTATACGGGGATAATATCAGAATAATACAGGCAAATTTAATTTAACATCTATCTTATAATTGACTGTGTGCCAGAAGTGCTCTCACCTATCCTTTTTCTGCTCCAGAAAATCTGAGTCACTTTCACTATCATCATTTCCATTTTATATGAGAAATTGATAGGGTTAAAAAAAAAACTAAGCAAGTGGTAAAACTTGGGTATTTCCTACTCTTAGTTTTTCTCTTTTTTGCCTCCTCCCCCCCCCCCCGAGTCGTCTCCAGAGCTAACACTGGCAGCTACTCCTTACATTGGCATCAAAAAGAGTAAGCAATGAGCACAGTTCTTCCTTACAGAACCTAGCTCTGAAATTTTTGGATTTTCCACCTCGCTCTCTTCTTCCACTTCCCCAGGTTTTAGGACTCCATACTCTCAGTTTACATCTGGTGAACGCCTCGCTCTGGCCCCTGGTTCGGAGTGTCCCAGCACACTGGTACTAGAGCCCTGGTGTCAGACTTCCTTCCAGCCTTGACTCCACCCACCCGTCCATAAGACAAGGATACACATAACCCCCACCCGTGACCTTCTAGTAGAATGCATGCTGATGAGACTCGTAAGGGGAACATTTGAAGGAAACGCTTTCTTTGGTTTGGGAGGTTGTTAAGGAGAGACGGAAGAGTAGCCACTCATTCAGCGGTCTGTCCTCACACGCTGCCTTTTGTAAGTGCCATGTTTGTGACCGAGCAGGACCCTGTGGGGCCTTCCTGGGACAGAACCCTCACGGTGTCCCCCGCCTGCCTCTTGCTTGTAGAAAAACGTGAGCCTCCTAGGCTGCTCCCGAGTTACAAAGAACAAATTTAATCAGAGAAGTGAGAAGATGCAGAAACAAAAGAGTCAAGCAAGACAAAATAATAGCAGTTTCGCCATTACAAAAAGTCACAGACCTTTAGCTCCTCATCAGGGTCTATAGATGATATTCTGAGCTGTGTCCTTGAGCTGTTTCACAAATACTGAAACCCCCACCACGGGGAAGAATTTAAGTGTATGCTAACCATAAGCATGTAGAATCCAGACTTGTTGAAACCAGAAGGCCAGTGATGTTGACTCCTGATTACCTCACTGTCAGCCAATCAGAAGAGTGTCCATGAGCAGGTCACACACTATGCAATCCTTTCCTCAGAGGGTTTTATAAAACCTTCTCCTGCAATAAACACCATGCTTCCCTTCACTGCAACCTAGGGTCAGTAGATGGCCTTACTGCAGGCAGGTGAAAGGATCCAAGTCTGGTGCGGTAACATTGATGACCTAATCAACCCAAGCTTTGCACTGACGTCTAAATGCCACTCCTGTCTTTCAAAGACGGTTTTATAGTGAAATCACTGGGTTATCAAAATTAAATCAGAGCTTTATTTAGGGGGTAAACTTAAGCTGTAAAAACATCGTGTTGGCTGCTGCTGTTGAAATACTGCCTTTGGGGAGTATAAAAGAAAGTTATTTCTCTGTCCTAAAGAGTTTTAAGAAAACGAAGTAGTCATGATGTTCATTAATCTTTCCGGAGGACCTATTGATTAAGGAGTAGGTGAATAGGCCGGGATGCCTATTCCCTATAACATGGGAAAAATAAGCATGGCTCTGGAAGAATGTATGATAAAACATGAAGAAGTGTTGATTCCTTTAAAATAGAAAAGAGGATTTTATATTTTTCTTTTTCTCTCTGAGTTTAGCTTGGAAGCTGTGGGATGTGGGAATACAAATGGGATATGCTTGGAAGGTAGAATTAAAATCCCAGGAAAAGGTATGACTTACCGACCACTGTGGTTCTTAATCAGGAGCATTTTGTTCCCTAGGGGAAATCTGGTCGTGTCTGCACTCACTTTACTTGCTCGGAAAGTCCCATGGACAGAGGAGCCTGGAGGGCCACGGTCCCTCGTGGGGCTGGAAAGAGTCGGGCGGGACTGAGCGCTGAGCACACGCAGCACTCACTTTGGGTGGATACGCTAGGGGGCGCTCCTGGCTTCAGGCGCCGGAGGCCGTCCGTGCTGATAAACACCCCGCGGTGCACAGGGGAGCCCCGACTGTGGAGAATTATCTGGCCCCAGGAGTCACAGTACTAAGGCTGAGAAACCCTGAGCAGAGAATTGCAGGGTGAGCGGAGGGAAATCGTGGGAAGACTGCGAGCTGTCAGAGAAAAAAAGAAAAGCAGGAGCCTGGACAGGTGTTTTTAGGTTGCAGTCGCCAGACTAGAGAGGCCGCAGAAGCCGCCAAGCAGAGTGGGGCAAGACAGAGGCGTTGAGGAGGAGCTCAGCGAGGCTGCGCAAGCTCCTCGGTGCTATTTTCTCTGCCAATTCTCCACTCGCTAAGATGCATTACTCAAGTTTTTGGAGTCGGATGTGAGTTTCTCTTGGGTGTGACAGCCTATCGAGGCAAGCTTAAGGAGATGGTCAGGAAAGCTTCATTTACAGGGGTCCCTACACTGCTTCCACTTCTCTAGTTCGTGGAAAGTCCAAGTGAAGTGTTAGTTGCTCAGTCGTGTCTGACTCTTTGTGACCCCATGGACTGCAGCCCACCAGGCTCCTCTGTCCATGGAATTCTCCAGGCAAGAACACTGGCGTGGGTTGCCGTTCTCTTCTCCAGGGGATCTTCCCGACCCAGGGATTAACCCAGGTTTCCTGCTTTGCAGGGGGACTCTTTACAGTCTGAGCCAGCAGACTCTGTATACAGAGGCCCATGTAACCCTTGAGTGGCCAACGGGGCGAGCCCCCAGAATGGGGCCAGTTTCTGGCCCAAGTTTCCAGGCCCCTCTGATGAAGACCTAGGCCTTTCTCTCAGACTCTTTTTTTATCTGACGGTGACACTGGAAATCCACCTCTTTCAGTGGCCCCAGGTTTCCGAAGGCTTCTGTGTGTGCAGGTCAACCTGTTTACACACTTAAGAGTCGGTTCATGCTGATCCTAAGGGTTTCAGCTAAGCTTTTTGCTATCTTGTCAGGAAAAGGAAGGTTCAGCTCTAATAGCTGGAATTTCATGTTTAATGCAAGCTTCATATGAAAATGACTGCTGCAACCAGAAGAGGTCCCGGGGGACGAGGGTGATCTGGGAGCAAGAGGAGTTCCGGGGAGAACCCCACCTGCTCACTGGGAGTCTAGCCCACGGGTGAAACTGCTCTTGTTACAAAGCCGGCACTTGCATACTTTTCTGTTGCTTCTGACACCTGCACTATTTTCCCCAAGGGCTTAGAGCGCTCATATTTCTCAGGGTCAGAAAAGCCATACATCAAAGTAAATCTTGCAGGTAAGAAGGAAATGCATTTAAAATATACGTCAGTATTTATCTGAGGAAAAGAGAAACACTCACTGCATGGAGTTGCATGCGTTTAGGAAGAGAATGCTAGCGATTGCTTTTGGTTCTATCCAATACTCGTCCCTCATTTCTTTCTTGGGAGTGGAGCCCTGATGTGGGGAGACGAGAGGCTTCCTCCTTGGTTTAAGCCAGTCATTCTCGATGCCCTTGCCCATGATGGGTTTAGGCATGGGCATACCTGTGGCCAGTCACATCTGAGAGTCTGGTGGACGCTTCTCCACAGACCCGTGTCCTTGGGAGACACAGGGGAGAGTTGTTGTTACTCTTCCAGATATTGTTGTCAGGCCTAAAGGCAATGCCTGGATGACAGCCTTCTTGTAACCACGGACATCGTTAAACTGAATGGTGAGCTGGCATCTCAGGAAGAAGGAGCAGCCGGTAGAGAGAAACTGAATTCTCAATTATTGTAACGTTGTAACGATTGTAACGTTGCCTTAACCAGCTTTAAGCCATCTCTCTTCTGGGCATCTTGCTTATGAGGATACTTTTAAGTTGATTCAGGTTGGGATTTTCATTTACTTATTTCAAAAAAAAATCTAACTAATGAAATAACTTTGTTTGCCATGGAAAGTGTGCTGTCTTCCTTTCCAAAAGAAGAATTAGCTTTAGCAACAGTGTCCTAGTGAGTAAAAAACTCGTGAGCCATCCTTCTTTGTAGATAAATGAGCAGAAGGAACATCTACCTTAAGAGAACGTTTGAGTTTTATCTCCATACTTGATCTCTCGTGTCCTTTAGTAAAGTGAACTTTATCTTGAAGTCATCAAGTCTATAAACTCAACATGACTCTTAGTATGTGTTCACTTTAAAGTTCATTTCAAAGTTATCCCACACAGGGTCCATGGAGTGTCACTTTTTATCTTCAGAACATCTACATAAAATATACAACGTGCCAGTATTAGTCTTCAGTGTTCCTGGTATTCTGCATAAATTTGATATGTACTGTTATGTGTAACCTTATTTCCAGGTCAACAGGCATCTAGATATCTCTTTTAAAATTCACCATGATCTTCAATAAGTGATTAAGAACCAATTATATAATCTGTTCTGTATAAAAGGTCAACTGTGGACGACTTCCTGATGGCTCAGCAGGTAAAGAATCCACCTGCAGTGCAGGAGACAGGAGATGTGGGTTTGATCCCTGGGTTGGGAAGATCCCTTGGAGGAGGAAAATGGCACCCCACTCCAGTATTCATGCCTGTCATGGACAGAAGAACTTGGTGGGCTGCAGTCCACAGGATAACCAAGAGTCAGACAGGACTAAGCAGCCAAAGCACATATTTATAAAGACATGACTTCTAGATTTAAGAACCGGCAAACCAAAAGAGGGTTATAGTCAAAGTCATGTAAAGTTAACGTATTTACTGGCTGCCTGCTGCTATTTTCACCACTACTGGCATCACGTGTTTGTATAGTGTTTTGGAAATTATAAAGCAATTTTCTATCTGTTGTCTAGTTTAATCAGATTAACTTATACCCAGAACTGTGCCAGATGTTGAGGGAATTCAAGAAAGATGTAAAACTGGCTCGGCTAACTGAAATAATGCCAAACAAAAGCTTTATTGAAAAGTTTTATTTAAAGCCAAATATCAATGTATTTGAAAAGAGGTACTGGATCTAGAAATGGCAACCCACTCCAGTACTCTTGCCTGGAGAATCCCCTGGATGGAGGAGCCTGGTGGGCTGCAGTCCATGGGGTTGCTAAGAGTCGGACACGACTGAGTGACTTCACTTTGACTTTCACTGGATCTAGAATTTTACAACAAATCACAGGAATCCTAAAAGAAATTGCTTTGGTAGCTGATTACGGCCAATAGGAGTGAAGTGTGTGACACTAATATGACAAAAGAAAAAAGGGTTTTGAATAGTGACTGCGGGCACAGTTCTAAGCCCCCAAAAGATAGATATGTGAAGTCATTAAATTAAGTACGCTGTTTTTTTTTCTTTTTTAATGCAGAGACATCTATTGTATTATCGTGACTTAAATATCTCTCTCTCTACCTATCTTATTTAAAGAGTGTCATTCTTATGGACCTTACACTTAATTTTAAACTATTAATTTTCCATATGAACCTGAGATTAAATCTGTAAATTTCAAAAGAATTCTCTACAATGTGCCACTATATAGTCTTTCTCATTACAATATAGAAATTTTTTTTCTATGTATCTTTGTATTTTTATCTATGGAGAGCTAGGCAGAAGGCTTGATTGATTTTTTAGCATATCAACCTTAAAAAAATAACATTTTTAAAGAAAGTAATACGGAAAATGTTCTTTCTTAGAGGTAAAATAAATCTTCATAAGGACATGGAGATACAGAATATACTTATTCTGATTCAGAATGTGCAGTTTCAGAAGTTAAGGATGTCACTGAATCTCAAAGCCTTTATTAAAAGTAAGATGATCAAAAACATGAGTATGCAATGTGGCAGAATCCAAGACTACAATCTCACCTCTTCCCTCTTCTAGCTGTGTGAAGTTGGAATATGTGCTGAACGTCTGTAGGTCTTAAGTCTTCTCATTTATCAAATTAAAACAACATTATCCACCCTAGATGTAAAAATCCTCAACAAAATAATATCAAACCAAATCTAGTGACAAAGGAAAGATTATACACAGTGACAAAATGGGGTTTATCCCGGTGACAAAGGAAAGATTATACACAGTGACAAAATGGGGTTTATCCCGGAATGCAAGGCTGGCTTCAACACGTGACAATCTAATATTGCAATAATCATAAAACACCAAAAACATGGTTATTTTAATAAATGAAAAAACAATGATAAAATCCACTACACCTTTATGAAAAAGAGACTTTACAAGCCAGGAGTAGAAAGGAACTTGTTGAACTTGATGAAGGAAATCAATGAAGAATCTAGCTACCACCATACTTAATTGTGAAAGACTGAATGCTTCCCTACTAATATCAGGAACAATACTGGGAGGTCTGCTTTCAATAATTCTATCCAACATCGCATTGAAATTATTAGCCAAAGAAAATTGAATTAAAAGTCACCCTGATTGGAAAGGAATAAGTAAAATTACCTCTGTTTATAGAGGACATGCTCTTGTACATATATAAAATCCTAAGAAGCCTGTTGCAAAGTGTCAAAACTAATGAATAAGTTCAACAGCATAAATGTATCAAATCAATTGTATTTCATACATGAAATAATTAAATCCAAAAATGAAATCAAGAAAACAATAGCATCAATTTTTAAAATTAGAAATAAATGTAATAAAAGAGCAAAATTTATACTCTAAAACTGTAAAACCATGTTGAAAGAAATTGAAGTAAGTAGACATCCCATGACTTTGAGTCAGGAGATTTAATATTAAAATGTCAATATCCCCCAAATTCATCTACAGACTCAACACAATACCTATTATAATCTCAGCTACCTTTTTTTTTTTCTCATAAATTGAGAAGCTGATCTAAATTCATGTATCTCAATGTCTGTAAGTGAACAATACTGAATTGGATGGAAAATCCCTTGAAACAGTAAAACGGTTCAGTCGTCGCCATGGTGTGAGGGACAGGGAGTGTGCTGCCCTGACCCCTGTAAGGGTCTCCGCTGGTAACAGCCTTTTCCCACCTCGTTTCCTCCGTGGTGCAGCCTCGTGGGTCACGGTTCTGAGGCAGGACATGGGCACCTTTGCAAGGGGTGAGTGCAACTCAGGCCTCACACAGGCACGGCAGCGAGCTTCAGAGTAGCCGGGCCCGCGAGAAAGCGCAGCGCCGACCAAGGCTGGCCAGGAAGCTGGGTGGGAGGATGGCACCCGACCAAGGCTGGCCAGGAAGCTGGGTGGGAGGATGGCAGGTGGGTTGGGGGCATCTAGCTGGTGTGTGACAGCCTGAGTTCCTGTGCTCCTCTGAGAGGCTTATCCTATAGAATCTCCCCACGCCTCCCTGATCAGAGCGAGAACTCCTTACTTCAAGAAAACTCAGGGACACCTCCTGGTGAAACTATCTGCACCAGTTTTGACGTGAGATCACAGTTACGCCAGGGCGGAGACAGCGGGGTCGGAGGAGGCCTACGCGATGCAGCAGCTTGGGCGGCAGCCGTCGGAGGCGGCGGGCGGGGCCGGCTCTGAGCAAAGCGTGAGCGGGAGACCGGGAGCAGCTCGCCTCGGGGAAAGTCTGCTGACTGGGAAGCAGCGTTGAGGTCCAGGATTCAGCGACCCGGCAAAGGGGACGGTGTGAGACGACAGCCAGTGTCTCCCGGAAGCTTGAAGAGTCAGGGGTCCACGCCGAGGGAGCTGAACGGCTGGAATCGGAAGGCCGAGCGCGGAAGGCGGGATGGGAAGACTCGGGGAGGGAGACATGGGGAGATGACTGCTCTGCGGGACAGAGCACGCCAGACGGGGCGGCCAGTGGGCAGGTCTGGAAGTTCACTCTTGACAAAACAAGGAGCGTGCGGGAGGGGAGACGCCCACCCCACAGCACTTCAGCGGTTCTGGGCGGGTGCAGCTGACGCCGGCCCAGAAGCGGGCTCAGAGTACCGGCCTGGCAGGACGGGCGCAGACGGGGCGGCTGGTGCCGCGTCCAATCAGAAGCCAGGCGGACGCAGTGATCGTGCAACTGGCGAGGCTGGAGTAGACGTCAACACGGGCCAGCCTCCAGAATTGCGAAGACGGATGGGAACGCAGACGTCTGGAGGAGGAGGGAGCAGGGGAGAATGGGTGGGTAGGCAGTCAGGACCCTGCTTACATCACCAGAAGAAATCAAGGGCTCTGAGAGCGGTACCCCTCCTGCAGTCCCTGGACCTGAGTCGGGGTTAGACCCGTTGACTGAAGAGGCCACGTTCGCAGGAGGAAGAGTCTCATGCTAAGGGCGCTTGGAGGTCATCCCCCAGCCTCTCCACCAGAGGATGTACGCCATGTCCTTTCTTCAGGTAAAGCGGAATACCCAGGCCTTCTGGAACTGCTGGACACACGTTCAGAGTTGACAGTTATACCTGGAGACCTGCAGGGTCATTAGGCCATTATTCCCCTTCTGTCAGAGTTGTGGCCTGTGGGCCCAAGTGACAAGCTAATGTTCAGTTTGCCCTGGGTCCACGGGGTCTGTGGCCTCACCAGGTTGTCATCCCAGTCCCCTAACACACGTGAGGGGAGGGAGGCCTGGCATGCTGCGGCCCATGGGGCCACAGAGAGCCGGACACAGCTGGGAGACTGAGCAGCAAGTACATATTTGGGAAAGACACGTTGGGCAGATGGTACAAGCTCCACGTGGGGTCTTTGGCCTGTGGGGTCAGAGATGTCATAGAAAGAAGGGCAAAGAGAAACCTCTGAAACTGAGCCCTGCCCTCACCCATCCAAGATAGGAAATGCACGTCCAAGTCTCTCCCCAGGGGTGATGGCCAGGATTGGCGCCACGCTCAGGAGCTAAAGCTCGCGGGGTTGTGATGTCGCTGTGTCCCCATTTAACCCACCCACTGGATCCTCTGGGGCATTTGGGTCTGTCTGTGAAGGGAGTGTAGGCCCCCACGGGCTGCCTGTGCCTGTGCCCAGGCGAGTTAGCACGGCCGCAGCCCTCGGCTCCAGGCTGTTGATGTGATGGGCGTGCTCTTTCCACCTCGACCAGAGCAGCGATCGTGACGTCCGCCCTCATGTGAAGCTGACAGCAGCACACGCCTACAGTGTTCTTACTGGGCTGTGTCGTCTCACCCGCTCTCCTGATGAGGCCCGAAACCTCTGGACCACCCAGCTGTCAACTACGACAGCAGCTCTCCGTGACCCTATGCTCCTCTGGTCAGAAGCGACTAGACCGATGGAGTCCTTGGTACTTCAAACACAGCCCACAGTGAGGTAGAAGAACTTTTAATTTAAAAACATGGCATAGGGGGAAAAGTAGCTGAAGTTCACATCACAGAGAACATTTAACTTCCTTGATATGTAATTTGTTATTGCTTAGTCGCTATGTCATGTCTGACTTTGTGACATCATGGCCTATAACCCACCAGGCTCCTCCGTCCAAGGAATTTTCCAGGCAAGAATACTGGAGTGGGCTGCCATTTCCTTCTTCAGGGGACTTCCCGACCCAGGGTTTGAACCCATGTCTCCTGCTTGGCAGGCAGATTCTTTACCACTGAGCCACCAGGGAAGGCCTGGTGTATACAAGACACGCACAGTTGTGGAAGAACACATCAATGAACCAGCAGAAACACGGGAACAGGTATGCAGAGATATCTGGTGAAGGTCTGCAAGTGGCTCTCAAACGTGTGAGAATAAGATCAACCCCCCACCGTCCCAGAACTGGAAATGAACCACTGCAGTGTATCACCTTTCCACATCGAATGGACGAACATCCGGTGCTTAAAGCCGTCGTGCAGGGAATGACGTGGGAAAGTGCCAGTGAGACTGTTAATTTGTGCAGATTCTATGGAGAGCAAATCACCAACATGCATCACAATTTGAAATGCAAACACTCTTCACATCATTGCTGTCTTTTCATCTCATCCCATGGTATATTTTTATCATAGCAGCCAGAATGATCATCCCAAAATATAAATCACAGCAGACCATTCCTCTGCTCAAAGTGCTCCAAGGGCTCCCCATTCCCCAGAAGGAAACCAAAATCCCCAAAAGGCAGGCCATGATCTGAATCCTTCTGGGTCCCTGGGACCCCAGCCCCTGAGCATCTTTTTTGTACTCATGGAACTCTCCCAATCATTTAAAAATAGTTGTTTTAGGCCCACAGTATAACATAAATTAAAAAGTGAACATAGCATATAATTTATAGCAATGAATTACATGAATAATCACAAAATAAAATCTATACATGACCGCCATCCAAGTCATGAATCGAATCACTGATGCCCAAGAGTCCATCCTGATGCTGAGAAAGGTTGAAGGCAGGAGGTGAAGGGGTCAACAGAGGATGAGACGGTTGGAAAGTGCTCCAAGGGCTCCCCATTCTTCAGTGGGGAGCGAGCTCCAGGAGACGGTGAGGGGCAGGGAGGACTAGTGCGCTGCGGTCCATGGGCCCCCCAAAGAGCTGGACATGACTGAGCGACTGCACAAGAGCCCAGCCCCCCACGGAGTCTGGCCTCTGGCAGCGGCCGTCACTTGGCTGGCTTCTCACTGCAGGAGCTCCTGAAGCCACCTTCGACCTCTGTGTACATAGGCACACGTCCTCTTTTGTATCTGGTTCCTCTTGCTCAGCATTAGGTCTGTGAGAGTCGCACATGCTCAGGCGTGTAGCGTGCCCCTCTGCCCTCTCGGTTACACCGTATCTCGTAACACCACACTGTGCTATGTCAGGGCATTCCATGTCACGCCCTGTGTGCGTCATGCTATGTCACACACATCACTCCACGCCACATATGCTGATGGACAGCAAGGTACCCACCCATTTTAGAGTCGATGGACACTGGGATTGGAATCTGGGGTTGTGGCTGAGCTACGGGAGTTGGTGATGGACAGGGAGGCCTGGCGTGCTGCGATTCATGGGGTGGCAGAGAGTCGGACACCACTGAGCGACTGAACTGAGCTGAACTGAGTTACAAACACTCCTCTGTGTGTTTCAGTGCGTTTCTGTCGAGTTCGGTCTAGAAGCTGAGCTGTGGATCGTGGCACACGCGTGTGGCAATGCCAGTGCAGAACGCTAAGCAAACTCGACGTGGCTGCAGTGCCGCTGGCATTGGGCAAGGGTTTCCGTTGCTCGTTTTCCCCCAAAACAGATATCATGTCTATAAATTGAAATATCTTCAACCATAAAGAAAATATAAATCATATTCCCCACCCTGAAAATTTAATGATTAAAAGCGAAACACGCAGAATAGCTAAAAACAAGTTTCCCAATTTTAATTTAACCAGAAAATCTGATAAACATAAACACCGAAGGTTTTTCACTAATTACGGTTGTGCTGGGTATTTACCTTCTTTGAAAAAAACAAAGTTGGTGCTAATCAGGCTCCGTACTTTGCAGAGTCCCGCCTCCATTTGATTTCCTGAGGTTTCAAGCAACCCATGCCTGTTGGTGCGGCAGTCTCATTATTCTCAGAAAAACGCTTTCCAACTCCGGCCTTCCAAATTGGGGTCAGCGTGTACATGTCCACATAACCTGAGTTTTCATCTTTCATGTCTCCAGTTAAACCCTTTATTAGTGAATAGCTTCAGACTATTCAGAACAGCATAGACCATTTAAGAGTTTTCTGGCTTCATATCTCCTAAGACCATCCATAGCCTTTTCCTTTGATTTTGTCCAACTGTAATCTATTCCTATTTCTTCTTACATCAATTTCAAACAAGAGAAAACTAATCTAGGGCTATGGGGGTGAGCATCACACATCGAAATCACGATTCACCCTCTGTGCCAACAGACCCTGATTAAGACATTGTCATTTCCCAGCAGGTGTGGCTTTCCAGCTATTCAGTTACGCTTATTATTATCATTAAAATTTTCTCTTGGTTATTAGTGTCAATTCATAAGGAGGAGGAAGGCAGCTTCCCACAGTCCTTCCAGGAGTCCACAAGCATCCAGCATAAACCCCCCTCTTCATAAACAGGTGTATGAATGCATGGAGACAAAGGAAGGAGTCGCACGATGGCAGAATGATGTCTTTCCTGCATTCTGAAAGTTCCAGAGCTTGATACAGGCTCATCTGTTCTGTAGGAGGCTGAGGTATATGATAATGTGTAACTTTGCTAGATATTAATATTTATTTAGATCCATTTCTGTAATGCTCTTTGGCCCAACTGCTTCTCCAGCTCTTTTTTCTTTTTTCACCTACGATATTTTCAGTGAGTTTTCAGAAAGTTGTTCTTTTTTTCCTCTATGCTGAGTGTTGAGTTCACTGCCCAGAACAGTGGAGAGACAGACAGGAAAACGCAAAAAACTTACAACTTACTGAAGCAGAGCCAGTCCTGGGCGCACGTGTGTGTGAAGTCACTTCAGTTGTGACCGATTCTTTGAGCCCTTAAGGACTGTAGCCCTCCAGGCTCCTCTGTCCATGGGATTCTCCAGGCAAGAAGACTGGAGTGGGTGGTCGTGCCCTCCTCCGGGGGACCTCCCGACCCAGGGATGGAACTCATCTCTCTTACATCTGCATCAGCAGGCAGGTTCTTTACCACTAGCGCCACCTGTTGGAATCCGAAGCAGAGCAGAGCCCTGGGCAGGAAACCCTGGACTAACTGGCAAACAGATGGCAACTCAGAGGCGAAAGCTCCTGTGGGGCCCCACGCTGCTGTGAAGTTTAACTCCAGTAGCTCTTCGAGGGCGCTTACAGTGAAAACAGGAGGAAACTGCCCTGTGCTTCTCCAGGAGGGACAGCACCAGAGCTCTGTTCTAACAAGCTCTGCTTCCAGGAGAAACTGCTTTGCCAGACTCAAACCTATTTGGAGTTTATCAACACATACCTAACTTGGGGGGTGGGGGGAATATTCAACCCCAGCCCCCTCGAGCCGTCCTAACCCACACAAACAGGAGGCAAAACTGAGACCCTCTCGTGAAATGCACAGTCCAGAGGCTCAGGCTCACTCACAGACGAAGACCTGATCCTCTAGAACATCGCTCTTCTCCTCACACCTCACCACTCGCCCCTCATGGTGTATTGAGTGCAGTTCCTCTTACCCAGGGCCTCTTGTCCAACTTTCCCCCAAGCAACACATTCGAAAGGAAAAAACAAACGCACTTTGAAAAGATAGAGCAAGTTTCAGAACCAAGTCAGATATAGCAGGAATATGAAATCACCAGGCCAGTGATTTAAAATTATCATGATTAAAATGCTAAGTGCTTTAATGGAAAAAGTGAACAACACGCAGAAACAGATGGGTAACGTAAGCAGTGAGATGGAAATTCTGAGAAAAAATAAAAAGCAGATGCTAGAGATCAGAGACCCTGCCACATAAACGAGGAATAAGATGCTGATGGACTTATTAGCAGACTGAACACACCGAGGCAAGACTCTCCGAGCTGGAGGACATTCAGTAGAAACACAATCCATACTTCAGTCGGTCCCTTGGTAGAAACTGACAGACTGGTCCTTCCAAGGGCAGGGATAGCCAAAATAATTTTGAAAAAGAGAAAAAGTAGGAAGACTCATACTCTATGCCTTGAAAACTTACTACAGAGCAACAGTAATCAAAACAGTGGTATACTGTACAAGAACTGTCACATTTTTTTTATGGGACAGAACTGAGAGCTCAGGAATAAACCCGTGTATTTTTAGCAGCAGTTCTAAGACCTTCCAATTGGGAGAGAATAAGTCTTTTCAACAAATCAAAAGTCTTATTCTGGGACAATAAAAGGCTCTCCATACAAAAGGATGAACATGGACACTTATCCCACACCACACAGAAAACTTAGCTCAAAATGGATCAAAGAATTAAATGTAGTCACTATAAACCTCAGAAGAAAACATGCAGTGAATCTGTATAGCTTTGGATTTAGTAAAGGATTCTTAGATATGACACCAAAAGTACAAATAGAAGAAGACATAGATACACGGGACTTCATTAAAATTAAAATCTGTGCTTCAAGGAACACCACCAAGAAAGTGAAAAACAACCCACAGAATGAGAGGAAACATTTGTAAATCGTATATCAGATAAGGGACTTATATGAAGAATATGTAAAGAACACTTGCAACTCAATGATAAAAAGACAAACAGCCCAATTAAAAAATTGGCAAAGGATCGGAATAGACATTTCTCCAAAGAAGACATACAAATGTCCAATATGCACATGTAAAGATGCTCCACATTTTCAGGCATCAGATTAAATCAAATCAAAGTCACAATGAGCTACTGCTTCCATCCAATAGGATGGCTAGAATCAAAAAGGCAGATAATAACAAGTGTTTTGACAAGTATGTGGACAATCAGAACCCTCATACACTGCTGGTTGGAGTGTAAGATGGTGCAGCTGCTTTGGAAAAGAGTGGCAGTTCTTTAGATGGTTAAATTTAGAGTTTTCATACAAACCAGCATTTCTACTCCTAGGTAGATACTCATGAGAAATGAAAACTGATGTCAGGATGTAAAGTTGTATACAAATGTTTATACCAACATTATCCATAATCGTCAAAAGGCAGGAACAACCCAACAGTTAATCAATTGTCAAATGAATAAAGAGGATGTAGTATAAACATACGATGGAATATTCAGTTCAGTCACTCAATTGTGTCTGACTCTTTGCGACCCTACAGACTGCAGCACACCAGGCTTCCCTGTCCATCACCAACTCCTGGAGTTTGCTCAAACCCATGTCCATTGAGTGGGTGATGCCCCCAACCATCTCATCCTGTCGTCCCCTTCTCCTCCTGCCCTCAATCCCTCCCAGCATCAGAGTCTTTTCCAATGAGTCAACTCTTCGCATGAGGTGGCCAAAGTATTGGAGTTTCAACTTCAGTATCAGTCCTTGCAAAGAACACCCAGGACTGATTTCCTTTAGAATGGACTGGTTGGATCTCCTTGCAGTCCAATGGGCTCTCAAGAGTCTTCTCCAACACCACAGTTCAAAAGCATCAATTCTTTGGTGCTCAGCTTTCTTCAGAGTCCAACTCTCACATCCATACATGACCACTGGAAAAACCATAGCCTTGACTAGATGGACCTTTGTTGGCAAAATAATGTCTCTGCTTTTTAATATGCTATCTAGGTTAGTCATAACTTTCCTTCCAAGGAGTAAACGTCTTTTAATTTCATGGCTTCAGTCACCATCTGCAGTGATTTTGGAGCCTAGAGAAATAAAGTCAGCCACTGTTTCCACTGTTTCCCCATCTATTTGCCATGAAGTGATGGGACCGGATGCCATGATCTTAGTTTTCTGAATGTTGAGTTTTAAGCTAACTTCTTCACTCTCCTCTTTCACTTTCATCAAGAGGCTCTTTAGTTCTTCTTCGCTTTCTGCCATAAAGGGGGTGTCATCTGCATATCTGAGGTTATTGATATTTCTCCTGGAAATCTTGATACCGACTTGTGCTTCCTCCAGCCTAGTTTCTCATTATGTACTCTGCATATAAGTTAAATAAGCAGGGTGACAATATACAGCCTTGACATACTCTTTCCCCAATTTGGAACCAGTCCATTGTTCCATGTCTGGTTCTAACTGTTTCTTCTTTGTCTGCATACTGATTTCTCAGGAGGCAGCTAAAGTGGTCTGGTATTCCCATCTTTTGAAGAATTTTCTACAGTTTGTTGTGGTCCACACAGTCAAAGGCTTTAGTATAGTCAATAAAGCAGAAGTAGACATTTTTCTGGAACTCTCTTGCTTTTTCAGTGATACAATGGAAGTTGACAATTTGATCTCTGGTTCCCCTGCTTTTTCTAAATCCAGCTTGACATCTGGAAGTTCTCAGTTCATGTACTGTTGAAGCCTGGCTTGGAGAATTTTGAGCATTTTTTTGCGAGCCTGTGAGATGAATGAAATTGTGTTGTAGTTTTAATATTCTTTGGCATTGCCTTTCTTTGGGATTGGAATAAAACTGACCTTTTCCAGTTCAGTGGGCACTGTTGAGTCTTCCAAATTTGCAGGCATATTGACTGCAGCACTTTCACAGCATCATCTTTTAGGATTTGAAATAGCTCAACTGGAATTCCATCACCTCCACTAGCTTTGTTCATAGTGATGTTTCCTAAGGCCCACTTGACTTCACATTCCAGGATGCCGGGTTCTAGGTGAGTGATCACACCATCGCGATTATCTGGGTCGTGAAGATGTTTTTGTATACTTCTTCTGTGTATTCTTGCCACCTCTTCTTAATATCTTCTGCTTCTGGAACACTACTTAGCCATAAAAAAGGATGGAGTACTGATAAATGCTTCAACATGGATGGGTCTTGGAAACACATGTTAAGTGAAAGTTGACAGTCACAGAAGATCACATATCGTATGCCTTCAGGATGGAGATATCCAGATCAGGAAAATCTATAGAGATATAAAGTAGATTCAGTAGATTTGAGATTACTTAGGGCTAACTGTGGTGTTGGAGAAGACTCTTGCAAGTCCCTTGGACTGCAAGGAGATCCAACCAGTCCATTCTGAAGGAGATCAGCCCTGGGATTTCTTTGGAGGGAATGATGCTGAAGCTGAAACTCCAGTACTTTGGCCATCTCATGCAAAGAGTTGACTCATTGGAAAAGACTCTAATGCTGGGAGGGATTGGGGGCAGGAGGAGAAGGGGACGCCAGAGGATGAGATGGCTGGATGGCATCACTGACTCGATGGACATGAGTCTGAGTGAACTCCGGGAGTTGGTGATGGACAGGGAGGCCTGGAGTGCTGTGATTCATGGGGTCACAGAGTCGGACACGACTGAGCTACTGGACTGAACTGAACTGGTGTGTGGGGCTCCCAGGTGGTGCTGTGGTACAGAATCTATCTCCAATGTAGAACACACAGAGACAGGAAATCCCTGTGTTGGGAAGGTTCCCTGGAGGAGGCAATGGCAACCCACTCCACTAATCTTGTCTGGGAAATGCCATGGACAGAGGAGCCTGATGGGCTCCGGTCAGTGGGGTCACAAAGAGTTGGACACGGCTGTGCACAGCAGAAGGGTGATAGAGACAGGAGGATGTGAGTTTTCTTTTTGGTGAAAATGGTCTAAAATCGACTGTGGTGCTGGTCTCACATGTCTGTGGATAAACTGAGAAGCACTGGACTGAACGCTCTCAGTGGATAAATTCTATGGTGCGTAAATTGTCTCAGTAATTGTGTTTTAAAAAGAATGCCCCCCACCCATACTCCCCTACACACACCCCACATCCACAGACGTGCTTACACACCAGAATTCCAACCCCAAAGAGTCACAAGTGAGATCTTCTCATTGAGCCAAACTTGCTCAGTTGAAGTAAGGAGAGGAAGAATTTGTCTCTATATTCTGACATCTTTGATTAATTAAAAATAGATTAAGTTTGAACTGTCTGATAAATGTCTTTATAATTGACTAGTTTTTGAAAAGTTTATTTTTGCTTTAATTCATTTTATCAAATTCATAGCTTAGATTAGGGGCTATTTATGTTACTTGTTTTTTCTTCTTTATTGAAATATAGTAGTTACACAATATTACATAAGTTATAAGAGGGCAATACAGTGATCCATAATTTTAAAGATTATGTCTATTTATCATTACTGTAAAGTGTACGCTGTATCCCCGTGTCGTGTAATCCTTCCCTGTAGCTTATTTTATATCTAGCACTTTGTACCTCTTACTCCCCTAGCCCGGGATTGTCCCTCCCCCCTCCCCTTCCCCACTGTGGAAGGTTTTATGCTAAGTGAAATGTCAGACAGAGAGACACTGTATGATATCACTTATATGTGGAATCTAAAATATATAATAAACTGATGGATAGAATCAAAAAAAGCAGCAGCCTCACAGATATATTTATTTGATTTTTTTAAGCCACTTAGTTGAGTCCTCTTGAAGCAGACAACTACCTCTAAAGTTCACTGAAATAAACACAGGGATTTCCCTGGAGGCCCAGTGATTAAAACTTCGCTTTCCAATGGAGATGGGGGGAGTTCAGTCCCTCAGAGGGAGCTAAGATTCCCAGATGCCTCGTGGCCAAAAAATCGAATCATAAAACAGAAGCAGTATTGTAACCGATTCAGTCTCGTGGCCAAAAAATCGAATCATAAAACAGAAGCAGTATTGTAACAGATTCAGTAAACACTTATAAACTCAACAACCAAAAACCCTTAAAATGTGAAAAGCACCGTAGTGTTAAAAAGTGATATGATTACACATCGCTTAGTGTTGGCAGTATTTCTCAGTCCTAGACAGCAGACTAACATCAGTGGCAGGGAATCCATTCATTTACTAAAGCGGATCATCTGCTCTGCACCTTCTTTCTACGCTCTGTCCACTTAAAACAAATGATTGTATATTTTACTGTCTGAGCCACATGGAAAGCCCTTATGATCGGATATTTTAATCCACCATATGGTCAGTTCAGCTCAGTTGCTCAGTCATGCCTGACTCTCTGCAACCCCACGGACTGCAACACATCAGGCTTCCCTGTCCATCACCAACTCCTGGAGCTTGCTCAAACTCATGTCCCTAGAGTCAGTGATGCCATACCAACCATCTCATCCTCTATCATCCCCTTCTCTGCCTGCCTTCCATCTTTCCCAGCATCAGGGTCTTTTCCAATGAGTCAGTTCTTCACATCAGGTGGCCAAACTATTGGAGCTTCAGCTTTAGCATCAGTCCTTCCAATGAATATTCAGGACTGATTTCCTTTATGATGGACTGGTTGGATCTCCTTGCAGTCCAAGGGACTCTCAAGAGTCTTCTCCAACACCATGGTTCAAAAGGATCAGTTCTTCAGCATTCAGGTTCCTTTATAGGCCAACTCTCACATCCATACATGACTACTGGAAAGACCATAGCTTTGACTAGATGGACTTTTGTCAGCAAAGTAATGTCTCTGCTTTTTAATACACTGTCTGGGTTGGTCATAGCTTTTCTTCCATCATTTGATAGCTGTCATCTAGCTGCACCATGAGTGATAATTTCCTTCTCATGTTTGCACAGATGCCTACTGGGCATCTAGTCTAGGCTCCAAGACATTTTTCAGTTGCTGAGAAGGATGGAGTGAATAAGAACACCTTCAGGAACTTGTATGGAAATGGTGGGCTTAGAGGAAGACAATCAACAAGTAAACAGAGATATTGTCAGGTGCTCTGAGTCTCAGAAAAGTAATGATAACAAGGTAAAGGCTGACACAGCACCACGGTGGCAGTGGGGGTCAGGAGTTCAGGGGCGGGATGTGTTTTTAAGACCAAGAGCGTAGAGGCAGTTACCCTCTGAAGAGGGGAGCTTTTACATGAGAGGGAGTCACCAGTCACCTGCCTGTTGTCCAGAAGGCGTTCTCAGTTAGGGCTACACCTGAGACTCGCTCCAATGCACATTCTGATGGTGGAGGTCACAGGGATGGTTAATCATTTACATCATGTTCTCTACGTCCTTGTCTTTGATCAGTGCACTATTAAAGAGGCTTTCTTGGCCAGAGCTATAATCAGACATTTGACAGTGAATTCTTGCTCACAACATCAAATAACAGAACATTACCTACATCTTTAATTGCTATCAGCTTGGAAAATTATCTGAAGTTTTCCCAAAAAAAGTTTTCAAGATATACTGACTTCTTTGATTTCTTCTCCAAACAAATTTTTTAAAATTACAAAAAGCCCCAATATTTTCCAAAGAGTGTTCTTTGGAATGTTAGATGCAAGGGATAAGCTTTAAGTTAAACAGAGATCAAATAAATTTGTAAAAGACTGGCTCAGCAAAGATGAACCGTTTCTGTTTCTGATTGTTTTGTTTTTCCTCTGCAGGACATGTCAGAGCCTTTCCTGTACCATCTGCTTTGGCACCGACCTGGGAGGCCTCAGGCATCGCCTATCAAGACTCTCAGTGATGAGAGCAGTGCTTTCCACCCTGGCCTTGTCATACATTTTGGAAACAATGGGATAAGTTTCCCTTAATTCTATTGTTCATATTCACATTCACACTAGCTCAAAAAAAAGGCAGCATAAAATTAGCAAAGTACTACAAACCAACAAAATAAAATAAAACAACCCAAAAATATCTTTTGAATTGTAGTTTCCTTTTCAGTGAACCAGACAAAAACCTCCGCTTGCCTAGTCCCAAGGTTGATAGCAAAATCAAAGGGAGCATGTGTTACTTTTACTACAACCTTATCCAAAATAGACTGAAGTGGCCTGCATCACAAACATGTTTGATGTATCAATAGAAGGGATTTGATGAAGTGTCTCGTCCATGGCTCATTCAGGTTAATTTGGAAAACACTTGTCAAGTACCACCTGAGCTAAAAAAGCCCTGTTATTTTATTGCAAGAGGCAGAGAGCAAGCCAGTAGGCATAAAAATAACATGATTCTGAGTATCATACGTGGCATGAAGGAAAAACAAGGGTTGAAGCGGTGGAGGACAGGAGGCAACTTTGAGGAAGTGGTGTCCTCTGGGTGTTATTTGGAGATCTGAAGGATGGCCGTGGGGTGGGTAGTAAGCCCCACAGCTGTCTAGGTGAAGAACCCGCAGGCCTCCACGTAGAAAGATGGGCAGTCGCAGTGGCCTTGAAGCTGGACAGGACTGTAAACGATGCAAACTAGTGGCGCCTAATACTCAGTGGTTCTGGGCCAAGACGCAGGCGAGCCATACGACCCAGGTTCAAACTGGGGAATTGAGGGCATCGGCTTTTCCGATGCCTTGACTGATGATCTATTGTAACGACAAGTCTCTCATGAATGGGCTGTGCTGATGCAGACCTGGTGCAAACCTGGGACCTCTGAACACAGACTGCTTCCCTTCGGCTCACAAGGGCTTGAGGCATCAGCCAACAAGGGTAGAAAGAAGACTGTGACTCGTATCTCTGCCAAAATATCCATTCAATACTAACAGAAACAAAAATGAATGCGATGAATTCATTAAAACAACAAAAGGGATATATATTCATGACTAATGGTGACTTTGTCACTTTTAAAAATCGCACACACAATTATCTATTGCCAATCCAGTCAAAATTAACATAAACGGAGATAACACCACTTTGAAAACAACGCTTTTCAAACCAAAAAAAAAAAACCAAAAACTTAAAACATGTTTAAAAATACAATTTTAACAGCAAATGTATAGTCCATGAGAGAAAAATACGAGAAGTTGGACTTCATTAAAATTAAAAACTTCTACAAGGCTCTGTTAAGATAACGAAAAGAGGCTACAGACGGGGAGAAAATTTTCATGAAACACATATCTGATAGAGGACTGGTGTCCAAAATAAACAGAGAGCTTTAAAACTCAACAGTGAGAAACCAAACTACCCAATTAAAAAGTGGGCAGAAGATCTGAGCAGACACTTCACTACAGAAGACATACAGATGGCAAATAAGCACGTGAGAAGACGCAGGAGGAAAATAACACGATTCTGAATATCGTAAGTGGCATGAAAAAAGTAAGGACAGACACTGGAGTGGTGGAGCACAGGAGCGCTTTACATGAGGGCGTCCCTCATTCAGAAGTCACTGGAGATCACCACAGCCCTGTGGGAAGGACCAGGATCCAGACTGCTGTGGAGGTGCGGGGCAGCAGGGACTCTCACGCGTGGCTGGTGGAGGTGCAGACTGGCGGTCACTTTGGAAGACAGTTTCCTACAAGACTGAACATACTCTTACCATATGATGCAGGAATCGCAGTCCTTGGTATTTACCCAAAGGAGCTGAAAACTTATGTCCACATACAATCCTGCACGTGAATGTTTATAGCAGCTTTATTCATCATTGCCACACGTGAATGTTTATAGCAGCTTTATTCATCATTGCCAAAATTGGAAGCAACCACGATGCCCTTCGGTAGGTGAGGAAGTAAATACACCATGGTACCTCCAGACGTGGAACGCTGTTCAGTGCTCGAAAGAAGTGAGCTATCTATCCATGAGAAGACACCGAGGAACTTCAAATACATATTACGAAGTGAGCGAAGCCAATCTGAAAAAAGCTACGTACTGTATGATTCCAAGTATATGACATTCCGGAAAAGGCAAAACTATGCAGACAGTAAAAAGATCAGTGGCTGCCAGGGACTTGAGAAGGAGGGAGGGAAGAATGAATATGTGGAGAACAGGGGAACTTTAAGGCAGTGAAACTCTTCTGTGAGACCAAAATTACAAATACATGATGTATTTGTCCAAACCCACAGAAGGTACAACACAGAACGAACCGTAATTATGGACTTTAGTTAACGACAACGTTTCAACTGTAGTTCCTCAGGTTTAGCGATGAATGTATCATCCTAATTCAAATTCAAGATGTTAATAACAGGGCAAGCTGTGGGCGGAGCTTGTGGAGAGGGGTGTTTGGGAATTCTCTAGTACTTTTGGCTCACTTTTCTATAAACTTACAACTGCTCTGAAAAGTAAAGCTTATTAATTAAAACAATAAATAAACAATACACTTATCATGTCAAAAACTCTGAATTTGTTGCCAAAACCAGCCTGTTAGAATTGGAGCTTATGCTTCAGATCATCACAAGTCTTAGTCCTGTGACGTCTTTCCCACAGCACAGAAAGAAAACGATAAAGAGCGGATCTGTTTCCAGGAGGCTTCTCTCTGACTTGGTCGCAGCCCTGCCGCATGTGTGACTTTCCTGGGCTCATTCTGACACCTTTTGAAGTTTATTCACATGGAGATTTTTGTCGTTGTTAATGTTGCTGAGACTAGACAAACTGCGGTTTCTAAATAAAAACCGTCCTAAAAGGGTGCCTGTGCTCCCAACCACAAAAGGAGCCTGGGGACTGTTTCTCAGGACTTTTGTGACAGAGAGCTCACCCCTGGGGCTCCTGTCTCACGGGACTGTCCCCTGGAAGGTCCCTCCTGCGACCCCACCTTGGGGTTTATTCCCAGCTGGCTTCGTGCTCACAGACCCAGTCCCAGCCCCCACATGGCTCTGTTCCTGTTTGCCCCCGTTGCTCTTCCTCACAGGAAAAGAAATTCTCCACCGACTCAAACTCATACTTGAGCACCAGCTCCCTTCCTGAAACTGGCATCCAACTCCTCACCTTCCCACAAACCAGGACACCACCTCTCTCCTGGGGGCCGTACGGAACCTGGTGACTGGCCTCCCCGGCCTCTGCCCCGGGACTCCTCCAGCTCCCACTTTGCAATGAGAGTAGCAGTAACAGTTTTCAATGCAATCTGACACACACTCCTACTTGAAACCCTCCAGTGGCTTCCAGCTGGTTTTAAGACAAGGAACACGTTTACAGTGGTCTTTGAGAACTGGCCTCCCTCCCTCCCTGTCCTTAACTCCCCCCTCTCCTAGCATTCTTGCTACTGGGGTCTTCAGCTCCTTGGACGTGCTCACACACATACCCCCCAGCCAGGACTGTATCCTCCATCTCCCCGAGTGACCGACTCCTTCCTGTATACTTCTGAAGTATAACGCCCCCTGCTGTGTAGCTCTTTTTATGTTTGTAATTTACAGTGATTTGTGTAATTATGTTATCCATGCTCTCCCATCACTGCCAGCGGTCCCCAGCCTTTCTGGCACCGTGGACCAGTTTTGTGGAATTTTTTCACGGACTGGGGCATGTGGGATGTTTTCAGGATGATTCAAGTGCATTGTTAATACATTTATTGTGCACTTTATCTCTATTGTTATTACATCAGCCCCACCTCAGATCATCAGGTTTTAGGCCCCGGCGGCCGGGGACACCCGCTGTAAGATGTGTGTCCCCCTTCCTCATCTTCTACCCCAGCTCTTAGAATAATGCCAGAGAATTCATGATAATTAATATTGCTTGACCCCCATCAGTACCCTTTCACCCCACTGACCTGCCGTGACTCGTGCCCCTTGAACTGCTGTAGTGAGGACCATCTAGACCGACCCGTCTCCCGGCCTTGACGCCCCTCTATCCTTCTCCGCACACTATTCCAGGAAAGTCCTACTAAGCACAAGCCAGAATGTAAATTCCGATTTAAAATGTTAGCAATCCCGCACTACCCTCCAAACACATTCTAAACTCTTCAGCACAGGGTGCAGTACTTGCTGTGGCTTATAGTCTGCTTATCTGTGTGGCTATATATAGGTAGACATAGATATCGTTTATTTATATATATCTCATGCAGATTGCATCCTTCAGACACGCTGAATTACTTATAAGTTACTCAGACAGAGCCAGTCAGAGGAGGGGAGATAAAGCCATGGCAGCAGGGGGTGGACCTTCCAGACGTCTGCAGGTCCTCATGCCCAAGGACCCGTCAGCATACCCCTGGAAGATGCAGATGCCTGATTACACCCCTGCTGCAAAGCGAGACGGGCCTTCAGGGCTCCTTTGGGTCGGGGAGACACACGGTGCCCATTTCACTGGGTGTCTGACTCGGTTACTGGGCAACCCATAAGGCTGTCCACTGGGAGCCAGCCTCCCGACAAGGCTGTCCACAGAGCTGGCCTCCCCACAAGGCTGTCCACAGAGCCGGCCTCCCCACAAGGCTGTCCACGGAGCCGGCCTCCCCACAAGGCTGTCCACTGGGAACCGGCCTCCCCACAAGGCTGTCCATGGAGCCGGCCTCAGATCAAAGGCTGTGGACCCAAGCCACAAGGAGTCCGCCCAGTTGTCTGGGTCCTGTGTGGCCCGACTGACCTGGGGAGCGCCCATCCTCTGTGACAAGCAAGGATGTGCAGAGCCTTTGATGACATCCATGAAATCACATCACAGGCCCTGGGATGTGAGGGAAAACGTGCCCTCTCCTGCAAGCAGTCAGGGTCCTTGTGAGAGCTCCTGGCTCCCCGGAGAGCAGGACGCGTGCAGAACACCAGGCATCGCGGAGCCCCGAGCGTCACGGGACTGAAGACAGTCATCATGAGATGCTTGTGCACAAGGATGGGGTCTCCAATCCCGACAGTCATTCATCACAGTCCCCCTCCCACCCCACTCCTGTCTACACTGGGGGTCCCTGTAACAAGCTGCTTCAGTAGGAGAAAAGGAGCCTGGCTCACAAGCGGGGCCACCTCATGAGCTGACACCAGACGGCCGGGCCTCGGCCTCTCTGTAGGGCTCCTCAAAGAAAACCCTGCCCAGGGCAGACACGGAAACCTGTCAGCGGCCTGTCAGAGTCAGCAGGGGGGGAGCCGCAGCCGGAGCGTGGACGGACACGGATTCACAGGCGGGGCTGAACCGGCGGCCGGAGGAAACGGGGCTGGCGGACGGGGCCGAGGTCTGCGGGGAGCAGCAGACGGAGCGCGTGTGGGTGTCCGCGTCCCGGTGGACACGCCTCGGCGGCGGCGTCACTGCACAGGGGCCTCCCCCTGGCCGGGGGGCTGGCCGCCCCGGATCCCACCTCGCTTCTCCCCGAGGCCCCGCCCCTGTGACGCCGGCGAGTCGCAGTGACCGCGGCGGCAGGCGGGAGGCCGCGTGGGCTCCACGAGGCCGACTTCACACCAGGGCTGACGAGGCCTCTGTGGGATTCCCAGGGCTGCCGGAGCAAAGGGCCCCAGAGCGGGCGGGGGGCTGCAGACAGCAGAGGTTCATTCTCTCGGTCTGGAGGCTGGGAGCGTGGGCTCAAGGACCAGGTCCTCCCCAGACGGGGTCCAGCCGTGCCCCCTCCGGCCGAGGGTGGCGCTGGCGGTCCTGGTTCTGCTCGTCTCTGGCTGCGTGACGGCCATCCCTGCCTCCATCGTCGCGTGGCGTCCCTCCCTCTGGGCAAGGTCTCAGTGCTCAGACCCCCTCCTCTCAGAAGGACCCGGTCACCGGGGGAGGGGCCATCACATCTTCAAAGGCCTCCCTTCCAAAAAACGTTACCTGCATGGGCACCAGGAGTTAAGACTTAAGCGTATCTTTTGGCAAACTTGATTCAACCCACAGCACCGTAGCTGCCGAGCCCCCAGTCTGGACAGAAGAGGACAAAGCTGAGCCCCTCAGGCAGCATATTTCTGAGTGGGGAGGGTTCCCACGGAGGCAGTGATGATGTCTGCATGGTAGACGGGCAGTGCGCCCCGGCCGGGGCCACCGCACCGCACACTCCGTCATCCGGGAGACACCAGGGAAGTCAGGAAACGCCCTGCCTAGGACGGTACACACGACCAGGAGCCGCTCCCTGGGGGATCAGGGTGCTTGCTACAGACCCGGGTGCATGTCTGGAGCCAGAGCTGAAAACACAGATCTCAGCATCAAGGATGAGAGGTGGGAGGGACTCCTCTTATGTCCACAGCTAGTAATCCCCTAAAGACGTTTATCCTGTGTGTCTCTGGATTTTCAGACTCCCTGGTTTAGAGTTACTAATCCCCCAGGTGGCGCAGGGGTAGAGAACATGCCTGTAATGCGGGAGACTCGAATTCAGTCCCTGGGTTGGGAGGATCCCCTGGAGAAGGGAATGGCAGCCCACTCCAGTATTCTTGCCTGGAGACTCCCATGGACAGAGGGGACTGGCAGGCTGCAGTCCATGGGGTTGCAAAAGAGTCAGACGCGACTTAGTGACTAAACTCAACTAAACTCTAAGTGAAAATACTTCTACAGGTGCCAGCAACAAAGCTTCCACTGAAGGGGAAGCTGACAAGGCCACTTTGTCATTTGGGGCTTCTTGTGGCACTGAACCATCGGGCAAAGAAAGGAGTTGCTGCATTGTCTGGGGTGAGTTATCCCAATTATGGAGGAAAATAGAGCTGTCTCCACAATGGGGACAGGGAGGGACGTGTCTCGATGGCAAGAAATTCTTTGGCGCGTCTCAACCACCTCCCAGTGAAAGCAAAGAGATGAGTACAGCAATTCAACAAAAGCGAGAGCACCAAGGACCGAGACTGCTCAAGAATGAGGTCTGGGCCACCTCCACCCCTGAGAGCAGGAGAAAAGTGAAAAACGGGAGACGCTGTAAACATCACAACCACGGCCTCCAGCTGCAAGCCTGGTTAAAGACACGAGGGCGGCCGCCTCTGTCCATGCTTCCTTCTTTGTTTGAGATTTGTGTTTAGTTATGACTCTTGCAGGGAGTGGTTTCATAGTCGTGTCCGATGCTTTGCAGCCCCGTGGACTGTAGCCGGCCAGTCTCCTGTGTCCATAGGATTTTCCAGGCAAGAATACTGGATGGGGCTGCCACGCCCTCCTCCAGGGGATCTTCCCGACCCAGGAATCCAACCTGGGTCTCCTGTGTCTCCTGCGTTGGCAGGTGGGTTCTGTACCACTAGCGCCACCTGTGAAGCCCTCAACTCGTTGTAACGCACATCAAACTAGTCCACACCCAATCCCAAATTCTAATTTTATCAGTTTAATATTATTAATGTATCACCACCTACCAGTGCCTAAAACTAGAGCCCTTAGCATTATTTACAAGCTGGGCGTGGCTCACCTCCGGCAGGCGGTGCACACCCCCAGTCCCTTGCTCCCAGCCTGCGCCTGCGCCCCTCCACGCCTGGGCCCCTCCGCGCCTGGGCCTGTGTCCCTCCATGCCTGCTCTAGGGCTTCTCTCTCCGTGTCCATCTCTGGCATCTTCAGTCCCGAAACCCAGGTGGACCTGCGCCAACTCACACCGGTTCAGCCTAGAGTTCCCACATCCTCCTGATCTTGGTCTTCCCTCGTTGCTCCCAGTTCCTCTCGTCAGCCAGTTCACCTGAGTCCTAACTCCTCCCGGGGAAGAGGTGTGAGGAGTCCCCTTCTGTGCGTGGGAGCTGAAGGGCCATCAGACAACACCCCTCCCCTCATGAGAGTGTCCCCATGACCCTGTGTCCCCTCACCCCTCACAGGACAGCCCCCACGTACATTCCGTGTCCCCACACTCCACCCCCACCTGTGCTTACGGAGTCCCAGCCCTGGCCGTCCCTCTGGACGACGGATAGTGGCAGGTACCTGGTCTTCCTCTCTCCCATCTCCAGTTGGCTTCCCACACTGATATCTGGATGATCCTTTTAACGGGTGAAAATTATTATCATTTAATCCATTAGCTCAAATAAAATAAAAACCCCTCACCTTATTGTCTCTTGTGTTTTGTATGGAATTGAATTAACTGATTATGTCACCAATTTCATAAGCATTAGAAGCAAGTCTTTTTCACTTATTATCCTTTTTATCCGTTTTGGAACCAAGTCTAGGGACTTCTGAGCACCCCTCCAGTGCGCTCTCATGACAGTTTGTATTACTAGATGTTTTAAACAGGTGTGTGAGCAAGCAGGCTTTAGTATGAGGACTTTAAGCAGGCTTTAGTGTCGGGACACTGAAGCTAACATCCTCCCTTCCTCACCCACAGAATATATATAGATTGCATGTAACAAAATCCAGCCTTCACTAGATATATTGTCCCACTAATTGGAAATCTAAAGACAGAGACTTGGGGTTGTTTGGTCCACGTGCGTCAAGTCATCAAGACCGCAGAAGCCCTGCTCTGCCTCCCCTGAGCCCGACCCTTCAGAAGGCAGATGGCAACCCTCGTAACGTGGACACGCTCATGTCCGCAGTCAGCCCTCCATGCCTCCTCGCCTGTGCTCGCTGGAGAGACAGCAAACCATTCCTCCAGCCTCTTCAGGCAAGGATCACCTGGGCTGGGCTGTGTAGACAGCAACCCTGCTCCTGCCGTGACGACTGAGGTGAGCCTGGCACCGCTGAGCAGGGTGCATCACTGGTGCAGGGGGCGTCCCAAAGCACCGGCACCTTGGGGGAAGGCTGGGGCCCTTGGAAAAATCCAGGAATCTTCACTTTCCAGGTTTTCTCTGCTGCACAGCAAAAGGGCTTAACCACAGGAGCATAACTAAATGAGGTACTTACTGTTTATATATGTACATGTAGAAGATATATATATTTAACAGAGGAGCCTGGAGTCCAGACTGCTGAAGGATTCTACAGGGTCTTCAAGCAGCTCAGCTCCGTCAGCATCTGCTCCTCCATTCCCAGAGAGCTGTTCTCATTCTCAGACACAAGACGTCTGCTGCTTCACAGACGTACACCTTCACAGTCCAGGCCGAGAGAGGTGACAAAGGACGACAGCAAGCACCCAACCCTCCAAAGACACACAGACACAGGCCCAAACCCAGACACACAGACACGCACACATACAGACACAGAATAGACACACACACACACACATACACAGACACACAAGACACACATACAGACACACACACGCACACAGACCCAAACACACACCTGCACACACACAGACACACACACACACATAGATACACAGGCACACAGACACACATAGACACACAGACACACACACATACACAGACACACACACACAGAAACATAGACACACACACGCACAGACACACACACACACACACACACACAGACCCAAACACACACACGCACACACACAGACACACAGACACACACACACACATAGACACACAGGCACACAGACACACATAGACACACAGACACACACAGACACACACACACGCACAGACACACACACAGACCCAAACACACACACGCACACACACAGACACACAGACACATGCACACACAGAGACACACACACAAACATAGGCACACACAGACACACACACAAGACACACATACAGACACACACAGACATACACACAGACCCAAACACACACATGCACACACACAGACACACACACAGACACACACACAGACACACATAGACACACAGACACACACACACACATACACACACACACATAAGACACACATATGGACACGCACAGACATACACAGACAGAGACATAGACACACAGACATACACACAGACACACACACACAGACACACACACATACAGACACTCACAGACATACACGCAGAGAGACATAGACACACAGACATACACACACACAGACACACACACAGACACAGACACACACACAGAAACATAGACACACACACACAGACACACACACAAACGTCGACACACACACACAAGACACACATACAGACACGCGCAGACACACAGACATACAGACATAGACACACAGACATACACAGAGACACACACACACAAACATGCACACACACAAACATAGACACATAGACATGCACACACACAGACACAAGACACACATACAGACACACACACACACACAGACATAGACACACAGACATACACAGAGATACACACACACAGAGACACACACATACAAGACACACAGGCACACACACAGAGACATAGACACACAGACATACACAGAGATACACACACACAGAGACACACACACACACACAGACATAGACACACAGACACGCACACACACACACATACACACACACACATACAAGACACACAGGCACACACACAGAGACATAGACACACAGACATACACAGAGATACACACACACAGAGACACACACACACACACAGACATAGACACACAGACATGCACACACACAGACACACACAGACACACACACGCAGAGACATAGACACAAACATAGACACACAGACACACACACACACACAGATACACACACACACACACACACACACACACAAGTTTCCTAGAGAGCTCCCGGTAGGTCTCTTGGCCACAGCTGTGTCATGGGGCCACCCGGCTGGGAAGGAGGGTGGGGTGGAGACAGACATGACCCTTTCCACTTCCCAAGCCCAGCCTCTTCTGATGGCCACAGGCCACGCGTGGTCAGCAGTAATTCCTCCTCTGCAGGAAAACTGCTCTCACATCTGGGAAGTTTCCTTAGGGCAATTTAAAATAAAGCCTGGCCTTTTCCCACAGGAAACTAAAAAGTAACACCTGTTACTCCTGCATTTCCACTGTGAAAAGGCAAACCAGAAATCCTTGACGCAATCTGCAAAGTGAGGCTGCTCAGTCGCGTCCGACTCTTGCGACCACGTGGACTGTAGCCCACCAGGCTCCTCCGTCCATGGGATTCTCCAGGCAAGAATACTGGAGTGGGGTGCCATTTCCTTCCCCAGGGGATCTTCCTGACTCAGGGATAGAACCCAGTTCTCCCGCATTGCAGGCAAACACTTTACCCTCTGAGCCACCAGCAAAGCCCATGCAATCTATAGCAGGAAATAAATTACAGAATTGCAGTTTGATTAGACACATCTACAATGCAAAGCATCACGCAGGTTCTGGGATGAGACAGACATGCATGCGGGCTCGTCTCTGCTCACAACACTTCAGTCCAGTAGGGAGACGTCAAGCCGGACACCATGACCCTTTGATTTTCCATAAAATTAGACAATCTCAATTCCACTTTTTTAAGGAAGATATAACATCTCCTTTGTGCTTCTGCCAGCTCCGTGATGGGGAGGAGAGAGGGAGGAGGCGTGTCTACAGGAGCATCTCTGGCTGCAGTTTCCTGCCCTGCTCACCTCTTGCCTGTGGCCTGGCCAGCACCCCGGGTAGAAGACAACACCCTCTCGGCTCTGGCTACACATGTGCTCAACTCACACACACGCCTTCTGCGGCGGCACCTTCCAACCAAGGATCAGAGAGATAAAGTGAACTTATGTAAAAAATCAAGTAGGCCTTAGGAAGCATCACTACGAACAAAGCTAGTGGAGGTGATAGAATTCCAGTTGAGCTATTTCAAATCCTAAAAGATGATGCTGTGAGCATGCTGCACTCAATATGCCATCAAATTTGGGAAACTCAGCAGTGGCCACTGGACTAGAAAAGGTCAGTTTTCATTCCAATCCTGAGAAAGGCAATGCCAAAGAATGCTCAAAGTACTGCACAATTGCAGTCGTCTCACGCACTACTAAAGTAATGCTCAAAATTCTCCAAGCCAGGCTTCAGCAGTACGTGAACTGTGAACTTCCAGATGTTCAAGCTGGATTTAGAAATGGCAGAGGAACCAGAGATCAAATTGCCAACATCTGCTGGATCATTGAAAAAACAAGAGAGTTCCAGAAAAACATCTATTTCTGCTTTATTGACTATGCCAAAGCCTTTGACTGTGTGGATCACAATAAACTGTGGGAAATTCTTAAAGAGATGAGAATACCAGACCACCTGACGTGCCTCTTGAGAAATCTGTTTGCATGTCAGAAAGTAAGAGTTAGAATTGGACATGGAACAAGAGACTGGTTCCAAATCAGGAAAGGAGTACGTCAACACTGTATACTGTCACCTGCTTATTTAACTTCTATGCAGATACATCATGAGAAACGCTGGGCTGGAGGAAGCACAAGCTGGAATCAAGATATGCAGATGACACTACCCTTATGGCAGAAAATGAAGAAGAACTAAAGATCTTCTTGATGAAAGTGAAAGAGGAGAATGAAAAAGTTGGCTTAAAGCTCAACATTCAGAAAACGAAGATCATGGCACCCAGTCCCATCAATTCATGGCAAATAGATGTGAAACAGTGGAAACAGTGACAAACTTTATTTTGGGGGGCTCCAAAATCACTGCAGATGGTGATTGCAGCCATGAAACTAAAAGACGCTTGCTCCTTGGAAGAAAAGCTATGGCCAAGCTAGACAGCGTATTAAAAAGCAGAGATGTTACTTTGCCAACAAAGGTCTGTCTAGTCAAGGCTATGGTTTTTCCAGGAGTAACGTATGGATGTGAGAGTTGGACTGTGAAGAAAGCTGAGCACCAAAGAATTGATGCTTTTGAACTGTGGTGTTGAAGAAGACTCTTGAGAGTCCCTTGGACTGCAAGGAGATCCAACCAGTCCATTCTAAAGGAGATCAGTCCTGGGTGTTCTTTGGAAGAACTGATGCTAAAGCTGAAGCTCCAATACTTTGGCCACCTGATGGGAAGAACTGACTCATTTGAAAAGACCCTGATGCTGGGAAAGATTGAAGGCAGGAGGATAACGGGACAACAGAATGAGATTGTTGGGTGGCATCACCAACTCGATGGACATGAGTTTGAGCAAGCTCTGGGAGTTGGTGATGGACAGGGAGGTCTGGTGTGCTGCAGTCCATGGGGTTTCAGAGTCAGACACGACTGAGCCGGACATGACTGATGACTGAACTCACTGACACTGCTGCTGCTGCTAAGTCACTTCAGTCGTGTCTGACTCTTAGCGACCCCATGGACTGCAGCCCACCAGGCTCCTCCGTCCATGGGATTTTCCAGGCAAGAGTACTGGAGCTGACTGATGTCAAAAATGCAAACAGACTGACGGTTTGGACTTTACAAGTTCATTAATCCTTTCAGTCAGCACCACGTTCAGCCCCTGAAAGGTTTATACGTTCTCTTCACAGCTCCCATCTTGCCGTGCTCTTTGCCACTGCAAAAAAACACCCACTTTGTGAAGAAAGCAGTTGTGATTTCTCTAACTCTTACAAAAACTGAAGTCCAGGTTCCCCTCCGATTGCATATTCACTTACTTTACATTTGTTCACTGGTTCAATAAACCGGTGCTTATCGAGTGCCTGTCAAGTCCAGCACTCGGCCTGGCACGGCGGAGACACAGGTGAGCCAGGGCAGGGGTGTCCTCTGCAGTCACGGGACAGGCAGAATAGAAGATGAGATGGTGGATGCCGTATACGTGAATCAGATAATCACAAAATAATTGTGGAAGTCTGATTTGACCAGTTCTATGGGTGTACAGAGGATGAGATGGCTGGATGGCATCACTGACTCGATGGACTTGAGTCTGAGTGAACTCCGGGAGTTGGTGATGGACAGGGAGGCCTGGTGTGCTGCGATTCATGGGGTCGCAAAGAGTCGAACACGACTGAGCGACTGAACTGAACTGAACTGATGGGTGTACAGGAAACATAAGACTTGTCCAGGGAGCTCAGGGAAGAATTTCTGGAGAAGAGAATACTGAGACAGACTCACAGCAGAGGCTCTGAAGGGGCCATGGGAGGCACTGGGGACGGGAGACTGTGAGGCGGAGGGAAGAGCCTGGGGACTAGGGGCTGAGGGGAGGCCGGGCCGGGGAGGCCCAGGCCAGCATGATCACGGCACGAAGCAGCCGCGATGCCTGGCGCCCGTCCGGGCTGGAGCGCAGGGCCTGCCAGCCCCGCATAGCCACACGGAACTTAAACCCCACCGGCTTTCACCCCGGGAGGACCCAGGCGCTCGGTGACTCAGAGGGAGGCTCGGTGCAAGCAGGTGCATAGCTTCAGGAGATGGCTGCATACTAGAGGATGTACTGACCAGCAGGAGAGAGGAAGCAGACGCTAGCCAGGAAGTTACTGACCTGTCCAGACCGGACGCGACCGTCTCTGTTTCAGGAGGAGGCAGGGACGAGACAGTCTGGAGCAGTCACAAAAGGTGTTTGGAAGGTGGGATGGGCAGGACTTGGGGAGCTGCTGCTGCAGAAATGGTGTCGTGAGAGGCCCCAGAAATGACTAGACTTCCACTTCCAGCTATGCCAGACTCACTGATACGTCACACACTAAAATATACACAAATCACAGCTAAGTGTATCAAAGATGCTTCACAACGTCGGTCCCTGGACAAAATGCAAATGAAAGCCACAGCGAGACACCCCTATTCACCTACAGTGCGGAAAATCAGAAAAGCTGCTAATGCCGAGCACAGGCAAGTACGTGGAGCAGCTGCACCCCTGTGTCGCTGGTGGGGACACGGAGTGGCCCCCAGCTCGGGAAAGCCCGGCGGTGGCACAGGAGTCACGCGTGGCTGTGCCGTGACCTGCTCCTGGGTCTTCACAGTCAGTGGCTTCCTGCCCGGCAGCCCCTCCCCAACTTCCCTGCCTCTCTACCAATATTCAGTTATCTTTCAAGCTCAACACAGACATAACCTAAGAAGCTTTCCCGTCTCCAGTAGAGCAGGTACGTGTAACCATCAGGAGAGCCTCCGAGCACCTTGCATTCCTTCTTGGAAGGATATCCAAGAGGGGAGTTAAATAATTAAGTTATTTAAATCACTGATTAAGATGACAACCCATGACTTAATTTCGCATCTCTTCACTGCAGTGTCAGCTTGGTGGGAGCAGGGCGTGTGTCTATCTGTACCACTCTGGCTCCAATGCCTGCCCTGCACTTAAACGCGTATCAGTTCAGTTCAGTTCAGTTCAGTAGCTCAGTCACGTCCAACCCTTTGCGACCCCATGAATCGCAGCATGCCAGGCCTCCCTGTCCATCACCAACTCCCAGAGTTCACTCAGACTCATGCCCATAAACGCGTATGCAGTGAATGAAAAGTGAGTGAGTGAATTTCTGTAGGAAACACAGGAGAAAGAAATAAAGAAGAAAGAGTGACATGTTTGGTTTTGCAAACTATGAGGTTAAAATACATGTGGAATATGTAAAGGCAAAAGCCTTCAGAAAGAATTCAGTCCCCAGCTTCCATCAAACTTGTGAATTAAAATTAACGTGATCATTTGAGGAGGAGAAGAGATGCTTGCTCTGTACCTTGGCAATTGAAAGAGAATAACCATTAATCTAGAGCAACGGTGCAGTAGACACGACCACCTTAGAGGGACTTCATTCCACGTACTTGTTTATCTTCCTGATCATAAAACTAGCCTAAAATTCTGCATCAATTTTTTAGCAAAAATAAATATTTTTTGTACAGTCTTGATGCCTTGATTGACTGAAAAATACTCATTATGGAAAATAAGATATGATTCAACCATACTTTTGTATGTAATTTCAGAAATAAAAGAAACTAAAGTACAATGAATTGAGTTCACACTGAAAAATCCAAGCTTATCATTTCTAAAATCAAAAGGTTAAGTCTAATTTTTAGCATGTAATAATTTGTAGCATTAACGTCTGAAATTACTTCAAAGTGAAAAGCTAAACATTAATTTCTCAAGTTTGGACAGACAGTTTAAAGCTGGCTGCAGTCTTTCCATAAATATCCCTAATAGTCGTCAACACCGTTGACCTTGAGTTTTACTTCTTGACCTTGATTCATAATCTCCTCTTACTTGTTTCGGATTCTTTGCTTTCTATGTTCCTCTTCTTACCCTCTTCCTTCTTTTCACAGCGTGTATTAAATAGCACTTGGGCAAAGCCCGTGTTAGGCACAGTGTGTACAAGAAAGAAAACATACACATATATTATATATATCTTTTACTTGACCCCAGGTCATGCAGATTCAGCTGGGGAGGTAGGCCTGTAAACACACACACACACAACTAAACAACGACAACCCAATATGAAAAGTAGTAAGAACGATACACGAAAAATTGCCTGGTCACTCAGGCGGAGAAGCTAACAGCAGAGCAGGCAGAGCTGGGGTCGACGGACCCTGATTTCTTACATAGCTTTTGCAAGAGGCTCTGTCGTGACCCAGGACAGAGGCTGCTTGTAACATCTTAATGAAGCCAACAGTCTGAGGAGTCAAGGCTCCTGATGAAGAGATTTAAATCTAGAAACACCACCTCCCACGTGATTTCAGAAGCCGAATCCCGCAGTGTGGGGTTGTTACTGTTTTCATCTCCCTTATAACCACCTCCCCTTTTCTGTCATTAAATAGCAATCTAAAGACAAACATTTTGATATCAGGACTCAAGAAAAAAGCTAAACATGATGTTGGATTTCTATATCTTCCTTTACTGAATACCTCATGTACACTTTAGTGAAAGTGAAAGTGAAGTCGCTCAGTCGTGTCTGACTCTTAGTGACCCCATAGACTGTAGCCTACCAGGCTCCTCTGTCCATGGGATTTTCCAGGCAATAGTACTGGAGTGGATTGCCATTTCCTTCTCCAGGGGATCTTCCCAACCCAGGGCTCGAACCCAGGTCTCCCGCATTGTAGACAGACGCTTTACTGTCTGAGCCACCAGGGAAGTCGATACACTTTAGTGGTTCTATGTAAAGCGAAAGTGTTAGTCACTCAGTCGTGTCCGACTGTTTATGACCCCGTGGACTGCAGCCCCCCCAGGCTCCTCTGTCCATGGAGTTCTCCAGGCAAGGACACTGGAGTGGGTGGCCATCTCCTCCTCCAGGACAGAATGCTGAATGGCACATAAAATCTGTCAAGGCCAGTTATCCGTGCACCTTCCAATCCCGCATGAAGAGCCCTGTCCCGGCCAGTGACAATGCCCTTGCCCTCAGCGTCCTGCGGCCAGGACGCCTTCCCACCAGCGCCACCAGCAGCGTGCTCCTCCGTGTACACACGTGTGCAGCTGGCACACCCATGTGGCCGCCCTTCTCCGTCCATGATGGGATCTGTCGATGCAGACGGCGTGTGGGGAGGACGTGCTGAAGCTGCGGTTTGAAGACCATTTCCATAACTTTTGAGAGAACTGGCAGACTGTCGGGTAATCAGGAAACTCGTTACAACAGGGAAATAACCGCAGCCGCTTCAAATCGAGCAGGAATTCAGCCAGATGTCAAGGTGGGAGCCGCTGCTCCCTGCAGCACAAGCCTGTCTCCTCAACGTTGCTACAAGGACCACGTGGGCCATGGGTTCAGGCAATTGGTTGACAGGTGCGGCTCCCAAATTGCCTTCATCTCTGGTGCAAGGGTAACCGTGGTGAAGTCAAGAAAGACAGATTGATCTCCTGTTCAAAGAGTCATAGTGCTGAAAAAAATACCGTGACTGGGGCTCAGTAGCCTCGATTGCTTGCATGAAATGAACTGGAAAATTGTGGCGAGTCAAGAAATTAAGAGACACGAAAGCTGGTTCAAAATACACTCTGCTATTAATAGATCACAGGAAACACACTTTCCCAGTATTCAACTCAGTTGACTCACACGATGCTTGGCTTTCGGATTCCTCCACTCTGGGAGCAACAAGTGTTCTCGAGTGTCCAGAGAATGGGCGTGTGCATCCAGATTTTCACCACCTTCCCATCGAACCAGCTTTATGTTCCTCCATGCAGAGGAAACTTCAGAGGAGAGGCTTTTAGGAGTGATGTGGTTTGAACACGAGCGAAACTGCAGATGGTTCTAGAAAGGCTGGACTGATCCCCTCAGAATGTTGAAGAGCTGATATGACACTTCCGCTGTTCTGGGCTCAAAATGGGCCCAGGGCCCCCACACATGGCATACATCCATATCCTGAAAGACGACGTGGCCCCTGCGAGAACCAGCCATAGACATTGCGACGTGATTGAAGAAGGCAAACATTACCTGCGATTCCTGCTTCCATGCCCTTTGTTCTCGTGAACCCACATCCCTGGAAGGTTCCTCTCACTCATCCTTTAAGGCCCAGATCAAATACCATATCCTATGGGAAGCTTTTCCTCCCCATCTCCCATTTCATAGTCGTTTATTGATTTGTGTCTCTGTTGTAGTTCCATTATGGGTTATATCTCTATTAGTGTACTCATCATATTTTTTCTAAATGGGTGAGTGCCTCTGCGGCCTCTCCCCTAGTAAATTATGAGCACAGACTATAATTTATTTATTTTATATTCTCAGTGCCTGGTACGGTATTTGGCACATAGTCAGAAATCAGAAAATTATTATTGGTTTCATAGCCTCTGCATTCCAAGAATGTCAAGATACTTAAAGGATGAAATAGTAGCAATGAGGTGGAAAGAATGGAAACTTACATGGGCAAGAATACTGGGGTGGACCGCCATTCCCTTCTCCGGGGTCTCCAAGTGACCAGGGAATGCCATGAATGAACCAAAGTCCCTTTGATTTGGCATCCACTGTTGCTTTCAATGTTCCCTTGATTACCTCCAATTTTCTTGAAGAGAAATTTCTCTCCTATTAAAGAATGTCCCTCTACTTTTCCATGACCCTGGAACTCTTCTGCCATCCCCAGCATTCTAGATCAGCTGCTTTCCCAGATGGGAAAACTCACAGGACGGGTGTTGGCACTTGGGTGTTTGTCTAAATGGACAGGATCTTCTATGGTAGATTTTTGAAGCCCCCAAGTCTCTGGAGCTGGCACATATCCCAGGAGAAGACTTGCTCAGGAGCCTGGGGACCACACTGATGGAGCTAAGGGTGGTTAACTAGGAGGCCTTCGAAGGAGCCTTCCCAGACCCACCACAAACACCCACCCAGTATAAACTGTGCCCAATCCAAACATGTGGAAGAGCCTGTCTTCTCTCACACATCTTAAAGCAGACGAATGCCACATGTGTTTGCTCCTGCTCACAACCATCATCATTTGCCCAGTTGATGGTGAAGTCCTCGTAAGAGGTGAGCATGCCTCTGACAATTACATGACGTGTTAGGGGTGCTGGCCAGCTCATGGGCTGGTGATAAGACTTGCAAGCGTTCAGCTGAAACACATGACGAGCCCAGGGTTTGAAAGTGGCAAATGAAAAGCAACTTAAGGACGTACGGTTAACACGTGCATAAAACACGCATTCTTAGTATCCTGGTGTAAACTCTGCTTTATGGACGTCTAGAGCGGGGCTGCCCTGATACCTCAGTTGGTAAAGAATCCGCCTGCAATGCGGGAGACCCTGGTTCGATTCCTGGGTAGGGAAGATCCCCTGGAGAAGGGATAGGCTACCCACTCCAGTATTCTTGGGCATCCCTGGTGGCTCAGCCGGTAAAGAATCCACCTGCAATGCAGGAGACCTGGGTTCAGCAGAGCAGAAGCATGAAGAACATTTGTTCAAATGCAGTCAGCCAGAACACACGCGAGCCTCTTTCAGGACCGTATTTACTGCTTCTGTCTATTCTCCTCCCACTGCTGGAAACAAGCCCTTGTATGCGCACAGTCCATGCAGTGGGTAGGTAAGTCCAATGCTGGTTGAGATTCAATTTGTCCTATGGCGGTGTCTCCTCCAGCTGCAAGCCTGTGAAATCAAACAAGTCATGTGTTTCCAAAATACAGTGGCAGGAAAGCACAGGACACAGTCTCACGCCAGAGGAGAGGAATAAGAAAGAAGAGGTGACACGTTCCCAGCAAGTCCAAACCTCAAGGCTTTTTTTTTAAGCTGGCCAACCTAGGCATCTCCCTGTTTTGTTTAATCCTCAGCCAGATCAGGTGTCCCATGCCAAAAAGGCTTCCATACCTGCTCACGCTGTGTGTAGACTCAGGATGCGTCTAGAATGTCGAAAAGCCCACAGTCTCCACCCCCCCACCCCCGGGTTTTCCAGGGGCTCCGGAGCGTCCACACACGTGCGCCATGTAGCCAGCAGCCAACAACGTGGGAGCTCCATTCTCAGCCCTCCTCCAGCACCACCCCCCTTTCTAAAACCTCCCCTTTGAGTTTCTAGTTTCTCTGCCACTCAAACTGAGCACACCACCTCTAGCTGGTTACACTGTCTTCTTTTCCTGAAAAGGCTGGGGGGATGAAAATGCCTTAAGGAAAGAAAGCTACAAATTTGTGGTTCTAACCCACAGCAGCAATACAGATTTGCAAGTTTTGAATAAGCATAACAGGAAGCGTATAAATACTGTGTGATCCTCTCAAACTTTTATAAAAGCTCTAAATAGCAGTAAAGCTTCTGAGGCACAAGCTTTACAAAGGCGCCTGCACAGGCATGCATTCGTATTCAGGCTTAGGACTGCTTTCCTCCTTTGTCTACTCACGTGTGCAATAACACATGAATAATTAAGCAGCGCTGTTTTCTTTCAGGGCTTCCCAGGGGGCTCAAATGTTAAAGAATCTGCCTGCTAATGCAGGAGATGCAAGAAACACAGGTTTGAGCCCTAGGTCAGGAAGATCCCCTGGAGAAGGAAATCACAACCCACTCCAGTATTCTTGCCTGGATAATTCCATGGACAGAGCCTGGCAGGCTACAGTCCGTGGGGTCACAAAGAGTCAGACACGACTGAGTGACTGAGCACATACACATTTTCTTCCAAGTGTTTTCAGCTTTTTTTTTCCCCAAAATAAACATTTTAAGTATACAATAAGGTGAAACTCTATTCAATAAGAACATCTAGAAACACTTAAAAATTCTGAAAACAGAATTTGTTGACGTTGTGTTAACTTGAATTACTAAATATCGCGTTTAGAACAGTATTTAAGTGCACAGTTGAGGCATTAGGCTTTCATACCTCCTGGTTCCGATTTGCTTCTTACTATGTTTGGTAATTGCATATCTACATCAGAGACACCTGAGGTGACGGTTAAATTATCATTCCTGGTGGTCTCTGTCATCCCGTGTACAAATATTTCTAGGTAAAACTTAGGGAGTTTGTACTTTGAAGCATTTTCCGTATCAACTGCTATGGTTATTGAACTTTCCTTATGAAGTTTTTAAATATCAAGGTACCTATTTATTAATAAGGACATGTGTGTTATTTTCCCTGACTTAATTATTTAATCATTTATTTGAAGGAAATAATTAAAACAAATCAAAATACTATGATGCTTGCAGATTTTTTTTATCCCATTAGTTTTATATAAAACTTTAGAAATGTGTGTCCAGCAATAAAAGAATGACTATGAAGCTTTGGTAAGGAAGCTGTATGATAATATAAACTTTAATATTATATTAATGAGGGGAGGGAGGGGGTAAATACATACAGCAATGTCAAGTTGATAAAACACAGTACGATTGTATATGTGCCGTTATTGAATCTATGTATTTAAAAAACTGTACTGACGTGAAGAGTAGAAAGAGACTCGCCTGCGTTAATGATAGCAGTACACCTCATTGGCATACCTGTTGGTACAGTCTTCATTAAAGCTAGTGTTGCAGTACACCTCATTGGTATACCTGTTGGTACAGTCTTCATTAAAGCTTAGTGTTGTGATAATACTTTAAGAAAAGAAATTTAAGGAAATCCACTCATTATGAAATTAGATAATACTGAGTGTTTAAAGAATGTTCAGCTCAAATCTTTTCATATGAAGCTTATTAAGCATCGCTCCTCTAAACTCAGAATTTTCTAACCATCACCTCAGGCAGCACTTGCAGAAAGAAGCTGAGGAATTACCTTCTCAGAAGGAAAGGAGTGTTTGCAGGGGTGCTGAACACCCAAGGAAGAGTTAAACTCTCAGGATCTACGGGCCTGAAGATACATGGTGAGGGGCACAGAGCTGAGGAGTTCAGGTTTTCTCACAGAAGCCTCAGGTAAAGGGGAGCCTTGAGGGGACAACTTTTGCACCTGTTGTGAGCAAAGGGGCCACACTGAGAGGCAGAGGCTGGGACAGAGGGTGAGGGGCACACAGACCCGTATCGTTGCCACACACACGTGCAGCCCCTCGACCCTCACCGCCCCACCCCTGCAGATACACCCAGAGAACTGCTTCCCAAAGAGGGCCCTGTGCCCAGGAAGCTGCTGTTTCTGAGCCAGACTGGATTTCCCTTCAGGTTAGAAACTTCTAGAAATAAGTGGGATGTTGGGAAGTAAAACTTCGGTAATAAAAAGGAGTAAGAAAGCAAGCGTGAGATTTGGTGGTGAAGACTGCCTGCCTCTCATTCAGGGGAGCAGCGGGGTTGAGCTGCGGAATTTCTGGCTTTAGACCTGCCACATGTCCTTAATGGATGGGCGTGGCCTTGAAGCGTCCTCCTGAATCTCAGTGGTAAAGAACCCGCTGCCAATGCAGGAGACGTGGGTTCGATCCCTGGGTCAGGAAGATCCCCTGGAGAAGGAAATAGCAACCCACTCCAGTACTCTTGCCTGGAGAATCCCATGGGCAGAGGAGCCTGGCAGGCTGCAGTCTATGGGGTCTCAAAGAGCTGGACACAACTTAGCAATTGAACAACAATCTGAATTAAAATCCTTGTGTATTATACTTACTGAGCACTCATTGTGTGTATAGAACTGTACTAAGGAATATACAAGGACAACACTATGATTCCAGGAACCCTCAGACCCAGGTAAGAGCGAAGCCACGTGGTCACTGAAGGGCTGTAAGACCTGATAAATCATCGGCAGGGAAATGGCACAGGCTCCGCCTCCGCAGGAAGGGTCAAGCTCCCCTGTGTAAAGAGAGGGTGGGACTGGGCCTGGCTTGGCAGTAGGCCCGACTCTTAGGTGTGACCCCTCTTCCGGCTCTGACTTTCCCTCCCCTTGCTGCCTTGTTTTCTCCTCTTGAAGGAAAAGCGTGCTCGGTTTTTCAGGCATAGTCAGACCCCACCAGATCTCTGGCCTTCCTTCTCTATCTTATGAGCCGTGGCCCCTCCCGTGATTCCCCTCCTGGGGACCCCCCACACCCACTCCTGGCAGGTCCCGTGCTGTGTCACTCTGCAGCTGAAATTTAAGACCCCACCTGGGGCTGGAATCGTGCTCTATGTTCAACATGATTTGGCCCATTGTTCTGCACAACCGTGCACACCAGGAGAACAATCACAGTCAGTGTGCCCTTGCACAAGCTTCCGGAGTTCTGCTGTCACGGGGGCTGAGGGCCACTCGCCACATCAACACAAGGGAGGTATTTAACCCACCTGTGCCTTCCCGTCCTCTAAGGAGGCTTACTTCTTTTTAATGGCCAAATGAGACAACAGAGCATTTATCCTTTTCAGCATCTTTTTAAAATCAAATTTACTCTTTAATCCTAATTATTATTATTAACTAATTCGTTCCTCCACATTTCACTTAAATAATTTATTGCAGAGCACTCAAGGACAATTCTCAAACCCAAGTATGGCTTCAAGTTCGTGCGATCACAGGGCGTCAGAACAACGAGAGTTCGGAGGACGCGGCGCAATCAGTGAAGCCGCCTCGGCGCCCCCAGCCTGCAACGAGCACCTTGCTCCAGGGGGCTTGTGCCTAGCTCAGGCGACGACGCAGACACTTCCACAGGCCATGCCCGGAAGGCAGAGCAGCAAACCAGCCTTTGAGAAACGCCAAGCGTACGTACAGGGAAAAACACTCAAGGACAGGAATGTTTATAAAATCATTCAGACTGTGCATGTGTGTGCATGTGTGAGGGTGTGCATGTGTGTAAGTGCGTGTCAGCATGTGTGCGTGTGTATATGAGCATGTATGTGCATGTGTGGGGTTGTGTGAGCATGTGTGAATGTGTGTGAGCATGTGTGTGCATGTGTGAGCTTGTGTGAGTTTGTGTGTGCCTATGTGAGTGTGTGTGCCTGTGTGACTGTGTGTGCATGTGTGAGCATGTGTGAATGTGTGTGAGGGTGTGACCATGAGTGAATGTGTGTGGGGGGGTGGTGCACGCGTGAGGTGTGAATGTGTGTGAGCATGTGTGTGCTTGTGTGAGTGTGCATTTGAGTACATGGGTCGAGGGCAGGAGGATTGAGAGAGCAGGCAAAGAGATCCACAGAATTGAAGAAACAAGGATGGAGTTATTTTCTGCATCAGCCACCAACCTTGTGCAGCGAAATGTGAAAGAGGCTGCATCCACCTGACGGTTGGCATTCTTGTGAGGCACCCTCAGGGCATGGTGCTCATAGACAGCAAGGCCATTCTGGACCAGGAGAGTGTGACCCTTTAAAAACCCTGGGCGGAGGGGGCTTTGTGCTCCCAGGAGTCTAGGAGTCAGCAGTTTAAACGGACAGAGTAGTTCTGGGACAGAGACAGAAAGACTGAGGAAGAGAAATTTGCTTCAAAGGAAAGAAGATCTGGCGAGCTCCCACCATATCTTTTTGCCAAGAAGAGACCCCACCTGCTGCTTAAAGTGAAGGCCGCTGCGCTCCAGGGCTCTGCATGCAGAAGGCAGGCTGAACCCCAGCCCCATGGCCATCGTCCGTGCCCCGGGCACACCTGGCACAACCAGGAGTGTGGGAGGGTGCGGCTGCCCAGACACACCTCCCAGTGAGGACGGAGGACAGAACACGGGGAACAGCAGGGGTGGGGTTCTGCCAGAAATTCAAACCCAAATCTGCCTCAGTGAGTAGGGATAGCTTCTCATTTACAAAATATTCAGATTTCCTCACAGTTTCATAAACTCTGCTTTTCCAAAATGGCACTGATAAACTTCCTCTTTAATTGGTATTCACAGAGGTGGTCTTCAAAGACCCAAGTAGAACCCAGCTTACATAAATATCATCCATGACACGCATTCCAGTCGGGGCGACTATCTTGATCAGAGATTTCACAAGAAAACACCTCTCTTCGTAGCATAAGACATGCCTAAATTTATTGCAACCTTGAAAACAGAGTATAAAAAAGAAGTAGGTTTTGTGCATTTTGTATTGAAGACTCTCTAGGAATTTGAATTAATATCACTGAGCTGTGCTGGCTAATGTGAGCAAGCATACCGTGCAAAGTTGAGAAGTCTGAACTTCAGTCAGCCACAAAAGTCAGTTTGGTAATTAAAGGTTTTGAAGCATCATTGGTTTCCTCAAGTTACATTGTTTTATGTAAAGAGGCATAATTTGGGAGGTTTTTTAATTGAAGTATAACATTCATTAATGAAAGTATAAAATCATAGTTATATAGCATATGAAGCAATGAATTTTCACAAACGGAACACAGACCTGGATATACAAGAACCTTAACTAAGAACCAACGTAACCAGCGCCCAGAAGCCACACCTGTGTCCCTTCTAGGTCACCACAGCGCCTCAAGGGTGGCACTGTGCTGACCCACACGCCGTAGACCCTGGCCACTTTCCGGTATTTAGGATGGAGTTGTACACCATGCGGTCTCCACGTCTGGCTCCTCTGTTTATGAGTCACCCACACTGCTGGCCTGCAGTTTGGGCGTGACTGTGCTCATCGTCCCAGAGTCCCAGAGTGTGGTGCTCACAGCTTGTAGGTTCGCTGTGCCAGTGCTGGGCACTTGATGATTTTCCAGAGTTCAGCTGTGATGGATGGTGCTGCTGATGATATTGTACCACTGCCCGCCTGTTTTCCAAAGTTGTTCCAATTTTCCTCCCACCGGAAAAGTCTGAGAGTTCTGGCTGTTTCCCATCTTTGACATAACTTTCCATTTTAGCTTGCCTGATGGTTAACAATTACAAAATTAATTTGCGTGTTTCTAAGGGTAAATGAAGTTGAGCACCTTTTATGTATTCATTGGCTATATGGATATGCTTTTGCAAAGTATCTATTTAGGTTGCTTGCCCATTTTCTTGTGGGTTCTTTTGTCATTTTCTTATTGATTTGTTCAGTCAATCTCTACACTTTCTGGGTGTGCGTCTTTTGTTAAATGGATGTATCACAAGTACTTCTTTTTCATAGAGTTTACCTTCCATGCTTTGAGTGATATATTTTGATAAACAGTACTTACTTTTATTAGTTATGTATATTCATATTTCGTTTTCAAGCTTTTGTTCTGTTTAAGAAATCTTTACCTACCTTCAGTCATAAAAACAATCTATCATTTTCCTCTAAAAGATTTATTTTAAATATTTCACTTTTAGATCTGCAGTGCATAAAAATTTATTTTTTGTGAACTGATTAAGTAGGGGGCAACATTAATTACATTAATTCCCCGTGTGTGTGTGTGTGTGTGTGTGTGTGTGTGCTGCAGGATCACAGTTTTATAAATCGGGTGAGTTTTATGTGTGGGGCTGGTTTCTGTCCATTTTGCACTATAGGATTATTTTCTATTCTCCCATTCTGCCCTAATTTCCACACTTTATAATACAACCTGATTTCTGATAGCTTAAGAATTTTGGTTATATTCATTTACTTTCATTATTACCTTAGCCGTTTGTATTTCTGCATGGTTTTTTTAAATTAATTTATTTATTTGACCATGTGGCTTGCAGGATCTTAGCTCTATGACCAGAGATGAACCTGGCCCGCTGCAGTGGAGAAACAGGATCCTGACCAATGGACCACCAGGGGATTTCCCCCAAAACGAGTTTTAGAAACAATTTTTTAGTCTAGAAAAATCCGCTATAACTTTAATTGTAATTTTATTCTATCTACAAATCAGTGTGAGAAAATCGAAATTAACAGAGTTGTTTCCAAGCCATGAGTGTGGTATATTTCTCCATATACTTATTATTTTAATTTCTCTCAATTATATTGCATACTTTTCAGTGTAGAGATTTTGCTTACGTTTATTTGTTTGACGCTATTATCAATTTTATTTTCTACTGTTTATTGTTGGTATATAGGAATCTAATTAATGTGTGCATATATGATTTTGTGACTGGTAACAAAACTGGTTAACTTTCTAACTTGATTTTTAAGTTCTACTAGTTTGTCTGCAGAAATATTTGGAATTTCTAAGTAGGTAATTGTGGAATCTGCAACGTACTGCGTTTCTCACACACCATGCATCAGCCTGATTCTCAGTGAAGCCTGTTCAGACATGAAATGCAGAGTTCACTCCTCTTCTCCTATCTAACTTACCTTTCAGACTCTCTTCTCCATTCTGAAAATCCAGAGAACACATTGACACACAGAGACACAGAGATCATCAGAGCCGCATGTGTGCACAGAGCTGAAGAGAACAGCAGGAAGGAGGCAAGAAGATGAGTATTTACTATGTAAAAAGGAGGCCCTGGCTTTTCTATTGATAACATTTATGAGCGTGTTTAATTAGAAACGCAGTAAAGTTTTATAGGTGAAATAAATGGTATGTGGCGTGACTGAGAACTGCATGTTAACAATTTGTGCATTTGTAAATTACTTTTGATAGCCATAAAAATTATTATTTAAGGGATTTATCTGCATGGGAAAAATATTCCATTTCTCATAAGTGAACAAAGAAGCTAATAACTTATAGCCATTCTTTTTATTATTATCAATATCTAAAATGTCTTCTTGGTCTTTTCATGTCAAAGCAATATGAAGAAAAATACATGAGAATAATACTGTGTTTAAAATTAAAGAAAATATTAATGCATTTTTCTCAGAAAATGATTGAATATAACATATTTGGAACTTAGGAATATGTTATAGGGCCATAGCCACAATAAACACAAAATACTTAATTTAAAGACTGCCTGTAAGTCATTGATGAAAAAAATTGAAGATACAAGTACATAGAAAAATATTTCACACTCATGAATAGGAAGTATTATTATTGCTAACATGTCCATACTACCCAAAGCAATTCTACAGATTCAATGCAATCTGTATCAAAATTCCAGAAGCAGTTTTCACAGAAATGGATTAAAAATCCCGAAATTTGTATGGAAACACAAGGGACACGGAATAACCCAAGCCATCTTGGGGAAGAAGAGCAAGGCTGGGCTATCGTGCTCCCTGATTTCAAAAATACTACAGAGCTATGGTAATCAAACCAGTGTGGCAGTGACATAAAAACAGACACACAGATCAATGGAACAGATCGGAGAGTAAACCCATGAATGCATGGTTAGTGAATTCACAACAAAGGAGCCAAGAAGTTATGAAGGGAAAGGACAGTCTTCAGTGAATGGTTTTGGGAAAATTTGACAGTTACATACAAAAACCTGAAACTAGAGTACCGTCTTACATGAAACATACAAAAATCAACCCAAAATTTGAAGACCTGAAACCACAGAACTCCGAGAAGGAAACATGGGTGGCAAGGCCCTTTACATGAGTTGCTCTTCAGACTAAAAGGCTTCTGCACAGCAAAGCAGATCACCACCAAATGAACAGGCGGTCTACTGAGTGGGAGGAAGTACTGGGGAATCATCCATCTGATAAACCCATAAGGCGGTTCCTCAAAACATTAAAAACAGGACTGTCATATGATCCAGCAGTTCCACTTACGAGTATTTAACTGAAGAAAATGAAAACGACATTTCAAAAAGAAATGCATGCTCATGTTCACCGCAGCATTATTTACGATAGTAATGCCAAGATACGGAAGCAACCTGAGTATCATCAGTTGATAAATGGATAAAGAAAATACGGTGTATATAAACAGTGGATTTAGCCATAAAGAGTGAAATCTTGCCATCTGTGGCAAAACTGAGGGACGTTCAGGGCAATACGCTGAGTGAAAGAAGGCAGAAAGACAAATATCCCATGATCCTAGTGGTGTGGCATAAAACAAACAAAAAAGCAAGCTCATCGATACAGAGGACAGACCGACCGTAGCCAGAGGTAGCGAGTCGAGGCGGGTGGCGAAGGTAGTGAAAGGGTCAGAGGTAGATGCTGAGCTATAAAATAAGTAAGTCCTGGGAATGTAAGGCACAGCATGCTGGCTATAACTAATAACTCCGTATTGCTTATTTGGAAGTTTCTAAGACAGTAAGTCTTAAAACGGCTCATCTCAAGGAAAAGAGACGTAACTGTACCTGCTGACAGGTGATAACTGGTATCACGTGATCATTTGCAATGTAAACAAACCTTGAATTATGTTTTAACCTGACACCCAGTATATTATATGCCAGTGTCATATGTCAACTATACCTCAGTAATGATAACAATAGGTATTTTACATAAAGCCGGTGGAGTCAGAGGCCCAGTGAGGAAGGCCTGCGGGTATCCATCAGTATTGCCCACAGCTCAGCTGTGAACGAGGTGTGTTCTTATACTAACCTGTCCTAGGAGAGCACTGGAGGCTTCTTGCAGTTCCAGAAAGCTGAGTTTAATGAAGTCAGAGTTTTACCTTATCTGGAGCAAGCAGTATTTTCTGGACCAAGAACTAGGAAATCCTAATTCCTAGGAACTAAGACTGGACTAGGAAACAAGGGAAAACAAAACAAAACAAAACACCATTTCCAAGTTACTATAAAACTTTGTTTCCAATATAAAATGATAACATTTAAATTGGGTGACATCTCTGTATCACTCTGGTCGGCACTATATATTAAAACACTACATCATCTAGTGTCCTTCAAAGAAGTATTTATGAAGGACAGTGTTAGAGCAAACCAGAGACCTCTCTGCTCCTCGATCAGGACCATGAGCTCTGGGTAGGGCAGAAGGACTGGGAATGAGCCTATAGCCTGCGCTTCTGTCCAGGGTCCTGAAATGCTTTTTCAAGGGAAATAGCAGTTCAAAGACAGAAAGGAGGAAAGAAAGAGAATCAAAAAAGGAGATGAGAGGCAGAAAACAGGAATAATAAGAGAAAGTCGGAGAATAAACTTTCTTAGAAGTGGGCAAAGGTAACTATAGTGACTTCAAAAGAATGAGGAACATTTCTCACTTCTTTCTTTCTCAGTTTACTGTATCTTGGGATCAAATATAGCCAATACCATAGTCAACTCTGAGGGAGCAAATGGTAGAATGTGAATTCCAATGATAAAAGAAAACAATAATATGATCAAACATGGATATAGGAAATAAAAAGTGGCCAAAGTTGTGGCTACAGTCACGCACTACCAGACTCCTGCCACCTGGCTTATGAATTGTTGTCTATAACTTTTCCATCAGGTGTCCCAGGAGGCTTGTGATAGAAAGCCATGAATCTTAAATAATAAAATATATTATGGACAAATAGAAAATGCTATATTTTTTCCATAAAAATAACTGAACATTTGAGGCTTAGGGGAAAAGCCACAGTTTAAAGACAGCATGTGAAAAAAAAAAAAACAAACGTTTTTTTATTGGCTGTGAGCCTTCAGTGTGATATAAGTGCCAAGTAAGCTCTTGTTTCTAACAATCTTTTTAAAGGAAAGTGTGGTGATAGGAGAAGGGTAAATGGTGCCTGCCTGACTACTTTGCGTCAGTCAGGGCTCATCTCCGGTAACCAACTTTGTCTGGTTAGATGTCAGTGGGAGACCAGAACACTTGGCATTTGGGGAGCAGGGGAAGAAGCTGAGGACCACAGCAGGAGGAAGGTGGACACAGCGGTGGTCGTCAAGAGGAAGATGCATCATCAGATGTGCCATCTAACCCTGGAGGTGAAACCAGGACAAGTAGTTTCAGGGTATGAGTCAGTAAACTCTGGGAGCTGGTGATGGACAGGGAGGCCTGGCATCCATGGGGTCACAAAGAGTCAGACACAATTGAGCAACTGAACTGAACTGAACTGATGAGTCAGTGTTCTCCAGAAAAACAGAACCCATAGGATGGATGGAGGGATGAGTAGGTAGATGTTGGATAGACGGAAGAGAGAGAGATACATTTACTATAGGAATTGGCTCTCATGGTTATGGAGGCTGTGAGTATGAATGGCCATTTGCAAGTTTTGCAGACCCAGGGTAGCCTGTATGTCTTGATAGCTCCAGTCTAAACCCAAAGGTCTGAGACCCAGAGCCTCTAGTGAAAGTCCCCTGCCACATGTGGAGGCATGAGAATCAGGGTGCTGATGCCCCAGGGAAGGAAAAGATAGACGTCCCAGCTCAAGCAAGGGAGCAAATTTACACGTTCTGCCCTTTTATTTCTGCTCAGGCCCTCAGGGCTGAATGATGTCCCCCACATTGGTCAGAGTGTCGCCTTTACTCACGCCACCTAATCAGATCTAATTTCTCTGGAAACACCTTGGCAGATGCCCAGAAATCGTCTTTTTCCAGCTCTCTGTGCATCCCTCAGTCTAGTCAAGTTGACACATAAGCTTAGCCCTCGTAGGTAGCATCGTGCCCCTCAAGAAAGTGACAGTCTAGTAATGGAAGCCCTCCGGCATTGGAAGGAGCAGTCTTGAGAGGAAGTGTGTGCACACGCGCGTGACGTCATAATGACAGTGTAGGCACCAAACAGACACATGAACAGGAGGGTGTGGCGGCCGCCCACCTCCAGGTGCCCTCACTCCCGGTGACCACGGGAGGACTTCTAGCCTCCTGCACCCAGAAGCTCTCAGAGAATTGCTTACAAATGCATAAAATGACTTAGAAGACCATTTTCACATTTACCTCTCAATTTTCTTTTAGTCTAAATTTGAAGCTCAGCTTTTTTTGTCAAAATTGTCACTACAGAAAATTACATTATTCCATCAGTGACTCTTCATTGGCCTGAAAGCCTCCATGCTCTAGAGTTGCCTGTCATCTGGGGTTCAGTTCAGTTTAGTTCAGTTGCTCAGTTGTGTCCGACTCTTTGCAACCTCATGAATCACAGTACGCCAGGCCTCCCTGTCCATCACCAACTCCTGGAATCCACCCAAACCCATGTCCATTGAGTTGGTGATGCCATCCAACCATCTCATCCTCTGTCGTCCCTTTCTCCTCCTGCCCCCAATCCCTCCCGGCATCAGGGTCTTTTCAAAGGAGTCAGCTCTTCGCATGAGGTGGCCAAAGTATTGGAGTTTCAGCTTCAACATCAGTCCCGCCAATGAACACCCAGGACTGATCTCCTTTAGGATGGACTGGTTGGATCTCCTTGCAGTCCAAGGGATTCTCAAGAGTCTTCTCCAACATCACAGTTCAAAAGCATCAATTCGGCACTCAGCTTTCTTAAAAGTCCAACTCTCACATCCATACATGACCACTGGAAAAACCATAGCCTTGACTAGACGGACCTTTGTTGGCAAAGTAATGTCTCTGCTTTTGAATATGCTGTCTAGGTTGGTCATAATTTTCCTTCCAAAGAGCAAGCATCTTTTAATTTCATGGCTACAATCACCATCCTCAGTGATTTTGGAGCTCAGAAAAATAAAGTCAGCCACTGTTTCCACCGTTTCCCCATCTGTCTTCCATGAGATGGGACTGGATGCCTTCTGAATGTTGAGCTTTAAGCCAACTTTTTCACTCTCCTCTTTCACTTTCATCAAGAGGCTCTTTACTTCTTCTTCACTTTCTGCCATAAGAGTGGTGTCATCTGCAAATCTGAGGTAATTGATATTTCTCCTGGCACTCTGGATTCCAGCTTGTGCTTCTTCCAGCCCAGCGTTTCTCATGATGTACTCTGCATATAAGTTAAATAAGCAGGGTGACAATATACAGCCTTGACGTACTCCTTTTCCTGTTTGGAGCCAGTCTGTTGTTCTATTTCCAGTTCTAACTGTTGCTTCCTGACCTGTATATAGGTCATCTGGGGTACATTTCTTTAAAATTGATAAAAACATATGAATTAGCTCCCAAGAAAATGAACTTATAAGGACACAACCCAAGTGTACACACACATACACACACACGCACACACACACTACTTTCTGTGCAGTTAAGGTGTGTCCACAGACCTCTGAAGTCGTGTGGATCCAAATCTCTCAGCTCTGCTTTAGGTTCTCAATATCTCAGTAATAAATCATGAATCCTTGGCAAGAAGGAAGAAGCAAAGAGACTTAAAATCAAGAACTGTGGGCACTGCTGAGTGACCAGTCCCTAAGGGAGAGGCATAAACAATTCCATCCACAGAGGAGTAAATCACGCATGACTTCTGTGGGGCTTCTATTCTGTATAAAAGGACATTTGAATTGGTTTCTTCCCCACTTCCGTCAAACGTCTGTTTTCATACTGTGTCTAAGCCACCATGTCCTTGCTCCCTAATTCCCCGTGATGTTGAGGATGATTTTAGGGTGATGAGAAGAGCAGTTCTGGGAAGCAGGATGTGGGGTCTCTAGTTTCAGTCCTCCCTAACAACACCTGTAAATGCACCAGGTCACTGCCCCACCTGCTGCTCTCTTTCCCCAAATAAACAATCTGAGGTTTATCCCAAGTCAGAAATAAGATTTCACCATCCTCAGTGCCTGCATGCCTGAGCCTGAGGGCTCCCAAAGGGCAGGGGGACATGCCCCCACCTCCAGCGGCTTCCACTTTTATGCTGCCATGGAGAACTCTTTCATCTCAGGCGAGCCTCGCTGTTCTTAGCCATTAGACAAGAACAACTTACTTCCAGCATGTGATGTGTGGGTCATCTAGGAAAATAAATTTAAAAATAAAGTCCTTATCATAGTTTCTAGCTCATACTGAGCACTTAGTAAACAGTAGCTGTTAAGACTGGAGTTTTATTTCTTGCAGAATGGATATTTAGAAAGAAAAATCATCAGAGACAGCATTATTTTAGCACAGACATGGTCTATGCTGTCTATTTGAAGCTATTGGGAATTGGAGAAATTGCAATCCATGTATATTTATGTACCTTTATATAAATATATACAAATATACTATTCTTAGATTTACGTGTATACATTTAAAAAGTATATGTGTGCCTGCATGCTAAGTCGCTTCGGTCATGTCCAGCTCTGTGTGGCCCTACGGACCGTAGCCCGCCAGCCTTCTCTTGTGCCTGCTGCGCTGGCGGGCGAGTTCTTCCTGTTATGGGGCAGCTGCTTCATGTTATATGTAAGCACACGGCGTGTTCTGCCTCTCTGCCACTCTGCCATTTCATGGACACTCCTGCAAATCTGACCTTTCTCAACTCTGCCCACCACCCCTTCCTTCCTCCTCCCCGCAGCAAATTACACTGTTTTTAAGCTGAAAGTCACTTATCCCAGGAGGCACGAGGGATCTAGATGTGACATCAGGCTCAGACACCACCGTCGTCTCTCCTGGCACCAGCTCTCTGGCCGCCTTCCTCCCATCCCTCTCCCACAGGAAGCCAAGGTCAGCATGCACACGCGCCAGCCTGCTGACGCTCTGTCACTAAAACAGTCTCCCAGCACCAGGGGATCAATGGGGAGAGCCTGCCCTGGGCGGGGAGACTCCTCACCAGAGCCCCCGACACCCCCACCCCCAGGCCGCTCCCTGCCCTGGGCGGGGAGACGCATCACCAGAGTCCCCAACACCCCCACCCCCCAGGCCGCTCCCTGCTCGGTGAGGCCCATCTCTGCCCTGCTTCTCCAGGCCTGAACTCACCGTTACTGAAGCCCTTTAAGCGGATGACTTTTATGTGACTAAATGTGGTCTTGTGACTGTCCACATAACATGGCACTCAGACCAACAGGTCAGCTAGCATTTGTTGGAGACTCTTTTAGAGATTCCATCCCATTCATCTCCGTAGGGCTTACCTTCCACAATGTGCGCACAATTTATGACTGAAAACAGGGAGCCGAGATCTAAAATGATCTAGCCCGCACAACTGTGAAACGCGTTGAATTATCAGCTCAGGTTCTGTCTTCCTATGAACCCCTTGGGAGCAGAAGCTCCATTCTTTCGGTCCCTGTAACGCTGAGCGCAAGGCACCCACCAGGGACTAAGCACGTGGGTGGATGGATCCCGGGCACTCTGGGAAGTTTTACTGCAGAGATTTTGATGAATCAATACAATTAATTACTGTCAACATCAAGTGCAATCATTTCTAAATTCTTGTCAGACTTAGAAACGTCCTAATTCCCTTCTTTAAAAAACACTAAGCTTTGTAGTTCTCTTGAAGAAGATCAGCTTGTTATAGGGTAACATCTTGCACTTAACAATACATGAAATGAAGTATCTGTTTTGCTTTGGTTTGGTTTGGTTTTGAATGGGAGAGAATATACGCAGGAAAAATGGCTGATGAGTTTATGTCAGGTGCTACGATCCTGATGTTTTATCTGTACAATTTCCTTCATAATTTCCTGAAACTAAAAACTAGCACTTTCCCCACCAGTGCAGGCGTTGTTATTACCTCGCAGGACAGAAAGGGAATGAAATATCAGTTCTGGTCTGGTCTGGTTCGGAGACTGTAGAGGTGTACTGATTGGAAGTTTCTAGACAAGATGATTTGCTGGGCATATTGCAGGGGAGTGAAATCAGTGAAGAGGTCAAGGGTGACACTTGACCACACCTTACTGCTGACCAGCTCCCTTGAGCCATCTCTACCAGTGTTCCCCGGAACACAGGCCCTCCTGAAGCCCTGGGACCCACCTACACTCAGCATCCCTTCCCCTTGGCCAAGGCCACTTTTAACTACCGAAAAGGATTGTTTGGGGAAGAGATTGCTCTAGATTTGCTCTTAGGTGAAGAAATACAAGACTCTTCATCAGTTCTTGAGAACCAGAAAAAGCAACATTTTCTTACTTCATTCTACCCTTCTGATTGGTCTTTATCAATCCTGCAGAAATTCCAATACCAGATAAATACAAAGCTTCATAAGTTGTGCTTCCAGCGCATGGGTGTTGCCAAGCCACCCAAAGAACGGTTCTGAAGTTCCCCAGCATGGCAGCCCCAGGGCAGTAACACTGCTGTCTGGACCTGAGTGTCACAGGCACACACATGTACAGGTGGGACACTGTCATTCCTGGGGTAACACTGCTGTCTGGACCTGAGTGTCACAGGCACACACCTGTACAGGTGGGACACTGTCACTCCTGGGGAGGGTAGGGGGAACAGTGGAAGACTGAGTGGAAGCAGAAACGGAGCAAATAACCTGACTGGTCTCATAAGTCTCCATCCATCCAGGCAGAGATCATTTAGAAAGTGTAGGATACACCACACATTAATTAAAACTGGAGGTTAATTTCTGTGGTTGAATATAAAGGGGTATATTTAAGCCTTGAAGCCTACCTGTCGCTTCTGCAAACCTCAGAGCAGAATCAGAAGGCTCTTCATCACCATCCATGTGAAAATGGTGAAGCAAAATGGCGCAAGGAGAAGCGTTTCTTCCCAGACATTTTGGAAACTCAGACCTGGGAAACTGTCAGGAGTGGACTGGAGTGTCAGTCACATTCCTGGCACGTAGTAGATGATCAAGATGGATTAGTCTATAAATTTTTTAATTCCACAGTGCTAACTGTTGCAACAGCCATTGCAAGACACTTTGGGGGCTCCACACCCCCCATTCAGGAATTCACCAGTCCATCGAGAAAACGGACGCACGCTCCTCTCACGTGTCATGTGTTGTCACAGTGGAGCCACGGGTACCATCAAGACCTGGTTCCTGCTGTAAAGGCATTTCAGGTGCCCAAGGGAAATGTGAATATATCGGAGGGTATGTACCACCAAGTGCTGGGGCAGATGAACACAGGACGGAACGAGGATGGGGCTCATGAGAGGCAGGAGGGGCAGTGGAATGACCTTCAGGTGTCTGTGGGAACGTGGGGAGAGCTGTCATTTCAGGAGAGCAGGCAGGAGGGCGAAGCCTTAAACACAGAGCCTACTTTTCCTGGAAAGTCACTGTGGTATGAGAAGGTCTGGAGAAAGAACTGATCTCTGTTGGATGACGTTGACAACCTTTAAATATGAGCATACACTTCAGACAAATACATGCTCATTCAGGGTTTTCAGTCCAAGAATTCCTAGTGTGCCTGTGTGTACTGTGAGAAAAGAACATGTTTATCTCCTGAAATAACATAAGAAAATTTAAAATCAGGTGACTTACAGGCAACTTGAATTATTCAGGCAGTCACGGTGTAGCATAGCAGAGACATATTTTAATTCTCAGCTACGGATTCTGCTTGTGTAAGAGAGACTGATCCATGTGGAAAGGAGATTGGGAAAGTTCGTTAATCAAAGTGTCTCCCCTTGGAGGTTGCATGCACCTCATCCCTGAGGACAGAAGGAGGGTAGAGGGTTAATCTTAGAAAAAATGTCAACGAGGCCGTGACCAGTACACATAGTAACGCGTGACTGAGAAGTGCGGACATAGTTATGAGACTTCTTGATTTTATGGCAAGAACAAGAGTTTCCTTGCCAGTTGTGCCAATCCTATTTTATAAATGTCTGTCCTTGACAGCTAAGCTCTCTGTGTCTCACTATGATTCAACATTTTCAGCCTAAGCAATGTCACAGAACCACGCTCAGCCTTATAAGCACAACAGTCCAGCTGATGTTTATAAGAGCATCATGATGACAAAGAAGTCCCCAGGGCCACACTCTGCATCGTGACCTTCAGCTGATGGTGATTCCAACTCTATGAAATATCCACCCCCATAAGCAGTAGGAATTCCTTTTCAAGGAACAAAACGTGTTATATCCTGAATGATACTGATAAGATCTGAAGACATTTCAAAAATGAGCTTCTGAAATCCACAGAAGACTCTAGAATCTATAGCTGGTTCCATTCCAACCACAACGCGTGCTTTCTAAGGGCCATGGGGGCTTCTTGGTGTCCTCCCCATTGCTGGATAGCATTCTGGAGTTCTGAGGGATGCCCAATTAACACTTGCCAAACAGCTGAAGGAATGACTTACATCCACGCTCACGGCCAGCACGGTCTAGAAAGCATGTCCTCTACAGAGAGAATGAGTGATGTCCTTAGACCACGCAAAGTGACTGCGGCGTGACCACAATCCTTCAAAAAGCCCCTGAATGAGGAAGAAAAATGCACTGAAGGAACCCATCTGCATGTTGATGCTGTTCAGTCGCTTGGTCGCATCCGAGTCTGAGACCCCGTGGACTGCAACAGGCTGATTACAGAGAGAAAACCAGGAAACAGCACTGGGGAGGAGCGTGCCTAAGGGGCCTGAGGAGGTGACCCAGGAAGTGAGAGTTTCACATCACCGTCCTTTTTCAGGACACTCAGTAAATACAAAACCTGTTTTTTTTTTTTTTGGATTACTGTTGTTATGAGTAAATAACAACTTACTCATTACTGTTGTTATGAGCAAACAGCAACTGCGTTACTGCCGTTATGAGTAAACCCTTGTCTGGTGGAGCATCACCAAATGGGCAGCACAGCTGAGTCCTCACTCGCAGGCTCTTCAGGAGCTCGGGGCACCAGGGAGGCAGCACTGGGATGACCTCAGGCCCTTAGCCCGTGAGCACTAGACGCTTCATCACACCCACAGCTACCCATTATTCATGAACTTGAGCAAAGAAAAAGTTTGTGATACAGTTTTCAAGAAGCAGGGTGAGATGTTAGCGGCTGTAGGCAGGGACTGTGGGTCTGTCCTGGCTTCCCAAGGCTGCCCTAACCAAGTCCTGCAGAGTTGGGAAGTTCTCCGACGGTTCTGGAGACTAGAAGTCCTAACCCGAGATCTCCGCAGGCCCGGTTCCTTCTGAGGGCTGGCACTGTTCACCTAGTCGTGCACAGTCGCTCAGTCATGTCCGACTCTGCGACCCTGTGCACTGTAGCCCGCCAGGTTCCTCTGTCCATGGGATTCTCCAGGCAAGAACCCTGCAGTGGGTGGCCATGCCCTCCTCCAGGGGGTCTTCCAGACCCAGGGATTGAACCAGGGTCTCCTGCATTGCAGGCGGATTCTTTACCAGCTGAGCTACCAGGGAAGCCCCTGGAGCTGGAGGGAGTGTCTGTTCCATGCCTCTCACCAGGTTCTGGTGCTGGGCAGCCACCCCTGCATTCCCGGGCTCACAGCCGGGCCAGCCTGTCCCTGTCTCACCCTCACACGGCTCTCTCCCTGCGTGTGTATCTGGGTCTCTCATACGGGCACTAGTCGTTGAAGTTAGGGCCATCCTAATCTCCTCTAGGGCTTCCCTGGTGGCTCAGTGGTAAAGAACCCACCTGCCAATGCAGGAGATGCAGGAGACGTGGGTTTGATCCCTGGGTTGGGAAGATCCCCTGGAGGAGGAAATGGCAGCCCCCTCCAGTATTCTTGCCTGGAGAATTCCCTGGACAGAGGAGTCTGGCGGGCTGCAGTCCATAGGGTCACAGAGTCAGATCCAACTGAGCACGCACGCACAGTTAATGACCTAGTTTAGACTTGATTATACCTGCAATGGCCCCAGTTCCAAGCAAGGCCCCATTCGCAGGCAGTGGGGATGCGGATTTCAGCAGACCTTTAGGAGGACACAGTTCCATACACGGCAGGAGCCAGCCCAGTCCTCAGAGCACCACGGTGAGTGGGGCTAAGGATGGGTCTCACCACACTGCAGCCCCACACTGGCTAGAAGCTTCCTTCACAACCACAGCCCGAGTCTAGAAGAGTCACCCTGGTGTGTCTGTCTTCCGGAGAAGTGCAAGGCGAGGCCGTCTTTCTTGTGTGTGGGGACGGGTTCTGCATCTCATTTGGTGGTGGTTGCACGAGTGTGCACGTCTGTGACCGTTCGCCACACCTGCGCACGTCTGTGACCGTTCGCCACGCCCGCGCACATCTGACTGTTCGATACGCCCGCGCATGTCTGTGACCGTTTGCCGTGACCGTTTGCCACGCCCACGCACATCTGTGACCGTTTGCCACGCCTGCGCACGTCTGACCGTTCGCCACACGTGTGCACGTCTGTGACCGTCCGCCACGCCTGCGCACGTCTGTGACCATTCGCCACGCCTGCGCACGTCTGACCCTTGGCCACGCCTGCGCATGTCTGACCATTCGCCACATCTGCGCACGTCTGTGACCATTCGCCACGTGTGTGCACGTCTGTGACCATCCGCGACGCCTGCGCACGTCTGACCCTTCACCACGCCTGTGCACGTCTGACCGTTTGCCACGTGTGCGCACGTCTGTGATGGTTCGCAACACCTGCACACGTCTGACCCTTCGCCACGCCTGAGCACGTCTGTGACCGACCGCCACGCCTCACACCTAACATCTGCATTTGTCCTGTGTGTCAGTGGCATCTCAAAGGTGCTTCAGGGTGGTTCTGCACCAAGCCCAGCGCGTGCTTTCTGGCGTGTACATGACAGGGATTCATAAGGACCCTGGTCTAACAGGGAGCTGCATCACTGTCTGACTTACCTGGCATCTTGTGCTAACATACAAGCATTATTTCTCTGAGTTTATTCTGTGCCTACACTCGAGTTAAGAGCTCACCAGTAATGTTCTTTTCCCCATCTATTATTTATATAGTAATTTTATTAACTTCATTTATTCATTATTTTATTCATTCTCTGAGCATCTCTTATGCCCCAGACATTGCAGTAATTGCTGAAGATGCAAAAATGACTCAGACCTGGTCCTCTCTGTGAACCTCACTCTCTAGTCATGAGTCAGATACACAGACGACGGCACGAGCCACTGTGAATGCTGTGTCCAAGGGGCCAGCTGGGCAGCAGAACCGCCAAGAGGGCGCCTCGGTATCAGACAAAACCCCGTCCATCCAACGGCAGCGAGGTGGAGACATTTGAGTGAGGAATGGAGACGGGAAATTTTAACCACAGATGTGAAGCGAAGAGTCGGACACGACTGAGTGACTTCACTTTCACTTTTCACTTTCATGCATTGGAGAAGGAAATGGCAACCCGCTCCAGTGTTCTTGCCTGGAGAATCCCAGGGACAGGGGAGCCTGGTGGGCTGCCATCTATGGGGTCGCACAGAGTCGGACACAACTGACGCGACTTAGCAGCAGCAACTTGATGAGGAGACACACCTGTGTGTATGCAGACACACACAGGCGTGTGCACACACGCACATGTGCATGGTATACACGTGCTGCACGTATGGACATGTGCACGCTCATGCACACGCCTGCGTACTCGCTCTTGCACACGCACACTCACTGGCGTGCCTCTCACTGACCAGGCTGCTCCACGAGGAGCAGGGCCCCTGTATAAGGAGCGGGGTGTGTTCTGAGCTCTGAGCGGCAGAAGCTGCTGGGACCAAAGCAGCTGCTGTGAGCAGAGAGAGTGGGGGAGGCCACGCGCCCTGACCCTTCGCTCGATCCACCTGCATGGGAGGGCTGGTCCTCCAGGTGTGGGGTCGTCTGTCCTCTGCGCTGGGGGACCCCTCCTGAGGCCGGGGCCGAGGCCCGTCTGTTCCTCGACCGTCACCGCCTGTGCTGGGCTCTCCAGTGCTTCCGGGAGTCAGCTCCAGTGCCCCAGGGCCTCTGATTTGCTGCTGAGGCTGGCCACCGCAGTTCAGGCCAGCGAGGGTGGAAAGCGAGGTGCAGGTGCATTTCCTTGCCCAAAGTCCCCTGGTCTGCCCGATGCCAGAGCCCCTAGTCAGCCCAAGCCCAGACCTCACTGCTCCTCTGGGCTCTCACATGGAGCCGTATCTGGAAGGCAGCGTCCTCCTGTTTATACCCCTCCTCGTAGGCTCACAGCAGTTCTAGAGGACGCAGGAAAACCGTGGTCCCCTCAGTCAGCAGGGCCGGGTTCCCTCACGCCTGCCCCTCACCACCTACACCCTCACCTGGACCCAGGCTCCCAGGAGCGAGGGGCAGCTGCCCTCAGACCCGCAGGCGGGGCGTGAAGTCCCTGTGGAAGCTACGTGCTTCCACACACATCACCCCAGAGAGTCCTTGTACCAACCTCCATCCCGGGAGCTCTGCCCTCTCTCCAGTGAGGAGCAGGCAGCCCTGCCCAGTGAGGGCCCATGAGTCCCGGGGAGACCCAGGGGAGCACCTGCCCTGCCTCCTGCCTCTGAGTCCAGCCCTGCACAGCTGGGCTCCTGGGGCGACACTGGACGCCTCGGCCATTTGGGCCTCGTACCCCACAATGTGCTGTCCACAGCGCAGTCAGGGCCACCAGAGACCGTGGGTGCTGGGGCCCGGGCGGGGAAGGGGAGAGCCGGGCCTGCCTGCAGCCACAGCGATGGCCCTGGGTCTGACAGCCATGGTCAGGGCCCTCTGCCCCTTCTCCAGCCTCGAAGGTCGGGTCGGTCTGGGTCCAGGGAAAGTCCGCACATCTGGGGGAGGGGCTGAAACTCAGCAGAGACAAGCCCTGTCCGGGGGGGCCTTGCAGCTTCTACAGGGAGCCCAATGACACAGGAAACCCAGCTCCCATCCCGGGCTCAGCCGGGCCCCAGGGCCAGGTGGTCGTGGGCTGGACACAGGCACCACTGTCCTTCCTGCCGGGTGGGACCCTACACGCAAGTTCTGAGCTCTACAACCCAACCAGAAGCGTGCCTGAGAAAACTGGCCGCTGTTCAATTTACATTGAACGGTCAGTGTCTTTCTAACACAGAAATAAGCACGTTTAGAGGAACCCGGCATCTAGGGATGACTAACTTAGTAACGAGTACCTAGTTCCTAGACCAGCGTCTGGGAATGAGTAGCTTAGTGAGTACCTAGTTCCTAGACCAGCGTCCAGGAACCAGGAGCTTCAAGTTGGGGAATGAGAAGCTGTGTGTGGTTTCCATTCTGTAGGAAAGGACTCTGGATTTAATTCAAAGTGCAGAAGAAATGCAGGCACTGCCGTGCAGCTTCCTCCACACTCTCTGTGAGTAATAATGTAGCCCCTCCTTGCCGACCTCTGAGTCCACCAGCGAGGACTCGGCTGCGGTCAGCACCGCCAGGCAGCTTCAGGCCTGAGGGGCGCGATGTTGCAGGACAGACTGAGGAAGACGCACTGAACCCCCTGAGCTGGGCGGGGCCGGGGAGGCTGGCCGTCCACCAGAGGCCCCACCAGGACCCCTTTCTCCTGTTCTCAGCGCATCACAGTCCATGAAGCAAAGTGCAAAGTTGCCTTGCAGTGAAAAAGTGCCCGGGAGCTGAGTGAGAACTGCGCACGTAGGAGCTGCCCCTGCAGCGGAAGGGGAGCCTCTGCTCCGGACGCGGACCCCAGGGGCCCGAGACAGGCCTCCCGCCCGCTTCTCCCTCCCCGCGCTCGCCTCTGGCCCGGTGTTAAAACCCACAGGTCCCAGCAGGGCAGCTGACGGCCCCTGGGGGAGCCAGAGCGCAGGGGGCCTCGAGGGTCACAACCGCCCTCCCTGAGTCCCCCCAGACCATCCTGCACCCGGGGTGTCTGTTTACAGCCGGGGAGCATCCCCCTGAAAAGTCCTGGGAACTCGCCCTTCCGGAAGGTCAGGACCCACCTCGCTGCCCCCAAAGGGGAAGCCAAGGAGGAAAGGCCGCCAGAGAAGGACCATGGCTCTGCAGGGTGGGGCTTCCAGGGGCCTTGAGGAGTCTCAGGAGACCCTGAGGGCTGTCTCAGCGCTGAGGAAAGGAGCAGGATGGTGAGATGGGGAGAGAGAGCCGCCAGGAACTCCCTGAAGGCCCGTGACGTGTGGCCTCCTGGCTCCCACGTGACCCTTGCCCCAAACTTCCCCCCAACACGGGGTTCAAGGAGCCACAGATCCATTCAGGCTGCAAGCTCACCCAAGAGACGAGACCTGCGCCCAGGTGTTGGGCACCAAGGGCCCTTCCCTCCGTCCGAGGCCCCCAGACTCGAGCCCGTCAGCCGCTGGCCCTGGGGCGGCCCTGCCCTTCCACAGCGGACTCTGTCCCTCTGTCCCTCCCATTGTGCCTTGGCGGTGGAGGCTTACTTATTTTTACGGCTGCCACGCAGTCTGAGAAAACCCCTCAAGAGCTGCCTGGTCCTTCTGGGAAAACAGGCTCTGCAGAGCGTCCCGGGGGACACTGGCCACCAGACGGGCCGGCCAGGCTCAGTGGCCGCATTAGGCTCCCGTGGCGTTGAGAGGTCCCCGCGCTCAGTGAGGCAGGAGGAGGCGGGAAAGGCCGAGACCAGGGAGCAGCCACTGGGCTGCAGACCAAGGCCCGGACTCGCCCTGGCAGACGCTGGGGGCAGGAGCAGGTGAAGGTTCCAGAGCCAGAGGAGGAGGCTTCTGAAGCCAGGACACAGGCGCCCACACCAGGGTCCCCTTTGCCAAGGAGAGCCTCTGCTGGTTGCTCTGAGTCCTGTGAGCCTCCCTCCAGCTCGGCGCCCTGATCACGGGTGAGGCCAGGACTCTGCGCAGCTAACCTGTGGCCAAGTGGGGGCCCAGGGCTCAGATGCCCCAGGCTTCCCCCAGCCCTGCTGGGAGGGCGGGTCTGCAGTCAGCCCTTCCTGCCTGTGATGTCCACGCTCTATCCTTCCTGAGGTGGAGACAGAAAGGCTGAGTGGCACACAGAGGTGAAAGAAAGGGGTCTTTCCCCAACCCACAGGCCCTCTGGGTGGGGAGGGAGGAGGGGGAGGGAAGGGGGAGGGGAGGAAGGGGAGAGGGAGGGGAGGGGAGGTGGGGAAGGGCAGGGGAGGGGAGCAGGGGGTGGAGGGGAAGGGAGGAGGGGGAGGGGAGGTGGGAGGCAGGGGTGGAAGGCAGCGACTCTGCCCCAGGGCTGGCTTCAGCTTCGGCAAGAGCTGAAACCCGCGCCCGCCCAGCCGAGTTTGTTAGACGGCTCAGAGCAGCCAGAGAATGTGGAGGAGAGAGCCCCCGGCTTGGGCTCCTGCAAATCGCGGTGAGCACTGAGGGCAGGGTGTCTCCAGCTGACCTGCCGGGTGCCACCCCTGGGACTCCAGCCGTGGACCGGGGTGCGGTCCAGAAGTCCCAGCACACAGTCGCTCCAGACAGACCCCAGCAAACCGCTCACCCGCGCAGGCCCACCCACCGCACCCTCCTCTCCACGACCGCTGGAAGCCGCAGGAGCAGCTGACTCAGGCTCCTGTGTGAGCTCAGCGCCTGTCTGAGGCTCTGACTTCACCCGCCCGAGGATGGGAGGACCGGGGCGGGCTGAGCGGGGTCCCTCCCCTGCCCCAGGGCAGACGGATCAGGGCTCCTCAGATCGGGTGTGGACCTGCAGCTTCTGCATCCCCCTGGGACCTGAGGCTGCTATCACTGCCCTGGCTCAGACCTCCAGGCCTGTCGCTGCTGCTAGGGATGCAGACCACTGAGTCAGAAGCTCGGGGGGTGGGTGGGATCTGCCCCAGGGGTTGTGACGGGCCCTCCAGATAGAGAATCCCTGAGGGATGGTCCTCGGAGGGAGGCGGTCCTGCCAGGGGCCGGAAGGGTGGGCAGGGGCCCAGGTGGCCAAGCTCTGTTCTGGGCACTGGGATGCCGTTTCTGCCAGAAACGTCTCCCTGTGGAATCCTGCGCTAGAACCGAAGAGAACGCTTTTTAATTGCACTGACTTCCACCCGTTTTTGGGCCATGGGTTTTTTTTCATTTGCGATCCCGCTCTGCACTGGGGCAGATGGGAGCACTCTGTTCTGAATGCAGAGGGTGAGGTGCCCGGGCCGGGCCAGGCCTCCTGAAGGCCCCCGTGGTCTCCTGCTGGACCCCTAGGGCCCCGTGCACAGCTCTCCAAGCACCACATGATCACAGTCCCGCCTCAACTGGACTGTAGAATCGTTCTTTATTGCAAAACTAACTCTTGGTATTTTAAGCATGTGGAGGGTCAAATGATCATCCTTCCACCCACTCCTGTTTTTAAAAGACACATCTGCTATTGATCTACGCAGTCAGCATACATTTTAGGCAAAAACTCCAACAGAAATGGGGACTCACCGCCGGTCAGGCTGTGCCTTTCTATCTTTAAATCAGGTTCTAATTGTGTGACCTTGAGGAACTTACTTGCCCTTACTGAATCTTATTTATTTATCTGCAAAATAAAGTAGCAACAATACTGACCTCATGGGGTTACTGAGAGGATTAAATGAGATACTCAAAGTTCTCACTTTCTTATTGGGCGCATGATGAAATGTTAGTAAAGTTAGGTGTTACTATGACTGGAGGAAGTTGGTGTTCTTAGCTGGTGTTTCTGAGATGTTCTCGTTGCTGAACAGTGTCCTTGGAGTCCCTGGAATGGCCAGTGGGGTCCTCCCATCTGCACAGAGACGACACGGCCTTCAGCTAAGACCTCCTCCCTGTCTGGCCACCAGACATAGGCCCACCCTGTCTCCCTGCTGCCTCCCTGTCCCTCTCTCTAGCTCCTCTGGCCTCCCCGCTGGGCAGGTGCCTCCCCAGGGTCCCTGCTGTCCCTGCCCGCACCTGCCCCCTCCAAGCCCTCTCTCCACACCAGCTCTCATCCTCCTGACAGACGGGAAACCCTCCAACCCCACGCTCACTCCTGATGCCTTCCTGCCTTATTCTCCACACCTCACCTCCTCAAGAGATGTGACCTCTTGCAGCTTCTTCATGTCCCTCGCCCCTTAATTCTTCATAATCAGTCCTCCAGGGGCCCTCCAGAACGAGGCTCCCTCCCAGTCAAACTGAAAGAAAAGCTTTCAGTTCTCACTTTCCTGAATCTTTTCACAACAGGAAAAGGTTGATGACTCCCTTGTTTACTAAAGAAGTCTCTGCCCCAGCTTCCTTGACACCAAATGCCAGGTTTCACCTTGCCCAGCGTGTCTCTGGTCTGGTCTGGAGGCCGTAACAAAACACCGCAGGTGAGGCGGCTTCAGCAACAGCAGCGGACTCTCTCACGGTCCTGGAGGCCGGGAGTCTGAGACCGAGGTGAACGCACAGTGGGTTTCTCCCGAGCCTTCTCGTAGGCTTGCAAGCAGGCTGCGTCCTCACAGTCATTCCTGTGCATTCTGTCTTTCCGTGTGCTCCAGCTTCCTGTTCTCACAAGACACCAGCCCTGTTTGATTAGAGCGTCTCTGACAGCTTCATTGTAACTATTCACCTCCTGAAGGGCCCAGCCTCAGAAGCAGTCACATCCCGATGTTCTGGGTGTCGGGCTTCCACACGGGAACGCGGGGCACACTGCAGCCTGTAACACGAAGTATTCCTGACGAGCCTCTGCCCCCCTCTGCTGACCCCCAGGGTCCTGCCTGGGACTGGAGCCCTGGGCGGTCCCGCCCCCTCCTGGCTGTCATCCGTGGACATTCAATCACCCGCCGGACGCAGGCGTGGGTCTCACACAGGCCCCTTCAAGTCAGCACTGTCGACACCCAGAACATGACTGTCCTCGGCAGCTGGTGCCTGTTTATGTTCTGTGTTGCACGTCTCAGTGGACTCATTCAGGTATTAAACCACCACCATCTGTCCTTCCACAACTACTCCTTGAGCACTGCGTTCGCACTCTGAAGACATACACTAGAATGAGAATGTCAGGTATTTCCCAAAACAATGGAACATTTCATCTGCCAGGAGTGCTGGGAAGGAGACTCAGAGGCAGGAGAGCACACTCCACGGAGGCTTGGCCAGTCCACAGGGGAGAAGGGTTCTGAGCATGAGTTCAGCTCATCAGCTCAGTGTAGTTTAATTACACAGGGTCAGTCCTGGAGAAGGAAATGGCAACCCATTCCAGGATTCTTGCCTGGAGAATCCCATGGACAGAGGAGCCTGGTGGGCTACAGTCCATGGGGTCGCAAAGAGTCGGACACGACTGAGCAACTTCACTTACTTACTTAGTGTTGGAGAAGACTCTTTAGAGTCCCTTGGACAGCAAGGAGATCCAACCAGTCCATCCTAAAGATCAGTCCTGGGTGTTCATTGGAAGGACTGATGCTGAAGCTGAAACTCCAATACTTTGACCACATGATGCAAAGAGCTGACTCATTTGAAAAGACCCTGATGCTGGGAAAGATTGAGGGCAGGAGGAGAAGGGGACGACAGAGGATGAGGTGGCTGGATTGCATCACCGACTCAATGGACATGGGTTTGGGTGGACTCCGGGAGTTGGTGATGGACAGGGAGGCCTGGCGTGCTGCAGTTCATGCAGTCGCAGAGTCGGACACGACTGAGGGACTGAACTGAACTGAAGCTTGAGGAAGTGCACTTGAGGGAGGCGAGGAGGAGAAAAGTGGACCCCGAGTGGAGAGGACAGAGCCCCCCGAGGGGAGAGCGAGGACGAGAGCAGGACTGGCTGCTTGAGAAGCAGGAGGGAGGCCGTGGGGTCAGGAGGAGGCCAGAGCACACCGGCATCGGGAGACACACTGAGGATAATTTTTTTGTTTTTTTGCAAAAAGTAACAGGAACTCATTGAGGGCCTTACATAGCAAGGTGACTTTACAAATCTGATATGTCAGATGATAATGACTCTGACTACGAATGAGGGATGGGTTCAGGGGGTCAGAGATGCGTGTAAACCATGACGCCATTGCAGTGGTCCTGGCCAGCAGGCAGGCCAGCCGTGCGGGGCTTCATCTAGAGCAGTACTGGTGAGGAGAGTGCAGAGACGGTGTAAGTGTGGGAGACACACCAGGAAACAAAGCCACACCCCGTGGTGACAGACAGAACCTGAGAGATAAGGAAAAGAAAGACGTCAGCGTGATTCTTTGGCTTCTGGCTGGACCCGCTGCTTGGAGAGTGACCCTGCAGAGAGCAGAGAAGTCTGGGCAGACTAGAGCCGTCGGGGCAGCCGAAACTTGGCTTGAGGATCAGCTCTGGGGGAGAGCTCAGCCTGTGGGGGCTCGTGGCACAGGAGTGGCTTTGGAAGAGAGGACAGAGCCGGTCCTGGGAGAGCGCGCAGAGCCGGGGCGAGGACGCAGGCGCTCCGCGGTCTACGGGGAGGCTGGCACCGAGGGTGCCTGGAAGGCCCGGCCGTGGGGCATGTGCGGAGCGGCCCGGGCCATCATCCTTGCTGAGCTGGAGAGCTGTCCCTGAACCCAGCAGCCTGAGGCCACCTCTGTCTGGGCCACAGTAGCGACCGATCGTGATGGAGGCAGCAAACAGGCTGGGACACAGGGCGGGAGAAGGGCCTGCATCAGGCTTTCAAGAACCGTACCTGGAAGGCGGCTGCGGATGGAGCGGAAGCTGGAAGTGGGTGTAGTGAAGGGTAAAACAGACACATCTGGACTCCGTCTTAGGACTCGGAACGTTAGTACACGCATGGTCACCTTCCCAGTGAACTCTGAACTTTGTGCCCAGTGTCTATAGAGATGGCATACCAATGGAAAACCAGACCCCCGGATAAAAGAGCCTCAGGACTTGGACTCTCCGTCGCCTGAAAGAATATGCGAATTATCTATGTAACAGAACAAAGTCGTAAATTCCATTATGTTTATCGGGATATGACCATAGGTCTATTGATAAATGTCCACTGTTTAACTCTCTAGGCTTATGATACATGAATCATGGGTTAACTTTGATCTGTCTCTCTTTTACCTTGTCCAGACTAGTTTCAGAGAATTTGGGGAGGTGGGTTTGACCATGTACACTTAGGGTGTATAAGGTTTTCTCAAAAACTGGTCAGGGTCCTTGGCTAAGAGGAGACTCTGCCTTGGGCCCACTGGTGTAATAAACTGCGCTCCACTATCTGCATTGTCCTTCTGAGTGAGTTTGTCTCCCGGAACGCGTGGCTACGACAGTGGGGCCAAGGCTGGGCCAGTCACCTGTTTTTAAGACGGAGGGGATGGGAGAACTGCCCTCCACGTGCCCCACTTAAGCGCTAAAGACCCGTTACTTCTCCTGCAGGCGGTGTTGGTGACTGACAGTCTGAACCTGAGTTCCTCTTAGACTCTACCTTTTTTTTTTTTTTTTTAATAATGTTAGTTACTTGTTTTTGCCGCTGGGTCTCCTTCGCTGAGTGGGCTTTTCTCTAGTTGTCGCAAGCGTGGCGGCTCCTCTGGTTGCCGTGTGCAGCTGCTCAATGGGATGGTCCTCTTGTTGCAGAACACAGGCTCGACAGCTGTGGCTCACCGGCTTAGCTGCTCCAAGGCGTGTGGGATCCTCCCGGATGAGAGATCAAACCTGCGTGTCCTGCATTGGCAGGCGGATTCTTGACCACTGAGCCACCAGGGAGACCCTAAGGCTCTGCGTTTGGTTGAAAAGCGGTGTCATGTCCACACTGAGCTCCCTTTATGGGGCGTCGTCCTCAGCACTGCCGTCAGCTGGACAGTGAAGACCGAGTTTGCATCCCTCCTTGAGGAAGCATGGAACGGTCATGCCAGCTCCAGGGTCTCCCAGGAGGGGCTGGGGGTGCCAGGGCAGCCACAGGGCAGCCTGGTTCCTTCCCTCAGGTGTCGGTCCCGAGACGGCTCATCACAAACCCCATTCCCCATGAGGCCCCCTCCTCCGCCAGGCCCGCTCTGCTCCTCTGACCGCCTGGGTCCCTGCACAGCAGGCACAGCTCCAGGGAGCCCACCCAGGCCAGGGCAGTGGCCAGTGGCCTCCCCCACGGTCCCGCAGCCGTGGCGTGTCCCTGTCACGGCGGCCGCCCTCACTAGTCACACAGAGCTCCGTTTGCAGCCACGCGCGGCAGTGACTCCTTAAAACAGGCTGTCGCTAAAGTACCTGCCATCCCGGGGCATACACGGGCTTTCCCACGCTCTCAGTGACGTCATAAATCAAGTGCGCCCCGCAGCCACACTGCGTTCCCCATCCTGACGTTTATTTTGTGGGTTAAAATAAATGGACTTATTTTAATGTATGATTAAAGCAGTTTTAATCCATGACGGCTGGGAAAAAAACAAAACTGTGCAAATAGTTTTTTTGAATGTGCCAACATGAAATAAAGAAAGATTATTAACCTGCATGATAAAATTCAAGCTTTACAAGTTAAAATGCCTTCAAGTAAATGATCTAAGAGTAAAACACAGAGTGATGAATATGCAGCTAGGAACGGTAAAATTGCTTTAATAATGTGAAGAGCATCATAAACATTGCTCAAGCTGGGAGTATTGGCCAACAATTGCAGTATTCATGCTCACTGAGTAAAGCCACAGACACGGGAGTTTTATATTGTTGGAAATCGGAAGGAAAGGAAAAGTCACTGCCAACGTTAGGGTGGTTTATCACAACCACTAGCTCCAGGAAGTCACATCCTTGCGGAACAGAGTCTGCGTATATTGTTATTGTTGTTTGACATTGTTTATCAACTACAAAGTGAATTCTGGAAACACGGGTCCTTCTTATATTTTTCATGCTGTACCTCCAGTACTCACCGTAGAGTCAGTTCAGTTCAGTTCAGTCACTCAGTCGTGTCCGACTCTGCGACCCTATGGACTGCAGCACGCCAGGCCTCCCTGACCATCACCAACTCCCGGAGTTTACTCAAACTCATGTCCACTGAGTCAGTGATGCCATCCAACCATCTCATCCTCTGTTGTCCACTTCTCCTCCTGCCTTCATTCTTTCCCAGCATCAGGGTCTTTTCAAATGACTCATTTCTTCCCATCAAACTCCAAAGGATTCGAGTTTCAGCTTCAACATCAGTCCTTCCAATGAATATTCAGGACTGATTTGCTTAAGGACGGACTGGTTGAATCTCCTTGCAGTCCAAGTGACTCTCAAGAGTCTTCTCCAACACCACAGTTCAAAAGCATCAATTCTTCAGCACTCAGCTTTCTTTATGATCCAGCTCTCACATTTATACATGGCTACTGGAAAAATCATAGCCTTGACTAGATGGACGTTTGTTTGCAAAGTAATGTCTCTGCTTTTGAATATGCTATTTAGGTTGGTCATAACTTTCCTTCCAAGGAGTAAGCATCTTTTTATTTCATGGCTGCAGTCACTATCTGCTGTTATTTTGGAGCCCCCAAAAATAAAGTCAGCCACTGTTTCCCCATCTATTTGCCATGAAGTGATGGGACCAGATGCCATTATCCTTGTTTTCTGAATGTTGAACTTTAAGCCAACTTTTTTCACTCTCCTCTTTCACTTTCATCAAGAGACTCTTTGGTTCTTCTTCGCTTTCTGCCATAAGGGTGGTGTCATCTGCATATCTGAGGTTACTGATATTTCTCCCGGCAATCTTGATTCCAGCTTGTGCTTCTTCCAGCCCAGCGTTTCTCATGATGTACTCTGCATATAAGTTAAATAAGCAGGGTGACAATATACAGCCTTGACGTACTCCTTTTCCTATTTGGAACCAGTCTGTTGTTCCATGTCCAGTTCTAACTGTTGCTTCCTGACCTGCACACAGGTTTCTCAAGAGGCAGGTCAGGAGGTCTGGTATTCCCATCTCTTTCAGAATTTTCCAGTTTACTGTGATCCACACAGTCAAAGGCTTAGTCAATAAAGCAGAAATAGGTGTTTTTCTGGAACTCTCTTGCTTTTTCGATGATCCAGTGAATGTTGGCAATTTGATCTCTGGTTCCTCTGCCTTTTCTAAAACCAGCTTGAACATCTGGAAGTTCACGGTTCACGTATTGCTGAAGCCTGGCTTGGAGAATTTTGAGCATTACTTTACTAGAGTGTGAGATGAGTGCAATTGTGCGGTAGTTTGAGCATTCTTTGGCATTGCCTTTCTTTGGGATTGGAATGAAAACTGACCTTTTCCAGTCCTGTGGTCAGTGAGTTTTCCAAATTTGCTGGCATATTGAATACAGCACTTTCACAGCATTATCTTTCCGATTTGAAAGAGCTCAACTGGAATTCCATCACCTCCACTAGCTTTGTTCGTAGTGATGCTTTCTAAGGCCCACTTGACTTCACATTCCAGGATGTCTGGCTCTAGGTGAGTGACCACAGCATCGTGATGATCTGGGTGGTGAAGATCTTTTTTGTACAGTTCTTCTGTGTATTCTTGCCACCTCTTCTTAATATCTTCTGCTTCTGTTAGGTCCATACCATTTCTGTCCTTTATCGAGCCCATCTTTGCATGAAATATTCCCTTGGTATCTCTAATTATCTTGAAGAGATCTCTAGTCTTTCCCATTCTATTGTTTTCCTCTATTTCTTTGCACTGATCACTGAGGAAGGCTTTCTTATCTCTCCTTGCTATTCTTTGGAACTCTGCATTCAAATGGGTATATCTTTCCTTTTCTCCTTTGCTTTTCACTTCTCTTCTTTTCACAGCTATTTATAAGGCCTCCTCAGACAGCCATTTTGCTTTTGTGCATTTATTTTTCTTGGGGATGGTCTTGATCCCTGTCTCCTGTACAATGTCACGAACCTCCATCCATAGTTCATCAGTCGCTTTAGTCGTGTCCAACTATCTGTGACCATATGAACTGTAGTCCACCAGGCTCCTCTGTCCATGGGATTCTCCAGGCAAGAACACTGGAGTGGGTTGCCATGCCCTCTTCTGAGGGATTTCACAGCCCAGAAGTTGAACCTGAGTCTCCTGCATCTTCTGTATTGCAGATGGATTCTTTACCACTGAGCCACTGGAGAAGCCCCCAGTAACAGGCACACACATTCAAATTAATTATGATTATTTTAGGGATTGTTATTGACAACAAACTTCTATAAATACAGGCAGCATATGATCACCTTAATGTGCTAAATACCTTAACTAAGGCAGCCTATGGAATCCTCCAGGCCAGAATACTGGAGTTGGTAGCCTTTCCCTTCTCCAGGGGATCTTCCTGACCCAGGAATTGAACCAGGGTCTCCTGCATTGCAGGCAGATTCTTTACCAACTGAGCTATCAGGGAAGCCCTACTAAGGCAGAGTCTCACCTAGCATGGTATCTCATCAAAAAGTAACCCAGTTGCCAACATTTTTGAATTATTTCCCCACTCATTCATTCAACCAGACATTTTATATGCTTATAATGAGTTTGACATTAGAATAAAGTCTGCTCATGTAAAAATCTGACTTCTACTAAGAGGTCATCTTATGCATCAGTTCCACAATTCAGTTATTTCCTTTGGTCATCTTTGATTTCTGTTTTTATTTTAGGGTATGGCTACCAACCTTCAGACAAGGATAGTGTGGCCTGTTGGCGTCATTTCCCCTCCGTGGGAGTATTGTAAAGCTCATTGTTACTAATACTCTTCTTTTTGCCCGTCCTCCATCCAGAAATTCTTATTGTAAACGTTTTGCAAGATGTATTAGGTAGATGGACATACCGTCATAACTATGAGAGGATATCATCTCCCCACACTAGTGGTGAAAGCTGGGGCTTGAATGCATAAGGATTCATTGAAGGACACAGATCAACAAGTGGAGAATTTGATCTGCAAGTCCGATGCAGTCTGGGGATGTAGGTTTTATTTTATTTACCATTGGCCAGGTGCATAAGACTCATTGGAAAGTTGATGATAAATTGTTGGTCTAAATAAAAAGATATAAACTACAAGTGCTATAGGAAAAAAAAAAAAGCTTACAGGGCGGAGCAGGAGGAAGGAGCAGGAGGAAACGACAGGAGAGCGTTCCTGCATGTGGACCAGTTCCTCAGTCAGTGCTTTAAGACTTTGTTAAATGTAGGCTTACAGGGTGGAGCAGGAGGAAGGAGCAGGAGGAAACGACAGGAGAGCGTTCCTGCATGTGGACCAGTTCCTCAGTCAGTGCTTTAAGACTTTGTTAAATGTAGCTGCCAGAGCACGGGGTTATAAGTAATACATAGAAACTTCTGTAATAATTCCGCTCAATGATCCTGTCTTTAATAGCAAAAAAGCACTTCTAGACAAAGAAAGGCAAAAGGCATTCTATTCAGGACAAAACCTGGGGTCGCTGAGCACCTGTGAACCAAGGGGTCGCTGCTGAAGGGAAGCTGTTCTGAAGAGATGTGGAAATGAGCCTGGGCGTGGTCAGAGGCCAGAGCCCGAAGTGCTGCATTGTCTTTACTGCCTGCCTCTCCGAGCCTGAGTCTGACACAGGTCCTCCCACAGGTCTGTCCCATCTCCCCCGCGTTTCCTTTGTTCTTTGAGACACGCTTGCCTTTGTCCTCCGGTCACAACCGTCCTTGTTTCCCAGATCCTGTTTAGAATAGCCTCAGAGACGCAAGGAGCAGCTGCTTGTATCAGACAGAAGATCCCGTCCGCTCCTGCCATCACCCACGGGAGTCAGGCCTTCTTGAGGACCCTGGCCTCTCACGCGTCACCAGGCAGCAGGGGACATGGGCTCTGCAATCAAGAGCAGGTGCTCAGGTGGTTCAGCCCCTGCTGGATGCCCCGCCTGACACCGCACAATCCCAGCTCCATCGTCGCTAGAGGAGGAAGGTGATGTCCACCCACAGAGGTTGTTGTGGCCATGGCGCAGAATCACAGGGACCAAGTTGCTTTACAAATTCTAGAAAATTATTTTAAAGATGCATAGCTGTTACTGTGCTTTGCAGCAGTCTAACTATAGCGTCTTCGGGAGGTCACTGAGAGAACAAAGCATAAACAAATGCAGTTCGTTTCAAAGCTACACAGCCCAGCAATCTAATGTCTTGTTCCAGTCGATTCAAACTGAACTACCTGGTATCCCCTCCCGGGTGAGCCCCAGGCCCGTCTGGCGGTCCGAGGGGCTGCGTCCTCGCCCAACCGGCTAATCAGCAACGGCCTTCAGCACCACGGCCAGATCCCCGCCTCTGAGCCTTGCTCCCAACCTCCTCCTGTGACGGGTCCCCCCTCACCCGTCAGACCAGCTTGGGACTTACACTTGTTTGCACCCCTGACCTGGAGCTCTGCCTCTCACCCCAAGACATCGTCTTCCTTACCCTGCTTCTGCCTGTCAGCTCTTGGTCCTTAAAAGTCAACATTATGCAGACGCATTAACTGATCATATTTTAAATAGCTTTCATCTGAGCCAAACAGGGACCCAAATGGGACATCCCCACAATGGCAGGTGATTCTCTCACACTGTCCTTCCCGCTGCAGGGAGAAGACCGTGCGGTTCTGTAGCCCTTCGCCCCGGCCTTGACTGCCCGCAACTTGCTCCCCACGTCCATCTTAAAGCCGCTGCTTCTCCAAAAGCAGCCCCCTCTGGGCCCATCACGACCTTCCCTGCATTTCTGTCCTGAATTCCACACCTACGGCCATGTGTTTGTTTAAAAATAGTCACTGTGGGTTATTTTCAAATATCTTTTGATGCTCATTTCTAACACAATTCCACAGCGATAAGAGAACAGACACTGTATGATCTCAATACCTTTGGACTATGAAATTTTTGCACCTTGTTTTATATCCCTGGATATGTTCCAGTGTCTCTGGGTTCATAGTTTATGGGAACTTGAATAGAATTTGTATCCTGCTGTTGTGTGAAAATTGTATAAATCTTAATTATGTTGAATTGGTTCATAGCATTTTTCAGGTCTACTCGATCCTTCTACTTTTCTGTCTATCCATTCTATTAATTTTTGAGAGTTTGATATTGAAACTCCAACTAAAAATCTTAATTTATCTACTTAAGAAAAGAATTGTAATACACTGTGGAACTGGATGTAACCTTGTTCTGTATTTTCCAAGTCTCCTGTGAATGTGTTATCATACTTCTGCAATTTAACAAAATGTTGACCAGAAAAAAAAGTAGTCATGGCTATTAATGACAAGATCTTGTTTTCTACAGAGAAGGCTGCCCAGGGAGGTGCCAGCATGGCAGAGGTCCTGGAGCCTTGGTGTCACGGGCAGGGACACAGCTCGGAGGAGAGCCTTGCCTGGGAGGCAGGTCCAAAGCAGAACCAGGCTCTCCCCGATCTTGTCTCTGTTTCCTCATCAGCAAAGTGAAGGCACTGTGCTGAATTATTTCTTGTGACCCTTAGTGCTGACCTCACCATCGGACTCTGGAAGAGCACCCTTGCTAAGCGATCTTCTGAGACCAGGAAATCGCAGTTCTGTTCTTCTCATGGTGCTGACAACACATTAAGACAAGAACAGTGTTTTATGTTGATCTGTGATTCTTTTCCCCTCGTGTCTCTTGATCTTAGTCATTATTATCCCCACTCTCTAGATAAGGAAGGGGCTTCCCGGATGCTACACTGGGAAGGATCCACCTACCAATGCAAGAGACAGAAGAGACATGGGTTTGATCCCTGGGTAAAGAAGATCCCCTGGAGAAGGAAATGGCAACCCATTCCATATTCTTGCCTGGAGAATCCCACGGACAGAGGAGCCTGGTGGGAGTTGGACATGACTTAGCGACTAAAACAACGGCAATGGATGAGACACAGAGAAGCTGGCTGGCTCCCAGGGTGTCCGTGGGGACCTGGGTGTGAACCCAGGTCCAGTGCGTGCAGCTCACTCTGGAAGCCACTTTCCGAAGCACGTTTACACACTTGAGGTACTCACCCTCCCCCGGGGCCTGGAGTGGACTAGGGCCCTGGAGGAGAGTCCTGAGAAGAAGCCCAGCACAGAGAGGCCAGGAGTGGCAGTGGGTCAGGCCTGCAGGGATGGGGGCGCGTGGCGGGAGGGTCGGCAGGCAGCCTGGCCCAAGGCCACTCTGGTCCCTGCCCCGCCACCGGCAGCCTCGTGCGATGGGGAGCCGCTGGCGTCGGAGTGGAGAAGCGCTTGACTGTCTGGATTGCTCAGAGACTGTAATTGAATCACTCACTCTCCTTGCTTGCTGCTCCAAAGGCTTCTGGGGTGGTGGCCTCTTCACCCAGCCTGCCACGTGTTGGGGGCCCCATGCTCAGTGCTTGGAGAGGGCAGAGGTGGGCTCACCCTTCCTCCCAGACCACCCCCAAGGACTGACACCGCCCCCCCAGGACTGACACCACCCTCCAGGACTGACACCGTCCTCCAAGGGCTGATGCTCCCCCAGGACTGACACCACCCTCAAGCACTGACACCATCCTCCAAGGGCTGATGCTCCCCTAGGACTGACACCATCCCCCCAAGACTGACACCACCATCCAGGACTGACACCACCATCCAGGACTGACACCGTCCTCCAACAGCTGATGCTCCCCCAGGACTGACACTGTCCCCCCAAGACTGACACCACCATCCAGGACTGACACTGTCCTCCAAGGGCTGATGCTCCCCCAGGACTGATGCCGCCCTCCCAGGACTGACACTGCCCCCCCAGGACTGACACCGCCCTCCAGGACTGATGCCGTCCCCCAGGGGCTGATGTTCCCCTAGGACTGACACCGCCCCCCAGGACTGACACTGTCCCCAGGACTGACACTGCCTCCCAAGGGCTGATGCTCCCCCAGGACTGACGCTGCCCTCCCAGGACTGACACTGCCCCCCAGGGCTGACGCCACCCCCCAGGACTGATGCCGCCCCCCAAGGGCTGATGCTCCCCCAGGATTGACACTACCCTCCCCAGGACTGACACCGTCCTCCAACAGCTGATGCTCCCCCAGGACTGACACCGTCCTCCAAGGGCTGACACCACCATCCAGGACTGACACTGTCCTCCAAGGGCTGATGCTCCCCCAGGACTGACACTGCCCCCCAGGACTGACACTGTCCCCAGGACTGATGCCGCCCCCCAAGGGCTGATGCTCCCCCAGGATTGACGCTACCCTCCCCAGAACTGACACTGCCTTCCCAGGACTAATGCTGACCCCCTGAGGACTGATGCCAGTCCCCCGAGGAGTGCCCAGTCCAGTCTTCACCTGCTCATGGGCGTGGACACTGCATGTGACCACCCTCCAGAGCCCCTCTGAGCAGCACAGGATGCCAGGCCCAGCAGTGGTCAGGAGCAAGGCGGCTGCCGGCGGCAGAGGCCTGCCCGCCCAGGTGTGTGCATGCTTCTTTGGTTATGTGTGTTTGTGTGTTTACTGCGCATGATGAGAAGTGAAAGCCGGAGGCCGGCACCTGGTCCCAAGGCTCTTGGATGCCCATCCTTCCTCTGTGGTGCAGAGATGGCTGTGGGGCTCCGGCCATGTGGAGGGAGGGTGGGGAGGAGAGGCTGACCCGGGCCAGATCCAGACCTGGGCCCTGCTTCTCAGGGGAGAGAGGCCGGGGTATCAGCGTCGAGCTGCTCTCGTGGAGCCCCCTCCTAATGACATGGACTCCATGGACGGGGAGCAGGGGCTGGGGCCGGCAGACAGCCTTGCACCTTCACGAAGGGCCGAGACTCCCTGACCGATTCTGTGATAAGCTGGCAGGCACACTGTGTGCTAATCACCTGTTCACTGCTGTGCACCTTCAGTTTTCTGTATGGGAAAGAAGGGCATGAAGCCTCGCTCCAGCCCGTGGACATGCGTGAGACCATGCACACCGCCGTAACTTTCGGAGACCTGCTCGCAACATGAAGTTTGGCAGACTCGGCCTGTTCTCCGTGGTTACTAACCTTCTGAGTTCAGGCCTTTTACAGCTGCAGTCCTCTGTGGAATGCCAGTGGGTGTGAGGCTGGACACAGGGGCTCCCGGAGGAGGCCCTCCAGAGCCAAGGGCACAGACAAGGTCACACCAGAGCAAGCTGCTCAACGCTGAGCAAGGCTCTGCTTCCTCAAGCTCACTGGTAGGGGCTCCACCCACCACGAGCCATTTCTAGAACCAGATCCCAAGAAAGAATTCATCCTGCAGGTTAGTGACATCGCCATTTATCCCTCTGAGGATGACTCACATTTTAACCGGGCACGTGGATCAAGGATGTTTGAACTGTAAGAGTGAACTCAGGGTGGGTTCTCAGAGCCAACACGTCTGTCCTTATCCAAGACGCCTTCAGAGCAAGCCCACGGCTGGAAATCATCAAGAACCTGAAAACCAAGACCTCCTTTGCTCCTTGCTGGTTGGTAAGAGGGTGTGGGACCTGTGAGAAGATCCTGCAGGTCCCCAGGTGAGGCTGGACCTGCCCTGTCCCAGAGAGAAAATAAACCACCACACGGAGCCTCTGCTGCAAGTCCCGGCTCAGCTGCTGCCCAGTAATTGGCTCTTAGGAAAATCGCTGCCGCTGTCCAGCTTCATACAGTTCATATGGAAAAGAGCAGCAATAGCCCGTCTCTTGCTGTCAAGCTGTTGTGAAGGTTTAAGGTGATGAGGCATGTAACAGCCCCTGGCCAGTGCTGTGTTCCCGGGCAAGTCTGTCTGGGGCTGGCATGCTGACCACTGGCCATGTGCATCGGGGTTTGGGGTCTTCCTCATCTCGTACAGCAGGAACCTGCCTCTTGAACCTGGAGTTCAGAGGAGGGACTACACACAGGTCAGGAGACTCCAGACTTTCCTGTGTTCACGTTTCTGAAGATGCGGCATTTAGCTGGGAACTATTTTCTGTCTTTCTTCCCTTCAGGATGTTGGAACAGAAATATTTCAAAGAGGAAATAAAATGCAGCAGAACATTTCCTTCGGTGATGAGACTCAGCGCCCATGGGGTTTCTGGGGCTTGCTCGCAGTCATTTCTGGTGGCAGCTCTCATCAGCTTGATCTGGGATAGTATCTCCCTGAAAAGCATTTGAAAAATACTTAGAAATCCTGTGTCTGGGTTGGAAGGCCAGGGTCCAGCAGTGTCCTCACACCCGGGAGATCACAGACTGGCATGGCCCTTGGGCTCTGGACCAGGTCAACTCCAGAGTGCAGCCCCCACGCAGCCAGCACCAGCCAAGAGCTCTCATTAAACTCCATGGAGATCCAGATTCTCTCGGCTGAGGCAGAGCTGCTAATTCTGGGCAGTTTGCTTAGAACACCAGCTGTGTCCGAGGCCTGCCTTCTGCAGAGGTCACGGTCCCTGTGATGGCCCCTGCAGTGTTCTGAGCCGAGTGGTGCCTACTGCAGCGGCCATCCGGAGGCTCCTCTCCCAGGAGGGTGAGGGCAGCTCAGGGGCTAGGCCAACTTGAGCCTATTCCTGGAGGCCAGGGGGCCACACGCTTCACAGGATGCCCACAGATGCGCCTGCTTCCTGGAAGAAACACGTGAGGCCACTCTGCCAGGAACCAGCACCCGGCTGGCAGCTGACCAGCAGGGCGGTCACTCAGGGACACAGCTGGTCCTTTGACTGCAGAGCGTTGCCCTCCCTAGCCTTCCCAGACGCTGGAGCCTGCAGGAAGGCTGCCCTCAGTGATGGGGATGAGCAAGTGATGGGGATGTCCATCACCCAGACATTTGTCAGAAATGCAGAGTCCCAGGCTCCGCTTCAGCGGGACCGCCTGAGAATCTGCCTTCCAACTTCCTCTCTGGGGATCACGTCAGAGCCTGGACACGCCTCTGCCCTTCCTCGGCAAATCCTGGACAGATTAGGGAATTGATTTGCCTTCTGGTTTCTCCAGTTCTCTGTCCAGCTTTCAAACAAATTAGCGCCATTTTCTGTTTTAAACCAATGTCACCTTGATGGAAAATTCACCCTGCACTGCCCCAGACTCCGCGGGCGTGGGAGGAGGAGGGGGCGACGCGTCTCAATTTCCCCTCCACGCAGACCTTACAAGCACCTCGGGGGCCTGAAATAGCTCGACCACCCCTGTGCAAATTGCAGGCACCGAGCTGCAGCACCTGGCGCTGGGCGGCGCTTCTTTCTGCACATGCTCAGGGTGGCGGGGGAGGGGATGATGGAGGGGAGGGGGCGGGGCCTCCAGATGGGAGGGGCGGCTGCTCCTTGAGAAGGGCGGATCTGGGCTGCTGCCCCCGGGAGCAGGCTGCTTCTGCTTGGTCCTGGCGATCAGGACCAAGGACAGCAGCCTGGGGGGGGGGGGGCCGGGGAGGGAGAGGGCTGCGCCAGGCAGGTGGCATAACTTCTCTGCTCTGAAGGCGAGAGGCAGGTATTCAGCCACTTTCAGAGGCTGCTCTCTGCCAAACCCCACACGTGGGGACAGAAACCATCTCAAAGCCTGCAGCCCCAAGGGCCTCCTTGTCTTCGCAGTACCACCTGCCCTTTCCCCAAAAGCCAGTCCCATCCTCCTTCCAAGACCGGCCTCAGGGGCCTGCCCTTTGAGAAGCAAGCCTGTCACCTTGGAGACTCCCCATGCCAGGAGTGAATCCTGGTTTGGAAACGTGCCTGCTGTGAGCGCTCGTGTGGGTGCTTGACCTCCCCGGAGTTATCATCTTCCCTCTCCTGTTCCACTTGTCACAAAAACCTGTGTGCTGTCACCTCCAGGTGTGGGGAGGACTCGCTGAGATGGCACCACATGTGCAGCCAGAGGCCTTTCACACGTGCAAGACGAGTTCACCGCCTCCTCTCATCCCTTCTCCCGTGTCTTAGTCAGCTCCGGCTGCAAAACAAGGAGGCAGGAGCTTAGACAGGAGACAGCTATGGCCTCAGGTTCTGGGAACTGGCTGTCTGCAGGGTGGGTCCTTGGAAGCCCCTCTCCTGGGCTTGCAGGCAGCTGCACCATCTGAACCTCACTGCACTGCGCCTTCACTGGGTCTTTTCTCTGCAGGTACATCCCGGGTGTCTCTCTGTGTCAATTTCCCTGTCTTATGAGGACTCCAGTCAAACTGGGTTAGTGCCCACCTTAATGGCCTTGTTGCATCTAATCACCTCCGTCAAGGTTTCGTCTCTGAAAAGAGTCACACCCTCAGGGGCTGGGAGCCAGAACCCTGACACGTGAGTTTGGGGGACACACAATTCAGCCCATAACATCCAACTCTCCAGGCTCTCCCTCATCCTGTTCCTCTTGAATTCCTACTCTCTTTGCAAATAGCTCCTTGGACATCATATGAACATTTCCTACAAAGAATTACCTATAAATCTTGTCTGGATTTCCTCTATAGAAGCCTTTCACCAACTTGCAGCCCAGAATAACATTCCCCATTATTTTTCCACTGTCATACATCAAAGTTAAAGCACCTGTCCACCCATCTGCCCGTCCAGTCGTTCATCTCTGGCACCTTGTACTGAGATCCATCCAACAGCCCAGCCTTGCTCCAGCCACTAGGAGGATCTCAAAGCAAACAGGACAAACCATGGAATCTCTTGGACATGGACAGAGATTGGACCGTGGACAGGACAAACCATGGACGTGTAATGGGAAGTTTCTGCCCATGTAAAGAGTAAAGCTCTGATTAGTGAGCTCCAACACCCCTTCTAGCTTGAAAGCTCTGTGACATTTTCATCATCTTCATCAAAAAGCATCGGAAAAGCATTCTCATCACAAGGACCCCTAACACTGGGAGCTGTGCTCCACCCACTAGAGGATGCTACATGGCTCCTCTCTGCCTGCAGGGAGATTAAAGCTGGAGAGGGATGGTTAACCCCCACAGTTCAGTTCAGTTCAGTCGCTCAGTCATGTCCGACTCTTTGTGACCCCATGAATTGCAGCATGCCAGGCCTCCCTGTCCATCACCAACTCCCAGAGTTCACTCAAACTCATGTCCATCAAATAAGTGATGCCATCCAGACATCTCATCCTCTGTTGTCCCCTTCTCCTCCTGCCCCCAATCTCTCCCAGCATCAGAGTCTTTTCCAATGAGTCAACTCTTCGCATGAGGTGGCCAAAGTACTGGAGTTTCAGCTTTAGCATCATTCCTTCCAAAGAACACCCAGGACTGATCTCCTTTATAATGGACTGGTTGGATCTCCTTTCAGTCCAAGGGACTCTCAGGCAGGTAACTTTAAGAGAACACATGACTGATACGGTTGTAAGGAATCACACTAGGAAGGGTCCCGAGGACACCCTGGGGGCAGTCACGGAGGCCAGACCCTGTGACATGGCTCTTACCTGTCTCATTTACCCTCTCATTTCTTACAACCAGTATTGTCTGGAACATACCAATGCTTTTACAGCCACAATTTAAGATGAGGTAACTGAGACATACACCAGGAACACTGACTCAGCCAGACAGCTCCAGTCAGGGTTCAGCACCAGGGGCGGGACAGCTCCCCCTCCCACCGTCCCCAGGAGCCCCGCCCTGGGGCAGAGGGGCACTCGCTGAAAGGCCAGTCTCAACGAGAAGCTGGGGGCACTCACCCAAGGGGCGTCTCTTTGGAGGCAGAGTGCTTTGTTTTCCTGAATTAATTATGATGAAGGTAACACTCTAACTCTGTTCCACTGAGAATTTGAAAACGGAAGTGCTGTTCTTTTATTAATTCGCTGGACTCTCCAATGAATGAATGAATGAATCTAATATGCATTCATCAGGAACATGAATAGATGGGTGTCCCTCGAGGACCACAGGCTCGTGAACACAGAGATGTGTGCAGTTTCCTTGACCCCCTCTCTGCTCCACCCCCCATGAAGATAAAGCTGCATGACGCTCAGCTAACTTCCCCAGACCTCCCAGCTCCAAGTAATCTCTCTTCCTCCTGTGCCTCTAATGTGAACTTCTGATATGATTATTCTATTCCAGCTATATTGTAGTCATGTGGTACACCTCCTGTCCTAATCCCAATCCTGCCCCCCTGTCCCTCTGTTAGCTGGAGAGGTCCTTGAGCACCAAGCTTACAAAACCACCACTGTTTCCTGCGCCCCCACCCCAAACTCATGTACACATAGCACCTAACCTACAGCTGAACACGTAACAGCTCTTTAATGCACTTCTGTGGCATAGAAGAGACATGATTTTGACCCTAAAGAAGCAAAGTGTCACCTGAAAAATTATTAATAGCAATGTTCAAAGAGAAGGGAGCCTGCTGGACTTGATCCATGAGCTACAAAGAGTGTGAAAGGGGACAGGGAGATGGAGGAGAGGAGGAGATGGGGGAGGAGAGGAGGGGAGAGGAAGGAGCAGAGAAAAGAGAGAGGAGAAGGGAGGGGAGGGGAGGGGAGGGGGCAGAGGAAAGAGAGAGGGCGGGAGGGCGAGGCTGAGAGAGGGATGTGCTCCAGACTGCAGACAGGAAGGAAAAACCCCACCATGTTGTGAAATCTTGATTTACAGCAATTTTAAACGATAGATGCAGAGTTGAAATCAGGAAGTAGAGCTGCCTTTTCAGGCTACAGGAGAGAGAAATGAGCACTTTAAATCCATCTGATCAGCCTGTACCCACCCCTCCTCCAGAACAGCCTCGCTCTGTCTGTCTCTCCCTCCATCTCCCTCTATCTCTCTGTCTACCTCCCTTGTCTATCTCCCTCTATCTCCCTTCTCTCTGTCTCTCTCTCCCCCCCCCCCTCCCTGTCTCTCTGTCTCTCTCTCTCTCTATTCCTGTCTCTCTCCCTCTCTCTCTCTGTCTCTCTCTCCCTGTCTCTCCCTCTCTCTCCTTCTCTCTGTCTCCCCCCGTCTCTCTCCTGTCTCTCTCTCTCTCTTCCCCCCTCCCTCTCTTTCTCTCTCTCCCTCTCTCTCTCTCTGTCTCTCTCTCTCTGTGTCTTTCCCTCTATCCTCTATCTCTCTTTCTCTCTCTCTCCCCTTCTCTCTCCCTCTCTCAGCAGCCCTCCCCGCCCAGCTCTGCAGTGGGTGCAGGAAGGAGATTTATAGCGGCTGCAGCGCGGCTCGCGCCTCCCAGACACAGGCTCATCCCACACGAAGCTTCTTTATATGGGGCTGTTAGCTCTGCTCCGCTGACTTGGGAGGCTACATATTTTTAATCTTTATTATTTTTAATGCTATACTTCATCCCTGGGCTTCTGGCTCCAACCCCACTCTGACCTCAGAATTCTAACAGCCGCACAGCCACTGCCATCCGTCACCCCCACGCTGAGCGCCCGGGGTTCTTAAATTAAAAAGCGTGGGAGGGAGCGGATCTCGGCGCTCTTCTCGGCCCGAACAGTCTGCAGAGGAGAGGCCGCGGCACGCTCTGACCTGGACCAGCGCGGCGCTGGTGCGCAGCGGCCTGACTCTGAGCTGGATGCTGCTGGGCGGCAGGATCAGAACGAGTTCACGAGGCGTCTCCTCCAAGGGACGCTAGACACACAGGAGGGGAAGGGGCCGCAGGGAGCGCAGCGCCCGGCCGAGCGCCCTGAGCTCAGGGCCCCCTCGCCCCCGTGCTGTGTAAACATGACGCAGCCGGAGGGGCATCGGCCCGGAGCTCTGCCTCCATGCTCCCCGCAGACCGCGGGGAGGGACCTCAGCAACCACACCTCTGCTGGGTTTCATTTCTGTTCACCTCTGACTCCTCTGAGCGCAGGGGTCAGGCGGCCCCATGAAAGGGTCTCCAGAGAGTGCCAAGCTTGTGAAGTACAGACTTATCCACGGGGACCGCTACCAGCACAGCTGTGCCCTTGAAAACGCCCCGAGCATCCTCACAGCGCGTCCACGGGCACTGACCCCTCTGCCCTCCCATCACTCTGCAGAACAGATTTCCAGAGACGTTTTGCAGATGAGAGAAGGGCCCAGAGAAGATGGATGGTTTCCCACCCCCTGCAGCCCCCGTGTGATGGAGCCAGCAGCCTAGAATCACGACTGGTGGTCTCAGGTTCACCTCGGGGGTTGGTTTCTCTCCTGCAGGAGGATGGAGGCATATTTCAGTCTGACACCCCGATGCAGATAGCAGTCTGACACGCGCTCTGCAGCCCTTACAGCAGGGGAGGACCCCTTCCTGCTTTGGGCTGTGGGTCAGGCTGAGTTCTGGGGGTGGCAGGCGGCCACCACTTGGACCAGCTCCGAGAATCCAGAGTGCTCTGTTCCTCTGCCAAAACCTTTCCCGCCAGCTCCGTTGATGGTGATCATTTATCATTCATCCTTCAGAATTAAGGTAAAACCTTAATTCTGCAGAGACACCTGGGAAAGTGCCTTTCCTGAGAGCAGGTTTTCATCAGGCAGGGAGGGGGTTCTGCAGAGGGCTACCAGAGGTACCAGGTGATGCTTGCCAGGTCACCGTCTGAGGCCGAAGTGGCTTCTTGTGCTGTAACCCGAGTGAAACATGCGCTGCGCTGCCCATTGTGCTCTTGCCTTCCAGCTTCAGTTTACAAGACATTTCTTCTGTTTAATGACTTTTGTATCTCAACCTTCTTGTCTTTCCAGGACAGCATCTATAGATATTCTTAAAAGGCAACTTGGTGTACAAAACCACATCAGAGGCTATGTCTACTGAAAGTCAAAGCCACTCAGTCGTGTCCGACTCCTTGCAATCCATGAACTGTACAGTCCATGGAATTCTCCAGGCCAGAACACCGGAGTGGGTAGCCATTCCTTTTTCCAGGGGATCTTCCCAAACCAGGGATCGAACCCAGGTCTCCCACATTGCAGGCGGATTCTTTACCAGCTGAGCCACCAGGGAAGCCCAGGAATACTGGAGTGGGTAGTCTATCTCTTCTTCAGGGGATCTTCTCAACCCAGGAATTGAACCAGGGTCTCCTGCATTGAAGGCAGATTCTTCACCAGCTGAGCCACCAGGGAAGCCCAAATATGTCTCCTGGGTGACTATTAAATACGGTAACAAAACACTGCAGATGGATCACAAGCCATCACAATAGCCTTTTAAACAGCTTCACTGGCATATTCTACCAAACATTTAAAGAAAAATTAATACCAATCCTCCTCAAACTCTTTCAAAAATACAAGAGGAGGGAATGCTTCCAAAATCATGTTACATGAATTACCCTAACACCAAAACCAGACAGAAATGCCACAAGAAAAGACAGCTGCAGGATGATGTCTCTGACACATGAAGACGCAAAAGCCCTCTGCAGAGCATTAGCCAACTGAGTTCGACAATGCATGGAAAGGATCATACACCATGATCAATGGGATTTATTCCAGGGCTGCAAGGATGGTTCAACACCTGCAAATCAATCCATGTGACACACCATGTTAACAAAATAAAGGATGAAAATCAGATTGCATCAAGTTTTAAGCAGCTGAATCATCTGACTATATGGTTCCATATTCTAAATTTCCTCGTGGGAACTTGTTAGCACTACTTTTTGTTGATTTTTTGGGCCAGCAACACAAAGAGGTGAAGTAAAGAACGAAGTGACAATTTTAAAAAGAGATTCTCCTAGTATTTAATTAGTAGCTGAACCGTTTGTGAATGTGTCTTACAGGTGAATCTCATGGTACGAAGCTCCCAGTCCCTCGCAATTCTCTCTCCTGTGGTTTCTAAAACCGTACCCGGCTACCCTCTGGAAGGTCACTGTCACCTTCTCTGGCTAAATCAAAAGACTTTACTTGGGGGTCTCATTCCTCACATCCTCTCCAGAAAAAATAAAACAAAAGAAAGCCGTGGGGTTCTATGATGACGATTCTCCTCTGGGTTTTGCCAGTGGTTGGTTGGTTTCTTGACTGGCAGCTTTCTCTTTCTGTCTCCTGTTTGTTCAGCATGGGCACCAGCTGGTGGGGGTTCTGGGCTCCACGTGCATTTCTCTGTAAACACGGTGCTCTCGGTTTCTCCTTTTTCTCCTGCCTCTGCAAGGGAAGGAAAATGCTCTGCACTTCCTCTGACCTTCACGTGACCTTGCATCTCTTCCCTGCCTCCATCTTACCAACTGCCATGGGCCATGTACTAAGCTAAACAGTCTTTCCTCATAGTGAGTCCTCCGCTTAGATTCCCCTGTTCCTCAGTCTAAGAATGGGCTGAGCACACATAATTAAAAAGCAAATAACCATTGCATTTAATTATATCAATACTTCATCCATCAAATATGCCATTTAGAGTATACAAGATGTTCTCATATGAATTCCCCTGTTTGATTTTTATGAAAACTCTTTCAGAAGGAGATGATGGATATTGTTTCTGTTTTATAAATGAGAACATCAAGGCCCAGGAATAAGGACTTGGGTTTAATCAGTGTTAGTTCAACTCCCAGCTTGGTGCCTCATTCAGTCCACTCTGCAGTATCCATAACTGCAGAAAGAATGAAGAGATTGAGCCAATGCAAAAGCAACACCCAGTTGTGGATGGGACTGGTGATGAAAGTAAAGTCAATTCTGTAAAGAACAACATTACGTAGGAACCTGGAACGTCAGGTCCATGAATCAAGGCAAATTGGAAGTGAACAAACAGGAGATGACAAGAGTGAACGTCGACATTCTAGGAATCAGTGAACTAAAATGGACTGGAATGGGTGAATTTAACTCAGATCACCATTATATCTACTACTGTGGGCAAGAATCCCTTAGAACAAATGGAGTAGCCCTCATGGTCAAGAAAAGAGTCCAAAATGCAGTACCTGGGTGTGATCTCAAAAAAGACAGAATGATCTCTGTTTGTTTCCAAGGCAAACTATTCAGTATCACAGAAATCCAAGTCTATGCCCAGACCACTAATGCTGAAAAGGCTGAAGGTGAACGGTTCTATGATGACCTACAAGACCTTCTAGAACTAACACCCAAAAAAGATGTCCTTTCCTTCATAGGGGACTGGAATGCAAAAGTAGGAAGTCAAGAGATACCTGGAGTAACATGCAAGTTTGGCTTTGGAGTACAGAATGAAGCAGGGCAAAGGCTAATAGAGTTTTGCCAAGAGAATGCACCGGTCATAGCAAACACCCTCTTCCAACAACAAAAGAGAAGATTCTACACATGGACATCACCAGATGGTCAATATCTAAATCAGATTGATTATATTCTTTGCAGCCAAAGATGGAGAAGCTCTATACAGTCAGCAAAAACAAGACTGGGAATTGACTGTAACTCACATCATGAGCTCCTTATTACAAAATTCAGACTCAAATTGAAAAAAGTAGGGAAAAACCACTAGACCATTCAGGTATGACCTAAATCAAATCCCTTATGATTATACAGTGGAAGTGACAAATAGACTCAAGGGATTAGATCTGATAGAGTGCCTGAAGAACTATGGATGGAGATTCATGACATTGTATAGAAGTCGGTGATCAAGACCACCCCCAAGAAAAAGAAATGCAAAAAGGCAAAACAGTTGTCTGAGGAGGCCTTACAAATAGCTGAGAAAAGAAGAAAAGCAAAAGGCAAAGGAGAAAAGAAAGATATACCCACATGAATGCAGAGTTCCAAAGAATCGCAAGGAGAGATAAGAAAGCCTTCCTCAGTGATCAGTGCAAAGACATAGAGGAAAACAATAGAATGGGAAAGACTAGAGATCTCTTCAAGAAAATTAGAGATACCAAGGGAACATTTCATTCAAAGACGGGCTCAATAAAGGACAGAAATGGCATGGACCTAACAGAAGCAGAATATATCAAGAAGAGATGGCAAGAATACACAGAAGAACTGTACAAAAAAGAGATTCACGACCCAGACAATCACGATGGTGTGATCACTCACCTAGAGCCAGACATTCTGAATGTAAAGTCAAGTGGGCCTTAGGAAGCATCACTACAAACAAAGCTAGTGGAGGTGATGGAATTCCAGCTAAGCTATTTCAAATCCTAAAAGATGATGCTGTGAAAGTGCTGCACTCAATATGCCAGCAAATTTGGAAAATTCAGCAGTGTCCACAGGACTGGAAAAGGTCAGTTTTCATTCCAATCCAAAAGGCAATGCCAAAGGATGTTCAAACTACCACACAATTGCACTCATCTCACACGCTAGCAAAAGTAATGCTCAAAATTCTCCAACTGAAACTTCAACAGTGTGTTAACCAAGAACTTCCACATGTTCAAGCTGGATTTAGAAATGATAGAGGCACCAAAGATCAAATTGCCAACATCCGTTGGATCATCAAAAAAGCAGGAGAGTTCCAGAAAAACATCTAATTCTGCTTCATTGATTATGTTAAAATCTTTGACTGTGTGGATCACAACAAACTGTGGAAAGATCTTAGAGGTGGAAATACCAAACCACCTTACCTGCCTCCTCAGAAACCATATGCAGGTCAAGAAGCAACAGTTAGAACCAGACATGGAACAACAGACTGGTTCCAAATCGAGAAAGGAGTACATCAAGGCTGCATATTGTCACCCTGCCTATTTAACTTATATGCAGAGTACATCATGCAAAATGCCAGGCTGGATGAAGTGCAAGCTGGAAACAAGATTGCCAGGAGCAATATCAATAACCTCAGATACGCAGATGACACCACCCTTATGGCAAAAAGTGAAGAGAAACTAAATTAGAGCCCTTGATGAAAGTAAAAGAAGAGAGTGAAAAAGCTGGCTTAAAACTCAACATTCAAAAAACTAAGATCATGGCATCTGGTCCCATCACTTCATGGCAAGTAGATGGGGAAACAATGGAAACAGTGAGAGACTATTTTCTTGGGCTCCAAAATCACTGCAGATGGTGACTTCAGCCATGAAATTAAAAGACGCTTGCTCCTTGGAAGAAAAGCTATGACAACCTAGACAGCATATTAAAAAGCAAAGACATTATTTTGCCGACAAAGATCCATATAGTCAAAGCTATGGTTTTTCCAGCAGTCATGTATGGATGTGAGAGTTGGACTATAAAGAAAGCTGAGTGCTGAAGAATTGATGCTTTTGAACTGTGGTGTTGGAGAAGACTCTTGAGAGTCCCTTGGACTGCAAGGAGATCAAACCAGTCCATCCTGAAGGAAATCAGTCCTGAATATTCATTGGAAGGACTGAAGCTGAAGCTCCAATACTTTGGCCACCTGATGCAAAGAGCTGAGTCACTGAAAAAGATCCTGATGCCTGGAAATTGAAGGCAGGAGGAGAAGGGGACGATAGAACATGAGATGCTTGGATGGCATCAGCGACTCTATGGACTTGAGTTTGAACAAGCTCCAGGAGTTGGTGATGGACAGGGAGGCCTGGCATGCTGCAGTCCTTGGGGTCTCAAAGAGTTGGACACGACTGAGTGACTGAACTTAACCAAACTGCAGTATCAGTGCAAGAGCTCAAGCAAAGTTTCCATCTCGTCCGATGTGCCCTCTTCCCCAGATCAGATCCTGATACTCTGCATCTAGAGAAAGACCCAAGGTGATGGATTGTGTCCCATTGCCCTCAGACTCACGGTGACTCGGTGGTGTGGTCCATCACACCAGCAAGACTGTGAAGGGAAGCTTATTTCCTGCCGCCTTCCCTGAGACACTCATCGCCTGACGAGAGGACCTCCAGGTGGAGCATCCACATCTTCAGAGCACGTCACCCTTCCCATGCACTGCGTGTGCACAGCTCTTGGCTGCTTGGCTGGGACATTGTCTCCTGATACCTCTTACTGAAATAGAAATTCTTCTTAGCTTTTGTTCACTGATGCTCACGACTTCTCCAAATTGATCTTCTAAGAGTGGTTGAGCTTCCGACTTGCAGGGTTCTGAGCTGAACCTGATGTCCTGCTGTGAATCCAGATGAAGATGGGAGAGTTATCTGGCTCAGTCCTCCCCGGCTGTTCCGTCCGCTGCGATTTTACTTTCCCTTTTTTTAACCGGGAGTCCACGTGAAAGCCAAGTACACGGAGGTTGATGGTGTTCTCCCACCATCTCAGGGTCCCAGGCACCCCCCTTAACTCACGGGGCCTCAGTTTCTTATCTCTGTAGTGAAATCAGATATAAGAGGTGCATTTCAGGCAACCCAGATTCCAAGGAAATGGTAGCATTCTTGTTATAATTCTGTCATTCTCATCAATGAGGTGACAGTAACTGGACTTCATGCTTCCAAACGTCTAGGATCCAGGACTTGCCTGCTCTTATTTGATGCTTCTTTCAAATTTTAGCAGCAATGTTATAAATGAGCTTTTTTAAAAAGCAACTGCTCCCTCACAACGACTATTCAGTTCAGTTCAGTCGCTCAGTCGTGTCCGACTTTTTGCGACCCCATGAATCGCAGCACGCCAGGCCTCCCTGTCCATCACCAACTCCCGGAGTTCACTCAGACTCACATCCATCGAGTCAGTGATGCCATCCAGCCATCTCATCCTCCGTTGTCCCCTTCTGCTCCTGCCCCCAATCCCTCCCAGCATCAGAGTCTTTTCCAATGAGTCAACTCTTCCCATGAGGTGGCCAAAGTCCTGGAGTTTCAGCTTCAGCATCATTCCCTCCAAAGAAATCCCAGGGCTGATCTCCTTCAGAATGGATTGTTTGGATCTCCTTGCAGTCCTGGGGACTCTCAAGAGTCTTCTCCAATACCACAGTTCAAAAGCATCAATTCTTTGGTGCTCAGTCTTCTTCACAGTCCAACTCTCACATCCGTACATGACCACAGGAAACACCATAGCCTTGACTAGGTGGACCTTTGTTGGCAAAGTAATGTCTCTGCTTTTGAATATGCCATCTAGGTTGGTCATAACTTTCCTTCCAAGGAGTAAGCGTCTTTTAATTTCATGGCTGCAGTCACCATCTGTAGTGATTTTGGAGCCCCCCAAAATAAAGTCTGACACTGTTTCCCCATCTATTTGCCATGAAGTGATGGGACCAGATGCCATGATCTTCGTTTTCTGAATGTTGAGCTTTAAGCCAACTTTTTCACTCTCCTCTTTCACTTTCATCAAGAGGCTTTTTAGTTCCTCTTCACTTTCTGCCATAAGGGTGGTGTCATCTGCATATCTGAGGTTATTGATATTTCTCCCAGCAATCTTGATTCCAGCTTGTGTTTCTTCCAGCCCAGCATTTCTCATGATGTACTCTGCATATAAGTTAAATAAGCAGGGTGACAATATACAGCCTTGATGTACTCCTTTTCCTATTTGGAACCAGTCTGTTGTTCCATGTCCAGTTCTAACTGTTGCTTCTTGACTTGCATACAGATTTCTCAAGAGGCAGGTCAGGTGGTCTGGTATTCCCATCTGTTTCAGAATTTTCCACAGTTTATTGTAATCCACACAGTCAAAGGCTTTGGCATAGTCAATAAAGCAGAAATTGATGTTTTTCTGGAACTCTCTTGCTTTTTCCATGATCCAGCAGATGTTGGCAATTTAATTTCTGGTTCCTCTGCCTTTTCTAAAACCAGGTTGAACATCAGGAAGTTCACAGTTCATGTATTGCTGAAGCCTGGCTTGGAGAATTTTGAGCATTACTAGCATGTGAGATGAGTGCAATTGTGCGGTAGTTTGAGCATTCAGTAAGGAGCATCACCATTTCCAAGTGATTTTCTGTATTAAATCCTGTAATCCTCCCCACAGCCTTGTGAGAATATATTGATCTGATACTCGTGCTATGGGAGGGGTGGGTTGGAGAGTCTGGCACCTGCCCAGGGTCAGGTAAAGAGTCTTCCAAGTCATAGCTGATCTGTCAGTAAAGAGTCTGAAGGTACAATCCCACAAACTGACTTTGGCTTAACTGAGAAAAGAGAATAAGTGAAGGAATGAATGGTGGATGAGTAAATGAAGACTTTGGGGCCGCTGTGGGCTGACTCACTGAATGGAAGGGGGTATCTCCAGGCCCAGGGGTCTGCAGTGCAGGACTCTCTCACAAGAAGGCTCCCCATCTCCCTCCATCCCTGGATGGGTCCGTCCCGCTGTGAACCCCCAGGAGGGTCATCTCTCATCTGTGTCCAGCAGGCCCGTGAGAGCAGGTGGCCAGCTCTGTGAGTCCACTGCGGCCAGAGGAGGTGAACTGGAGATGGATGTCAGGGCCTGGTGCTGAGATACTGTGTCTCCACAGTCCTAAGGCAAGAACACACATTTCAATTTACCCTGCTTGGATAGCTCCTCTGCTCTGGATGTGCCCTTTCTCACAAGTTTGTTAGTCACCCAGTCATGACCGACTGTAACCCCATGAGCCTGCTAAGCTCCTCTGTCAATGAGATTCTCCAGGCAAGAATACTGGAGTGGGTAGCCAGGCCCTCCTCCAGGGGATCTTCCCGACTCAGGGATCGAACCTGGGTCTCCTGCATTACAGGTGGATTCTTTACCACTTAGTCAGCAGGGAAGCCCTTTCTTAACCAGAATTGAAAGTCTTTTGACCATACAAAGGTGATTATTGTGAAGCATTTAGAGCCAGCTCTCGACAAGAGAAGCGTGGTGTGTCTGTGGCCTCCACTCTCCCATGGGAGGGGAGTGATGCAGAGCTGAGACCAGGCACTAGGAGCTATGGGCTCAGGCTTCCTGCTGTCCCAGAGTGGTGGGGGGGTCACAAGCAGAGGATCCCGTAAGAATTCCCCAAACGTTGGGTCCTCCTGGCTGACCATGCTGTCTGAAACTCCACCCAGAAATCTTACGTGTTTAGTGCAAGGCTCAGCCCCTTGCTAATAAATACAGCCCCGTGGAGGATTATCAGCCTCCAGGCCTCCTGATCAGGAAGCACAGCCCTGTCCCCGACCGCCAGCGGGGGTGGGCTGGGCTGAGGTCTGGGTGCCTACTAGCCGCCATGGTCCACGGTCAATGGAGGAAACGGGCAGCACAGCAAAGGCTTCACGAAAGGGCACACATTGCCCTGGAATAAGCATCCCGTTGGCTGTGATGCTGTCCTATTTCCTTCTGCCTCCAGGGCCTTCCTTTCATGAAATCAAACGGCTTGCCTGGAGGCTCAGATGGTAAAGCATCTGCCTGCAATGCAGGAGACCCAGGTTCGATCCCTGGGTCAGGAAGATCCCCTGGAGGAGGAAATGACTAACCCACTCCAGTATTCTTGCCTGGAGAATCCCATGGACAGAGGAGCCTGGCAGGCTACAGTCCATACCACCACAGAGAGCTGGACATAACTGAGCAACTAATATTTTCACCCTTCACTTTAAGGCTAGCAAGTCAATGTCAGCCTTCATCCCATTGTGTTTTCATGTGATGTTGCTGCTGCTGCTGCTGCTAAGTCACTTCAGTTGTGTCCAACTCTGTGCGACCCCATATACGGCAGCCCACCAGGCTCCCCCATCCCTGGGATTCTCCAGGCAAGAACACTGGAGTGGCTTGCTATTTCCTTCTCCAATGCATGAAAGTGAAAAGCGAAAGTGAAGTCACTCAGTCGTGTCTGACCCTCAGTGACCCCATGGACTGCAGCCCACCAGGCTCCCCCGTCCATGGGATTTTCCAGGCAAGAGTACTGGAGTGGGGTGCCATCGCCTTCTCTGTCATGTGATGTTATTAGTTCCTTTAATACCAGCATTCAGCAATACCTACTCTAGGACACAACCGAGGACAGATAAGACGGGACTGACCAGGAGTGCCCGGGTGGCCAGCAGGGGTAGAGGGGCTCCCTCAGCGGGGAGAAGACACGGCGGGGGAGGCTGAACAGTGGAGAGAGACCTTTCCAGCTGACAGCTTGATGAATTCTCCAGATGAGAGGATAAGGTCCACATGCATTTTGCCGCGTCCGACAATCCAAACCTCACACAGCTGTTTTTTCAGAGGGTGTTTCTGATTCTTTTCCACTGAGTATCTTGGCAAGTGTGTTTCCCCCGCACGCTGCCGCTGAAGATGGACCTGGCAAAAGCGCAAAAGTGTGTGCTCTGAGCCAGCTGCTGCCCCACTAGGGATGCTAGCGAGCCCGGCTGCAGAGCTTCTTAAGACCTGCTCCGAAAGGAGACGTGCTTCCCGTCGCCTGGTTACTTTTGGAGGAGGTCAGACTGCTCCTGTCTCAGCCCGTCCAGGCCTGGATCAAGGAGTCGGCCACCTGATCGGCACAGTGGCCCTTGGTCCACCCAGGGCTAGAGGTGGAAGTTTCAGAAGGGCACCTCAGTCCAGACGCGCGGCCGGCCAGCCCTGCCTTCCCTCGGGAGTGCAGGAACCCCGGCGAGCCTGGAACATGGGCTGTGCGCGTGTGAGCGTGTGTCTGTGCACCGGGCCCATGAGCTGGTGTCCTCCCGGAGACATTCGGCGTGGAAGGAGAGTCAAGGTCACTCTCCAGGCACATGTCCTTCCAACCACACTCAGCCTGCTCCAGCCTGGCACGGACGTGGGCAGCCACATGGTGGCCACAGCTGGTGCAGGACGGGGCGCGGGCCCACGGGTGGGGGCCGGCTGCCCACTCAGTCACAGGAATGTTGGCTGTCTCCTCTGGCTGTGGATCCAGCCTGGGAGGGGCCTGGGCATCTTAGGAGCTGACTAACCGCCTCATGCATTTTGCATATGTTCCTTTGGCTGACACGACCACCAACTGGTTCCAGGTTTGACCTGGTTAGAAGTGGAGGTCAGATGCTCCAAGGCAGCTTACACACAGAAGCGTTTTTTTTGCAGCTAGGACTAATTTGACTGTCAGTTCAGTTTTGAAACCGAATACATTTGTTGAAATCTGTGTACACTGGTTCCCAGTTCTATCAGCTAGATAAATCTTCAGACTGACTGTATTTGGCTTCTTCCTCTTTACCTTATTTTGTCTTGTAGTAAGGTAGACATTTGGTAAAAGTTACAATGGTCATCAGCAACACCCAGAAAAATCTGACTTTTTAGCCCTGAGGTTATATATCTTTCAATTAAGAATTGAAATGAAGGGATAATTTCTCAATTATTTTATCAATAAGAAAACAATCACCTTAAAAAAAAAAGATACAAGGACAGTGGATATTAGGCGAAGGACAGAAATCCAAGTTTCGCGGCCTCCAGCAAGGAGACTGGTGGGACGCGGGGGCTGCAGGAGGGCTGCACTCAGCGGCCCTGACAGCTCAGAGCTTCCTCTCCATCCCAAGCTGCTCCGGGCCTTGCCAGTCTTCTCAGACTCTCCTCTGCTCCAGGGCTTACACATTCGTGTGCGTCCTTTGCTGACGTCACACGTCCGCGTGCGTCCTTTGCTGACATCACACGTCCGCGTGCGTCCTTTGCTGACGTCACACGTCCGCGTGCGTCCTTTGCTGATGTCACACGTCCGTGTGCGTCCTTTGCTGATGTCACACGTCCGTGTGCGTCCTTTGCTGACGTTTGGATTATTTCCAGGGCCAGGCCATCACAGGTAAAGCGGCTGTGAACATTCAGGCTCAAAATCTTTGTGACGTGGTATATATTTCCTTAACGCCTGAGGAAATGCCCAGGACTTGAAGGTCTGGGTCATGTAAATGGGGTGGTGTGCTTGACTTCTTAAGAAACCGACAAGCTTTCTCCCACAGCAAAAGCAGCCCTTCCCATTCCCCAGCAGTTCCGAGACCCACGACCCCCGATAGCCTCCCCAGCATGCATCGTGATCTGTTTTCCTTAATTTTACTCATTCTGATAGGTATGGAGTGGTGTCTCATTGTGGTTCATGTTATGGGAAGCCCATTTTTAATGGACATTCATAGTTACATGAATGTGGGTTATTTCTGAAAACACAGTATATTAAAGATTACTGAAATCACCCAAATATCTACGGTCTTTCCCTTTATCACAGAATTTGGTAATCCTACCGGCAGGAACTGTAAAGTCTGTGGGGTCTGTGTTTTCCGTCATTCCCTTGCTCGCCTTGTTTTAGATAAGGCTTTAATCGTTGTGCTACGGTCTTTCCCTTTATCACAGAATTCGGTAATCCTACCGGAAGGAACTGTAAAGTCTGTGGGGTCTGTGTTTTCCGTCATTCCCTTGCTCGCCTTGTTTTAGATAGGAACTGTAAAGTCTGTGGGGTCTGTGTTTTCCGTCATTCCCTCGCTCGCCTTGTTTTAGACAAGGCTTTAATCGTTGTGCTAGGTCTCCCATTGTTCCTTCAGCGGAATTCTTTTTCAGTAAAATTGGTGACAAATAAAATATTGCAACATTTATGTTTAAACTTCTGTTCAAATTTTGCACTTAAACTGTATTAAAATCTGCAAAGGTGATCTCCTATAACCCTGAATGGCGTATTTCAGGGGACTGCCAGGAATTGAATGCATGACTGGAGAGAACCCAGACCACTCCAGATTTTGGAGTTCTAGGCTGGAGGCCTCCGGAAAGTCAAGACAGTCCATGGGGAACAGCACCCTGGCCGCCAAAGCCCCGCCTCCCCCACCTAAATCAACACTGCTGTGCACCCCTCCTGCCTGCCCCTCCTGCCCCCTGAACACAGGACGCATCGCCCCTCTCCACCCCCAGGTGATTCCTAACCTCATAGAAACCGCAGACCTGCGGGTGTTCCCGGCCTGCCTCCGTGTTCCGTGGCTTCACCGCCGCTCTCCCTGTCCACCTGAAGCACATTTTCCTCTGGCACTTTTACAGGCATCCCTGAGGCTTCCTTCTGCCCTGTTTCCTCTGAACGAGTACTGCTGTTTCTGCTGTTGGCACAGGTGTGGGGAATCTGGGCCAGGAGGGGGGCCGCTCACTGCCAAGCAGGTGGAGGCCAACGGGGCCCCTGCCTTCCCTCTCTTCCACCTGCCCCGTGTCCCTCTCTTCCCGCCAGCTCCAGCCTGGCCCGATCCCATCTCTCTCTGTCTCCTGCATCGGCCGGCTGGGAGCTGGAATCCTTCGAGGGTTACTGGCCTTTAAAACACCACGGACAACACCCCCCAAGCAAGTCAGGGGTGAGTAGAATGCTAAATACGCACTTTGGGGAGAGAAGCTGTGAACAGGTTGATTTGGGTCTTGCAACAACCCAATTCTCCGAATAACCATGAGTTATGCAGATCACTTTGTGAATGAGATAACGGAGGCACAGAGTTCAGATTATTTTGAAAGAAGCGACTCAGCTGGTGATGGTGACTCCAAGGCTCAACTGCAGCCAAGCCCTGTGCCCTGTTCCCCCTGCCCCCAAACCCTGGCTTTACTGACGTCCCAAATCTGCACAACCTCCCGGCGACAAGCTCACTGCAGACCTGAACCCGCACCTCCTGTCCGCCCGGCACCACCGCCACGGGCCCAGGATGGGCAGTCGCGATTCCCAAAGTGCGAACTGTCCGCCCTCAGAGGAACCCCTCTGTCTGTGTAGATGCTGATTCCCCTAAACCGCTCAGACCTTGGGTCAGCATCTCTGCTGATGGCCCAGAAATCTGCATTTCTGGGGAACACACCAGATGACCTTTGTCTCTCCTAGAATTTGAAAACTCTTGGGGCAGAGGTTACCAGGAAGCGGCGGTGAGTGTTTCCAGCTGGGGGCCGAGTTCCCCTGGCCCCGGCTCACTTGCTGGACTGAGGCCAGTACTGACTGTGAGATGAGAGAGGGGGGCTCCTCCTTCACCTCCACGCTGGGCAGGAGCCCCAGCCAGAGGCCCTGCTTCCATTGACACCTGCGCTTTCCCGGTGGTGCAGCTGGTCCTCAGGCCCCGTAAGCACGGCGATCACAGAGCCCCCGTCCTGGGGTGAGGGTCTCTAGGGCTGTGACTGGGGATTCATAACCATCACAGGGACCACAGGCATTCCCTGGGGCTGTGTCAACAAACTAGCACACATGGTCTGTCCTGCTAAACCTGTGTTTCAAAAATGCAGGTTTGTTCCGACATGACTGAGAAATCAGGGAATGATCTCAGCCGTGATAGGCACTGCAAGTTCACCTGCGCGTGATTCCAGCCTCGGGAGACACGAGGCGAAGCCAAGTGGGACGGGGCCAGGCGGGCCCGCAACCCTGGGCATCCGTGGCCTGCCTCCCCCGCCCTCGCCAGGCGTCACAGGCGCCCGCGCCTGCCAGGCCCCTCCTTCTGTGGCCCCAGGTGCCCACTCTCTGACAGCTGCTCCACGGGCTCTGCAGGTCCCCTTCTGGGGAAAGTACCCGTCACAGGACTCTGCTTCTGGCCTTCACTGGGTGTGCAGCTGTGACCTACTTTCATGAGGTTCCTTGCTTTTTTAATGCATCACTGACAAGGTTTGTGAATGTCGCGTCTCCGCTCCCACCAGCTCGGGGAGTTTTGCTGCGTGGCTTTGCACGCTGTGGTACGTTCTGGGACGAACACCTTTCTCCGCACCAGACTCTGGACTGAGCTTCCAGACCCACCTCCCTCCCGCAAGGCCCGGAGCAGAGACGGTGGTAAAGAAGGCGGACGGGAAGCAGGTTGCTGTGTCTGCAGACCTGCCCTGGGAGAGCCTGGCATCTCCTCAGGGCCCAGATGACCCCGGGACAGCGGGACGGCACGGTGATTTATGAGCTCCTTCCTTTCACAGGACAGTCACAGTGCGAGACATCTAGGCCGTGTGGCGAGCAGGCCGGGGCCGGTGGGGCTGACGTGGAACTAACAGTGTGTGCCGGCCAGCCTCCTGGGTGCAGGCCAGGTCCCGCCCCGGCAGGACGGCCTGGGGCCGGGTCTGCCCGGGAGCAGGGGCCGTGCAGCTCACGTGCAGAATCTGCAAAACCCGAGCCCCACGGGCTACTGCAGGTCCCAGCACAGCCCCGTCCTGAGCGAGCCCCGGGAGGTCTCCGAGCTGCAGAAGGACGGTGCCTGTGGGTCATCACTGGGAGGCGGCCCGCAGTGGAGGACACTGGCCAGGGCATCCACAGAAGCGCAACGAGGAGGCCCCTGGAGGGCTGCAGAGAGTGGGTCCCGGGCATCGGCTGCAAGAAGGGAAGCCAGCTCGGCTCGCCCCCTGCACTCAGCTCTCTCCTTTCTCACTCAAGCCCAGTCCCGTTAGTTCCCTCCTCTCTCTCTCTCTCTCTCTCTGCTTCTGTCTCTCTCTGTGTCTCTCTCCATGTGTCTGTCTGTCTCTCTCTCTCCATCTCTGTGTCTCTTTCTCCATCTCTCTGTCTCTCTCCATCTCTCTGTCTCTCTCTCTCCATCTCTCTGTCTCTCTCTCCGTCTCTCTGTCTCTGTCTCTCGCCATCTCTCTGTCTCTCTGTCTGTCTCTCTGTCTCTGTCTCTCTCTATATATATTTGTCTGTGTCTGTCCCTGTCTCTCTCTCTCTCCGTATCTGTCTCTCTCTCTCCCACCTCCCCTCTCTCTCACACATACATCGCTCTGGCTGTATTGCTAAGATCTTGTATAATATTCTTAAGAAAACTGTCGCTCCACTCACCCACGGGAATTTCCAGTGGGTGTCTATTGACTCCCTTGTGGGGGAACCTCCTGTCACCGGTGGGAGGAGTGAGGAAGGTTTGGAGCAGAGAAAGGGGGGAGAAGGGGTCCCGGGCCAGGGTGGCGTGGCTGCTGATACGTGTCCAAGGAAGACGGACGTGACACCAGCACCTCATTCAGTGTTTAGAGCCCATCAGGCAGGTATGACCGTCTGCAATCTACAGTTGAGGAGATTTAAGCCTGTGGAAGTTAAATAATTCATCTGCCCGGGGTCACGAGTGCTGAGTGGGGAGCCGGTCGGATCAGCTCCAAAGCCCTCCCAGGTCCCCTCCATCTGCCGCCTTGGGGACGGGGCCTGGGGACTCAGTGGGCCATGAGTGCATCTCGTGGACGCTGTGATCCAGGGAGGTCAGGGTCAGGGGACACTCGGGGCCCCCACTGCGGGAAGCCCTGCCTCCGAAGAGGTGCCTGGGCCTCACCCTGCACAGCTTCAGTCTGGGCGTCTGTGCAGCCTCACCTCCACCGCTCAGCGAGCCTCCCCAGCAGTCGAAGCAGTCTCCGTGGGTGACACCGGCTCCTTCGGAAGCCTGATAAAAGGCTTCAGGGTTAGCGCTCACTGTGAACAGAAAACAGGGTCAGGCCAGTGCGTCTCGGGGCACCAGGAACGGCAGCATCAAGCGTCGTCCGGGCTCACCCAGCCCCACCTGAGGTCCTCGCATTGCATGTTGACGCCTTGGTGTCGAGGGACTGTCTACTGCAAGCAACCTCGTTGGTCACGACGGTGGAGGACAGGTGACCTCTGTAAGGTCTACAGGGTCATGGCTCAGCGTCCAGAGGGGGCTTCTCTCCAAGGCAGGGTGTGACCTCCTGGCCACAGAGGGCTGAGTGTGCCCCTCTCTAGGACCAAATGAGAGGGCACCCGTGGGTGACTGAGAACCACCCTGGGCCTGCGGGATGTGCTGGCTGAGCCCATAATGGCCGTGCCCAGAAGCGCCCGGGGAGCAGCGGCGCCTGCCTTCTTGCAGGGGCTGCTCTAAAGCCCTTGCTGTGGGTCTGGGCTTCTCTGCGCAGTTGTGCAGGCTGTGCACTGCACAAGCCAGACACGGAAACTCCAAGCGTGCACAGCCAGGACTCTGGTGCGCGTGGGTCAGGCGGCTGGGCCAGTGATGCACCAGCCTCAGGAGTCCTGGGAGGAAGCCTCAGGGGCTGGGTGTGAGGCTGGATGTGAGGCGGGGGCCCCCAGGAGCCTGGGAGTAGAGAGGGCAGGTTTGGAAGTGGGGCGGTTAGGGGGTATTGATGGAAGGTGCCTGGGCCTGAGGCCAAGGAGGAGGGAAAGGGCTGGAACATGGGGCAACGGAGCAGGGCACAGGGCTCTCCTGGGAAGATTGCTCCTCTTCGCCTTGAGCCGGGCTGGTCCTTGAGACAGACAGAACCGTCCCTGGGGCAGGGCGGGTGTCCCGTGCCTGGCCTCGCCCACAGGCCCTGAAGGCCCCAGGCCGGGTGTCACCCAGCCCCACCAGGCCCCCGGCCCCCCAAGCCACCACACAGGGTCCCCCTGAGCAGGAGGACGGCCCTGGTCCACCCGGAAGGCGCCTCCCTCACTGCAGGCTCTCTGCCATCAGCTGCAGCAGGAGGCCCCACCAGGGACGCCCGTCGCCTTCTCTCCAGAGGAGGAACACCATCGCCTCCTGGAGCGAATGAAAATGAAGCGAAGAGCCACTTCCGGGTTGGCTGAGCACAGCGGCCTCAGCATCGGAAGACATTTCTCAGCTGGGGCGTTCTTCCCTGGGAGTTGCTCTGAGGATGAAATGCAGGGATTTGTGTGCTTGCTTCTAGAGCAGTTTATAGTATAATTCAAGGCACAGATTGCAGAAGGAAGGTGTGGATCTCAGTAAAAGCAACCTACAGTGACAAGCAGGAAAATCACACAGCCTCTGCCCCGGCCGACATCATGGGTTAGTTGTTAATAAGTTGGCTGCTTCTCCAGCTTTAAAATGCACAGGCGTGTCCTGGAGATATTGCTATAATGCAAATTCTGAGTCAGCAGATGACGGATAAGCCTGCGGATCCTGCATCTCTAATGTTTTCTTGGCCAGGACTCCACAAACCGCCCAAGGACACAGGCCAGGCCTCTGCTGTCTCCTCCATTGTAGCTGAGGATGGCTTCTAGCTTGTGAAGGTCTGTGAAGGAAGACAGAGAGGATGGTGTGGCAGAGACACATGAGCCCTGAGGCCTGAGCCAGGGACCGACCGGCCTTGAGACAGGAGACTCGGAACAGAGTCTGGGTCCCTGAGAGTTTCCTGCGCGGAGCCGGGAGGCCTGGCATGTCTGCCTGGATGGAATCTGGCCGCGACCACAGACTCTCCTAACGACAGCCTCCAGAACACCTGCAGAAACTCAATATCTTGACGGGACACCTACCCTGAAGCAGCTCCTGAGTCCTGGCCCTTGAGGGGAGAGTGTTTGCGGATTCCTGTCAGAGCTGCCACGCTTCCCACCAGGAGACTCAGACGTTGGGCCTGTTGTCTTGGGGAGACCCTGACTCTTCCTGGTCCCCAAAACATGCAAGACTTCACCTGGATCTGCATCTCTGGAACTGCAAGCCTTCAGACCCCAAACACGCTCCCTCACCTGCAGGCTCCTCTCTGCCTTTTGGCCAATGGCCTCCACAGAGAAAACTTCCTGCCCTGGACGGAGTAACGTGTGCTGCCGTCCAACCACGCTGAAAGCCACAGTTCCTGCCCTGGACGGAGTAACGTGTGCTGCCGTCCGACCACGCTGAAAGCCACAGCTTCCTGCCCTGGATGGAGTAACGTGTGCTGCCGTCTGACCACGCTGAGAGCCAAAGCTTCCTGCCCTGGACGGTGTAATGTTTGCTGCCGTTCGACCGTGCTGAGAGCCACAGACTTTCAGGATCAGCTCCAAGCCCCCTGCCCCGCCCTCTCCCAAACCAGGGGCCCATCAAGGTGGAAGAAAGGAGACTAGTTAAGGGCTGACTGTGCAGGCTCCAAGTGCGGTCTCAGCTCCCTCTCCAGCCTCCCGGCCAGCGGGGTCCCCCCTGCATTGCCCCTGCCCCGCTTCCCCATCCACACGTCCCTGGGACGGTCTTCACACTGCCCTGCAGGCGTCTGCCTTCCTGTTCACTCTCCCGACAAGACCACGTGCTCTTTGGAGGAAAGAAGGGCTTGTTTGTACCGAGAGTCTGTCCCACAGTAGGGGCTCCACAAACTACTGAGAGCAAACGAGAGAGGCGGTGGCTCTGGGTGCAGCTTCTCAGGACTAACACGCGCGGGTGCCTTGTGTGTTATCCGTAAGTATAATGTGATGAGTTGACATGTAAGTGTGTGATGGCCCATGCAAGTGGTAATAATCCATACATCAATCGTGTGCATCACATCTACTGTGTATCCATAACACACACACATACTGTGTGTATGAGGTGAAGTGTCAATTGCTCAGTCCTGTCCAACTCTTTGAGACGCTATGGACTGTAGTCCACCGGGCTCAAATACTAATGTATATTTGTGTAGATACAAATGCACTCATTTTAAATGCTGCCAAGATTATGCTCAAAATCCTTCAAGCTGGGCTTCAGCACTATATAAACCAAGATATACAAGCTAGGTTTAGAAAAGGCAGAGGAACCAAAATCAAATTGCCAGCATTCGTTGAGCTGAAGAAAAAGCAAGGGAATTCCAGAAAAACATCTACCTCTGCTTCACTGACTACACTAAAGCCTTTGACTATGTGGATCACAACAAACTGTGGAAAACTGTTAAAGAGATGGGAATACCAGATCACCTTACCTGTCTTCTGAGAAACCTGTATGCAGGTTAAGAAACAATAGTTAGAACTGGACATGGAAAAATGGACTTGTTCAAAACTGGGAAAGGAGTATGATAAGATTGTATATTGTCACCCTGCTTATTTAACTTATATGCAGAGTACATCGTGTAAAATTTGGGCTGGATGAATCACCAGCTGGAATCAAGATTGCCAGGAGAAATATCAATAACCTCAGATATGCAGTTGATACCACATTAATGGCAGAAAGTGAAAAGGAACTAAAGAGCTTCTTGATGAGGGTGAGAGAGGAGAGTTAAAAAGCTGCCTTAAAACTCATAAAGAGAGCTGAGCATTGAAGAATTGATGCTTTTGAACTGTGGTGTTGGAGAAGACTCTTGAGAGTCCCTTCGACTGCAAGGAGATCCAACCAGTCCATCCTAAAGAAGACCAGTCCTGGGTGTTCATTGGAAGGACTGATGCTAAAGCTGAAACTCCAATACTTTGGCCACCTGATGCAAAGAACTGACCCATTTGAAAAGACCCTGATGCTGGGAAAGATTGAGGGCAGGAGGATAAGAGGACAACAGAGGATGAGGTGGTTGGATGGCATCACTGACTCCATGGACATGACTATGAGTAAACTCCGGGAGTTGGTGATGGACAGGGAGGCCTGGCATGCTGCAGTCCATGGGATGCAAAGAGTCAGACTGAACTGAACTGAGCTGAACTGAAAACTCAACATTCAAAAAACAAAGATCACGGCATCCAGTCCCATCACCTCACGGCAAATAGAAGGGGAGAGAGTGGAAACAATGACAGAATTTATTTTCTCGGTCTCCAAAATCACTGTGGACAGTAACTGCAACCATGAAATAAAAGATGTCTGCTCCTTGGAAGGGAAGGCAAGACAAAACTAGACAGCGAGTCACAAAGAGGAGGCATCACTTTGCCAGCAAAGGCCCGTAAGAGTCAAAGCTATAGTTTTCCCACGGGAGTGAGTGAGTGAATGGAGTCGCTTATCCCACTGGAGTGAGTGAGTGAGTGGAGTCGCTCATCCCACTGGAGTGAGTGAGTGAGTGAAGTCGCTCAGTCGTGTTTGACTCTTTGCGACCCCATGGACTGTAGCCTCCCAGGCTGTCCGTCCGTGGGATTTTCTAGGCAAGAGTACTGGAGTGGGCTGCCATTTCCTTCTCCAGGGGATCTTCCCAACTCAGGGATGGAATCCGGGTCTCCCGCATTGCAGACTGATGCTTTAGCCTCTAAGCCACCAGGGAAGCCTTGCTTTCCCACTAGTCACGTACAAATGTGAGGGTTGGACCAGAAAGAAGGCTGAATGCCAAAAAACTGATGCTTTCGAACTGTGGTGCTAGAGAAGACACTTGAGAGTCTCTTGGTCTGTAAGAATATCAAAGTGGTCAATCCCAAAGGAAATCAACCCTGAATATTCATTGGAAGGGCTGATGCTGAAACTGAAGTTCCAATACTTTGACCACCTGATAGGAAGAGTTGATTCATTGGAAAAAGCCTTAATGCTTGGAAAAATTGAAGACAAGAGGAAAAAGTGGCAGCAGAGGATGAGACGGTAATATAGCATCATTGACTCAGTGGACATGAGTTTGAGCAAACTCCGGAAGATAGTGGAGGACAAAGGAGCCTGTCGTGCTGTAATTCACGGGGTCTCAAAGAGTCAGACACGGGTTAGCAACTGAACAATCAAATACGTACAAATGTATTGTATTATATAAGGCTTTCCAGGTGGCACAGCAGTAAAGAATCTGCCTGCCAATGGAGGAGATGCAAGAAATGCTGGTTTGATCCTTGTGCTGGGAAGATCCCCTGATGAAGCAAATGGCAACCCACTCCAGTATTCTTGCCTTGAAATTCCATGGACAGAGAGCCTGAGGGGTTACAGTCCATGGGGTTGCAGAATTGGACATGTCTGAGCCCAGATGCAAGCATATTATACATTATACATACCTAAATATGTGTGTGTGTGTGTGTGTGTGTATATATACACATATATCTCCTAAAGGAGATCAGTCCTAGGTATTCATTGGAAGGACTAATGTTGAAGCTGAAACTCCAATACTTTGGCAGAGAGCTGACTCATTTGAAAAGACCCTGATTTGGGGAAAGATTGAGGGCAGGAGGAGAAGGGGACGACAGAGGATGAGATGGTTAGATGGCATCACTGACTCAATGGACATGGGTTTGGGTAGGCTCCGGGAGTTGGTGATGGACAGGGAGGCCTGGCGTGCTGCGGTTCATGGGGTTGCAAAGAGTCAGACACCACTGAGCGACTGAACTGAACTGATATGTATATATATATGTATACCTATGCAATGCATGCAGATATGTATATATTTCACATGTATCACATATACATACATACATATATATAAACATGTATATTTTTAGAGACACTGAGTGGCCCAGGAGGACGTCTTGGGGCCTGGGCCCCTCCAGCCCGAGGCCCTGCAACCCTTTAGTCCCAGGGTCCTCAGCCAGGGTGGTCTGGACCTGCACCCTCAGCTGGTACATGGCCCAGGGCCCTGCCCACTGTTCACACCTGAGGACCCAGCTCTTTCCCACCCTGAGGATTTTTAAAAGCTTATAATGAGTTTAGAAAACTTTGTACTTAGAAATTAAAAAAAAAAAAGCAAACAGCAATCCAATTAAAAATTGGGCAGGGGACCTGACTAGACATTTTTCCAGAGAAGTCGTGCAGTGGCCACCAAGAACCCTGACCTTCCCTTCCCATCCCTCCCCACCCTGAGGCTGAAGCCCCAACCATCACAGTTTGGAGCCCCCACCCCGGTAGGGACAGCATTCCAGGTCTGGGTGCTGAAGGGGCCCCACGTGGCAGCCCTCCCAGGAGACGGTGCCTTTGACTGGTTTTCTTTCTGGGGAGGGACCCGGGCTGGGGGCATCTCCCGGAAGGCCATGCTGCCCAGCCAGGGGCTGAGGCCTAAAGGAAGGACAGAGAGGCCTGTCCAGGGAGGTGGTGGGAGGGGTGAAGAGTGGCATATTCAGAGCCCTGGCTTCTCCTCGGGACTGGGCGGGGTCAGGTGCCCAGGCTGAGTCTCACGGGAGTCCCCCCACGGCCGTGTCCCCCACAGCCCAGAGTCCACACCGCAGCCGCTGGCAAACACCGACTGGCTGTGCACCGTGTCGCTTCTCCAAGGCCACAACGCCAGCTCAGTCACCACGCCGGCGACGTGATGGGGACAAGCCCCGTTTCGAGTCTCCCGCCCCCTCCTGGGGGTGTGACCTTGGGCTGGAAGAAGGCACCAGCCCTGGTCCCTGCAGGTAGCCTGGGGCAACATGGGCACCTCGCCTGGTGGGGGGGGGGGCATGAGGATTAACCTGAATAATGTACCTGCTTCAAGCAGCATAATGTTGTGACACGGGTAGCCCTAGAAATAGCTGCTCTTACTGTTATTGTTCAGGAGGAATAGGGAGCAGGCGGCCTCGAGAGCTCACAAGGGTCCCCGTAGTGATCTCCCTCTGTCTTCCCGATGCCCCTGGCAACGGCAGGCACGTGGGCATCATGCTTCCCTACCGGCCCCTCCGGCTGTGGACGCTGGGCTCTAGAGGTAACTGCCCAGGTCACCGCACCCGAGGCCCAGGAAGCCCCGCCCTGGGCACCGGGGCCGGGTTGCTGGCCGGGACGCCAGCCCAGCCCTGCTTGCAGAGCCTGTCCGCGGGGTCCCCGCAGCTCCCATGGGGAAGCATGTTCCGGGTCCTGTCCCCTCCCAGTCCCTGCAGGGCACCCTCGCCTGATAGAAACCGGGTCTCATCTGGACAGTAGGGGCCCCAGCCATCAGGACCTCACTTGTGCACAGAAGGCCGTCCCCTCGAAGGCAGGATGAGGGAGAGATGGAGCAGACCTGGGGGCTGCAGCCACAGTGGGCAGAGCTGCGGCAGGCGCAGGAGGGCACCCTGTCAGGGGGCTGGGCGTGGGGCAGCTCTGCTGGCCGTGGAGCTGACCGCAGCCCCTCCTCCCTCTTCCCTGCTCCCCATCCTCCCCCAGCCCCCGCACAAAGGCGGCATGTGCAAACGTCCAGTCCAGGGACAGTGCTGGGGTGGGAGAGTCCGGGGAGGCGAGGGGAACTGGAGGCCACCTTGCAGTCAGTGTCCATCGGCATCACTGAGGCATCGCCAGCACCATCGGGGCACAGGGCCTGCCCGTGACCACCGGTCTGCTGTAGGGGCTGAGCTGTGGCCGGCCCCACTCAGGAGCAGGACCTCGTAGGTGCTCGTCACACTCTGGGCCACTTGAGTCTCTCTCCCTGAGGCTCCCATGCCACGCTGTCAGGAAAGAAGCGGGCAGGCATCACAGCTTTTAAATGGAGATTTTTAAAAGCTTATAATGAGTTTAGAAAAGTTCATACTTGGAAACCAAAAAAAAAAAAAAAAACCCAATTAAAAATTGGGCAGAGGACATGAACAGACATTTTCCCAAAGAAGTCGTGCAGTGACCAACAAGAACATAAAAGATGTTCACCATCACTAATCATTAGGAAAACTCAAATCAAAACCACAATGAGACTTCACAACACACCTGTCGGAACGGCTGTCATCAAAGACAGCAAATGACAAGTGTTAGGAAGAAGGCAGAGAAAAGGGGACCCGTGCACTGTGGGTGAGATTGTAAGTTGGTGGAGCCACTGTGGAAAGCAGTCTGCTCACAAGATTAAAAAAGAGTTTGCTCACAAGATTAAAAGTAGAACTACCATATGATCCAGTATTTCCACCTGTTGATGTTTATCTGAAGCAAAAGAAAACACTCATTCAAAAAGAGGCATGCACACCTCTGCTCATGGCAGCATTGCTTATAGTAACCAAGATATGGAAGCGAGTTCCGTGCCCGTCAGTAGATGGAGAGTAAAGATGTGTGTGTATGCGTGCGTGTGGAATATTACTCAACCATGAAAAACGGACTCTCGCCACTTGTGACAGTGCAGATGGACCTAGAGGACACGACGCTAAGTGAAATAAATCAGGAAGACAAACACCATATGCTCCTACTTACATGTGGGATCTAAAAGCAAAACGAACACGCGCGGACACAGAGGACAAAGCGGCGTTTGCCTCAGGGGCTTGGGAGGAAAGAAAGGGGAGGAAGATAAGAGGTACAAGATTCCGGTCACAGAATAAATGCATCGCAGCAATGAAATGGACAGCGAGGGGAATACAATTGTGTGGTATCTTTGTGCAGTGACAGATCGTAACTAAACTTACGGGGATCATTTTGAAATGTACAGAAATACTGAATCCTTACACTGTGTGACAGAATCTGACATGGCGTAGTAGGTCGATGATACTTCCAGCCAAGCCAACGTGCGTGCTCAGTCGTGTCCGACTCTGTGGGACCCCGTGCACTGTAGCCCACCAGGCTCCTCTGTACATGGGATTTTCCGGGCAAGAATACTGGAGTGGGTTCTCATCTTCTCCTCCAGGGGATCTTTCTGACCCAGAGATTGAACTCCCATCTCCTGTGTCTCTTGCACTGCAGGCGGATTCTTACCCACAAAGCCATCAGAGAAGCCCCAAAAATACTTCAGAAAAAAAGCAAATAGAGAAAAAAAAACAAAAAAACCTCACATGAAAGAGACCAGACTTTTGGTCACCAGAAAAAGGTGTGGAGGGCGGGGGAACCAGATGAAGATGGTTGAAACTACAAACTTCCAGCTGTAAGAAGAGTAAGTGCAAGGGACATAGGCACCCGATGAATAGAATTAACAGTGTTGGGTGCTGCCTATGAAAGCTATGAGAGCGTAAATCCTAAATTAAATAATAACTTTTTATACTAAAAAATAAAAAATAATTTTATTTCTTCAATGCTGTATTTTTATGAGATGAAGGACGTTCACGACACTTATTGTGGTTATCACCTCCTGACTCACACCACCTCCTGAGGTAGGTAAGTCCCACCACCTCCTGAGGTAGGTAGGTCACATCACCTCCTGAGGTAGGTAGGTCACATCACCTCCTGAGGTAGGTAGGTCACATCACCTCCTGAGGTAGGTAGGTCACATCACCTCCTGAGGTAGGTAGGTCACATCACCTCCTGAGGTAGGTAGGTCACATCACCTCCTGAGGTAGGTAGCTCCCATCACCTCCTGAGGTAGGTAGGTCACATCACCTCCTGACGTAGGTAAGTCCCACCACCTCCTGAGGTAGGCACGTGACACCACCTCCTGAGGTAGGTAGGTCACATCACCTCCTGAGGTAGGTAGGTCACATCACCTCCTGAGGTAGGTACGTGACACCACCTCCTGAGGTAGGTAAGTCCCACCACCTCCTGAGGTAGGTAGGTCACATCACCTCCTGAGGTAGGTACGTGACACCACCTCCTGAGGTAGGTAAGTCACATCACCTCCTGAGGTAGGTAGGTCAATCATCATACTATGCACCATAAACCAATAAAGTGCCGGATGTCAACTACATCTCAGTAAAACTGGGAGAAAATAAACAAGTTCTCACAACACATGATACTAAAATTGTTCAACTATATTTTTATTCTAATTAATTTTACTGTTTGGGGTCACTATTTAGCATTGTTTATTATAAATCACATTTTCCTGACCTCCCGAGTGTCACACCACAGAACACTGCTGCGAGGTGGATGTCTTATTCTTGCCCAGACAGAGTAGGTAGGACGTACCGGGCACTGCCAGCGTGCAGTTTACAAATAACCCGACCTGGTTCTTGCCTGTATGAGCCTCGGTGCTTGTCAGAAGGAGGGCTTCAGGCTTCAGAAAGACACGAGGGAGTCGGAGGATGAGATGGCTGGATGGCATCACCGATGCAAGGGACGTGACCTTGGGCAGATGCTGGGAAATGGTGAGGCTCGGGGAGGCCTGGCGTGCCGCAGCCCTGGGGTCGCAGAGAGTCAGATGGGACTGGGCGACTGAAGGACAGCAACAGTGCTCGTCATCCGCGATAGCCGGTAATTAACCTGTGAGGAGGAGGAAGCACGGGGCTGGGGGAGCAGCACCAGGGAGCTGGAAGGTGTGGGGACTGAGAGGCGGGAGAAGTCAGAGCCACGGACCCCCTTGTCCTGGCACCTGGGAGCCTCCATCCCCAAGGCATAAAGCGGGGGTGCGCCCGCTCAGTGCTCGCCTGGAGCCCGTGCAAGACGGTCAGAAGTATGGCTCGCGGGCCCACCCGGACCTGCCCACCTGGAGCCAGGCTCCTGAGGTCAGCAGTGTCAGGAGGAAGGACTGGGGAGGGCCCACGCTCACCGACAGCCGTGAGCAGACAGGAAGGGTCAGATCAGTGCTCCAGGCACCATCCAGACACCTTTAAATGCCTCGGATGAAGTGCTCTGCCTGCCTCCCAGTCATCACTGCGCCGAGGATGCTGCGCAGGTGAGCGGCTGTACGAGTTCACAGCCAGAGCTGTCCCCTAGCCCCAGCATCCGTGGCTCGGAGACCTCACACAATAGACAGGGGGCCTCGAGCCTTGGCTGCCCCTGGTAGCCAGGACCTGACATGACGGGACAGGACAGCTGGGGAAGGCCCGCCCGACACAAGCCTCGGTGCTCGGACTGACTCTGCAGGGTCTTCGGGGAGCCCTGTCCTCACGTGCACAGAGCGAGCTAAAGCTTTTGTGTTACTTCTCGATTTCCTGGCAAAAGCACTGTAGGAAAAATATAAAATATAACCTGGCTGTTTGGGTTTCCGTAAGATGTGTTTGTTTGTATTCTCGTGAATCTAGAGTGCAGCCTCATGGATTTGACGCTCATTGGGTGAATTTTGTCTTTCAGCCCTTACGGCGAAAGCGTTATTCCAAACAACCACCTTGCAGAGAGTGACCAAGCATCGGCCTTCCGCAAGATCGGTACCAAGGCAGGCTGTGATCAGGAAGCCGCCCATCCTGCCTCGGAAAGCTTTCGATTGTCTGTCATGAGCAGGAAGACAATTCTTCTAAGTCGAGCTCACAACGTGCTGGTTTTCAAACCTTGGCGAGAGGGCTCCGTCTGCCCTTCACACACAACATCCCAGGGCCACAGAGCAGAGGACAGGACCTCACTCTGCAGTGGGTGAGCAGGAGGCGGCGGACATCAGGGAGGCTGGCAGAGGAAAAGGAGAGCCAGGTAGAGGCTAGGTGCTGAATCAGAGGGAGAGGAAGGGCCTCGGGCCTCAGGAAGAAACAGCCGTGCGGCGCAGGGAGGGTCCTGCCGACCCCCTGGAAGACTCCGGAGCGTCTCAGCCTGCAGGTTGGGCAGGAGCTCCATGGTCCCACGCCCTCCCTCTCCGAGGCTCTGTCTTCCCTGCCAGCACCCAGAAGGCACAGGAGAAGGGACTACCCTGGGGAGCCCCAGCGTTCGAGGGGACCCAGTGGATCACTCCCTGTGACACACACCCCGAGGGAGGAGGGACCCAGTCCAGAGGTTTCTGGGAGGACCAGGGTAGCAGGTGGCCTGAGGGGCCCCCAGGAGAACAGTCTGGGGCTTGGCGGGTCAGCGGTGGGAGGCACACCCGCCGGGCTATGGACGCAGCTATCACCCGAGGCTGGGTGAAGTCCCCTCTTACATCAGGAGTGGTACCAGGCTACACACAACCCCTGCCCCCCACCTGGGACCCTCCCCCGACTGCAGAGCTGGGGCATGTGCAGGGATGGACATGGATGCATCATAAGCTGCAAAGGTCAAAAGTCCCCTTTGTGTCAGAGAGGAGCCCTCCTGACACCTCCCTCTCACCTCTGGGCCATCCATGGTCAGAAATGTACCAGCTGCGTTCCCCAGAAGCAGGTGTGGTCCTGGCAGCCAGAAGCCAGTGTCGGGCAGGCATGAGGAGCTGCTCAGGCTCTGCGCTCCCCGCACGGAGACTGGTGGATGGAAAGGACTCGAAGCTGCAGTCATGACGTGACCACCGGCACGTTCCGGGGACCCGCAGACGGGAGGCAGCGGCAGTCAATTGGAAATGGCGGAGTTAGGAACCGGATGTCTCTCTGCCCCGAATGCCAGCACCAGGGGTGGGCCAGGGGGTGGGGGCAGCTCTCTCCTGGTCAACGGGGGATGCTGGGTGGAGAGACCCCATAGGGTCAGCCCCGCAGGGGACGGAGCAGCTATGAGTGCACTGGAGATGGACACCCCAGCCCTCTGCTGCTGATAAAGCTTCAGCTGCAGGTGGAGCACAGGGAGGACCCCAGAGAGGCAGAGGGGCTGGGATGGGCGATGGGGCAGAGCTGGGGGCTGGGATGAGGGTGCGACAGAGCCCCCGGGGCTGAGGTCCAGCAACAGGATGCGGGAGGCAGCCTCTGAGGATGCCCAGGGCCAAGGTCCGCGGCCTCGGCCTCATCCAGGGGGATACCCTGTTCCCAGCACAGACGCTGTGGCCTTGGGACGCCCCACGGCCATGCGCTCAGCTGCCCGGCATCCAGCGTGTGTGGCCAGGGGCAGCGGGTGCTGGGGAAGTGGGCCTCTGGGCGCACAGGTGATCCCGTCTCACCGGATGAGGCTGGAACCAATGTCTGCTGCCCGGTTCTTCCCAGGGGCCAGGGCGCTCAGTGCAGACGGGACCCGGTGGCAGGAACCTCCCGAGTGGTGGCGGTGTGAGCCGCAGGTCGGCACCCGGAGGGTCCGAGGAGCGCCTCTCAGACCACCGCAGGAGAGGAGACTCTGAGGCTTCCTGGGGGCGGTGGGCAGGGAGCGGTGCCTGGGGCGTCTGGGGCAGGAGGCTGGAGGTTTGGAGGAGCCTTGCCCCCTCCTCCCCCGCCCCGCCAGCAGGTGGCGAACCAGAGCCTGTCCGGGAGGCCCCGGCCGAAGGAGGCCCCTGTGCGCCCCGGAGCGGTGAGCCCCCCAGAGCGGTGAGCCCCCTTCCCTGAGCGGCCCCTCGCCCCGCTGTCCCTGCAGGGAGGCCTCTCTGCCCTCTCTCTCCTTCCGTGTCCCATCCCCGCCCCCACGTCCTCCTGTCTCTTCCTCCGGCTGGCTTGCCGAGTCCAGGATCCGCAGCTGGACCGCTGACGGCGGAAAGGCCAGCCCGGGAGCCCCCCGTGGGGGCAGCTACGGGCTCCGCCTGCCGTCTTACCCCCAGACATCGGCGCCGGTCTGGAAGGCTGGGCCTGCGCCTGCAGCAGGAGCCGGCGCCCTGTCCCTCCGACTCCCGGCCCTGCTCACAGGACGAGGGCAGGGAGGCCAGAGTGTGGACAGCGAATCGGAGCAACACCGTCTTCACTGCGTGCTGGGAGCCTGCGGTTTCCTCCTGACTCGCCTATCCCCCTTCCAAATGGCAGAACCGCGCAGTCACGGCTTCAGAGCTGACTAAGCGGCAGGCTTCGTATGCTGGGAGATGGGAGGCGACGCGAAGGTGCTTTTGAGCAATTCAATCGCCAGGCTTTCCCCATGGATGAAGAAAACACACACACACCCAGCATACACACACAGACGTGAACACACGCACACAATGCACATCCAAACCAAGTACACACACACCCATATACACACACATCACACAGACGTGAACACACACACAGATGTGAACACACGCACACACCACACATCCAAACCAAATACACACAGACGTGAACATACACACACATCACACAGACATGAACACACACACACAGACATGAACACACGCACACACCACACATCCAAACCAAGTACACACGCACCCATATACACACACACACATCACACAGATGTGAACACATACACATGCAACCACACAACACACACATCCACAGCAAACACACACACACAGCACCATATACATACACACGCACACCACGTAGATATGAACTCATGCACACAAAGACAAGCACACACACCCCCACAACACACACCCAAATACACACACGCACCACGTAGAGATGAACATGCAGACACGCTCCCCAAAGACACACACACCAAACACACAGGTACACACACACACCCTGCTGTATAAAGTTCACTAAAAATACATGTATGGAAATGTTTTCTAACATTTCTAACATTGAACATTCCTATCAAATCCCAGGCACTGAAACACACTGCTGTACACCAGCAAACCATTCCAGCATGTGTCCCACAGATAATTTAGAAATACTATGCAGGTGGTTTTCCAGGCCACCCTCTCCTCAGCCCCGCTGAAGCCTGTGTCTTTGGTGAGCTTGGTCGTTGCGTGACTCTGTGGAGACCAGGTCCAGCTGGAGGGTCCCGCCAGCTCCAAGCCAAGGGGGGCTCGCCAGCACCAGTGCCCACAGACGAGCGCACCCCCCAGTGGCTGCTGCCAGCGTCCACGTGCCAGCCCCACTGCCTCCAGCCTCCCTGGACTCACCAGGGTCAGCAGGGGGCCTGGCCCAGGCGTCCTGCAAATTCCTGCTTCCACCCTGGGTCCCAGAGCAGGTGAGGGTTTATGTTGACCCTCCAAGAATGGACTTTCTATTTGCCCCTACGCCTGTGTCTCCTGAAAGGAAGCCCTACTGGCCTTCAAAGCTAAACATCTGGGGCCCACCTTCCCAGTAAAGGACCCCCGGGTGGCGGGCCAAGATAGGACTCAGAACGTCGCTCCCTGGGGAGAGCCTCTGCTGCCGAGACCACCCTCTCGTCTGAGGGTTGCTCACCCTGGGACTGCTGGGGCTGACTGTGCCCTACCTCCTGTAGTTCTTTCTTTATCTCTTTAGTTGTAGGGGATCTTTTCTGCTTGTTTTTCAGTCTCTCTCATCAACAGTTGATCTGAAATAGTCATAATTTCCGTGTGTCCATGGGAGGAAGCAAGCTCAGGGTCTTTCTGCTCTGCCACCTGGGCCATCTCTGGGTCTTCCATGAGGGCACAATCCGTTGGAGGGCCCCAGCCTCCTGACGGCATCGCCTCCACTTCCTGACGCCATCACCCTGGGGACACACGCGTCTCTACACCCGGCGCGAGGCTGGCTTTCCTCTCCAGGGAAGCCTCTCTAGCCCCACACGTGCCCCATAGACGCCTGTCTAGAAGCCTCCCCTCCCCTGACAGCTTGGTCAGAGGGCTGTGCTGGAGCTGAACTGCCTGTTCAGTCCTTAGTAAAGAACGGCGGGTGTGACTCAGGAGTGGCAGGCGGTAGCTCTCATGATGGGACGTGAGCACCGGCCCTGCTCAGGGACTGTGTTTTTCTGCCTCTTCTAAACCTATGCTCCGCGGTCTGGAGGAGCCCCTCCCTGGGAAAGTGCAGAGCACACAGCTGTGCTCAGAGCACCCAGCTCCCCAGGCTGCCATGTGTTCATCTACCTGATTCCCCAGCAGCTCTGAGGCTCACGAGGGTTCACGGTGTGGTTTTCACCTTTGGGTACCCAAGTCAGAGCTCTGAGCTACATAGAACTCAGTCACTTCTTCTTGAATAAATGAACGAATAAAATAAAGATCTAAAGATGAAAGAGATAACCGATCGCTGTGTTTATACCCCAGTGAGCTCCCTTCCCCTGTAGAAAATACTCCCCAGATAAACTAAGGATGGAAGATTGAACAGAAAAGGTGATGGGGAGGGGAGGGGTGAGAAGGGAAAACAAAGAAACGGTGCGTTGTTTCAGCTACACAGGCTTGGGACTGACCGGGAAGAACATCCCTACGCTAAAGTTGTTTTTAAGAAAATAATATAAAATAAATTCTTAAATAAAAAGAAGTCACAATTATATTTGAGACACTTTTTTTTCCCTGAAAAATGGAGTGCTTTTCCCCTAAAGCTAAAGAGAGTGAAATTGAAATACTGAGCTCTGTACAGAAAAAAGAAATTCTCTCTCTCTTACACACACATGTCTGACTTCTCCCTCTAGTCATTATAGTATAAAATAGTTATATTTATATAAAATATAAAAGACTTTATAATAATATAAAATACTTACATCTAACAAATGCATTCAGATCTGCTCCCAGAGTAAAATAAATCGGTTATAAATCAGAGCGAAATTCCCCAAGTAGAAGATACCCAGGAACGGTGCCTACTGGATCCCAACCCGTCACCAAAAAGTCAAAAGTGATGGGGACTGGAGCTCTGTTTCATCTTCTACTCTGGGTGCACTGGGAGGAAAGAGGCTAGGGGACATGCGGAGCGGTGGACCCCTACACTGATCCACTCACATCACAGCCCATTTTGCCTTTTCCCACAAACCAGGAAAAGACAGGAGAAGGAGAACGTGAGAAAAGACACACACGCTTGAGCTGAACATACTCAGAAAAAGTGCTTGAAGCATCCATAGCCTAGAATCATGAATACTCTTAACTCTAATTGGAAGTTCTGAAAAATGGGGGAAAAAAATGGAGATTTGTAGAGACGGGCACTGCAGAAAGTGCTGCACTGTTGTAGCAGAAGTTGCCAACCTCATGGCGTGTTGATCCGCTCATCTCCTGCACAGCATCACGCCCTGCGGAGCGCTCAAATATCACCTTTGCAGGAGGCAGTGCTCAGCCTCACTGGGAGGCGTTCAGATCAGTGTCAGCAAACAGCCCTTCAGCCCTCCAGGGAGGCTGGCGCAGCAGCAACTCAGGGTCCAAAACGTGCCCTTTACGTGGGGTCTGAGTCTCTGCTTTTGCCTTCACAGCTTGTATTTCCTCTTCCCTGGAATTCGCCTGTGCGTCCTGGGTTCCGGGGTGTTTCCCCGAGACCATCTGAAAGCTTCTTCATGTTCTTTCTAGTGCAGATTCAAAGCCTACTTTCTCACATCCACAGGCACTGCTTTAATGCCCAGGGCAGAAGTCGGAAGCACAGGTGCCTGAGTTAGTGTCACTCCCAACGCTGGGTCAGTGCACACCAGGCAGACACAGCTTCTCCTCTTGCAAAACGTGCCGGGAGGAAATTAGGAAATAACCGAATTTAAGCCAGCAGTCCTTAGACTGTGATATGTACATGCATGAAAAATTTGTCTTTTAAAACAAGTTCTTTTTCAAGTTAATTTTCCAAACACTAAAATATTTCCCTTTAAAGAGTTAAGAAAATCTCAGGAGTTGGGGTTGAAGGGGTTTCTCCACATGATTATAAAGGCACGAACCAAACACACTCGTACTGATACATGGCTATACGTGCAAACTCATGCATGTGTGTGAATTAATACACAAATACACGCACACTTATACATGTGTGTGCACACATGCGTGCACACAAACCTGTGATGGTGATCGGGGTCATTTCACTACCAGACATCCAGCAACTCCACGTCTCTCTCCTCGCCTCCCCAGCCCTCAGCTCCGTCAGCCGTGTCGCCGGTCCCCTGCCCGCCCACCCGCCCCAGAGGTTTAGGGGCGCTGCCTGGAGCCCCCACGTCAGCATCACCCTGGCCACGTCATGGTTTTTATATCTGACGGACCACATCCGGGGTCCCTCTTATTTTATCAGCTTCCAAAATATCCTCAACTATTTATTTGAGCACTAAAATCATAAATATCTAACATATTTGATCAAAATTACCTCTCACTATAAAATTATTTATTAAAAACGAATGTAGTTATGCTATTAACATTATATTTAGTGTATACTGAATGTATGTATTAAATATAACATGTATTAAATATATGCATTTAATATGTATATTTAATATATTAAATGTGCATGCATGCTAAGTCACTTCAGTTGTGCCCTACTCTTTGCGACCCCATGGACTGTAGCCAGCCAGGCTCCTCTGTCCATGGGATTCTCCAGGCAAGAGTACTGGAGCGGGTTGCCATGCCCTCCTCCAGGGGATCCTCCCAACCCAGGAATCAAGCCCACGTCTCTTACACCTCCCGCATTGGCAGGTGGCAGGCGTGTTCCTTACCACTAGCGCCACCTGGGAAGCCCATAGTAATTATATGTAATAGTCAATTATAACAAGATATTCAGGAAATCTTACCTTTCAAAATTCCTTTCAACTTAAATAACTAAGAAATTTCAAAGTGAAAAGGAAACAACTGCCCACAGGAACACTTCCCGCCGGGTGGGGCCCGCCATGGCGAGAATAGCCCTGGGTCCTAGCGTGGGCAAACAGAGCCAGCACCTGGGTCTCACTGCGTCAGCTGGGGCCGCGTCCACCTAAGCAGACAGACTTCCTGCTGGGAGAACCAGACCTTCACCGTGAAGCCTCAACTGTTCTGTCTGATCAAACCACAGGCATGTTGCCTTCATTTGTAATTTCCTAGTGTGTTTTGGGGAGAAGGCAATGGCACCCCACTCCAGTACTCTTGCCTGGAAAATCCCATGGATGGAGGAGCCTGGTGGGCTGCAGTCCATGGGGTCGCCAAGAGTTGGATACGACTGAGCGACTTCACTTTCACTTTTCACCTTCATGCATTGGAGAAGGAAATGGCAACCCACTCCAGTATTCTTGCCTGGAGAATCCCAGGGACAGGGGAGCCTGGTGGGCTGCCGTCTATGGGGTCACACAGAGTCAAACACGACTGAAGTGACTTAGCAGCAGCAGCAGCAGCAGCAGTGTGTTTTGGAAGCCTTCACACCTAACATCATTTTGCTAGAAAGAGGACAGGAAGAAAGGGGAATAGGTTCCCAGGGTTTGCAAGGTGCATCAGGCTGCGAAGCACTGGAGAATCCTCGAGGTCGGCTCCAGTCGTGAACCAGCAGTGGAGGCAGCGGAGGGCTGGTGCTCCACCCGCCGCAGGGAATCTCGCAGAAGTGATGGGCACGAGCCCCTCGGGGAGGGAGAGAGCGGCCGTTGTTTGGATTCTGCACACAGCACATCGCATCTGGCGAAAGGTGACCGGGAGACGGAGTGAAGGCAGGATTGCTTGCCGGCTGCTCTGGAGTCCTGATATGGGGCAGGGCCGGGTCCCATGTGGGGCTGACCCTGTCCCCCGCCCTCTCCCCCCCGTGAAAGAGGAGTTCCCCTTCAAAGAGGAGTTCCCCAGGGAGGAAACTTGGAAAGTGCCTCGAGGTGAACTTGGAAACAGAATGAAACCAGGCCTGTGAGGAGCAGGCTGAGCCCGCAGGGGCTGTAAGCACCCTCCTCTCTGCAGGACTCGGCTGGCCGTGGGGTCAGGCTGAATGCAACACTGTTCAAATGCTCTAGAAGCCACGGTCTCCTGGGGGAGACGTGTGCAGTCAGCCCACGAGAAGGAGCGCGAGCCAACCCAGGTCTGCACGTGCAGCCGTGCACACAGCCTCACTCCCAGACTGTCGGGCTGAGCTGTGTCAGCAGCCATCTGCGGACGACGATTCTGAATTTCTTGGCGTCTTTGTTCTTTATGCTCTCATTTCAGCTGAGTAAAACCAGGCACGCGGGAGTTGAATGTCTGGTGATACAGCCAAGTGTACACACCCGTGTGTGTGTGCAGCCCTGTGCACACGCTTGCGGCTCCGTCGGCATCCACTCGTGTGGATGGCGGCATTCTCCGTGCTGGATCCCAGGCAGCTCGAAGCAGCTGCCACGCACTTCGGGGTCGGGGCGACTGTGCCTGCCCAGGATCATTAAGTGTGCGCAGTGAGGGGTGTGGGCTGGGGCTCCTTTTCTCCAGGTGTCGGCTGCCGCTTATTTAATAACCACACGATTAATAGCCGCCATCTCAACATCGATCTTGTGACAACCATTCAGACCTTTATCCGTGAGCCATCCTCCACTCTTGCATTCTCACGCACGAAGACCTGGTTTCTAGGCAACAATGTAAGCTCGGCAGAGGGGAGTAGATGGTCTCCTGCTGGGAGAAGAGGCGACCTCTGATGGGGGCACCTGTCCTGAGACCCGGCACCAGCCTTTCCCTGGGGGCTCTGCCAGGACAGCGCTGCCCTCCCCTCAGCGCCCTTCCGTCCCGCCGTGGACCCTCACCCAGCGACCTGACGGCACTGACGTGTAACCAGAGCCACCCACGGCGAACCAGCCTGATTTCTTAGCACCCTGAGCGCCTGCTCACCTTCAGCATGATTCTTCCCTGCGGAAGACCAGGTTAGACCAGAGAGTTGGGCTGAAGCGCTCCATCTCATGAGGATCATCTTCTCGTTCTGTCCCTGGGTATTCACTGGCGTGGGTCCCTGGTGCTGAGCTCTGAGGCATCTTCCTCTGAGCAGCTGTCGACCTGCGTGGCTGAATCCACGGGACACGCGAGGCCCCTGACAGCACAGTCTTCACCGCGTGGTCCTTCCACACACTCCACTGCTTTGACCTGATTCCACTTGGACCTGGGCTCCGAGGGCAGCGTGAGCGGCTCCCTGCCCCCGAGGGCATCTGTGAGCGGCTCCCCTGCCCCCCGAGGGCCGCTGTGAGGGCCTCCCCTGCCCCTGAGGGCACCTGTGAGGAGCTCCCCTGCCCCTGAGGGCACCTGTGAGCGGCTCCCCTGCCCCGCGAGGGCCCGTGTGAGCGGCTCCCCTGCCCCCGAGGGCCCGTGTGAGGGCCTCCCCTGCCCCCGAGGGCCCTGTGAGGGGCTCCCCTGCCCTCCGAGGGCCCGTGTGAGCGGCTCCCCTGCCCCTGAGGGCACCTGTGAGGAGCTCCCCTGCCCCCGAGGGCACCTGTGAGCGGCTCCCCTGCCCCCGAGGGCCGCTGTGAGGGGCTCCCCTGCCCCCGAGGGCCGCTGTGAGGGGATCCCCTGCCCTCTGAGGGCACCTGTGAGCGGCTCCCTGCCCCCCGAGGGCACCTGTGAGCGGCTCCCCTGCCCTCTGAGGGCCCTTGTGAGTGGCTCCCCTGCCCCTGAGGACACCTGTGAGCAGCTCCCCTGCCCCGAGGGCCGCTGTGAGCGGCTCCCCTGCCCCCCGAGGGCCGCTGTGAGGGCCTCCCCTGCCCCTGAGGGCACCTGTGAGGAGCTCCCCTGCCCCTGAGGGCACCTGTGAGCGGCTCCCCTGCCCCGCGAGGGCCCGTGTGAGCGGCTCCCCTGCCCCCGAGGGCCCGTGTGAGGGCCTCCCCTGCCCCCGAGGGCCCTGTGAGGGGCTCCCCTGCCCTCCGAGGGCCCGTGTGAGCGGCTCCCCTGCCCCTGAGGGCACCTGTGAGGAGCTCCCCTGCCCCCGAGGGCACCTGTGAGCGGCTCCCCTGCCCCCGAGGGCCGCTGTGAGGGGCTCCCCTGCCCCCGAGGGCCGCTGTGAGGGGATCCCCTGCCCTCTGAGGGCACCTGTGAGCGGCTCCCTGCCCCCCGAGGGCACCTGTGAGCGGCTCCCCTGCCCTCTGAGGGCCCTTGTGAGTGGCTCCCCTGCCCCTGAGGACACCTGTGAGCAGCTCCCCTGCCCCGAGGGCCGCTGTGAGCGGCTCCCCTGCCCCCCGAGGGCCGCTGTGAGGGCCTCCCCTGCCCCTGAGGGCACCTGTGAGGAGCTCCCCTGCCCCTGAGGGCACCTGTGAGCGGCTCCCCTGCCCCCGAGGGCCCGTGTGAGGGCCTCCCCTGCCCCCGAGGGCCCTGTGAGGGGCTCCCCTGCCCTCCGAGGGCCCGTGTGAGCGGCTCCCCTGCCCCTGAGGGCACCTGTGAGGAGCTCCCCTGCCCCCGAGGGCACCTGTGAGCGGCTCCCCTGCCCCCGAGGGCCGCTGTGAGGGGCTCCCCTGCCCCCCGAGGGCCCTGTGAGGGGCTCCCCTGCCCTCCGAGGGCCCGTGTGAGCGGCTCCCCTGCCCCATGCCCCTGCGCCCGCTCCTGAGAAGGGGGCACCGCAGCAGTTCCAGGCAGAGCCCAGGGTACAGGGAGGGCGCGGAACGGGCGGGCCTCCTGTGGCTGCGCGGGCCATCCCCGCCCTGAACCGAGAGGGTGCGGGCGGAGCGCCAGGGCGGGCGGCGCTCGGGAGAGTCGTCCAGGCTCCGGTCCCCGGGCCGTGTCTCCACGTGGCGCTGCGTCTGGGTTTCCTCAGCCAGAACACGGGGCGCCCCACAAGGTGTGGCAGGTGTCACGGAACTGTTTTTCACGACCATTATTTTCGTGGTTCTGACTCTCCTCATCTCTGGGGGCTGGCTTCTTTCACTCTAATAATCTGAATGTATCAGCGTATTTTCAGAGGGCGAGAAGAGAGACAGGGGCAGGCTCTGAGCATCACCCTTTCTCTCTCAGCTCAAAGCCGCTCAGGAAATCCCTGCTTGGTCTTTGGATGCTGCCTGACAGAGGCTCAGAGGGCAATGAGAGCATCTAAAGACGGCAGGGAGAGGCCAGGGCTGAGAAAGAGGAACACCGGAGTAGGCAAACCCAGGGGAAAGGTGCTCAGACCTCCCTGTCCCGGAGTGTGAGTGTGTGTGTGCGAGTGTGTGTGTGAGAGAGTGTGTGTGCGAATGTGTGTGTGTGTGTCTTTGTGTGTGTGCGTTTGTGTGCATTTGTGTGAGTGTGTTTATCTGAGTGTGTGTTTGTGTGTGTAAGTGGATATGAGTTTGTGTGTGTGTTGTGTGTGTGTGAATATGTGTGTGCGAGTTTATGTGTGTGAGTGTGTGTGAGAGTATGGGATGTGAGTGTGTGTATGGGCGTGTATGTGAGTGTGTGTGAGTGCATCAGTGTGTGTGTGAGTGTGAGTGTATTTGTGTAAGTGTGTGGGGGGAGTGTTTGTGTGTAAGTGTGTGAGAGTGTTTGTGTGTGTGTGTGAGCATGCTTTCTCAAGAAAGCATGGCTTCAGTTTCCTGTGACTTGACTTCAGGCCCGGACCCCGCTGCCCACAGCCCCCGTCCCCTGCGCCGAGACGGGGCGCACAGGCAGCTGTCTGGGCTCCAGCTGTGGAGACCATCTGAGACCACAGACGGGCCCCGCGAGATGAGGCCAGCATCTGCTGCGACACATTCACTCCCTTTATCTTGACTGCTATTCACTTAATAGTGAGTCCAGCCGTGGGAGGCGTCCTCCTTTAGTGTCAGCCTTGAGCCGCAGAGTTAATTTTCTAACCCACAGCGTTGCTGTGGGGTCTGCCGTCGCCCCAGTGGGATGAGACACTCGGGGCCGCAGCTCTAGGAGGTCGGGAGCCCCCCAACTGGTTCTGGGGCCACGGGAGCCATACTGTGGAGCCCTGTCATTACCAGAGACCTCCAGGCCACCACCGCCCTCCCAGGAAGAATGGGGGATCCCCTCTTCGAAATTGCTGGACCCCAGGTTCTCCCGATGAGAACTGCCCACCCAGCAGCCAGAGAAAGGCCCTTCAAGGGATCGCTGTCCTCAACAATCGAGACCGCAGTTGGGACCAGCCTCTTAGAGGCTTTGCAACGGCACACCTGCCAAGGGGGGCACAGAGGTCCTTGCATGCCAGCAGGTCCCTAAGGAGGACATGCTTCTGAAGAGGAAGTGCTGAGAGGTGAGGGGCCCACCCAAGGTAACTGGAGTGTGGGAGGCAATTTCCTGGGATAATGGTAAGCCTGAGGGTTTTGCCCAGATGATCGCAGAGCCAGGCGGTATCATCCTGCTCCGTCCCGACCTGTGCCCACAGCTCGGCTCACCTGGTCCCTCGCACCTGCCTGGGGTGGAGACACTGACCCGACCGGAGGCTCACCTGTGGAGTAACTCACTCCATTCCAGGCCTCCCTGCTTCCTCCCTGGCGTGGTCAAGGGGAATTCACCTCAACGGGCTTGGCTTGACGTCCTAACTCTCCACAAACAAATTTCCACCCCTAGTGGAGACGTGTGCATCTCATTGTTTTAATAATTTACCCCTGAGATGATTTATGGCTGGCATGTTAATTATGAACATGCACATTACCATTTTTATAGCCCATTTGGACATGGATCAGCAGAGAAGGAACCGTTGCCCCAGAGTTTCCATTTATCACTTGTGTTCAGTCCTGCGTATTTGTGAAAACAGAAGCTGTATTCCAAACACCAAGGATGAACCCACCACTTCACCAGGCACCTTTGACTTCATCGGACACGCGGAATTTCAGCTTTTCTTTTAAATACCATGTCTGGCTGACAACCCTTGACAGAGGCTTTCCAAGAGCCAGGTCCTGGGGTCTTCCTGTGTCATCTAGACTTGGGTGAAGCGAGCTGGAAACTCAGAGCTGAGGGCCAAACATTGGGTGCATGGAGGCCTGGGCCGATGTGTTAGGGGAGAGTCTGGGGCTTCAGAGAGACTTGGAGGCCGCCATGTCCCTGCAATGGGTCTTCCCCTCAACGTCTAGTCCTTCTCGTGGGGCAGGACTTGGTCCTAAACCAGAGCACCTGCTCCAACCTGACATGTGTTATCCAAGAGAATGAAACCCAGAGAGAACCAGGGCCCCGGCTGGTCTGCAGGAGCTGGGCACGGGGCAGGACCCCTTGGGGGTGAGAGCAGGCAGCAGCCCCAAGGGGCCAGTGGGGACGCAAGGCCTGCAGGACCAGCCCCAGCCTGAGCGGGGCGCCCGCCGGCCAGCCCACCCCCCTCCCTCCCCACCATCCCCCCGGCGCCCCATCTGTTTACCTGGGACTTCAGGGGGAAATTAAGGTATTGCAATCTAAGGCCCCAGGACGTGCAGTTTCCTCTTTGAAGCCTGTCTCCCTTCCCCAGGGTCTTCCTTCCAGCGGGTTGTGGGTGCCCTCCCTTGCTGCCCAGGAGGCTGCTGGGCTCTTGGTGAAGTCGGACCTAAGGCTTCTCAGGGGCAGCAGAAGCGTGCTTGGCTGCGGTAGGGGTCCCCAGACACCCCAAGGGAGCAGTCTGGAAGGCCAAACCGAAGCGATAACAGCAGCGAGGACAGAAAGCATGGACTTTGAACCCAATCCTGCACCTTTAAAGCAGCTGGCTTCTCTGTCCCAGCCCTCCTTCCGGAGGCCAGGCTCTAAGAGGGAAAGTCAGAACAACCCTGCAACATCCTTCCTCTTCTTCGAGTCACAAAAGACGCCGCCGGACTGGCTGCAAGCCGTGTGCCTGCCTCAGCCCAGTCTGGCCCCAGGAGGCTGGGCCTGCTGGCCGGAGTCAGCTCCCGCCCTCCCTGTCCCCGTGGGTGTCCCGCCTGGGCCCGGGAACACTCTTTCCTGCGGGTCCCTAGACCCTCGGCTCAGTAGTGTCCAGCCTGAAGCTCCTTGCATCGCTGAGAACGGGTTCACGGGAGCTGCCCTCCGTGTGGCCTCCCTAGTTTCTTCTAGAATGTCAAGGTGTCCACACACGACTCCGTGAAGTACTTCAAGTACCACAGTCCCCAGTGCCCAAGTTCTGCAGAAAGGAATCGGAAATTTCACCTTTCTGTTTAGTCCGAGCTCTCCTGTCACTACGGCGGCGTGTGGCCACGATAGGCATCACAGCAACCCAGTGAAACAATCATTCACAAGATTCCCCGCGACGGTTTTCCTGAGACCTCAGGCAGCATCCTCGAGGGGCCTTACCTTTCGCACCTGAAAAGGGAGAAGGCGGTGATCTGACCTGGCTGTTCAAGGCGCTGCCTCTGCTGTAAGAAGGTCACACGCAAACCGGGAGGCGCACAGGCCAGGGCGGGCAGGTGCAGGCGCAAGACAAGCATCCAGACGACAGCGTGCCAAGAGGCCCGACTCGGAGCGGACGTCACCTCTCCCGGGATTTCTGAGGCCGGCCCGGCCCTGCGTGGCCTCAGGGCGGCTCTGAGCTTTGTAACAACACTCTGACTCTGCAGGAACGTATGAGAAATACGTGCAGGCGAGTATGACGGAAGTGACACGCCCTAGTGATCACAGCTACTGGAAAGCGGGGCCCTCTCTGGAGGGAGCAGGGCCCCCTGTTCCAGAGCCTTTGCACACACCACGTGATTGTCCGGAGGAGATCTGAACTTCAGCGGGGCTGGGACTCCAGGACCCTTTGTGGGGGCCCAGCGGCGGCCACACAGGCCGGGCAGTCAGAGCACAGGTGCAGGGGTGCTCCTCGCTGGGGTTGCCATGCAACAGCGCCCCCTGAGGTTGTGCGGCAGGAGTGCCTGGACCTGGGACCCCTCTCAGCCTCGAGAAGCTCTGACTTCACTATTATATCAGCGAAGGTCTCCAAGCTTCCTTACAGCCTCCAGTTCTGTGAATCCACCAAAAGGCTCTTGCTGACAAAAAGTTCCGCCGGTTCATGTTAATGTTTGTTAAAGTAGTGCTTATTGATAGGTCTGTCTTCATACTTCAGCCTCTAAAATCTTACTTCATAAAATCTGCCTGATGCTAAAAGGAATCAAGATGTTATTTTTTCTAATAAAAGCAAATAGCTCCCACTTCCCAGGACGCTGCTGTTTGGTGCCCGCGTGCAGGTGAGTTTGTGTGTCTTGAACAAGTGTAATGTGAAGTTAATACTGAGCTCACCTCTGCCTTTGGAGGGCTTCTTGGGGAGAGTGGTCTTCATTTCCCCGAGAGGAGACCTCTGGAAGGCGTGGCTCTTTTGCTCACTTCGCGGTGTCAACGTGAGAGTCTCCAAGTCACAAAGCGTCTCGGTCCTGAAGCTGGGATGTCAGGCCGGACGTCAGCCTGCCGCATGCTTGATTGAATGTCCCCATCAGCTCTGCCCTTGCAAAGAGGGGCTGCACTGGCTTCTCTGGTTCTCTGTCTGGGGGTCTCCCTCCCCATCCCCACCAGCTTGGGGAGACGCTGGAGCGATAAAGAAAAGAAGCCCTTTTTACTGGACTTGCACTGGCACGCCTTGGCCTCTCTCCCTGTGTCTGACAGACGTTTGAAACTGATTCTTCCTCCCGTAAACACGTCTGAGCGTCCTTTTGGAATTTCGCGTTTCTGGGACGTCTCTCCCGCTGTTCCTTCCATCTTGTAGATGAATCTCTCTGTGGGAAGGCGACCTCTGGCTCCTCCATCATCCTGAGAAGCTGGGGACCACCCCACCTCAGGCCCTCCCCACAGCACGCTGCATCCTAAACTCAGGTCCTACTGCAATAACTGGGCGTGTGAGCCAATGTCAACACAGCTGTGAAGCCCACAGGCTCCTCGGGCCTCAGGCGGGCACTGGCAGGGCCTCTTCTCAAGCCCAGGGACCCAGCCTGCGCTCCCCAGAGGCCCCTCTCACTAGGACAGGAAATGCAAGCCTGGCATGGCTTCCCCACACCTGTTCCTCTCCCCCAGCCCAGCAGGAGGAGGTTCGAGAGTGGAGGAGTCGCTCTGAACGATTTCCTTTGTTCCGTCTACTGGTGTGCATGCATTGCCCTCACCCTGGTGTCGGAGAAGTGATCACACAGATGCCTCTGCTGACGGGGAGGCAGGAAGATTTCCGTTTTAACCCCCTACTTCATACACAAGGCACCATCTCCCAGGAAATGTATGTAACATAATACATGATGTATCTAATAGCGGCCACCAAGGCAGTTTGATTGTCTGCATTTACCCAAAAAGGAGCTCAGAGCAAAGTGCTTAGGTAACTCAGGTCACACAGGTCACAGGTGGCCGGGCTGACCCCAAGACTGCTTACTCCGTGAGCTCCCCGGTGCTCGAGACCCTCTCCCCAGGGCTGAAGGAGCATCTCAGTCACCCAAAAGGGTGGATGAAATGCACATCACTGCCCCCAATCAGGGCTTCCAATCAGCAGCTGGAGTGGGGGTGAGGAGAGAGTTCACTTCTAGTAGGTCCAGGCGATGCCGCCGCCCTTCGGAGGACCCACTTTGAGAACCGCTGTGGTCCTGACCGCCTGGCCTCCTCTCGCTGCTCCCCGTCCAAGGACTCCTTCCCCTGGTGCGGCTTTCCCGGAGGCCTGGCTGGGCTGGTGGGCAGGAAAGAGAGCACGGGGTCCCAGGGGTCTCTGGTGGCACAGCTGCCTGAGGACAGCTAATTGGCCTTTGTCATCACGAGAAACTTGTTAAGGTTTTCTCCAGGGAGGAGGGGGAGCTGAGCCTTGTGGTTTAAAAGGTCACGGTGGAAACAGGATTCCCAATTCTTCCAAACAAGTGTTTATCCGAGGAAGACATACCTGGAGCCAAACATTTCCCTGGGTCTGTTGGTAACAATGTAACGCAATTTCATTCAATATAACTCCCTACCTTGACAGACGTTAACAACACACCACACACACACACACACGCGCGCGCGCGCGCACGCACACACACACACACACACACACACAGAGGTGACTCAAATATTCTGCTTTTTGCCCACCGGCTGAGATGTTTAAGGGTCACGTAAGAAGGCTGGAGGAGAAAAAAATTAAATAAATGGAAAAGCAAGGTAATTTAATTTTGAAAGCTGTGAGTATTCATTTGGAATAAACCAATTTATAAAGCTGGAAGTGACAAGCTCAAATTAAATGTACTTCCCTTCTATTACTGTTTTTCTACACCCTCATCAGCCAATTACACTCTCAAATCATTTAGCAGAAGGATCATCTTTACTCTCTTTTAAAGTAGATAAATTCTTCTTAAAAATCCATTTTAAAGTCTGATTGACATATGATTTACATTTGTATTTATCATGCCTCCTGAGTTTTCCCTAGAAGATTTCTATTCAGGATCAACGCCTCTGGACATGGGGTCAAGTGCCCTCACGCTGGGCATCTGGGCATCAGGAAGAGTTCAGAAACCTGGACGATCCCTAAAGCCCGGCCCCAACATCAGCCTTCACATTCAGTAACGTCTCTATGTTTGCAAATAGCATAAACGGTGTCCTGCCTTTGAGGGCACATAAAAGCAGTAAGACTGAAGGTCGAATCAAATTCCAGAGAGGCTGGATGTCTATTCCTGGCCACTTAGGTAGGGTTCCCTTTACCTGGTGGTTCAGACAGTGTTCATTTCCTGTTTACATCAATGCGCTCTGGTCCAATTTTAGAAGTGGATTAAATGCCTATTACACTTCTATTGTGGTGTTTTATTCTTTCTGTAATCCTGCTCAAAGGCAGCAAACCAGGAGCATCATTTTGGAACCATGACTATGAATTGCACGTATAGATAGATGGGGATGGAGGTGGAGATGGGGATGAAGGTGATGGAGACAGGGATGGAGCTGAGGTTGTGGGTGGAGGTGGGGGTGGAGGTGCAGACAGGGATGGAGGTGACAGAGACAGGGATGGAGCTGAGGTTGTGGGTGGAGGTGGGGGTGGAGGTGGGGATGGAGGTGGGGATGGAGGTGGGCACAAGGGTGGAGGCAGGGGTGGAGCAGACAGGGAGGTGGTCAAGCTGACCGCTGCTCGCTCACCAGGGCATGTTTCTCCCCACTCTTTATTTGCCAACATCCTGCTTCAACTCTCCCTACAATTTTGAGAGGCTCCCTGGGGTGGGAGCCGCCCTTTGTATCTAAAGCCAGGCTCTGACCTGACCGCTGGAGCCCACCCAGGGCAGCCCGGGCAGCACTCCGTGACTCGCAGACGGAGGACGTGCACAGCCGAGGGCAGGGCAGCTACAGAAGGTGCGCCTGAGGCCCGTCAGAGCCCCTGCCCGCACCTCCACACCCCCTGCCACGCCGGGCGCCCCCTCTGCCACCACTTTGTGGGAAACCAGCCAGTTTAAGTTCTCCCTGGGTCTCCGTTTCCTCCTCTCCAAATGAGAGTGATAAAACCCATACGCAGTGATGAGGGGCGATGAGAACGTGAACAGCAAGGGCACCCATCGAACCCAGCATCACCTCTTTACGATGAACACTCCTCCTCCCGTCCACCCCATCTTCCCGTTCTGTGTGCCCCACGGCCCCGAACACAGCCGCCTGCCCGCTGTTCTGACTCCAGGCTGCCGGCCAGTTCTCGGGTTCAGTTAATAAGGACGGACGGGGCTGTGTGTCCAAAGGGTGCTTGCTTTGAACAGCAGCACGGAGGCCTGGAGTTAGGAACCAACATCAGGAATGAAGCCCCAAAGGTGGGGCTCCGGCCACAGCGGTCGGTCCACCAGGTAGAGAAGACGTTTGAAGAATTCCAAACCCACTCCAGGCTACTGATCTGTTTAGGTGGCAAAACATAATGTTAAAAAATTAATAGAAAGTCCCCGCTGTATCTAACCCCCAAGATGTGCTAGAACAGGGTGGCTGGTGGGGTGCCCAGCCCCAGTTGCCCAGTTCTCCACAAGCTAAAGGCTGGAGCTGCCAGCTGCGGGCAGGGAGCCCAGGAGGCGCTGCTGACGGAGGGGAGGATTCAGACGGTACAGTACCTGCCACCACGGCCCCGGCGGCCCCACGCTTCTGCGGGATTAAGAACAACCTGGCGTGAGCGATGATGTGTGTGTTTCAGAGGGGATCTCACTGGACTGCAGATTGGATTCAAGGCATCTGAGCTAGCACTGGCAGGATGTACAGACTATGGGTTTAAAAAATTAGCAATAACCAAGACCTCCAGCTGGAGGAAGCCACAAGGCAAAGAGCAGAAAAGGAAAAACACAGAACTTCTTGGGGGTGGCGAGGAGAGGCGTCCGGCAGGAGGGGCGTCTGTGACAGGTAAGCTGTGAGGCGCACCGCCACAGCGTGCTGTGCCAAGTCACTCAGTCGTGTCCGACTCTTGCAACCCCGAAGACTGTAGCCCACCAGGCTCTCTGTCCATGGGATTCTCCAGGCAAGAATACTGGAGTGGATTCCCATTTCCTTCTCCAGGGGATCATCCCAACCTAGGAATTGAACCTGGGTCGCAAAGAGTCAGACACGACTGAGCGACTGATCTGATCTGATCTCCTGCATTGCAGGCAGACTCTATCGACTGAGTTACAGGGGAAGCTGTGAGGTGCACCAGGACAGCACGTGACCTTTAAATGAGTTGAACTTGGTTGCAGCCAGACTGCGTGCTTTTGGGCTTGCTCCTGAATGTTCCTTGATCTTGCATTCTAACAGCTGTTTTATGACCGTGGCATCTTTAAAATAACCGAGATCTAAAAAAGCAAGGACCATGCTCATCCCTGAGGCTCATCTCTGCATCTGGGACCTAACTCAGAATGAGGCTTCCAGGAGTCATGCTGCCTCCCTGGGGAAGGGGATCAGACTCACCTCCTGGGAGACGGGCAGGGAGCTTTGCAGGAAAAGCCGCAGGGACAAACACCCAGAAATAGAAACCGTGCGATGAAAGCCCCCTCTGCTCCCCTGGGGGTCGACCTAATGGGGTGCACGACAGTGTGCTCTGCCTGATGGTGAGCCAGGGACAGTGCTCTGCCCCGCCCAGGCCCTGGGCAGCACCCAGCCCTGCCCGCTCTGCTCTGCTGACTTTCTGCTCCTTCCAGAGCCACGAGCAAGGTGATGCTGCCTCCTCCCAACCCAGGCCTCCAGCCCGTCTCTCCTCACAACCTCGCTCCTCCCACACCTTCACACCCAAAGCCCCCCCTGGAGAGTTCTCCCCACCGCACGCCCGCCCAGAGCAGAACCAGCCACGGTGGGGCTCTCCTGTTTACGCGGGACTTGCTGTGCCCTCGCCCTGACCCGCTGCGGCTGCTGCTTCTCAAGGGAGGCCGTCTCCACTGCCTCCACACGCCTGATGCAAAAGCTACACGTGTTCAGAGTGCCTGAGGAGGCTCTGCTGTCCCTGTTCTTCAGAGGCATGAGTCAAGGAGCCCCTCTGTGCCTAAGACTGAAATCCTCTCCTCGGAACACTGAAAGCCATGCCCCCACTGCAGGACCCAAGAGGGAAATGCTGTGAAGAGGCGTGTGAGGCTAAGCCAGACACTGACCACAGCAAGGGGCGAGACACCCTTAAATGGAAGCAGAGCGCAGTCACTTGAATTTCCTAGAGAAGAACGTCCCGCTCTATTAGAACCCGCAGGCTGTCTCAGGACCCTGTCACCTGGGCTACTATCCTCTACCCTCTATCATTGCTGTTCAGTTGCCAAGTTGTGTCTGACTCTTTGTGATTTCGTGATCTGCAGCACACCAGGTTTCTCTGTCCTGCGCCATCGCCCAGACCTTGCTCAAACCCATGTCCATCGAGTTGGTGATGCTATCCAACCATCTTATCCTCTGTCGCTCCCTTCTCCTCCCGCCCTCAATCTCTCGAGGTCCTACAACGTGTCAGGCCCTGCCAGGCACGCTGATTGCACTGACCTCCTCACAGTCACCACACAAGGCAGACGCAGATATGAACTGCTTTGGTTCATGAGAAACCCAGCACTTCTGAAAGATCTTGCAGCCACGAGTGGGGATCCAGAGTCCAGACACAGGGTGTGAGATCCCAGAGCCAGTGCATATTAACACTCTTCACTTGGACTTCTGAAACTGGTGGCAAATTCTATTTTCTGGAAAGATTTTTCATGAGGGATTTTTTTATGTTCACTTAAGGAAATCTGTCCTTAGTTTCTTATGAAATTATTTAATGCATCATGCCGATTGAAAAAAAATGCACCATCTAAAAGTTGAAAACTATGTTTTATTTGGCATACGAAACTGAGGGCTTGAGCCTAGGAAGCAGCCTCTCAGACGGCTCTGAGACATCCTTCTGAAGACATGAAGGAGGAGCCAGGAGCTCTAGGAATTTTTCAACAAAACCCAGGTTGCCACAACAATGCGAGATTACTGCTAGGGACTTGCCTGGTGGTCCAGTGGCTAAGACTAGGCTCTCCCAATGCAGGGGACCCCGGGCTGATGCCGGGTCAGGGAACTAGATACCACACAGCGCAACTAAGAGTTGGCATGCCACAATTAAAGATTCTGTGTGCGGCAACTAGAGCCAGGCAGAGTTAATTTTTTTTTTTAAGATTACTGTTATTTAAAGGAATTCACACCTCTTGGGTTAATGAATTTAGCCCCTTTCTGTGAATAGCAAAGTGCAGGTTTCTGGGCTCCCTGAAGTCACTCCTCTGATCTGTACCTCACTGATAGCTCAGTTGGTAAAGAATCTGCCTGCGATGCAGACTTCGGTTCAGATCCTTGGCCGGGAAGATCCCCTGGAGAAGGGAAAGGCTGCTGCTGCTGCTGCTGCTAAGTCACTTCAGTCGTGCACAACTCTGTGTGACCCCATAGACGGTAGCTCACCCGGCTTCCCTGTCCCTGGGATTCTCCAGGCAAGAACACTGGAGTGGGTTGCCATTTCCTTCTCTAATGCATAAAAGTGAAGTCACTCGGTCGTGTCTGACTCTTCATGACCCCATGGACTGCAGCCTACCAGGCTTCTCCATCCATGGGATTTTCCAGGCAAGAGCACTGGAGTGGGGTGCCGTTGCCTTCTCCGAGGGAAAGTCTATCCACTACCATATTCTGGCCTGGAGAATTTCATGGACTAAATAGTGCATGGGGTCGCAAAGAGTCGGACACGACTGAGCAACTTTCACTTCCACTCTAGCCAGAATCCTTCGAGGTCCATCCTGCGTCCCCAGAGTGCGCAGCTGGGGGCGGCTGCAGTGGCTGCTCCCCCAGCTCTGCTCTCATCTGGCTCTGTTGGCTTTTCACCCACCTAGCCCAGCACCAGCGGGGTGGGTGCAGGAAACTGCTGGGATCCAACGTACGCTTCCCACTGCCAGGCAGCTTTGGCAGCCACTGCTCCTCTCTGTCCGTTGGCTTCCTCACCTACTCGGGGGGAAACACAGGCCCTGCCTCACAAAGTGGCCTGAGAAGCTGGTGAGGGAGTCCTCGGGGTAATGTCTGTGGTGAACACGCCACGGGCGCTCGGTATTATCGCTATGGACACAGTCAGAAGGGAATCCTGCCCTGCTTCCCACAGGGGATGTTTATTGTGGGTAATGAGCAGTTTCCTGAATATCTTTCAGTTCAGCTCAGTTCAGTTCAGTGGCTCAGTCATGTCCGACTCTTTGCGACCCCATGAATTGCAGCACGCCAGGCCTCCCTGTCCATCACCAACTCTGGAATTTACCCAAACCCATGTCCATCAAGTTGGTGATGCCATCCAACCATCTCATCCTTTGTCGTACCCTTTTCCTCCCACCCTCAATCTTTCCCAGCATCAGGGTCTTTTCCAATGAGTCAACTCTTCACATCAGTTGGCCAAAGTATTGGAGCTTCAGCTTCAGCATCAGTCCTTCCAAGGAACACCCAGGACTGATTTCCTTTAGGATGGACTGGTTGGATCTCTCAACAGTCTTCTCCAGCACCACAGTTCAAAAGCATCAATTCTTTGGCGCTCAGCTTTCTTCACAGTCCAATTCTCACATCCATACATGACCACAGGAAAAACCATAGCCTTGACTAGATGGCCCTTAATCGGCAAAGTAATATCTCTGCTTTTTAATATGCTATCTAGGTTGGTCATAACTTTCCTTCCAAGGAGTAAGCATCTTTTAATTTCATGGTTGCAGCCACCATCTGCAGTGATTTTGGAGCCCCCCAAAATAAAGTCAGCCACTGTTTCCACTGTTTCCCCATCTATTTGCCATTAAGTGATGGGACCAGATGCCATGATCTTCATTATCTGAATGTTGAACTTTAAGCCAACTTTTTCACTCTCCTGTTTCACTTTCATCAAGAGGCCCTTTAGTTCTTCTTCACTTTCTGCCATAAGGGTGGTGTCATCTGCATATCTGAGGTGATTGATATTTCTCCCGGTAACCTTGATTCCAGCTTGTGCTTCATCCAGCCCAGTGTTTCTCATGATATACTCTGCATATAAGTTAAATAAGCAGGGTGACAATATACAGCCTTGACGTACTCCTTTTCCTATTTGGAACCAGTCTGTTGTTCCATGTCCAGTTCTAACTGTTGCTTCCTGACCTGCATACAGGTTTCTCAAGAGACAGATCAGGTGGTCTGGTATTCCCATCTCTTTCAGAATTTTCCACAGTTTATTGTGATCCACACAGTCAAAGGCTTTGGCATAGTCAATAAAGCAGAAATAGATGTTTTTCTGGAACTCTCTTGCTTTTTTCGATGATCAAGCCTGGAAAATCCCATGGATAGAGGAGCCTGGTAGGCTGTAGTCCATGTGGTCGCTAAGAGTCGGACACCACCGAGCGACTTCGCTTTCACTTTTCACTTTCATGCATTGGAGAAGGAAATGGCAAGCCACTCCAGTGCTCTTTCCTGGAGAATCCCAGGGACAGGGGAGCCTGGTGGGCTGCTGTCTATGGGGTCACACAGAGTCGGACACGACTGAAGCGACTTAGCAGCAGCAGCAGCAGCAGCAGCGGATGTTGGCAATTTAATCTCTGGTTCCTCTGCCTTTTCTAAAACCAGTTTGAACATCTGAACATTCACGTTTTACATATTGCTGAAGCCTGGCTTGGAGGGTCTTTTCAAATGAGTCAGTTCTTTGCATTGGGTGGCCGAAGTATTGGAACATCTTTATTTCTGGTTAAAAGCGAATCCTCTCAGAGGTGGGCTGCCCTCCGGTTTCCAGCCCGAGGAACGCCTTCTTCTGCCCCACACGCAGCATCCCCTTTCTTCCTCTCACAGATGTCCTCTTTTTGGCTCATTTCGCCCCCAGCGAACCCAGCCGTCTGAGCCGGTGTCTGCCCACCCCGAATCTGCGTGGGTGAACAGTGGCTCCACACGCCCTGCTCTCTTCCAGTCACCTCCCAGGTCTAGGCTAGGGGCAGGGAGTGAAAACTGTAGGGTTCCGGGAGGGGCCGAGGAGGACATCTCTCCAGCCCCAGGTTTGCCTGGCCCTCACTGAAGATGCAGCCTGCGGAGGACCACAGTCCCCAGCATGCACTGCGCCGGGACCACGCCGGCCCGCGCTGAGGGAGCGCGGGACTACGATCCCCAACATGCACTGCGCCGGGGCCGCGCCTGCCTGCGTTGAGGGGAGCGTAGAACTACGACCCCCAGCATGCACTGCGCCCAAGGAGCAGAGAGGAACTATAGTTCCCAGCATGCAGCGGGCAGCCACTGCCCGTCCAGGTTTGCATGCGGATATCTGCGCCGCGACCTGGAGACCGCGATCGTGCGGTAGGCCCCAGGGCGGGCACCCTGTGCTGGCTGCCGAGAGGGCGGCGCAGCTACGCCGATGGGCTGCCCACTTCTCTGCGGTCGATACCCGCTTCCGTGCCCGGAGCAGGAAGCAGGCCCTGCGGTTAGCAAAGCACGCAGTTTAAAAGACGGCTCGGCCAGCCCCAGAGCAAGAGGAGGTGCCCCGGTAACACATCAGGCTTTGTTCTAGGGGGAGCCGGGGACTGTGTTCGTTGTGCATCACGGACAGCTAACTGGGACCCCTTCGCAGCGGGCCTTGGGCCCCTGTAATTCTGCGCGTGTAAATGCGCTGTGGGAGCTCCTGTGTGCGCGCCCCTCCCTCGCACAGAAGGCCTCTCAGGCTGCTGACACTTGTTAGGAGACCATGAGCTGAGGCCCGGGGCTGCAGACGCCCTGGCGGCCTCTCCACCGAGCTGGCTGTCAAGATGCGCTGGACAGCGAGCCGGCTGCCCCTTCCGACTCCTGCGAGCTCAGAGCTCGCCCCCCACGACCTCAGCTCTGACCCGGGGCGCAGCCGTGTGGCCGTCAGCTCCCTCCAGGCCAGCGACAACCCGGGGGCGGGAGTACAGCGGGGGAGCCTGTCCCTGCCAGGAGCGCATGAGCCCTCAGGGACGGGCTGTAACGGAGCAGAGACAGCCTCCAGCTGCTTCTCCAGGACGCCCCGGCTCGCACAGCCGGGTTCCCCCGAGAAGCCTCACACCTCACCCAATGCCGACAGCAGGGCCAAGGTCAGCATGTCCTTCCTCCAGCCCCCCACAGCCAGCAGGACACGTGCCCCGCTTGCTAGGCGGGACTATTCTTCCTCCCGGGGTTATGCTTCATCCTTGACTCTGGTTTATGTGCAAGGGCAAGAGGCTGTGAACAGAGCCGTCAGGAAGCCATAAGTCTTGCTTGAATTCCAAGCTAAGCCTTATTGTGTGGAGGGGCAGGGAGCAGGCAGTCAGAAATTTGACTCAAGACAGAGCGACATCAGTTCTTCATGATCAGAACCTAGGCTCTCAGCCCGGGGCGGTCACCAGGGCCAGCTTCTTAGGCCTGTGGCCTGATGAGTGGACACGCAGGGCCCCCTAGTCAGAAGCGCATGGTGCTTGGCCTGATGCTCTGCTTTCTGTCTTGAAATTCTCAGTAGTTTTTGGACCGGGGCGTGCGTGTTCGCTTTCCACTGGTCTCCACACGTCACCCCGTGGCCCTGACAGGCGCTCTGCCTGGAGCTCAGTGTCTTCTCTGAGATGACCTCTCCGTCATCGGGCTGTCGCAACAAAACACCACGGATCCGGGAGCTTGAACAGCAGACATTGAGCTCCCCTCAGTCCTGGAGGCCAGGAAGTCCGAGGGCAAGGCCTGGTGCAGTTCTGCTGTGTCCTCATGTGGCAGGTTGGGCAGAGGGAGCCCCTGGGGCCTCTGCCTCTTCTCCTAAGGGCGACGGCCCCACCCGGGGCCCACCCACCTGCCTTCATTCACACCTCCTGACCCCAGAGGCCCACCTCCGGCTACCCTCATACTGAGGGCTGGGGCTTCAGCGCATGAGTGGGGGTGTGCACAGCTGAGCCCAAGGCCACTGGGAAGGTTGGGCTAAGACGTCTGCAAAGGCGCTTTAGCTACAAAACCCTTTCATCCGAAGAAATTCTGTGTAGAGCTTGACATATTCCATGTGCCAGGCTGATTTCTAAACCTTTCCTTCCTTCTTTTCCTTTTGTTTCTTCTTTTTCTTGACTTTTCTCGCCCTTTCTGCAGAGTCTCTGGCTCTGTGCAGGTGGTGGGGAAGAGGTCAGGGCTAGTCCCTCGTCATCCGCGGCCGTTGTTTTGTTGCCCTGCAGCTCCCGAGGAAAGTGATTTACCCATGGGGTGGGGTAGGGGTCCCCTGGTCTCCCCCTTGCCTTTCTCATGTGTGAAATGGAGATGGTGGTAGCACCAACATGTAGGGCGATCGGTGGAAAGCACTGAAGTAGTATCTGCGAAGAGCAAGCACGTAGAACAGGTTGGCTGTGTGTATTTCCACACACGTGGTCAGTCCTGTTACGTCAGCTGCACCCACCTTGAAGCAGTTACGCACCATCCACAGAGAGAGAGCAAAGTCACAGACACACACGCGCATGGCCAGTGTTCTGCCTGGCAACACATTCTAGACTGTGGTCCCCATGAAGGCAGTGGTCACGCTGAGCCAAGGATACCAAGCCCGACAGGCAGAAATGTGGAGGGGCAGGAGATAGCTGGGCATGGTCCTCAAAGAGGGCGATTCAGAGACAGCGGGCACCATATGTCCGCCCGGGCCCCGTGACTCACTGCTGAGCTCTTGTCTCCAAGTCTAGGGTGAAACTCCACCAGGCCAGGTAGAGGCAAACTCCAGGGTGAGGGGCGGGGGGTGGCAGATGAACAGGTCCTAAAGCTCACTCAGGGAGAGGAGGTGGGAATGGAGTCCATTCCCAGGGTGGAGACCTGATGGAACTGTGTGGACGATCCAGGGATTGACGTCAGTCTGTCCCAGCTGTGTAATGAATACTGCAGACAGGGTGTGGGCAGGGCAGGAAGGCTCACAGATGACAGCAGAAACCTGCTCCCCACGGTTCTCTGGAAGGTGCCAGCAGCGGGGCTTCTGATGAGGACTCTGACAGGTTACAGAGTGCCGACTTCCCTCTGAGCAGAGGGAGCGAGGGAGACCACCCAGACCTAAGCATCCCACAGAGGCTGTCACCTTATAACACCATCGTGTTGGTGTTAGGAGTTCAGCATGAGGATTTGGGAGGGAGACAGATGTTCAGACCACAGCAAGCACTGAAAACACCGGCCTGGCCAAATCTCTCCTCCAGGTTGGTGAAATTAGACCAGAGCAAAGGTGCTCTGCCTACCACAAACAAGCCCACGAGAGGATAAATCTGATCTAAGGGGAAACCGACCGCCTGCTAAGCCTAACTTCAGCCTTCTTTGAAGGGGGGAAGCCAAAGGCACGCTGTCAGCAAGCTGCATTCACCGTCAAATACAGGCAGGCACGGTCACTAGGTGTCGGCAAGCAGTGCGGGGAGCCTAAGTATAAACAGGTAAGAGTAACGGATACAACGCAGTTAGCAGGCACAGGCGTTAAAACACTACCATAAACATGGATGTGCTCCAGTATTTAAATGGCAACGACCATAATGAGAAAGAAATATAAGCCGCTGAACCGATGTCATTTGTGCATCCAAAGTCACGACTAACGGTAAAAAGGCGCCTCGGGGGGTGGGAGAAAATATTTGCAAATCATGCATTGGATGAGGGATTAATATTGAGAATATATAACTCAACAATAACAAAATACAGCTTCTTTTAAAAATATGTACAGGCCCTGAATAGAAGTTTCTCCAAAGAAGATATACAAAGAGCCAGTAAGTACGTAAAAAGTTGCTTGGCACTGCTAATCATCGGAGACACAGATCAAAGTCTGACCCAGGCTACAGCTTGACCCAGTGACGGACATGATGCTGAGAGGAACAAGCCAGACAAAAACGGACAAACAGACTTGATTCTACTTATGTCAGGTCCGTACGTGGGCACACTCATGGAGACAGAAAATGCAGTGGTGGTTGCTGGGCTGGGGAAGGAGGGCTGTTAGTGTTTAATTGGACAGAGTTTCAGTTTGGGAGGAGATGGGCAAGGTGGTGGCTGTGCAGAAACAGGAAGGTACTTAAGGCCACTCAGCTATACACCTAACAATGATCAGAATAATAGCTTTTATGTATATTTTGCAATAAAAAATGAGAGTAAAAGATTACCAAATGAAACTTTTTACAGATGAAAAAAGCAATGTCCAGATATAGATATGGATGTGGATATGGATATATGTAGGCAGATAGAAACATAGCCTGGAATTAACTGCAGATTAGACACTACAGAAGAAACGGGTAGTAAATTTAGGACATTGGAGCAGAAACTGTCCAAATTAAATCTAAATAAAAAAAGAAAAGCTAAAAAAAAAAACAGATGAAAGTTAAAAAGATAAATAAATAATTTAAAGAAATTATGGCCAGAAATCATAAATCTGAGGAAAATTATGAACCCACAAAAACAAGAAGCTCAGTGACCCACTAAGCAAAATAAACAGCAAGAGAACCATACAAAAACCATCACAATCAAATTTCTTAAAACCAATAATAATCAGAAAATCTTAAAAAGAGAAAAGTAAAACCATGTAGTTTGCAGAGGAACAATTGTAGTAAAGACTTGAGACGTTCAAGAGACACAAGAGAAGTCAAGAACAGCATCTTCAAAGTTACTGGAAAAAAAAAAAAAAAAGCTGCCAGCCTATAAGCTGGCGAGGATACAAGTAAAAGTATTCTTTTTAAAATGAACACGAGAAAAAGACTTTTTCACATAAAAAAGGTGAAAGAATTCATTGCTAGCAGAGCCATAGGAGGAGACTTTATAAAGGAGGTGCTTCAAGTGGAGAAAGTGATATTAGTTAGAAAATTGAACTGACAGATACGAAATACACGAGAATGAAATTACCGAGAAGAGCAGGTCCTGTAGGAGAAAAGTGCTAACCCTAAATGAAGACGATGGGACACGCGACCAACCAGAGTGACAGGCGATGTTCTCGTGGAGGAATACGAGGCACTGTGAAAGTGCTCTCTACAAATTAATCTGTAAACCTTAGTATTTTCAGTGAAAAATCCCACAGGACCCCCCCAAATTCCAACTGGATAAAAAAACCCAAGATATTTCTAAAGTTAATTAAAAAATAATTTAGAGAAAAATGTAATAGAAGATTGTTTCTAATCATTCTAAGAACTACATGAAGCTACAATAACTAATAAAAGACTGTGTAACTAGACTTAGAAAAAGTGGTCAGATGATGGAAAAAGAGCCAAAGTACAAGAATAGACCCAATTTATGTAACAATTTTGTGGGCTTCCTTGGTAGCTCAGCTGATAAAGAATCTGTCTGCAATGCAGGCGACCCCGGTTTGATTCCTGGATTGGGAAAATCCCCTGGAGAAGGGATAGGCTACCCACTCCAGTATTCTTGGGCTTCCCTGATAGCTCAGACAGTAAAGCATCTGCCCACGATGCAGGAGACCTGGGTTCAATCCCTGGGTTGGGAAGATCCCCTGGAGGAGGGCATGGCAACCTACTCCAGTATTCTTGCCTGGAGAATCCCATGGACAGAGGAGCCTGGCGGGCTACAGGCCATGGGATCACGAAGAGTTGGACATGACTAAGCATGGCATGTACACTTTTTTCACTTTAAGAGTGGTCTTAAGGTTGAAAATAAGTAGGGGGAAATGACTTGAAATTTACATTTTACATGTAAACTTGAAGTTTACATTAATAAGCAGCCACATGCGGAAGCAAATATCGGAAAACTTTCAGAGACCAAGTATGCGACAGGTACCAAAAGTCTTAAAATGTATTTATGCTGTGGCTTATCATTTCTCCTAGGAATTTTTGTTGTTGTTGTTTGGTCACTAAGTCAACTCTTTTTGACCCCATGGGCTGTAGCCTTCAAGGTTCCTCTGTCCACGTCTTCCCAGGTAAGAATACTGGAGTAGGTTGCCATTTCCTCTTCCAGGGGATCTTCCCAAGCCAGGGATCAAATTCGATTCTCCTGCATTGGCAGGCAGGTTCTTTACCACTAAGCCATCACCCATGTACAAATATCAAACAGGAGATTCAGTTGCTCTTACAAAAATGCTACAGAATTGATGTTCACAGTTATGAAAAATTCTAAGCCTCTTAAATGTTTTACAGTGGGAAGCTGACTGAATAATTATGATTTTGGACTTACCTATTTGAGCTTCCCAGGTGGTGCTAGTAGTAAAGAACCCACCTGCCAACTTAGGAGATTTAAGAGAAGCAGGTTCAATCCCTAGGGAAGATCCCCTGAAGGAAGGCAGGCTGGACTGGAGGAAGGCATGGCTGCCCACTCCAGTATTCTTGCCTGGAGAATCCCCAACGGACAGAGGAGCCGGGTGGGCTACAGTCCATAGTGCTGCAAAGAATCAGAGAGCTGAAGCAACTTAGCACACACGCACGTGTCTATGTACCATGAACCCAACTGCACATCATCAAATATGGATCTATAATATCTCTTCAAAAACCTGTTTATTATGTGATTTGTCGAAGAAGTAATCTGTGCCAAGCAGTAGGTCGGACGCCAGAAACACTCCTGAATAAGAGGAAGCGTTTGTCCTTGAGAAGCTCAGTCTGTCGGAAAGACAGACAGGAGACGGCAAGGTGAGTGCTGCCCGCCCACGAGAAAATCCATAAACACTTAGCTCCTCCCTGAAGATGCAGCGGAAACTGTGTTGCTGAGTGTGGCTGCGTGCCAGGCTCTTTAAGTGCCTTGTCTTCACTAAAGTCCACAACTCCAGCTGGAGAACATGTGAGTTCACTGGTTAAACTAGGTGAAGAGACGTGTCCAGTGTCCAGGGAGGAACTGTGATGCCTGCAGGTCCTCTGTCCAGGGCAGCTCTCTGCCGGGCACTCCTGTTGGGGAAGCCTGTGGCTTTGGCTGCTTAGACAGAAGGCAGAATACTGCCTGGAAACGTAAGGACACCGTGATCTCACTTACTTTATTTCGTTTTGTTGGTCTGCTTCTCCTTGGATGGAAAGGAGGGCCACTAAACCCTAAGCAGCTGACCTTCAGGGCTGGTCATTTCTGTTGCCCTGACCCCCTGGACCAGAGGCTGGTGCTCCTGGGGCTGACCCCCGAAGGCAAGCACGGAGGACAGTGTCCAGAGGGGAAGGGGCATCCCCAGGGGAGCTATGGCAGCTCTCCTGTGGTTCCTGTACACACTCAGCCACAGACACATCACACATACCATCTCCTTGTTCACGTGTGTGTTTTCTTTGTTGCCAAGGAGATTGCATATTGAGGTAGAAAAATCCAAGAGTTGTTATGCTCAGGAATTTATACACGCTGAAATTAGGAAGTTTGGGATGCTGTTTCCTAGAGCATGTGTGCCGTAGCATCGTACCTCTGAACAAAGAGGTGAACCCCACCCCTCTTTTAGGGCTTCTGCACACAGAGTTTGGGTGTGTATTGCTGGAGTTGTGAATGTCTGTGGGCCAACATTTAGAATCGCCATCCTTGCCTATGTCTGTAAAATAGTGTTAAAGCAGCAGTGACTGAGTTAGGAAGCTGCGCTGACTACACGCTGTGTGCCGTCTTGTAAATCTCTTATGGCCATGAGCCCTGGTTTGTCTATAAAGTGGAGGTAAAGAACAGTTACCTCAGTAGGTTGTGGTGAAGGAGAAACAAGATCAACTGGATCAAAATCTCTGACAGCAGTGTGCTGGGGTGGTTTAGAGAAGCGCGGGAATCAGTTCAGTTCAGTCACTCAGTCGTGTCCGACCTTTGCGACCCCATGGACTGCAGGACGCCAGGCCTCCCTGTCAATCACCAACTCCCAGAGTTTGCTCAAACTCATGTCCATCAAGTTGGTGATGCCATCCAACCATCTCATCCTTTGTCGTCCCCTTTTCCTCCCACCCTCAATCTTTCCCAGCATCAGGGTCTCTCCAAGTGAGTCAGTTCTTCTCATCAGGTGGCCAAAGTATTGGAGTTTCAGCTTCAGCATCAGTTCTTCCAATGAATATTCAGGACTGATCTCCTTTAGGATGGACTGGTTGGATCTCCTTGCAGTCCAAGGGACTCTCAAGAGTCTTCTCCAACACCACAGTTCAAAAGCATCAATTCTTTAGCACTCAGCTTTTTTTATAGTTCAATTCTCACATCCACACATGACTACTGGAAAAACCATAGCTTTGACTAGATGGACTTTTGTTGGCAAAGTAACGTCTCTGCTTTTCAATATGCTATCTAGGTTGATCATAGCTTTTCTTCCAAGGAGCAAGCGTCTTTTAATTTCATGGCTGCAGTCACCATCTGCAGTGATTTTGGAGCCCCCCAACATAAAGTCTCTCACTGTTTCCATTATTTCCCTGTGTATTTGCCATTGAGTGATGGAACCAGATGCCATGATCTTAGTTTTCTGAATGTTGAGTTTTAAGCCAGTTTTTTCACTCTCCTCTTTCACTTTCATCAGGAGTCTCTTTAGTTCTTCTTCACTTTCTGCCATAAGGGTGGTGTCACCTGCATATCTGAGGTTGTTGATATTTCTCCTGGCAATCTTGATTCCAACTTGTGCTTCATCCAGCCTGGCATTTCACATGATGTACTCTGCATATAAGTTAAATAAGCATGGTGACAATACACAGCCTTGACAATACTGACTTTTAAATTTTCAGAAATTTCATGAGCCTGTTGTTAAGTAGGGTTTCACTGATGATTCAGTGGGTAAAGAATCCTCCTACAATGCAAAGGACACAAGAGACACAGGTTAGATCCTTGGGTTGCAAAGATCTCCTGGAGAAGGAAATGGCAACTCACTCCAGGATTCTTGCCTGGAGAACCCCATGGACAGAGGAGCCTGGCAGGCTACAATCCATAGGGTCACAAAGAGTCAGACGTGACTGACTGAACACATGACTAACATCGTTAAGCACAGTCATTACTAAGAATTAAACTATAGGGACATAATCAAGTGAGTTATATTTACAACAAAATAATAAAAAATAAGAAATTCTCCAAACTCATGGCTTCCTGATTATATTTCACTATTACCTAGTCCCTTAAGGTTGCTTACATCTGCCGTGTGTGTGTGTGGAGATGTATATACGCCAACACACGACTGCACACCTCGCCCCGTGCTCACACGCAGCAGCCTGAGGGTGGACACTGGGAACTGAGCAGACTGACAGCGACCTCGCGGCAGATACCGGCTCTCCTCTGAGGCCGCGCCCGTGCACCACGATGGTCTCTAGGCTTAGCGTGGTGACAAGGCGCGTGACACAGATTCTGTTTTAGTGGGAACGGTATCTGTGGCCGTTGCGTTGTGAAAAGTGAAAAGCATTGAGGAAATGTTCTTTTAGTATCCAAAACCTGATATCTGACTCAGTGAAGAAGTCACACACGTCATCGACGAAGGAGGGAAACTAACACACACAGCCGCTGTTTCCGCTCCACTCCTCGTCGCTTGGTCTATGTTACAGAAATGGAAACATCAAGCACTGCGTGTGCTGTAAACACTCACCTGTGAACGGCAAACTACGGTTTGGTTCTGGTTCTGGTGTCTTACAGAAAATGAACAAAAACACTGTTTGAGAATCAATTTTTCCATACACAATTTATGAGTCTTATGTGTTGAATGCTTCTATAAATATTGTGACATAGCCTTTGTGTGTGTGCTCAGTCAGTAAGTCACATCCGACTCTTTGTGACCACATGGACAGTAGCCCACCAGGCTCCTCCGCCCAGGGATTCTCCAGGCAAGAATACTGGAGTGGGTTGCCACTGCCCTCCTCAGGGGATCTTCCCCACCCAGGGGTTGAACCTGAGTCTTTCGTGTCTCCCGCTTGCTAGGCAGCTTCTTTACCACTAGTGTCATCTGGGAAGCCCAGTTACACTTGTAGCGAAGTGTGTCGGTCGCTCAGTCGTGTCCGACTCTGAGACCCCATGGACTGTAGCCTGCCAGGCTCCTCTGTCCAGGGATTCTCCAGGTGAGAATACTGGAGTGGGTTGCCATTCTCTTCTGCAGGGGATCTTCCTGACCCAGGGATCGAACCCGGGTCTCCCCGCATTGGCAGGTGGGCTCTTTACCACTGAGCCACCAGGGAAGCCTGACATATCCTTTACCTTGTAACAGTCTTAACAAAATATCGTGTGTACATATGCAGACGTGCATTCTTCTTAAACAGTTACTTACGCACACATCACTGTGACCACTGGCACCTCGAGCATGCTGACCTCTGTGCCTGGGTCAGCCCTCCAGTCCCGGAAAGACTGTCAAAACAGATGCAAGATAATTGCTCTCATGGGAAAGCTGAGGCCACCGGGAACTGGTGGGATGCTCTAAGTCACCCTCAGAGCCTTGGTGAGACCTATCTGTGCTGGCTTTGTTGCTGGGTAGCTACTTTTGGAAAGCGCTGTCACCAGTCACCATCACTTGCCCAGAAAGTCCTGTAAGACCTGAGTCTGCTTCGTGCCACCCGTGTCTCAGCTCTTGCCTCTCTCTCCACCCAGGGTGCCCTGTCTCCTGCTCTTTGCCTGTATCATAACTCCTCATTCTCTGAGGCTCAGCCCAGCCATCACATCCTCGGGGAAGTCATCACCAGTGAGATGCCTCTTCTCTTTCCTCTCACAGCTCCTTATTGTAACTCTTATCATGTATTTCATCTGCCAGTGTCCGAAATTGACTATAATATCCTCAGGGACAGGAAAAGAGAATTACTCATCTCTGCTAGCAGTTAACAACAATTTCTCATTGAATTGAATAGCAGTGACGAACAGAAGGAAAGCTGGAAGAGGCACTCTTTCCACAGGGATCCTGGACTGTTGCCACGGCATCTCTGAATAAAGAGCCTCGTGGGGAGCCTGTCTGAGAGCCCCGAGCGCAAGTGGGGGCTGGCTGGGGGAGTCCTGTCTCGTGTCGTAGCTGGGGCTGTAATAGGGCGGGCGGGGGTTGTCCTTGACCCGGAGAACCCGGAATCAAGACTTATCTGAAAGTCGGTGTTCAGGAATTGAGAACTAAAATAGTCAAAAAAAAAAAAGTCCAGGCTTAAAGTTTATTAGGAATTGAGAACTAAAATAGCCAAAAGAAAAAGTCCAGGCTTAAAGTTTAAGATGAAGTCCAGCACAGCAGGAATATTAGCATGGGGCACATGAAAACAGAGATCTGGTTGACAGAGATGCCTGGGGTGGAGTGAGTCTCACCTACGGGAACTGAGTCCGGTGCTGAGGACACCGAGCTGCTCAGGGAGAGTGAGAGACCCACCTTGACTTTTGTCTTTGTCTAATTGAGAGAGAACACAAAAAAGTGCACGAATTATAAATATGCACCCTGATGAGTTTTTACAAAGTGAATGCGCCTATGCAATCACCACCCAGTTCAAGACAGTAGCATGCTGGTTCCGAGAAACCTCCAGATGACCCTTCAAGTCAACATGCCGTCGGTGGAGGGTCTGCTCTGACGTTGACCCCACACCTGAGCTTTGTCAGCTTTCGTGTCCGGTCTCCGATACATGGTCTTTCTGTAGCAGCCACTGATGCCCTCACAGGTGGCAGTGCTTATTCATGGCTCTGTGACCTTCCATGACATCGATACACTGCAGCTTCCATCCGGCCCCCTCAGTCTGGGCTGTCGGGACTAACGCTGCAGCGGGAACTCTAGGTGCACATTTTGAGTCTATACAGAGGAGTGGGGCCATGAGGCCAAAAGTAATGCTCCTTTACTCTTCTTTACTTCTTTTGAGTTAACCAGTATTATTTCTTTTTTAGTTTTACCTATGTCATATTAATTTCATAAATTTTCTTTCTTCTTTAAGGAATTAGGATTATAAATACAAGATTTTACTGCATATTCATGATTAATAACTGTCTAACAGAATTTGGGCTCGATAAAGGACAGAAATGGTATGGACCTAACAGAAGCAGAAGATATTAAGAAGAGGTGGCAAGAATACACAGAAGAACTGTACAAAACAGAGCTTCACAACTCAGATAATCACAATGGTGTGATCACTGACCTAGAGCCAGACGTCCTGGAATGTGAAGTCAAGTGGGCCTTAGAAAGCATCACTATGAACAAAGCTAGTGGAGGTGATGGAATTCCAGTTGAGCTATTTCAAATCCTGAAAGATGATGCTGTGGAAGTGCTGCACTCAATATGCCAGCAAATTTGGAAAACTCAGCAGTGGCCACAGGACTGGAAAAGGTCAGTTTTCATTCCAATCCCAAAGAAAGGCAATACCAAAGAATGCTCAAACTACCACACAATTGCACTCATCTCACACACTAGTAAAGTAATGCTCAAAAGTCTCCAAGCTAGGCTTCAGCAATACGTGAACCATGAACTTCCTGATGTTCAACCTGGTTTTAGAAAAGGCAGAGGAATCAGAGATCAAATTGCCAATATCTGCTGGATCATGGAAAAAGCAAGAGAGTTCCAGAAAAACATCTATTTCTGCTTTATTGACTATGCCAAAGCCTTTGACTGTGTGGATCACAATAAACTGTGGAAAATTCTGAAACAGATGGGAATACCAGACCACCTGACCTGCCTCTTGAGAAATCTGTATGCAGGTCAGGAAGCAACAGTTAGAATTGGACATGGAACAACAGACTTGTTCCAAATAGGAAAAGGAGTACATCAAGGCTGTATATTATCACCCTGCTTATTTAACTTATATGCAGAGTACATCATGAGAAACGCTGGACTGGAAGAAACACAAGCTGGAATCAAGATTGCTGGGAGAAATATCAATCACCTCAGATATGCAGATGACACCACCCTTATGGCAGAAAGTGAAGAGGAACTAAAAAGCCTCTTGATGAAAGTGAAAGTGGAGAGTGAAAAAGTTGGCTTTAAGCTCAACATTCAGAAAACAAAGATCATGGCATCCGGTCCCACCACTTCATGGGAAATAGATGGGGAAACAGTGGAAACAGTGTCAGACTTTATTTTTGGGGGCTCCAAAATCACTACAGATGGTGACTGCAGCCATGAAATTAAAAGATACTTACTCCTTGGAAGGAAAGTTATGACCAACCTAGATAGCATATTCAAAAGCAGAGACATTGCTTTGCCAACAAAGGTCCGTCTAGTCAAGGCTATGGTTTTTCCTGTGGTCATGTATGGATGTGAGAGTTGGACTGTGAAGAAGGCTGAGCACCAAAGAATTGATGCTTTTGAACTGTGGTGTTGGAGAAGACTCTTCAGAGTTCCTTGGACTGCAAGGAGATCCAACCAGTCCATCCTAAAGGAGATCAGCCCTGGGATTTCTTTGGAAGGAATGATGCTAAAGCTGAAACTCCAGTACTTTGGCCACCTGATGCAAAGAGTTGACTCACTGGAAAAGACTCTGATGCTGGGAGGGATTGGGGGCAGGAGGAGAAGGGGACGACAGAGGATGAGATGGCTGGATGGCATCACTGACTCGATGGACATGAGTCTGGGTGAACTCCGGGAGTTGGTGATGGACAGGGAGGCCTGGCGTGCTGCGATTCACGGGGTCGCAGAGAGTCGGACACGACTGAGTGACTGAACTGACTGAACAGAATTTGACACTATTGCTAGTCTTTGTCAATGATATATTCTGAAAAGGCAAACGTTCAGCTGTCGCTATTATTTTCACAGTTTTACTCTCCGTGTATTGTAGACCGTGTCAGATATAGTTATTCTTCTGCAGTAAATATTTGTTTGCATTTTTCTATGATTTCCCGTTTTCCTTTTCCCTTGCTTATATTCCTTTTACTGGATCTCTGTGATTCCCTCTAGAGTCATTTTCTTCCTTCTTAAAGACATCTTATTACTTCTTTCCACATACACTTGTGGGCACCAAGCCCTCTCGGGTTTCTCATGATGGACCTGTACTGACTTTGCCTTCATTTGTGAAGGACACTTTGTCCAGATACAGCTTTTCCCTCCTGCACGCTGAAGGTGTCATTCCATTGTCTCCTTGCTCCCATTGCTTCTGCGGAAATGTCAGCCATTGGCGATTCTGTCCCTCCTTTCTCTCTGCCCCTCCTGGGGCGTTTCTCTCTGTCTCCGGGTTTGAGCAGTTCTCTTGTGATGCGTCAGTGCATCCTCCTCGGGTCTGTGCTGCCTGGGAAACACTGCTTCCTGCACCTGTGACCTGAGCCTGATGATCAGGTTGAGGAAATTCTCAGCATCCTCTAAGTCCTCCTTCCCTCGCCCCTCCCCTCCCAAGGCCCCAGCTACACGGTTAACCTTCCGCTCATCCACAGTCTCCGGGATTGTTTTCTGCGTTTTCCTTGTCTCTGCGTCAACCTGGTTATCTTCTACCAATCGGTCATCCCAGAATCTAATCCTCTTTTCTGTGCTTTAAGGTAAATTATGACTTCATTGAATCTTGGTTTCAATGATTTAAATTTTTACTGCTAAAATTATTGATAGACATTTTTATGGGTTTGGATTTTCTGCTTAAATTCCTCACCTTTGCTTCAACATATTAATCAAGGCTGTTTTAAAGTCCAGGGACTGTAGCTTCAGTAAATGGGCAATCTGGGGCTTTTCCCCTAGTTTTCCCATGGTTGCACCTGGTGAGCTTTTATGAAACGCTGGCCTCTGTCTATAAAAAGCGACAGAGGCTCCACTCGACAGCGTTTCTTTATTTCAGAGGCTGCGTCTTTCCTTGGTACACAAACGAGCAGAGGCGGCTATCCCGCTGATCGTGAGCTAAGTCCACTCGTGACAGGACGCAGGGCTGCCTCTGTACTTGTTTGCCTGTTTGCCTCTCTGTTTGCAGTTTTGTCGGTCTCAGGGTTCCTCTCGTCTTCCTTTCTTCTAGGGAGGCCCTCAAGGTTTCCAACTGAAACCCAAGATTAGTGACATCTGCCGACCTGTTCTACCATCCACTGACCATTCCACTACACTTTCCACTCACTATTCCACTGCACTGAAAGCCCCACTGTTTTAAACCAAAAGCTTCAAGGCTTTGTTTGTGTTCTGCTTCCTAGCATCATCCCTGTCTGCCCTAAGAATGCAGTGAACGCCTTCAGGGAGAAGCTACATGTTTATGATGGAACCTCCCACACCTGCCCTTGTTCCAGGATCCTGGCTTCTAAGTCCCGTGAGTCCCTCGCAGTCACCAGACCAGCGGGACCTCTGCTGACCTGAGAGACTCCCTCCCTCAGCTGGGATCTTCACGTCTCAGGTCCTGGCCACACTCCGGCTCTCTGATCTCTTCCAATGATGGTTTTTTCCCTACTTGTTCATGATGAAGCATTGGTCTGTGGCTAGCATCTCCATCTTAGCTGCAAACAGAAATCCTCACTTTGGTTTTACGATGAAGTTCGGGAAGCCAGGAGTGACTGCCTGAGGAGAGCTGGGGGCTGTGTCCTCTGTCATTCCCGTCAGGATGGAGGCTGTGAGGGTCCCGCAATGAGCCGTGCAATCCCATCCCCCAGCAGTATTCCTGACTGACCGCTGCACCAGGCCTAGGATTCTCAGGACTCTTCTCAACACGGCCCTAGGTCTTCTCCTGAAGTTCAACCCACTGCCTAACCCACTTTGGGGTTTTGGGCAGAGGTCAGAGGTCAGTCAGTCATTTTGGTTAAACACCTGCCAACTTCAGGCAAAAGGGGGCACAGCATTTGCCTGAATGAATTCAGTAGCTCTTTTTTTTTTTTTCATGAAACCATGGTTTTCCGGCTAAATTCAGACCGACTTCACGTTTTGGAACAGTTTGTGTCTCCTCCCCCAGTCCTTAGAAATGAGAAGGATAATGCTCGTGACTGAAGAGGGGGTCAGGGAGACTATGCAAATATTTGGAAGGCAGCAGAGTTTGAACACTTGAAAGAAAAGTGCGATATAAATGATTATTTTTTAAAGCACCATGTGTAGGAAATGCAATCCAGCTTTTTTTTTTTAAGAAGAAGTGTTTTGGCGTTTCATCCCAATTTACTGATGAATGGTAACTAATGAAATGTTTGTCTGGGACTCTGAAGAGGCAATTCAGTTGGCTGTATGTAGATAGATAACGTCAGTCGCTTCTGATCTTGCAGACCAAAGCATCTCATATAATGATAAATGGTACCAGGTTTCAGTCCTCCAAACGATGCTATCTGCAACACCACTGCATCTCCTTACTATCTCCCATTTTTATTTTCTCTCCGTGAAAGAAATAACCGTTAGTAAAGGCTTATAAATTCCAACTCTTATCTTTTAAAGTGGTTGTTCTTTTTCCTCATCTTAACATACAAATAGACTCCCTTTCTCAGGCCTTTGCTAAAGAGCCAGAGGAAGAGTTCACAAGGTTTTGATAAAGCCTCCTGAGCAGTCCAGCCAATGAACAAAGATATGGGAGTCACTTACTATCCACCTGGACCGCTGCGAGCAGAGCCTTTTGACATCTTCAGAGGAGGCCAAGTTTCCACTGAAGGAGATGCTCAGAAAAAGTGGAGAAATAGCATAGAGAAACCGGGGGGAGAAACTGGAATCACAAAAGAAATGTACCTGATTGTCTCCAGTACTGTTGACAGCACAGGGACTAGAGAGACCTTTGAAGGAGGCTTCAGACACCGAGAGCTCCAGGCTTCCTGCGACCTTCACGTCTGCCTGGTCGTGACATGGTCACGGGTTCGCTGCAGGACTTGGGGGGACGGCTGGACTGGTCACTGGTTCGCTGTAGGACCTGGGGGGATGGCTGGACTGGTCACTGGTTCACTGCAGGACTTGGGGGGACGGCTGGGCTGGTCACTGGTTTGCTGCAGGACTTGGGGAGACGGCTGGACTGGTCGTTGGTTCACTGTAGGACTTGGGGGGACAGCTGGACTGGTCGCTGGTTCACTGCAGGACTTGGGGGGACGGCTGGGCTGGTCACTGGTTCACTGCAGGACTTGGGGGGATAGCTGGACTGGTCACTGGTTCGCTGCAGGACGTGGGGGGACAGCTAGACTGGCAGGATCTTCCTCCATGAGAGGAGCAGGGGACCAACGATCTCTGATTCACCTACAGCTACGTGACTTCTGCCCGCAGGGTGTGGAGGTTTGGCTCCGGAGGGGTCATTGGCAACGGTGGGCACCCGCTCTGTCTGCTGTCGCCCTGCCCCCCACTTTCAGACCCAGGTTGCAGCCCATCCTCCTCTTCCTCCTACTCGTCCCGCGGGTCTGCTCCGTGCATTGTCTAAAGGGCCGTTTGATTCACTTTCTTTTTTAAAGCTGTCCCCCTGTGGTCTGGGCCTCTACTCCAAGTGCCCAGCTGCCTCTCCTGTCCCCTCCCCTCCTCTGTTACTACCTTCAGCTTTATTTTTTGAATTAATTTATTTATTTGGCCATGCCTCACAGCATATGGATCTTAGTTCCCCAACCAGAGATCAAACCCACGCCCCTGCAGTGGAAACGCAGAGTCTTAACCACTGGAGCACAAGGGAATTTCCACCACCTCCAGCTGTAAACTCACCTCCCAGCCATGCCACCTCCTCTCCCCACCCTCTCCCCCACAGATTCTTCTGCCCCAGTATCGTCGCCCACACCTCCACTCATCAACAGATGTCGTCTCAGTGTAAATGCCATTCCTATTTTATGCCTGCTGATCCCAGCATTTTTTAAGTCATGTTTGCTGATGTCTTATTATCTTAGGTCCAGAGGGCCCCAAATATGTGCTTTCAAAGAAACATTTTCTAACCCAACAAAATGTTAAAAAAGCAGGTCTTAGTAAATGTCACATTTATTTTACAGTAAAAATTAATACTCAAAGCCTTAAGAAGGTAGTCAAATCTGCCACTCCCCCCAGTTAGAGTTCTTACAGCTCCATCGAGATTGAAAGAGATTTATGTGATCTGGGGGGGTGGGTCTCAGCGCTTTCACCTACTTTTAGAGGTGAGACTAAGAAAAAGCCAATGCTAGTCTCTCTTTTCTAACCACGTGCGTGTGTGTTAAGTCACTTCAGTCATGTCCGACTGTGCAATCCTATGGACTGCAGCCCGCCAGACTCCTCTGTCCATGGGATTCTCCAGGCAAGAAGGATCTTCCTGACCCAGGGATCAAACGCATGCCTCCTGTGGCTCCTGCATTGCAGGCAGATTCTTTACCACTGAGTCACCAGGAAGCCCCTTTCTAACCACATTTATCCATGAAATTCAAGGAGGAAGTGGCAGAGGCAGTTTCAGGACTGACTGTCAGAACAACGGATAAGGAAAGTCAGAAGAAGCGTGCCTTGGGACGAGTACATGCTAGTGCTCCCTGGAGTGTAACAGATCTCCACACTTGGCACCTTCAGACAACTTGCATTTATTATCTCCTGGTGTGTGAAGGTCAGGAGTGGGGGCTGGCTGAGCCGGGCTGCAGCTTGAGGTCCCCAGGCTGCTGTCGGGTTTCTGCTGCAGTGGAAGCCTCTCCTGACTCTGGGTCTCCTACGAGTGTTCGTGGTTGTCATCAGAATTCAGCTCCTACGACTACAGGACTGACAACCTGTTTCCTTGCTCACGTCAGCCAGAGCTTTCACTTCCCAGAGGCACCTGCAGATCCCTGCGGTGTGGACCCTCACGCGCTGGCATCTGGCTTCTCAAGGCCAGCAGCTGCCTCTCTGCTTCTGGTCTCTGGACCAAGGAAGGCCCATGACCCCTTTGAAAGGGCTCTGGTGATCCACCCAGGCCCACTGGGGTGTCTTTTTATGATTTGTGCTCAGTCACTTAGTCGTGTCCGACTCTTTCTGACCCCATGGACTGTAGCCCATCAGGCTCCTCTGCCCAGGGAATTTTTCAGGTGAGAATACTGGAGTGGCGTGCATTTCCTACCCCAGGGAGTCTTCCTGACCCAGGTATCAAACGTGTGTCTCTTTCGCCTCCTGCAATGGCAGGTGGATTCTTTCACTAGCGCCACCTGATTTCAGTTCAGTCGTGTCCAACTCTGCGACCCCGTGGACTGCAGCCGCCAGGTATCCCTGTCCTTCACCATCTTCTGGAGTTTGCTCAAACTCATGTCCATGAGTCGGTGATGCCATCCAGCAATCTCATTCTCATCCCTTCTCCTCCTGTCTTTAGTCTTTCCCAGCATCAGGTTCTTTTCCAATGAGTCAGCTCTTTGCATCAGGTGGCCAAAGTATTGGAGCTTCAGCTTCAACATCAGTCCTTCTCATGAATATTTAGGGTTGATTTCCTTTGGGATTGACCGGCTTCATCTCTTTATGGTCAAGGGACTCTCAGGAGGGATTATTACATCTGAAGCATTCCTTCACCTTTGCCATAACCTGTAATTCAATCCCAGTGCCTTTACCATGACTGCTGGTTTCAAGGAATTCACAGGACCTGTTCTGTAAGGGAAGAACTGCAGAGAAAGACACACTGGGGTTGCCCTGGGGATGTCCATGACAGAAACTTACCCGAAGATACAGGCAATCAATCAGCATGGATGGAGCGTGTAAATGAACACTGAGGACCAAAGATGCCGAATTAGGGGGCTGGCAGCTGGGAAGGAAAGCTTATTTACAGCATGGCTTCGGTGCTGACCCTTACAAGCCTCCTGACGTAACTGTATCACATCCACACATCAGGAGCCTCGCCACTGAGAACAGCGTGTCCTGACTTTATGCACAAGAAACTGTGTTTCAGTGCAAATCAGAAACTTGCCCAGGGGAGCAGGGTGCCCTGTGGGAGCCTGAGACTGCAACTGTCTGGCCCAAGGGGTGGGTGCTCGCCCAGAGGGGTGGGGCGTCCCCCCGAGTCTGCACACCAGAGCCCCCCCCATCCCCGTCCTGCCGTCACACATCAGAGGCCGAGGGCTTAGGCTTCTCCTCAGCTCCCAAATCTGCCCCTGCTCGCCCTGTGTGCGTCCCCGGGTCCTGTGGCCACGTCTGCCTCCGCTCAGCCCATCACCCCGAGCTGGTGAGAGAGCTCCCAGGAGCAGCTCTGGCATCACACGGGAAGACCCCAGCCCGGCCTCCATCCCGGCATCCCCAGCCTCCGTCCCGGGTGCGCAAGCCAGTTCAACCGCAGCCCTCCATGACGGCCCCCCACCCTGACATCGCCTGTTGGTCCTGCCGTCTTCACAGGGGAGCCTTCCCTGAGGCTGGCCCCTGCCCACCCTGGACTCAGCCCCGGGGTGCTCAGCACCTGGGGCAGCCAGCACCCGGCGCCCAGGCCTGGCACACAGTCTCCCCTCACTCCGTAACGGGCCTCTGCTCACTGAATTCGGGGCAAGCGCCCCTGCCAGGCCTCCGCGAGCCCCGCTGAGCCTGGGCGCTGGACAGGTGGGGAGCTCCTGGTCCAGGTTCGCTAGAGAGGGGGCCTGGTGGCCAGGCAGCCCGTCTGCTCTTGCTGAGATGGAGGCTGCTGGAGGGCAGCAGAACTCTGGGGGCAGAGGGAAGAGTCTGGCTCGGAGGTGGCAGGGAGCAAGTACCCGGGGTTTCTCACGTGATCCTGGCACTGGCCTGACCCCCCAGGCCCCCGAGCCTCTCCCTGACCCCCTTCCCAGCATCTCAGAGTGGACACGGGCCTCTTCCCTGGCCTCAGCCCGTCCGTGAGCAGTCCGTGTTTGTGTCTGTCGATTTGCCATCAGGGCAATGTTTTCTGGGGAAACCTGTGCTCCCGTATTGACTATGTTCTCTGCAGACATAAAAGCTATGCCTTTTTCAAGTGAGAGCTATGAAGATGGACATAAATGTACGTAGAAAATACACTCCCGACTCACCCCACCAGCTGCTGTGTCTGCCCCGACGCCGGCTCACCCATCACACGCTGGGGGGCGGGGGGACATCAGGCCCTTTGCTGTGGGTCACTCAGGGGCCAGGGGGTGCAACAGGGGAGACGGGGCCTGTGATGGTCAGGACGCCTCAAGCCACAGTCTCATCTCACCAAGGGCACAGCGAAGCTCCGCAGGTCATCCAGGAGTGCCGGGGAAGACCCACCCCGAGTGGGGCCTGCGAGTCTGGCTGCCTCCCAGCCCCTCTGCTCCATCCACCAAGCCCTTGTGTGAGCCCTCGCTCAGGCGAGATGAGCAGCGTTTTCCCCGGAGCTCAGGAGACGTGGTTTATGGCTGCCGCAGGGAGCGCTCGCCAAGAGGCTCTGAATTACCGAGCTCTCGGAGACACGCGTGCATGAATAATAGATCCAGCCCAGATGCAGGGCGCCTTCTGTGCAATTTCTCAAGGCGCCTGGAGAGCCTCTCAAGGGTGCTTGCGGAGGTCACAGCCCACTTGAGCTATTCCGGGCGGGAGAGACACAGCTCTGCAGGTGGAGATGAAATGCCAGCGAGGAGACACTTCCTGAGCAGTGTCGGCCCGGCCTGGAGGGCCTCTGCGAGACCTCTACCCCGCCCACTCCAGCTCACCAGGATCTTGTGCATCCTGCTCCCCCATCAGCAAGGTGGCCATGACCCGCGTTAGCAGGGGGACGTGGGCTAGAAGCCCACACCGTCCTCCCCAGCGCAGAGCCCAGACCCCTTCCGTGGTCACATGTCTCAGCAGAAAGAGAAAATTGCAGATGTGAAAGGGAGACGAGCACCGTGTTGATGCCGGTGGTCTTCCCGGAAAGCCGGAACCTTCCTGCTTTAGCCCCATGCGGGGCTCAGTGACCTTGAGCCTGTCACTGAAGTTCCTGGAGCACAGAGAGCTCAGCGGGCCCTGTGAACACAGACGAGGGGCCATCCCAGCATTGGGAGGACGCAGTACCTGAGACACAAGGGCACCCAGGGCATCTGCGGCTCCAGCTCCTGGTGGGCACAGGGGTCCTCCTCCAACCTCCGTTCTCACGGAAAGAGACTGCAAGCTGCCGCCCAGCTGCTGTCAGCTCACAGCCCCAACTCTGCCACAGATGCAAGTTCACTCCGGCCGTGGAAAGAGACAGAGCAGGCCTGCTTGCCTGGGGGCTCAGCTGGTAGAGAATCCGCCTGCAGTGCAGGAGACCCGGGTTCCATCCCTGGGTTGGGAAGATCCGCTGGAGAAGGGCAAGGCCACCCACTCTAGGATTCTTGCCTGGAGAGTCCCATGGACAGAGGAGCCTGGCGGGCTGCAGTCCACAGGGTCACAAAGAGTCGGACACGACTGAGCGACTGACGCTAGCTGGTCTTTCCTGTGTGTCTGCAGCTGGCGTTCTGCTTCGTGCGTTCCGGGGTCACGGAGGATCACTGTGGGAGGAGGCAGGGCAGGTCCCAGGCTGGTGGATGCCAGGCCGTAGGGTGATCAGCCCTCTTTTGGTGACTTGATGAGCCAGAGCCAGGGCAGGAAGAAGGAGCCAAGATGACGCCTTCCTTGTGGAAGAAGCTCGTCACCCCTACGAGACAGAGCATGGTTCACGGGTGTGATCTGTGCAGTGGTCAGACTTGATCACAGGCAGTTTAACTTGGTCACGGTGTCTCAGGAGGCAGTGGCTTCATCCGACATGGCCCCCTGCTCCGTGTCTGCTCCCTGGGAGAGCCCGGCCCAGCTGGCTGAGCTGGAGGAAGCCTGTCCTCTCGAGAACAGGAGTGCCATTCTTGCTTTCAGCATCCCTGGCTTAGCTGCAAAGGCTGCACGCCGTCGCTCAATCATCCTAGAGGGGGGCAAACCTCTATGGGCCTGATAAAACCAGAATAAACATCAAGTAGTTTTAGCTGTGGAAGCAAGCCAATATTATCTCAGGGTTCAATCGCAGGTTTGTGTCTCAAAATCAAACAAGAGTATTCAGGAAGCAATCACTGGTCTAGAAAATTTAGAAGTATACGCCAGGAAAGTTTGGTGTGTTAGAAAGTCTATATCAGCGAGAAAGAGGGAGATTGTAGTGTATTCATTTCTGATATCATGACTCAAAAGTAAGGTTTAACTGAGGAAAATTCTAAATTAAAATATTACCTGTACGGTTACAGAGAATAAATCCTACTACTGATTACACTGCATTTATCGTCATTTCAGTAATTTAATTTACATGCAATTTAAGCCCAGCCAGTATAGTTGGAAGAATGTTACCTCTTAAGACACTCTTAAATGCAGGTTGTTTTATATGAGCCTAGGGAATAAGGAATTTTTGTAACAATTCTTCTTTTGCTCAGATTTGTAAAGCGCATTAGGAAGTATATAAAATTGGATGCATTTCTAGAAGACCATGAAATAACAGCATCAGGCTCCCGTGTGAACCCTCCTGACTCCTCCTGATACCAGCTCCCACCCTCACGGGCTGGCCGGCCACGTAGACGCCCAGCACAGCCCCGCAATGTGCAGCCCACGGCCCCTGCACCACGCAGAGCAGGAGTGTTCAGGCACGGCATTAGCCGTGGACGGCAGCCCAGGGCAGACCGAGTGCAGCCCAGCAGGTGATCCAGCTGGCCGTGTGGTGGGTCTAGGGCAGGCTGGGTCCCCGTTATCCCAAAGCAGCTCCGGACACAGGACTCAGCACAAGCCCTTGGCTGGCGGGGGCGGCTCCACCAGGCAGGAACTCGGGGTGGACACTCCGGACCCTGAGCGGGCAGGATCTGAGAAGCCCCCAGGATCTGAGAAGCCCCCAGCTCGCCCCCGGCGGGACCAGACCAGCACAAGCTGCCCTCGGCCAGGGCACCCAGCCTGCCACCGACCACGTTGGCTCCTGCCCGAGGAGGGACGCCGAGCGCACCCGGCCGTCACTCCAGCCCCAAATGCCCTCCTGGCGTGCGCCTCTGCCTGGGACCCTCTGACTCTGCCGACTGGCCATGCCCGGACTTTGGCCCCTTCCTGTCCTGTGAGGGGACCCAGGGCTCAGACCAGCCTTGGCTGCAGCATCAGGGAATTCCCAGGGGGTCTGCAGTGTGCACAGGAAGTCTGGCTGGACCACACTACTGGGGTCGACAGCAGCCCCTCATGGTGGCCTGACGGGCAGGGCTGGGGTCAGGCAGCCCAGCTGGGGCCCTCCTCCACCCTGAGTGGGCCCTTGGCGGTGGGTGCCGTGACCAGGGGTCGGACCTGGGAGGCAGGACCACAGCCCAGATTGACACCACTGTTTCATGCAGCGGGCCATCACCCCCTCTTCCCTTTAAAGCCTGTCTTCTGTGAAGCCTTTCCCGACAGTCTTCTATGGACCCTTTCTCCTGCCCGTCAGGTCTGTATCACTGCATGATGTTCATTTTCATCAGATCACTTAGCGAAAGTTTTAACAACATGTTAATCTGTTCATATGAGTGTTGGCTGTCTCTCTGTATTATTTGTGGGTAATTTCAGCTATGTGAGTAACAGAACACCCCAAATAAGTGGGACTTATATAAGAAAGTTTACTTCTTGTCTCAATGTCAGTTTGGAGACCCGCAGTCTAGCGCTAGTCTAGGGCTGGCCTGATAGCTCCCCAAATATCAGGGACTCTGGACTCCCTCAGTTTGTTGCTTTACCATCCCCTGCACGTGACTCATAACTCACGCCCCAAGAAGGCTGCCTGACCTCCGGCCATCACATCTGCATTCCAACAGGAAGGAAGAAGAGACTGAAGCGGGTATGTGCACTCCCTTAAACAGCTCCATTTGGAATTGAACACACCCCTCCTGCTCATGCCTTTGTCAGAGCTTCATCATGAGGCCACTCCCAGTACCAAGAAAGCAGGGAAACATGACTGCTGTGATGCCAACCGACCGGCTAGGAATTCAAGTTTTACCATTAGGGAAGAAGGCGAAAAAAGACGCAGGGAAAAAAAAACCATCCAACCCTCCCCACTAGTAGAAAGAAAAGCCCTGTGTCAGCTGGGCAGGGGCGCCCAGCTCCAAGCAGAGTTGATACCCAAGAAAAAGTTGTGAAAAACAAGTGAAACCTCCCCAGAGTGAAGACTTGCTGAGACTCTCACGGAGCAGGGCCATCACCACGAGCTTCGAACTGCAGGTGGGTGCCGTATTGTACTAAAAATAAGGACACGGGCGCGATTCCGGGCGCTGACCTCCAAGTCTGCCAGTGTGTGTCCGGGGTCACTGCTCATAGTCCCTCCTTCCCCCAGGAAAACGCATCCCCTCCTGTGGAAGCTTCGCCCCCAGCAAATCCGTCTCCGAGTCACACCCCTCAGCTGCACTTTGCCTTCCTCTACCTCCCCTTCGTCTCAGTGACTGAGAGCTCAGCGTCTCCTGCCCGGCCTACGCTCCCTCCTACGTCTCCTCCCCGCCCTCTCCTCCCGCAACGTCAGCCCCCTTCACCCCCAGCCAGTGCTGGGCAGGGCACCCCATCGCCTCCCAGTGCTGTCTGCAGCTCATCGCACTGGCCACACAGACCCAAAGTGATCCCGACACTGGCCAAGGCATCAGAGCATCACCAGACCCGAGCACCACCCTGACCCTGAGCACCACCCAGACCCCAGCACCACCCTGACCCCAGCACCACCCACACCCCAGCACCACCCAGACCCCAGCACCACCCTGACCCTGAGCACCACCCAGACCCCAGCACCACCCTGACCCCAGCACCACCCTGACCCTGAGCACCACCCAGACCCCAGCACCACCCTGACCCAAGCACCACCCACACCCCAGCACCATCCAGACCCCAGCACCACCCTGACCCTGAGCACCACCCAGATCCTGAGAACCACCCAGACCCCAGTACCACCCTGACCCCAGCACCACCCTGACCCTGAGCACCACCCAGACCCCAGCACCACCCTGACCCAAGCACCACCCACACCCCAGCACCACCCAGACCCCAGCACCACCCTGACCCTGAGCACCACCCAGACCCCAGCACCATCCTGACCCCAGCACCACCCTGACCCTGAGCACCACCCAGATCCTGAGCACCACCCAGACCCCAGTACCACCCTGACCCCAGCACCATCCTGACCCTGAGCACCACCCAGACCCCAGCACCACCCTGACCCCAGCACCATCCTGACCCTGAGCACCACCCAGATCCTGAGCACCACCCAGACCCCAGCACCACCCTGACCCTGAGCACCACCCAGACCCCAGCACCACCCTGACCCAAGCACCACCCACACCCCAGCACCACCCAGACCCCAGCACCACCCTGACCCGAGCACCACCCAGACCCCAGCACCATCCTGACCCCAGCACCACCCTGACCCTGAGCACCACCCAGATCCTGAGCACCACCCAGACCCCAGCACCACCCTGACCCCAGCACCATCCTGACCCTGAGCACCACCCAGACCCCAGCACCACCCTGACCCTGAGCACCACCCAGACCCCAGCACCACCCTGACCCCAGCACCATCCTGACCCTGAGCACCACCCAGACCCCAGCACCACCCAGACCCTGAGCACCACCCAGACCCTGAGCACCACCCAGACCCCAGCACCACCCTGACCCCAGCACCACCCAGACCCCAGCACCACCCTGACCCCAGCACCATCCTGACCCTGAGCACCACCCAGACCCCAGCACCACCCAGACCCCAGCACCACCCAGACTCGAGCACCCCCCTGACCCTGAGCACCACCCTGACCCCAACACCACCCAGACCCCAGCACCACCCTGACCCCAGCACCACTTTAGCCGTACTATCACCTCTCACCTCTGCAGTGCTGCTCCTTCCTGCCTGCTCCTCTCGGGTTTCCAGGAAACCACTCTCTCCTGATTTACTGCCTGCCTCTCCACCACTTCTTCTCCATCTCCTTTGTGGGTTTCCCTTTGCTTTCCTGTCTCATGAATATTGATGTTCCCCAGGGCTCCGTCTTCATCCTTCCACTCTCAATCCAGACAATCTTCAGGGAAGATCTCATTCAAGCTTAGGGCTGTAACAGCCACATACCTGCCCTGTCCATCCCCTCCCACGCTGCTCCCCGACCCCTGCCCCATTCTTCCCCATCCCCTCCCACGCCCCTCCCCATCCCCTCCCTACCCATCCCCTCTCCCACCCCTCCCCCATTCTCTATCCCCTCCCCCACCCCTCCCCCATCCTCATCCAGAAGGAGGTGCAGCTCCTGACTGGGTGGCACCAGGTAGGCTTATCATCAGAAGCCAAGCTCAGATTTCACAGAGGTGCCTTCCACCCTCCGCAGAGTCCCGCCTCCCCGGTTCAGCAAGCGCCCCGACTGTCTAAAGACCAGAAGACAGCCATGAGGGCGTCTGAGATGCCTTCCTTGTCCTCGCTTCACATCCACCAGGCTCTGCGTTCTGCGGTCACGCTCCTTCCCTGGCTCCTACGTCCGCCTCCATCTCTGCACAGATCATCTCTGATATAACTGCCCTGTGGACGCCCCAGCTTCTCCCCCTGCCCCGGCCCTTGCCCCAGCTTCTCCCCCAGGCCCTCACCCCAGCTTCTCCCCCAGGCCCTAGCCCCAGCTTCTCCCCCTGGGCCCTCCGGGCTTCGCACATCCCCCCGAGCTGCACAGGCAGCATCTCTAACGGAAATCCGGTCACGCCACTTCTCTGGGGACAGGTGTCCTCGTCCCCCACAGCTCCCAGTCTTAGGGGCCCATGGTCCTCCAGGTGCAAGCCAAGGATGAGCCTCCTTCCCCCGCCACTCGGCCCCCAGGGACGTGCGTGGCAGCCTGCAGCTCAGGGCTGCGCTCGCCCACAGGACCCGGAGCCTCCATCTCATGCCACTGTCACCCCGACCAGATCCCACACGGGTGACATCGGTGGTCGACAACCTCACTCACTGTAGTTAATTCACCAGCAGGTTTGGGGCCTAGAGCTCATTCCAAAGGCAGTTTAAGGAACTAAACGCAGCAAGAAAACACAGTGACACCTCTTCACAGCTTAAATTTTAGGACCAGGTGAGGCTGTGTGTCCCTGATTGCCATTTTTCAACCCCTGTTATGGCTACACTCCTTCCCTCTGACACAGAACCAGAATACCCGAGTCCACCTCTGCCAGCCCCGATGCCTTTTCTGATGCTCGCTGGGCTCTGTTGAAGTGGAAGACTGAAGACACGGAGACAGCCTGGGCACCTCAAAGGGCTGAGCTGCAGAGTGAACGCGAGCAAGGGGGGAGCCTGCATTTCTCCCCTTCGGCAAGGGGGTCCTGCCTGAGGGTCTCCCCTCAATGTCTTGGCTGACTTCCCACAAAGTGACAGGAAGTGAGCCAGGGGCACCTCCCCAGGGGAGAGTCAGACCAGCAACTGGAGCCCTGGCTCTGAGCAGCGTCCCGGGTTCTGAATCCAGAGTCGCTGCCCTGGTGGCCTTCTGTGTGCCTCTAACAGTTCCGTTTACAACGATATCAGACCAAGTCCGCATTTTCAGAAGCATCCAAATGTCATCACAACGAGACGTGGCCAGCATACCAAACAGGGGGGAGACACGGCCCATTGGAAGACAACTCTTTATTTCACATGCGTAAAATAATGAGGCTTTCAAAAATGGCTCCAATTTTCTTGAAAAGTAATAGAGTTTGAGGCGACGTCAATAGAGGGATTAATCAGGACCATCAGGTATATTTTGTCGACCGAGGTAAAGGAATAAAGCGGGGACTCGTGCCGACGGCGAGGCTGCGCTTGGAGGAAGCGAGCAGATGGGACAAATGGGGAGACGAGGCCAGTGTAGCGAGAAGTGGATTCAGGCCCTCGACTGGTTTCCGGGGTGGGAGGCGGGCAGACAGATGGCAGAACATCAGGACGCGGACTAAGACGGATTTTAAGAGGACAGGTGTGCAGGACGGAGTGGCCTTTTCTGATTCGGAAACGTGTTCCCACTCTACTGTTTCCCTGCCACAGAGCGCAGCCCCCAACCCCCCACCCCTCCCCGTCCACACACCCTTACCGCCAGGCCCACGTCCTGTCTGCATCGGGGGCTGAACCTTCACAGGTTCCGAGAGAGCCCTCTGGCTCCTTCCTCCGCTTTCAGCAGGCGTTCCGGCCCCTGAGCCCGTGGAGAAACCCCTCATGGGGAGAGCGCCCCCTGGCGAGCGGGGCTGGACCCGGGAGCACTGCCCCTAGGCGCGGCACGCCGGAAGTCACAGGAGCAGGCACGCCGGAAGTCACAGGAGCAGGCACGCCGGAAGTCACAGGAGCAGGCACGCCGGAAGTCACAGGAGCAGGCACGCCGGAAGTCACAGGAGCAGGCCCGTCTGACTGTGCGACCACGCAGAACAGGGAAAGCACCGAAACAGAGGCAAACGGAGAGCGAAAGAAAATAATTTGCTCCATGTAACGGATCAACATCCTTAAAATATAAAGAAATCTGCCAAAGAAATAAGGACAAATAACCGAGGAAGAAAACAGGCCATTGAAGATATAAGTGGGCATTAAGTACGTGAAAATATTCTAATTCATTAGGCACATAATTCTAATGAAGATAAAAGTTATCCCCTGTATCCATCACACTGATAGAAATGAAAACAGTGTACATGAACATTTCAGAAGAGGTCAACATGTATGTATGATTCACTCAGACTTCATGAGACTACAGACCAGTACAGCATATCTGAGTGATACTTTGGCAATTGCTGTCAAGAGCCGTACGAATATCCATACTTTTTAACCTGGAAACAGTGCACTGAAGAACGTACCCTGAGTGGACAGCAAAAATACACCCGAAGATGCAGGCGTGCGTGGCTTGGTGTGCAGCTCTCAGAAGGCGTGTGTCGGTGGCAGGCTGGTGGAAGCTGCGCGTCCAGTCAGCGATATTTGTCGAGTTTCTTCTATTTACTGTCACCTGTGCTCAGCAGCAGAGCTCAGCCGGTGGCCTGTGCTTCTGGGGCTTCTCTTTCTGCTGAGGCCACAGAGGAGGAACAAGTAAATGCATCATAAAACAGCAGGTCGTGGTCACACCACGAAGAAAAACGTAGAAAGGAGAAGAGATGGAGAGACGAGTGTGAGCCGAAGCACTTGAGCCACAGAGACAGCAGCACAGAGACCGCTGGGTGACGACACAGAGAGTGACCGGGCTGTCTTAAAACCCAGAAGGGTAGTGAGAGGCAGAAGTGTATGATGGCAGCAAAGCTCACGTGGACACCAACTCCGAACAGGAGGAGAGACATGCTTCCCGAAATGCTTCTTTACCTCTGGGGATGGGATGGCTCGTGATTTCTTCAGAGCCACTTCTGGTGTTTTCCAAGGTCTCTACTGATCGCGTGCTTTCCCAGTGATGGTGCTTCTTTTGAAACATGCGTGTTTCACGTTTCACGTGGAATTTGCAGCATTTGCATGGACATGGAGAAGATCAGCCCGTAAGAGACCTCAGGCTTCTTCGCAGGTTGTGAGAAATTTCCCTAGAGAAGCCGATCTGTGCTTCAGAGGAGCAGTGTGGAAGCTGGGCGTGGGGGTGGGGCTGAGGGCGCCTTATGCTGCGTCATCACCGTCTGTCAGTCTGTTGGGTGAGGCAGAGACCCCAGGGTGGGGGCCTGCAGAGGAGGGGGTGGGGTCCCTCCCAGAGTGGCCACGGGGAGGTGCCCGGGGAACCCCATGGTCGACGAGACAGAGACCCTGGGGTGGGGGCCTCGGGTGGGGGTGGGGGTGGGGGCGGGTCCCTCTCCCCTCCCGGAGTGGCCACGGGGAGGTGCCTGGGGACCCCAGGGTCGGTGAGGGTACCCAGATGCTAGGATCATGCATGACCTCAGGTCCAGTGAGGGCTCCAGGTCTGAACAGCCCCAGACAAAGGTCCCTCCCCCATAGGTCACCAAGAGCGTCCCCACCGCTGGCTGCACTGGGGTGGGGGGACAGAAGTCGGGAAACATGCTGATGGAGACCAGCCCGGCTTTCAGAGAAGTGCCGGTGTGCGGGGACAGCCCACCGTGAGGACAGACTCTCCACCCGGCCCTGCCCTCCGCTGTCCGACCACGTCGGCTCGCACAAACCGTGCACACGCCCATGGAATCACCTGCCAACATGGCGGAGCATACCAAGGAAAGGGCCCCACGGCCACAGCTACCCCAGACACCCTGACTTTTTGTACCTATGCGAAGAGTAAGTGACAAGCCCTGGAGCCCTGGGCCTGGCTGGCGGTGCCAGGTTGACAGCGAGAACGGAGCAGCGACTGTGCAGACACCAGGCGGAGGGCAGTCTGCCTCATCCTTTCGTTTCTGCAGGGCTGAGCTGTGGCCTCTGGGGCTCGGTGTGAGATCCCGAGAAATTGGATCTGGAGCAGGTCTCTGCCCGGGGCGCAGGAGGAAGTCTCCAGAACAGGCTCACCTTTCACTCTGTGAATCCGGGACCCCGATTGCAGATGTGCCCAGGTGGGGCCTCAGGGAAGCCCACCGCCCATGGCTGCTGTTAGCGCTTGGTGGAAGTGATCCCTGACACTGGCTGTGGGCACTCAGGAGAAGGCGCGATGACCTTGCAGAGCCAGGAGGGAAATGCTGGATGCCCTGGAGCTACCTGCAAGGAAGTGGGTGCGGAAGGCTCGCGGGCTGCTGTGGGGTTGGAGGAAGCATCCAGAAAGTGTGTGGGGAGGGGCCAGCAGTGCCCCTGAGGAAGCTGGTCCGTGGCCCCTCCCCCTGAGCCCTGCCCTCACCCCTGTGCCCAGGGAGCTTCCAGGAGGCGCCCTGGGCTCTGTGACGTTTCACTTCTGTCCTGACCCTGGAGGGGCCCCTCGCCTGGGCTGTCACGTGCAGGCTGCTCTGAGGGCAGCCTAGACCACCCTGTGGCCTGGACTCTGGGTCCACCCGGGCTCTGCATCCTCCCAGGCTCTGAGTCCTCTCGGGCTCTGTGCCCTGACCCCCTCCTCCTGGGGATCAGGTGAGTGCTCCCCTCAGTCTCCCCGTCTACACTCCCGGCCCTGATGCCCTCCTCCCTGGGATCAGGGGAGTGCTCCCCTCAGTCTCCCCATTCACACTCCCTGCCTTGGTGCCCCCTGGCCTCTGTCATGGACACACTTGAGGAGCAGCCCGAGCTCCATCCTCCGCTGGCTCCACAGCTGAGCTGAGCTATGCCACTTCTCTGGGGCCTTCATTGAGCCCTCACAGGGCAGACTCTGTCAACAGTTACTGAATGAGTTACTCTCCGTGCTCCCAAGTCTTGGCAGCGGGTGGAATAGAGCTGGGGCCCTGGCTGCTGGCTGAGGACCCCGGGAAGTTCCTGGACAGACAGGAGTGTCTGAAGTCCGAAGCGTTCACACCCTCCCACGTTATTCCTGCTCCAAAGTGTATCTGCTGCATCTCCCTTGTTTCCTTCTTCTTTGCTCCACTAATTTATCCTCGAATGGCAAGAAGCTCATGGTGTATTTTAGACACAGCAAACCCCCAGGAAGATGTCTGTTATTTATCTTCTAAGATATAAGCTCCAGACTCTCCCCAGAGCCAGATGTGGGTGTATTTATAGCACAACCTGAAGTCTGAATCTCAGGTGGAGGACGCTCGATACACAGTCCTGCAGCGGAACCGTGCCCCCGAGGCGACACCAGCTCCCCGCCGAGGGTCCGCCCGGCGGGCGGCCGACCCCGGGGGCCATGGCTGCCCTCCTGCACTTGCGTGCTTCTGCCCCCACCGACGTTTGGGGTTGACCCCTGAAAGCCTTGGCTGAGACCGGCCGGCTTTGGTGAAGTGCGGAGCATTCGTCGATGCTGATGGAAAGCGGAATGTGAAAATGTGAACTCACCCCACGTTTCTGTCTTTATTTTTTTGCTTTTCAAAATAAAAAATGTTTTTGGAGTACAGTTGATTTACAATATCATGTTGGTTTCAGGTGTACAATAGAGTGAATCAGAAAAAAGTGAAAATTATCTGTGCTTAATTTTTCAGATTCTTTTTCCAAATAGGCCATTGCAGAGTATTGAGTAGAGTTCCTTGTGTTACACAGTAAGTTCTTACTAGGTATCTGCTTTTTTTCTTAATGAGTTATTTTTAATTGAAGGATAATTACAATATTGTGTTGGTTGCTGCCATACATCAGCATGAATCAGCCACAGGTCTGTGTAACGGCCTCTCCCTGTTGCGCCTCCCTCGCACTTTCCGCCCCACCCCACCGCTAAGTTGTCCCAGAGCCCCGCTTTGAGCTCCCCGAGTCCCACAGCGAATTCCCCCGGCTGCCTATTTTACATATATTGGTATGTATGTTTCCATGCTGCCCCGCCCACCACATCCATAAGTCTGTTCTCCATGTCTGTGTCCCCATTTCTTCTCATCTGAAGGCTGCCTGGGACCCTGCCTCACCTGGGCATGTCCACACCCTCGGGCAAGGGCGCAGTCTGAACCCCGCCGGCATCTGAGGCCACGTCCACCGCCAGGCGAGGGTCCTCCTTGGACGCAGACGTCCGGTGCCATTCCCAGCCCATGGCAGGTGCTCAGTCCGTGCCAGCCCCGCTCTCCGTAACTGTGTGGCCCGTGTTCGGGAGGATAGCCCGGGACAGTGAGAACTGTCAGCTGTGGGGTCAAAGGAGCTCCATTTGGGACCTCCTCATGCCAGCGCTCCGTCCACCTGGGCCTCAGCCGCCTCCCGTGCGGGTGGTGGGGGTCGGAGCCTTGCCCAGCCCTTGCTGAGATGAGCTGGGAGGAGGCAGGAAGCTGCCTGCTTGCTCCACCACAGGAACCTCGTGCGCAAGTCTCCCCCTCCTTACCGAGAGGGAGAGCATACACCTGCCCTCCCTGGGCGGATCCTGGTGGGGAGAACCCCCGACTCGGTCCCTCTGCACCTTCCGTCGGTGATGCGGCTGGAGCCCTGCCAGCCTGGTTGGCCCCGCTGCCCCCGGGCCCTGCTGCAGTCTGGGTACCACAGTGTCCTGTGAGCAAAAGCCTGGCCCTCCAGTGAATTCAGAGATCCTGCGGCCCCGGCCGGCTCAGCCTCTTGCAGGTGGGGCTGGAAATCTCAAGGAAAGAGACAAAGGAAACCTTCAAAGTAAGACTTGGGAGACCCTGGAGCCTCCTCTTGTTCCCCACCCAGTCATCCTCCAGGGGGTCAGGCTGAGGGCGGCTCACGGCTCAGGAATGAATACTTTGGCCCTGATGAACCCCGGCTCTCAGCACCTCTGAGTATCTAGAGACAAGCCCCCAGTTCTAGGCCATCTGCAAACGTGACTGGAGCCTCATCTGAGCCCTCTGTTCCTGGTTAAGCTTGTCATCTGGAGGGAAGCCACACAGGTGAAGGAGGCTGGAGAATCACCCAGGGCCCTCCGTTGTCCGTGTGTGGGTTCTGTTGAGAGCAGGGTCCTTCAGTGACAACGGCCGCCCTTCAGCTCACGTCACAAGGCACAGCCCACAATGCACGTCACGTCCACAAGCGCTGCGATGTCCTCTGGTTTCTTGTTCAGTGTCTCCACCCGCAGTGCGTCATCAGCTCCACCAGGCAGGATCTCTGTGACGTCCGTTGCTGTGCTGTGAGCACAGAGGTGTGCTTGGTACGTACGGTAAGCGGGGTGTTCGGGCATAGATGCTCGGAGAGGTTGGCCTTGACGGAGCTGGGGAAGGCAGGAACGCCGAGGAGAACGGCTCTGAGTCCTCATCCGTCATCCTTTAAAGGGGGGCGGGAGGTGAGGGGAGCAGAGACAGAGCCCCAGGTCAGGCCAAGCAAGGAGAAGGGAGACTGAGATGGCCTGGTGTCCCGGGAGCTGGGGGAAGACAAGCCAGGAGAAGGGAGACCGAGGCGGCCTGGCATCCCAGGAGCTGGAAGGACAAGTGCGGGGAAGGGAGACTGAGGTAGCTTGGCATCCTGGGAGCTGGGGGAGGACAAGCCAGGAGAAGGGAGACCAAGGTGGCCTGACCTCCAGGGAGCTGGGGGAGGACAAGCCAGGAGAAGGGAGACTGAGGCAGCCTGGCATCCAGGGAGCTGGGGGAGGACATGTGCAAGCAGAATGCAGGCCAGGACTGCGTGGCGGCGCAGCCCAGCCCCAGGCCAGCACCAGGCAGGTGGTCAGAGACTGGTCAGCCTGCGGCTGGCGGGGGCCTTGTTTGCCACCCAGCCCAGCCCAGCCCTTCATCCGACGGAAGAGCAGAACAGAACTGTGGGGAGACAAGAGGTGCAGCTGAGCTAACGGAGGAAGCACGGCTCACCCCCGGCCCCCTGACCCCCAGGCCCCGGCGTTGACCCCAGCATCTCAGCCACACAGTCAAGTGTCCAGACCCTCCGCGTTCCAGCCCGACTCCCAGGCTGCTGGTTGGCTCCCTGAGGGGCAGGGGCCACTCGGCTCAAACGTTGCTTTGGCCCAAGACTCTCCCATCACCTCCCTCCCTCGTCCCTTGGACCGACGGCACCTTCCCGGGCCGCTCCCCTGAGACAGCAGAGATGGACAAAGAGAATTGGCAGGAGCGTCTTGCATCGGGAGGCGCAGAGAATTTTGAACCGTCTCCTGCTCTCCATCTGCTCCGTCTGTGTTCGCTCCACGTTCTCTCGGCAGAAAGCCAGCCGCCTGCTCACCCGTTTTTCACTCCCCGCGGCGCCTCTTCCCCGCCCCCAGCTCAAGAGGCTTCTGCGGACACGACCCTCTTCTGAATAACCACGCTGGGCGGCCATCTAGGTGTGCACTGCCTGGGCCCAGAGACCCTTCCCCAGCAGAGAGGCCAGGACACTGTTTTAAATAACTGTGCAGATTTAAGAAAAGGACAAGCATCAAGTAAATCTTGTCTGTAATGGCCCATCAAGTAATGTGGATGAAGATTAGCTGCCAGAGCCCACGGATCTCAGGACATATAAATAACCCTCCTTTTGACAGGCAGCACAGATACGTTTTGTTTAAGAGCTGAGTGTCAGGGAATTCATTTCTGAGGACCGATGAGGAGACACGCTCATCAACACGCTGCTCCTCTGCAATAAATTTGGGGGGAAGCGCAGAGCAGGCCTTGGGCTCCTCACTGCTTCATCAGCGACCTGGAAGGACCCAGGGCGGGGGGTCCTCACTGACAACAGATCAAGGCAGCTCCCCCGGGAGGCAGTTTCCTTCCTCTGCCCTGTCTCCCAGACTCGCGGTGTAGTGTGGGCTGGGGACACGAGCTGAACCAGGCCCCGACCTTCCCGGTGACCCTGTGGGGAAGACGGACGGAGGGGGCCCGCGGTCTGCAGGCGTAAACAGTCCACGGCTAAACGCTTCTGGCTCACGCTCCTGAGCCTTTAGCCTGAAGGTCTGGTCCCACTGGACCATCCGCCGGGAAGGCCCCTGTCCCCCACTCGCCTGAGACCAAAGCCGGCTTCCCAGGCGGAGGCCAGGCCGCAGAGACGACCAGGAGCACGTGGCGGGCAGAACCCATAGGAGGCTCTCAAGGGACGTTTCTGAACCGACTGAGTGGAAAAGGACTTTGGGACAAAGGTTAGTGAATAAAACAGACAGGTGGGGGATGTCACGGGGTCAGCCTCCTTCTTGCTGGCAGGCGCCCTGGAGGCTGTCCTTAAAGACCTGGGGGAGTGTAGGGAGAGATCCCCAGGCGAGGAGCTGCAGGTGGCCGCAGGGAGGCCCAGGTGACCACTGGGAAGCCCAGGTGAGCCCTCCAGGCTGTGGGTGACCGCTGGGAGGCACAGGTGACCCCTGGGAGCAGAGGGCGGCCTCCAGCTGGCAGCCAGCACAGGGCCAGGCCAGCGGCCCTTCCTCCACTTGGGGAGGAATTCTGCCCACTCCCCGGGGAGGCTTGGAAGTGGACTCTCCCACTGTCGGGCGTCTGGTGGGAAGGCCTCCAGTCTTCGTGGAGGCCCCGCACGACCCTAGCAGAACCAGCTCGTGGGCCTGCGGCCCAGGCTCCTGAGCAACGGACAAGGAGCCGTCTCTGTGGGGCTCAGAGGCCACTCACTGTGTGCTAATGTTACACAGCGAGAGTGCCGGGTTCTCCAGAGAAGCAGAGCAAGGGGAGGAACTGAGAGGCGGCCAGGGGCCCTGGAGACGGGGGGCTGGCCCGTCGGCCCTCTGCCGGGCGAGCGGCCCCTGGCGCTCGTGAGTCTCTGCTCCTCCGGTCTGCCGTCCCAGGAGCTGCACCCACCCCGGCTTCCTCTCCTCTGACACCCCCCTCCACCTCTCCGCCTTGACCCAGCCGTGCCCCCCAGGTCAGGCCCCGTGACCCCGACACTGCCCCCCGCCCCCTGCGAGTCTGCGTGGCCCCGTCCGTCGTCAGCCCCCCTCAGTTAATAGTTACCCTTTATTCCCACCACTCCTCTGCAGGCCGGCTCCCGGGGTCAGCCCTGGGGGGCCGGGCGCCAACCCTCCAGCAGTGCTGGCAGTGCCCCTTCTGAGCATGGGGCTTCCTCGCTGCGTCCCCACACTCACGCAGGCCTTCACCTGGCGCCAGTGGACGGAGCCCAACCCACCAGGAGCGGGGGTCTTGCCAGAACCCCCCTCGCCCCGACTCCTAGGGGACATCTGGAGGAGGGAATCACCCCCAAAACCACCTGATGGAAACTCACGCCGTCTGAATGTCCCAGCCAGCATCACAGGGCGTGGCTGTGGGCAGAGGCCTGGCCTGGACATCGGGGGGCAGGACGGTGCCTTCGGGGCAGGGCCCTGCCTCCTACTTCTGGGCTCAGCAGCGAGCCCCGGGTCTTGGGGAGCAGCGGGAGTTCTTCCTGTGCCACTGGGGTCCCTGTGGCGGGGTATCCAAGTCAGACCTGCACAAGCTGGCCCGCAGGTTCCCAGGGACTGACTCAGCTGTGGGCCAGGCTGACACGTCCTTGCTGGGGTCCAGCCCCTTTGACAGGCCCTGGGCGGGGCAGCGTCCTGCAGGCAAGGCTGGGACCCCCGCGATAACCCAGCCTGGGAAGCCGAGCTGCAGCCTGGGGCCCCGTCCAGCGGGGTGGGGGCTCAGGTGCGGGGTCTCTGGGCACAGCCTGCCTTCACATGCACCTTTGCTCAGCGTGTTGTGCCCGTCTTGGAGCCGGTGCTCGGTATGTGCTTGCGGGACGAGTTGCCATGACAACAGCCAAGGACGCAGCTCTCAGAGATTTTTGAGTCCTTCTCAGTCTCTGACCTCAGGCAGGAGGATGGAGCAAGCAGAGCAGATGCCAGCCCCCACCTGAAAGGCTGTCCGCCCAAAGTGCCTTTCCTTGCCGGTCTGAGCAAACGTGTCCTGGACAGACTCCAACAGTGGCCCCTTCAGTGGACAGGAGCCGCAGAGACCCTGGTGGGAGCCATCCAAGGCTCAGAGTCCCCTCTGAGCACGTGCTCAGAGCCTGAAGCCCGGGCTGACTGATTGCTCAGGCTCTGCTGATAAGGACTCACCTGTCTTAGCCTGGCTCCCCCAGCACAGGCCCGTCCTCTGGGGAGCATGCCAGCCTGCTGGACTGGCCTTCCTTTTCTAACCAGAGCAGGGCCCTTCTACCCTAGGCAAGGATGGAGAGGACCAGGCCAGAGCCACGGGCCGGGCCTCCTCCGCCTGCACCCCTTGGGTCAGGGCGCTGCTGGGGAACCAGACCAAGAAAGCGGTCCGTGTGGGCTGAACACACGGGAGAGGAGCAGAACGCGCGAGCCCACACACTCCTGCAATGCTGGGCACCGCGAGGGTCACCGAGCAGCTGTCCTGCTGGGCTTGTCGGAGATGCTGCTGTCAAGGCGGCTGTCCTGACACTCCCTTCAGCTCGACCCCGCCGGTGCTGAAGTGGGAGCCCTTCACTCGCCTCCCACACACTGTCCCAGACGGAGAGATGATGTAACAGAAGCAAAGAAGGACCAGGGAGGGAAGGTGAGCCCAGAACAGGAGCTGGAAACACAGGCGCGGTGCTCTGGGACATTCCCGCTGAGGTCTGCTGTGCCCGCAAGGTGTCTCCACGGCAACAGGGCTGCCTGGCGTGGCGAGGGCTTGGGTCGGGGGAGCCTGCCCTCCAGAGTTCTCCTCCTCCCGTGGACTCCATGCTCCCGGACGCCTTCTCAACGTCCAGACCGTCCAGGTGTCCGGACACCGCTGGCTGGCAGAAGTCAGACACGGGGCACGGTTTCTGCCTGGACCCGTGCTCATCACCTGTGCGCCCTCAGTGACAATGCACAGATGCACACAGACGCAGCCGCCTGCCCTGAGCCCGGCAGGCTGAGTGGAGGGGACCCAGAGGGCACGGTGCCTTGTCTCTCACTGGCTCCCCTCGTGAAAAGCAAAGCTGCCTCACCCACCTCTGTGGGTCTGGGCTACTTCTGCAATCCAGTTCACTTCCCTGCCTCTGTTCTGCCTAAACTCCCGGGGGTTCCAAAGCAAGAGGAAGTCCTCTTGAACAGATCTGGCCAACGATTCAGCTTTTGGGAAACTTTGTGCAAAATGATTGGTTCTGAGAACCATCCGTCACCCAAGCCATCGGCACCGTGGGTGGAGATGCCTCGTCTGCCTGGAATGTCCACTCTCAGGTGGGATAAAGCTGGGGCGAGACATGAGAACCTCCCGCCCAGGGACGTGCGGTCCCGGCCGCGGCTGCGTGAAGGGCCTCCCAGGCGGCTCCCTCGTCACGTCGAGGTGCTCCTTCAGCCGCTCCACGGTGGCGGGCACTGCTGCAAACTCTGCAGACACACCAGCTTCTGTCAGAGCCCAGCTCTGCCCGGGACGTCCACACGGTCTGCCGAGCCCCTGACCCCAGCCTGTGCCTCCGGCCCCACACCCGGGGGTGGTGCACGGCTCTGCCATCTGCCCCTCTGACTGGGAGACAGGACAGAGCAGGTGTGATCCCGGCCGGGTGTCCGTGGCCGGTTCAGCACCAGGTGTTTGAGTGATCTGCAGATGACAGCACTTGGCGCATGGTTTCTGATTTTGGAATCTCTCTCTTCACTTCCCTGTGCTGTGCTTGGTCACTCAGTCGTATCTGACTCTGTGTGACCCCATGGACTGTAGCACGCCAGGCTCCTCTGTCCATGAGATTTTCCAGGCAAGAATACTGGAGCGGGTTGCCATGCCCTCCTCCAGGGGATCTTCCCAACCCAGGGATCAAACACAGGTCTCCTGTACTGCAGGTAGATTCTTTACTGTCTGAGCCACCACTCAGAACTAATTAAGAATTTTCTTTTCTTAGATTCAAAGTCCCCTAGGGTTATAGAAGTCCCCCTGTACAGGTAAGAAGTTCTGGGCAAATAACTTTGCATTTTTCTAAACGCACTTTTTTCCAAGTGGTCAAATACCCTTTAAGAGCTTCACGTCCTCCTTCTCATAACATTGCTCTACCTTGGCCGGGACGAAAGCATTTTCCTGCGTGACTTGGATGCAGCCCAGTGTCAGCGGCTGGCTCAGCCTTGCCTGAGTGTCAAATGGACCTGCGACCACACTGGCCTTGATGAGGCAGGCATGGCTGAGCCCTCTTTGTCCTGAAGCCGAGGCTGGGCCCACAGCCATGCTACAGCATTGGCAGTCAAGTCCAAGGGCACACGTCAGGCTGGAAGGACCAATGTGACCAGGTTTCCCTGTCCAAAGGGCCCAAGAGCAGGTGGTGAGCACGAGGGATCAGTGGAGGTGTCCTCATGGAAACCATCCAGTGATGGGCTCCCGGGAGGGGGACTGACCGTGGTAAGGGTCCCGTCCTCAAGGATGGGGCGTGGGAGAACCCGTCCAGGGGTCAGGGGCACAGAGTCAGCAGTGGGGGCAAAGACTCAGTTCCGGGACCTGGGGCTGAAGAGCACATTCCAGGTGGGTGAACAGAGACGTAGCTGGGGTCCTGTCACCTCAGATGACAGGCCTGGAGCAGCAGTTTAGTTCCATCCCCCAGGCTGGGGGCTGAGTCTCTGGTGTCCTCCTACCTGCCATGGACAGATGATGACCCTAGGAGGACAAAGGGAAGGCACTGGGAGCCATCCCAGGGCACTTCAAAACCATCCCAGGATGCTCCAGGCCGGACCAGATTGCCTTAGAAAGAGAAACTTCCTCCTTCCTTGCCAATCGAGTTAAAAAGAAGTAATAATACGAGTTGTTACTAATGAGAGTATAGCAATAAAAATATTCTTGAACACCCCAGTAGAAGTCAAAATTGGAAATAAAACTGTGTTTCTGGCAAACAATAGCTATCAGAGAATCTAGTGTTCATGTCCTTTGGCTCACATTTGACAACTTTTCCTGGAATGCGAAGTCACGTGGGCCTTAGGAAGCATCACTACAAAGCTAGTGGGGGTGATGGAATTCCAGTGGAGCTATTTCAAATCCTAAAAGATGATGCTGTGAAAGTGCTGCACTCAATATGCCAGCAAATTTGGGAAACTCAGCAGTGGCCACAGGATTGGAAAAGGTCAGTTTTCATTCCAATCCCAAAGAAAGGCAATACCAAAGAATGTTCAAACTACTGCACAATTGCATTCATCTCACACGCTAGCAAAATAATGCTTAAAATTCTCCAAGCCAGGCTTCAACAGTACCTGAACCAAGAACTTCCAGATGTTCAAGCTAGATTTAGAAAAGGCAGAGGAACCAGAAATTAAATTGCCAACATCCCTTGGATCATCAAAAAAGCGAGAGAGTTCCAGAAAAACATCTACTTCCACTTTACTGACTATGCTAAACCCTTAGACTGTGTGGATCGCAATAAACTGTGGAAAATTCTGAAAGAGATGGAAATTCCAGACCACCTGACCTGTCTCCTGAAAAATCTCTATGCAGGTCAAGAAGCAACAGTTAGAACTGGACATGGAACAACAGACTGGTTTGAAATCGGGAAAGGTGTACATCAAGGCCGTATATTGTCACCCTGTTTATTTAACTTATATGCAGAGTACATCATGAAAAATGCTGGGCTGGATGAAGTACAAGCTGGAATCAAGATTGCTGGGAGAAATATCAATAACCTCAGATATTCAGATGACACCACCCTTATGGCAGAAAGTAAAGAAGAACTAAAGAGCCTCTTGATGAAGGTGAAAGAGGAGAGTGAAAAATTTGGCTTAAAATTCAACATTCAGAAAACTAAGATCACGGCATCCTGTCCCATCACTTCATGGCAAATAGATGGGTAAACAGTGGAAACAGTGTCAGACTTTATATTTCTGGGCTCAAAAATCACTGCAGATGGTGACTGCAGCCATGAAATTAAAAGACACTTACTCCTTGGAAGGAAAGTTATGACCAACCTAGACAGCATATTAAAAAGCAGAGCCAGTATTTTGCCAACAAAGGTCCGTCTAGTCAAGGCTATGGTTTTTCCAGTGGTCATGTATGGAGGTGAGAATTGGACTATAAAGAAAGCTGAGTGCCGAAGACTTGATGCTTTTGAACTGTGGTGTTGGAGAAGACTCTTGAGAGTCCCTTGGCCTGCAAGGAGATCCAACCAGTCCATTCTAGAGGAAATCAGTCCTGAGTATTCATTGGAAGGACTGATGCTGAAACTGAAACTCCAATACTTTGGCCACCTGATGCAAAGAGCTGACTCACTGGAAAAGACCCTGAAGCTGGGAAAGATTGAGGTTGGGAAGAGAAGGGGACAACAGAGGATGAGATGGCTGGATGGCATCACTGACTCGATGGACGTGAGTCTGAGTGAACTCCGGGTGTTGGTGATGGACAGGGAGGCCTGGCGTGCTGCAGTCCATGGGGTCGCAAAGAGTCGGACACGACTAGGTAATTGAACTGAACTGACAACTTTTTCACATTATAACATCTAAACTGAGAGTGTAGGTGTGTTTCCAGGGTGCTTATCGCAGCGCTCCTCAGAGTTATAAGAGCAGAAACAAGGGTCCAGAAGGGGAGAAATGGTTAATCAACGGGCAGTACTCTGTGCCCCGGTGCTGTCCTGGGGAGTCCAGACCCCCTGAGCCCCCTGGCGTGTTCAGGGTTTGACCCAGACTACGGTGCCCTCTGGGCGGTAGACACACACACGCAGGGAATGGCGGGCGCTCGACACACGCCGCACGTTAGCCTCTCCACGGGGCTCGTGTGCCCGCGGCTTCTTGGACTTCGAGCAGGAAGGGGCGCTGGCGTCTGGGTTGTCCTCCTGTTGTGTCCCAGCCGGCTCAGCGCTCAGTGACTGCTGCAGATGCTCAACACCACAGCGGGGAGCAACCCCAACACACCTCTCATGCTTGTGCGTGTGTGCTCCGTCTGTCTGACTCTGTCTCCCCGTGGAGTGCAGCCCACCAGGCTCCTCTGTCCACGGGATTCTCCAGGCAAGAACACTGGAGTGGGTTGCCACTTCCTCCTCCGGGGGCCTTCCCCACCCAGGGATGGAACCCGTGTCTCCTGCATTGGCAGGTGGATTCTCTACCACTGAGCCACCTGGAAAGTACCAAGTGCAACTCAGAGGTTCCTACTTGTTTCCACAAAGCCTTTGCAGCTTCCCTGGTAGCTCAGACGGTAAAGAATCTGCCTACAGTGCAGGAGGATTCAATTGCTGGGTCAGGAAGATCCCCTGGAGAAGGGAATGGCAACCCACTCCAGTATTCTTACCTGGAGAATTCCACAGACAGACCATCGGGGTTGCAAAGAAACACCCCTGAGCGGCTCTCAGAAGCCCTCAAGGGGCTCCGTTCACTCCTGCCAAGCGGCCCTGGGTTTGCAGCCAGCGTTTCCGGCAGGGGCTCCTCCCGGGGTCAGAGGAGCCTGTACCCACCAACCCCAGCCCAGCCCAGGACGGGGCCGGTCCCCCTGGAGAAGGACTGACTCAGGCCCACGTTGCGCAGGGAACCACACAGCAGCGGGGCTGACACTCCAGCAAGGAAAACAGGCAGCACCAGGCAAATCCCCACAGAACATGCTCATCTCTGTTCTAAACTGGCTGCGGGGCGGCAAGCCCTCCCTGAGGCCCTCAGCCCAGCCGCCCCCCGGGCACAGCGTCCTCCCGGGGAGGAAGGCAAGGGAACCCCACCCAGGCGCTCTCCTCTCCTCGGGGGCGTCTCTCCAGGCCAGGCAGCCGGTCTGACAGGGAGCGGGGGAGCACGGCCCGTGGATGTTTCTGCACCAGGACCCAGAGAAGGGTCCGCGAGCCCTGCGGGGACACCCCACCCACCTCACCCCGTGTTTTGAAAGGACACAGTTAAAACTATGTGAAGCTAAAGTGAGCGTTTCTCTTTCCTTTTCCTGTTATTATTGCTTTTAGGTTCTCCTTCTTAAGGCCGAGGCCCGTCAGTGAGATGGGAGTGGGACCTGTGATGCTGGGCAAGGACTCTGACCACCGGGGAGAAGGGCCCGCTCCAGCCTGTCTCTGCCCGCCCGCTGCAGTGCAGGGCCAGGAAGCGGCTCTCGGGAGAGAGGCCTCTCAGACAGGACAGCGGAGGCAGCCGCCCTCAGGGACCGCTGCAGGGAAGAGTGCAGAGGCCGGGCCGGGTGGGGCGGCGCCCACCTCTGGGCGGGCAGGGGGCGGCAGGCTCGGTCACCGAGGGGGTCCCTTCAAGAAGCCAGCCCACCCGCCTCTACTGCGGAGAGTCAATGCCCTCTGAGACTTGGCCCCACCCCACCACCACACACACACACACACACACACACTCACACACACACACACACACTCACACACACACACACACACACACTCACATACACACTCTCACTCACACACACACACACACACACACACACACACACACACGGTGCACAAGCAGGCTTGCAGGCTAGAGGAGGCTCCCTCCCACACACCCTCCCCAGGAGACAACCAGAAGGGGCCCAGAGGTCCCTCCAGAGGCGGTGAGCGAGAGCTTCCTCTGCTGTCCCCTCTCAGTCCCTTCTCCCGCCTTAGAGTGCGTCCCTGGGTTGCCCTTAGATAAGAAAAAAGACAGTTAATAGTTACTAGGGTGAGGCCTCTGTCTGCATTGTTAATGCCCCAGGGCTAGGATGGATGCCTGAGAGTCGCTGGAAACCTACCGATCCTGCAGACACCCCTACAGGCTTCCTCCTTCTTGGAAATGAAGGTGAACCCAGACGCCAGGCACCGGTGGACTCGAGGCGCACTCCCCGGGGACAGCAAGGGCCTGCCTGGCCAGGGCGCAGCTGGGGGCCCTCTGACCCAGGGCGCCCCCACCGTCTGCCTGCTGGACGGGGGCCACAGGGTCCGCCGGCAGAGAGCGCCCTCAGGGGGTTACAAGCACCCCGGGGCCACGGGTCACAGCTTGTGGACACACGGAGGGTGGGGAGCTCTAATCTCTGCCACTGCGCAGACGACTAAATGAGGGCCTCTCAGAGTCTGCCCCAAAGCCCGCCACCGGGGAGGCGCTCCGTCAGGTCCAAGGCGCCTGTTTCCTCTTTCACAGATTAACATCAAAGGCATCTCCACTTCCTGATGTCATCTTCTCAGAGGAACATACTGTAGGTCATTTGGTAAAGAATCTGCCTACAATGCGGGAGACCTGGCTTCAATTCCTGGGTCAGGAAGATCCCCTGGAGAAGGGAATGGTAACACACTCCAGTGCTCTTGGCTGGAGAGTCCCATGGACTGTAGCCTGCCAGGCTCCTCTGTCCAGGGGGTTGCAAGAGTCAGACTCAACTTAGCGACTAAACCGCCACCACCACCAAATGCTGTGAGTATATTAGGGTCGATGACCTTAACGAAAAGCCTCTCTGAGATGGTAACGAGGCCCCTTAAACAAGGTGGGAAAATAAGGAAACAGGGACATGCCTGGTGATCTGGGTCCCCGCTCTGCCTCTGCCCTGAACCCTCCTACCGACCACAACCGGCTCCTGTGAGGAGGCAGTGGGCCTGGAGGGCGGCTGTGGGATGAGCTGTCAGAAGTAGTCTGAATCTGACCTTCCACCAGAGGCTCTAGACGTGGGGCCTCTGGGCACCAGAGTTAACAAAACCCCCTCCCCCTGGGCGGGTGGGGAAACGCAGGCCCTCACCCTGCCGGGGTAGGGGGAGCTCTGGCTTACTCTTGGGCCACCACAGGGCAGGTGGGTCTGCTGGGTGGTCTCACCTGGAGGCAGGGTCTTGTCCCAACCAACCTACCCTCCACCAAGAACCCCAGGGTGATAATGACACACCCTGCCTTACAGCCAGGAAACGCAGGCTCCCAGACGCCCTACTTCCTGTCACCCCCAACCTCTGCTGCCAGCAGGGTGACATCGCGTCGTCTGTGTGGGGTCCACTCTACACACAAGCCACCCCTGGACAGGATCGCGTCCCCAGAGCCAGCAGCCACCCTGCCTGTGGCCTCTGCCCTTGCTGCCAAGCCCCGACCCTGGCTGGGACAGTCCCACCTCAACCCAGCCTCCAGGGGCAGAGCCAGCTCTGGATGAAGTGACAGAGAGCAGGCTGAGATGAGCCCCCCACCCCAGGGAGAGGCTGAGGACAGAGGGTGGTCGCAGCTGCAGACGCTGCACGGTGCCCCGCGTCCCCCGGGAGTGGCTTCCGAGCAGTCTTCAGGGGTGAGATCCCCAGCGGCTGGAAGGGACCCCTCCCTGGAGTCTGGGAAAGCACCTTTGACCTGCCATTGGGGACCAGCTCTGAGACGAGGGTCCCTGCGCTCACGTCCCAGGGGTGGAAGCTGAGGGTGGTAACACCCACCTCGGGCATCTCTGGAGATCAAACAGGGTGACACACGGAGACATGGGGGCTCGGGGCCGCCCTGGCACCTGATGAGAGGGCTCAGTGAGGACCGCGGAGCCAGCCAGGCCACGAGACCGCAGGGCTCCGGACGCCCCGCCGGGCCTCCGCCCCGCACTCAGCCCCCACCCAGCCCAGAAGCTAACCCGGCTCCAGCCAGTTCCTCCCACAGCCCGCAGACCAGCCGCCACTCATCCCGAGACGGCAAACCAAGGAGGTCAAGACAGGCGGCAGGAGACACAGCGAGCAGCCGGCCAGAAGCGGTCGGAGGAAGACAAGCCGCACCCCTTCCTCTCTAAAAAGGCAACCACTCTCTCCCTCCTCAGTCTCTGTCTCTCTCTCACACACACACACACACACACAGAGGCACACACACAGGAACACACATACATACACACAGGCACACACACATAGGCACACACACACACACACAGGCACACACACACAGGCACACACACACAGGCAAACACACACATAGGCACACGCACATAGGCACACACACACACGCCCACACACAGAAACACACACACATACACACAGGCACACACATATACAGGCGCACACACACAGATACACACATACACACACACAGGTGCACGCACACACACACAGGCACACACACGCACATACACAAAGGCACACACACAGGCACAACACACATGCGCACACAGGCACACACATATAGGCACAGAGGCACAGGCACGCACACACACAGGAACACACATACATACACACAGGCGCACTAACACATACACACAGGCACACACACATACACATACAGACACACACACAGGCACACACACACAGGCACACACACACACTGGCACAGGCACACACAGGCACACACACATAGGCACACACACACACAGGCACACACACGCACACAGGCACACACACAGGTACACGCACGCACATAGGCACACACACACAGGCACCCACACACACATACACAGGCACACACACATAGGCACAGAGGCACACACACACGCACACACACAGGAACACACACACATACACAGAGGCACACACACACAGGCACGCACACATGCAAGCGCACACACATACAGGCACACACACACAGATACACACATACACACACACAGGTGCACGCACACACACACAAGCACACACACACAGGCACACAGGCACACACACACACATAGGCGCACAGATATACACATACACACAGGCGCACGTGCACACACACACAGAGATATACACACACACAAACACACGTTCAGTAGCAGGCACGTGACCCCCAGCAGCTGGTGTCTTGGTGGGAGGGTCTGGGTTCCACCAGTTTGAGGAGCAGGGCTCTTTGGCCACCCGCAGGGGCCCGTATTGCCTCCCTGTTCCTCTGCCCGCAGGGTCATCCTCCTTCAGTGTGTGTAATGCTGCCCTGAGACCAGCCCTGACCTGCGGTGGGTGGAGGTGGGAGGCGCACAGTTGGAGTCATCACCCAGGACCAGGACTCGACCTGCTATGAGTGGAAGGCCCACCGCTTGCAGTGATCACCCCGGACCAGCCCTGACCTGGTGCGCGGGGAGGTGGCGTCCTCGCCGCTGTGGGAGCGGCTCTGTCTCTGCTGAGTGGTCGGGGCTCCTGCTCCCTTGCACAGTTAAGGAGCCTGAGAGTTGCAGCGGCCACATGTCCATCGAGGAGGAGCAGATCCCAGCCTGGCTCTGCCCACGGCCCGGCCCCCTCCCCCGGCTGGGACCCCTGGTATCTGAGCAAACGGAGGCGTGGAGATGGAGGGGGGAAGCAGGAGTAGAGACAGAGCCATGGGCGCCTCATCCCGCATCACGCTCCCTCTGTGGGCCTGAGCCTCCTCCAGGGGCAGCCGGCCTGGGTGCTCCCCCTCTTCCTTCTACGTGAGACACCCTCCCCCCGCTCCTCACCAGCTCATCCCTGGGGGCAGAGAAGTGAGAGGCTGACGGTCCCACAGACAGAAACACCCGACAGGAGCCGGCGTTCCACTGAGGGCAGGGGCATTCCACCGCCGCTGCGCATGTGCCTGCTTCGTCATCGTCCTCAGCCCGTGTCGGGGGCGCAGAGCCGGCCCACGCGGTTCCGGGTCTCAGCGAGGGCCGCAGGGGCTGAGGATGCCCTTCGAGCAAAGTGTTCTGAGAGTCAAGAGGGGTGGGAGAAAGAGGCTCCTGTCTGTGGTGCGGGTTCCTGGGCACCCAGGATGGGCGAGGGCTGGCGCTCTGTCCTGTGGGGCAGACGCAGCCCTGAGGGGATGATGGTGTCAGTGCTGGTGCCGGGGTCACTTAGGTGGGGCCACTGGGCGGTGAGGGCGGCTGCTCAGCCAGGGTCGTGGGCTCAGGGGGCTGAGGATCACCTCCCCGTCTGAGCCCCGGGGGCAGCTCTGTCTGCACTGTGCTCTGAGGTCCTCAAGAATGGGCTTCGGGCAGAGGGTGGGCACCCTCCTGGGGGAGCCCTCAAGGGACTCTGAACAGGAAGCTGCTCTGAGCGTCCAGGCTGCGGACCTGAACTCTGATAGGAAGAAGCCGTGGGGCCCTGATGGGCTGGAAGGAGGAGCCTTCAGAGCAGCAGAAGCCAGGCCTCAGGAAGCGCTTGCTGAGCCACCCAGTTCTCAAGGTCTGGGCAGAGAGCCGGAAGCAGGGCGTGCACCATGCTGGCGGTGGGCAGCGTGGGGACAGGGCAGGCACAGGAAAGGCCCCAGGGATGCCCACGTCCTGGTCCCCCACACCCGTGAGCCTGAAACCTCGTGTGACCAAGGCGCTGGGCTGGCGGGAGTGCGTCGAGGGTCTTGAGGTGGGAGGAGAGTCTGGGTTCTTCGTGGTTGCCACGGGGCCCTCCTAACGGGGAGGCATGTGGATCAGAGTCCGGGAAGGAGAGGTAAGGACGGAGGTGGAGACGGGAGGCAGAGGGTGAGGGGGCAGCTCTGGAGACACGTCTGGCTTGGACGATGGAGGCAGGGGCCATGAGCCAAGGGATGCAGGCCCCTCCCGAGGCTGGAAAATCAGGAGACGGGCCCTCCCCCACACCCCCTGGAGGACACAACCCTGCCGACACTTGCTTCAGGACTGTGGCCTCCGGAGGCTGAGATGAGCTTGTGTTCATGCGTTACAGCAGCTGCAGGAGTAACTCGGGGGTTATGAGACGGCGGCCTGGGGCTGGGCCCTGAGCTTGGAGCACACAGGCTGCGGAAACCCAGCGGGGAGGCACCCACACTGCAGCCTCGCTCCCGGCCGTGAGCCCTCATGGAGCTGCCCACCGGCGGATGGGGTCAGAAGCCAGAGGCCAGGAGGGTGGATACTCACTACACGGGTGCAGAGCAGGTGGACAAGGGGGCAGATGAAAGCTGGCCAGCTGCAGGGAGAACAGGTTCCCGTGAGTAGAAGGCAGGGTGGGGACACACGTGGTCCGGGGGCAGCACCCAGGGCTCAGTCCGTGCTGCCCCTCACATGTGAGGCTACACGCTTAGCCCTTCCTCCCTCAGCAGCAGGACCGCCGTGCAGCCTGCCCCAACTCTGGGGGCTGCAAGGAGACCCAGGGTTTCCAGGACCCCCGGTGCCATGACCTCCACCTCTCCATGTCTGGCTGGCAACTATTCTCACCAGGGAGCGACAGGGAGCAGACTTTTCTGTCTTTCCCACATTAACTAGACTCTCAGGCAGCTCCGGGGATCCAGGGTATTATCTGCAAAGCCGTGAGCTGTTAGATTCGAGAGCTGAGGGTGGCCGGGGTGTGTCTGCAGACGGCGAAGCCAAGGGCTCGCTCTGCAGCCCAATGAGAGAACCACAGAGCACGTCAGTGCCTCAGCCGCACCCAGATCCCCAGAGAGGGGTGACCCACCAGCTCAGCAACACGAGGGCAGGAGGGAGAAGGGCTTGTTCAGCCCCGTTCCTGTGAGGCAAGGGCCTGCACCCTTCGCGAGTGCGTCTCCCCCGGGGCCTGACCCTGGGCCCTTCTCTGAGCCGCCCTCAGCGCCCACCCTCCCTGCGAGAGAAAAAACAGACAGGCGGGGCCTCTCAAGGCTGAGGGCTTGGACGCAGACGAGATTAAATGAGAAGGCACACATGCACGCGTGCACACGCAGGCACACAGAGCCCCGGCCTTGTATCTTCCTCCAGCTGCGTCCTCCTCCCAGCCCTTCCGCCGCGGGCACACCTATCAATTACTTATGCTCACAGATGTGCTCTTGGTAATCTCGCCCTTTCCTTGTCAGGCAGAGAGAAGGGCTGAGAGAGCCCAGGCAGCTTGGCAGGACGCGGGACACGCTCTGAGAGCAGCCTCATTTGCATCAAGCAGAGTGCATTCCCGTGTCACTGCCGAAGATGAAAGCGTGCCCCTCTCTGCTTCTGCATCCCCTGGTCAGACATCTGAGCAGGCAGGCAGCGGCTCTTACTGGGAGGGAGAGAGCTGCAAGGGCCGTCTCCCTCCCCCTCCTCCCCCTCCTCCTCCGCCCCCCACCGTCTTGCCCGGAGATTCTTTGCATAATTGAAACCTAGGGAACAGAAACGCACAGAAGCGAGTGGCACAGATGTTCCCATCACAGGTACCTCGGAGAACTCCAGAGGGCCCTCACCGAGCAGCGCCTGTGAATATATTTCATGCCTGGCTCGCCGAGAATTAGCATTGGAAGTCATCGCTGTGAAGGCAGGGGGCTGGATGGGTTTCAAGCCAGCCCAGAAAGCAGCCGCTCAGTCGCTGGCTGTCAGCCGCAGTCACATCACCGCAGACATCTCTCGCAAGGCCCGCGGAAGCCGGCGTGTCACTTCTGACACCGCGCCTTGTCCCTTTTCCCTGCCTGGCTGACAGCACCCCCGGCGCCTGCCTGTTGCTCTGTGCTGAGCAGACCCAGGTGCCCAGGCCCGCAGCCCCGGGGCTTCGCTGGAAGCTGTCAGCTCAGCTCTGGGTCTCGGCAATTGATTTGCCTGCCAGCCGCCCCGGGCGTCCAGGAGAGGGATGGCTGGGGACACCCGTGGACATCTGACGGGCCTGTCAAAGGACAGTCACACGGAATCCGGAAGAGAGTGGTCCCGCCGGCCTGAGATGATGTCCTGCGGGAGCCTCACCCCCGACCCTGGAGGTGCAGGTGCCCCCGGGGGTCCCGGAGCCCGGTTGCCATGGCTGCTGCCTCCCGCAGCACGGCCGCTCGCCCTTGCTAGGTGTTTCAGATTCTAACGTATTTATCGCTTTTAAACATGTGGAGGAAACGTCAGCACAGAGTGGGGAAGCACTGACAGAATCAGAACCAGATCAAGCGTCGAGCCTGCCGCTGGCCCGCTGTGTGGCCTCAGGCTCGTCGCTAGGCGCCCCGGGCCCTGTTCCTCTGTCTGCAGCGGGGCCTCCCCCAGCCCCAACGTGCAGTGTCGGTGCTCTGGGCACCGTGCGGGGTCCTGCCTTTCAGGAGCAGCCTGCCCCCCTCCTCCTGCACTCCAGGGAGTTCCCAGGATGCCCCCTGCGGGGTCCAGCGTGGGGAGGGCGCGGCTCGTGGGCCGCGGGGCCGCGTTCTCTCCGCTGCGCCCTTTGAGCCCAGGGGTCCGCGGAGCAGCAGCGTGGTGTGTCCACTTACAGGTGCAGTCTATGAAGCTCATGGAGAAGCAGTCGGTGCACGCAGCTCTGAGCTGGGGGACCCCTGTCCCGCCCGCTCTCTGCCCACAGGGCTGACTGCAGAGACCGCAGTCATGGGGCCCCGTGTTCCCCGTCTTCTCCGTGGGTCTGGCAGGAGACATGGCAGGGAGGGGCGGGAAGAAGGCCTGTGTCCCCTGGAGGCATCACTGCAGGGTCTCTGTGGTCACCGTCCCCGCCCAGGGGCGGCTCACCCCGTGTGACCCTCGGGTGTGATGCCAGCTCCTTCCCACTGTTCCTCCAGGCCTGGCCATGGTGACCGAGTGCTGTGACCAGCTCTGGGGTTGGCAAACCACAGTCACCCGCTGTCCTGCATTTCCTGAAGGGGCCCTTGGTTAAATGTTCCTTAAGCTCATGTCGTCTGTGTGTCCGGGGCCCCGCAGGACACGAGGAGGCAGCTGAGTCCCTGGGACCAACCAAGGGACTGTTCCCAGCCTCCGAGCACGTCCAGGCCTCCAGGGGGGCGACAAAGGGGTCAGTGGGTATCAGCGGAGAGCAGAGCCCAGGAGATGGGGCGGCAAGGCCATGAGCCTCCGCCCTCCCCTCTGCTCAGCACAGCCCAGACGCTCCGGCCCCCATCCATCTCTGCGCCTCCTCACGGCCACCCCTGCACCTCGGGTCTGCTCGGGGGCGCCCTGAGCCCCCTGAGCCCGGCTCCTGGGTGGGGCAGGCCGGCCTGCACACAGAGGCCCGTGCGTGTCCGGAGGCCTCTGTGCCTCCATTCCAGGGCACTGCTCACAGCACTGCCGTTTCAGGCCAGGAGCGGAGCTGAGAGACTGGGGCTTGCCGGGGATCTCCTCTCCCAGCTGGGGGTGATTATGAAGAATCTGGGAGCATGAGGAGCCCGGTGGGGTAAAGATTCCCATCCTGTGATTTCAGTTCCTGGAGGAGTCCCAAGGGAAGGGTTGGGGGTGACCCTGCTCCAGGGCAGATGCAGAGACTTCCCTCCCAGCACACACCACCTGCTTCCCGAGGGAGACAGAAAGAAGGGGGTGTGTGTCCACAAAGAACAGAAAGAGCCACCGGTCTTCACAGGGGAATTCCCCAAGTGAACCCCAGCGCAGACACGGGGCGCAGGCGGCCATAGGGAGGTTGGGACACCAAGACCTTGTCCCGGCCGAGAGGCCTGCGCCGCTGAGTGACCTCTATTCTCCCTGGGACATACACACACAGAATATTGCATGTGTGACAGAATGGGCCGCGTGACTATTTCGCCCCAGCACCTTCAAAGTGCCCCCTCCACGGGCTCCCGGCAGCTATCCTAAAAGCCCGTCTCTGTACCAACAAGAGCTGTGGCCTGGTTCCTGTAAACGGCACAATCCACCGTCTCCACCACCCTCCTGCCGTCCCTGTGAACGCTCACAGAGCTCACCTCGCCCCCTAGAGGAGGGGTGCACGCTTGGGGGCCCCTCACTCCCAGCTCAGCTCCCCCGGGAGGGCGGGACCCCCCACGGATGGCCCGCAGGGTCAGGCAGGGGTCAGCCCCCTGTCCTGGCCGGGTTCTGGGGGGTCCCCTCAGCAGTACCACAAACACTTCGGGCCCAGAGTGCCCCCTACTGGAGTCCCCTTCTCCACACGCCCCGTGTCCAGCTGCTCAGGAAGTCCGGGGCATCGGGGCCCACGTCCACCCCCCAGTGTGGACCCCTGAAACCCGCCCTGAGTGCTCCCTCCTCACCGTGTCTGGGCCCACCCCTGTCTGAACCCCTGGCCTCACATGGGTTGGCTCCCTGAAGCCCCTGCCCATGCCCACCCACCAACCTCCATCCTCCACGGCTGGCTCCCCCTCCAGTCAAGCCCCCAGAGGCCCCGAGTCCCTCTGAACAACAGACAAAGTCTTTGCAATGGACACCATTCCTGAAAGACTTCACTCCATCTGACCACCCGGGCCTCAGTCTGTGCAAGGGACCTGCAGTCTCAACGCTGACTGTTTTGAGGGTTAAGAGACTGGATTTCCCTTGATCAAATAATGAAAAGAACATGCACGCAACACTCTAAAGTTTGCAAACTATTGTCATGAGATGTATTCTATTTCACACACACACCAAAAAAGTTTAAGAAATAGGGATGGTATGTACATTTTTTAATTGATTTTTTGTTGAAGTAGTCAATTTGTAATGTTGTTTTAATTACTGCTATACAACAAAGTGGTTCAGTTATACACATACATACATTCTTCATCAGTTCAGTTCACTTCCGTTGCTCAGTCGTGTCTGACTCTTTGCAAACCTGAACCGCAGCACGTCAGGCCTCCCTGTCCATCACCAACTCCTGGTGTTTACTCAAACTCTTGTCCATTGAGTCGGTGATACCATCCAACCATCTCATCCTCTGTCATCCCCTTCTCCTCCTGCCTTCAATCTTTCCCAGCATCAGGGTCTTTTCAAATGAGGCAGCTCTTCCCATCAGGTGGCCAAAGTATTGGAGTTTCAGCTTCAGCAATGAATACTCAGGACTGATCTCCTTTAGGATAGACTGGCTGGATCGCCTTGCAGTCCAAGGGACTCTCAAGAGTCTTCTCCAACACCACAGTTCAAAAGCATCAAGTCTTCGGTGCTCAGCTTTCTTCACAGTCCAATTTTCACATCCATACATGACCACTGGAAAAAGCGTAGCCTGGACTAGACGGACCTTTGTTGGCAAAGTCATGTCTCTGCTTTTTAATATGCTATCTAGGTTGGTCATAACTTTCCTTCCAAGGAGGAAGCATCTTTTAATTTCACGGCTGCAGTCACCATCTGCAGTGATTTTGGAGCCCAGAAAATAAACTGACATTGTGTCCGCTGTTTCCCCATCTTCACACTCCTCATATTCCTTTCCATTAAGGTTTATCTTGGGATATTGAATATAGTTCCCTGTGCTAGACTGTAGGACCTTATTGTTTATGTACATCCTTCTATATAAGATTATTGAAGCTAAGAGGAGGTGAGTGATTGCCCAATAATGCATGATTAGCAGCTAGTTGATCTAAAACTCCAGTTCACACCCAGTGCTCTGTGAGCGCCATGATGCCAACCAAACATGCTCTAGGAGAAGTAACAAACCGAGTGTTGCGGAGTCCGCGTGCAGAGGGTTGGGTTGGGTGCCATGCAGAGCACACACATAAAGCTGATTTTACCTGAAGGAATTTGTCAGTCCCACCCAAAAGTTAATGGGCAAAACCACGTGGATCCACGACCTCAGTGTGAGTGAGACCGAACAGAGGCTGCTTATGAAAACTCCGCGTCTCCATGGGGACCCAAGTCCTGTCCTGGCTGCTTCTGGTCTGAGACACAGGAAGCTCATCATCAACAAAGCCCCTGTGTCTACTGCTGCAATGACCTTGGGGCTGTGTTGCAAGGTTTGGGGGACCCTGAAGCCTCGGGGTTCACACTGGAGTCCCAGCCCAGTGCCCACCCACACACGCTGAGGCTCCTGTCCTTGAGAGGCGGGTCTGTTTCCCCTCCCTGAACCTGCTCTGGGTGTGTTACCAGGTCTGACCTACCAGACACAGCAGAAGGAACGCCGTGTGGGGTCTGCACTCTAGGACTTCCACTCCTGTCTATGCCGAGCTGGGTCACCAAGCCGCAAAGCCCCCCATGCCCAAGGGAGACAGACAGGTGGAGGGGAAGCGGGTCACCACTCAACACACACAGCCACCGCTGCACCTCGGCTGGAGTGAGGCCCCCGTGAGCGCCGCCCCAGCTCCCGGCATCCCCAGCGTGTGGACCCCACCATCCTGCCCAGGAGAGACCGTGAGAAACCAAAATTGCTGTTGGAAGCCACGAAAATCGTGGAGCGATTTGTTGAACAGCGATAGGTAAGCCCCATTGGGAAAATAAACGGCATGGTCTTCTTAGAGGTGGGGCAGCTACAACCGCTGACTTTCCCTTGGCCTGGGACCCTGGGTGATCGTAGAAAGTGCACCCCCACCCTCCACTGACCTGCAGGGGCAGGGCACGTGGAGCGTGAGCAACAGACCGCCCGCCTCATGGGTGCCACCCCGCGGCGGCCGCCAGGCTCCTGCAGGTCACACTCAGCATCAGCGGCTTATCTCTGATCACCAGGCTTGTGTGAAGACACTCAACAAAAGTTTGTTTTCAGTTATTTCAAGTTTAAAAAATTAATAAAGGATGTTACCTGTTGATCCAAAACTCCTGGTGGAATTTCCAGGGTGAGAGCCTAAGGGGGAGCCAGGATGGAGGCTCATGGCCAAGGCTCTGAAACCCGGACCAGGACCCTGCCCTTAATCACACTGCTCCCTCTGGAGCTCAGCCCGAGATTTCGCATCTCTCAGCATTGCTGTCATTCTCGGAGGCAGGGCTTCTTCTGCGTCTTCTTCTTCTTTTTGGATGTGGACCCATTTAAAGTCTTTACTGAATTTGTCACAATATTGTTTCTGCTTTATGTTTTGGTTTTTTGACCACAAGTCTGGTCAGATCTTAACTCCCTGGCCAGGGGTCGAATCCCCAACCCCTGCGCTGGAAGGTGAAGCCTTAACCACTGGACCACCAGGGAAGTCTAAAGAGCTTCTTTACTGAACCCCCTCCTGCCCTGCGCTTCTCCCCAGAGCCTCTCTCCTGCACCACCAAACATTTCCTCTATTTTCCCAGAGCATGTTACCTCTGCCTCCATCGGCACTTATTTAATTTAAAATAAGCATTTCCACTAAAGAAATGTGCAAATATTACTTACATTTTAAAAGAAAAGAAATCACCCCAAAAAACCCACCCCCAAAACTATCAACAGCCTGTCATGAGAGAAGAGAGATGGATCCCACTGAAGACTAAAACATCCTGAGATGTCAAGGCCATTCCGCGTGGGGACAGCAGTCAGGCAGAGTTCCGTATCTGTTAATGAGAGCATTGCTGTTTTATAGGATAGAATAAGCGATATTTATGCATCATCAATGAATGATTAAATTACATTTATCGTATAACATGTACAAGAAAATATGGAATCTTTTTAGGACTCTTAATTTTCCAGCAGATCTTCCAGACCCAGGAGTTGAACCAGGGTCTCCTGCATTGCAGGCGGATTCTTTACCAACTGAGCTATCAGGGAAGCCCAATTTAAAATTGAAAATGGTGTGTGTGTGCGCACGCGCTTAATTTCCTGCTCCAATCGGTAAACTTCAGTTATCGCAAAATTCGGTTAGTCATAGCATCTCATCACTCCATGAAGCTGGACAAATGACACATTCCCTTGGGAATGGGATAAATCGCCATAAATAAAGCATATTTAGACTCTAATGAGGTGTCAGTTATTTAACCTTTCAGAGTTTCCATGAAGCTGATTATAATTGTGTCTGAAATAACTGCGGTGTAATGACTTGTGAACCGGCCTCAGCATCAAAGCAACAGCAATTTCAGGGCACGGCTGTGAAGGGGCTCGGAGGCGGACACATTGAGGGAACCTCGGGTTGGGTTTGCCCTTCTATTAATGATCGGGAAGGAAGAGCACAGACCAGCTAGTGAGAAGCACGGAGTCCAAGCTCATCCAAGAAGCAAACATGTTCACGTGATGAGCGTGCGTGTGTCACGTGATGAGCGCGTGCGTGTGTCGCGTGATGAGCCCGTGCGTGTGTCGCGTGATGAGCATGTCCGTGTGTCGCGTGATGAGCGCGTGCGTGTGTCGTGTGATGAGCGCATGCGTGTGTCACGTGATAAGCCCGTGCGTGTGTCGCGTGATGAGCGTGTCCGTGTGTCGCGTGATAAGCGCGTGCGTGTGTCGTGTGATGAGCGCATGCGTGTGTCGCGTGATGAGCCCGTGCGTGTGTCGCGTGATGAGCGTGTCCATGTGCAGAGGGCCCCCACTCTCCCAGCGTGCTCCCCTGTCTCCCCTCCGCAACAAAGACGGACTGGCGTCACCACCCCGGAAGGACCCCCGGAGCAGGGATGGCAGAGATCGGCCAGCACGTGGACCTTTGACCGTGGAGTCTTTCATTTCCCAGAGAGAACATGCGTGAGAGTGCACGCTGCCCGGAGGACAAGCTAGGTGACCGCTGACAGGCACGGTCCCAGGTCGCTTTATAGAGGGACTTTGCTTTACATCTCACAACAGCTCTAGGACTGGGTGTTACTGCCTTGATTCAATATGGGGAAAGAGGGGCTTGGACAAGTTAAACAACTTTCTCAAGAAGAGAGCAGACACCGTGGTATAATTAACTCAGCCTGCATTTTGTGGAGCTGCACTTAGATGGGTCAGAGGCCAAAGAAAGGAGTGTGTCTGTGTCACATGCCCTCAGAGGATGCGTGTTGAGGCTGCAGGACACCCCCTGGGCCCAGCAGACTCACACCATGACCAAGGCTCCCGGCCACACCCTGGGACAGCAAGGCGGTGCACCAGGACTCCTGCCCATCTCTGAAGATGCTGGGGACGCAGAAGTCATTACAGTGGTCGAAGCAGCACACACTGCAGGGTGGGCTCCAGAGGGGAAGTCGGTCCGGGAGAAGGTGGTGCCCATGTGGTTTGGGGCAGACGGAGAGCAGCTTCCGTCCTTCCCGTGTGTCCCCCGCAGGTCTCATGGTCCTGCAAAGAGCCCATGTCCAAAGTCCAAAGACTTGGGCGTGAGTCCTGGATCTACCAGATGACAGCTTCACGACTACGGTCGGCTTGATCTCTCTGAGCCTCGGTTTCCTTATTCCTAAAGGACACAGGCAGTATTCCTCTGTGTACTGCCTACGTTTACTGGAGAATCGGATGAGGGTGTCTGCGGGAACATACTTCATAAGGCATAAATTGCTTTGCCAAGTAAGGGTTTTACGTATGTATGCGTGCTCAGTCGCTCAGTCATGTCTGACTCCTTGCAAGCCCATGGACTGTAGCCCACCAGGCTCCTCTGTCCATGGGATTCTCCAGGAAGAGTACTGGAGTGGGTTGCCATGCCCTCCTCTAGGGGATCTTCCCAACCCAGGATTGAACCCACGTCTCCTGTGTCTCCTGCATTGGCAGGCAGATTCTTTATCACTGCTCCACTTGAGAAAGCCCGAGTGCTTTTTATAATCGTACAAATAAATGCAACCAAAACAGCCGCTCAGGGAGTGGATGAAACTGTCACCTCAGCACCAGGGGAGGGGATGAGCTGACTCCACAGGGTCTCCCTGACCATCCGCCCCACACACACACGCACACCATGGTCCTATTAAATGCAGGCACAATTAACCTGGATTTCAGCAGCCGTTCCCTCTGTGAAACATGGAGGCATTATCACGATGTCGTGTGAAGTCTGCTGATTCGAGGTTACAAAGCTCGTCATCAGCTTCTGCCGCCCTGTGTCGTTACCTGAGAGTAAGCGGCAGAGGCCGTCAGGTGTGCACACAGCGTGCCCAGCACGGCACACCATGACGAGGCAGCCAACCCCGTCCCTTCATCACAGTGACAGCAAGAAGCTAATTGCCAGAGTCCATTCATTGAGGCCGTTTGGCAAATAAGGCAGTGGTTTAGTCGCTAAGTCATATCCGACTCTTGCAATGTCGTGGACTGCAGCCCACCAGGCTCCTCTGTGCATGTGAACCCCCAGAAAACCCACCCTCCCCCACAGACCCCCTGTAGCAACTCCGGACTGCACACATCAGGACAACCCTTCATGGGTCCACTCGGACCCTGAAAACACCACCCACTGCGACTCGGCCAGGTCCAGCCTCCTTGTCCACCTCCTCCAAGGCCTCTGGGGTCATGGGGCAAGCCCAGTGGGGAGACGAGAGCCCCGGGACGTGCGGGGCCGGGGTCAGAGGTCAGCAGTGACCGCAGCCGGCCTGCCGAGGGCTTCAGAAATGCACACGGCAGTGTCCTCACTGACAGCTGGTCTGCAACACCCACCCCAACAAAGAAGCAAGTCCCTGGTCTTTGGAAGTCCACCCTCCTGGAGGCACAGCTTAAAATAAGTTAAAACTCTCACAGTGACTTTAGAATCATACAGAAGGGCAGGCTGGTTCTGTGGGAAGTCATAGGCCCCTCAGCTTTATCATTTTTTTCTGGTTTTATTGAGCTGTAATTGACATACAGCCCTATTAAAGTCTAAAGTGTGCAGCTTGACGATTGAATGTACAAGCCTCATGAAATAAAGACCACCATGTTGGGTGTTTGGGCTTCCCTGCGGCTCAGCTGGTAAAGAATCTGCCCACAAAGAGGGAGACTTGGGTTCGATCCCTGGGTTGGGAAGATCCCCTGGAGAAGGGAAAGGTTACCCACTCCAGTATTCTGGCCTGGAGAATTCCATGACTGTATAGTCTATGGGGTCGCAAAGAGTCGGACACGACTGAGTGACTTTCATTTTCACTTTTCACTTTGATGTTGAGTGAATGTCCATCCTCTCATAGACACAACATTAAAGAAGTAGAAACATGTGTGTGTGTGTGTGTGTGTACATTTTCCCTGTGATGAGAACTCCTAGGATGTGCTCTATTAAGAATCTTCGTATATAGCATGGTGGAGGTGGTTTAGTCACTAAGTCTTGTCTGACTGTTGCGACCCCATGGACTGTAGCTCAACAGGCTCCTCTGTCCATAAAGATTCCCCAGGCAGGAATACTGGCGTGGGTTGCCATTTCCTTCTCCATCATATATAGCATAGAGCAGGGCTAATTTATTTATCGCACTGTACATTGTATCCCTGATACTTTTTATCTTATAGCTGGAGGTCTGTACCTGCCAACTACCTTCATCCAGTTATGACTCTGCTCCCCACACTGCACTTCGTCCCTGCTACTCACTTATTTTGTAACTGGAAGTCTGTGCCTCTTCGACTCCACCACCTATTTCACTCCTTCTCTCACCCTCTCCCCTCTGCCCACCACCTGTTGGTTCTCTGTATCTGTTCTCTCACCCTCTCCCCTCTGCCCACCACCTGTTGGTTCTCTGTATCTGTAACTTCGTCTTTGTTTAATTATGTTTGTCCATTTGTTTTGTTGTTTAGATTCCACATATAAGTGAAAACATACGGTCTTTGTCTTTCTCTGGGTGACTTATTCACTTATAATATCTTCTGAAAGTGAAAGTCACTCAGTCATGTCCAACTCTGCGACCCCATGGACTGTAGCCTGCCAGGTTCCTCTATCCATGGAATTCTCCAGGCGAGAATACTAAAGTGGGTAGCCTATCCCTTCTGCAGGGAATCTTCTCAACCCAGGAATCGAATCAGGGTTTCCTGCATTGCAGGAGGATTACTTACCAACTGAGCTACCTGGGAAGCCCATAGTATCTTCTGTGCTCAGTTGCTACATCATGTCCAACTCTTTGCAACCCCATGGACTGTAGCCAAGTTCAGACTCTGTCCATGGGATTTCCTAGGCAAGAATACTGGAGTGGGTTGTATTTCTTTCTACAATAATATCTTCTAGGTCCATCCATTTGTCACAAATGGCAAGATTTCAAAGTTTTATGGCTGAGTAACATTCCACTGTGTGTATGTATATATATATATGACTTTCCAGATAGCTTAGTGGTAAAGAATCTGCCTGCCAATGCCCGAGACACAGGAGATGTGTTTTTGATCCCTGGGTCAGGAAGATCCCCCAAAGGAGAAAAGAGCAACCCACTCCAGTATTCTAACCTGGACAATCTCATGGACAGAGGAGCCTGGTGAGCTACAGTCCATGGGGCTGCAAAGAGCTGGGCACAACCAAGCACATGCGCGTGCACACACGACACACACACGCAGTGAGGTTCTCCAGTTGCCTGTGGATGGGCACTGACGCTGCTTTATGCCCTTGACTGTTGTGGGCTGCACTGGATGAACGCTGGGACGCCTGCCTCCTTTCTCATTAGTGTTTTTCCCTTCTTTGGGTAAATTCCCAGAAGGGGACTTGCTGGATCGTAGAAAAGTTCTATTTTTAAGTTTCTGAGGCGCTTCCATACTGTTTCCATAGTGACTGCACCGAGTTATACCCATGACGGCAGTGCCCAAGAGCTCCCTTTCCTCCGCATGCCGCCAAGACTTCCTGTTTGTTGTCTCTTTGGTGATGGTCATTCTGACGGATATAAGATGATATCTCATTGTTTGGATTTGCATTCCTTGACAGTTGGTGATGTTGAGTACCTTTTCATATGCCTATTGGCCATCTGTATGTCTTCTTTAAAAAAAAAGTCTACTCAGGTCTTCTGCCCACTTTTTAATTGCATTGCTTGTTTTTCTGATGTCGAGTTGTATTTCTTTGTATATTTTGAATATTAGCACTTACTAGATTGTTTGCAAACATTTTCTCCCATTCAGTAGGCTGTTTTCTCGTTTTGTTGAATCAAAGTCTCCCTCACTGTGCAAAAGGCTTTTAATCTGGTGTTGTCCTATTTGTTTATTTTTGTTTTTGCTTCCCTTGCCTGAGGAGATATACCCCCAAACTCCTGCTAAGACTGCCACCAAAGATAATACTGCCTACGTTCTCTTCTAGAATGTTTATGGTTTCAGGGGTAATGTTTAAATTGTTGATCCATTTTGAGTTTATTTTTGTGTATGGTATGAGAAAGTGGTCCAGTTTCATTCTTCTACATGGAGCTGTCCAGTTTTCCCAACACCATTTACTGAAGAAACCGTTTTCTCTCCACTGTATAGTCTTTACTCCTTCATCGGAGCTTAATTAGCTCTTAAAGCTGTGGGTTTACTTCTAGGCTTTCTATCCTACTCCCCTGATCTGTGGGTCTGTTTGTGGCATGCCAGTGCCATGAAGTTTTAATTACTGTAGTTTTACAATATCATTTCAAGTCTGTGGCACCTCCCATTTTGTTCTTTATCAAGATTTCTTTGGCTCTCTGGGGTTTTTTGTATGTTTGAAACTAGAACTGGAACTTGCTGTGGTTCTGTGAAGCTTGTCATTGATATTCTAATGGGCATTGCGATGATTCTGTAGATTGTCTCGGGCAGTATGAACAGTTTAACCGCATTAATTCTTCCAGCCCATGAGCTGGTTTGTCTTTTCATCTGTTTGTGCCACCTTAGCTCCTTTCATCAGTGTTGTATAGTTTTCTGGCTGCAAGGATTTTATCTCCTTAGGTAGGTTTATTTTTAGGCACTTTTTCCTTTTGATACAATTGTAAATGGGGTTGTTTCTTTAATCTCTCTGATAGCTCATTGTTAGTGTATAGAAATGTATAGAAATGCAACAGATTTTTGTGTATTGATTTTGTATCCTACATCTTTGCTGAATTAATTGATAAGCTAATATGCAGGACCAGGTCCTGGCATGGCTGGCTGCAAGGTCAGGGTGTCCAATAACTGATGTCAGCCCTGGGGTGGGCAGGGCACAATGCTGCCTAATGGGGACCGAGCTTCAGTTTTGCAAGATGAAAAAGTTCTGGAGATTAGTTACACGACAATGCCTTTGTACTACTGAGCTGTACACTTAGAAATGCTAATGATGGTAAATTGTACATTTGTGAAAAAGAGACCCTCCTCTGTACAGTTGGGAAAATAATTGCTTGCTATGCCATCATTTTGAAAAATGCCTAGAACATAATAGGTCCTGAAGAATTGGTTGTCATTGTGATTTACAACAATCAGAGAGCAAGTCCATTGGTGAGGCCCTGAGTTGGGGTGGGGAGAGGTGGTGCTTAGGGGACAGTTGTAGACTGAGTGCTAAGTGTCTGCCAGGAGGAGGCTGCCAGGAGGTAGCCTGGTCTGACTTGGGAGACGGGCTCAGGGAAATTACTGGCTGAAGAGACAAAGTCACTGCTGAAATTTGGGGAACCAGGACATGTCTCATCACTGGGCTTTTTTATTCTGGGCCCACAAATGAAGGCGGCAGGGATGTCCAGAGATGTGTGCCGCCCAGCAGCCAGGGGGCAGGAGGCCCTGCAGAGAGGGGATGGGGTGAAGCTCAGAGCAGGGAAGGTCCAGAGACGTGTACCACCCAGCAGCCAGGGGACAGGAGGCCCTGCAGAGAGGGAACGGGGGTGAAGCTCAGAGCAGGGAATGTCTAGAGACGTGTGCCTCCCAGCAGCCAGGGGACAGGAGGCCCTGCAGAGAGGGAACGGGGGTGAAGCTCAGAGCAGGGAAGGTCCAGAGACGTGTACCACCCAGCAGCCAGGGGACAGGAGGCCCTGCAGAGAGGGAACGGGGGTGAAGCTCAGAGCAGGGAATGTCTAGAGACGTGTACCTCCCAGCAGCCAGGGGACAGGAGGCCCTGCAGAGAGGGCATGGAGGTGAAGCTCAGAGCAGAGGCCAGGACAGACGGCTCTACAACACAAGGGTGTTTGAAGTCCCAGGGGCCTCAAAACATACAGGACCCTTTATCCCTCATATTTATAGCCCGTTTTAGAAATAAAACAGAAAAACAGCAGGTCCCCGTTAACAGACATCAAATCAAGACAGAATTCTGCCACAGTGGGCAATAATTAGCACCAGAAGCTTAATGAGGAAAATGTCCAGGGGAGTCGCTAAGAAACCCGGAGAAAACAGACTGAGCCACAAAGTCAGGAACAAGCTGAGACATCACACCTGACCTTGCCCTCGGCCATGGGAGGTCATTACCCGCCTGCGGTGACGTCAACAGCGGGGGCAGCGGGAAAAGTCGGCAGGGAGGGAACTCTCTGGTGATCACAGAGCCGTCACACCGCTCTGGGCTCACATTTGTGCAGCAATAATGGGAGAGAGAACAAGAGAGAGAGAATGAGACAGATCGACAGAGAGATACATGAGAAACGGAGCGCGTGAGAGGGACAGGGAGACAGACGGAGAGGACAGGCAGACAGACGGAGAGGACAGGCAGACAGACGGAGGACAGGCAGACAGACAGAGAGGACAGGCAGACAGACGGAGAGGACAGGCAGACAGACAGAGAGGACAGGCAGACAGACGGAGAGGACAGGCAGACAGACAGAGAGGACAGGCAGACAGACAGAGAGGACAGGCAGACAGACGGAGAGGACAGGCAGACAGACAGAGAGGACAGGCAGACAGACGGAGAGGACAGGCAGACAGACAGAGAGGACAGGCAGACAGACGGAGGACAGGCATGCAGCCTGGGCACAGGGACCTGACCGCCCTCCAGGATTCAGGTCACTGCTGGTCCACAGGCCCCTCCACGTTAGCGTCAGATGAGGGAACTGTCGGGTGGACTGAGCACGTGTGACCCAGGAGGGAAGATCCGACCAAAGCCAGGAATCGCAAGTGGCTGGGATTAGGGCCACCAACCCAAGGGCTGGATCTCTAGACCAGGAGACTCTTGGCACCAAAGCTCTCGGTTTATCCCCAGCCAGGAGTCCAGGCCGGAAGGAATCTGTCCCAGGTCTTTCCTGCAAACCTTTGGTGTTATTTCAGGTCCGTGGAGGCAGGCAGTAGAGTCTGATTCGGTCTCATTTAAGACCCAGAACTGAGTGAAAGCGTGTCAGAGGGTCTGCGGGCTGCTGGGCTGCATTGCACTGTGTTGACACCTGCTCCTGGCTCTGCAGACACGGACATCGGGGCTCCTTTGCCAGGCAGACCTGGAAATCCCGTGAGCGGTCGGCCAAATCCTGACGGTTGGTAAACAAGCAGACTGATCTCGAGGGTCTTTGCGAGGATCTAAGTGCCACACAGCAGAGCCAGCTGCCTCCAGGACAGATGCCTTGTTTCGATTTTACGAGTAGGCGCCTGTGCTGCGGGCGCTTCTCCAGCAGCTCCTCCACCCCCGCCAACTCACATGCGACTCTGACCCTGCACCCAGTCCCCTCACACCTCTCAGCATCATTCCTCATTCCTCCCACCCGAGCAGCCCACTGTTTGCAATGCCAACAAAAATGTGGACGCTGTGATGTGGCAGAGCCTGGATCCTGGGGATTTCCGATGCCTGTGCTGGCTTCTGAGCAGCGCATGGGACTGTGGCCTCTGCACAGTGGAGGGAACCCAAGGACACCCAGGGACCCAGGCCCGTCATCCCTGACAGGGAGGCTGCCTCTCGAAGGGCAGGGAGACACACCAGGCACAGTTGTCAATAGCAGTTAATGGTGATCTGCTGCAATTTCCCCAGCAACAGTGACTTTGCGGTGCACCGCTGGCTCCAGCCATGAATATTAAACAAGAAAACGTGTCATCAGAACAAGCCCCCACAGCACAGGAATTAATATTAATGGGGCGAACACTGAGCCTCCTTTTGAACCCTTGGAGTGGGCGGTAAAGGCAGTGATTATTAAAGAGCTCAGCCAGCCTCAGAGCTGACCTTGACCTGGGCAGGGCTCAGCAGGAGCTGCGAGAGGAGTGATTAACCATTCAGTGTGTGTCTCCTTCCAGCCGCACCGGGAGTTCAGGAGCGCCAACATCTGGCATTTTAAAGCTGATGGGCACAGAGGCCAACAGTCTGGGGTGGGAACGTGGAGGCGCCTGGGGAAAGAGCAGGGAGCCACAGGACAGGGTGATGAAGATGCTCTGGTTCCAAAGCCGGATGAGGCCCCACGGGAGCTGGAGGTGGTTCCAAGCCCTCCCTCTGATGAAGAGGATCCCTGCACTTCTTAACAGCAAGCCCAGATCTTTACAAATGTCTAACGGAGTTCCCGGCACAAAATGGATGCTAAGATGAGACATTTCTGGGCCTCTCAACTCTTCTGCAAAACGAAGGGAGGAGTGGATGAGCCCTGAGCTCAACTCCTGCAGGAATGTCCAGGCGGCCTTCTGGTGTCGCTGGGGCTGGACGTTCCCTGTCCTGCACGTGGCCATTCAGACTCCTCTCTCTTTAAATTTTGGTGACAGGATTCACAAGCCAGGAGATATTGGCGGATTTGATTTTGTCACACAGTAGGTACTCAGCAAATGAATATGTGGTCACTCGGCTATTTGTTCATTCAATGAATATTTACTGAATACTTAGATCTACTGATCTAGAAGATCAGCTGGAGAAGACTCTTGAGAGTCTCTTGGATTGCAAGGAGGTCAAACCAGTCCATCCTAAAGGAAATCAGTCCTGAATATTCTCTGGAAGGACTGATGCTGAAGCTGAAGCTCCAATACTTTGGCCACCTGATGCCAAGAGCCAACTCATTGGAAAAGACCCTGATGCTGGGAAAGATTAAAGGCAGGAGGGAAGCAGACCACAGATGAGCAGATGGTTGGATGGCATCACTGACTCAATGGGCATGAGTTTGAGCAAACTCTGGGAGATGGTGAAGGTGGATAAATGAGTGGGTAGGTGGGTGGATGAAAGAGTGGATGGTTGGATGGGTGATTGGTTGGGGAAGAACGGATGGATGAGTGGATGGGTATTGAACAGATGGATGGATCGATGGATGGTGTTGTACTTTGAATGGATTGATAAGTATTCATATCGGTGGATTCTAGGACCTTAGTTGTAGACTCTAACCCAGAGCACTCTAAGAGCTCAAGGATCTAAAACCCAGAGAGAGTGATAAAATTTAGCTAATGAACACCCAAGCAGCTCAAGAGACAAGGGGTCAGACGCTGCCTCAAGACACACTGGTGACATCACGCATGAGTCACAGAATGGGACCTCCTGCACAGCTGCGGCTCTCTGAGTGCTCAGAACTCATCCTTCTGGAGCACCAGCTTAATCATATCACTTCCCTGCATGAAATCCTTCACTGGCTTCCCTTTGCCCTTAAGATAAAATACAAACGTCTTCCCGTGACCTGCACTTCTCACGACTGTACCTCAATTTCTTCTCCATGTGGATGGAATAGCTACTGCTGCTGCTGCTGCAGTCCAAAATTCTGCTCCAACATTCAGCAGACAAAGTAGCAACCTCCTCTCGTTTCTTGCTGTGTCTGAGTCAGCAGGGCAGGTCTAACGAGGGCCCGGCTGGGCTGACCTCAGCTGGGCCCACACACGAATCTGTGCCTATTGGTGCATCAGCTTGGCGCTGGCTGCTCTAGGAGGCCGTTGGCTTGTGTAGCTGGACCTCTGCCTGAGCTCGTTCCCCGGACTGTGGCAGAATTAAGACCGGAGATATGACTGCAGCTTCTTGAATCGTGGTCACTTTCACCACGTTCTCTTGGTCAAGCAAGGCCAGCTCAGATGCAGGGCTGGGGATGGGGTAGACCCCAGCCCTGGAGGGGAGAGGTTGTGCAGACAGAGAGCGATCAGGTCGTGCCTGCAGGGAAGGCCGGGGCTGGGGGCGCGCCCACCATCAGCCCGCACACTGCTCAGTGCCTGCCCCCTACCCTGCCGCCTTCCACCCGCCTTCTCTGTCTCTCCTGCCTCCTGAGAACCACTGCTGCTCGAGCCTGGATCACCTCTCCTACGCCCAAGTCCCTGTCCCTCCTCACAGGGCAAACTGGCGTCCCACCTGCGGGCGGGGATGGACCCTCGCTTCCTCAGGGAAGCTCCCACGGCCGCCCTTGGCTGGGTGAATCCTTGCTCTTTTGCCTTAGAGGGCGGGATGCATACTTCCTTCCAGAACTTTGCAGAATTCTACTCAGATACTTCCTACCATCACACCGTGTTTTGTGTCCGTCAACTACAAGGCAAGCTGTGGGTCTCGGCCCCAGCTAGTAAGACAGTATCTGGTGCATAAGGGTTCAATAAATATCTTTACTACAAGTCTTTGAATTAATAAAGGAAAGACACTTCCTAGCACAATAGATCACCCCACTCCAGTACTCTTGCCTGGAAAATCCCATGGACGGAGGAGCCTGGTAGGCTGCAGTCCATGGGGTCGAGAAGAGTCGGATACAACTGAGCGTCTTCACTTTCACTTTTCACTTTCATGCATTGGAGAAGGAAATGGCAACCCACTCCAGTGTTCTTGCCTGGAGAATCTGAGGGACCGGGGAGCCTGGTGGGCTGCGGTCCATTGGGTCGCATAGAGTTGGACACGACTGCAGCGACTTAGCAGCAGCAGCAGCAGCAGCACAATAGATCCTAACCTGTTAGCACCATTCTGATCTCAGAAAGTGGCTGGCCCCCTATTTTTGTCTTTGCTCTCCTAAATCTGTTCTCATTGGAGAAAATGAAATATTCAGCATGAACTCTTTTTTAAAGGATTTTTTTCAAACCCAGCTATGCTGGCTTGTTCCTGATCTCATGTTCCCACTGCAAGAAAAGCCTTAGGTGAGGACCAGTACAGAGGATGGTAGGATCCTGTCTTGGAGCCTGGGCAACCCCGGGCTTCGGCTCAGGCCAGGTCCTAATGGTGAGGACCAGAGGACTTGATCTCACTTGCTGAGCCTCAGTTTCTCCTCCGAAGGGGAATAAAAAGGTGTCTCTCAGGGTTTGATGACGGCTAACTCTTCAAGGTGTTGACAAGTCCGTCCCACGGCAGGTAATCAATCAGAGTTAGTTCCTGTCTCCCCAGCTCATCTCTAGTTTCTTGACCGTATGGGAAACAAACAAACCAACCAACCAGCACACAGGAAATGCTCAGTTTATGGTCAGAGAATTAAGCTGATGGCCCCCCTCTGTGAACTGAAGTGGAAGAGTCAGGAGCACCCGCTTAGAAGGAGTGAAGGTCAGCTCCCCTTCGGAGGCACCGCCACTGGGAGCACGGGCCTGGGAACAGGGAGCAGGTCAGGGACACAGGGACAGCCTCAGAGGAGTCCACCAGCGTGACCAGCGGGCCAGGAGACACAGGGGGAGGGCCATCATGGAGCTTTCTCATCCAGCTTTTCTTGGCAAAGAAAGGCAGACAAGCAGGACTGGACATTCATGTGGATAGTCCTTGCCCTCCTTCCGGCCAATGTCTCCATGGAGACGTGGCTCGTCGGAGGCTGTGTCTGCTGTCCTGGGGGCGGGCTTACAGCCTCTGGGTGGTGAAGGGGTCCTGGGTTTACAGACCCGGGACTGCAGGGGGCGTCCTCGGTGTTCTCAGCTCTGGGTGGAGGGGGAGGGCGCAGACAGCATGGACAGGAAGACAGCGGAGGTGCCACTGGGGCCACCACGGGCCTCTGGGCCCCAAACGCGGCCTGATGTCCAGGAAGGCAAGCTGCTGGGCGCCGGTGCTGAGAGCCAGACCAATCAAAGGACAACACTCTGGCCTTCTGGGCGTGTTCTGAGATGCTCGTGGGGCTCCGGGTCTCACCTTTCTGTCTTTTTCCTCTTATGTCCTGCTCACGTTTTCAGGGCCACTGGGTGAAGGAAAGTTTCAGTCACACTGTGTCCAGGGTATGGTGCCAGCCTGCCTCGTCAGTGTGGCGTTGAGCGGATCACCTGTCTCAGGTGTGTGTCGGGCGTCCCTGTGCTGATGTGGTCTCATTGCTCCCTCCCTGTCCTGTCCTTTATGGAAGGAAGCCAGAGCACAGTCACTCTTCAGGAGTTGGGATGACGTTCCACGAACTTTGGGGCAGGATATCTACATAAATTGGGGTTCCTCCACACAAGAGATTCGCCTATTCTCATTCATTTATGTATTTATTCAGTAAACTTATTTGTATCCCTATGAGCTCATCCATCCTAAAGGAGATCAGTCCTGGGTGTTCATTGGAAGGACTGATGTTGAAGCTGAAACTCCAATACTTTGGCCACCTGATGCAAAGAGCTGACTCATTGGAAAAGACCCTGATGCTGGGAAAGATTGAAGGCGGGAGGAGAAGGGGACGACAGAGGATGAGATGGTTGGATGGTGTCACCAACTCAGTGGACATGAGTTTGGGTGGACTCCGGGAGTTGGTGATGGACAGGGAGGCCTGGTGTGCTGCAGTCCATGGGGTCGCAAAGAGTCGGACACGACTGAGCGACTGAACTGAACTGAGCTCATCAGGTTTATATTTCATCCTCTGGGTTACAATCCCACATGACTTTGTTCTGTTGCTCAAACTGCACCAGCCTTGGCCCCTGGGAAGTTCCTCCAGTCGGCTCCTGAGCTCCTTGGTCACACCCAAATCATTGTCGGACCCTGCTTTTATTTATGTTTGTGAGCTTCCTAGCTTTCTGGCTCACCTGGTATATTTCCTGCCTCAGTCCTGGGGTGAGCTGTTTCTCTAAGGCGCTTGCTGCTAAGTCACTTCAGTTGTGTCCGACTCTGTGTGACCCCATAGACAGCAGCCCACCAGGCTCCCCTGTCCCTGGGATTCTCCAGGCAAGAACGCTGGAGTGGGTTGCCATTTCCTTCTCCAGTGCATGAAAGTGAAAAGTGAAAGTGAAGTCACTCAGTCGTGTCTGACTCTTTGCAACCCCATGGACTGCAGCCCACCAGGCTCCTCCATCCATGGGATTTTCCAGACAAGAGTACTGGAGTGGGGTGCCATTGCCTTCTCCACTCCAAGGCGCTTAACTCCCTCTTAAAGCACACATCTCCTTGACACTGTCTTGGGGAAATGCACTGGGACCATGAATGATGTGACTGGTAACCAAGAGGGGACCCTAGTTTTGAGGGGGCAGCCACAGGACCTGAGACCTCAGGAGCGGGTCCGGCCACAGGGCCCTTGGCTGTGTGAGGCCTCCACACCACCGGCTCGCTCACAGCTGTGACAGGGAGGTTCTGACCCAGCTCCCGAGAGACAGGGAGCTCACCTCTCAGACAGGGAGCCCGGCGGTGTCCTGCCTCTGGCTGTCCCATCCCCAGATCCTCAGGGCAGAGTGGCTGGGCCCTCACCTGTGCCCCCCACCCCAAGGAAATCAGCCAGACACGCGCACAGGTGTAGGGTTCTCGCCTCCCTGAAGCCACGAGCCTGATGACTCCCTGTCCTGAAGCTCAGGGCGGCTCGCGGACGCTGCCTGCTGGAGGCGTGGCTGGCTTGGGGCTCCGTGGTTCTTTACTAGTGAGTGAGTTTGTGTGTGTATGTGAGTGTGTTTGTGTGAGAGAGAGTGTGTGTGAATGTGTGTCCATAAGAGTGTGTATCCGTGAGAGTGTGTGTGTGTGTGAGAGAGAGTGTGTGTGAATGTGTGTCCATGAGAATGTGTGTCCGTGAGAGTGTGTGTGTGTGTGTGTGAGAGAGAAAGTGTGTGTGAATGTGTGAGTGTGTGTGTATGTGTGGGAGTGAGTGTATGTGTGGGTGGCTGAGTGTGTGTGTGTGTGTGTGTTGTGCGTGTGAGTGTGTGTGTGTGAGAATGTGTGAGTGATGGTGTATGAGTGTGTGTGAGAGTCAGTGTGAGTTTGTGTGAGTGTGGGTGTGTGTGTGAATATGTGTGTGTGAGTGTGTGTGTAAGAGTGAGTGTGTATGTATGTGTTGTGCATGTGAGTGTGTGTGTGAGAATGTGTGAGTGTCAGTGTATGAGTGTGTGTGATTGTGAGAGTATGAGTGTGTGTGATTGTGAGAGTGTGAGTGTGTGTGAGTATGACTATGTGTGAGCGCGCGCGCGTGTGTGAGTGTGAGTCTATGTGTGTGAGTGTGTGAGTGCGCGTGTGTGTGTCAGAGTGTGTGAGTGTGTGTGTGAGAGTGAGTGTGTGGGTGTGTGAGAGTCAGTGTGTGTGAGTGAGTGTGTGTGAGTGCGTGTGTGTGCTTGTGCATGTGCATGTGATGGGCACTGTCCAGGGCAGACACTGACAGTCAGGCTTTCCTGGGAGAGCTGAGCTGCCCACACTGAACTGAGATGCTCTTGTGCTCAGCTGAAAGCTTGCCTCACTCGACAAGGAAAAGCAGGAACAAAGAGCATCTGTGGAGCACTCCACACCCAACTCTTCTTGACAGCGTCTCAGGCAACCGTTGTGTGAACCTGGCAGCCGCCTTCCGTGAGGCCTGTTTCCTATTCCTCCCAGGAGGCGGGCTCAGAAACCCCACCTAACACTCCCTGCGAGGGGCTCGGGCCTCCAGGAGGCAGTGTGACTGTGGTGACAGCCGCAGAGGGACCGTGCGAGGGGAGCACAAGGGGAGCGAGGGCGGCCCAGACAGAGCAGAGACACATGGCTGCCCGAGGAAAGGTGGCCACCGATCCCTCCTGTCACCCAGACAGTGTCGCCATAGAAACAGGACCACCTCTGGATTTCTCTAACACAGTGCGCAGGGCTGAGCGGCAGCAAGAACTCCCTGCCACAGGTCAGGGCTGCAGGGAGCAGCAGAGGGCCCTTCGAAGGGAGCGCTGCCCCCTGAGGGCCCGGGGGCGGGGGTGCAGGGTCCCAGAGTCTGCCCAGGAGAGGGACCCCTTGAGCAGCCACACAGGACCACCCACAGGGCACAGCCTGGCACAGAGCCCACCAGCCAAAGACAGCAGGGCGTGGGTGCGGGTGGGCCAGGGGGCTGAGGGACCCCGGGGTGGGGGCTGGGGGACCCCCGGGGTGGGGGCTGGGAGACCCCCGGGGTGGGGGCTGGGGGACCCCGGGGTGGGGGCTGGGGGACCCCCGGGGTGGGGGCTGGGGGACCCCGGGGTGGGGGCTGGGGGACCCCCGGGGTGGGGGCTGGGGGACCCTGTCTCTATCAGCCCTGCGGAGTTGGGGGCTGTGGCTGCCGCTTGAACACGGTGAGGTGGCTCTCAGCGTCTGGAAACAAGGGCACGATAAGGCGTTTACAAATAAAACTACAGAGAGCAAGGGAAGACACCGAGGAAGCGACACGCACGCCACCGAGTCAGAGACTCCAGGCTGCACACTGCAGGGTTCCCGCCACATGACGCTCTAAAAAGGCAAACTGTGGAGACAGGAGACTGCGGTCGCCGGGGCAGGGGGCGGCGAGCAGTCTGAGCTGAGGACGTCGGGCGAGGAGACTCTTCCGCGTGAGGCTGTAACGGGGCGACGTGTCCGAACCACAGGACGTGCAGCCCGCAGGTATAAATGTACGGGGACTCAGTGAACCACACCGTCTCAGTGCCGCTCAGGAACTGGAACAAACCTGTGCGAGACGTGAGTAAGAGGAGGGTCCGCTGGGGGCAACGTGGGGATTCTGTTCTTTAGGCCCAACTGCTCTGTATACTCGAAACTGCTCTAAAAATAGAGTCTGTTAATTAAAAGATTACATGGAGCAGAATTTAATTTTGCTGACAGCCTTAGTGGTTCTTGGGGGAAACTGCAGCCTCTTCCATCACTCTGACCGCCGCCTACGGCGTGGGAAGGAAGCGGCGATCTGGGATTTGGCGTCTCGGGGTTCTCTCCACTTGGCTGCACCACTCCAGGCATCACTTCTTGCTTTTCCACCAGCACCCTAACTATGAAATAGCTGTCTCTAGACGGAGGTGTGTCGCCTTTGTGATGCACGACTGCAGCATGTCTTGCTAACTCCCCTAATTTCCCTGTTACCCGGGGGAAGCTGGTTCAGAGAACGTGGCAAAGACGAGAACCTGACCCAGGTTCCCAGCACTTGAAGCTGAGGTCCTCTCTGTGGATTCCCTCCCACCAGCCATCCACACCTCACCCGTCCATGTCCAGGGTCCCCGGGGCAGGACTGGCTTTGTGCGGTTTCCGTCAGCAGGGCACCCCACGTCTGGGGGAATCACTCTCATCACAGCCACTATGCCGGCCAGGCATCCGCGTGACCTTCTCACTGCACTCAGCCGCCCTGTCCCAGGAGCTGGTCCTGGACTGCTGCCCCTCTCCCCAGAAGGCCCCACATCACTGTGGCTTCAGGGCTGGCTTCTCCTGTGGCTGTGGGCTGCCGCCCCTTCCAGGCCAGCAGATGGGGGTCCTCCACTCGCACGGCTTCACCCTGCCACAGCCCCCGAGTGCCTGCAGCGGGAGAGACGCCAAGCCAAGTGCCTGGGCGCGGAGCTGAGCCAGAGTCCTCCCGACTCCACGCTGCGCAGCCAGAGGGGCCCTCCGAGGCTGGTGGCAGTCCTGGGGCCCTCGGCAGCTCCCCACGGCCCAGACTGCCAAGACCCCCACCCCGACAAGGCGGGAGACACTCCAGAGGGAGTGGGCCCACGTCCGGCCACGCCGAAAGCGGCGCGAAATCGGGCTACCGATTATTCAGGGCTGCAGGGCAAATTCCTCTAAATTTTTCAGTGCCATTTAATTTTGACTTTATTATGTCTCAGGATGCTGGGGGCCAGGAATCCGGGCCGATCATCACGCAAACTGGCAAACACTGCAGACCCGCAGAGCCCTTCTCTCCGAAAACGACCCCTCCCCCTCTCCCGGTCCCCCTCCCCCCAGGCCCATGACGCCTGCACTATGCAGGGGTCACTCTTCCCCAGGAACAAGCCCTCGTGGCTAACGCTGCTGATGGGAGAGCCGGGTTTAGGACTGCCGGCTCCCAACTGGAGAGCAAGCCTCAGAAGCTGCATTTCAGTTTCCAACCGGAAGCCAGCTAGGAACCTGTAGAAGCCAGGGAATGTGGCGAAGAGAGGCTGAGCTGCAGGCCAGGCAGGAGGGAGGGGGCTGGCGGGGCTCCGTCCACACCTGGAGTGTCCACGCGGGGAGAGCAGGCTGGGTCCCCCAGCCACACTCGGCCTCTGCCAGCTCCACACTCGGGCGGCGTGAGCAGGTCTGGTGAGCAGGTCTGGTTTGCACTGAGGCCAGCAGCCTGGGCGCCAGGGCCAGCTCCCTGGGTGCTCCCTGCCAAGGCCCTGCTCTGGGACGCCGGTCACCCCCACTTCCTGGGCCCTCAATCCCCAGGGCCTCAGGGTGCCTCCCTGGGCAGGGTCTCATTAACCCAGTGAGTCATGGTGACCCCTGGACACCGTGGGCCTCCTCAAGGGCCTCAAGGTGACCCCTGGACACTGTGGGCCTCCTCAACGGCCTCAGTGAGCCCTGGACACTGTGGGCTTCCTATAGGGCCACCTGGGAGACACCCAGGACACAGGCCCCCATCCCGTGCCTGAGAGCACTTCCAGGAAGGTGCAGCGGGTCGCCTCCCAGGACGGGGGAAGGCCCTCTGAAGAGGGAGCCAGAGGCCCCGGGAGAGCCTCCCCCTGCCCTTGCCTCTGCTGCCAAGATGCCGATAGCCGGGGAGATGATACATTAGCCTGTTTCTCAGTGAGGGAGGGTCATCCATCAGATCCGCCCTCCCCCGGCAGGGCGAGCCGGCCGCCAGGAGCACGCGTCTCCACCAGGGCTGGTCGGCTGTGCTTCTGGGCAAACCCAGCCCCTCACTGAGCCCGGACTCACAAAGAGGGTGGGTCCCCAGGGCATCCAGCCCTCTACCCCATGAGTGCTTCTGTTTTGGGAAAGGACTCAGCGTGTTCTCTAAGACAAACCCCAGGCGGAGACCTTGGTTTTGTGTGAAAGGAATCCAGACAGGAGGGAGCCGGGTGGGATCCGCACCGAGGTGTCTGGCCCACCGCCCTGCCAGTCCTGTCCCTGAAATCAGAACTATCAATCTTGAGAAAATCAGATTAGCTGTGGCTGACGTTACCTGCACAGTCAAGGGGAAGCGACTGCCTTTCCATCACACTTTCCAGAAGCATAAAAGGGAGGAGGAGGATGAGACCCCAAAGGAGATGAGCATGGGGGCTGTGGGGCCGCCTCCTTGGGGACACAGAAAAGAGGCATTGTCTGACGAGCGGGGATGACGGCCATCCTGAGGACCTCTGCGTGCAGGCGGCTCCCTATGGCCCCGGGATGGCAGGGGCCAGGGGGCACACGCTGCTGGGCAGTACAAGGGGGGCACAGACAGAGGGTGTCAGAGGTACAGCAGGCCTGTCCCCGCAGGGCGCATGTCTGACGGGGCCGGGGTCTCAGGGTGCTGTGGTTACCCCTCCTGCCCGTGCCAGCCCCCCTCGACCAGGAACAGCCTCCTGCTCTGACCTGAATCCTTCAGAAAGCTCTGAAACGACTCTCACGAGCATCTGGACACAGAGGCAAGAGCCTACTCTTCTCGTGGTCTGCCTGCTGCGTGCCTCTGTGCCATGAATCAGCATTTATTGGGAGCCTAGGGCATGCCAGTCCTGGGATTGGCCCCTTTGACACAGTCCTGACACTGCTCCCAAGCTGCATTTGTGTATTGTCATTTCCCATTTTACAGATAAGAAAACTGAGGCCTCAGATGGTCGACCGTGCACCAGCATCTGTGCTGGGCTGTGCAGGGCGCCTCTTCCAGCATCCAGCCCAGGATCCTGCACCAGCAGCTAAAATGAACTTTGTGTTTGGGGTGTTCTGTCTGCACAGAGCAAAGGTCATGGGGGAAGATGAGTCTCCCCAGGAGAGGTCCGACCCAGGACAGGCACCCAGGGACCCACGTAGGTCTGTCTGGGACCCAAAGCCTTGGGGTCCAGGGCCCCAGGCACCTGGTCAATGCTGGGAACCCTGCATCATAAAAGGACCACCCAACACATGCTGAGACGATTCAAACTCATCAGAAGGCAGGACACACCACGGGGGGTGGCGGGGAGGGTGGTGCTTCTTCAGAGGAGGATACCCACCGGTCTTTTCAGAAAACGCATGTTCAACAAGGCCTGTGCTGCTGTGACAGGCCGGGGTGGGGGCCCTGAGGCCTCCAGCACCTTCACTCTCAGCTGAGCGAGCCGGGTCCCCCAGCTGGAGGCCTCAACGCATCTCCAGGTCCTTCCCTGGCCCGACAGCGTCCTCCACTGCCTCCAGCCTGGGAGCAGACAGAAATGATGTGTCTGCCCATCTCTGCCTGTTGAGAGTATCTCTCGCATGGAAGGGCTCAAAATGGTCTCAGGAACCCACTTCTATAAAAAGGGAGAAACTGAGACCAGGAAGGAAGAGGAGGTGGGGAGGGGGAGAGAAGGAGGAGGGGAGAGAAGGGGAAGGGGCTGAGGGAGGGGAGGGGAGAGGAGGGGGAGGGACAGAGTGAGGGGGAGGGATCTCCAGAGTCTGACTTTGAGCACATTTTGGAAATAAGCGCCAGGAAAGGTATGAAACTTCCCCAGATGTCAGAGACTTGCTGGAAACAAGCAACTGAAGCCCCTCCGTCAGCTGTCAGAGCCCTGGAGAAGCGGGAGGAGGCAGGTCCAGGCAGGCCCTGCCACCACCTCACCTGGGGCTGAGCTCTCTTTAGAGACCCTGCTCGGCTGGACAGCAGGGACCTGGGGGCTCTCGGATGGTTCTGAGCAGCTGAGGTCGAGGACCACTGTCCACCGCGACCCTGCCCGGGCCCCAGGGCCATCCGGACCGTGACAGCGGCCAGTGTCTCTCCCCCAGGGCCCCCTCCCCGAGCCCTTGTCTGTGCAGAGACGTCTTTGCCCCCACCATGAGGGGAGGGACATGGGCCATAGAGTGGGGAGGACTTGGCCCAGGAGAAAGGGGACTTCAGCCCTGGGCAGGGAGGTGCCCACGCGGCTGGTGGGCGGGCAGGGTCAGTGATGGCAGTTGGCAGCATCTCAAGACTGGCCTCTGGTTCCCCTGGGACAGCCAGCTTCTCCCAGCAATTTGACAGGGAATCGTGTCTTCCAAGCTTGGCTTCCAGCCACGTCCAGAACTCTGGGAATTCAGGGTTCTAATTAGTGGCTCTCATTAATCAGGGCCCAACTAGGCGGAACTGGAGGCCCAGGACGGCAGGGAGCAGAGTGTGGGCCGCCCTGACTCCAGGGACCACCCACCTCCTGTGAGCACAGCACCACTGCCCTGACGCGGTCAGAAGAGGCCGTAGAGGCCAGCTCTGACCTGGAGAGAAACTGCAGACACGGGGGGCGGGCAGGCTGCGGAGCACAGTCACATTCTGCTTGCTTTGCCGCCCGAAGCCTCTTGGCAGCTCCCCCACAGCCCACAAGAGAAAGCCCACACCTGCAGCTTAACGTGGGAGCGGCCACCTAACCCCAGCGACCCCACTCTGGGGGCGTCACCACTCTCCTCCAGCACAGACTCACACTGCCCGGCTCCAGACACACACTGCCCTTCGTCCGCGCTCACTCTGCCCAGGCGGCCCACAAACTCTGCAGACTCAACTGTGCCTCCTGGGATCCGACTTGAGGCCCTCTCCCTGAGGGCCCCAAGAGATTCTGCCGAGGCTTCTCACACATGCACACACATAGGCACACACGTGGGCACACATATGCACACATGTAAGCACACAGAGACACACACATGCATGCACACGCAGATGCACACACTACACTTGTGGGCACATGTGTATACATGCAAGCACACACATGCATGCACACCTGCGTGCACGCACACATGAGTACACATGTGGGCACACACGTGCACACATGTAAGCACACAGAGACACATGCATACTTGCATGCACACACAGGCACACGTGTACACACGTAGACACATGGGCACGCAGGTACACAAGTCCACACAGACAGATGCATTCATGCATGCACACACAGCATACGTGGGCACACTCATGCACATAAGCACAGATGTGTGCACACATGTACACAAGCCCAGACACATGCATGCAGACACATGAGCACACATGCACACAAGCCCGCACATACACACGCATGCACATATGCACAGAAGTACACACAAGTGTGTCCTCGCACCTGTGCTGATGCCTCGGGGCTCACGCCTTGCTCACCGGAATGCCTGCGTGCCCCAGCGCACGCCTCCCCAGGTTCTGCTGGGCCCCTCGGCCTTGGCCCCCACCCCGCACCGAGCACCTCCTCCCAGCACCCACGGGCGACATGTCCCAGAAGCACGAGCCCATGTCCTGCCACTGCTGCTATATTTCAAACAACCCTCCCTCCTTCAGACTCTGAGTCCCCTGGAGGCAAGATGGTGTTTGACCAGGCTCCCCTTTCCAGTGTCCAGCACAAGCTCCCTTATAAAAACAGATATAAATAAAGGTGGATTTATAAGGGCCTTATTTTCAAAGAACCATAATTCCAGCGTTTCTCTGTAATCCCAGGCTTTGTCTTCCTTTCTGGTATTAGAGGAAAGAAAACACTTTGAAGTAGATCCGTGCTCGTCTTGACGTCTGTGTGAGTCTGGACGGGTCCCTTTGATGGGAGCTGGAGGCACGGCTGGGTGACTGTCTCAAGTGCTGTCCCTGGAAGGCCCACCGAGAGCTCCGAGTCTCGGGGCTGGGCCTCGTGGACGGCCGCTTCCTGTGGGCCTGAACCCGCTCTGAGAACCGCTGCCCCAGGCCTCCGATGCAGTGGAGCGCGGGCTTCCCTCCCCGCAGATGCAACCCGGGTAAATCCAGGCTCACATGATGCGTCTCTTTCTCCCACAAGTAGAGGGCAGCCTCAAATGCAGGTTGACGGAAGCGTCTGCTTTCTGCAGACACTGGGCGTTTGGGGCATCTTTCCGGGACGTGTTTACCACCCAGCAAGCAAAGTCTGCACTGAGTGCGACGCAGCACGTGACTCCTTGTAGAACTGCTGTGAGTGAGGCCTCGTGGAGCAACAGGGACTTTGGGGTCAGGGGTCAGCTCTTCACTTCATCACGTCGACTCTGGGAGACTCCATCTCTTTGAATCTCACTTGGTCTGTAAACTGTGTCTAAAGACAGATGCATTTATTTCATAGACTTTACGAAATACTGTGTATTCTATTTATTTATTAGGATAAACTTATTTTTCTCTTCATTTCGTAGACTTGCTTCAAGTACGGGGCAGTACGAATGTTACTGCCGTGCCCTCTGCAGCGGAGTCCCCTCTAACCAAGGCACCCAGCAGCATGGACACGCACGTGTCTCCTTCCGTCTATTCCACAGGAAGCTGTGCGGGGCTGGGGCCCGCAGAAAAGGGCAGAACAGAACCTGAGTCTGGATGGAGTCTCGGGCCCGGCCTGAGCAGGTGCGAGAGCAGAGCCAGCCACCCCCAGACAGCTCCTTCCACCCCGCCGAGGCCAGGAGGGCTCTCGTGAGCAGGCACTCTGGCCGGCGCCCTCCCGGGGCTCAAGGTCAGAATCTCAGCAGTGGGGCCAGGGTCCCCGTCAGCCCAGTCGTCCGTCTGTGGGGCAGGAAATACCTGAGGTCCTTCTCACAGGCTCCCAATACCGAGGACATACGCCCTTGGGTCTCCCGAGATGGGGCGTCATTTACTCCAACAAGCTCCTCTCCCCCACACCTGGGTTTACGCTAACAAGACTCCCAGGTGGGGCCTGTGTGCATGCTGAGTCACTCCAGGCGTGTCCGACCCTTTGTGACCCCATGGACTGTAGTCTGCCAGGCTCCTCTGTCCATGGCATTCTCCAGGGAAGAACACTGGAGTGGGTTGTCATGCCCTCCTCCAGGGGATCTTTCTGACCTAGGGATCGAACCCCCATCTCTTACTTCTCCTGCACTGGCAGGCAAGTTCTTTACCATTAATGCCACCTGGGGACCTGGACCACTTCATGTCAGGCTGGGACTGGGACTGGCCCCAGGGAAGCCAAGCTTCTGAGGAGGAGGCTGGACCTTCCCATCCACCCCGACCCTCCAGGTGGAGGTGACAGGCAGTCGAGTTCAATCAGCGACGACCAGTGATCCGTGTAATCACGGCTGCGTGGTGCAGCCCCAGGGAAAGTCCTGGGAGCCTCCGGGCTGGTGGGCACCTCGCGTGCTGGGAGGATGGGGTCCCCAGAGGGCCTGGGAGCTCAGCCCCCCACCCCGGACCTGGCCCGTGTGGCCTCCACGGCCTCTTCACTGCATCCCCCATAATCAACCGGCCGTCACAAGGACAGACACCTCCTGGTTCTGCAAGTCATTCCAGCAAATCACCCTGCCTGGGGGCGGGGCGCAAGTGCTCCTGAATTTAGAGCTGATTGCTCAGATGTGCAGTGACCCGGGATCTGGAGGGGGGAGTCGTGTGGGTCTGAGCCACACCCAGCTGTGTGGCAGGTACGTCAGCACTGAACTGACCCCCAACTGGAGCTGCAGACTTGGAGAAACACACGTGCACATTCAGGCTGGAGCCGGGCCCTGCCTCCTCCCCATGTGCCGTCAGCGCCCAGCTCCGTGGTCACCTGTCTGCCTCCAGCAGTCTGTCCACAGGGCCCCGGGCCCCCAGCTGCCCATTCACACAGAGATTCGATGCTCCCCACCACCAGCGGGACAAAGGCTGGGTCTGTGGAGGTCCCCAGAGTCTCTGAGAAGAGACCCCTGTCTTGCTAAGGGGCACAAGCAGGCACTCGGAGACCACCCTGGTGCTGCCACAGGGGTGGGGCACCCCTCCCTCCCCAGGTGTCGCCCCGACTGACTGCAGACGCCCGGGGAGCCGATCAGCGGGGTTTCAGGTCAGATCAGCTTGTGAGCAAACTGAGGGGCTGAGCCTCGGCATCCCAGGAGTGGGTGAGCCTCGGCATCCCGGAAGGGGCTGAGCCTCGGCATCCCAGGAGGCCTGCGGTAGGAACAAACGGCAGAGAGCACGTGAATTCGCTCTTCCTGCTCAAGGAGGGCGCCATCTTCTCCTGCCCTCAGGCGCCTGCCTTGGGTCTCTGCTTTCAGACTCAGACCAGGACTCACACCGTCAGTGCCGCAGGCTCTGGGGCGCTTGATTCAGGCTGAACTGTCCCGTCTCCAGCTGTGGACAGCAGACGGGTCATGGGACTCTGGGCCTCCGTAATCGCATGGGACAATTCCTAAAACGCAGTGCTTTCTGCCATCTGTGTCTGTCTTTCTATCCATCATTTATCTACCTATTTTTGTTATCTATTTGTCTGTCCGTCTACCTAGTATCTATTACCTATCTATCGATCTACCTATTATCTATGTGTCTGTCTGTCCCTCTGTCTCCCTATACGCCTCCTATTGGCTCTGCTTCTCCGGGAGCCCTGGCTGCTACGCATGTCCACTCCGCAGAAGGCCCCAGCCAGGTCCCGGCGGTTGCAGGGTCAGGGTTACCAGGAACAGAATCCACCCGCGGCGGCCAGGAGTTCGTCCTGGTCTGGCCCCACCTGGGTTCAGCTGCCTTCCTGGCTCCAGGCCCTCGACAGCCCCTGGACCCCGACCTGCTCCGTCCAGCGATACCGACACTCAGGGTCCTTCCCCGCCTCTGTGCGTCGTGCCCCCGGCTCTCACATGAGGCCTCCCCGGCCGGGAGGTCCCACACCCCTGCTTCTCCTCTGATCTTGTTCACTCCCAAAGTTAAACTTGAACCGCAGACCCCTACTCTGTGTGGACTCTGCCCGCCGAGCCCGCGGGGTGGCCTAGGCGCTGCCCTCCGGCCAGTGTGCGGCCCCACACACCAGGAAACGCCATGCTCCACACACACGTCAGGACAGGTTGAATGAACCATGGCACGAACCTCCTCTCGCGCCCCGGGGCGAGATCAGGGCCCTGTGCTCAGGGTCGCAGTTTTCTGCAAAACCCTCTCCTTTCCTCGGTTGTCATGGTTCTCCTGCACTACAGAAGCTTGTCTTTAAAATCAGCCTGCATTCCAGCAAACTGCGCCCAAGGGTGCCCGGGTGGATAGAGGGCTGCTCGGTTTTGTGGCAGGTTTTTCTGAGAACGTTCGAAACCACTGGGTCTAAAACCTGCAAAAGCGTTCGTTTGGGGCATCTGTGTTTTGTTCAGGAAACGTGGCAGGGGAAAAGACCAGAGGTGTAGGAAATACGGGGAGATGGGCAGCTGTGAAAACTGGATTATCAGGTCAAGGACCAGCTGTAAGGGCTTTCTGAGGCAAGGGCAGAGAGGAAGCGCTCATCCCTGGGGGACGCCTCACTCTGCATGGACAGCATCTGGCCAGAGGCTCACAGAGCAGGCAGCCGTGAACAGAGGAGCCCGAAGAAGCATCTTGGAACCTGGGATCTGCTCTGAACACCATGGTCCACCCCCCAGCCCCAGAGTCAGTGGATCCTGAGAGTATTGCCTTCTCCTCAGCCCACGCTGTGGGAGACCCCAGCTCAGAGCCCCAGGTTCAACCCCTAGCAGGCACCTTCCAACCAGGTGAGCCCCTTCCAGCCCACCCCCCGCCCAGGAATGTGACGCGATCACAGGGCTTGCCAGGGGGAAGGGGCTGTGAGACCCTCCCCTTCTGTGACTCGAGCCCTGTGGTAGTCCAGAGAAGCAGAGCCACGCTCCCAGCCCCAGGCTCACTGATCCCTCTTCATCTGCACAGAACCCACCCACTGCGTCTCGGTTAGGAAGTCAGTGCCTCTCCTCCAAAGCCTAGGTGCCTCCTGGAGAGAGGTTGCCCCACACTCACACGCCTCCTGCAGCTCAGCGCCTGGCACGTGGGGCACTCACGCTGCAGGCCCGCCAAAGCTCTGCTGAGCTCAGCTGAGAGTGGGCAAGAAGGAAAGGTCGGCAGGAGCCAGAGCTCTGGCCGAGCCCCGGGATCGTAGGCAGACTGTAGGCGGACCGTAGGCGGCCCGCAGCCAGCAAGGAGTGCAGCGCCAAGACCCAGCCCCTGCCTGGCTCTGCGGGGCCATCACAGGACCCCTGCCTGGGCTTCAGGGCCGCCCCTCGCCCCGCGGCCCCCTCCCGGATTACGAGCCCTCCCGGGTGAAAGCTCCCTTTCCGGCAGGTGCCTCACTCAGCCCTGAGCCTTCCAGGAGGGTGGCTGGGGGTCTGGAAGTGCCCCGCCTGGGATACAGGCTGAGTCAGGTGCCCAGGGCGGGCACTGCCCACAGCGGCCCTTCCTTGCCCGCCCTTGGGGAGATTCAAGGAGCCTGGCCTCGTCTCCAGCGGCTCAGACTTGCAGCGGCTCCTCAGCGGGCTCTGTGGCCCGCACCCTCACCTCCTGCCTCTGCAGGCAGGTGGCCGAGCTCCGGGCTGACCTCAGCGATGTTGCTGGGTCACCCAGGCCCAGGCACTCTCTGCACCACGCCCTGCCCTGTGGTCACACAACGAATGCCCAAACACCCTTCTCTCGCTAACACACAATCTGCTTCAATTCCAGACGTCCCTTAGAGCTCAGCCTTTGCAGGATTCATTAGGTTCAGCTGTTCAGAGCAGCCGCCTAATTTCCAGCTCTGCCTGTCTTGTAGGGAAAAAATGATCATCTGAAACAATTACACACTTCGCTTGGTTAATAGAAAGCAGATTGGCCATCATCCTCCGGCTGAAAATGGCTTCACCTCCAGAGTGCTCTGCACACCCCGTAGCGGCCTTGGGGTGGGGTTCACAGTCCACGTCGGACCACTCCTCAGACCCAACCTCCCTCCTCTGCCATCAGAGTCTGTCTCTGAACATGATTTTGGGGCGTTCTATATGGAAAATCATTCACCAAGAGCATTCATCAGAGTTAAGTGCAGAAACGGTTCCACAGCAAAATACGTGTGAGAGGATTGATTTAAAGATTAAGTGTATGTATTGAGGGCAGTTTGGAGTAGGAAATGGCAGCCCACTCCAGTATTCTTGGGCTTCCCTGGTGGCTCAGATGATAGAGAATCCATCCGCCTGCAATGCAGAAGACCTGCATGCGATCCTTGGTCCGGAAGACCCCCTGGAGGAAATGGCAGCCCACTCCCGGACTCTTGCCTGGAGAATCCCCACAGACTGAGGTGTCCCCAGTCTATGGGGTCACAAAGAGTCAGACACGACTCAAGCAACTGAACACCAGAGCAATTCAGTGCCACTCTGATCCCAGGTTGATAGGTGAAGGCTCAGTATTGGGGGCTATCAGAGAGGGGAACAGAGGGCAGGGCTCCCCAGATTCTCCTGCCCCCAGCGGCGCCCTGCCCCTCCTGTTATTGGGGACCAGCTGAGTGGAGGTCTGGAGAGCACCCCTGCAGGGTCGGTACGCTCCCCTCTCCAGCTCACTGTCAAAGGTGACACGCAACACAACGGGGCGGCAAGCCCCCACGCCCCCGAGCCGCCGCACCCCGCGGCCCCGCGGCCCCGCGTGCACCTGAGCCCCTCTGCCCCGAGCCCCAAGCCCCCGCTCCCCCAAGCCCCCGCCTCCCTGAGCCCCCGCGTGCCCCACGCCCCCATGCCCCCGAGCCCCCGCCTCCCTGCATGCCCCTGTGCCCCCGCGCCCCCGCCTCCCCAAGCCCCGTTCCCCTGCACCCCTGCGTGCCCCCGAGCCCCTCCATGCCCCACGCCCCCGAGCCCCCGAGCCCCCACGCCCCTGCGCCCTTCACCCAGTGCCCAGAGCTTCCGAGAGCTCCCGTGGGCCTGGGTCTGGGACCAGACTGTCCAGCCCTGACCTTGAACAGCAGGTCTGTGTACAGGTGCTTGGTTCATGAGGTGGGAGCTCCCAGGGGAAATCCCTGTGGAGTGGGCAGAGAAGGCGGGAGGGGGAGACGGGGGGGGGTGGTCATCAGAGCATAGCTGGAGCAGGCTGGGCAGGAGGGCTTCACAGGCAGGTATACCCGGGGGAAGGCACACCTACGGGAATGCACACCTAGGCGAATGCACACCTAAGGGAATGCACACCTAGGCGAATGCACACCTACGGGAATGCACACCCGGAGAATGCTCACCTAGGAGAATGCTCACCTACGGGAATGCACACCTAGGAGAATGCTCACCTACGGGAATGCACACCTATGGGAATGCACACCTAGGAGAATGCTCACCTAGGAGAATGCTCACCTAGGAGAATGCACACCTAGGAGAATGCTCACCTAGGAGAATGCACACCTAGGAGAATGCTCACCTAGGAGAATGCTCACCTACGGGAATGCACACCTAGGAGAATGCTCACCTAGGAGAATGCACACCTAGGAGAATGCTCACCTAGGAGAATGCATACCTAGGAGAATGCTCACCCTAGAAGAATGCACACCTAGGAGAATGCTCACCTAGGAGAATGCACACCCTAGGAGAATGCCACCTAGAAACACCTAGGAATGCACACCTAGGAGAATGCTCACCTATGGGAATGCACACCTATGGGAATGCACACCTAGGAGAATGCTCACCTAGGGAATGCACACCTAGGAGAATGCTCACCTAGGAGAATGCACACCTAGGAGAATGCTCACCTAGGAGAATGCACACCTAGGAGAATGCTCACCTAGGAGAATGCCACCAAAAATAGGAGAATGCCACCTAGGAGAATGCACACCTAGGAGAATGCTCACCTAGGAGAATGCACACCTAGGAGAATGCTCACCTAGGAGAATGCACACCTAGGAGAATGCTCACCTAGGAGAATGCACACCTAGGAGAATGCTCACCTAGGAGAATGCACACCTAGGAGAATGCACACCTAGGAGAATGCTCACCTAGGGAATGCACACCTAGGAGAATGCACACCTACGGGAATGCACACCTATGGGAATGCACACCTAGGAGAATGCTCACCTAGGACAATGCACACCTAGGAGAATGCACACCTACGGGAATGCACACCTAGGGGCAGGCGCTCCTAGGCACACACCAGTCTCAGGGGCAGGGCTTCCACACCGCCACACCAGCAGGCACTTTGGAGGTGGGGGTCTGCAGGACAAGTACCCCAGCTCTGCATCAGCCCCAGTCTCTCTGCACACACAGCACCCCTGCCCCACCTGGACTGCCTCCCAACCAGCTCCTCCAGAGCTGCCTGCTTGCCCTGAGCTCTCCTGCTTTGACAGGACGCTGGCTTCCGCCTTCTCCCGCTGGGACTCCCACACCTGCTGGGAAGTGCGTTGCTCGCAGCAGACTCTGGGGTTAGAGAAGGAAGAGGGTGTAACAAGCGCCTAAACGTGTGCAGAAGCCCTGGGCAGTGAAGACACCCCAAGGAGCCTAATGAAGCTCTCTCTTCATTTCTGTGGCATCCGAGGAGCAAAGTGCAAGATGCACACAGCAAGGCTTTAGCGTCATCTCTCCGGCCAGCGAGACCTCGGTTCATCACACCTGCATCTCTGAGGCTCTAGAGTCTCTGGAAGACCAGATTCAACAATTTGGTGTGGGGCCCTAATGTTCTTTGGAAGCCAAGAGGGAGGCTCTCCATTTTATCCATATTCTCAGAAAGCTGCGGAACGGATCGCTACCAGCGTGGGTCAGGCCGGTCCAGACGCCCGGGAGGGGCCGCCGTCTTGAATCCACGCGGGTGTTCCTGTTGTTACGGACGTAGCGCAGTGCAGACCTCCAAACTGAATTCCTGCGCGCAGTTCTTCCACGAAGTGGATCGGGTCATTCCCAGCCGTGCGGATAGGTGAGTCCTGAGGCCTGGAGGAGAAGCTGGGGCTCCCCTGCCCGCTCGTCAGAGGAAACCAGTGCACCGGCGGTGGCCCCGGTCTCTCCTCCTCCTCGCCACCCTCCAGCTTTGCCAGAGGAGGTGAGCAAACACCCATAGGTAGATGAAATCAGGCACGTGCCCTGGGTTTTGCCACCACCCAGGTTTGGCTGGAGATCCCTTTAGATGGAGCATTTAAAGGACTCGTGTGGGGGCAAGCTTGGCCCCAAACCCAACGTCCATTCTCATATTTGCCTCGCATCTTTGACCTCACGCCGGGCACTGGAGACAATTCCAGCAGAAGCAGAAGAGACGCATCGAGGGCCCGGGGCCAGAGGGCTGGCTTTGCCGACAGGGACAAGCCATCAGCACAGCCTCCATGTGTGGCTCTGATGGCCAGGACAGCGGAGGCCGCACCAGGCAGCCTCCCACGGCAGGAGGACACTCTGTCCAGGGAATGGCCCAGGTGGGCCCCAAGTGGGAACCCCCCGGCACATCTGAGGACCTCTGGAAGCCAGGAAGAGGACTTCAGGTTTTATCCAAGTAAAATTAGACACAATGAGGGGCTTTGAGCAGACAGGCGCCAGCAGGCAGTTCATGCTCTGGAAAGCTCTCCCAGCTCTGGGGAGAGCAGGCGTGGGCAGGACAGAAGGCGAAGGCGGGCGAGGAGGTCGGATGCCATCCTGGGTCGGGTGAGCGTGTGGTCAAGATAGGGGGTGAGGCTGGGGTGTCAAGGACCTGGGGTCACAGAGTCACGGGAAGAGCAGCTGGATTTGAAAGCTGGGGGGACAGACGTTTCAGTCCACATGGATTAGAGGGTGCTGAGACAGGCTACACAGACAAGGCAACGGGGGGAGAAGGTTTTGTTTCCTGGGGGGTGGGCGCGCACAGATCTGCTCTGAGTGCAAACAGCAGGCCCCGCAGCTGTGTCCCCAGGGGATCTGGGGGCATGTGCTCCGCGGGTCCAGGTGGGACTGTAGGGGGCCGTCCACACCGAGGAGGGGCTCCTTCCATGAGATCACCATTGTCTCTGGGACTTCACTTTCCCCTCTGCCATGTGCGCGGGACAAGGACCCTGAGACGCAGCTGAAGTTCTGAGGGGGTGTGACTCGTGATGACTTACACAAAAGCCCACCCCATCACCTCAGTAAAGGCAAGAAGAGGGTGCGGTCCGGACAAGGAGAAAGAACTCCTCGGGGGCAGTGACGTACCAAGAACAGAAAGAACCACCAGAGCCTAGAGGACTAAGAAATGAACGTTGACGAAGAATCACGAAATGATGGGGAAGGGATGGACTGAAAGTGATCTCAGTGGGAAAAATTCAAATGACAAGCTTTGCTTCATCTCATACAAAAATAAACAGGAAACTACAAAAGCAAAATAACGCCCGGTAGAGTGCAAGTAGTCGTCACATGTTTCCTGGCAGGGGAGGGGTTGTAGGGTCGGAGGTCCAGGTCAGGAAGCCACTCACCTTGCTTGCACCTCATTTTCCTTTCGTATAAAAAGAAAAGGTGTCACGAAGACTAGACAAAACACCGCCTCTGGACCGTCCTCACGAGCACGTGGCCAGCGGCTGAAGGAGCCACGTGAGGTCAGTGTTTTCATTATCGCAATTGTGCGTGTTTTATAAAACTTTTCAGTAATAATGAGCAAACGCTCTCCTTTTCCCCAGACGGCTGTCAGAATGCTGCGTTTCTCAGCTGCCCAATGTGTCGCAGTCAGCTCATCTCCCATCAGGGCGCCCTGACCCCCACCCGCCGCGGGATCGCTGACCCCAACGGCAGCCTCCTGAAGGAGGGCCCATTGAGGGTCTTCACGGCGACACGTCCTGAGCCCCGAGTCCCCAGCTCCGGAGTGAGCATCTTGGTTAAGGGGAACAGGAGAGGGCGGGCATGAGGGACCTGTGGTGGTTCCCTGGCTCAGTGATTTACAGACCAAATGCCGCTGAATCTCCGTGACAGGCCAGCCAGGAAGCCAGGAAGTCAGCCTCCTGGCAGAGGAGGAGGCCCAGATTAAGCAGGTGAGCCCTGGTGGGTCAGGGCTGAGGTTCTGCAGGAGGGTTCCCTGTGGGCCTGCTTGCTCTGACGGGGTCTCATTCGTTCATGGGTGGAGCCACTGCGGTAGCCAAGCCCAGAGCCAGGGGAGCTGCGGTCACTCTCTCCGGACCTGGACCTGGACAAGCAGGAGACGCAGGCCGCTGGACCAGATCTGCGGCGGTGCTGCGATGCCCAGGGGCTGGGGAGACGGCAGCGACGATTAGGACTCAGGGGGCAGGGGCAGGGAGAGTCCGTTTCTAAGGAGGTTTAAACCCAGGTTTCCTTTAAAAAGGAAATTGTGTAGCACGTGCAAAAACAAGGCTTTTGAAAACCTATAACTGCTGTTGGGGATGGCGTTACCTGTCTGGGGGCCCCGGGGGCTTCCATGGAATTGAGCCCGTTCTGAACCCCCGCCCTCCCGTGGGCAGGAATCGAGGACATCAGACCCAGCAGTCCCCAGGTCTGTGCCTGGCCCACCGGACGACCCTGAAGGTGGAGGAAGTCACCGTGGTGAGCCTGCTGACCTCAGCCTGGCTTCGTGCCCCCCAGCCCCACCCCAGCAGGGCCCCTCCAGTCCTCGGGCAGGGCACACGCCCGCGGCGCTGTGTGAACCAGGGACTCCACGTCCTGACACTCGAGAGAGAGAAGGCGGCACCGCCAGCCTCTCCGCCGCCCGCTGGAGGGACAGTGCCCTCGACAAACAGACTGGACCCCAGCGGGAGGGGGCAGGCGGGGAGCCGGGCAGCCAGGTGGGCTTACCCCAGCCCCCAGCTGGGCCGGCCTCTGGTTGCTTCCCCGGCTCCGCCTGCAGAGGTTCTGCCGGGCAGGTCTGGGTCCTGTTGGGGTGAGTGCTCAGCCGCCCTGGCCCCGTGATCTCGCCCAGGGCGCCGGAGCCAGCTCCCCGCCGGCCTGCCCCGGCATCATCTGTCCTGCAGCCGTGACCTTATTTAGATGATAGAATCTTATAAGGTAAGGAGCCTCAGGACGGCCTGTCTGAACAGTGCAGATAACGCGTTTCCTGTCAACCACACTGTGAACCAGTTTTCCACCTCATTTTTTTTTAGATCAGAAGCAGATGACAAAAGGGAAGACAGCATAGGTCTTGGTGGCTGAGTGCCTGCCTCGCAGGGTGGGGTGGTGGTGGATGCTTGGGATGGGCTGGTCTGCCTGGGCGAGGTCATGGTCTGTGGGCTAAACAGAGATGTCAGGATAGAACCAGCAGAACCAAAACGCTGAACTTCCCAGCCCAGAGCACAGCTAGGCGCATCCTGATGAGAAAGACTGCGTGTGGTGGCAGAGGAGTGGGCCTCAGCTGCATGGCGGCCGGCCTGAGGCATCACCCTAAGTTTTACCTCCGCAAGCTCATACCATCCATCGCCAGCTATCTGCACGAAGTCAGTTCCTCCTCAGTGACCCGTGACCAGGACAGGATCCCCCCTGGCGAAGGCCCTTCTCCGGGAGCCTCTGGTCTGGACCCTCGCCTGCACCCCTGTGGGAGGGGGGTGGCAGGAGGGCTCCCATGCAGACTTCAGAAGGACCACGCCCGTCTCCAGCCTCTCCAGGACTTTGCTCTCTCCCTTCCTTCCTCCTCTTGCGTTGGAGGGAACTCCTTCCCGGCTTCCGCAGGTCTCAGCCTGGGCTCCTCTCCCCGCCAGTGCCGACTCGCTGGGCAGGTGACCCCTGTGGGCACCGTCCCGGGCACTGTAAGATGGTTAGCGGCACCCGGGACGCCCCGCACCAATGACAGCGGCAGCCCCCGACCCGACAGCCAACCCCACGTCCGGACGCTGCCGAGTGCCCCCTGCGGGTGGAATCACCCCAGCTGAGAACCTAACGCGGTCAGAGTATCCCAGCAACTTCTCCAGCTGGCTTACCACCACGTTTCACGTATCTGGGCTGGTAGGAAGCTGGTGCAGGGAGTCCCAGGACGGCTACTAAGGCACAGTTTTCTAGACTCTGTCCCTTGCTCACGCCAGAAGCAGGCATGTGAGTGGCTTGACCATGTTTTGGTGGGTCGGGACCTTTCTGGCACCTGTAGGTGTGGCCTGTCCCCCAGGGACGGCCTCCCGGGGATACCCAATGCTTCTGTCAGTGAAGCGCCCTGGAGGGGGGAGGGGCCCTGGCACCCCAGCTCCTCTCTGACCTCCAGGGAAAGTCCTTCCAGACGTCCTGGCCCCCTCCCCTCAGGGCCAGACTGCACCACAACCCTGAGTCAGAAACATCCTCTGGCGAAGGGAAGGACCTGCCGGCCTGGCCTGGGGGAAGCCCCTTCCCTGGAGGACAGAGCCAGCCCACACGCCCACAAAGCTGCGGACCACGAGCAGGAGCGCGACGACAGGCAGGCAGGTGGACTCAAGCGTCAGGCACAGCAGCGGGCCTCTTAGGGCCCTCACACCAGCCTCACCACATTCCCGGGAGCTGCTCCTTACTTTCCCAGCTAACGTCCCTGGAGCCCGATCGTCTGGGAGGGGAAGGGGCTCTCCAGGGGGCGAGCAGCTGGCATGAGAGACAGAGCTAAGCGGGAGCCCAGGACTGACCCCACACTGTCACCCGGGGGTCATGACCAAGGACACAGGGACCCCACAAACACAGGGTTCTACCAGGTTCTTCTGTCTCCATGATTTTGAATTTACTTAAGACCATTTCAAGGAAATCTCACTAGCAGATCAAACTCCCATAGATGGTATCACTTTGGACTGGGAGTCTTTTTTTTTTTTTTAAATATTAGGAAGATACCAGAACTGGTGAGATAAGGACCAGGGAGACGGTCACAAACACAGGAGAACCTCAGCCTCAGCCTCCAGGAGACATGGCTGCTGGAGTCTCGGGGCGGGAGACGCCCTGACTTCAGTTCCCATACAGACGGGACTAAGTCACCTTCGAGTTCATTGTAATTAGGAGAGAAGGAAGGATGTGTGAGTCTCCGACGTATTGCATGTGGTCCATGTTCCCAGGAGACCACCTACACTCTGGATTCACAGCAGGCTGGACTTTGAGAGGGCAGGGGTGGAGGGGAGGGGGAGACGAGGGAGGAATCGCTGGTCTTTGGGGAACAGGAGGGCTCGGACCTGCTGCTGAGAGGTAGGCTTGCCCGAGGCGGCTGCTCACCCGGACACACAACCCTCAAGGCCGCAGCGCCCGTCCCCACTCGAGTCTGCCTGGACCCCATCCTCTTCCCGCACCCCCCTGACCTAGATGCCCGCCCTACCAGCCGCTTGGTTGTCAGGCCACAGCGTGGCATGTCTGAACAGCAAGAGGATTTCCTCCTCCCCGCACTCTGCTCCTTACTCCTGATGTGAAGTGACCCCCAGAGTGAAAGGGATCGAAGTCGCTCAGTCGTGTCCAACTCTTTGCGACTGTATAGTCCCTGGGATTCTCCAGGCCAGAATACTGGAGTGGGTAGCCCTTCCCTTCTCCAGGGGATCTTCCCAACCCGGGGATCAAACCCAGGTTTCCCACGTGGCAGGCGGATTCTTTACCAGCTGAGCCACCAGGGAAGCCCAAGAATACTGGCGTAGGGTAGCCTATCCCTTCTCCAGTGGATCTTCCCGATCCAGGAATGGAACCAGGGTCTCCTGCATTGCAGGCAGATTCTTTACCAGCTGAGCCACCAGGGAAGCCCAGTCCCCCGAGGACTGTAATAAAAGTGAAAATGGGTACTGGGGCCCGGGGCGCCTGGCTGACCCCTCTCCAGGGTCGTGAGCCCCTCTAGGAAGACCCCAAGGCGGGGCTCCGCTGCAGGCTGAGAGGAGGGGAGGAGAGAGTTTGGCAGGCCACTCTGGACTCAAAGAAACACCGGGCATGGCATGGAGAGTGGACACTCATCCTGGCACTGCCCTCCCCATAACTGACCAGAGTGTCAAATGCCGTCACCTGCCACCTCCCTCTGGTGTGTTTTGCCACATAATGGGCTGATGGGATTCAAAATAATAGCTGATTTCGGATAAAAACACTCTTGTGTTTCCAGATGAAATCATACCAATTGGGACAGTGAGCGTCTGATCAGAATTCCCTGCAAATACTCAGATCAAGGGCCGGGGAAGAAGAGAGAGGCCCAGCTGACTGCCATTGGTCGTGAAAAGTGTGTTCCTTGTAGCCTGCGTCTCAGCATCTCCACGTGCCCGGCATCCTGAAGGCCCGAGATGAACCCAGCGTGGAGAAGGGACATCCTCGGTGTGGCTGACAGTGACGGACAGGGATGAGGCCCGCAGGCTCTCAGGGTCCGACAGAGGGCAGACGAGAAGCAGGCCTCGTCACGGGTGGGTGGTGATCCATTTCCAGACGCAGCTCAGCTCAGAGCTCAGACGTGAGCAAAAGGCCAGGCCTGCAGCCGCCCGAGCGGCTCCGCTAGACCTGTCCCTGCCACGGAGTCCACAGGGGGGCTGCCGAGCAGGGACCTCCGCCCTCCAGCCTCGCGGGGAAGCTCCCAGCAGAGGCAGGACTGAGAGCCACCACCCGGGGCAGAGGCCCCGATTCAGGACTGAGCGCAATCACCCCAGTGCCGAGGGCCCTGATTCAGGACTGAGCGCCATCACCCTGGGGCAGAGGTCCCAATTCAGGACTGAGAGCCACCACCCGGGGCAGAGGCCCCGATTCAGGACTGAGTGCTACCATCCCAGTGCAGAGGGCCCTGATTCAGGACTGAGAGCCACCACCCGGGACAGAGGCCCCGATTCAGGACTGAGTGCTACCATCCCAGTGCAGAGGGCCCTGATTCAGGACTGAGAGCCACCACACGGGACAGAGGTCCCAATTCGGGACTGAGTGCTACCATCCCAGTGCAGAGGGCCCTGATTCAGGACTGAGCGCAATCACCCCAGTGCCGAGGGCCCTGATTCAGGACTGAGTGCCATCACCCTCGGGCAGAGGTCCCAATTCAGGACTGAGAGCCACCACCCGGGGCAGAGGCCCCGATTCAGGACTGAGTGCTACCATCCCAGTGCAGAGGGCCCTGATTCAGGACTGAGCACCATCACCCCAGTGCAGAGGCCCCTGATTCAGGACTGAGAGCCATCACCCTGGGGCAGAGGGCCCTGATTTGTTAAATGCTGGAGTGACAGGTTTGAATGGAATTGTCCTCAAGGGTGAAGGAAGACCTCACTGGTGGACAGCTGAGGGCCTCTGCAGCCCCTCCGATAGCGTGTAGGGGAAATGTGGGAGACGTTAACCACATGGCCCTGGAGGAGCTTGGGGGCTCTGGGGTCTCCCAGGGAAGTCTGGGGGAGCAGGAGAGGGAAGCAGGTGGAAGGAGTCAAGCAGGGGCTCAGGACCCGGGGCTGCAGGGCTGGAGGCCCCAGAATCCTCCCCAAGGCCTCCTCCTTCAGCCCCGCCCCTGACACGCCTCCCAGATCCATCCCTCCCGCCCCCACCCCACAGAGGACCACCTTCTCTCCCGGGGTCCTGGGAGCAGGCTTCATCAGGACCCCCAGTTCCAGTGCCCCCTCTTCATCCACTTTTATAAATGAAAACAGCTACACTCATCACAAACACGAGCCAGATCACCGCTCGCTTTTCAATGCTCTGAAATGAAAGGGCCAGAACCCCCGTCCAGGCTCACGAGAAAGTCACTCAGCCCCATGCGTGTCCCTGGCCCCGACTGCCCAGCTCCACCTCCACAGCCACTCCCGGCTCCACCCGACAGTGAGTCCCCGCCAGGCAGCACACAGCCTGTCCTTGTGGGTCTGGGAGGCCGTGTTTGCACATCCGTCTGTCAGTCACTGAGACCTACTGATGACCTGCAGTCAGCACCCACGTGCCTTCACGGTCATCCTCGGACACTGCAGAGCAGCGAGACATGTGCGCCTCCGGACACACTGCCCCGGCTCCACTGGGTCAGAGCCACACGCGACCTTCCCCATCAGCTCACGCGTGAACAAGCGTCCTTCTTGTGGTCTACATGCTGCCATGTCCTTCACACGTGTGTGACCCATGGACTGTAGCTAGTTGAGAGAGTCAGTTCCTAGGTGGGTTGATAAGAAGTCCAGGGTCCCCGAGGAGGAGAAAGGGGTCTGGGGCTCTCAAGGAGAAGAAAAGGACAAAGTTTTTTTTCTTTAAGCCCAGAGCACAACAAAACAACTCATCTTGCTCAAGGATATGTCTTTCCTTAAACTCTGCCCCAAGGATTATATAACAAAAATGGCAATCCGCTCCAGTATCTTGCCTGAGAACCCCAGGGACAGAGGAGCCTGCCGGGCTACAGTCCATGGGGTCGCGAGAGTCGGACACGACTGAGTGACTGAACCGCCAGGACCACCGTGCTGCCTGAGGACGTGTTTCTCCTTCTTGAGAACGTTTTGACTAATCTTGTTATCTTAAGACGTATGTTGTGGAAGTGGGTCTGGTAGGACCTTTCTACTGTTGATTTTCATCTTGTCAATTCAAGATGGATGTTGTGGGAGTGGGTCTGGTAAAAGTATATAAGGCCTTGATAAGACTAGCGGGGTGGGGGGCACTCTGTCCCCCTTCTGACGTCTATGTCAGAAGCTTTCTGTCCCTTTGTATACTTTAATAAACTCTGCTACACAAAAGCTCTTGAGTGATCAAGCCTGGTCCCTGGTCCCTAGTCCCAAAGCTAAATTCTTTGGAGATCACGAATCCAACATCGTTCACCATAAGCTGTCATAGCCAGGCTCCTCTGTCCATGGAATTCTCCAGGCAAGAATACTGGAGTGGGTTGCCATCCCCTTCTCCAGGGGATCTTCCCGACGCAGAGATCAGACCCCCGTCTCCCTCGCTGCAGGCAGATTCCTTACCGTCTGAGCCACCAGGGAGCCTGATCTTGCCGATGCTCTTGCCTCAGGTGGCCCCAGCGTCACTGCCGTGCTGTCGGTGCCCGAGCTGTAAGAAAGGTGCGGCGGGCCTCACAGAGAAGCTCCCACCCGGCAGCAGTGTGGGCTGTGAGCCCTGAGCTCAGCGTCGGTGCACCAACAGCATTAAGGGGGCGTCTCCAGACGGGAGCACGTGTAACACGAGGCAACAGGAGCACACGGTCTGGTGGGCAACGACGCTGCGAGCGGACGTCGGCAGGAAGCTGTGGCGCTTTGGTTCCCGTGTCCACTGGCCGAGAGTGAAGCAGATCGCCCTGCCCAGTGTGGGTGGGCCTCGTCCAGTCAGCTGAAGGCCTGGCTGTCTGGAGCGATGGGGGATTCTGCAGCCAGTGACCTTGCACTTGACCCGCAGCACCTGCTCTGCTCTGGGCCCGCAGCCTGCTGACCACTCAGACGACAGGACTCCCCAGCCTCCACCTTCACGGAGCCAGTCCTTGAGATAGTCCGCACTCTCTGCATATGCACGCCCTGTTCCTCAGGGAGCCCCGACCGACACACGGACCCCATGTCTCCCAGGAGCTGCGGCTCAGGTTCCCTGACTCAAGGCCATGGCCACTTTGTGGAGCGTGACTGCTGTGCGGAAGGAGAAGAGAGGGCATTGGCCCCCTGCCTGGCTGTGATTATCCAAGTCTCATGATCATCCCTTCACAGAAGCAAAGTCACTAGACCTACTGCCTTGGGGTTCCAAGGGAGAGAAATGTCTCCTGCAAACGTCGATGGAGGTGCCCATCACAGGACGGCCCACAGCCAGAGTCAGGGCAGAGGGAGGGGCGCCAGGGGCCTCACGCTGCACTGAGCCTCCGCTGGGCCCTCTGCTTGTGGGAACAGGGCAGCTGGGACAGTCGGGTTATCCCGGCAGCCAAGCTGGGGGCTATTGTGCCTGGCTGGGATACTGGTTCCATCACTAACCACCCAATAACCTTGGGCAGCTTACCCAGTTGTGCCAGTGCCTGCATCTTCTCAGGGAATTTTTGAAAGGGTTTAACCAATTATGCATGGACAGAACTTAGAGAACCTTCCAAGGGCTCAGTTACTATTTATCTGTGTCAGGACTCGGCCAACTCTGGCCCTCTTTCTGTTCATATAAATAAAACTTTATTGGAACCCTCACGTGTTTGTGCTTTGTCATTGTCAGTTTTCACCCCGTGGCAGGAGAGCTGAGTAATTCTGAGCAAGGCCACGTACTTTATAAACCTAGAATTTTATGCTCTGCTCTTAGTGATAAAATCTGCTGATCCCTTGAAACTGTTCATTTCAGGGTCTGAATATCTGGACTGGGTCACACGTGTCTAGATATTCAGTCAAGCTTTATTCTGGCTGTTTCTATAGAGGTGTTTTTGGATGAGATTAACATTGAAATTGATAGACTGACTAAACTGCTCACTCCAGCAGGGTGGGCTTCACCCACTCAGGTGAAGGCCCAAATAGAAGCCCAAGATTGACCTCTGCTGAACAAGAGTGAGTTCTCCAGCAGATGCCCTTGGGGTCCACAGGCAGCGTCGGCTCCCCCAGCCTGCAAGTTGGCCTCCTCAGCTTCCACGTGTGTGTAAGCCAGTCCCTCAGACAGGTATTGCACTGGTTCCGTTTCTCCAGAAGACTCTATTCGCAGCCTGTCATTCACTGGAATACTGGAGAGGTGTGAACACCGCCCTGGGGTTGTCATAAAGGATCTCTCATCGCTCTCAGGGTGGCTCAAGGAGACAGGTGGCTGAGCCAGTGCCATCCTGCGGGACAGGACCCACCACGGGCTGGGCTCAGGGCATAGACGGGCTCCCGGCTGCCCCCCCAGGATGGCAGGACCCCCTTCAGGTCCAGCTCCCCCTAATCTTTGGGACTAAAATCCAGGGCTCCAACAGTCTTAATTAGCCTGTTTAATTATCACATAACACGTATCACTTTTAATAAAAATATTTTAGTTTTTCTCATCTTTTATGATGTTACTCCAATTAATTGTGTTGGAAAAAAATGCTGAACCTGAGCTTCAAAGAAGGTGCTAGTTTTTGAAGTAAATGTGTTTGATGATGGGGTCTTATCAGATTTCTGCATCTGGAGAGGGGCTGGGACACCATTTTACACATTCATGTATGTACGACAATATAGATCTATCGTGCACGCGTGAGGGCATGGCACCCCACTCCAGGATTCTTGCCTGGAGAATCCCGAGGACAGAGGAGCTGGCGGACTACAGTCCATGGGGTCACAAAGAGTCGGACACGACTGAGCGAGTGAGCGCGCGCACACACACACACACGCACAGATCTATGGCACACAAGTAAATGAATAGATGCAGTGTATCAGCACCTCACTACTAGCTGACATCTGGAAGCAGCCACTGATATGTATTTCTATCTTTCTGTTCATCCACTTAGCCTCCAGCCACTACTTCTCTTTAGCAAAAATCCTAAGATTGAGATTTCACTGGAGTCTCCTTCCAATCACTGGGCATCACTGGGCATCATGGAGTGAATTTAGAATCTATTCAGTGAAACGAATAAACCACCAGAAGCGTAAAGGCTCAAGCACAGAGGAAACTCATTTCTCTCCATGTAACAGGGCGGACAGGACAGACTTCAGAATCGCAGACGGGCCCAACTGCCATTTGGCAGGTGGCCACCAAGGCTGTCCCGGCCCGTCTCCCGCTGGCAGGTGGAGGGACCCTGCATTGAGGTTTCCCCAGGCCAGACAAAAGTGGCCCAGCCGCTCGCACTCACATCCTGTGAGCTAACCCTAAGTCCCATCACTCCTCCTTGCCAGGGAGGCGGGTAAACCCCATCCCACTGTGCACCCACGAAGAAGGAAACATGCATTTTGCCAACAGCCTGTAATCTCTGCCATTGCCGCTCAGCCAAACTGAGGAGACGGAAGTCTTCCTTGAATCGAATCACAGGTGGAAATGCATCCTTTCGTGATGGAGAGACAAGCTTAATGAATATTCAAACAGCCTTAGGAGACAGGTAGATCAATACCAGTGTTTGGCAGGGGAAAGGGGAGTTGTGAGTGCACGAATCCAGGGCCTTCATGCTGCTTTGAGGCAACGCTGCAGAAAGCAGGCGACCCAGATTTCTTGACCAAAGTGTTCTTTGATTCATTCAACGTGGATGCTGACCTCGGCGCTGATCTACACGGCAAGGACAGAGACCCGACCTCCACCAGCCCTTCTCACACCAAGGAGGACTCGGGTCAAACCGACCCACAGACCGACAGCAGGCCCGTGGTCACTGACACAGGAAGTGGGGGCACTTTACAGGACCTGCAAGCTTGAAGGGGGACTCTGACCCTGGTGAGTTTGAGACCCAAGACGTGAGAGGCAGTGGAGAGAGGAAGAGGCACTTGAGCCTGGACCCCGGGTCTGCTGCTGCGTTTCTTCCATCACTCATTCACTCAACAAACGTTTGCTGTCAGCTGCACCCCGCAGTGCTTCAAAAATAAGGCCGGCCTCTGCTCCGCTGCACTTACGTTCCGGTGGGGAGATGCACGGCAATAAACGAGACAAAGGGGAAACAGCAGACTGATGCGTCTCAGGAGCTGACATGGAGCCTGCCCTGGAGCTGACATGGAGCCTGCCCTGGAGCTGACATGGAGCCTGTCCCGGAGCTGACATGGAGCCTGCCCTGGAGCTGACATGGAGCCTGCCCTGGAGCTGACATGGAGCCTGCCCCGGAGCCCGCCCCAGAGCGGCCACAGCCCCCAGCGGCCCAGCACCGCCTCGTCAGTCACCACCCCCCCTAGAGACCCAGCTCCCCCGTGCTTAGTCCAGCAGGTGGGGGCTGCCGCGCTCAGCTCTGGTGGGGCACACGCCCCGATGTGGACCGTCGGCACTCAGCCTCACTTCACGCCAGGACCAGCCCTGGCCACCAGCCAGGCCAGGCGGCTCCTCCTGGGGCCTAGTCTTAGGAAACCAGGAAAGAGCCGGTTTCTCCACCAGCTGCTCACTGGGTCCTGAGCGCATGGAGGAAGCCCCCCGCAGCCCTGCCCTGAAATGAGAAGGTCAGCCCGCCACGGGCCCAGGGAGAGGAGCGCGGATGTTCTGATGGGTCCCTCCCTGCAGCTGGGGTCAAACCAGTCCTTCTCTGGTTAAAGAGCCATTGATTCCCCTTTTCCTCAAGTCACTTGGGGCTGGGGTTTTATAATTTACAAGGACGATGTCTCTAATATCCCAGTAAGGGTGGCGGGGGGCGGGGCGGGGGGCCAGGCAGTGGACACTGAGAATCCTGTGGTCAGGACGGCCTCTGGGAGGGGACAGCTGCTCTGGGCACACAGATAACAGGACTCGGCCACGTGATAAGCTAGAAAAGGTGCATTCTAGGAAGAAGCGCCAGAGGCAACCACTGGAACCGGAGAACTCATGGGGTGTCTGGGGCTCAGAACAGGATCTCCGGCGGCCAGGCAAACAAGCTGGGAGGAGCCAGGCGCCCACGTCTCCTTCTGGGGGTGATGGGCATTCAGTCACCAGGGGGGCTCTGGGCAGAGGAGTGTCAGGATCTCATTTATGTCATTAAAGCATCATCTGATGGGCTTTCCTGGTGGCTCAGACGGTAAGGGATCTTCCCACAGTGCAGGAGACCCGGGTTCGATCCCTGGGTTGGAAATATCCCCTGGAGAAGGGCATGGCTGCCCACTCCAATATCCTTGGCCGGAGAATCCCATGGACAGAGGAGCCTGGAGGGCTACAGTTCTTGAGGTCACTAAGAGTCTGACAAGACTGAGCTGCTAACGCTTTCACACAGATAAGGAGACACAGAAATGCATCGAAGACTAGGTGGCCGCTGAGGAGGGCTGATCCGACCTGGGTCGGGGGAGGTGGGAACGCGGTGGGGAGACACGGGAGGAGTGGGGGTGGGGAGGCGTGGGGTGGGGAGTGGACAGTAGCAACCTCGTTAGCAGACGCTGTGATGAGATGGGATAGGGGGTCGAGGGACCCCGAGGCTCCGGTTGGCAGGTATGGGTGGGCGGGGGCCGTGTCACCTCCCGGGAGGAGGGGTGCTGGAGAGAAGGCTTGGGAGGCCGGGGCAGCCGCGTGCATGCAGAGTCTGATTCTCAGGCCACGCACTTGGTGACGGATGAACTCCCTGAGAATTATTAGAACACAAGCTCGGTCATGAGAAGAAGGTTACCGCAGCGGACCTAAGAGTGACGGAGGCCGTGCCCGCAGTCGGGGGCTCCGTGGACCCTGATGGGGGCTCAGCGCAGGCGGGGCAGCCGGCTCAGAGCCGCGGACACCAGCAGGGCGCCAGAGGCCCACACGGGGCTGGCCCGGATTCACGCACCGGGGCAGATGCATGACTTTGCAGCCCCCTACCCCAGGGAGGCAGTTCACGCTGGGAAGAGGGAGTTCAAGGACCTTCAGATGACCTTGTTCAGGTTCTTCTCAGCCAGAGACAGGAGTCCTATAGGGGGCGCTGGGAAGGAGAGGGAGGAAAGGGCAGGAAAGTGCCTCCAGGCTCTGCTCACGGCTCCAGTTCCCCCTGCTTCCCGAAGCCCAGGGTCCCTGCAGCCTCCGTGGGCCCAGCCAGCCTGGGGGAGCTGCTGGCACAGCGCCAGGCAGAGGCGGCAGCACCAGGTGGGTTCCAGCCAAGGAGCAGCCCCCACCCCGGACCCCGGGCCTGCAGCGGCCTGGAGGGTCCTGGAGGGCAGCTTGGTGCAGGCAGATGAGTGGGGGGTGGCCAGCGCGGGCCCCCAGAAGGCCTGCCGTGTCAGATCAGACAGCTCAGGGAGACTGGGCAGGGAGCAGGGCTTCAACAAGGCTCAAGGGGCGGCCCGAGCTCCCCAGCTAACTGCAGTCCCCGCGGAGCGCCCCCCACTTAGAGGTGGTTTCCTTCCAGGGCGCTGACTTCCTCCTGAAGCTCTTGTTAGATGCCATTGTGCTCACTCAAGGATCTCACATCTAATCCCTGAAACAAAAGAATCAATGCGCCCCCACAGCTCTGCAGAAGCATGTAATTAACCACTTCCGCAAGCATCTTTCCTTTAAAGATTTCTTAAAACTTTCATGGATTTTTTTTTAATGTTTCTTTATAATAAAGGATCTATTTTTGACCAAACATAAATACTGGTCATGTTATGGGTTTGGAGAGGGTATTTTTAAACAAGGCATAATGATTTGCCCATAGAAATGCCTTAGCTGAGCACGGAGCCCAGGATGGACCGTGCTGAGATGCACGCAGCCCTCAGACAGGGGCCCAGGCTCCCAGACAGGAGCCCCAAAGGGCTCCCCAAAGAGCCAGTGCCAGTCTGTGCTCCATCCCCAGAGGACCCTTCAAGGAGCTGTGATGAGGAGGAGAGACCCTGATAAAGCTCTGTTTTTATAAAAGCCACGTTTGCTCAGGGCAAAATGTTTAGGAAATAGAGGGGGGAAAGCAAAAAGCCTGATGGAAACAAAAATGACCCATCACCCCAAAACTCAGACATCACCCTGGTCCTTCTAAGCCTCCGCCTCCCTGACTAAAAGGGGAATGAAGGTGTCACAATAAGTAATAATAAGTGGAGCATCGGCCGCACAGGTGGGCCACCTCCTCGGGGAGAGGACCAGCTCCCAGAGGTGCCCTTCTCCGAGGCCCGTCTTGCCCACCTACACAGGAGGCAGACGCGTGTCTCTGCCAGTGACCGTGGCCCTGACCCTACGTGGGGGACAAGGAGGGGCTGCCTGACCTGGTGATGGCTGGGGCTGAGGGGCCAGCTCCCCCGCCACGGCACAGAGCATCTGGCGGGCCCTGTCCTGGGGCAGATGGACAGGCAGACGGGGCGGGAGCAGGAGACAGAGACGGTGCAGCGGGGAGGCCGTGTGAGCAGCCATGTGAGCGGCCACCGTCCCTGGGAACCTCTCTGTGCAGGCGCTCACCCGCGGGCAAGGTCCACTCGTAGCCCCACAGGGGACCCTCCGCCGTCCTCGGGTCCCTGCAGGGGAGGGACCCCCGGCCCAGGTCGCAGAGTCGGGGGATGACTGGTCTGGATCAGAGTCTATCCTCGGCTCTGGGCGCCCACCTACCAGCAGCAGCTACTGCAGGGACTACAGATGGTGGAGGCCTGTGTTCCAGAAGCTTCCAGGACATTCTCCTCCCCCTCCCTCTTCTAGGGTTGAGGTGGGCGGCCGACTACCTGCCCAGCCAGGGGTGTCCAGTGAATGTCGGCGAGCAGCCACGCTGTACGAGGCACCATCCTAGACCCAGAAAACCAGAGGTGACACGCTGCCGTGGGGTCTGGGAGCAGGTTTCCAGGGGGGTGCCTGCCGGTAAGCGTCAGTGTTGGGGGCTGGCAGGACGCCCCGGGGACCGGGGCTCAGGTGACGCGGCTTCCCCAGACGTGCATGTGAGCCTGGGACACCCCCAGTTTGGACGGGGGGGCTGGGGCACCCCTCCCTCTTGGCCCTGACCTGCCTCCCCCACATGCAGGGCAGTGAGAGGCCACCGGCCCTGAGGCCCCGAACCGACGGTGGAGGCGTGTCCCTCCAGGGCGCCGACTCCGAGTCTCACTGCAAGCGCCCCAGCTTCTGCCCCAGCCCCGGCCGCCCACCCGCTGGTCAGCCGCCCGGCCTCCAGCAGGGCCTCTGGAATCCCCGGAGGCCCGGGAGCCCACCGGGACGCTCCCTGGAGCAGGGCGTCTCCTGCATCAACATTCTCAGCAAACAGCCCTTTGGCTTGAGTGCTCTCAGGAAGATGATTAACATAATTTCCTTGACTTCCTCAAAATGAGATGTTTACAAGGCTATTTTGGCAAAAGCAAAAGTCATGCAGGTTGGCGGGACCCGATGGAAACACTGCTCTTACTTTCAATATCAACATTGTCGAACAACGTGGGTGTGCTGGTCTCAGCCACTTCTCGGGGGTGTTTTGAAGGGAAATGCGGGCATGTCCCAGAAGGAAAGGAGCCCCACAAACTTCGGGCCTGCCGGGGCACGGGGTTGGGGGGCAGGGTGGGGGGCCGGCTCTGTGCTCACCTTGGCCGCAGTACCGCTGCCCAGCACTGGGGAGGGAATTTATTCTTCAGAAGTCAGTTCATGCTTCACCTCCTCCAGGAAGCCCTCCTTGGCTTCTCATTCTTGGCCCCTTCTCATTCTTTCTCTGAGCTACCATTATGCCTCTTCAATATTTCTATTATTTTACTTACAATACTATACCAGGACACTGCTTATACGTCCATTTCTCTTACTAAATTATAACATCCTTGGGGCCAGAACCGAATCTCACTCATCTTTGCACCCGCAGCTCTACGCGGGTGCCTGGAATCGAGGCACCTGGCCAGCAGCCTCTGAGCTCCAAAACCTTCTGGGGCTCCTGCCCCGATGTGCCCCCTCGCCTTGCCTGCAGGCTGGACCTGGGGATGCTTTTGCCAATCAAGAGAACAGAGCAGGAGGTGACTGGCGTCTCTCCTGAGATTCGATGACTGTCCTCCTCATTAGCCCATGGAGGCCCCCAGAGTCCCATCCCAGGGAAGCCACTGCTACCCCGTGAGCCCACAGGGAGGGGCCCCTGGCAGCGGCCGGCTGGGACCAGAGCCCCGTGAGGGGCCTTGGACGGGGCTGCCCCCAAGCCCTGCCCAAGGCGACTGCAGAGACCCCAGAGAGGATCTGACCCCCCATACTGGTGGATACCCATGCTCCTCTGTTCAAGCCACCAAGTTTGGGAGTAGTTTATTGCACAGAAACGGTACCCAACTGTTCATTCAAACCGAACTGCACTGAACAGAACCCTTTCTGCGTGTGAAGGTCTTAAACTCACAGGGCAGACAGAGGGCGACAGGGACGGTGGGAGTCAATCAAGTTTCCAAGACCGTCGAGACCCCGGCCGCTAACGCACTGCTAGAAACCCTGAGGATGCTGTTTCAGGACAAATGAAACCAGTTCTCACTGCCTGTGATGGCGAAGAGCGTGACCCGAGACGGAAGCCTTGCTGGGCTCAGACCCGAGTCCTGCTGAGTGTAGACACAGTGACCCAGAAACCTGTCTATTCAACTCGCTTCAGGGGCGTCAGTAAAACCAGCTCATAGTGAGAATCGCTCCAGTCAGTGTTTGAGAGACATCTACTCAAAACCACTAACGTACAGACCTCTGTCAGGAGCTGTGGACGTGAACACACGTAAACACCACCCCTGGCTCTTGAATCTCACAGGAACGCGCTGGCAAAGCCCCCACGTCGTCTCCGAGATCCAGCAAGAGTCAGTGCATCCTGCTTCCTCTGAGCATTCTATGGATCATGAGAGGTTTAGGGGGCAGACTAAACCAGAGAGGCCCCTGACCCCCCAAACTGGTGGATATGCTTTTCTGTTCGAGCCACTAAGGTTTTTGGTAAAAAACTGGGATTTCTTAATAAAGCGTACTTCTGTCTGCCGCGTCTTTGGTCAGTGTGAGGGAGGGCCATCTGGACACCTCACTAACCACCTCCCCCTTGGAGGAGAGGCTAACGAGAGGCCTGGGGGATGGGAAGTGGGGTGCGGAGGCTGGCCTGAGGGCAGAGCCCCGATCCAGAAGGAACTTGCCTCTGGGAGCCTAGGGCCAGGAAGGACGCTAGGATCCAAACGGTCTGCAAGTCCTTGAGAAGAAGCCTTGCCCACCCATGGACAAGCCCTCCTGCAGCTCCAGCAGCGGATGCTCGTCACCCCAGGGTCTCCTCATCTGCCTCTCCTCCTGCCCTCGGGGGGAGAGTATGCCCAGGACCTCCGCCGGCTTCCAGTCTCCAGATGAGGTGCCCCCTTTCCCAAATGTTTCAAGCCATTTAAATCTGGGGAGCAGGACCATGCAAGGCTTCGAAGCACCCTGCTCTGACGGAAGCCACTCCTCCCTCCACGCGGCGTGGCCTTGGATTTCAACTGTGTTCTGAACATACCTAAGAAGGCTTTGGATCGTTTCATCTACAATGAATACTGCCCAGACGGCGAGAAAATGACCCCTTGCGCACATCCCCAGCCCTCAGCAGGAGGGGGGCTGGGGGCGGCGGGGCAGTCACGGGAAAGCGCAGGGCTGCGGCCTTCTCCGGGGCCTTGGCACAGTTCCACTGGGCGGGTTTCCAGCACAGCCGGGCAGGCGGGGCTCTCGAAGCCTCACTGCTTGGCTGAGCGGCCGCCCTCCCACGCCGAGAACAGAGCCTCGGGCGTCCTCTGAGCCAGCAAGGAGGGCCAGCTCTTCAGGGATCCCAGGTCCCAGGAGATCCCAGCCCCCCAGAGTCTAGAGGGAGGTCCCTGGAGCCCCTGGGGGAGTGGTCAGGCCCGCTGAGCCTGCCCCGGCCATAGCACCTCCTTGCGGGAGGGCCAGGCTGCCGGCCAGGCCAGCCTCGGGCCCGAAACTCACCCTCTGTCACTTCCTCTCCTGGGCATCGTGCTCATCACCCACTCAGCACGGTGACAAGGATGCCTCCTGGCATCGCAGCACACCAGCCCGCTGTCCTTTAGGCTCAGCTGGAGAGTGGACGCCAGGACTTGGAAGTACAAGAGGGGGCCGCCCTCTCACTGTGCCCAGGGCCCCGGATGGTCTGTGGATGGAGAGACCACAGGCTGCCGGTGGCGGGGGGAGTCCAGACCCTGCCTCAGCGTGGGGAGCAGAAGGTTCCAGAACACGGTCTGAACCTGAGGGAGGGGCTCCAGGGCCCCGAGACCCGGGCCGGCTCTGGCCACGTGGGCAGCGCCTTGACCTCTGCCTCTGAGCGTCCGTCCCCTGCTGCCCGGGACGGAGGCCACAGGATTCTGGGCCAACAGGGAGGAAGCCACATGCAGGGAGCAACCCCTTCCCCAAACCCCGCTGCCACCATGGACATTTAAAGGGCAAGGAGGCAGGAGAACAGTGGACGAGAGTTTCCAGGAATCTCTGGAGACGCAGCCCAGTGAGGGAGACAAGGAAAGAAGGGACACTTGGCATCCCAGGGCACAGAGGGACACCAAGGGAGCCCGGCCCGCCCACCCAGAGCCCAGGAACACCCGGCCTGAGAGGCAGTGGGGGCGATGCCGTGGAAGGCGGCGGGGAGGAAGGCTTTGTGCAGAAGGCACCTCGGGAAACATAGACAGCTCCTGCCCTCCCTGAGCTCTGATCCCAGCTGGGAAATCCAGAGGACAGGTGAGCAGATAAAGTGGAATGAGAAACACATGGACGCTGCCAACAGGTGAGCGGAGATTTCAAGGCATCGGGAGAGTGGGGACAGGCCCAGGGAGGCAGTGACAGGCCAGCCGGCCGGAGCAGGACTGCGGTCCAGCCCCTAGGGCAGCGTCAGGCGTCCATGCAGATCCATGGCCAAGGGGGCTCCTCCAGCATGGGGACGCTTGGCCAAGAGCAGTGGGAAGGAGGCGCCCAGCGGGTGGACACCAGGGAGGAGAGGCGTCTGGGAAGCAGGATCTGCAGTGGAGACGAAGCGAGACGAGCTCGGCGGGCTCGCGGCGCCTGGGGGTGGGCCTGGCGTCTGGCAGCACCTGGACACGTTTTGCTAGATGAGTCCTTCTTGAGAAGGTGCCACATGGCCATGGCGCCACGCATGCAGTCAGCCTGTGAGGGCTCTTGGAACGGGGTGAGTCGGGTGTCTCCTGACGCCCATCACAGGCCACACTGGCAGAAGCCACAGTCCTCACTGTGACGGACACTCAGGGCCACAGTGGGGGGGCGTGGCTTGACCACAGACGCGCACACTCTGGGCCCTGCAGCAGCACTCCCGGAGGGCCCCCCCGGGACGACGTGAGAAGCAACCGTGACTCCCACCCTGGCTTAGAGCACGCGCGGCTCTGCTTCTACGCCTGCTGAGCCGGCGTGTCTGGGATGGACGGCCAGGCGTTGCTGGAACCAGGCTCCTGCTGAACACGCAGCTCAGAGGAGAAGTTGGCCCAGTCATGGCCCCTGCAAGACCCCCTTGGCAAACAGACCTGCCGAATCCACCAACTCAGCTGCTCGCAGCGACGTAAGGGATTTTGCCTCCACACCTTTTGCTTCCTTCCTCACTGTGTTTAGAGCCTCGATGGAGGAGAAAGGCGCTATCATCGGCGACCCCCTCAGAAATGTCGACAGAAGTAAAACCACCACAATGTAAGACGTGTCCCCCCAAGACGCCTGTCGATGAGTCAGTGATGCACAAAGGTCCTCGCTGCAGTTGTTTTCACCAAGAACTGGAGGGAAGCTGAATGCAGAGCAATTAGAGAGAAGCTGGAAAAAACTTATTATATCTGTACCAGCAACCGTTACACAGTCATTAAAAATAATTAGCTGCACTGGATAATTTAAGGTGATTTCCACTAGTTGCTTTTGAGCAAGAACACAAGAGGTTGACACTATGCGTTAGTGATACTATTTTCATAAATAAATCATGGAAATGTGTTGTGTGTGTGTTATACGGGGGACGATAATACGAGAGGACAAATCAGATTACTTAGCACCTCTTATGGTTACGGGAGGAGGCTCGCTGACATTCTCATTCATTTTGTTTTGATAGACGAAGAGTCAGAAGTCATCATTTACAGTAGATAAACCAAGTTAGAGAGACAAAAGTATAAGTAAAGATATAAAAGCAAATAGAGAAAAACGAGCAAGTACAAATGTGACAAGTAGAAAAAAGAGAGAAAAAGTATTTTGAAAATATATTGTAATCATTTCATTGCTTACAGTAGGAAGTCAATAGATTCGATCATAGTAGATTTTTGCTTTTTCATACTGTTCATGGACTTCTTGTGGTAAGAATACTGGAGTCGTTTGCCATTCCCTGCTCCAGTGCTTTTTAATTATGGTGCTGGAGAAGACTCTTGGACTGCAAGGAGATCAAACCAGTCAATCCTAAAGGAAATCAACCCTGAACATTCATTGGAAGGACTGATGTGAAGCTCCAGTACTTTGGCCACCTGATGTGAAGAGCTGACTCACTAGAAAAGACCCTGGTGCTACGAAAGATAGAGGGCAAAATAAGAAGGGGGCGATGGAAGATGAGATGGTCAGATAGCATCACTGGCTGAAAAGACAAGAGTTTGAGCAAACTCCCGGAGATAGTGAAGGACAGGGAGCCTGGTGTGCTGCAGTCCACAGGGTCACAGAGAGTCAGACATGACTGAGCAACTGAACAACAAGCACTAAAGTAGAAGATCTAAGTGACTTTAAAGAGCAGCTGTGAGAACAGAAATAGACACATGAAAATATCCGAATGCAGCTCAGCAGCGCCTCGGCTAGGAGGCACACGCCCCCAGCAGACGCCGGTCCCAGGAGGGAGGCCCAGGGCAGAGTCACCAGCTGGTCGAATGCAACTCAGCAGCGCCTCGGCTACGAGGCACATGCCCCCAGCAGACGCCGGTCCCAGGAGGGAAGCCCAGGGCAGAGCCACCAGCTGGTCGGTCTTCTGTCCCTCAGGGAGAGGATAAGTGTGGGAAAGGCCTCTCCAGGACTGTCCCCCAGCTGGTGGCAGGAGTGGGACAACGTGACTTTCTCATCTATACGCATGGACTATGCGCGTGCACCCACTCACTTCAGTCATGTCTGACTCTGTGCGACCCCATGAACCAAGCTCCTCTGTCCATGGGACTCTCCAGGCAAGAATACTGGAATGGGTTACCATGCTTTCCTCCAAGGGATCATTCCATCCCAGGGATTGAACCCATGTAATCTGTATGCAGGTCAAGATATGGAACAACAGACTGGTTCAAAATCGGGAAAGGAGTTTACATCAAGGCTGTATATTGTTACCCTGCTTATTTAACTTGTATGCAGAGTACATCATGAGAAATGCTGGGCTGGATGAAGCGCAAGCTGAAATCAAGATTGCCAGAAGAAATATCAATAACCTCAGATATGCAGATGACACCACCCTTATGGCAGAAAGCAAAGAAGAACTAAAGAGTCTCTTGATGAAATTGAAAGAGGAGAGTGAAAGAGTTGGCTTAAAACTCAACATTCAGAAAACTAAGTATCCAGTCCCATCACTTCATGGCAAATAGATGGGGAAACAAAGGAAACAGTGACAGACTTTATTTTCAGGGCTCCAAAATCACTGCAGATGGTGACTGCAGCCATGAAATTAAAAGATGCTTGCTCCTTGGAAGAAAAGCTATGACCAACCTAGACAGCATATTACAAAGCAGAGACATTACTTTGCCAACAGAAGTCCGTCTAGTCAAAGCTATGGTTTTTCCAGTAGTCATGTATGGATGTGAGAGCTGGACTATAAAGAAAGAAAGCCGAGCGCCAAAGAATTGATGCTTTTGAACTGTGGTGTTGGAGAAGACTCTTGAGAGTCCCTTGGACTGCAAGGAGATCCAACCAGTCCATCCTAAAGGAAATCAGTCCTGTATATTCACTGGAAGGACTGATGCTGAAACTAGTACTTTGGCCACCTGATGAGAAGAACTGACTCATTGGAAAAGACCCTGATGCTGGGAAAGATTGAAGGTGGGACGAGAAGGGAATGACAGGGGATGAGATGGTTGGATGGCATCACCAACGCAATGGGCATGAGTTTGAGTAAATTCTGGGAGTTGGTGATGGACAGGGAAGCCTGGCATGCTGCAGTCCATGGAGTCGCAAAGAGTCAGACACAACTGAGCAATTGAAATGAACTGAACTGAACTGATCTCACGTCTCCTACAGTGGCAGGGGGATTCTTTACTGCTAGCACCACCTGGGAAGCCCATGCGCATGGGATTACTTTTCTTTAAATAAATAATAGTTTAAAAATGATGAACATGAAGAGAAGAGTCAGAACATCTCCTGTCCCCTCATGGGTGGTCTTCCCTGAGTATTGAGGGCCGTGGGGCTCCTTAGAAGGTCTGGGGTCCTCCCACAGGAGGTGACATCCTGGGGGCAGGGGAGGGGCCAGAACTGTCCCACTCCAAACCAGCTTCCTCGGTCCCCTTGGCTGGGCCACTCTGATGGTTTTGACGGTGACCTGCTGCGTCGTGGGGAAGGTGGATTTGGAACTTGGCAAACATCACCAACGATGTAAAATCGTGAGCTGAACACATCTCCTATGGTCCAAGGGGGTCTGATATGACTCCCACAGCTGGCGGCCGCGGCCCCTGCCCCCTCCTCCAGCGAGGAGTGGGGGGCACCCTCAGGAACAAACATGTGCAGCCCTGAAACTAAGAGTGATGAGCATTAATGTGAAAATCGTGGAGGAATCGTCGCTAACCTAAAAGCAGATGGAGCTTTAAGAAAAACCTACCCAGGCTGCAGGCTTCAGGTCATCATAAACTCAAACTTGGTGCGTTTTTAAGAAACAGAGGGTTCAGGATGGGGAACACGTGTATACCTGTGGCAGATTCATGTTGATATATGGCAAAACCAATACAATATTGTAAGGTTAAAAAATAAAATAAAATATAAAAATAAAAAATGAAATAAATTTATTAAAAAAAAGAAAGAAAGAAACAGAGACAAACCATCGCGTGCAGGAGGACAGAGCCTTCTTCACAGTGAGGAGAGGTGGACACCTCACACGGGCCAAGCCTGAGTGCACGCTTGGTGCATGTGGTCTCCTTGTCCTTGGCAGACGGTCACCCTTCACCCCACACACTGAACTGCCCCTGGAGAGAAGCACGGCTCCCAGGCAGCGCTGCCAGGCTCCACAGGGCGGCTAGGAGGGCGGGGCCTGGGAGGGCGGGGCCCGAGGAGGGTGGGGCGTGGTATGGGAGGGCGGGGCCGTGAGGAGGGCGGGGCTGGTGAGGAGGGGGGTTGGTCATGAGGAGGGCGGGGCTGGTGAAGAAGGCGGGATCGTGAGGAGGGTGGGGCCTGATGAGGGCGGGGCCGTGAGGAGGGCGGGACTAGTGAGGAGGGCGGGGCCAGCGCAGCCCTCCCCAGGGACTGGGACGAAGTTCCCAGGGCAGGAGACCCAGCTGCACGTTGTTCAGTTCAATTCATTTGCTCAGTTGTGTCCAACTCTTTGACTCCACGGAGTGCAGCACGCCAGACCTCCCTGTCCATCACCAACTCCCGGAGTTTACCCAGAGTCCTTCGAGTCGGTGATGCCATCCAACCATCTCATCCTCTGTCATCCCCTTCTCCTCCCGCTTTCAATCTTTCCCAACATCAGCGTCTTTTCCGATGAGTCAGCTCTTCTCATCAGGCCGCCAAAGTACTAGAGTTTCAGCTTTAGCATCGGTCCTTCCAATGAACATTCAGGACTGATTTCCTTTAGGATGGACTGATTGGATCTCCTTGCAGTCCAAGGGACTCTCAAGAGTCTTCTCCAACACCACAGTTCAAAAGCATCAAGTCTTCAGCGCTCAGCTTTCTTTATAGTCCAACTCTCACATCCATACATGGCTACTGGAAAAACCATCAGTTCAGTTCAGTTCATTTCAGTCGCTCAGTCGTGTCCGACTCTTTGCGACCCCATGAATCGCAGCGCGCCAGGCCTCCCTGTCCATCACTCTAAAAAGAAACCTGCCACCAGTGAAGGTGTCCCCTCACTGCTGATCTGCCACCATCCTCAAGGACATGTGGCAGAGGTGAGATGGCCATTGACTCCTGAGCTGGGTGGGCAGGAGTAGAGGACCCCTGTCCCTTCCTGCAGTGTGACCACAGCTTCTACATCCCCCGATCACCAGGGTTCTGCTCGGGACTCACATCTCACACCCAGGCTTTTCTTTCCCCCTTGGAGGCCACATCCTGCCTGGGGGACAGTCACCTGCCTTCCAGTGACAAGTTTCTGTGTTACCTCGAGCCCAGGGTTGAGTCTGGCTCCCCTGAGAGCCCCCAGACCTTGGGGTCAGCCATGGCACCCAAGTCCCAGGGGAGACCCCTGTCCTCAGACACCTCGGGTGGGGAGGCCACAGGGGAGTGAGTGGTATCTTCAAACACCCAAGTGCCATCACGGGAGAGAACAAGAATCCTCAGGGCAGGAGTCTGGGTGGAAGGTGCAGGAAGAGTTATTTGGAATCGAGAAAGGAAGCCTGTGTGAGCGTGAACACTGCTCAGTCTCGGGCAGGTGGTGGAGAGGGGGCTGCCTCCCAGCTGGGTTCAGCCGCACTGAGTGACCCCAGGCCGAGAAGCTGGCCCCACTGCCCGGCCCCATGACCTCCATCTTCCAGGATCCTTTCCTCTGAGCAGTGGTCCCCTGCTCTGAAAGGATTGTTAATGCCTCTGAACAGGACATGTGCGCGTGGTCACAGACATACTGTGTGCATGCGTGCTAAGTTGCTTCAGTCGTGTCCGACTCTTTGTGACCCCACAGACTGTAGCCCACCAGGTTCCTCTGTCCCTGGGATTCTCCAGGCAGGAATGCTGGAGTGGTTGCCATGCCTGACTCCAAGAGAAGATACATTGCTGCTGCTAAGTCGCCTCAGTCATGTCCGACTCTGTACGACCCTATAGATGGCAGCCCACCAGGCTCCGCCGTCCCTGGGATTCTCCAGGCAAGAATACTGGAGTGGGTTGCCATTTCCTTCTCCAATGCATGAAAGTGAAGATACACTAGCAGGCCCCAAAATGAACTCGGGGTGCAGACCCTCTCAGGACCCCCCCTAGACGTCCCTTCTCAGCATCAGACATGCTTGGCTCTGCCCTGTGGTCTAATAAGGCTCCAGGGTCCTGGAGGGGCCCTACAGGGTCCCCCTGGGGTCAGGTCACCCACCAGCCAGAAGCCCTCTGCTCTGGCCCCAAGTCTGTTTCCTAACTGTGTCTGTGGGCAAGTTCTTCCGCCTCTCTGTTTCTCTTGCCTCTTCTAGGACGTGGGACAGAGGCCGCTGCCCCTGAGCTTCCCTGTGAAGCCGTGGTGGGTACATGTCAAGCTCCAGGCTGGACTCAGGGCTGCCGGCCCTGGTTTTGTCCTTCTAACCAGCTGCCTGCAGACAGCAGCGCCCACGCTTCCCAGCAAGCTGGCACATCCTGCCCCCCGTCTGCCCCGTTGCCATGGAGAGAGCTGTGTGCGGAGAACCAGGCTCAGCAGAGCCTCTGAGGCTCTCCTCCCCTAGGAGGTCCCTGTCAGCTGCGGGCAGCGAAGGCTCATTAGTGCTGGAGCCTGCGGGCCCTCTTCCCCCCGCAGCCTCCTGGCCCAGCCTGGCCTGGCTCTCCGCCTCCTCCCTCTCCCAGCGCAGCCCTGCCACAGCGCTGGAGGTCACCTAGACACCATGGTTCTCCTTCTCCATGCCGGTCCCTCCCAGAAGAGCCCCGGCCTGAGATACGGCTAAACGAGCCAGGGCACCTCTAAGGGGGGCCTTGCGTGCCCGGGGCTCAGATCTGTCCAGGCCTGTGTGTGTCGAGCTCCCAACCACGAACCTGACATGTGTGCTCATAAAGCTCTGAGCAAGCCGAGGACACGGACACGGGCAAGGTCATCACCCACGTGGATGAGTCAACTGAGGCCCCGGCAGCCCGGAGACGGGCCTCGGGCAAATAACCAGCACTCCCAGACCAGATCCATCAGCCCAGGCACTCAGTTCCAAGTGCAGCTCTGACTGCAAACTCGAGCTCTCTGTTCTCCATACTGTCTCCCCAGGCCTCCGTGTGTGGAGAAAACTGTGAGAAGCTGCGATTGACCTCACGAGGAGGAAGTTCTCTGGAGACATGATGAAGGACCCTGACATGGAGCGACTATCCCAGATCATCAGGCTGGGGCCTCAGTCCAGTCACAAGCATGCTTAGAGAAGAGAGGTGCAGATTTGCAGACTCAAATAACAGAGAAGGCGATGTGAGGACTGAGGCAGAGATGGGTGGATGCGGCCACCAGCCAAGGACCCCTGGGTGTGAGACGCTGGGGAAGCGAGAAGGCTGCTCCCCGGAGCCCTTGAGGGAGCGCGGGCCGCCGGCACCTTGCTGTGACCCTCTGGCCTCCGCAGCCATAAGTGAATGCATTTGTCTTGTCCTAAGGCCACCCGTTTGCAGCCCTTTGTTGCAGCAGCCACAAGGCAGTCACTGGAGAGTAACGACGTGGACTCTGAGAAGTGGCACCAGCCTGCGCCATCCCTGCCACCTCTCAGCGGCCGGCCTCACCTCACACAGCCCTCAGTCGAGCAGCCCCACCTTTGTCCAGTCTGGAACGTCCCTGAGCTCCAGGTGCAAACAGCCCGAGCCAGCCCAGTGCTCCCACTGAGCTGCGCCAAGGCCATGCCACGTGTGACCTGTCCAGAGTGAAGCCTGCTTCTCCCACACCCACTTCAGAACCCCCGTTCTCTGCATTTTCCAGGCGGCGGGAAGCGGGGGTCACTCCACTTTCTCCATGCCCAGCAGCCATCCTGCGAACAAACAGCAGTGACCCAATCACTCCCACCCCCACCTTCGTGCAGCCACGCCCTCTGCAAGCCGCCCCAGGACACCCCTAGATGCGCCCACTCCTCCTCCTGGCAGCTGCAAGGCCACCCTGAAGCGGAGCTCTGGGCAGGCGCCCACCCTCTGCTCTCAGAACGACACTCAAATTCCGCACGGTTGGTACCACTGTCGGCTCCCCGAGGCCCTCTCCTCACAGTCAGGGCCCCACACACCTCCTCTTCCTCAATATTTCCTCGATACTCTGCTCGCCGTGAGAGGGCGAGACCCTCGCCTGGGGTGCTAATGAAGCCACACGGGAGGGTGTGTGCCCGAGTTGTGGGCCCTGGTCCCTGGGAGACCTCGGGGGGATGACAAGGGGTGCAGGCTGACTGCACCCCCGGTGAGGCCGTCTGCCCACCTGGTTAGGGGCAGAGTGCTCGACTGCCCATTAGACCCTAGTGGGCAGAGCGCGAGGACCCCAGGAGGGCAAGGCTCTACACACCCCTCCCTGGTCTGTGCCGGGAGGGGTGGGCACGTGGCTGGAGACCTCAAGCAGATGACCCCACTCCCCATGTTCAGGGCACAGCATTCACTCCGCTTGACAAAGCCAGCCCCGGGGCAGGCCTGGCAGATACGATTTTCTCAACAAAACCGGCTACCCGTGTGAACAGGGAGGCCCACCATGGTGGGTCAATGCCCCTCTGCTGCAGGACAAGCCAGCTGTATTCCGAAGTTCAGGATGGATTCTGTGGGTCGGCCATTTGGACCAGGCACAGCCGGGGGTGCTGGCCTCTGCTCCCTGAAGACTCAAACAGCTGTGAATGGCCAGAATGGCCAGGAGTTGGGATGTTCTAAAAGATTCTTGCCTCACATCTGGCACCGGAGCCGGGATGACTCGAGAGGGGGCCTCGGCCAGCCAGCCACGTGTCAACACGTGGCCCTTCTCTGTGGCCCAGGCTCCCACACAGCTTGCTGGGTTTCAGGGTCCGTGTCCACACAAACATCCCCAAACCCAGGCAGAGCACCCAGCTCGGAAGGTCACCTCACTCCCCTTCCTCTGTTGTTAGAGCAGACACACACCCACCGGGATGGGAGACCAAAGGTCACCAGACCACCCCTGGCAGAGGGATGAAGAGCCGTGGCTGTCCTTTTAAACCACCAGGATCACAACGCACAGAGACAGGGGCTCAGGTGCCTGCCTAGGGGCAGCAGTGCCCTGTGCCCTGACTTGCACGGCATGGAAAGGCAGGAAGATGCCGGGAGTGGGAGATGCCGGGATTGGGAAATGCCGGCTGACTCCAGGGCTCACGGTGACAGGAGCTGCTCCCCTCCCACTGGAAGCTGAGAGTCCCACGAGGCAGGGCAGGCTCCCACCAGCAGCTACACTCTGGGGTCAGAACCCACGCTCCACCCGTGCTTCCCGGCGGCCCAGGCTGCAGCGCAGGCTCTGGACGTGGAAGTGTTAATTGCTCAGTCGTGTCCAACTCTGTGTGACCCCCCACGGACTATAGGATCCTCTGTCCAAGGGATTTCCCAGGCATGGGTCCTGGTAGCCAGATGGCTTCAGGGAAGGAAGAGCGACCTGGACTCCACGTTGGCTGCAACTATCAGAGAAGCAACAGGGCTAGGATGCTGGTTTCCAGACCTAGGACCCTGGCTTGCTGTGACCCACTGGCAGGCGAACTGCCTTATGCTAATCTGGTTCCCCAAAGCTGCATGTGAAAAGATGCACCATTAAGTCAGCAGGACGCCCTGGAAAGATCCCTGGCCTGTGAGCATTGAATTTTTTAAAAATACTCATTCCCGCATCTTAAAATGGAGGCTCCTCTAAGAGACCAAGCTGAAACTCCAGTACTTTGGCCACTTCATGCGAAGAGTTGACTCATTGGAAAAGACTCTGATGCTGGGAGGGATTGGGGCCAGGAGGAGAAGGGGACGACAGGGGATGAGATGGCTGGATGGCATCACCGACTCGATGGACGTGAGTTTGAGTGAACTCCGGGAGTTGGTGATGGACAGGGAGGCCTGGCGTGCTGCGATTCATGGGGTCGCAAAGAGTCGGACACGACTGAGTAACTGAACCGAACTGAACTAAGAGACACACCACAGCCCAGCTGCCTTCTTTTAGGTCCGTGAGCACCTGGCAGGTCCGCATGCCCGCTTCGGACAGCCGGCGCCCTGGGCAGTGGTCTCCACGGTGCACGGGCTGGCGAGGCTGGCGGGGCTGGACGGGTAACGCATGCGCGCCAGGCCCAGCACAAGACGCGGGTCACACGCCGCCAACGCCCCCAGTTCAGGCTCGGCGGAGACTCGGGCTGTGCTCCTTGGCAGGGGAGCTGCTTGAGACACCGGGGGAGCCTCTGTGAGGCCTGGTCACCCACCTGCTCTGCCACCCTCTCCCTAAGGACTAAATTCACCCTGGTTTGCCAGAATCCATCCTCTTAGAGCCACCATTGCTTGAGAGAATCCATTAGTGCTTGCCAAAATTGCAGAGGTCATCCTTAAAACAGTAATTTAAAGCTCTGAAATTATCTGCTAAATTTAGACACAGTTCTGATGAGCACCTCTTTTCTCTCTCAGAACATTCTCGGCTCTGGTGGGGAGAGTTAGGAGCAGAGAGCTGGTAGTCTGCACGTGGGGGGTGTTCGCGATGCCCCAGCAGATCAGTAACTTGGTGACTCAGTACTTAGACACGTTGGATGCACACGGTGGGTGGGTGGGTGGGGGGCGCTTCATGGAGAAAGAGGACTGTCTTCCTGGCTTGGGGGCTGAGGCTGCCCAGCCCGGGCGCCCCCCCCCCCCCGCCCCCGCTCCAGCTCTAGATGACCAGCTGCTTGACGTTCACCTCAAGCTGTGAGAAGTGCAGACCCAGGCCAGCTCGGGGTCAGAAGATGGCGGTGTGCCCCGGGGCCTGAAGGAGGGGAAGGATTGATCCCGGCCACCCAGCAGGGCATGTGTTCTGCGGGGGACACCGCAGGGCTGTCCAGCAGGAAAGAAGGGGATGCTGCGCACCTTGGGGGAGGGACAGGGACGCAGACCCGTCTGTGAGGGGGACACCCCAGCAGTCAGGGCCACGGAGGAGGGAGCCCCCCTCCCCAGACCCCACCTCTGTCTCTACCCCATCCCTTCCCCTCCCCTCCCCTCCCCCTCCCCCTCCCCCCGCACCAGAGCCTCACCCAGTGGCAGGACACCTGGAGGGAGCGGTCCCACCTGTCCTCCAATCACAGGGCAAGGATTCGGGTGGGCGTGTCCGCTTCGCCCAATCCCAGCACAGGGTCAGGAGGGCGCAGAGCCTCGGGAGGGCAGGGGTCAGAGCCCAGACACCTTCTACCAGACAGCGTGGTGGGTGCGCAGGAGGCCAGGAGGGGACAGGGCGGACCGGAGGGCCAGCAGAGCCTGAGGTTGTGTCTGAGGGTCTCAGACAGGCCTGGATGGGTTCCAAGCAGAGGGGCCCCGAGTGCACAGGAGAAGGCGCTCCATCCACATCGGGGTGTGGCACGGGGTGAACACGAGCGTTAGCGGGGAGGGCTGGGAATGGGAAAGAATGAAGGCCGAAGCCCGTCCAGGGACTTCAGAAGTGGTCAAGACCCCGGGTAATGAGAGCTGGAGCCAGGAGAGGGAAAGGAGATACAGAGCGGGGCTGGGCTTCCTGATTCCAGAACTGGGGTGCGGTTCTTCCCCAGGACAGAAGAGAGGGGTGGGCTGGTGAGGTATGAAGCCAGGCAAGCCTGGCACCCTGTTGCTGCTTCTGAGGACCTGTGGGTCTTCCCGGGGGAGGGGACCAAGGGCAGCTGGAAGTGCCGTTCCAGAGCTCTGCAGAGAAGTTGGGATAGAAACAGAGGTCGGGGTCTTTGCGTGGGTGTGACTGCAGCCTGCGTGAAGCTGAGACCCCCAGACTGCCCAGGGTGCAAGAGGCCAAGCATGGAAGCCCAGGAGCAGAGAGGGGGGCAGGAAGGGATGGGTGAATGAGGCGGGCGTGGCCCCGAAAAGCCAAGAGGTTTTCCACAAGGACGGAATGGAGACGTGTCTGACTCTACAGAAGGAGAAGGACACTTCGATCGAGTGTCCAGTGGCACCAGGAGACATCTGAGGCTCCTCCCAAGCTCCTGTCCTCCTCCACCCTCTTCCAATAGCTCCAGGCCCTCTCCGCACCTTCTCTGGCGCCCCCACGGCGCGGGTGTCCGCACGCCTGGGACCACCCACCTAGAGGACAGTCACAGAGCAGGTGGTGCCTCTGCGTGTTGTTTCCTCCCGAGGAAGCCCTGTAGCCAGGCCCCCGGCTCCCGCTGCGCACAGACCCAGAAGTGTCCGGAATCTGGGTCCCAGGCACAGGTCTCCTAGGGACACAGCAGGGGGAGGGGCCTAGAGCAGAGTCCAGTCAAGGCCAAGGCAGGCGTAGGTGCCTCGAGTCACCTGCAGGGGCTGCAAGTAGCCTGGGCACGTTCAGATGCCACACCAAGTACCACGCACGCACACGCGTGAACACATGTGCACACACACGAACACGCCTGTGCACACACATGTGCACACATGAACACGTGCACACATGCTTCCGCACACGCCATGGCTTAGTGTCCCCAGGCCCAGGGACATCCCCCACACACACACGTGGCTCCTCACAGCCCAGCAGAACCTCCTGGCCGCCGGCCGCCTCCCAGGCTGTGGGGACGCACAGCCCTTTCTGGCTCAGACTCGCTCCCTGTCAGCCGGTCAGAGAAGCTGACGAGCGAGGGCAGGTCGCCAACTTGGCCTTGGCTCCGCTTGGAGGCTAGACTGACAGATAAACTGATCCTGGAGGGGGCGAGGCGGGGGAGGCAAGAGGAAAGCCCGGAGGGAAGATTTCAGATTCATTTTCCCACTCATCACGCGTGCGCTCTGCAAGGCTCACAGCTGCAGTCAGGAAGCTGACGGGGCGCCAGACAGGAGCAGGCAGATGGCATGGGAGGAGAGCACGGACTCACGGGAAGGGCCCGGGACCCATCGCAATGGGAGGAGGCTGTGGCTCTGGAGGAGGTGGCTGGAGGCCGACCTTGGAGCATCTGGAGAGGCATTCCAGCTCATTCCACGTCATTCTGGCTCATTCCAGCTCATTCCGGCACAGGAGAGCCAGAGGCCAGAGTCCCAGGCTGCCTGGGAGGCACTGACCTCCCGTCTGCATCACCGCTCAAAAGAGACAGGTCCACAGCCAGGGCTGCTTGGACAGGTTCCATGGGCGTCCCTGAGTACTGGCCCTTAATGAGTCAATGACTGGTGTCCATGTGGCCACTTATAACCAGAGAAGAAACTCGGATGGGCAGAAGAGCAGCTCCTGAGAACACTCCTTCCTGCCTGTTGTGCTCGGAGGCCGCCCTAGGCCCTGTTGTTACTGGGCTCCGTGGTCACGTGCACACCATCCTCAGGGTCAGTGGGGGCTTCCCACGTTTGCTACTGGGCTCTGAGGTCACGTGCACACTGTCTTCACTCCAGGAAGCAGGTTCAGTCATTCCCTGGTCATTTTCTTTTTGTTTCAATATGTACCAAGATAAGAAAAAAAAATTAGACCCCTGCAGGAATGGCTGTAACCAGACACCTGAACTTGCAGGACATCGTTACCCCTGAGCCGCCCGTGTCCACCAAGGCATGGCAGCTCTCCAGGCACTGGGGACCAGGACTGGGGGACGTGTAATTCCAGGAGGGGCTCCCTCTCGTGCATCTGCCGGGGTCAGAACAGCCTGCTTCTGCATCCTGCCTGCCTGTCACTGCTGCCTGAGTCCCCAGCGCCCAAGGCCTGTGAGGCCGTCTCTCCTGGACATGCTCCCAGTTTCGGGGTCAGATCCATCTTGGCTCTGACTTCAGCCTCTTCCCTGTGGCTCACAGATGGCACTGGAGGCCAGGAGTAGTCAGGGCTGGAAATTAAATTGGGACATCAGCACAGACAGAGTGATATAGAACTCTGCACGCGTGCGTGTGTGTGTGTGCACGCACACGCTGGTGCTAAAGTGATACACAACGCTGTGCACGCGTGTGTGTATGTGGTGTGGGTGTGTGTATGCACACGCTGGTGCTAAAGTGATATAAAACTCTGTGCACACATGCATATGTGTGTGTGCATGTGCACGCACACGCTGGTCCTGGGTGCACACAGATCTCCTCTCCAGGTGGAAAGCCCTTCCCCTCGCAGGCACAGCCAGGCCTCAGCTCCGGGTGGGGGTAGGGAGGAGGGACTCAGTTGAACTCTTGCACTTCCCCAGGATAACAGGAGTGACCGAGGATCCATCCTCAGCGAGCAGCAGAGAAGCAGGTGCCAAGGGGGCAGAGGCGGGATGGGGAGGAACCAGTGGGCACAGTGGGGTGCCAAGGCCGGCCTCCTGGATTCTGGCGCTGTCGGGGTCTGCCTTGGCTGCAAAGAAAGTGCTGTGCTTTAACCCAGGTTTAAAGTACCGTGTTAAACCCTATGTTTGATGTGCCAAGACCTTTGCCCCCTCCGTCCCTGAGCTTTTCCACACAGACTGTCCTCAGTCCGGGAAGCCGGACGTCAGCAGTTGGCTCCCTGCATCCTTCCATCCTCAGTGGGCCCCCAGAGCAGGGGAGACCACGGGCTGTGCCCCTGGGGCCCCAGATCAGAACCCTCCCTCCTGTGCCGCAGGAGGGTCACTTGGTCCCGGGCGCTGGGTGACACCAAATGGGGTCATCCATGTCTCTGTCTCTGGCTGTGTCTCTGGCACACACACGTTCACACACACCACAGGCATATACATATTTGCACTCACACGTGTGCGCTTAGTCCCAGGGGCTACAATTGTGTGACCACCGTGCTCGCGTTGGCAGAGCCAAGGAGGGGAAGGCACCTGTCTTCCCACAGCTTTGATCTGTTTTCCTCACTTTGATTCCATCTCAAACAAACCCCTGGGGATCATCCCCTTTCTTTATTCATCTCTCCTTTTCCTCTCCAGGCAGCAAGATTCAAAGGGAAGAACCCCAGATGAAGAAGAAGCCAGCAGAGGGCCTGGGGGCTGTCCCTGCCCCCCAGAATCCACCTCAGGGCCTCCTCCCCCAGCAGATCACGTCTCCCCACCCAGAACCTTCCCCAGATGGGCTATGTCAGCTGAGCGTGGCCTGGCTCCTTGCAGCCTGGTGCCTGGGCTCCAGAGTGAATTAGGACGGGACTCTATCCTGACCATGGTTCTCCTGATCCTTCCCTTTGTGGGAGCCTGAGCCTCTTACAGAGCCACCGGGAGGACAGGGGGGTCCCAGGTGAGGGGACAGCTGGGCCCTTCCCTCTGCAGTCGCGTGAAGCCCTGTGATGAGAAGGCTCAGGTTCTCTGCCTCCAGCCCCTAACAGTGCCTCTGACCCCTAGGTAGTGTCTCCGCCCACCCACCCTGCTCTGCTCGCAGGTGTCTCTGCCCATGAGCTTGCCCAGGAGGCCGCTGCAGTGGACGCTCGGCCCGGGACACTGTCCAAGTCAGGGGCTTCACTGCAGAACTACTGGGAGGGGTGGTGGCCCAGCCGGCCTCTGGAGCTGAGATGAGCTGAGAACGGCTGTCCTGCAGAGAGAGGTCTCTGTGTTCTCGGGTGACTGACAGGCGGGGGCGACAGGCCGGGGCTATGGCCACAGACGGTGAGGGGCCAGGGGCCACTGGGGGCCAGGGGTTGCCCAGGCTCTCTCCCAGCTCAGCTCTGCCACCCACGGGCTGCCTGGCAGTGGGGGGGGCGACACCACGAGCTGTTCCACAGTCCTCGCCCCACACCCTGTGATGGGAGACCCACAGCCAGGAAGTGATCCGGGCGGGTAGGTGCCGAGCTCGCAGACCCAGAGCAGAGGCCTGGGGTGGAGGGACCTGGAGGAAATGTCCCCAGTGGTGGGGGCAGAGCTGCGCCAAACTCGGGGTCTGCCTGGACTTGGGGGCGCGTGCACCAGCTCCCAGTCAGGCTGAGGCAGGGCTGACCCCCTGGGCTCTGTGACCCTGTGGGGCTGTGACCCTGAGGGGCCCTGTTAGTGCAGGAGGGTCACCAGGTCCTGCGACGGGTCCCGGCCTGGGTCTGCTCTTCTATCACGCCGACCTAGTCACGACCTTATTCACCACCACACACGCACACACAGCTGCGCACACGCGCAAGGCCGGGCTGGAGATCTTGGCCCGTCTCTTTCCTTGGCTCCTCGGCTGACCTGCACCCTCTGGCTCCACGGGGCCCAGATAATGGAGTGAGTCAGGAAGCCACCATTTTCCCAACGGCCCTCTCCCTGAGGGGTCACCCCATTAGGGGTGGTGACCTGGATTGGTCACCAGCCTCAGGCCAAAGGCACAGGTCCCAGCAAACACCAACAGCAGCCCCCGGGGCCACCAGCTCTCGGGTGTAACACACTCTGTCTGCACGTCGCCTCCTCAGGTGGCTGTGTGCGATGCCTCCTGTTTGCTGCTGGGCCCCTGACCCGTGCAAACCTCCACTTACCCCTTTGCTTGCTGACTGTTAGGACCCTGGATCCTCAAGAGGTCACAGGGGTCACGCTAGGTCACAGAGCCAGACAGGGACAGGCTGCCCTGGGCTCAGTGTGGCCCACTCTCATCCTGCTGAGAGTCCCGTGTGTGTGTGCGTGCATGCTTGTGGAACACTGCGAGTGTGTGTGTGTGTGTGTGGTTGGAGGGGGTGGGGTGTGGGACCCGGCTTGTCCCCATCAGGAGTCCTAGGCGCAGTAAGGAGAGCCTCAGGCCCAGAACTCCACCAGGTGAGGGGTGCTGACCAGCCCTGGCCCCTTCTCCATCACAGGAACCCCCATAACGTACCGCGGCGACCACGTCCCACCTGATCCTCAGCAAAGATTATCAAAGGCAGACAAGAGAAGTCCTATTTCCATCACTTTGAAGACGATCAATCGGGCCCAGAGAGTGCCTGCCTGAGGTCGCCCCAGCAATGAAAACAGAAGGGGGAACAGAGGAGGGCGCTTCCTGCAGTGCCCGGCTGATCCAGGCTGGTGTGGTCCTCCGGGCACCCAGGCCTGAGTCCCACAGCTCCCCCAGGTGTAAGATGAGGGGGGCACCCAGCAATCTCCACGGCATCTCCCAGATCAAAGACGATTGCAGAGCTAACCCGAGGCAGCAGGAGGCAACTGGCTGGAGACGGAACCGAAGCCCATGAGGTCTCTCCGGCCACCTGTCCTTGTCGCTGCAGAGCGGCCGAAGCCCAGTGCACACGCTGCCCTCCTCCTGCGCCCAGACCAGGCGCGGGGGGTGCGGGTACCCCGTGTGCCTGGGGGTCCAGCCTGGTGGCCGGCCGGCCGGGGCGGGTCCGTCTCCACCCCAGCACCAGGTCTCCAGGGGTGGTGAGCTGACTATGGATGCTTCCTCCTTGCCTCCCCTTGGCAAAGCACCCGCTGTCACGAGTGGAGCAGAGGTGTAGGCCCTGTCCCCTCCCCAGCCCACCGTGGAGGAGGCTTCCGAGGAGATGGGTGAGACCAAGGCTGGCAACGCCCCCAGGTGCCCGCTGAGGACGGCAGCTCCCTTGTCCTCCGTCCACAGCACACACCCTGGCCACCTTCTCCCCCTCCAGAGGCATCCTTGGGCTCAGCCCAGCCCCTTCCAAAACCCAGGAAGGAAGAGGAAGAAGCCGAGGAGAGACTGAAAGAGAGAAAATGCAGAGCGATTCCCCAGGAAGACGCTGAGCCATCTCCAAAGCGAAACACAGCCGGCTAGAACCAGACCTTAAAACCGAAAGCCACGTGAAGCTGCTTTCACGGCCGAAGCTGACCTAGCAAGTTCCTCTTCATCATCTCAGACTCTCAAGCTTGTCTTCCAGGAAGCTGTCTGCAAAGAAGGTGTTTTGATTCAGAACACGTCCTGTGAACACCAGGGAGGGTGGCCAGCCAGGCCTGGGGTGGGTGCGGGTTCAGGGTTTGGCGCCTCCCCCAGAGGGCAGGGTGGGACCCACGGCCGGCACCCCTTCCCCTCCGTAGCCCCCCGCCCCTGCCCCCACACTTCAGCCACACACGCGTGTTCTCCGCAGCCACCCCGGAGACATGAGGGCCTGCCGGCTCACGGAAGGCGCAGGGGCCTCGCTGACCTCTCACCCCTCACAGGTTATCATCAGGCCCTGAGGAGGCTGCCGAGGTGTGGGGAGAGCCCAGCTTCTCGCAGCCGGGAGGGGTCTGAGCCCAGGTGGTCTCTCCTGGCCATCAGGCAGGTGGTCCTGCCCTGAGGACTGGCTCCTCCACGAGAGGAGGCTCCGTGACTCCCGTGTCCCGCCGCGCCCTACGGCAGGAACCTCGAGTTAGAAGGAACCGGGTGATGCTGCCAACTGGACGCCTTCATTCCCAAACAGGTCCAGTGACAAGCGGAACTCGGCCTGGAAGCAGGGTCCTCAGGGGCGCGTGAGCCCCAGGGTTCAGGCGGAGGGAACCCAGCGCCACCCCAGGGGCTCAGCGGCTGCTGATAAAACCAAAGTGAGAGTCAAGAGCGGGCGGGGAAGGCCGGCTCTGGGCTGTTTCCACCCAAGGGCGTTTCCTCCAGGGGCACGGGGCACACTGCCCCCCGAGCCTTTCTCGTCCCCCACAGCAGGACTGGGGCCAGTTTGAGGGGCGTCCTGAGAACACAGGGAGCATCCCCGGACACACTCCAGGCCGACCCCTGACTCCACCAGCGCCCACTGCTCGCCTGGCACCCAGGACCTGCAGCGGAGCAGGTGAGATGGCGTCCAGCCCCCCAGGGCCCGTTCGGGAATTCCAGCCGCTGCCGGCCCTGGGCCAGGAGCAGAGTGGGCTGGGGGCCCCGGCCACGCGGGAGCCGACGGAGCCCCCACCGCCCGAAGCGTCTGACAGGGTCATTCGACCCCCAGGAACGCCGGGCCTTCTAGAGGACGAGCCCTGGGCACGACCGCCTGACCACACCCAGTACACACGCCGGGCCACACCAGGCCCTCAGGGGAACACGTATGCCACACGCACCACAGACACTCCCAGCAGTCACAGAGGCACGGCCGTGCGCTCACACACACGTGCCCCTCTGCACACCACAGCCCTGCGCTCACACATGCCTCCCGACACGGCCCGTGGTTAGAGGAGCCAGATCTGGGGTCCTCTGGCCCCTCTGAAGCGTTGGCACCTGGAGTCCCCTCCACCACCTCCCCCACTGCAGGAGCAGCTGTCTCATTCTCTCTTCTGCCTCCCATGGGCCCAGGGCTCAGAGCTGGTGGGAAATGGGGTGGGGTGCGGGGGCGGCCCAGGAGGACAGAGGAAAGGGTCTGTGGTCACATGTGGAGATGGAGCACCGCGTGCTTGCTGCTTCGAGCAGGAGCCGGGCGAGCTGGGTGGTAGGGAGCTGAAGGGGGAGCCTGGGGTGGGGGGGAGCGTCCAGGAGGGTGGGGGGCCGGGGGTCCTGGGGGGCTGGCGGGGAGCTGGAGGGGGAGCCTTGGGTGGGGGGGAGTGCCCAGAAGGGTGGGGGTCCTGGGGGGCTGGCGGGGAGCTGGAGGGGGGCCTGGGGTGGGGGGGAGTGCCCAGGAGGGTGGGGGTCCTGGGGGGTCGGCGGAGAGCTGGAGGGGGGCCTGGGGTGGGGGGAGCACCCAGGAGGGTGGGGGTCCTGGGGGGTCGGCGGAGAGCTGGAGGGGGGCCTGGGGTGGGGGGAGCACCCAGGAGGGTGGGGGGCCTGGGGGGCCGGCGGGGAACTGGAGGGGGAGCCTTTGGTAGGGGGGAGTGCCCAGGAAGGTGGGGGGCCTGGGGGGCCGGGGGAGCAGTGGGGAGCTGGAGGGGGCCTGGGGTGGGGAGGAGCACCCAGGAGGGTGGGGGGCCAGGGGGGCGGCAGGGAGCTGGAGGGGGCCTGGGCTGAGGGGAGCACCCAGGAGTGTGGGGGTCCCGGAGGGCCGGGGGCTGGAGTGGGGGCCCCGCGTGGGGGTGCGCCTTGGGCACAGCCGCACAGTGTGTGTCCTCAGGGAGGACGTGCAGGCCACCTCTGGCTCAGCTGTGACGTCCAGGATGAGCCCGGGCCCCGCGCCCCACACCTGCCCCGCGACCCCTGCCACCCTGCAGCCCAGGAGGCCACTCCTGTCAGCGCGCCGTGCCCACGGGGCCAGCAGGTCACAGAGCCAGGCCACTGCTGGTGACAAGATGCTGCTTCTGTGAGGGCCAGCGGCCATCAGCATCTGGGGCAGGGACATTTAAAGGGGCCGCACAGACACACTTGCTCAGACACATGCACAGAGTCACACAGACACACAGACACCCCCACACAGACACAGACACATGTGCACACACACCCACAGACAGACACACAGAGACACAGACACACATACACACAGACACACGCACATACACACCCACAGACAGACACACGCACACAGTCACACAGACACACACACACAGACACAGACACATGTACACAAACACACACACAGACATATGCACACAGACACACACGCACAGATATACACAGATACAGACACATGTACACAGACAGACACACACAGAGACACACATACACACAGATACCCATGCATAGATAAGGACACATGTACACAAACACACACACAGACACCCATGCACAGACACAGACGTGTGTACACAGACACACACACACACACAGACACACACACAGACACAGGCACACACAGAGACACATGCACACACAGAGAGACACACATGTACAGAGACACACATGTAGGCACACACGTGCACCCAGACGTGCATGCACATACACGTGGACAGACGTGTACAAGCCCCAGTTGCACAGCAGAGGGAATGCTCCATAAGCCTCACAGTTTCCGCCCCCCCTTTCTGGACACAGAGGACTTGCTCTCTGGTCCTGCCTGGTGGCCGGGCAGCCTCCCGTCTTCTCTTTCTTGTTCTGATGCTCTGCCTCCTCAGCTTCCACCACGCTCGCTCCCACCCAGCCCTCCAGACGCCCAGAGCCTCCGAGGTGTCGTCACCGCACCTGCCCCATGTCATCGCAGTCTCTCTGTACTGGGGGTCTTCCCAGTCACATGATGGCCAGAGGCCACGGGCTGGGCCGCTCATTTGGGGTTCCCTGCATGTCACACCTAAGAGGACCCCTAAACATTTAGTCAGTGAAACACTGGACAAATGAAATAAAGCGTGAATAAATGGATAAATACATGAATTAAATGTAAACTGAGACCACATCATTAATAAAAAGTAAAGGAAACCTTTGTAAAAGAGGGCATGTTAGAAAGTACGTTATTTAAACTAGACGTAGGAACAGGTGTTTGCAAAGGAGCAACTTTGCAGAAGGGAGTAGAAAAGCGGGTTCCCAGGGAAGCACTGCCCACAGGGACTGGGGCGGGCAGGGCTGGGCATAGTCCCTCCGCGTGGGTTCATGTGTGGACAGCCAGGGGTGGAGGCGGGTGGGATGGAGGCCTGGGGAAGGCCGCCAGGTAAACAAAGCGTAGAAGGAGACGGGCTTTGGTGGCTGACCGTCCTGAGCCCTCGCTGGACACTCTTGCGGCCACAAGCAAGTCCTAGGCTCGGGAGTGACCTCAGCACTGCTGGAACAGCAGCTGAGCACGCTCCTGACTCGGAAAAAACGCTCCTGCCCGCCTCCCTGCAGCTCATCCCGGGTACCTCGGGGGGGGACACCGGCTTGGCGCACACTTCCTGGTCCTCACACTGCGTGAACCACTGAGTGAAATCACAGCATCCACCTCCTTCTCGGCGCCAGCCCCAGATACAGCATCTGGGACCCAGTGAAGCGGCAGCTGCTCTTTGCAGGTTACACTCTTACGACTCCATCCAACGAGCTGGCCACACAGCAGATTCTGTAATATTATTTTGTCCAACATTCCTAAGAGGTTGATGGGATTTCAGCTAAGGAGCAACTGTAGTTTAAGACAGGCTGAAAGGGGATGACTGACAGCAGGGCTGGGGATGGGGCTGGACCCTGAGACCCTCGGACTCACGTCTGATGCTCAGCTTTACTGCTAACACATCACCGTGTTCTCCAAACCACAGCCGCCTCACAGCTTTGAAAACTGCAAGAACTTGAGAAATCCACGTGCTTCCCTCTGTGTGCAGACCCAGCCTTGACAGTTCTCAACATCTTCCACTTTCACATGAAAAAGCCCATTTCCAGTTATTTTGACCTTCAGTTCAGTCACTCAGTCGTGTCCGACTCTTTGCAACCCCATGGACTGCAGCATGCCAGGCCTCCCTGTCCATCACCAACTCCCAGAGCTTGCTCAAACTCATGTCCATCGAGTTGGAGCTTACATTCATGCTATTGCTAATATTGTTGTAGTGACCTATTGGCACATCCAATTTCTACCGTGTTGAATATCAGTAAAGCTCTACGCATGGTGCCTTTATCTCGAGTAAGTGGAAAACAATTCCTGTGTTATTCTATTTTGTGAAGCAGTTGCACAAAAATCTGGGGAGGCGGCATGTGACACTTGGCACTTTAAACCCGAACTGTGGGCGGCAGCTTTGGCATGTTAGAGAAGGAAGAGGAGAAGAAGAGGAGGCGGCGGGGGAGTGGGAGGTTCAGCCCCCCGATTTTTCTCTGGCTTCCAGCCCGAAGTCTCTGGACTCCTGTCTCCTCATCTATAAAACAGAAGCCGTCCTCATGGCCCCTGGGGGACAGAGCACCCACCATGCAGGCAAACTGTCCAGCTGGGAAGAGCTGGCAATCCCTACAAAATTCTGGTGGAGAGAAAGTCACCTCCTCTCTAAGCCCAGCTGCTCGGGAATCCTGAGCCAGGCGTGTCTGTCCACCAGGCTCTCGCTGACTGACCTCCTGGTTCTCAGCTCCTCGTCTGCAAACCCAGAAGACGACCTGAGCTGGAGCCAGGCCCCCTCCCTGAACGTGGGACAGGCTGCCAGGCTCACTTGCCAAGTCACCTGGATGCCCACAGACACCTGGAGACCCACAGCCCCAAACCTAACTCTCTGTGTTTTCTCCCCACCCTCGAAGCTGGCGGTACTGCTGCCAACTTATCCAAGCCACAGCCACAGCCGTCCCCGTCAGCCTCCTTTCTTCGCCTTCCCTCACCAGTCCACTCAGCGTGGCTGCGTCCTGGCGAGTCACACCCAAAATGTGAGTTAAATGTACCCGTTCTCCACCCCACCGTCCAAGGCATCACCTTTGTCAGAACTGCTGGTTCCCACGTGAAGCCAGCTTTCCCACTGAGAGCAGAGAGAGCCTCAAAAAACCCCAAGCCTGACCTCCACCTGTCTGCCCCCAGGGACCTCTGCCAGGAGCCCAGAGCCCACAGTGCCACCCTGGCGCTGTAGGGCGCTCCGGGGTCGGACCGGGCTCTCCTGGGCTGGTGCCTCCAAGCACCCGCCCGTCTTTGTACCCACGTTAGACCAGAAGCAGTTCCCGGGCCTGGAACCATGCTGTCGACTGTCCACTGATGGCACACGACCCTCACATCTTCCCAGCCTCCCCGTGAGAGGCTTCAGATGAAGTTCAGAAGACGGTAAAGGAGACGCAGCATTTTCTCCAGAAGCTGCAGTGGATGGGTACGTATCACCATGTCTGCTGACAGAGGTCGGGTTTTTCTAGTGGCTTCTGGACACCACCCAGGGCCCCGGCCAACCCGGTACCGATGGCGGCTTCCCTGTGGGTCCTACAGCCTCCTGATCTCCTAAAGTGAAGTGAGAGTCACTTGGTCTGTCCGACTCTTTGTGACTCCATGGACTATACAGTCCATGGAAGTCTCCAGGCCAGAATACTGGAGTGGGTAGCCTTTCCCTTCTCCAGGGGATCTTCTCAAACCAGGGATTGAACCCAGGTCTCCTGCATTGCGGGCTGATTCTTTACCAGATGAGTCACGAGGGAAGAGAAGAATTCTGGAGTGGGTAGCCTATCCCTTCTCCAGCGGATCTTCCCCACCCAGAAATCGAACCGGGGTCTCCTGCAGTGCAGGTGGATTCCTAAAAGCTTCCCTTGATCTCCTAAAACCCTGCATTAATTCACACACATCTGGGGGTCCTGAGAGCTGGGGGGCCTTCCTGGCCTCCCCCCGCAGAAGCTAACAGGCCTATGAGTACCACGACCCCGTGTGTGAGCCCCTCCTGCCGGGACCCCAGAGGGCGTCTGTCCCCTGATGTCAGTCCTCCGAGTGTTCTCACCACCCCTGCCCATGTGGACAGAGCCCAGCCTGCAGGGGACCCAGAGAGTGTCTTGTACTAGACAGGATTGCCCGTGTTCACATGTCTCTCCTGCGCTTTCCAGGATCATCAGCCAGTGGGCAGGCTTCCTGGTGCTCTGCCACGCCCGTGACTCTAGGTGTGAGGGTGGCATGGGGTTGGGCAAGGCACACCAGGCACAGCCCTGGGGGGTCCTCCCCAGCCCCTCACCTTTGTCGGGGGGACGCCATCCGAGGTGCCTCTGGGGGCCTCAACTCCCGCAGGGCGTGTTCCTCCCAGGTCACCAGGACGGCGTGGAGCCAGGACCTCCATTGACCGGGTGCAGGGACGCGGCCTGCGGCGGCCTCCCCTCGGGTCCGGCCTGAAGCCTGTGCCATGTCAGCTCGTGGTGCCGGCCCCAGGACCTCGCCCTGCTGCTGAGTGCCCTGGCTGCTCTGCCACCAGTCATGGAAACGTGCCCATGATGAATGAATGGGAGACCCACGTGCTTAATTACGACACACAGAAAAGTCCATTGTTAAATGGTACTAAGACAAAAAATACACATTTCAATAGATGATCGTCCCAGGTGATGCTGGTGGTAGAGAGCCTGCCTGCCCGTGCAGGAGACTTAAGAGAAATAGATTCGATCCTTGGGTCGGGAAGATCCCCTGGAGGAGGGCATGGCAACCCACTCCACTCTTCTTGCCTGGAGAATCCCATGGACAGAGGAGCCTGGAGGGCTACAGTCCCTGGGGTAGCAAAGAGTTGGACACGACTGAAGCGACTTAGCACGCAGGTTAATAAGTATTCATGGAAACAAAATTTCTCCCACGCTCTCTTAGATACTTCTGGAAGATCTACATTTTTTTTACCACCTTCTGGAAAGCAATGTCCTTGTACTTATCAAGAGATTCTAAAGCATTCAGATTCTTTGATCAAAGGTGAGAACATGAGACGCAGACAGAGTTTTCCTCACAACGCTGTCTGGTGTACCCACGCTTCTGAAGCACAAGGATTCTGTTTTGCAAACAGAAAAGCACTTTATCTTCTACTCCACTTTCTTAGGGGCCTGCTCTCTTGACGACCGAACCCCACCCTGAACATGATCACAGGCAGGTCCTGTAATCCCTTGGGGATGCAGTCAATTTCAGAGGACAGTAATCCAGCAGAGGCGACATCAGGATTGCAGGCTCGGGCCCAGTGGACAGCTGCCTCTTCTGAAATGGTCCCTCCTCTGGTGGGAGGGACTCCAGGGAGAAGGGAGCGTGGACGACCTTGGGGTCTGCTGGGGCAGACGGTTTGTGTCATCAGATGCCAGACCCGAGTCTGCCCCTGGAGGTGGAGACAGACAGCCAGCCACAGGGAAGATCTAAGCCAAGTCATCGTCCGGATGTAACTGGACGTCATACAGCACCACCATTAAATACGTGACTTTTCAAAGTCTTTAATTTCTTGCAGAGGAGCTAATGCTTAAGTGTGAAGCCTGAAAGTGGACCAAAGTCCCTTCAAAGAAAACTTGAACAAACTATGGGAGATGGGAAGAGGGCTTATCGCTGTGCAGGTAGTTAAGGATGCTCAGGGGTGTTTTTTACCTGTTTTTTTAATATGTTTCTGGGATAACTGAGTGTTCTGATGAAGGTGCACTGATTAGATGACCAGAAAGTGAGGTGAAATTTAACACCTGCAGCAGCATGTGAGCACTGCTTCTCTGGCCAGCCTGTCAGGCGGCCTCACCCTTTCTTCCCTTTCTCTGTAAGTTCCTACATCTTTCCCTCCAAGGAGCACGGCTTTACCCCTTAAGGAAAGCAGTCCTGGTGTGGACAGCTTGCATCTCCCACCCGGGCGGGTCAGTGCATGGCCACGATCAGTAAGCAGGAGGCATGCCAGCTGCCTCCTGGAGAGGAAGAGCTGGGGGTGTGCGAGACCCACCTGCCCCGTTACCATTCCCATCGCCTGCCCACGTGGACGAGCAAGAGAAGCTGGCAGGAGACAGGTGCCCTGCCGGTGAGGGCCCAGCGTGCGTTTGCAGAATGAACTCCCCCCACAAGCTGTGCTTCAGTAGCATCAGCCATTTGGGTTCTGATTTTGTCTGCCCAGACCCCAAGGGCTCGCGATGACCTCAGCCCCACATGCGGTGGAAGGATGGAGCCCCTTCCCCAGCACGCATCTCTATGACCCTCCCCTCCCCGCAGCGGGGGGCTGGGAACCGGGGCAACACAGCAGACTGCTGCCCAGAGCCAGGCAGGTGCCCAGCTGGGGAACAGAGACAAGAAGAGCTCTTAGCTCCCTGCCCGCGGCGTAGGACCACCAGCAGGGAGAGGGAGCTAAACCAGGGTCATGGACCCCTACCAGGACCCCTTGGGAACGAGAGTCACCTAGACGCTGAGGGCACTCTGCTCAGGGACCCTACTCTTCTTGAGTGCGGCTCAGGAGGAAGTGCAGAGACCCAGAGGCCACTCCCAACCCAAGTAGGGGGCTCAGCTCATGTGGGGGGCACGTCCTCCTCTGCCTCCACCCCTCCGTCCTCCTCCATCTCTCCGGTGAGGGGGGTACCCGGCACCTCACAGTGAGGGCGGGCCTTGCGGTTCTTGTGGGCGGCCTGGCACAGGCGTGGCTCCCTGCCTGAGTGTCGAGGTGCCGCCTTCTCCACGCTCATCTCTCCCTTCTGCTGTCCACTCAGACCACAGGTGCCCACTGGCCCCGCTAAGCTGGGTCCCTTCACCACCACCTGCAGGAAGCCTGCCAGGGGCCTGGCATCTGATTATGACATGGGGCCCGAGATGCCATTCTCACTGAGCGTCTAAGATGATGGATCAGACCAAACAGGTCACACCGAGTCTCCCCTCTGCTGAGAAGAGGCTCCCCTCAGTCCTAAGTGTCCTGGGAGACCCTGTGGTCTTCACGTCCCTCTCCTGACCTCACCTCTCACATCCGCTCTGCAGGCTTCCATCTCCCGCACACGTGCCAAGCACGCCCCCACCCTCGGGCCTCTGCACTCACAGCGAGCCCTTTCCCTGGGTGTCCATCCACGTGACTCACCCGTCTGCTCTTCCAGGGCTTCATGCAGATGTGAAGCCCGTGTAAGCACACTCCCCACCCTGTCCCCGAGGAGTCTCTCCTGAACACGTCACCCACAATGCGGTGTGCAGTTTCCTTATTTTATCTTCTGTCTTCCTCCAGTGCAAGCTGGGCTCCATGAGGGCAGTGACGTGTGTGTGTGACAGTGTGCCTGTGTGAATGAGTGTGTGTCTCTGTGAATGAGTGTGTGTGTATCTGTATGAATGAGTGTGTGTGTGTCTATGTCTGTGTGAATGTGTGTGAATGAGTATGTGTGTGTATGTGTGAACAAGTGTGTGTGTCTGAATGTGTGGGTGTCTGTGAATGTGTATATCTGTGAATGAGTGTGAGTGTATGTGTGAATGTGTGAATGACTATGTGTGTATGTGTCTATGAATGAGTGTGCATGTGTGAATGTGTGTGAATGAGTGTGAGTATATGTGTGTGTGAATGAGTGTGTGTGTCTGTGTGAATGAGTGTGTATGTCTGTGTGTGAATGAGTGTGTGTCTGTGCGTGAATGAGTGTGTGAATGTGTGTGAATGTGTCTGTGTGAATGTGTGTGTCTGTGTGAATGAGTGTATGTGTCTCTGAGTGTGTGTGTCCGTGTGAATGAGTATGTATGTGTGTGTGAGTGTGTGAGTGTGTGTGAATGAGTGTGTGTGTGTGAATGTGTGTGTGTGTGAGTGTATGTGTTGTGTTCCCTCCTCTCTTAGTGCCTAGAACCATCTCTGGACCTACAAGGCTCTCCCTCAGTAAGCACCTGCTGAATGGACGAGCTCTACAGGCCCCAATATTACAAGCAGAGGAGACAGGCAGGAAATGGGAAAAAAATCAGGAAACCCTCATCCCAGAAACATACATGTTTGAACTAAACTTGACACCAGGGTCCCAGCGACAGCTCCATCGAGCGGGGACTCCAGGCCCTGCTCACAGAAGAGCTCGATTCCAGCCCACAGGGGATGTTTCCAGATTCCAGCCCACAGGGGCCGCCCCCAGATTCCAGCCTCGGGCCCAGGGGAGGCAAGAGAAGGGCCTCGGGGCAAAGGACACGCGAGCAAAGGCGGGAGGCCAGTGCCGAGCCGGGACTGAGGCCCGCCGTTATCAGCGGGGAGTCACTCCAGGTCCAGCCAGCAGGGTGGTTTGAGGGCAGAGGTGAGCCCTGGGCAGAGGGAGGGGCAGGTGGGTCCAGGCATGCGGGCTGACCCCAGGGCGGGGCAAGTACCAGGGGACAGCGGTGGGCGAGGGGAGACACCAGCCGCCTCCTGACTAGTGGGGGGCTTAGTGGGGAGACCGGGTGGGCCCCGGGGAGTCTGAATGCACAGGCCTAGGCTGGGCACCTGCAGCTGTTTACCCCGTTGAGCTCGGTCAGCTAATGCAGGAGCTCAAGGGCCAAGGTCTCCGCTTGCCAGGGGCTGGGGGACGGGGATGTGTGCTTCCTTCAGAGTCTTCCCTGAAGATCTGGCTTCTCTGGTGGCTCAGAGAGTACAGCATCTGCCTGTAACGCGGGAGACCTGGGTTCGATCCCTATGTCTGGGAAGATCCCCTGGAGAAGGAAATAGCCACCCACTCCAGTACCCTTGCCTGGAAAATTCCATGCACAGAGGAGCCTGGTGGGCTATAGTCCATGGGGTTGCAGACAGTTGGACACGAATGAGCAACTTCGCTTCTTCTTCTCTTCTTCAGAGTCTTACTGGTGGCTCAGATAGTAAAGAATCTGCCTGCAATGCAGGAGGCCTGGGTTCTATCCCTGGGTCGGGAAGATCCCCTGGAGGAGGGCGTGGCAACCCACTCCAGTCTTTTTGCCAGGAGAATCCCATGCAAAGAGGAGCCTGGTGGGCTACAGTCCACCGGGTCGCAAAGAGTCGGACACGACTGAGCGACTAACACAGAGTCTCACATCACGTCCTCTCCTTTTACCACCTCGCCCTGGAGGCAGCGGGGGGAGCATCAGAAAAGCGTTCTGCCCTGCAAGGGAGGCTTTCCTCAAACTTAAATCCTGGACAAACACACAGCCTGAGCTCTTTGCAATAGGACCTTAGAAACTGAAATAAAGGCTCAGCTTTCCTCAGCAGTGGCCTGACCTGCTGGAGCCACAGCATCTCAGGACAGAGTCCCCGAGGCGGGTGTGGCCGAGGGGTCAGCGGTGGGGGCGGGGCGGGGAGGAGTTGCAGCCCTGAGGACACAAGGCCACCCAGGCTCCGCCACCCTCCCTCGAGAGGAATGCAGGGCCTCGCTCCCGTCCACCCGGCATGGGATTGGCGTCTTTGTGTTATTTGCTTCTTTTTCTACCAAAAGGAGTTCAAAAGTTGAGAGCTGATTAGTATTCCAGGCACCAGGACGGCTGCAAACCAGCTCGAGGCGCAGGTAGGGGGTGCTGGGGGGTGGCGATTGAAGCCTGGGCTCACCCCCACCCCGCTGGAGACCCCGCTACCGAAACTGGAAGAGCGTTCCTGGCCGCCCCTGCCCTCCCTGGCCGCCCCTGCCCTCGCCGCCTCCACGGTCACCCCACCTCGCCCTGCCCTTGGTCCTGGAGCCGTCAGGCAGCCCGGGGTCCGGGGGACTCTCCCGGGATCTCACTGGCTGCCTTTGCAGGCGAGCATAGCATTTGCATACATTTGTATAAGTTATGCATCGAGAACCCTTCTCTTTAACATTGCAACCTAATGAAATCACTCAGACAGCACATTAAAAACACAGCTGACTCTGGGAAGTCTGACCCTTTCCATGTTAAATCATTTGAATGATCCTTTGAATCTATTTGCACAAGTGGCGCATTCAAATGGCCCTCGCCCAGGTTTTCGGAGTTAATGAGACAATTGGGCCACCTCCGGGGGGTGGGGGACGTGCCCGCTGCTCGCCTTATGCTGCCCAGGGTGCTGGGAACCTCAGGCGGCCAGGGGCGTCCCCAGCAGGATGGCAGGCGCTCCCGGGCATGAAGAAATGAACCCAGGGAGTCCCCACCAAACAAATCCATCTCACGGGCCCTCTGGGTGGGACACGAACCTGCACCTGTGCAGAGGTGTGAGGATGCAGAGAAGAGCTAAAACACGCAGAGCAGGGTGCCAGACCCCACTGCAGGGAACCCTGGTGTCGCAGGGGAGCCAGGGCCCCCAGCAGCGTGCTGGGCCTGTAGGTCCTGCAGACCGAGGCTGCCCACCCCCAGGGCAGGGCCTCCAGGCAGCCAGCCAGGAGCACACTGCACTCCCCAGGATGGAGACCTCCTCTCAAGGTCAGGCTCTCAGAGCGCAGGGTCAGCAGGTTCTCTGCAGGCAGCACGCTGAGCTGGGTCCTGGCAGGAGGGCCCTAGGACCCCCTTTGTACTTAGTATCTCACCAAGGGCATTGTTCACGGACACTTTGTTTTCACTGGCTTCTCACGAAAACCTTCAAATACCAGAGAGGAAAGCTAGTCCATAATGTGTGTGACGCGCTCGAGATGCTCAGCTAACGGGGGCGGCGTGAAGATGGACCGAGTCCAGGGCTGCCCGTCTCACTTCCTAGAGGCCCCCGCTCTGGAGGGTCCTTCCCTTGCCTTGCATGTCCCTGCCCAGCTGGGCATCCTCTCGGGAAGCAGCACTCTGGCTGGAAGCCCTTCCCTGGGGAATTTTGTCCACAGCCAGCGTGCGGAGACTGGGCCCCCGGGCCTGGTGAGAATTATTTCTTCCCAGGAGCAGGATGGGGGGCTGGCCTGAGCTCAGCACCGCTCACGTCACCCGGCTCCTCACAGGCCAGCTTGAATCCTCCGATCGCCGGGCTCCCGAAGCTTGTAGCCCCAGGGTGGATGAAAGTACAGCGAGCCACACCCGGGTCCACAGTGAGTCCCTCGGGCCCTAGGTCTGGGCAGCCAGACCTTTGCCCTGGTTGGTTCGCAGGCAGCAGATGCCTGCGTCCTTTGAGAGCCGTCCCTGACGGACTCTCTGCAGCCCCGCCAGCTTATCTGGAAGCGGCCCCCGCGCCATCTGGACCTGAGAATCCGAGCCCTCCGGTCTGGCCCGTCATTTCACTCGAGTCAGCGAAGATTTATGGCCCCGTGCAGTGCACCAGCCCCCATCAGGGTCTGCGCCGGGCACGGGCCAGGGGACCCACGGCGCGGGCTGTCCATCAGCCTGTCCGGGAGCAGTGGGGGTCCTCCTCCCGAGGCTTCCTGCCAGGACGGGCAGACGTTGCACAGCACGTCCGGCCCGAAGCGAGTGTTTCCTTTGGCAGAAGGTTCTCTTCGCCGAGGCTGCGTCAGCCAGAAAGGCTGGGATTGCAGAAGATCAAGAAACCGTCCTTTTCGTCTTCAACTCACCTGTCGGGCACGGTCCCGTCTCACCTTTACCACAAAGCGACAGCACATTCGGGGTTAAAATCACTCATCCTCCGTCTGCGGCAAAAGATCTCGGTGTGGGGAGGTGAGGGCGGGGGCGGCCAGGACGGCTCTGTCCCGGGTTTCACACGCGGTCGCTGTCCCAGAAACGCACGCTCGATGCCAGGGGCCCCGGCTCCTGCTTGACGCGTCGGGCCAGGTGCCCCCGCGGCGCCCGCTCCTGGAGGCACAGCCTTCTGAAGCTCGGGGCCCAGCCCCTCCCATCCGAGAACACGGCTGTCAGAGGGAACCCACCGTTCCGCACACAGGGTTTATCGACCGCCCGGAAAGCAGCCATTCCGCCAGTCTCAACCGCTCCACTGCCGTTGCAGGGCACAGAACTGCCGGCGCGTTTTCACAAGAGTGCGCGCACCAGGCGCTGGATCCAAGAGCACGGCCGCAGGTAAGGCGTGCGAAGCGCGTCTGTCCTGCGGAGGTGGACGCCGACCGCCTCCACGCGAACCGGGTCAGGATTCCCCGTGAGCCGGTTCTGTGGACGAGGTCTTCCCCAAAGCCCAGCTGTTCACCTCTCTCTCTGAACGCAGGTGGTGCTCGCACAGTGACACCGTCGGGGGCCGGCAGAGTCACCACCTGACGGGAGCCGGAGCTGGCTCAGGGGCGACGCGGCCCCTTGCAGGCTGAACCCCAAGATAAGCGCTGTGTGACCCTGTGGCCGCCGGCCAGAGCGCCCAGTGGCTGACCAGCATTCAAGGTCTGCGGGTGTCCCAGCACCCACCCCAGCCTCGCCCTCCGCCTCCCACCGCTAACGGTGGGACCCGTGACTCCTTGGAAGATTTATCAGAAATCACTGATTTTTAATTGTTTTAGAAACACCCTAAGTGAGGAAGATTTCCTAGGTGTGTCTCCACTCCGATGAGGCGTGATGTGTGCACAGCACATTTTGTTAACACCCTCACTCCCAGCACTCAAGGCTTGCTTATGAGAAAGGTCCTTCTGATTGTGGGATACTGGCAGTCAAACAACATACGGGCCCCCGCGTCCTGAACCCTGCAGGGCACAGACCCCGCATGCTGCATGCTGCTCTCAAATGTGGGCTCCCTGCAGCCCTTGCTTCCCCACCCAGTGTGACCCCCCCACACTGGCTGGCCCTCCTCTACCCCGAAAAGTGACCCCCTCGGTGCCACCAAAGCTGTTTTCCCACTCCGTGCTGGACACGGCTGTGGCTCCTGGTCGCCACACAGCCAACACCAGAATCAGATGCCCAGCCACCCCTCCTCACTCTGTTCCCGTCCCCCAGCCCCTGGCTCCTGCGACACTGAACACCCACCAACGCCCACTCTGGTCCAGCGGCCGGAGCTATCAGGGTCCAGCCCGGGTCAGTGCAGGTTCGCTCAGGGCTACCAGCCAGCCTCTGGACCACAGACTGAGTCCTTCCACTTGCTTTTGCATCACAAGCGAACATGTCTGGTTTAGTAAACAGTAAAGGCTGGCGTCTAGCAGAGCTGGATTCAGAGCCAGCACGTGTCTGGCCAGCATCAGCCACAGGGAGCAGGACCCCCCCTGCTCACAAATCCCTACTCAGCCATGGGCACGGTGATCCGTCTCTCACTACTTGTCTCTTGCTGTTCTGAGTACTTTCCGGGAATTTTTCTAGGCAGTGTGCGAGCAATCATCACTGAAGTGTGCCAAACACCCTGCCTCTGTTTTATTGTTTTCACAGTTTTTGCAGCTCATTGCCTGTGTTCACCCTCCAGTCCTTTGCCTGCCCCAGTCCGCCTCCAGGAAACCACCGCACGTGTTTGCTTCTGTCTTGGAATAAGCTGTGTGTGGTCGGGTCGTTCAGAACGGCTGTCCAGGACCTGCTTCACCTACACCTTAGCCATGTGGCTGACCTTCCTGCGCACTGGCCCCAGGCCCCAGCTGTGATGTTCTTATCAAAGAGGTCATAAGGGGCGTGCCCCTCTGCAGGGTTCCCTGGTAACCGATGAGCCACACCTGGCAATCTCCTCTCCCCACTGGGAGCAAATGCTGCCACACGTCCTGTCCACCACCCACTGCACCCGGTGGGGTGTTGCTCCAGGAGCTTCTTCAGACATGCATGCTCCCCCTTCCGTGAAACCACTGACGTCTCTGTCTCTGCCTCCAGGCTCTTTCTTCGGTCCTAAAGCTGGGTGAGCACCAGGCTTGCAGCCTGCGGGGTGCAGCCCAACAGGAACACACAGGAGAGCTTCCGTGTTTATGTCTGAACCGACTGACTGTCATGGGGCTGAGCCTCCGCACCGCTTGCCCTGCGATGCACTCAAAGTGCTCCGTGTCCAGCACCCGCTGCAGACTGCATGAGGCCCCGGCTGACGCAGGGCCCCCCATGTCTCCTCCGCCTTTACCCCCTCTTCTGGGTCACACACCTTGGGTGCCGGCATCTCCTGTTCACACCGCATTGAGTGTGCTAAGACACCACCCCGTGCCTGCAGACAGTTGTCAGAGCCGGTACCCAGGCTGCTCCCACCCCATCACCTGGATTCCCATTTTTGTCCATCCTCTACCAGCAGCTGGATTCATCAGGCTTTTCCCTTTTGAAAGTACAATGAGTACGAGATGAAGGAGCAATGCTGTTTAACTCAGCATTTCTCTGGTTGCCCGTGTGCTGTGTCTTCCAGGCATTCAGGTTCCCCCTCTTCTGAATGGCCTACACATTTCTTGGCAAATTTTTCTTGATTGTCCTCCTTTTCTCCTTCTTAATTTTGAAGAAGCGTTGCACCTCCTCTAGCTGGCCATGCCTTGTCAGCTTTAAATGTTGACGGTGTCTTCTGAGCCATCCTCCAGCTCCTCACCATACGGTCAGCGGATCCATCCCTCTTCGTGACGGGCGGTGCTTTGGAAGAAAGCACACGGTTATAGAACCCCCTCCTCACTTGAGAGTACGGAGACCCTCTCGCGTTTCTTCAGTGGCCTTTACAGCTGCCCCCGTCGCTCTGGTCTTCAGTCCTTCCAGCGACGGCCTTAGCTTGGTCAGAGGCTGTGCGTCTAAGGATTCTTTTCTCTGCAGACTGCATGTCACCTCCTTGCTGGGCACCAGATCACCCATCCTCTCCTCACTGAAGTGCTGTTACTTGCAGGGCCCCCAAATTTCTAACCATGTTTCTGAAATCTGTTTTCTGTCTCTTGTCTACAAGTCAGTTTTCTCCAGAAGCAGGATTTTCCTGATCACTTCTTTCCAGTGTGTCTTAATATATGGTAGCCTAACTCCCCTTTCTCTTTTCTTTTTCAAAAGTGTCTTGTTTATTCTGGATATTTGTTGCTTCACAAATTTTAAATGATTTTATTCTTTAAAACAACCATACTAGAGTTTTTATTGGAACAGCATTACTTGGGTAGATGTATTGAGGTGGGGTGAAACATTTCACAATGCCAAGTTGCCTCATCCATGAATATGGTATATGTCTTGCCTTCTTTCACATCCGACGTGATGTCTGTCTTCTAGTAAATTTTATGTTTTCTTTACGAGGGTCTCAGGCATCTTGTGTTAATTCTTTGCCCACCTGTAGCCGCGGCTGCTGCCATGAACGACATTTCACCCTCTGCTGTTTCCTAGGTAGCCACTGCTGGTTGAATCTATTTTCATAGCGTCAGCACACGTGGAGAAGCTTCTCATGAGACATAACTCAAGGGAAAACTCTTCACCTTGGCTGGGTCCTGGGATTGAGCTTTCAGCCACACAGGCGAGTGGCCAGCACAGGCCTGCCCTGGTGCACGAACACGGTGAGCAGCTGACGACCCCGCTCCCGAAGCACAGAGCCACGGCCACAAGCCCGGGCTGTGTCCTCAGGCTGCCTGAGCTTCTCCACCTGCTCCTGTGTCTCCCTGAGAAAGCATCCTACCCTCCGGAGAAGTTCCCTCCTCTGCAAATGGGAACATGACTAAAACAGGCCCTGAGACGGATCTGATGGTTAAAGGACACGGAGCACACGAAGCCCTCCAGGGTGCCCGGCGTACGGCCACTTTACAGCACAGGTTAGCGTCAGCGTCGGCAGCTGTGTGCCCACAGGAAGATCATTCAATCAGTCTGGGCCTCACTTTTCTCATTGAAAAGTAAAAGTAAAGACATGAGGTTCCTTTTCGTACCTACCCAGAGTCCTGTCACAACGACGAAATAGGAAATGGAAAAATAACTGTATAAACTGTGAGGTGCTGTGGGCGTCCACGGCCATGAGAGCCACTGACCCCCGTTCGCTCCTTTTCCCCTTTCTCCTCAGAACCACTCTGCCCATCTTGCTTTGTGTACATCTATCCACCGTCAGCAAATAAGAATTCAAACACACTGGCTGGGCGTCTACCATCTGCCCTGTGCAGTGTGAAGTGATTCCAGATTTACAAACGCCCGCTTCCCGCTCATCCTAACAACCTCGCGAAGCGTTACAGCCGCGTTTCACGTGGACGCTCAGGTGACGGGTGGACCAAGACCCACCCTGCTCAATTTTCTGAACAGTCACTAAGAAAATGACTCACCCAGGAGCCTAGACGTTCCTCTTGAAAACAAAACCAACTTTTTGCTTAAGGAGTCTTGATCCTGTGGCTTAAAGTCCCCAGGACTGACTTCAAAAGCCTGCTGGAGATCAGATGTGTAGACAAAATGTGTGATTCAAAGGAAGAAACACGGTGAAGTGTTGATTCTCTCTACCTGTGGGTGCGATAGTGATGCTACGCGTGAATCTTCTTCAACGACACCTACAGACCCACACACACACACACACACACTTTATCTGTCTATGGCCTCATTTTACAGAAGAGAAAACTCAAGTCAACATACTCCATCCTTTTCCTGAGTCCCAGAGCCAGAGTGTCTGGTATGATTTGTCTTCAAACCCTACAGGACTCCCCAGGTTGCCCAGTCGTCCTTGGCAACAGGAGAATCTCATTAGACAGTTGTATTAGTTTAGAGGCCATTAGTTTAGAAATCTTCAGGCCACTCTGTATAGTTCACCCCAAGAGGTTTAACAAGGGGGGTTATTCACCAGCATTTTGGAAGAGCTGAGGGAACCAGCTGGTGTTACCAGCGCCAGGAAGCCCCTCTTTCCCCTGGGATGGTGCCTGGGTTCCAGAAGTGCAGAGCCACCCCTGCCGGGGCCGAGGGAGCCTACAGCTCTCAGACTCACCTCTGTCTCTGCTCTCCGTGGGGGAAGCATAAGCAGACTTACTATGCTCTTGGGTCTGAGCTTTCCTTCCTGACCTTATAAAACATCAGCAGTTGGTGATTTGACACCCACTGCAATGCCTCCATTTACCTTGTAGCTTGCTTCATGGGAAGCTAGGGCTCCTACCACTGGACTCAGCTCAGCGAGCGCTAAGTGATGGCTTTCGGTGTGCTTAGCACTTCTAGAGGCAGCGGAGGAAATCAACGTGAAGAAAACCTACTGAAGATGAGCCAGCCAGCAGACCAGTGCCGGGCGTAGTTTCCATGCTTCAGCCCCGCCCTACGGGAGCCCACAGAAGGACAGGAATGGAGCTGGGCTGCAGCAGGACATGCTGGCCGCAGTGAGTGGTTTCCTAGGAATGCTGCTGCAATAGAAAATTTACTTGGAAAATTCATAAGACTTTGTTCAGGAACAAAAACTAAAAAAGCAAACAGGGTTCATGCAGGTGCATGGTTATATGCCTGAAATGTGTCCACATACCTTGAATCCTTGCTTCAGGAAGATCGAGGTCATCTTCACGTTGATTTCTTCCGCTGCCTCTAGAAGTGCTAAGCACACCGAGTGTGACCACTGAGCACTGGTTGAGCTGAGTCCAGTGGTAGGAGCCCTAGTTTTCCACAAAGCAAACTACAAGGTAAATGGAGGAATTGGAGTGGGTGTCAGATCACCAACTGCTGATGTTTTATAAGGTCAGGAGGGAAAGCTCAGACCGCAGAGCACAGTAAGACACAACTGTGTCCCCAGAGCAGAGGCCACAGCACGACCCTGGAGTCCAGAGCTGGAAACGCGGACGTCACAGGGCTGGACGTCCATCACAGCTCTGACGGACCATCTGCTCCCAGTGTATCTCGGGCTCCTGCTGGACGCTGGCAAGCCCTATATCCGCTCCCCGTATCAGCTCCCCACATCGGCTCCCTGGTTTTGGTTCAGCACATCAGGCTCTGCCTCCACCGTCACAGGCCCTCCTCCCCACGTTCAACGCAGTACACCCTCTCTACATGTCCGTGTCCAAACCTCCCTTTTGCTCTAAGGACACCAGGGATCAGGCTACGGGCCACCCTCCCACAGCATGACCCCACAGCCCTATTTCCAAATTCACTCCCTTTCTCAGTATTGGGATTAGAACGTCAGGGCGGCACTGGAGCAGAGTTCAACCCTGGCTCCCAGGAAGCTTATGAGAACCCCAGGTTGAAGCTCCTGCACGGATACCTTGTCAATAAATCGTCCAGGTAGCTAGGATGCTCCTTCTGGGGGACTAGCTCCCATTTCCCAGACATTCTAGGAACGTGTAACTATAAAAGTAAAACTTTTAGTAATAGCAAACACTGCATAAGATAGCTTCTAGTCTTTAAAAGCCTGCTTTCTCCAGGAACCCCGTGGGACGCTGCACACATGTGACTTCATCTTCATGCTCACAGCTGCCCTCCATGTAGCCCCAGCATCACCCTCCAGAGCGGGCGGAAGCTGAGGCCTGGGTGGGCGGGCGGGCAGCTGCTAGAGGCTGCAGCTTAGTAAGCTGAGGAGTTCTGTTTAAGTCCAGGTCAGCCTGACTCTGAGACAAGCCGCTCCCCGCCGCGTCCATCAGAGGCACCCATTAAGAGTTCCTGCAGCCTCTGCCTGTCACTCCCTTCCTCCCTGCGGACCCAGTGAGGCCCCTGATATCAAGGCTGCCCTGTCCCAGGTCCTGAAATCCTCATGCCTCTGTGTCCTTCCTCCCAGCTCTGAGTTGTGGAACCAGACAGGAATTCTCACCGTGCATTAGTCAGTCCGCAAATGCTGGCCTCCAGTACCAGCCTGGCCTCCCCAGTTGCATGGGCACCAACCCCCCGCCCATGCACACATGCACACACACACACACAGGCACACACACACACAATCACTTTCTGACAGAGCCACAGGCAACATGGGCGGTGCCCACCGGGGCACAAATCATTACAATCCTTTGGTCGTTGTTGAAGAGACGAGAACTTAAACGCCACCTGCTGTGGTCACCATCTTGGCCTCAGACGTGAGGTGGGGGCTGTGAGAGCCCCCATCTGACCCCCAAGAGCCGTGGAGCCACTCGATCCAACAGCTACAGCCCGTATGTCGCTGTGGGTCAGGGTGAACAGAGCTCACAGGTGAGCAGGAAGACGTGACCGCCCTTGTCAGCACCGCCCCAACCCCAACAAACTTCACCACGGAGGCAACGTTTATGCCCTGAAAGCTTACATGTTGACCGGACGAGCCGCCGAGGCCAGCAACTCCCTTGTGTTCTTCACGCAAGGACTCAAAATATTGGCCGACTTTGCGTCTAACACCAGGAGGTGCTCCATTTCCTGCATGAGAACAGGGAAAGAAAAACCAGCTGATGTCAGTTCCTCTTTTTGTTTAAAAAGATCTACCCACCCCTACCTTTGCAATATGCCCCAACCACAGATTCTAGAAAGTCCCCTTTGTCCTCCTGTCCTGGCAACCCAGGGACGTGGGACATCTTTGTGAGAAGGCGTCTGTAAGAGAAGCGAAAGGGAAAGCACCCCAAACAGAACTTTCAGGAAAACTTATGCTGATTTCATAGTTTAGGCCGGTCATGATAGAAATCAGTTCTGCAAGTCAGAATTCAGACAGAGTAAAAGTCATGACAGTCCATTCACAGCATAAACAGCTGGAAGATGCCGGAGATGCCGTTGGGAGCTGTGTGTCCTGTGATGCAGACGACGTGCTCCAACTCGGGCACCTGAGACGTGTCACTGCCAAGCCTGGAGGCAGACAGCGTTGGAATCCAGTGTGGAAGCTGTAAACATACCTGCCTTTCGTTTTATTTCAGTAACCCGCTCTATTAACTGACAGACAGCTGGGTCATGTGGGGTTTTTTCATTGCATAGAATCTAAGAAGAAATGAAAGCTTGCCATGCAAACTTCGCTCATCAAATGGACCCCATGGGAAACAAAAAGCCAGATGTCACCATCCCGGGGTCTGTGGTTTGGAAGGAGTAGAGGAGCGAGGAATTGAAGCTCATCACAGCAAACTCACCCCTCCCCCCGAGCCTGCCCTTGGCCCTGCATTGGCTAGTGGCACTTCGGTCACTCGCCCAGCACCGTCGGCCACCCCTGCGACAACCCTGGGAACCAGGGTTACAGACAAGCCAGGGTTCAAAGCCAGTCTCAGGCATTCGCTCAGGGACCCCCCTGACCCCGGCTTCAGCTTAGTGTCCTGACCCCCTCCCAGGCTCTCCTGTTTGAACATCTGTCACCATCTGTCTCCAAGGGTCTGGTCTTCACTCACAAACCATCTGACCAGGAGACATTTTAAAGAGCGAAAAAATAAATGCAATCCAAAAGAGAGAACTCAGTTTTAAAATTGGGAGTATGCGGCCTGCCTGCAGCCAAACCACCAGCTTCTGTCGAGTCTCCTCCCGAAGCCAAAGCTGGGGTTTATGACCCTGCAGAGAGCCCAGGGCAGAGCTCAGAAAGGACAGCATTCAACAGACAAAGGAGGGGGAAGTGGGCCTGCGGGGTGAGACCGGGGATGGGGAGGCCTGGGGCTGAGCAGTGGGACCTAGGGGGTGAGCCTGGGGTGAGGGGTGAGGCCTGGGGGGCAGTGCACTGTGCAGGAGGCCTGGGGTGGGGGTGGCCTGTGGGGAGAGGTCCCTCTGCTGCTGATTGCCTGCAGTGCTAGATGCACAGGCTGACAGAAAATGCTTATCAAAGAGAATCTCCCCAAGCTGATCATAATTGATGCGATGTTCTGTGTCAAATCACTTCCCGTTTCCTGATTGTGGATAAGAAAAATGTGATTTAATCAGAGCATTTGCCACAGTTCAGAGCCCCCACAGACGAAGCCAGGTGCAGCCTGCCCTTCGCGGAAACACCAGGGTGATCCAGGAGGCAAGGCATCTGCTCACAACCACGGCCACAAACCAGCCACAGGCACAGCCACAAACAGCCACAGCCACAGCCACAGCCACAGCCACACCCACAGCCACAGCCACAAACACAGCCACAGCCACAAACAGCCACAGGAGGAAAAACTGCAGACGCCCCAGGAAGAAATGGAGGGCGACTCCACAACAGACCCCCGCCTTGCCAGAGTTAGCTTGTGAGGACGTCAGCTCCTGGAAGAGGCTGGGTGGAGGGGACACAGGTGGAACCACGGCTCTACCCGGTGCCTCTACTCTGCCCAGGACGGCCCTGCTTGCTCGGGAACGTCAGCTGCAACCCACACTCGTTCAGGCAGAACTGCTGTCTCATCCCCATTTCACATCTGAACAAATCCAGAATCAGAAAGAAGGGACCTGCGCAGTTGCGTGGCCCACAGGCTCAGGGTCTGGCCCCCCCAGCGGTGCCTTCAAGCCCTCCCGCTCTGGGGGAGGGAAACAGAAGGAGCGGCCCTCCACCTGACAAGCCCTTCCTGAACCTCAGGGAGCTCTGCACTGCCTGAAACAGGCCCCAACCCTGCATGTGTCCCAGGCACACTTACAAGCACTAAAGATACAAAAGCATCAGAAGATGAGCAAGGTCTCTGCTCTTGAGTAACTCAGAATATTCTAAGAGTAGAAGCAGCAGATACAACAATAATAGCTAAGACACACTGGTGGGCGAAGAGACAGCGGTGACATGGGCGTGTCACAGAGTTCTGGGGGGACCACTCTCAGGACATGGGGCCTAGTGAAGGCTCCCCCACAACATGGGACCCACGAAGATGCCTAGAGGGGCCACTGGAACAAGAGATGAGTCTGCACAGCCCCTGAGCTGTGAACACGCCCGGCGAGGGCCAGGGTTGGGCTGTGCAAGGGAGGGCTCCATGGTGGGGGGGGGTCCCACTTTGAGCGCAGGGGACCATGGGAGAGCAGCAGGCTTCTCCCTAAGTGGAGTGGGAGCCACGGAAAGGGGTTGAGTGGAGGTCCCCGCTCCTGGCTGAGCTCACAGCAGGCCTGTCTGGGCACTACAGGTTCAAGGGCAGCAGGGGGTCTCTAAGGAGGCAGTGGCATTAAACCAGGGGAGAGCTGCCAAGAGCCAGAACAGGGGGAGAAGGGCGCTCCGGACAAGTGTGAGGGCAGAGCCTGCAGGATTTGCTGATGGACCAGGTGGGGAGTGAGGGGACAGCCAAGGGTCACCCCAGGGTTCGACCTCCGCCACAGGAAGCGTGGAGTGACCGGGAAGACAAGGGAGCGCTGAGCAGACTGCCTCCTCTGCAGACGATTGTAGCTTCATCGCCCCGACGCCCCCTCTGTGCACGTCCAGAGGACTCACCCCAGACTCATCACCATTATGCACAAAAACCTTCCAAAGGTCCGCATTCCCATCCGACAGAAACGATGAAGAAATGCCTTTTGGCTGAAAAATGACCCTTAGTGTACGTGGTGAACACATTCCGATGGAGACTGCCATGGAACACCAGGAAGACGAACCCTGCGTGCGGGAGGCTCCGTGTTTGTCAATCACGCTCTCTTTTCGCAGTAGAATCTAGAAATGCAAATTATTCGTTTCTACCAAGGGTCAGGCATTCTACCCGCTTCTGTGTACACGCGAGAAGGGCTGGAAGCCAGCAGTGTGGGTAGGGACGCCCAGGTCCCTAAAAGCACACCTCAGCCTCTCAGCAGACAGAAGAGCCAGCCCCGCCTTGCACGTCGCTGCTGCCTTTCTCTCCTCTTGGAATCCCAGCCCCACCAGCTAGTTCTCGCCGGGACACAGCGTCGCCTTGACGTCTGCGGACCCCAGCCTCTCGCTCTCCACTTTCACCCTGCCCAATGCGGCACCACGTGCGTCTTTGGAAAATGCGAGCGTGGCAGTCCTCTTCATCTCTCACTTTCTTCAGCCTCTTCCTGTGACCTACGAGCCAGAGCCCCGACTCCTGGAGTGCGTGTCCCACCCTCCCTGGCTGCAGCTCTCTCCCCGCCAGCTTGACCTCCCGTCCCCCTGCCAACCCTATGCTGAGCCTCCGGAGACCGTTCTCTTTCCTGAACACGACGCGGTGGCCTGTGCTCCCCCCCACACTCCCCGATGCCCGCAGCGCCATCCACTGTACGGCCAACCCCTCCCCATCCTTGCAGACCCACCTGCAGATCAGTCCTGAGAGGCCTGCCAAGATCCACCCCCCACCACGAGGCTGGGCACCCCTTGCAGATATACCTCCATCAAAACCTGAGCGTTACGCCCACCCGCTGTGTCTTCGGCCCTGACTCACCTGGAAGCCCCACTTCCCAGGCTGCAGCCTGATGCACCTGCTGCCTTTACAGAGAGTGAGCCTCCTGCCCGGAAGCACACGACGCTCAACTGTCTCCAAACTGCGGTCTCAGAGCTCAAGCTCTCTGGTTTGGTCCCCTCGGACCTGGACACGTGAACTGGAATCAGGAAAGAATGTGTGAATGTACAGAACAAGCATCTTGAACTAAAGACTGAAATGTAGGCAAAAGCGGCGACAGAAACCTTCAGAAAACCAAGCCAGTGAACTAGAACCGCAAGGAGGATGAGATGAGCAGATGTGAACTGTGAGACAGAACCTAAGAGCAGACGAGCCCCAGAGCCCCAGTCTAGAATTCTGAGTAAGCAGGAAGCACCAGGGCAAGGCTGAAGACATCCCAGGCGAACCGAGAGACTCAAATATTAACCTCAGGAAGGGTCACTGAATATCATGGAAGAATTATTAAACATCTTAGCGAAACGTCGATCTCATATAAACAGTCTTAAAGATATTAGCAATGTCATTAGCAATGACCATGTTAGCAATGAGGTCACAGATTCCCTACAAATGAAAATAATCAGGTCCCTGTTAAACACGATACGTGAGAATAATTTTAAAACTTTCAAAGATTATTACTTACAAAAGGTTATATTCAAATTCAAGGCTAACAAAAAGACCTGGCCCGAAAAGCAAATTAATTATAGGAGTTATGAAAGAAACTTTTGAGAACAATCAAATCAGAGTAGAATTTAAAACTACAAGAATGGTTGAACAGAGTATTTAAAAAGAGAGTAAACGATGTGATAAGTAAAGCATAAGACTGGACCAATTCTCAAAAAGAACTAGAAACAATACGGACAGAAATTAATGACGTGTTACCCAACAGCACTGTCCATAGTCAGGGTCTGGAATGACAGCGTCAGTGACTGAAGGATTAATCAGAACGAAAACGCTGAGTGTCTGTTCTTAGGAATGGGAGGAGGGCTTGGAGGGGAATGGATACACGTGTATGCGGGTCCCTTCCCTGCTCACCTGAAACTGTCACAACATTGTTAATCTGCTATACCCCAGTACAAAATGTTGTTGCTGTAAAAAATAAAAATTAAAAAAAAAGACATTCGTGATGTTGATGTGCTCTGAAAAAACATGTTATCTCTCCAGGATGAAAGTGCATTGCGTATATCTAATTGCAAAAATAAAACTCTAAAACAATCATTAAAACATTAAAAAAAAAACAGAAATCACAAGTATGACGAAGACATTTAGAATTAAAAAGCAACCACACACAACTGCAATGCCGAAGAGATCCACCTAAGCCAAATGACAGGGCACGGTTCAAAATCGAGAACCCAACAAAAAGACATCAAGTAAATATAAACAATGCAGGGAAATAAGACTAGGAGTAGTAAGCAATAAAGGATATGAGAAAATTGCATTAAAAGGAACACAGAAGATCATAACGATTTCATCATACATGAAACGCACAGTGAAGAACTGTGATACGGGCTGTGATCTCTACCTCCGTGCGACAAAACTGAAAGAAGTTTTTTAATTTAAAAAAGGTGAATTTGGAAAAAATTCAAAATAATTTTTAAGTTAAATAAATAAAGTGAAACTATTACTACAAACAACTTAGTAATTAGTGGTGATAAAACTACAATAGAAACAGTGAGATTTTTTTGGGGGGTGGTCTTCAAAATCACTGCAGATGGTGACTGCAGCCATGAAATTAAAAGATGCTTGCTCCTTGGAAGGAAAGCCATGACCAACCTAGACAGCATAGTAAAAAGCAGAGACATTACTTTGCCCACAAAGGTCTGTCTAGTCAAGGCTATGGTTTTTCCGGTGGTCATTTATGGATGTGAGAGTTGGACTATAAAGAAATCTGAGCACCAAAGAATTGATGCTTTTGAACTGTGGTGTTGGAGAAGACTCTTGGGAGTCCCTTGGACTGCAAGGAGATCCAACCAGTCTCCTAAAAGAAATCAGTCCTGAATATTCATTGGAAGGACTGATGCTGAACCTGAAATTCCAATACTTGGGCACCTGACATGAAGAACTGACTCATTTGAAAAGACCCTGATGCTGGGAAAGATTGAAGGTGGGAGGAGAAGGGGACGACAGAGGCTGAGACGGTTGGATGGCATCACCGACTCAATGGACATGAGTTTGAGTAAACTCTGGGAGTTGGTGATGGACAGGGAGGCCTGGCGTGCTGCAGTCCATGGGGTCACAAAGAGTCGGACACGACTGAGTGGCTGAACTGAACTGAACTGAAGGCTACAGATGAAAATTTATGGACTCTAGTCAGGAGAAATTCATATCCTTCATCATCTGCATTGTTATTCAAAACTGAAATTAAAGAAATGCAATTCAAAACTACAATAGCACAATGCTTTCATCCTGAAATGCGCCAAAATTATTTTAATAACAATTAGGGAGATTGTAGGCTTCCCGGGTGGCCTCAGTGGTAAAGAATCTACCTGCCCATGCAGGAGACCCAGGTTGGATCCCTGGGTCGGGAAGATCCCCTGGAGGATGAAATGGCAGCCCACTCCAGTACTCTCCCCTGGGGACTCCCATGGCCAGAGGAGACCGTCAGGCCATAGTCCTGGGGTCACAAAAGAGTCGGACACGACCGAGACTAAACAACACAAAGAGGGAGACTGTAAAGAAATGTTCAGTCTCACCTCATCCCAGTGGAAATGGACGTGAGCGAAACCTTTCAGAAATTTGTCAGTAAGCAGCCAAAGCCTTGTGATGGTAAGTTCCCTTCGAGACCCAGCAATTCCACTCTTAAGAATTATCTTAAGATAAACTATCACAGAAGTATAAAAAGGTTTACTTCCAAGCACTTTCCTCCCAGCGTCCTTTGTTGTGGAGACGCTCTGGGAACGCAGCAGGAGCCAAGTGACAGGGTCCGTCCAGGGAGACCCCTGCAGTGACGAGTGCCCGGCGCTGCTCACAGGGTGGACGGGTCTGTCTGTGCAGGTGAGCGGGAGGTGCAGCGGAGGCCAGGTTCATCACAAGCAAAAGTGCTCACAAACACACGTGCCCACAGATAAACACCACGCCTTCACATCCTCACACACGTGCCCACAGACTAAACACCACGCCTTCACATCCTCACACACGTGGCCCACAGACAAACACCACGCCTTCACATCCTTCACACGTGACCCAAGAACAATACCACGCCTTCAAACTCCTCACACACGTGCCCACAGCAAAACCACCCCGCCTTCACATCACTCACAGACGTGCCCACACAGAACCAAACACACGCCTTCACTCCTCACACACGTTGCCCACAGATCAACACCACCCCTTCACATCACTACACACGTGCCCACAGACAAATACCACGCACTTCCATCTTTCAAACGTGCCCAAGACAAACACCACGCCTTCACATCCTCACCACGTGCCCACAGACAAACACCCGCCTTCAATCTCACACGTGCCACATGACAAAATACCACGCCTTCACACCTCAACCACGTGCCCATCACACACGTGCCCACAGACAAACACCACGCCTTCACATCCTCACACACGTGCCCACAGACAAACACCACGCCTTCACATCCTCACACACGTGCCCACAGACAAACACCACGCCTTCACATCCTCACACACGTGCCCACAGACAAACACCACGCCTTCACATCCTCACACACGTGCCCACAGACAAACACCACGCCTTCACATCCTCACACACGTGCCCACAGACAAACACCACGCCTTCACATCCTCACACACGTGCCCACAGACAAATACCACGCCTTCACATCCTCACACACGTGCCCACAGACAAACACCACGCCTTCACATCCTCACACACGTGCCCACAGACAAACACCACGCCCTTCACATCCTCACACACGTGCCCACAGACAAACACCACGCCTTCACATCCTCACACACGTGCCCACAGACAAACACCACGCCTTCACATCCTCACACACGTGCCCACAGACAAACACCACGCCTTCACATCCTCACACACGTGCCCACAGACAAATACCACGCCTTCACATCCTCACACACGTGCCCACAGATAAACACCACGCCTTCACATCCTCACACACGTGCCCACAGACAAATACCACGCCTTCACATCCTCACACACATGCCCACAGATAAACACCATGCCTTCACATCCTCACAATCCCGACTGCTACAGAGGAGAAGCGAGAGATGGTTCAGGCTTGGGTTTGGACCTCTGTTTCCTAATTTTCTGTCATGAGTGTGAGTAATTGGCCATCCTTCTGGTTAAAGTTACTAGACCAAAACAGAACAACGTGAGGGAAGGCGGTGACTGTTGGTCATTGACCTGCTTGGCATCACTCTTCTGTACCCAGCTGAGCGGGTCCCTCTCAGAGACAGCGAAGACAGGACCTGGACTGAGCATGCGTTAGGACAAGTCGCTCCTTTAACTGAAAAGAAAGGGGGTCTCAGAGAAGGCAAGGGACTCGCGAGGCCCACTCAGAGTTCTGGACAGTATATGGGTCAGCATCTACACCACCAGACTCAGCTCAGGGCCCTGAAAGACCCCAGCTCTACAGGAAATGAATTCTGCCCTGAAAAGGAGAGCAGGGAGCCTCCGAAGTGCGGCTTTTACTAATGTGAAGACCCCTCATTATCCCCCTGCTCATTGCTGAACATGACTCGACGGCAGGAGTGTCTGTACGTCACCCCTAACTTGATCCCGACACCACAGAGGGGCGGTGGAGGCGGGGACACGCGTCTGCCTCCCCCAGCAGCACCTGGGTTCTGTCCTGGCAGCATTGCGGGGGAGATGCCCCTTCTCTGTCGTAACCCCGGAGGAGCCAGTACTGAAGCATCGACCCCAACCTTGTTTTGAAATCTGACTGGATTGCAAAGGATGATTTACTTTCCAGTGTGGGGCCAGCAGTCGGGGAACCTGTCAAGTGGCTCCAGGAAGTCCCCTCAGCTAAAGAGGAATTGTACTCACAGCTTTTGGCTGACGTCTCCCCCTCAGGGGCTTTGAAAGAGATTATGAAAAGAGAATCCTTGAAAGGGAAAACGAAAGTCAGACTTCCCAGAGCAGCCTTGGTGGGCACTCGGTCAGGATGTGTCTCCATGGAGACCAAGGTCGGCTCTGGAACTGGAGAGGCGGCCATCACACCCTTGCACTCGGGGTGGGTGGTGGGAAACCCCAAGTGCCAGAGACCCACACAGGGGACAGAGACCCTGCAAATCCTCCTGAGGGTTCTCACCCTCCTGACGCCGAGACGAGGCCTGAGCCAGGCTCTGAAGTAGGATGTGACTCAGCAACAGCATGGGAGTCCTCCAGGTGAGGAGGGAGGAGCAGGCCTCCCCTAGGGGTGGGAGGTTCCCAGAAGATCAAGGCTGTCGAAGCATCTGGCCGAGTCAGAGATGGGAGATCAAAGGCGTCCCCTGGGCTCAATGTTTATTCAACACGTACAGAGATGCAGGAACCAAACTTCTGCTGAGTTGTCTCGACAGGTCACTAAAATAAAACAGGAGAAGGTGGGGAGGGGGAGCAGGACCACGGCTCGGAGAACTTGGGGCACCAGAAGCCGGGGGAGAGAGGCAGGTGTGATGAGGCCGGTTCTGCCTCCCGGGGTGAGCCAGGCGTGCCCAGGGCCAGGCAAAGCCACAGACGCGCTCCTCCTGTGGGGCCCTCACCTCCCTGCCCTGCCTCGAGGGTGGCCGCCGAGCGCAGCCTGGCCCCGGAGGAGCGACAGCCAAGGTCTCGGAGGTCAGAGCCGGCCCCCTTCCAGGAGGAGACGTGCTGGGGCAGGTGCCTCAGGCCCGCGGGGAGCTGTGAGCGCCCCCGACCGCCTCCCCGTGTGCTCGTGCACGTACTCACCCAGCCTTCATGGACTCACCGGGGGTCCGCCCACGATCCAGCCCTGCACGACCTCCCCATGTGCTCGTGCACATACGAGTCCAGGCCCTCACGGGCTCACCGGGGGTCCGCCCGCACTCCAGTCCTGCCCACTGCCTCCCGGGCCCAGAGCCGCGGCCGTGTGCTGCCCCGGGCCCCCTGCCCGGCCTCCGGCTGGTCTCCCACCAGCCCACCAGCATGCTCCATCCTCCCCCCGAGCTGTGCTCCCAGGCCTCACATGAAAAGCCCAGTCCTCCCTCCCGCCACCCCCGGATGCAGCTGGGCTCACCCCTCCTCCCGGAACTTGCCCCCGGTCCCCCGCACTGGGGCCAGATGCCCACCCCCTGCCCACCCTAACACTGCACATCTCTCAGGTTACACCCTTCTTCCCCACCGGCTGGGACTCCTCTAGGGGCAGTTTCCATCTGTGTCCCCAAACAGACCTCGTCCGAGGCCCCCTGCCGTGCGTGATCAGCTCTCAGGGTCCACAGCCCACGCCTCAGCCATGCAGGGCTGCAGCCCAAGCTGATCCCCACTGGCTTCTTCTGCCCCCTGCACAGGGACACCCCACCCAAGGCACCCCAGCCCCCAGGAGCACCTTCCACCCTCAGCGCCCAGGGCTGCCTGCACAGCCAGCGCGTGCAGACCCACGGGGTGAGGGACACACACACCCCGGGGCAGCCTCCCTGGCCCACTCCCTTCTCTGTGATTCAGCCGTCAGATCGGTGCTTGCTCGCTGGAGGGACCCAGGAGAGTCTGATGAGCGAACAAGGAACCGTGTCCATGCGCTCCGAGCTCCCCGACCAGGGGTCAGAGGGTGCAGAGGTCAGAAAGCAGGCCAGGTTGGTCCAGACGCCCCTGGGCGCAGACAGTCTCAGTTTTCCCAGGTTAGGGTTATAATCATCAATGTGCATTTTGTCTGGGGAGGTTTGCCTGAATTATAAAAAGACCACACATGTGAGAAGTCATCATAAGCCCCAGAGCCCTTCATTCTTTCATTCACATTCATTCTGAATGTGTATCGGGTGCTCAGGACGTGGCAGGTTCTGACTGAGAAACTGCAGATACAGTAATTTTCACAAAGCCCCGCAAACACGCTTTCCTCCAAGCTTTCACAAAAAGCACAGCCTGCTCGGCATCCTAGGCCGCTTTATGATAAACACATAAAATGTGTTCATTAAATATTTGCTGAGAAATCAACGCGTGCTCGCAGCGAATTCCTTTACAGTGAATTTATCTTCTCAACAAAAGCCTTTCCCTTATCTAAAGTCACAAGGAGATCACTTACTTTATCTGTCCAATGTATACTGAGTACCCACCTGCTCTCTGTCAAGAATCTGCTAACGTGGAACTAAGAAGCCTGAAGCTGTCCTGTTCCAACACCAGCAGCATCAGTGGGCTGGGAGGGGGCCGGGGGACAAGTCAGCAGGAAGCAAGGCAACACCTCAGGACAAAAAACACTAGAAACCCTGCAAGGCCAGAGGTGGGGGGCGGGGGGCAGGGGTGGTGGTCAGGGCAGGCTTCCAGGTGGAGGTGATGGCCCCTGAGCCAAGTCTTGACGGATGAGTTTGGGTTTTTTCAGAATGAGGGCAGGTCGGCCCATGTAGAGACCACTGTGTGGGGGAAGGCCCCAAAGAAAGACTCCAGGGCACGTGGCTGAAGATGGAGTCTGGGTACCAGAGGCCAGACTGCAGAAGCTGGCGCTGGGCTGGTACCCACTCTTCCCAGGGGCCGTGGGGATGCCCAACTGGAGGCCAGTGGAGGAGAAGGAGGAGCCACCTTGGAGTTCACAGATGAAGGACAACTCTAGCAGCTGTGAAGGCTGTTCTCATCAGTGGGGTGGGAGGCTTGTCTGGAGGCGAAGAGATTAGAAAGAGGGGCTTTGTGGGGAAGCACCAGCTGCCTCCAGACAGATGAATTCTGAGCTAAACTCGATGCTTCTCCCGTGTGTGGGAAGGCGCTGTCACCCCTGGACGTCAGAGCGCTTTCTTAACCTGTGCCCCCTGGCACCAGGGCTGGGCCGGGCCACCGCAAAGTGGAAAGAACGCAGGTGCGGAGTCAGAAAAGTCTGGGCTTGAGTCCGTGCTCCACCTCTGACTTCAGGGCAAGGTAATCAGCCTCTCAAAGCCTCAGATCTCTCTTTTGGAAAGAGAACAAATTACCTCTCAGAGCTGTGGAAAGAATCAGTCATAATGAAGTAAAACACTTATCAGTTTCCTGGAACAAAGTCGATGCTTAATAAATGGACTTTAAGTGGCGCAGTGGTTAAGAACCTGCCTGCCAGTGCAGGAGATGTGGGTTCAATTCCTAGGTCAGGATGGTCCGCTGGAGGAGGAAATGGCAACCCACTCTAGTATTCTTGCCTGGAGACTCCCATGGACAGAGGAGCCTGGGAAGCCTCAGTCCCTGCGGTTGCAAAGAGTTGGACATGACTAAGTGCACGCGCACACACACACACTCACAATATAATCTTACTTCTGAATGATGGCTTTATCCTAAATTTTATAATGATGTCTTTATCTATTAACACAGCAGGTTATAATAAATGGAAAGTTTCTAATTTTAGGCTTTTACCCTGTGAATTTTCTTGAAAGCCTCCAGCAGTTTTCCTTGCTCCAAGCTGGTATGAGACAGTGTCTGATCTAATGTATGTAGACTACACTGGCTGATCTAACGTCACATACAGACCACACTGCTTCGAGGCAGGCCTTCCCTCGGGGACACCGTGACCTCAACGCTGCGCGTCCTGGGCAGGTGTGAACCCCTGTTCTGAGTGAGAAAAATACGAGATACAGGATAACACGGTGGAACTTCACTCTCATAACGGATTTGTTCCAAGAACTGTATCCCAAGGTGTGTTTTGCGTGACTCCCTGCTCACGCGTGAAGGTCCATGGGTGGATACATGGTCCCAGCCTCAGCTCCCCTCCCGGCAGCTGCAGCCTGCACCCCCTGGTCTAGAACCTGCCTCACTCCCCGGGCTCATCCATGCAAACCCTGCGGGTCCCACCCCACTCAGCCCTCAGCCACCTGGCGGCTTCCTCTAACCCCCTTACTACCCCCTGGGCTGCTTAGAGGTGCTTTCCCACCGACGAGCTCCCTCCAAGTGACCGTGTGTGTGGGTCTCACCTGAGTTTGTAGTTTTGCCAAACATAAAGAAGTCTATAGGACAGGTTCATCCGATCACCGGGGCACGTAGAGAAATCACAGGTTCAAACCCGCAGCCTCGACTCACGTGAAACAGAGACCATGGCCTTGGGAACATGCCTGAGAAGATCCAAGGCACCCCCAGCCATGACCTCCAGGGCCACTCCAGGAACTGAATGCGCAGCCTCCTGATTGCCCCATCCGCCCCCAAGAGAAAGTCCAGGCCCATCGCCTCCGCAAAGGTCACGGTCAGCACCTCTGGCGGCTGCCGAGCTGAGACCCAGGCCTTCCTTCCGGATCCTCCCAGCACCCTCACAGGAGACTCCAGAGCCTCTGAGAGATGCTGGCGGGAAGGCCACTCCTGATACAGCATGAAAGCAGCTCTTACTGGGGTTCCCCGGGCAAACCTCCAGGGCTCACATTTACCACGTGCTCCAAGACGCCCCTGAAGAAGGCAATGGCAACCCACTCCAGGATGCTTCCCCGGAGAATCCCACGGACAGAGGAGCCTGGAGTGCTACAGTCCATGGGGTCACAAAGAGTCGGACACGACTAAATAACTCACACACACACACACACACACACCAAGACACCATCCATCAGGAAAATCAGGCTTTAGAGAACAGGAGGGGTTCGAAGGGCACCCACCGGACAGAAGTCCAGAAAGCAGGGGTGAGTAGAGCCCCAAGCCACGGACAAGGCTGAGACAGGCAAGCTGGGGTGGGTTCTGTGTGTCTGAGGCCCCAAGAAAGAGCGAGTGAGTGGGCAGCACGTCCGGAAAGGGTGGGGGCCTGTTTGTTCGAACGGCAGGCCCACCATTCTCTCCTGAAGGTCCTGGCAGGAGTGTGAAATGAACAAGACCATTTAGGAGGATCCGTCCTCACGGCAAGACTCAGAATGGATTGAAGCAGCATCAGGAGCCTCAGAAGAGATTTCAGGGGCAAAAATGTAAAGTCCAGGAGCCTGGGCAAGGTTAAGGACACAGCTTGGAGTCCCAGCTGATCACCAGGGTCCTGGGCACCTGCCTACGAGCACTGCCCACTCCCCGGAGGAGGCAGAAAGGCCACAGCTCGAATGTCACAGGTCAGAGAAGGGGAAGAGCCTCCGAGGGCGGCTGCTGCAGAGGACACTCCCCACAGCGAGCCATCAACGCAGAAGTCAGAGGACTCGAGCAAAATGATTCTCTGCTAAGCTTTCATCGCAGTCTCCTAAAGGACTAGATGGAAGGGAAAACTACCTTGGGAAAACACACCCCTGTCTTGTATTGTGGTAGATGATGCAAAATCGGACACTGGAGGTCTGGAAGGTGCGTGTCTATACATTTTTAAACTCAACGTGAGAAAGCACTTTGAGGTTGGAAACGCCGTCTCCGCTGATTTTGTGGCCTCGGCCCCGGGCAGGCGTACGGAACATCTAAGTGCAGAATAAACGCTGGTGAGCCATGGGAGTCCGTCCGGGAGTTCCAGCCACATGCCGCGGCCAGGCCGTCCCTCCTGGAGCACCACCAGGGAACACGCTTCCTCTGGTTCTGACCCTTGTAACTATCCGACAGTCACACACGGACGAAAGTGAGCCTCTGAGAATTACATCTCCCGGCAGGAAGGGAGGGGCTGACACTCGGCCCACCTGGCTTGAGCCAAGTCCCTGGGCACAACCGTCTACCAGGCAGCTGGCGCTCTGACCCCAAAGGGGCGGGGCTGTGGTCCCTATGACGTCACAGGACAGACTTCAGGCCACTCCCGGGTGTGCAGGCCTGTGTCCTGGCCACCACGAGCGCTGACCCGGCTCCTGTGGGCAGCACGCCAGGCACCATCCTAACACGGGCACAGGGATCAGCCCTCCTCACTCTGAGCGTCCAGAGAGGGGCATCATCCAGCCAGCGGCTCAAGACAAAGACCCTGCTTTCCGCCTGGCACCAAGCCGACCTGTAACCCTCCCCCCTGAAGCCCTGCAAACACAGCCTCCAGTGACAGCTGGGGTTTAACCGGGCACCTCTCCGTGTAAAACCCCCATTACATCTGTAACTCCCCTTTTGAGACTGACCCTGGAAGCCTGGCCTGAGGCGTCTGCAGGGGAAGCGACAGCACCCGCTGACCTGGGCTCCAGGGAGGCTGCAGGGTCCCGTCCGTCAGCGGGTCCCCCTGGCTGAGGCCCCACAAGCTAACACCATGGAGGGGTGGGGGGCAGGTCTCTGCCTTCAAGACTCAGCTCGCAAATCCTTCCGCTGGTGGTGCTTCCGCACCATCCTGCCCCGAACCAATAGCTGCATCCGTTCATTGATTTATTTCCTCTCTCAAAGAATGTGTCCTAAACCCTTCCCGCTCTCTGACCCTGGAAGGTGAGCTTAACAGCAGACACTCTTCTGCTCTCTGAGCTTACGTTGTGGTGAAAGGAAGGTTGTTGTTCAGTCGCTCAGTCATGTCCAGCTCTTTGAGACCCCATGGGTTACAGCCCACCAGGCTCCGTCTGTCCATGGGATTCTCCAGGCAAGAGTACTGGAGTGGGTTGCCATGTTCTACTCCAGGGCATCTTCCCCCTGCAGGGACTGAGCCCACGTCTCCTGCGTTAACAGGCGGATTCTTTACCACTAAGCCACCAGGGAAAGCCGATAGGGAGGACACAAGGCAATAAACAATTATTGATAAGACTGTGTGTCATGGAGAGGGTCTGTGTAACTAATGTGATAAGTCACATGCAGCCATGTTCCAATTTCATGTAATCTTTACCCGTGTTTAATTTTACCTCCCCTACTAAAGTTTAGCTTCTTGAGGTCAGGGAACGTGTGTGTGTCTTAGTTCATAGGTCCTGCCGTGGTGATTCACACATGAAAGCTACTCGATAGACGCTCATGGATTTTATCTGATGACGCAGTGAGGCAACTGGATGGCGTCCACACTATTGCTCACCTGGAGTGCCTCCGCCCAAGTCACACTCAGCAGACACGAGCCCTGGGCACGAGGGGCCTCCCTCCCCATGGACTGGGGGCTGGAGCTCGGGGACCAGGGCGAAGAGCAGCCACATGGGCCTCTCGGCAGGTGACACCCGAGAAAACTTTGTCCCCACCTCGCCGGGAACAAGCCTCCTTTGTCTCATAAACATCCGTCTTCTCTATCCCTGAGATCAACCGAGCTGGTATTTTTATTGTGACGGTTCCGTTATCACAAAGGAGAAACCAGAAGAGGAAACAAAAGCGAAAAACACAGAGACACCCATTCGCTCATCTTTGTGGTCAGAAGCTCTGCTCTGCTCACAGCAGATTCTGCTCAGGGTGCCCTGTTCAGGCCTCCGGGGACCCCGGGGACCCCAAGTCAGCCCCCACTGCCTGCCTCCTCACATTCTGCCGCCGGAGCCTCTCCTCCAGAGATTTACTTGTGTTCTTGCTCCAAGTCTGGCCTAGAAATATTAATCTTTTTTTTCTTTGCACTTTCCCTTGCCGCCCACAGCTGCAGATCACAGCAAAGCAGGGAAGGGCTGGGGGCACCCCCATGCGAGACCCCGACGCACAGCTGCGCGTGGGGCTGGTGCTTTATCTGCCCGTGGGGTGCTGAGCAGAGATGCATCGTCTCCCACGTCTTCCTTCTGCACCTTTGGAGCATGCTCATTGACATTTACAGACGAGGCTTTGCTTCTTCACCTTAACGACCTACACGACTTAAATAAAAGGCAATGCTTTCTTCTTTTTCGTAGAAAGCAGGCATACTCTAAAATACTGTCCCACGAGGATTAGATTACTCAGTCAAGAGCACACTGATGGGTAACTGGATGGCAGAACTCTCCCTCGATGTTCTGGAACCTGGTTCTTGCGTCAGTCTTTCTTCATACTCCGTGGTTACAGGGATAATGAAAATACTGAAAGCTTAAGGGCACTGTCTCTTACTGGGCAGTATCAGCGACCACCACGCGCAAACTACCCTCCTTTCTAAGGGCAGACCCAGGACTGGGCGTCCAGGGCCCTGGGCTGTGGGAACGCTGGACAAATAGCTTCTCCTCCAAGGATCCCATTCTCTCACTTGTAAATTAAGGCAATCTTCTGGACGTGTCTATGGCTATTTCTAGCACTTTCCATGAGCTGAGGGAGGTGGGCCACCCCGGCTGCCCGCATGGCTTTCGCTCTGCTGGTATGGTGGGAGTCCTGAATCGGTGTCTTGGAACAGATGCCAACGGAGACTCAGGAAAAGCGAAGTCAAGAAATATCCCGCTCATCACCCACTGATGCATTATTATAAAGAGCATATTATAAGGAGAATCAGACTCTTACAGCTCAGGTGGCCCCTGCGGGAGAACACCAAACACGGGAGCAAAGCCAGGAGGAGGGAAGGAGAGCAGACGGTCCGGAAACAGCAAGAAGCCGCGCCCTTTACTGAGCCCGCCAGACGGGCTCGGGAAGCCCGGACGCAGACGCGAGGGAGCCGGGGTCTCGGGACTGTAAGGAGAGGTGGTAACAGCGACGGCCGGCGGGGCAACGCCCCAGTGAACGAGGCGCCCACTCGCCTGTTTGCAAAGCCTCTTTTCTCTCAACAAACAACAGTTCATGATCAGACAGCGGTGGGCACCGAGGACCCGAGAGGAGGTGGACCCGGGGTGTGACAGAGGGGCCTCGGTTTCCGTGGGGGCCTGTGGCGGAGGGTCTGGGATGCCCCGGAGGAGGGCGGCAGGAACCGCGGGGCTCTGGGGCAAGGTGGACAGGCTCCAGGCTGCTGCTGGAAGCGCGAGAGCGATGCGCACGCCCGAGCGTGTCACTTGCATCGGCTGCCAGGCGCTGAGGCCGCCCCTCCTCCTGGGCGGGCGGACGGGCGGGCGGGGGGCCTCACAGACGCATCGCCCGTGTTCCTGCGCTCAGTGTCCTCTGACGGCGCTGGATTTGACACGGCATGATTTTCTGTCCTTAAAGCGCAAGAAATCCTGCTTTCAAGTGCTCTAAAAAGATAAGAAACCCACAGAACCGGCCATGATGGGGCGGAAGAGAGCAAGGAGGAGAGAAGCACAGCCTCCCTTCTTCCTCTTGGCAGCCTTCTGTTTCCAGATGGGCTCCCTGAGCATCTATTTTTCACAAGCCCCAGTCCCCGCGCTCAGCGCCTGCAGCACGGCCTGAGCATCCCCTGAACCAGAAGGAGTGGCTACAGCCCAGGGCAGCATTTGCCTGCCCCCTGCCTCTCGCCCCCTCAGCCCCCACCCTGACCCAGCCTCCCCCTCACCTCCCTGCAGCCCAGGGCAGCGTCTACCCGACCCCTGCAGCACGCCCAGCCCCCACCACTGCCCAGGGCAGCGTCTGCCCACCCCGCTCCTCCCGCCCCCCAGCCCCCACCCTGACCCAGCACCCCCCCCCCGCCCCCGCACACACCCAGCCACCGCCGCCCCCCACCACCCTGCAGCCCGGGACAGCGTCTACCCGACCCCCGCAGCACCCCCAGCCCCACCACTGCCCAGGGCAGCGTCTGCCCACCCCCCTCCTCCAGCCCCCAGCCCCCACCGCCGCACCGCCGCACCACCGCCCAGGGCAGCGACTGCCGGCCAACCCCCGTCCCTGTCACAACAGGCGGTCGGTGGGGACAGCCAGACCAGGGCAATACTGACTTATGGCTCCAAATCTGCTGGGCTTTTTAATAATCGCCAACCTGTCCATTAAGGAAGAAAAGAGCATCCATTTCAGGGGGGAAAAGATGTCTAAAAACTTCCCCCTTCCCCCTTTGAAAGCATTGTCCTTTTTATTTCTTTCATAAATAACAAGCTTAATCAATTATCTTTCCATTATCTGCAAGGAGAGTGTTTCTTGCCAGGTGAAATGTCGTCATATTTTAAGCGTTGGCTTTTAAGTTGTGGGTAAAATAGACGCCTTCCCCGAGGATAGTCCAGTAGTAGGCTTGGGGCCTAAAATTTCTCGTGTAGAAACCCCCAACTAGGAAGGTAGGTTGGGGTGTGTTGAAGGGTGAGGGAGTGCAGCTGGTGCAGCTAACCTACTCTCAACAGGAGCCATGAATCGGGACCTTGGCCACATGCCTCCAGCTCTGTGACTGAATGGGAGGAGAAAACACCTTTTTAATAGAAACCAGAAAGTAATCTCAAACCACCAAACACAGGGGTGAGACAGGGAAGTTGTACAGCATTTGGTGAGGCTTCCTGTTGCAGCTTTCCTGGGCCAAACCCTCTGAGGGATGGAATTCCTGGTGCTGGTCAGGACGGAACCACTCCATTCTATAACACCACTGGCAGAGAATTACATTTCCTGGGTACTAAGATGCCATCAGTCATAAAATGCACCATCTACTCATGAACAGCTTTTCAGGAAACAAAGAGGCTCTCATAATAAAAACAATTATCAATTATCAGCCACATTCAAATTTCAGAAACACAGGTGAAAATATGCACGTTAGAATCAAGAAATATTAACTCAAAGGTCATCATCAATTCATCATTTTTAAAGACCAGCAAAGTGGATTCACTGGATAGAGGTCACCCTGCCCCAACAGCATCGGGGCTGATTTGAAGAAAGCAAGCAAAAATACCTTCCAGGAGCGCCAAGGAAAAGAGCAGACTCCAACGGAAGCCACTGTGAACACTTGAAAGTCATTCTGTAAAAATATTAAGATTTGCGTCTGGCATATAACTTCCTGTGAACAACGCGGATTACAAGGCATGAAAGTGCATAGCAGGCACTCAGCAAATGAAAAGAAACAAGCTCTGCTCTGCTCACTGCTTATCTCCAGCCCCTGCCTCACATGAAGTGAACAACGTGAATTAAGACAGATTTGTTTAGCAACTGGAAAAATCCAGCCCCTGATTAATCTCCAAATCTAGTGATTCCACATCCCATGGATTCAGGGGTGGTCCCTCCCCGCCTCATCTGGAGCCCGCACGTCTTTTATCCACTCTTGCCCCCATCTGACGTCCCTGGGTCCCCCACCCCCTCCACCCATGGCCGCACGCCTTATCTGCCACAGAGACAAGACTTCTCCACTGAACTTGTAAATCAAGAAATGGCATCACAATAATGTTGCATCTTCCTACACAACACCATGGATTTTCTCTCCATTTATGTATTAAAAGCTCTTTGATTTATTTCATCAGCGTTTTATAGTTTTTCTCGTCTAGACATTGTACATATTTATACATAAGAATTTCTTTCTTTTTTGGTATGAATGCAAATGATGTCTTTTATTTTGAATTTTAATTATTCACTGAGAATATATTTGAAACCAATAAACATATGTGTATTAACTTTGCATCCCACAACCTTGTTGTAATCGCTTACTAATTCCAGGGCTTTTTGTTGCTGATTCTTTGAGATTTTCTATAGAGACAGTCATGTGATCTAAAAATAACAGACAATTTGATTTCTTCCCTCCTAATCTGAACACTTTCATTCTTTCTTGTCTTACAGCGTCGCTGGGAATTCGAGTGCAGCATCTAATAGGAGTGGTGAAGGAGGCGCTCCTGCCTTGTTCGCAGTTTTAGGGAGACAGCGTCTAGCTTCTCGCTATGAAGTATGACGCTAGTGGTCAGGTTTTTGTAGATGCTCTTGATCAAGCTGAGGAGGTTCCCTCTGCTACTGACCAACTGCGTCTCCCTAAAATATACGTTGAGGTCCTAACCCCTACTATCTTAGGATGTGACCGTGTCTGAAGACAGACTCTTTAAAGAGGGAATTAAGTTAAAATGAGGTCATTAGGATGGGCCCTAGTCTGACATGGCTGGTGTCCTTGAAAGAAGAGGTTATGTCGATGTAGACACATGCAGAGAAAAGACCATGGAGGATGCAGGGAAGGGTGGACACCTATCAGCCAAGGAGAGTTTCGGGGAGAAACAAGGCCTGCCAACTCTCTGCTCCCAGACGTGCAGCCTCCGGAATTACGAGACGTTCTGTCATCCAGTCCTCCAGTTTGAGACACTGTGTTATGCTGACCTCTGGTCCTAGTTTGCTGGCAGTTTTTATCACAAGCAGGTGTTGAATTTTGTCAAACGATTTTTCTGCTTTTTATCAAAAGCATTTTTGTCAAAATGCTTTTTCACATCTATTGATATGATCATGTGATTTTTCTACCTTAATTTATCCATGTGATGAATTACATTAGCTGACTTCTGAATGTTCAACTAGCCCTGCATACCTGGAATAAATCCAAGTTGATCATGGTATGTAATTCCTTTTAAACACTGTTGAGTCCAATTTGCTAATAGTTTGGGGGATTGCATTTGTAATTTTTGTAGATGCAGGTTTATGACCTATTTTCCTTTTCTCCAAAGTACTTTTAAAAAATGTTTTTCTTATAAGGCTGATCTATTGGAGACAAATTCCCTCAATTTTTGTTTATTTGAGAAATTCTTTTATTCTTGAATAATTAATTGGACCATAACTCTAGGTTGATGAGGGCTTTTTTTTTTTAGCTCCTTAAGTATTTCACTCCACTCTTTCATTTGCACAACTTTTGAAGGGATGTCTGGTGAAATTCTAATCATTGTTTGGAAGTCGTGTGTTTCCAAGAGGAGCCAGGGAAGCTGGTCAGCAGGAACACCAGCCTGCCACCAAATGGAGTTTACTGACAGCCCCACTCTGGGGTTATGGGGGCACAGCACTCTAGCCTCTGTTATAAGGGCCCTAATCCCACCCATGAGGGCTCCACCCTCATGACCCAACCACACGAAAGGCCACACTTCCCAACACCGTCACATGGGTTTAGGCTTCAGTGTATGAAACTGGGTGAACGTGAAAGTCGCTCAGTCGTGTCCGACTCTTTGTGACCCCATGGACTCTACAGTCCATGGAAGTCTCCAGGCCCGAATACTGGAGTAGGCAGCCTTTCCCTTCTCCAGGGGATCTTCCCAACCCAGGGATCGAGCCCAGGTCTCCTGCATTGCAGGCGGATTCTTTACCAGCTGAACCACCAGGGAAGGCCAAGAATACTGGAGTGGGTAACCTATCCATTCTCCAGCAGATCTTCCCGACCCAGGAATCAAACTGGGGTCTCTGGCATTGCAGGCGGATTCTTTACCAACTGAGCCACCAGGGGGCTTCCCTGATAGCTCAGTTGGTAAAGAATCCGCCTGCAATGCAGGAGACCTGGGTTCGATCCCTGGGTTGGGAAGATCCCCTGAAGAAGGGAACAGCTACCCACTCTAGTATTCTGGCCTGGAGAATTCCATTCTACACAACAAAAGTTACATCATGAAATTGGGTGGGGGGACCCAAACCCAGTCCTCAGCCTTCCATCCCTGTATCTCTAGTGAACCTGCCTGGTGTAGCCAAGGTCCAGAGAAGCTACCTATCAGGTTGCTACTAAATGGAAATCCCATAATAAGGTCTGAACATATTCTATACATGCCCACTTAAAACTCAAGCATTCAAAAAACTAAGATCATGGCATCCAGTCCCATCACTTCATGGCAAATAGATGGGGAAACAATGGAAACAGTGACAGACTTTATTTTCTTGGGCTCTAAAATCACTGCAGATGGTGACTGCAGTGACAAAATTAAAGGATGCTTGCTCCTTGGAAGAAAAGCTATGACCAACCTAGAGAGATATTAAAATACAGAGACGTTACTTTGCCAACAAAGGTCCATCCAGTCAAAGCTATGGTTTTTCTAGTAGTCATGTGTGGATGTGAGAGTTGGACCATAAAGAAGGCTGAGCGCCGAAGAATGGATACTTTTGCACTGTGGTGTTGGAGAAGACTCTTGAGAGTCCCTTGGACTGCAAGGAGATCCAATCAGTCCATCCTAAAGGAGATCAGTCCTGAATATTCATTGGAAGGACTGATGCTGAAGCTGAAGCTCCAATACTTTGGCCACCTGATGTGAAGAACTGACTCATTGGAGAAGACCCTGATGCTGGGGAAGATTGAAGGAGAAGGGGATGACAGAGGATGAGATGGTTGGATGGCACCACTGACGCAATGGACATGAGTTTGAGCAAGTTCCAGGAGATATTGAAGGCCAGATAAACCTGGCATGCTGAAGTCCATGGGGTCACAAGGCGTCAGACGTGACTGAGTGACTGAACAACAACATACTCTATTCCTCACAAATGGATTGCTTATGCCTTATCTCAGGTGAGCATCACAGCACTGCAGCACAGGAACCAGGATTGTCATAACCTTACAGGTTCCTAAGAAGCTGAGGCTTGAGGGTGAAGGTTTGCCCAAGGTCACTGAGCAGCAACGAGGGGGCTAGAGGTCAGGATTCTGGGGTCTAAATTCCCACTGTACAAACTGCCACGTGAATCTTGCTAACACTGTGCAAGAGGAATCTGGCTCACTCTGGGCTCCATCCAAGGAAATGCACTACTTAGAATGCCAGGTGGGCCTCAGCCGCACACTTTTTTCCTCCAACATGACCCAGTTTGGGAACCCAGTAGATAATTGGGCAGTCTGTTTCTCCCACTGTGATGCATTTTTTTGGGTCAGGAAAGAAGAGAAGTCATTCCGTGTTGTTAAATACCCAGATGGCACCATATAACTCATCTCCAACCATTTCTATTTTAAACATGGGGAAATTTTCTTGGCAAAGACACCATCAATCCTATTGGCAGACAGAGCGATTTATTTCTTAGTGTGTCAGAACTCCTCTTCTGACATTACGGGAAATGGACACGTTATTAAAAGTCATTTGCTCGTTGCCCATTTTCTCAGTGGCCACGTCTTCCCAGGGGCCTGGCTGGCCAGAGCCTCATTCCTAGACAGAGGCGACACAGGACATGGGGCAGAAAAGATACAGCTACATGTGTCCCTGAATTGCTCCGCTGTACTCCTGAGACTAACCCAACATTGTTAATAACTATACTCCAGTACTAAATAAAATGAAAGACACAGGGCCACAGCACTTTTCAAATCAGAAAACAAAAATTCACTTTAGACTGGAGAAAATATTTTCAAATATAGTGTTAATCTATCCATCTTTGTACCCATGAAGTCACATAATACAGTTTGGACAATTTTTGTTTTAAATGAACATGAAGCTGCATCTCCCTGACGTGTGAAGCTCTCCTGGGATAACAAGTCCTCAGTTGCTAAGTTGTGTCTGACTCTTGTGACCCCATGGACTGTAGCCTGCCAGACTGCTGTCCATGGGATTTTTCAGGCAAGAATACTGGAGTGGGGTGCCATTTCCTTCTCCAGGGGGGTCTTCCTGACCCAGGGATCGAACCTTTGTCTCCTGCCTCTCCTGCATTGCAGGCAGAGTCTTTATGGCTGAGCCGCCAGGGAAGCCCTTAGGGCTCCCCTCACTACGTTTCTGTCCCCACAAGTGTCAGGAGGGCGTGGCCCAGCACTGGGGGAGCCCCGTATCCTGGTTGGGGAGGCCCTGCCGCCTGAGCACTGATAAGTGAGCATCTCACGCAGGTCCCGGATCCCGGGAAGTCAAGCTCCCGCCTATGATTCCATTTCAAGGGACCTGGAGGGGCCACGCGAGAAGAGAGCAAGCAGAGCTGACCGCTGTCTTGGAAGGAAACCCCGATGTGATGAGATGGTGGCCTCCGAGTTGCCACGAGGTTTCTATGGAGACCTTTAAGTCGGGGCTGAGAAGAGCTGCTCTCGGAGCGCAGGGCAAGTGCGGAAGCGCCGTGACAGTGACCTGCGCACGTGTGAGGCAGGATCCTGGCGAGACTGTCGCTGCCAGCCTTTCCATGGGTACGAACCCCCCCCCCACCGGCTCACATCGCACAAACCGAAAGAGAAATGAGCAACGCGTGATCAGGCCAGGAATGCAGGGAATCCGCTCCCGGCTCCAGGGACAGGGGCCCCGATTGCTCTCAGCCTTGGCTGCCAGTCGACAGCCCAGGAGGAGCATCCCCGCTCCCAGGGTGCACTGCACAGCCAGGCCCTCGCGGAGCGACGCGCCGAGTGCACACTAGTGATCCAGGAGCCCCCCAGTTGACCACAATCCCCTGAAAATCAGTGGATGTTGTCGGACGGCATCAACGTGCCAACGAGAGGCAGGTGGCTGCTGCAGGGGACGCGGAGGAAGGTGTGTGGTCTGGTTCTCATGTCTGTCCTGGCAAAGCCGGGGCTGGTGCCCTGGGGGCTCCATTTGCCATAGAGAAGTCCCTCCCCACATCACCCCAACAGGATCACCGTCTTCCCTGCGTCCACATGCTCCAGGTCACCTTCCCAAACCCAGTCATGGAGGGCTTCACACAAACTCACATCAGAAGCAGCCTAATCAAAGCACCGGCGTTCCACACACTCACACGGGGGTGATCTCAGGGGTGCGTGTCCATGTGTCTGCGTGTCTCTGACTCATCCCTACGGCAGCTCTAGCAGTCACGTGGTCAGGACGCTGAAAACACCTGCGCAGCGTCGGGTGGAGCAGCATCCCGGTGGGGGAGCATCCCGGCAGGCCAGCACCCGCACACCCACGCGGAAGCGGCACCTGATCCCTGGCCCCAAGGCCGCCACACCCCCACCACCGCGGAGCTGGCCTTGACTCTGGCCCTAAGCCCTGCGCTTCATCAGACCTGCCTTCTTCTGCAAAAATGATGACGTCACCCTACTATGATGAGCATATGAAATATTACCCTTTGAAACATTTTCTTTAACCTAAAAGCTCATTTCTGAACACTGGCCCACTGGAAACAAGAACATTCAAGAAAGGAAACCATCGACTAAAACAACACAAAAATCGTGTATAATAGAGCCTGACATTAAACCACCATCTGACTCACAGAAAGCAAAATTTCCAGCATTGGACGTGTGGTCCGATCCGCATGTACCCAGCCCTCGGGGCCCGGAAGCACCAGTCCTCGGCCTCTGCTGAGTCCCTCTCCAGGGGACCTCCCCCTGGCTGCGTCCCTCCAGGGCGGCAGGGGCGGATGACACCTGGAGGAGACTCCAAGCTCCTCTGGGGCCTCCAGCCAGACCGCAATTCTACCTGAAGGAGGGCACTGCCTTGCAATCTGCAGCTCGCCACCCCAAGTGGCACCTGAGCCTGAGACCCACCCTCCCTGGCCTCCCAGCAGCCTCGCCTTCAGCAGCGAGTTCCCGTTCCTCGTGCCTGAAGAGGCAAACAGGCCGGGAACATGGTTCTGTCCCACTGACCGCGCGCTGAGGCCCAGTCCTGGGCGCACAGACTCTGAAGCCTGCTGGGGGCATCGGCGAGTGTCCAGGATGGGGGTCCCGTCAGCTCCTTCCCTCACCACCGGTCCCGCTGGACACACAGGAGGGCGGCAGGAAGACTGCCCCCCAGACTCTCTCTTTCCACCTGGACTCTGCATCCGCACCCAAGAGGCTTCCAGCTGGCCAGTGTCCATGTCGGTGGCCGGCTGCTTGGAGAACTGAGTCCCAGGGCCTGAACGACCCCTCCAACAGGAAGCGGGCTGCACTTGGGGTTCTGACCTCCATCCCTTCCAGAAGTGCTTCTCTCTTCTCCTTGTCTCTGCTGGACTCTTCACCTGGGCCTCCCCCTTTTCTGTCCTCTTGCGACCCCCTCGGGATCCCGCAGACCGCCCCTCAATCCGTCTGGGAGTGAAGGGAGGACCAAGAGCTGCATTCGGCATTAGGAAGGACCCTCCACGCCACTGCACGACGTATGGATGAATCGGCACTGGCCCAGGGCTGCCTCGGGCCAGGCGTCTTCCCTGCCTCCGGGTGGGGGTGTTGGGCTCACCGCCTCAGGGCAAGAAGCCCACGTGCCACCTGGGCTGACCTCCCAGCACAGGCTCCCTGAGCTTGGGGAGAGCTCTTCTCAAATTCATGCGTGTGGATTTGAATTGGCGATGTGGTTTCCCTGGACTCATGGGTGAATCTTCAGACCTGACTACACAGAGCGACCCTCCATCCTCCTGACACACACGTGAAGCCACGGTTGCTCTGAATGGCAGCTCCCTAGGGGTCAGAGGCTGCTGAGCAGAGTTGGCCTCACCCCATCGCCTGCTCCGAAGGCTGCTCTGCAGTCACAGCCTTACGTGCTTGCCCTTGCTTCCGAACTTGTGTCTTTGAGTGAAATAGAGAGACGAGGAGACCAGGAGGCTCAGACCCGCCTGGCACTGTCCCCCAGCCTCCCTAAACAGCTCCTGGCTCCCCGGCCGGGCATCCTGGGCCTCACTGCCCCTGATCCCAGCACGCTGGCGACCACTGCTGCCCCACCTCTTGCAGGGCCTGCACCGTGCGGGGCACAGCCTCACCCCCGGGTGTACAGCGCCACCCCCACCCCTACTGAGGGTGCCCAGCCTGTCCCCGCACAGCAACATCCAGAGCATTCCTCACCCCAAGTCTAATGATTCTTGGGGTGCCCTGTCTGCAGCGGTTTGGAGAGGTAGGCACGGAAGAGGAAACACCTGGCCAAACATCCCCAGGTACTGGCCCACCCAGGTCTAGGAGTCAGGGTGGACCCCGGGCACCTGTTGGGGCCTGAAAACACCCCCGAGCCTGGGGCAGTGCCCTCACCAGCTCCATTCCCAGGGGATCGTCGTCCTCTTTCAACCGTCCTGAGTCCCTCTGCTCGGGTCTCATCTGGCTGGCTGGCAGCACCCACCTGGGGCAAGCCATAAACATGAATCAAGGGATGGCGTGATTCTACACCTGAGTTCACGTCCCTTTATTTTCACTGAAGACTGGCATAGCACAGCACAGAGATGAAAGGTAAAAGGCATGCCAATAATTCAAAATTTTGGTTTTTTCTTTACTTAAAACTACATTAAAAGAAAGAAAAGAAAGTGAAGTCTCTCAGTCGTGTCTGACTCTTTGTGACCCCATGGACGGCAGCCCACCAGGCTCCTCCGTCCATGGGATTTTCCAGACAAGAATACTGGAGTGGGTTGCCATTTCCTTCTCCAAGAGATCTTCCCAACCCAGGGATTGAACCTGGCTCTCCCACATGGTAGGCAGATGCTTTACCATCTGAGCCACCAGGGAAGTCCAACAGGTTTTGCACTCATCCCCATTGGGGAATCAAACCCCCATCTCCTGCGTGACAGGTAGGGATACTTACCACTATACTAACGAGGAGTGAGCTCGTTACTGCATTAAGTATCCATAAAGGCAACATGGCAAGTCAGGGGAGAAACCATGGAAGAAAAGAGAAGATCTGCATCTTACTAACTTCAGTGCACTCTGTCCAGCTTTTGGAATGATGGCCGCAATTTCATTTTGCACAGAAACCTGCAAACTGAGGCCAGCCCCAGGCTCCCCGCCCCAGGAGCGCCACGCCAGCGAGCCCTTTGACATGACCGCCCCACCCTCAGCTAACAGCACCCCCTCCCCTCGATGGCTGCGCACATGGGCCCGGCAGGAGGGCCCCACTCTGGACTCCAGACCACTGTTCTCAGCCCCCCCAGCCCCCAGGTCAGGGGCCCAGGTCCTGGGGGAGCCCAGCACCACCCGGTCCTGGAGGGGGGCGCTGGCGGCTCCAGACAGACGGATAGGCGGCCTGATTAGATTGGCCCAGACGCGCTGCACATCAACCCGACTGACCCCTGGCAGGAGACAGGTTGATTTATTATCCTGCTGGCGCCGCTGACAGCACGCCCCGCGAGCTTGCCTCTGTCTGGCCATTTTTCAAGCTCTCTGCACACGAGCGGCACCCACATCCTCTGACACATTAGCGTGGATGGCCCTGCGGAATGCTAAGAGCTCCGTCCAGATGCTGCTAAGAGGCTCCGGTGAACAGTCTAATCGTGGCAGTCAAAACTGTAGTTTGTGCGGCCTGGAGAGAAATGCGTGGCTTCACTAAAAAGCAGGCGGTATGGACGAGGCAGGGCAGAGCCGGGACGCGTCTGCACAGACCATGAGTGCAGCGCGGGTCTGGAGGCCCAGAGGCTCCCGGAGCCCATGGTCCCAGCTCCCCACACCCCACCCCAAGAGGACGGCCTGGGAGGTCCCATCAGAGGCGCCCACAGCCCGTACATGCTGCAGTCAAGCCCCTCAGCACATTCACAACCCCCATCCAGTCATCCACGTCGCTGGGCCAGCGTTTACATCCACCGGAGCGCGAGAGCAAGTTCGCCTGCAGTACAGACGAGCTAGCAGGAGACCGGGCACCCGCGGCCCGCAGGTGCTGCAGGGTCAGGGGCTTCCAGGGGAGCGGCAGGCACCCGGCAGGCCCCTGTCCACGTCGAAAGCAGGGTGGAAGGGCAACGTTTGCTAACAGTGCTCAGCTGCCCCAAGTTCACACCTGCGGGCTAGGGGGGCTGCGTTCTGGTCACTCAGCTTCGTCCCAACCAAGCCCTTGGAGCCCTGACTCCCAGGGGTTGACTCAGGAGAGGCCAGGTCACACAGCAGCCCAGCTGTCCAGCACAGCCCGTCAACCCTCGGGCCTCCAAGTACTCACCCGTCCACTGTGGGCATTGAGATCCCCACAAGACCGAGAGGATTCCGGAGACATAGGGGCAAGGGCCAGGCAGGATGTGACCCCAATGCAGACGGTGGATGTGGGGACACTCCACGAGGCCGAGGCCTGCATCTCCCCAGCACTGGGGCCCGGCCCCTAGACCACGAGCAGTCAGCTGTGTGGGGGCCCCCCGGATGGAAGCCCCCGCCTGCACAGGAGAGCCTGGGCCCATGCAAGGCGAAGCAGGGTCCTCCCCGCTCAGGGCAGGCGAGGTGGCCCCTTCACTGTGGCTCCTCAATCAGATGGAGTCGGGCAGGCCTGCCACCACCCACGGTCCCCACGGAGCAGCGCAGAGCCGCACCCTGAGCACCAGAGTCTCGCGTCTGCTCCTGGAGGCGATGGGGAGAGAAGGGCCCGGCCCAGGGCGGAGTGTCGTTACCCTTCTACGTCTGCAGAGGCATCTGAGACAAGCACTGAGACCTGCAGCACTGGGAGGGAGTAATAAGGAAAGGGAGGGTGAGGATTCCGGAAAGGCAGTCATGCGTCCCCGTGTGTTTGCACCGAGCACTCTGGAACAGGGACACTCAGTGGCCAAGACGCACCAGACCTCTTTTGTCCACGCGGGCGGTGGGAGAACCTCGGCTGGAGAACCCAATCACAAAACTGGGAAGACCAGAAACTGACAGCCAGGGGTCTGCCAACACCCCCACTCTCCAGGGAGGCCCACGCTCAACCAGCTCTGCCCACGCGCCCAGCTGCCCAGCAACCGTCAGCCTGCCAGCCTCCATCACGAGCAGACGGTCAAGGAGTACCAGACGGCTGAGCAATGCTTCTAACGAGGAAGCCAGCGACCAGAACCATCAGGCAGGAGCAAAGCAATCTGCAGGAAACGGGCCGTGTAGGCAGGAGGAACCTGCAGAAGAGACTGCATCGTGCATGCATGCAGACCCCACCCGACTCTTGCGACCCCCTGGACTGCAGCCTGCCAGGCTCCTCAGTCCGTGGGATTCTCCAGGCAGGAATACTGGAGTGGGTGGCCATTCCTTTCTCCAGGGGATCTTCCTGACCCAGGGATTGAACCTGAGGTCAGAGCAGGGCCAGCCCAGATCCTGAGGAGACAGCCTTCAAGGACACCTCTTTTATTTTTTAAGGCAGACGCCACAAAAGTCGTTAAGAAGAATCCAGCTGAATTTTGAACAAACTGCTGTAGGACAAGCGTGGGCCAGTCTGGGTGTGGAACCCGGGAAGCCACAGCCAAGAAGGATTCATGCAGCCTCCAGGGTCTTTCCCATCCCCACCAGGGGACAGACAGATAAACAGGTCAGGATCTGTGAGATGCAAAACCAAACAGATGGACATGGAGGTAAAAGTGGAAACCCTCACATCCTGGGGCTGCCCCGGCCCCACCCGCTGCGTGGGCTCAGATGAGTCGTCTCCCTCCCAGAGGCTGGGCTTCCTCCCTGCATCTGAGAGGTGGAGTGAGGTGATGGTTGCTCAGTCGTGTCAGACTCTGCAACCCCATGGACTGCAGCCCGCCAGGCTCCTCTGTCCATGGGATCTCCAGGCAAGAACACTGGAGTGGGTTCCCAACGCTCTTCTCCAGCAGATCTCCCCAACCCAGGGATCGAACCTGGGTGTCCTGCATTGCAGGCAGATTCTCTACTGTCTGAGCCAGGTTGGATTTGCATTTTCCACAGCATCTGCCAGGGTACCTGGAGATGGGAGGCGGCAAGACCCCAGGGCAACACCGAACTGATTAGCTCAGTATTTTAGCTCTAAGTTCCAAGTGGGACACTGCTGCTAAAAAAATAATTAAAAGTACGGACCAGACAGTCCTAAGACCCTTACAAGGCTGCGAGGTTAACGGTTCACTACTTGGCCAGTTCTGGGCACCCCACTCTGCACACCTTAGAGGCACCTGAGTTAGAGATCTTAAGAATGAAGCTGGGGTGGGGGTGCTCCCCTCTTGTCTACCAGGAGCCCCCACGGTCTCATCCACACTGTGGTTGTAACCTGGCACTGCAACGCCAGCAACCTGCTGCCTGACACGCCATAGCTGCCCCGTGAGCGTCTGATGCAGGACGGCAAGAGATGGCATGAAACAGGCCCACCAAACAGCTTAACAGGCTGCTTGATCCACAAGCTGACAACGAAGCTACTTTGCGCCACAGTGTACTGAGCAGGGGAGTTAAGATGCAGCAGGGCTCCCCTGGCGGCCCCGTGGCTGAGCATCCACCCGCCAGTGCAGGGGACACGGGTTCCATCGCTGGTCGGGGAAGATCCTGTGCATCTTGGGGCAGCTGAGCCTGGGTGCCGCAACTGCTGAAGCCCGTTCTCCACACCAAGAGACGCCCCACAGCGACACGCCTGTGACCGCAGGAGAGAGCAGCCCCACTCGCCACAACTGGAGAAAGCCTGCAGGCAGCGACAAAAGCCCGGCACCTCCAAAAGTAAATACGTAGATACGTGAATTTTCAAAGCAGAGAAGCTGCAACTCCCGTCCAGACCGTCAGGTAAAACGGGTACTAACAGCGCAGCGTGAGCAGTGGGGGCCGGGGCGGCAGAAGGGGGGATGATACCCCGCGTGCACAGCTTGGGGGGCAGGAGGTCAAGGAGACATGCGTGGGCTGAGTTCTTCTGGACCCGGAGGGAGCCCATGTGGCGGGGAGGCTGGGGGCCACAGGGCCTTGGAAACAGCTGTCAGCAGCTCCACGGGGCTGGGGAGGTGGGCTGAGCTCGCGCACAAGGTGCCTGAGTGCTAGGCCGGGGGTGACGTCCCCCCCAGGCGAGGCGGCTACTGCAGATCCAGCAGCACTGGGGTGCGGTAAAACCTGCGCTTTTTAACGCTCACTCCCACTTCCGGGGAGCGCGGATCAGACACCAATCTCGGTCATCCAGGGAGGAGGAGGGGGGGCCCCAGATGGGGCGATGGCTGTGCGGTGGAGAAAAACGGGTGGATTCAAGAGATATTAGGAGAAAGATAATGCAGTCATTAATCACTTACTTTGAGATAAATTATTCTGGCCGGAAGGCCAGAGCTGTGTGTTTGAGAAGCTTGCTCTCATCAGCTATTCTTTTGTGAAGCCCAAATTAGTATCTCTTTAAATCAGGGGGCTACACCTTCTTTTATCATCAGCAGGCAAACGAAGAAAGCAATGTGCAATTGACCTCTGTCTTTCACGGCGGCTTCCTTCTCTCTTTGAGGCAGAAGATCTATTCTTGCTAAGCTGATTGGAGACAGGGGCTGGTGCGACCCATGAATGAGAAGTGGGGATGGCCAGGTTGCACCCAGCCCACGGACACCCCAGGCCCCACGTGCCTGCAAACCATCTTACGAGCGTGTCTGCCCAACTGATGACAAAGAGCGCACGGGATGACATCGCTGTTCTAACACGGCTCAGAGACCCTTCGCCGTCAGCCCCACGTCCCGTCAGGGTGATGTGAAGTCGTGAGAAACTTCCTCAGTGTCCTCATCTGTAAAACGGACACCAGCCAACGAGTGGTGCTGTTGGAAAAACAATCCAGTGGACAGTGAGTGGGAAGCTCCTGCCCACAGAGGAGCTCTCCAGACGTGCGGCGGGCTCTGTTTGCTGTGGCCCCAGCCGTCTCCGTTCCCCGCATCTGGAGTGTCTGAGCCGCTCACCACGGGTAATTTCTGAAACAGTCTTCCCACCTAGACAGGAGAGAGTGTGAAATCCAGGCCCAAATCACTTTCATCCACTATCCGAGCGTCAAAGACAGCTTTCGTCTCTAAAGCAAATAGGACACGTCCCCCTGCAAAATGGGATTCCTGAGCGTCGCCCGCTCCCTGCGGCGCCCTGCCAGCCGTGGGATCTGGCTGCAGCTGACCCTGCGGAGGGCGCTGCGGTCGGGGCCCTGGGTCACAGCCAGCCACGTCAGCTCTTCCAGCCACGAGCATCTTGGAGGACTCACATCTTCCAAAGCCCCTCGGCCACCAGGTGCCGTGACCTTCCAGCGGGCTTGTGTGCCAGGTCACGCCACTCCATCCCCCAGGGGGACGCCCACACCTCCGAGACCTCCAGGGCACGGCGCACAGCTCTGCTCAGGCTCTAACCGCCTCCTCCTCCAAAGGCAGTGCAGGCCACCAGAGCATGAATGCCCCTCCCAGCACGGTTCCGCCCAACAAGCACCCCCAAGGTGCTCAGCGATAGTCACCAGGTCAGAGCTGGGGACACCCCAGGGTCCAGGGCCCTCGGAAACACAGCGTGTGTTTTCACAGTTCGCTTTAACCTGCACCCCAATCCTACCAGCTATCTAGCGTCCCCTTATTGCACAGAGCAGGAAACGGAGGCCCCGGATGGCCAAGGAGGCCATCTCAAGCTGCATGGCTGGTAGTAAGGCCGCCTGGTTCCCAGGCCAACAGGATTTCCCCACACGAGGCTCCTGCTTTTCCAGGAGAAGAGATGGGTTGCTTTGATCCATCCACTTACTGAAGATGCCTACCAACCACCCCTTTGTACCTGCTCATGACACCTGGTCTCCATCCCCGGGGCCAGGGCGTGGTCAGGTCTGCGATGGAACAGAGAGGGTGGCGCTCAGCCTGGAGCCCAGCACGAGGGCACAGGAGCCCTGCGCTGGCCCTGCCCTCCGGCGTCAGCCTCCCCCCACCTCCCTCACCCCCGTTGACTGGAGGAGGGGAGATTTCTCACTTCTGGAATCTCTGATCCTGCTGCTTTTGGCTCCGAGAGAAGAGAGATTACAGCTCTGTCACGGAGGGGTGCTAAGGCAGGAAATGGTTGGCCCACCTCCTTTCCCGAGAAGCAAGGCCATGTCCCCCACCCTCCCATGCCTGTCCCTCGGGCGGGACACACCAGGGATGCACTGGACCTGGTGCACAGACGGAGCAGAGACAGCAACAGACGCAGCTCCGTGTGGTCATAGCGGCCAGATGTCCGCCCTTCCGTCCACCGTCCTCCCCGCGGCTGCTGGCCTCTCTGCCCATGTGAAGTCCACGTGGACGCACTCCAGACTCCACCAACTTTCCGGGTAAAAATGCACACAGCGTCTGGCAGCTCAGAGTCTCATGCATGGCACCTCCTGAGCCCCCCACCCACCCTTCTCCCGAGCTCCCCACCCACCCGTCTCCCGAGCCCCCCAGTACCCATCTTCAGTGCTCCCAAGAAAGGGGCTGGACCTCTGACCCAGGCCCAGGGTGTCCTCCACCCATTCCTGGGTGAGCCCCGGCACAGCGGGTTCCTCACTCTCCTCTAATGCTCTGTGATTAAATCCGGCAGCAGCATAGAGGCTGGGGTCACGCTGCTTTTCGGTAACAGCCAGTGCCATGACCTCGTACTTTAAAAAAGGAAGCACAAGTCTCCATTCTAGAAGAAGAGTGAGCGCTTACACATCGCAGAAACCTGACGGTTTGGAGGCTTTCCAAACACACTGGCTTCACGTTCAGGGAAGTTCTGAAGTCCTTCTCGCCTCCTGCTCGGGGAAAGCTGACCCAGAGGAAACTGTCTTAATCGGCACGTCTCCCCCTTCACTGCCAGTCTGCTGCTCCCCCCAGCCTAGGTTCCCCCGCACACTGGGGACCCCCGCACACTGGGGACCCCCACACACTGGGGACCCCCATGCCCTGGGGACCCCACCGCCTACTCCACAGGTGTTCGTGCCGCATCAAGACACCAGTGAGGAATTTCCCGTTTCCTTGGTCCCTCACCCAGCCATCTGCCTGGCTGAGCCTCGGACTCTGCCCTGCATCTATGAGTTGTGATCACCCACCACGACTCGGCCTCTGCAGCCCTGCCCTGTGTCCTGCTGAAACCTGCCTGCACTGGGCCCATTGTGTCATCACAGGGTCCCCACAGGCAGGTGGTCACTCTGCCAACACCCCTGCTGAGCTGGAAACGGCCGCCTCCCACTCCCCCCAGCCCAGGCTGACCCTGGCGGCCGCTGGTGGGTGCTCAGGCTGTGCTTGGAAGAGACACGGCCAGGGAACGTCATCAGAATCGAAATTCCCACTGCCCTTCTCTGTCTAAGCCAGTTTTCCCCGGAAGCTCACACCTCGAGCCTGAGAAAAAGTTACTGAAGACAAATCGATGTATGAAATGAAGACCAGAGAGATGTCCATCTGTAAGAACACCAGATGTGGGAGAACAACGCCTAAAGGAAGCGGAAACAAAGCACTGCTGCTGCCAAGTCACTTCAGTCGTGTCCAACTCTGTGACCCCATAGATGGCAGCCCACCAGGCTCCCCCGTCCCTGGGATTCTCCAGGCAAGAACACTGGGGTGGGTGGCCATTTCCTCCTCCAATGCATGAAAGTGAAAAGTGAAACTGAAGTCGCTCACGCCTTGCCAATTGCTCACCGCAGGCCGGGCTGCAGACGGAGGCTCTGCCTCCACCGTTGGAACAACCTTCATTTCACAAATCGGTGAACCAAGGCAGAACGTGAGCAAATGGTCAATGCAGAATGCGGGTGGATACTGCTGTATTTAAAATGGATAACCAACGGGACCTACTGTAGAGCACAGAGAACTCTGCTCAATGTTATGCAGAGCCTAGATGGGAAGGGAGTCTGGGGGAGAAGGGATACATGCATGTGTACGGCTGAGTCCCTCTGCTGTCCACCTGAAACCATCACAGTGTTGTTGATTGGTTATACTTCAATATGAAATCCCTTCCCTTGTGGCTCAGCTGGTAAAGAATCCACCTGCAACGCAGAAGACCTGGCTTCGATACCTGGGTTGGAAAGATCCCCTGGAAAAGGGAAAGGCTGCCCACTCCGCTGTTCTGGCCTGGAGAATTCCATGGACTGTGTAGTCGATGGGGTTGCAAAGAGTCGGACACAACCGAGCGACTTTCACTTTCACTATAAAATAAAGAGTTAAGAAAAAAACAATGTGGGTGGATAAAGTGCCAGTCCAACCTCATTTCATGAGACCCTGCCTCCAAAGCCCATGTGCCTTCACACCTCTTCTGTGAGCTTCTCCTCGCCAAAGCTGGGCTTGGTCCCAAGGGCAAACGGACAGGAGTCATCGAGGTGAAGCTGATTAACTTCCCAAAGGCGTGGGTGTGGCTCAAAGCCACCAAAAACGCAGGGAGGTTATGCACGAGGTCATATTATACGAATTACCCAAGGTTAAGTGGTTTAGGGCTCAATCTCTGAACTGAAGCTACTCTTTCTTCACTGTTTTTCCTGATACTGACCTTAAACAGCATCTTCTTATATTTATTTTGAAGTATTTGCATCTCCGACCTACTTGCAAACTTACTGAACTACAAACATGTTTCAACCCTGTCGTGCACGTGCTTCCTATTAACCATGAGCCTGTTTCTTTCGGTTGTACCTGGTCTCTTTAGTTTATTCTCATAAATTCTCAAGAAGTATTTGACCATGGAAATTCTCTTAGAGATTGTCTATTTACACTGTCTGGGTTGTCTGACTAGTCTCACTACCAGCTGAGATCTAGCAGCTGTGTTAGGAGACTCCTCCCACGGAGCACAACTTCAAAAGCTGTGCAATTATCTTTAAAAGCACTGGAAGAGCCAGAGATCAATAAAGGCAACCAGAATGTAAAGGGCCAAGGCTCCAGAGAGAAGAAAAGCAAAGTAAGGTGATCCGAACTTTCAGTTCAGAGGTCTCCTCCACAGTCATTTCCGAATGTGCACTTGGAGACATAGAGGCTAAAGAGAAAACAATATCCTGGAACTGATGGAAGGTTTCCTGAGTTGGAGAAATAAAACCTGGAGTTCAGGACTGCCAGCCCGAACTGGAAGACCAAAGATCACAGAAATAAGGGAAACGTGGGGAAGTGAGTACAATTTCCCCTTGAAGTAGTTCACTGACCCTTAAACTGAGCATGAATTAACTAGCCAATAAGCAAAGCAGAAAGCATCTGCTAAGATGCTAAAAAGTTATGTAGCGATTTCAGAAAACACACTGAGCTGAGAAGACAAAACTTAGAGTATAGACCCCACACAGGTGGAGGCAGGACCTGATGGATGTTCCAAGCTTTCAGTCAAGACACAAAAAATCTGCTCCTGAAATAAAATCCATGAGACATCATGAAGATAACTATGCGTGGGTCTTGGACACCCAGACAGACAGAGGAAAAACAGAGTGGAGGCAATATTTTAAGAAGTACTGGTGAAAAATTTTCCAGACTAGATGAAAGACACAGGTCTATGGGTTCAAAAGGATGGAAGAGCTCTCTGAAAGATTAAAAAACATGCAAACAGGCCAGTTCTGTAAGACATTTAAGGAAGAGTTAACATCTATTCTTCTCAAACTTTTCCAAAAAAATGGAAAAGAAAGGAACCCTTTTGAACCCTTTCTACAAAGTCAGCATCGCCCTGATACCAAAACCAGACAAAAATATCACAGAAAAGAAAATTGGGGCCAATATCACTGACAACATAGACGCAAAAATCCTCAACAACATATCAGCAAACCAAATTCAACAATATATTAAAAGGATCATATACCATGATCAAACGGGATTTATCCCAGGGATGCAAGAAATTTCGGTATGTGCAAATAAACCAGTGTGACACACCACATCAACAAATTAAAGAATGAAAGCCATATGATCATCTCAATAGATGCAGAAAAGGCTTTTTTGACACAATTCAATATTTTTGATTAAAAAAAAACAAAACACCTCTCAACAAAGTGGGCATAAAGGAAACATACCTCAACATACCTGCAGTCCACAGGGTCACAAAGAGATGGACACGACCCAGCAACTGGACAACAGTAAGAACAACAAAGAGGATCTCATCTCCAGTCACATGATAAATCAGCCGCGGGCAGGTGATACACAGCGTAAGGCGTACGGCCAAATACTGCTGTGATGACTCTGCAGGGACAGACAACTAGATGCCTACTAGACTGTGGTGGTCATTTCCTGATGTGTGTGAACATATCTCACTCTGTAGGACCCTTGAAACTAACATAATGTTGTGAGTCAACTATATTAAATTAAAAACCAATGAACAAAATAAAAATAATAGCTTTCCACTGCTGTGTAACAAATTAGCACAAACTTAGAAGCAAAGACCCTAATGCTGGGGAAGACCGAAGGCAGGAGGAAAAGGGGGCTACAGAGAATGAGATGGTTGGACGGCATCATCGACTCAACGGACATGAATTTGAGCAAACTCTGGGAGATAGTGGAGGACAGGGAAGCCTGGTGTGCTGCAGTCTGTGGGGTCACAAAGAGTCGGACACAACTTAGCAACTGCACAACAGCAGACGCATAGAATCCAAGCCACTTATCACCCCAGAGCTCCGCAGGACGCAGCACCAGGGCCGGCTCTGCTGGGTTCTCCGTTCAGCTCTCACAATGGGCCCGCCAAGGCTGTGGTCTCACCTGGAACATGGGGTCGTGATCCAGACATGTAGGAATTCAGTCCCCCGCAGTTATATGATGGAGGCCTCATTTTCTCTGTAGCAGTTGGTTGGAGACCCCTCTCAGCTACAGGCACGTGTGTCTGTAAACAGTCCTCAGCGGGCCGTGTGCTCTCCCTGCAAAGTCAGCTGGGGAAACTCAACTTTTAAAGAGATCACCTGATTAGGTCAGACCCAAGCAGGACAGTCTCCCTGCTGAGTAACTCGGGATGAGCTGATCTGGGGCCCTGATTACACCTGCAGAGCCCCTTCATGTACCACAATCCCAGAAGTGTTTTCTCGCCACATGCACGGAGCAGAGGGGATTGTAGCAGGATGAGAACCACCCGCCCACTACAGCGACTATTCACAGCAAAGTAAAACCGCTAAGACAAAGGAAAACAGGAATGCCTGAGTTGGTAAGATCCCCTGGAGAAGGGATAGGCTACCCACTCCAGTATTCTTGGGCTTCCCTTGTGGCTCAGATGGTAAAGAATCCACCCATCTGCAATACAGAAGACCTGAATTCGATCCTTGGGTCGGGAAGATCCCCTGGAGGAGGAAATGGCAGCCCACTCCAGTATTCTTCCCTGGAGAATCCCCATGGACAGAGGAGCCCGGTGGGCTGCAGTGCATGGAGTTGCAAAGAGTCAGACACGACACAGCACAGCAATCAAAAAAGAAGCCTGTCCTTCAAAGGAGCAGCGTTCAGACTGACAGGTGTCTCTACAACATAAACAAGAGAAGATAGAAGACAATGAAATGACAGTTTTAAAATGCTGGGGGAAAAAATCTCCAAACTGGAACTGAATACATGCCAAAAATAGCCTTTAAATATTAAGTAAAATGAATGCATTTTTATACAAACAACAATTGAAAATTCAGTGTGAATAGAACAATACAAAATAAATAAATAAATAAACTAAAAAGAGTTTTCAACAGAAGGAAAATGACCCCAGAAAGAAGCACATAAATGCAGGAAAGCATGAGAAATGCTAGAAAGGTAAATACATTGTTAAGCCTAACTGAATATGGAATATCAGTAATACGAAGATTTAAATTTTGTAAGATTTAAATTACATGAAAAACTGAAGCATATGAAAACAATTGCACCACAAAGCAGTCAAACTACTGCAACGTCCTCGTTACTTCATGATGAAATAAAAGCAATGTTTTCACTAATGCACTAATGAATCAAGGATGCATCTTACAATCTTTACTGTAATCACTAAAAGAATAATAAAACATTGCATAACTAATGAATTAATACACAGTAACTGTAAAACTAAAAATACATACCGTCAATTAAAAACAAAGCTAGGAAGGGTAAAATCAAAGCACAGATGTGCAAATAGGAAAAACAGCAAGATGATACATTTAAACACAAGAATGTAATTAATTTTGCTACATGAAAATATAAACAATATAAATAAAATACAAAAGTTTTCTAACCTGTATTTTAAAATCCAAGTATATGCTGCTTATAAGAAACCTGTTCTAAATATAAAAATACAGAAAATTTGAAGTAAAAGAATTGAAAAATATACACATTGAAAACACTAACCGAGAACTGTCTGACAGAGCACAACCCGTATCAGATGAAGTCGATTTTAAGGCCGTGTGTATTTTTAGATAGAGATATTTCAAAAGTTAAAGAAAAAAGAAAATTTAATAGGAAGATTACATCCTAAATTTATGTGCACCCAATAACACAATTTCAAGCAAAACTGACATTTGATTAAGAAGAAAATCATATAGATAAATCTTAAAACCGTTCTCTTTATAAAAGTTAAGATTAACAAGCAAAAAATCAATAGTAATATAAAAAATGGGAAAATACAATTTAAAAAATGGACCTAACTTTTCAAATTTGGGTGAGATAGTTGCAAAAATTGTTTGTATTATGAGTCTAAATGCATTTTAAGTGATTTAATACAGTCTCGAACCCAAGACGGTCAAGCAAGAAATTAATGACAAAAGCATAACTAAGAAATTTTCAAATTTTTACAAATTAAGTAATATATTTCTCAATAAATCATAAGAAAAGTTCAAAGGAAATTAAAATATATTTCTAACTAATTAGTGATGAAGATACAATATAACAAACCACAGCTGACAGAATGCCTGGAGAAACCGTTTAGGTATAAATGCACATGTTAGAAAAGAAGTATTGTCGAAAATAAAGGGTTAGCTATCCACTGCATGAAGCTGTTTTTTAAAAAACTATAAACCATATCAAAAGTAGTAGAAAAAGAAAATCAATAATGAATAGAAAAAAGTATTAGAAAGAACCAAAAAGTCAAAAGTTAATTGTTTAAAAATGCAAGTAAGACTGAAGAATCCCTAGTAAGACTAATACTCGTAGTGAAAAAAGATCAGACACGCACCACCCCATGAGGAGTGAAAATTCAGACGTCACACAGGTGAAGTCGTCTTCATGACCTCGGGTTAAGCAGCAATTTCTTAAACGTGATACCACAAACAACAAAAGAAAAAGTTGATAGTTTGGACTTGACCAAAATTAAAAACTTTGGGACATCAAAGGACACCATCAGAAAGTGAAAAGACAAGCCACAGAATGTGAGAACATATTTGCAGGTCATGCGCTTGCCAAGGTTCTCGTGTTCAGAGTGTATACAGGACTCATCTCAGATGAGTCAACCTAAATGAAAAATGGGCAAAGGATTTGAAAAAGCACTTCTCTTTAGAGTATGCAGAAAGCGCGTGAAAAGATGCTCAATATCCTTAGTCAGTGCACATTGAAAGCACAACAGATCCCTTCACACTCACTGGGATGGCTACGACCGAAACCCAGGTAACAGCGGTTAGCTAGGACTCGAGGATACAATACACTGCTCGCGTGAGTGTGTAATGGAGCAGCCACGCAGAAGGCAGCTTTGCATTTTCCCAAAAAGGTAACCACTAATTCCACCCCTCGGTATTTACCCAAGAGAAATGAAAATGGGTCCATACAAAAACACGTACACAAACGATCCTATCAGCACAGTCCAACAGCCGAAACACTGGGAACAGCCCAATTGTCCGTCAATTGATAAGTGGATAAACAAATCGTGGTGAAAACAGACAACAGAATCTTACTCAGACACAGAAAGAGACGAAGGACTGATAAATGCTCCAAAATGGGTGACCTTTGAAAACATTCCAAGTGAAAGCAGACGGACGCTAAGGCCACGGCCCGTGTGACTCCACTGATGCAAGACGCCCACAACAGGACACTCCTGATCGACAGAAGGGTGTGTCCTTGCGGGGGCAGGGGCAGAGCTTTTGCTTGGCGGGTATGAGGCTTCTTTTCAGGGGATGACATGTTCTGGAATTAGATAGTGATACTGACTACACAGTGTTGTAAATACGCGAGAAACATCAAACTATATACTTTAAAGTGGTTAGGATGGCAAATTTTACAATAAATGAAGTTTGCCTCAAAAAATAATACCTACATAAATTAAAAATGTATATTAGGTTTTTGTATTGAAGACAGGATTTTAAAGTGACTCATTCTCAATGATAGTGAAGATGATCCAGGGTCTCAGAAATGGAATGGAGAAGATACAAGAAATGTTTACCAAAGACCTAGAAGAACTAAAGAACAAACACAGATGAACAATTCAGTAGAAGGAATCAATAGCAGAATAACTGAGGCAGAAGAATGGATAAGTGACCTGGAGGACAGAATGGTGGAAATCACTGCTGCAAAGCAGAATACAGAGAAAAGAATAAAGTGACTGCTGCTCCCCAAATCATCTACATATTCAACGTTATCCCCATCAACTGTCTCACTGGAATTTTCTGTGTGTATGAAAATTGACAAATGTACTCCATGTGGACATGCAAATGGCAAAGAATATCAAACATAAACTTGAAGCAGGAACAAGTTGGAGACTCTACAGTAGTCTCGGTTTTGAGACCTAACCTAAAGGTACAATAGTTAATCCAACATAGCACTGGTGCAAGAGATAAGGAGGATATTTTATTTTTTTAATCTTTAACATGCTAATATTTTAGTAGAGGGAAACCTAGTTTTCACTGGGGAAGAACAGATGCCTCCTTCAAAACCTCCCCCTTCTGCTGACCAGGGCCTAAAGCAATGATGACGTTTTATGGTCAGCACAAGGTGGACAGTGGTGGAGGCTGAGTTCGGGAATGAGGATTATTGATTTGTTAATCTTTCTACTTTTGTGCATGGTCAAATTTTTTCATAACAAAAGTTTTGTTTTTTAAGTGTTTCAATGACTTTAAAAGTAAAAATGCAAAAAATCTCGATACCTAATATTTAAAAAGTCTTGAGGAACAAGGATCTGTAGACATCAACCTTTAACAGCTTCTGTTGAAACCTCACAGAGGAAGATAAAGACAAAAAGCCTCCAATGCTCTGAGGGAGCCAGGTGAGCTCTCCCAGCCCAGACCCAGCCCATCTGGAGGGCACTTCTGGGAACTTAGGGCCCTGTCCTCTCACAGCAGACGGCTCAGCAGGGATGGCTAGACCTGAGGGCAAGAAAGACTCAGCAGCAGAGTGACTCGGTCCAGCCGGCACTTCAGGCCATCAGCACAGCGCCCCAGGGCTCCAGGCTGCTCCCCAGGGCCTTGAGGGACCCCTGCCAGGGGCGGAACCATGGTGGGCTCTGTGGACCCCACGCCTGCCCGTGCATTTCCGACGCCTGGACGGTGAAGGAGGGAACAGCCGCGTCTGCTCCTTCATCGAGCTTAGGGGAACGTCATCACTGCTTCAGCCCCTGGAGGAGTAGCCCAAAGCTGAACCATGAAAGATGTTCACCAGTAGCCAGACGGGACCTCACGGCCGCCGCCCGCCTCTGCACCGTGCGCGCCGCCTCCTGTGGGCAGGGGCTGGGCGTGTGGACACAGGCTGACCCCGCAGGGAGGCTCCCCGCCCTCCCCGGCCCCCTCCGTGAGGCCCCTTCATCCCCAGGAAAGAAGGCGACTTTCCCGAGCTGCTTTGGGGCAGGAATCAGTCCTGCTGGCGGAGGGCCGCTTTCGCGCTTCTCGGCTGAGGGCGCTGTCGGTCCCTGAGGGCTCCATCTGCCCCAGGGGATTGCCCCGGACAGACGGCGTCCCTCCTGGTCACTACCGGGACCTCATGCCCCAGCCAAGGGCTTCCCAGACGGCCCGGCAGTGAAGAACCCGCCTGCCAATGCAGGAGACGCGGTGCAGTCCCTGGGTGGGGAAGATGCCCTGGAGGAGGGCATGGCAACCCACTCCAGGATTCTTGCCTGGAGAATCCCATGGACGGAGGAGCCTGGTGGGCGGAAGTTCATGGAGTTGCAAAGAGTGGGAGACAACTGAACAACGGAGCACACACACACGCACGCGTGCACGCGCGCACACGCACACGCATGCGCACACACTGCTGCCAGGCCCCGGCAGAGAGTCCGAAGCAAGGACCTTGTTTCTGAATAGCTCACTTCACTGTTCTGTTTTGCCTCCAGACCGGAGAGGTGGCAGGAGGTGGCCCACCTTCGGGCACAAGGTGACGAGATGGAGCCCGTGACCGCCTCCGGCCTTTCAACACAAAACTGGACCCGAGTGCCGGAAGCGGGAATGTGATTTGTTACGGGTGCTTTCTTAAAAATACGCCCTCCTGTTCTGGGGAGACATTTTGTTGATTGCATAGACTGACACCTTGACTTAGAAAGTGCTGCGAGAGCACGAACCTTCTGAGCTAGTTTTCCAGGCGGTCACTGACACAGCAGCCATTCACTGTGCCCTGCAGGGTGGGCGACAGAAGCTTCCAGAGCTCGTGGCCTGCTGCTCCAAGAAGCTCAGAGTCCATCGAGAGGGACCGACGCACGCACGGCAGTTCAGGGCGGGGCCCCTCACCAGGGCACTGCAAGGGGAACCATCACCAGGGCACTGAAGGGGGGACCCTCACCAGGGCACTGAGACGGGGGACCCTCACCAGGGTACTGCAAGGGGACAATTCTTCAGATTCTTCTCCAACCTCCTTGACAATGGGTTCCGTCTTCGACAAGTCCCCCTGGGAAAGCTGATTTCAGTGGCAGCCTGTCACTCTGTCTTTACCAGGGAAATAGCATTTCATGCTCTGCCCTCAACACAAGCAACATTCTGACTCTGTGACAGTTTCGAGTATCCCTGAGCACGTAGCACAGACTAACAAAACCAAGTGGCTACAGAACATCTCGGCAGCAGGATTTGGGGGCCTTCAGAGACCCGCCCCCCCGACATGCCCTGCACACACGTGACTCATGCACATATGTGTCCCTGACCTCAGACCTGTAACAAGGCTGTATTCCCACTGCTCCCCGGATAGCCAACGCAGGCCCACAGCCAGGAGAGGCTTTACGGTGGAACGCCCTGGCAGTCCAGGGGTTAAGACCTTGCCTTCCAATGCAGGGGGGTATGGGTTCCACCCTGGTCAGGAAAAAAAAGGCCAAAAAACCGAAGCATAAAACAGAAGCAATATTGCAACAAATTCAATTAAGACTTAAAAATGGTCCACATCCAAAAAAATCTTTAAATAAATTAAATTAAATGAAAGCCTAAGTGTAAATAAAACTCATCGACTTACATCAGTAAAAGCTCAGCACTGGCTGTGCCCTTGCAGGCTGACGATGCTCAGGAAGGTGGGGAGCACACACGGCGTGTCTCACTGAACACACGGTTCTGGGCGTGACTGGCAGAGACTCTGGGTCCAGGGAACGTGCTCGAGGGGTCCAGTGGTTCTAACCCCTTGGTCAGCAGTTACACAAAACACGAGCTTAGGGATGGTCCCCATCAGAAAGCTGCAGTCCCAGAGATGTCTTAGAGTAAGGAGAATACGTAAAAATAAGAAACTCAACTGTAAAGCAGTTATCCTCAACTAAAAATAAATACATTTGAAAATAATAATGATATTAAAGGAACTCAAAGACTTGGAGGGTGTGGATTTGTCGTGACTCACAAGGCCACAGCCGTGCACAGTATTTTTGCTTTTATTTTGTGTGCGATGTGCTGGTTGTGGTTAACGTTGCAGTTTTTCCCTGAGTTGAAAATATTACTAATGCCCGATTAATGTACATGGATTGTATAGTTGTGTAGAACATGCACCATTATAGAATTGCATAATAATTGTGTAAAAATAGGATTGGGTGTTAGTCCACATAGAGGTGCCCACCTGCAGGGCTGAGGGGGAGGCCCAGCGCCCCACCCCTTGCGGCCAGGTTTCAACCAGTGACTTTGGCTCACAAACGGAATGTTCCTTCCTGAGCCTACACGCCTGGAGAGAAGGATGCTTGGGGTGTTTTCAGGGCAGCACACAGCGCCCCAGTCTGATTGTTCAGCCGTGAGGTCTGCAGAGGCCCTCAGAGCCTGCTCACAGCTCTCCTGGTGGTTCTGCAGGTCCCTTTGTCATTTCAGCCAATTTCCCCTTTAAGTCATGCAAAATTGGTTTTCATTCCTCGGAACCAGGCAGCTTTGTGAGGCAGACGCCTGAAGAAGCCTCGGGTTGGGAGTCCACCCATCGCCTGCTGCTGCCTCACCTGCACCTCCGCTCGGTCACCTGGCCTCAGGTTCCCTGGCTGTAACGGAACGAGCAGTTGACATCTCTGCTTCCTGCTGCCTCGAACACGATGGAAGCCTGTGAGTCCAAGCCAACAGAAAGTGAAAGTGAAGTCGTGTCCAACTCTTTGCGACCCCGTGGACTGTAGCCCACCAGGCTCCTCCATCCATGGAATTTTCTAGGCAAGAGTACTGGAGTGGGTTGCCATTTCCTTCTCCAGGGGATCTTCCCCACCTGGGGATCGAACCCGGGTCTCCCATACTGTGGGCAGACGCTTTACCATCTGAGCCACCAGAGACAGACTGTAGCATAAAACTTCCAAAGATACAACTTGAAAGAAGGAAAAACACAGCACAGCGGCTGCTGGTAGAGAATCACCCGTGGGCTCGCCCTCACTTCCGACATCAGTATAAACGGTGTCCATGTCCCCAGACCCCGCGAGGCTTGCCCAGAGTCACGAGGTGCTCCTGGTGACCAGACCAGGCAGACCAGGCTCAGGAGGGGAGAACGCGCAGATGTGGTCACAGGATGTGCATTTAGCTTTAAAAGCCCAGCAGTCAGAAAAGCAGTAGTCGTTCCTGACATCTGGGCAACACCTTCAGGTTTCACATCCACTCCACATCCTTCCATTATCTCCTGAGAAACTTGCGGATCATTATCCCCGATTCACAGCTGAGAAACGAAGACGCCCAAAGGTTAACTCACTCACCCAGGGTCACCGGACTACTCTCTGGCTGAGCGGAGCAGGACCTAAATCCTGGGACTCACACGTGGCCCCCTCCACCCTAGACCCCCCTCCTCAGTGGGTCCCTCCACTGAACGGGGGTCCGCCCAGCTCTGTGGTGTGTCCACGCCCGGGACACAGAGAACCACGACTCCCAGAGCTCTGCTTTCAGAACGGAGTCCGGCCCTTTCCTACAACGCTTTCCTTAATCAACTTGGCTTACGAAGAGAATCAAAACTAATATTTCCTTTCTGGTTTAATGCAATCTACTTTATCCATTTTTAAAGAGAGATTATTTTGTAGAATGGCATGTAAATCCCCCAAATACACAAAGTCACCTTCCTGTGGATTCTAGACAAATAACCTGAGAATAATCCTGACAAGACTGTGTTTGCAGAACCGGAAAGCGCTGCTAAACACACAAATAAAGGACTCACGCTGCGTAGCCCTCGACTTCCCTCTGCAGTCGTGGATGTGAATTTATGGCTTTCCTCCCCAGGTCAAAGGTAAATGAATCCATCAGTGGAACCTATAATTAGTGTGAGTGGTTAATTCCCAGGGCTTCACTGCACTCTCTCGGTGACATTTTGAAGCACTAAGCTGGCCATTACGAGCCAGTGCGCTCCGCAGTGAGTGAAGGCTGGAATTAGCAATGAAACGCTTCAGTCCCCATTTTACATACAATTTGGCCCAAGAAGAATAGGACAGACTTTCTGTGGCAGGGCAGTCTCTGCAGGTCCCTCCGCAATGTGAGAGCATCTGGACTTTGGGGAATACACAGCCTGCATGCCTCTTTCAAGAAACCTGGTGCATCTCTTTTCCCCAAAAAGAGAAATGAAGAACACACTGTTCCTGTGACAAGGCATTTCACCACAAAAATAGTTCAGGAACAATTTTCTTATTTCCAAAGTTATAAAGAAGAAAAACCACTATGATTTGTATCCATCTATTAAGAAATTCAGATTTTGTACGGAGGATGCAACCTAGGTTTTCATGAGACAAGCACGTGTTCAAAATAAGCATTACGTCATGAACACACACACACACACACACACACACACATTCTTTTAATTGTGCAGGCAGATTCTTTACCATCTGAGCCACCAGGGAAGCCCAGTGATAAAGCTTTTATTTTTCAAGAGTTGAACATTTAGCCACACAAATTAGGCCTGAATGCTTAGCTTAAAAAAAGACTTAATATTAAATTCAAAATATTTTCTGATCCAACCCTAAATGCCATCAGTGTCTTAAGCCAGCAACTGAATCAATGTCCAGAGGTGAAGTACAATTTTTGTATATAAAATACGAGATTTAGCAAAGAATTATTTTATTCATTTATTCACTCATCCATCATATGTCCTTGAACATCATGAAGAGCTATGTTCAGTGCTGAGAATACAAGTTTGGCTCGAGAAGAATTCTGTGATCAGAATTTAGAGATGGTTTGGCCCAAGGTATAAATTGGAAAGACCACTCTGCCAACAGGATGATGGATGAGCTGGAAGTCAGGGGCAAGGATTCCAATTGAAAGGCAGTATCAATAACCCGTGAAATCAACAACGAAGCTCTTAATTGAAGGAAAGTCAGTGGATTTAGAGAGAAAAGAGCAGGCCCGAGAGATGGTGAGAATCTGGAATTAACAAGACTCGGGGTTGGATTTTGGAAGCAAAGGAAGATAATATTCTGCACTCGGGATGATGCTGGTGTGGAGGACAGCCTGGCGTCTGAGTGGCCACGACTTTCAAGGAGGAAGGAGAAAGGCATGTGGGTTTGAGAGAAGTGATGGGTTCACATCGGGATATGCTGACTTGTAGATGCCTCAGAGCCAGGTGAAGCAGTGAAGATCTTCCGTCTAATGCAGTAAGCAACTTCATCTTATACTGGAGAAAACCAAAAATCACAGAGGTGGAATCACTTGCCTAAGGCACAAAAATAAGCATGAAATAGTGAAGACCCACACTTCAGAATTAGGGACCTGGATTCTACCCGTTCTTCCTCCCTAGAACAGAGTGTCCAGACAGAGCCCTCCAGCTGCGTCCCAGGCACGGACACGGCTTCTAAAACCACACACATTCTGTTTGTTTTTTCTCTTTTTTATTCTTTAAATTACAAGAATGTGAGAGCACATTTACAGGAGACTTAGAAAATATAAAATGAAGTTACATATAATTCCACTACATATTACAATTACTTTTAATAGATAAATCAAGATTTTTAGTTGAAATTTCAATGTCAAACTCTCAAAAATTAATAGAATGAACATACAGAGAAGTAGAAGGATATAGTAAATCTGAAAAGCACTGTGAATCGTTTCAACATAAATAAGACTTATACAATTTTCACACAACAGTAGGATACAAATTCTATTTAAGTTCGCATAGACTATAAACTAGGAGATGCTGGAAAATATCCAAGGACATAAGACCAGGTGCAAAAAATGTCATGGTCTAAAGGTATTGAGAAGGAGAAGGGCATGGCAACCCACTCCAGTGTTCCTGCCTGGAGAATTCCAAGGACAAATGAGCCTGGTGGGCTACAGTCCATGGGGTCGCAAGGAGTCAGACGAATGCGTGACTATCACTCCCCCACTCACCCACTCAGAGGTACTGAAATCACTCAGAGTCTATTCTCTTATCACTGCAAAACCACACGGCATTTTTAAGGGACCCAACATTTTTTAAAATATCCTACAGAAAGAAGATGCTCCTTGTGTCTTGAGAAATTAGAGCCCCTGGCAGTGTCCTTTCCTTCCGGGGCCGATAGGCTGGAGCCGAGCCGCCCGCATGGACCGCCAGCACCTCCTCCAGGGAACTGCACCTGCCTGGCCCCCGCCACCCCACGCCAGCTTCTGCATTTCTTGTCATCTTGCTAACTTATGTGTTTCTCATGTAGATGTTATTTACAGCAGAAAATTATTGTTCTGAGAAACTATGTGCTGGAAATGTTCAAAAATAATGGAATTTTCTGGGACTTCCCTGGTGGTCCAGTGGTTAAGACTCTGTGCTTCCAATTCAGAGGGTCTGGGTCAGGGAACTAAAATCCCACATGCCACACAGCATGGCCCAAAAAAATGTTTTTTAATAGAGTGATTTTAGTGGACTTTTATAGATTATTTACATCTATTTCTTAATAGGAAATTTCAGTAAAATGCTATAATGTGAGTGGTGGTTAACCAATCAGGGTTAAAAATAACCCAGTAGTGATGTAACCAGAGGCCCAATCCACATGAGATGGTTAATTTATATTTTTTTTTTTGCCAACCTGACTAGGCCGCAGAGAGCCCACATGTCTGGTTTAACATGATTTTGAGGTGTCCTGTGAGGATGCGTGTGGAAAACACTAGTGTTTGATTCTGAAGACTGAGCGGAGCTCCGCCCTCCGCAGTGTGGAGGTGATGCGCCGCCTGCCGAGGACGGAGCCGGGGAGGCTGGGTTCTCTGTCTAGGTTCTCGAGCTGGGCCCCGGGTCCTGCCCTGCCCTGCAGTCAGGATGCACTCCTTCAGCGGTCCCGGGTCTGCAGCCCACGGACAGCTCCTTAACAAATATCTTATCATAGACTTTAGTGCTTTTGTTAAGATATAAGTAAGATTCTGTTTGTGACCTTTGATGATTCCAGTAAAAATGGCGCTTTCATCACTAGTCAGTTATCCCCAAAGTCAGCATTTGCTTATGTCGTTTCTCCCCCAGTAGCTAGAAAGTCTTCAAAATTTCAGTGGATGTATTAATACTTAGTATGGGCAACCTCAGTTCAGTTCAGTCGTTCAGTTGTGTCCAACTCTTTGCAACCCCTTGGACTGCAGCATGCCAGGCTTCCCTGTCCATCACCAACTCCCAGAGTTTACTCAGACTCATGTCCATTGAGTCGGTGAGGCCATCCAACCACCTCATCCTCTGTCGTCTCCTTCTCCTCCTGCCTCCAATCCCTCCCAGCGTCAGAGTCTTTTCCAATGAGTCAACTCTTCGCGTGAGGTGGCCAGAGTACTGGAGTTTCAGCTTTAGCATCAGTCCTTTCAAAGAACACCCAGGACTGATCCCCTTTAGGATGGACTGGTTGGATCTCCTTGCAGTCCAAGGGACTCTCAAGAGTCTTATCCAACACCGCAGTTCAAAAGCATCAGTTCTTCGGTGCTCAGCTTTCTTTATAGTGCAAGTCTCACATCCATACATGACCACTGGAGAAACCATAGCTTTGACTAGACAGACCTTTTTGGCAAAATAATGTCTCTGCTTTTTAATATGCTCTCTAGGTTGGTCATAACTTTTCTTCCAAGGAGCAAGCATCTTTTAATTTCATGGCTGCAGTCACAATCTGCCGTGACTTTTGGAGCCCCCAAAAATAAAGTTTGTCACTGTTTCCACTGTTTCCCCATCTATTTGCCATGAACCAGTTTTCTGAATATTGAGTTTTAAGCCAACTTTCTCACTCTCCTCTTTCACTTTCATCAAGAGGCTCTTTAGTTCTTCACTTTCTGCCATCAGGGTGGTGTCATCTGCACATCTGAGGTTATTGATATTTCCCCTGGCAATCTTCACTCCAGCTTGTGCTTCAACCAGCCCAGGGTTTCTCATGATGTACTCTGCACAGAAGTTAAATAAGCAGGGTGATAATATACAGCCTTGACATACTCCTTTCCCTATTTGGAACCAGTCTATTGTTCCATGTCCAGTTCTAACTGCATTCCAGGGCAACCTGCAGTCCAGGAAATGAGCAAAATGGAAAAATTAACGATCTTACAAAATTATCTGAGGAAATCATGTGTAACAAATAGGAAAGAACTTCAAAGGAAATATATATATGTATATGTACCTATAAATACATATTATAATAAGCAGAAGAGACAGAGAACGCAATGGCACCCCACTCCAGTACTCTTGCCTGGAAAATCCCATGGGCGGAGGAGCCTGGTGGGCTGCAGTCCATGGGGTCGCTAGGAGTCGGGCACGACTGAGCGACTTCACTTTCACTTTTCACTTTCCACTTTCATGCATTGGAGAAGGAAATGGCAACCCACTCCAGTGTTCTTGCCTGGAGAATCCCAGGGATGGGGGAGCCTGGTGGGCTGCCGTCTATGGGATCGCACAGAGTCAGACACGACTGAAGTGACTTAGCAGCAAGCAGAAGAGACAGCTCATTGGAAAAGACCCTGATGCTGGGAAAGACTGAAGGCAAAAAGAGAAGGGGCACAGAGAATGAGATGGTTGGATGGCATCACAGACTCAGTTGACATGAATTTGAGCAAAATCCTGGAGACAGTGAAGGACAGGGGAGCCTGGCATGCTGCAGTCCTCGGAGTTGAAAAGTGTCAGACACAGCTTAGCAACAGAACAACATGTTCATAAATCAAATGTGAGATGAAGCTTATTAGCTCGTAAGCATATCTTGCCCCTGCAATACAATCATAAGGAGTAAATTCTTTCAAATTAAAAGCAAATACAAACAAAAAACAATTGCCCTGAAAATGAAGATGAAATTCCTTTTTCACAGTTTTTAGAAAGCCCATAAAAGGCTATTTATTTACATTGTTGATCTTATTACATCTATTAATATAATATTAAACCACCGTGGAAATTCTGCAAATGTTAGAAACCTTAACAATGTTAAAACAATAACATCATAAATACAACAATCAGAGGGGAGAGGAGGGAATTTGGCAAGACTTGTAAAAGTGCTAGCTCTCTCCTCTCTCACAGCCACAAGTTGATAATATCTAAAATTAAAACACAGAGTTAAAAATATGATAATTCCATGCTCCTATTGAATGTTTCAAAATATTTTTCTTAGCCCTAGAATAATATTTTAGGGTATTAAGCAGTGTTTTTGGCTCTCATTTCTGTTCTAATTTCTGTTACTTGATTGTTTTTATAATGTGTACTATTATTTATATAAAAATAGTAAAGTCACTAAAAAATTTTAAACAGGAAATTAACACTTCTGAATTAATCTGGGTTCTCCAGAAAAACAGAACCAATAGGAAATGTAAATATATCAAGAGACTGTAAGGAACTGTCTGAGTGATCACGGAGAGTGAGGAGTCTGGGTTCTGCCGCTGACCCAGGAGGCACGGTGGAACACGCTCAGTGCAGACCAAAGGCCTGAGAACCAGGAAAGCCAGAGGCGTAAGCTCTGTTCTAAGCCTGAACCCAGAGGAAGGAAAGGACCTCTGTGCAGTTGGCGTAGCCCGGCAGGGAGGACAAAGTCTTCCTCCTCCTCCGTTCGTTCTTTCCCGGCTCTCGGTGGCCTGGACCAGGCCCCACCTTGGCAAGGGCCATTGGCTCTGTTCTGTCCCCTGCTCTGAGTCGGTCTCTTCCATAAACCCCCCGCAGGCACACCCAGATGCTGCTTGACTCACAGTCTCCGCACCCTGTGGCCCGGTCGGGTTGACTCAAGGCTAATCATCATGTCAAAAGCATCCCTCTCAGATCTGCACTGTAGCAAGTTACAAGAAGACCCAGTCCAGACCCCGAGAGGACCATGACGAGGAATCTCCAAGCTCTGCGGGAGGTGCCAAGCTTCTCACCTGCCTTCAGAGCTAGACTCACTCCCATCGTCTTCCCCATCAGCGGGGTCTTTTCCTCGTATGAACTGGAACTCTGCTTTCTAAGGACCGGGGCTATGTCTTTATCCTTAGTTGAGTTTCGGAGCTTAGAGGAGGCGCCAGTCTCCATACTGAGACGGGATTGTCCGAGCGTCATCTCTCATCTTTATCTCAGCCCAGCCGGTCAGTCCCTGGAGCCACACTCACCTTGACCTGGAGAAACATGGATACTGACCCAGTACGGCCCCTCCTAACTGCTCGAGAGGAAGCCGCATTCTCTGTCGGCTGGCTCTCCGGCCTCCAGCCTTCCTGCTGTATGGCGGGGATGAGCTTGTCTGTAGACTGGTTCATGTCACACAAACCAGTCCTACCGAAGCCCTACAACGGCCCCCACCACCACCCGCCGTAACTAAATCAAGTTCCGAAGCCGCGGCATCCCAGGCTCGGTGCAACGTGACCTCCCACCTCTGCAGCCTGCTCCCCACCACGCCCTTTCTCAGGCCCACCTTCAGCACCGGGACCCCGCGGCTGTCACCCAAACACAGCCTGCAGGCTCTTTCAGCCGTGACTTTGCTGGAAGCTCTGCCCCTTGGCTCTTCCCTTACAGAAATTCTTTCCATGCACCAGAGGCTGACCCAGTGGTCCCTCCTCTTGGAATCTCTGCCTGCCAGTCAGAACGGGCCCCCTTCCAACACCTACCAAAGCTCTCACCCAGATGTCCTCAGGCCTTGGGGACAATGCTGTCTCTACCTGCGCGTCTCCATGACCCATGACGTATTTGTCTGGGCAGCTCCCCAGCATTGCTGTGGTTCAGACCAGGTCACCACAGAGCTCTGATCTGCTGAATTCAGTTCTCGCAGGAAGACTCTCATCTAGTGTATCGCATCTACATGGCATCTCTAGATATCTGGGTTGTAGCCTTAACCCTGTCCTTGTTAAAGACTTCTTTTTGATGGGGACTATATTTAGTCTTCACTGAATTTGCTACAATATTGCTTCTGTTTTTATGTTTTTGTTGCTGTTTATCAAACCCACACACAATGGAAGGCCAAGTCTTAACCCCTGGATCACCAGGGAAGTCCCTCCTATCCTTTTAATCAGGAGATTTTAGACATAGCATTTATCGGTTTATCTGTAAGGTAAATATAAATAAGGACATCCTGTCAATGCATTTCATAAGGATGAGGGAAAAATCGATTGGATTCAGCGTTAATAGCCTTCAAATCCTCAGAACCCCTGAATAAAGCAGCATCTCCAGAAACAGGAGTCTGTGCAATTCCTTCTCATTCCAACAAAAGGACACACCCCCTGGTCCGGGTTGGGGGAGGATGGGAAAAGACCTCAGGCACACAGCTTCTTTGCGAGCGTCCGACAAAGCCCCGAGCCCTCTCCGGAGGCCCAGCCCGCCACCTCCTGCTCCCGTCACTCTGCAGGGAGGGCGCCAGGCCCTAATTGCAGCGGCATCAATCAAAGGGATCGCGAATCGCAGCGCGGCCTCGCCGGCTGGAGTTAATTAGAACGCTGACATTTCCCAGACTGTCAGCTAAATGGGTGCTTAGGAGGGTGTGCGCACGCATCCAGTGGGTAAATACAGGCTGTCAGGCGCCTCGACAGATACACCGGCCTTTCTGGTTCTTTTCACCAAAAACCCCTGCCGGTGACTCCCCACCTCCTCTGTGACACCCTGAGAGGAGCTCAGCGTTCATCCGAAATGGGGTCAACTCATTTGTATCCTATGGAACCGTGCTTGGGGACAGTCATCATCTTTACAATCCAAAGAAAAAGGACACCATGCTTAAGCCAGGCTCGACACAGGGCTGGTGGGGAGGGGGTAAGGACGCAGTTTGCTCCTCCCAGACAGACCTGGAGCTGGAGCGGTGGGCCCTCCCCGCCCGCCTGGGAGGTGCTGGGCTGGGGGTGTGGGGACCTGAGACCAGGCTCAGATGCCCCGGACCCTCACGGTTCTCAGCAAGATTCACCAGCTTCCCTGGAATGAGTGCTTCTCCATGGGTTCCAGGCCCTTGGGGCAACTCCCAGAGACTTAAGTTGGTTTGGATCATTTTCAGCACATGATCATTGCTTTGCAGGGAGGGAGTCTGCCAAGCTCCTTACTTGGCCTCCTAACCAGGCCCTTTCCTAAGAAGCGCGCTGAACTTCATTAGTATTTGGAACAACAGTTCAGGAAGAAAAAGAGACAGGTGTCACCAAGCGTATGTGTCCGGCATTGGCCACACCTGACTATGGACTCAGTTCAGTCGCTCAGTCATGTCCGACTCTGTGACCCCATGAACTGCAGCACGCCAGGCCTCCCTGTCCATCACCAACTCCCAGAGCCTACTCAAACTCACGTCCATCGAGTCATCCAACCATCTCATCCTCTGTCGTCCCTTCTCCTACTTTGGACTAGTGGAGAGTGGAGAGCAGACAGGAGGAGGAAACAGCCAACTCGGGCGGTGGTGGGGGAGGGGTCTGTCCGTCCCTCCAGGGCTGGATCGTCAGGCAGGACGAAGGTGGGCATCCAAATGCCCGTGTCCTAGCGTCCTGGTTGTGCTGAGAAACCGTCTCATCTGTCTCGTTCCTTCTCAACTGCCCCATCCTCAGCTCTGTCTCCACGCAGAGCCCCTGGCTGAGCTCTGCGGACCAAGCACTCAACACAGAGGCTGAACTGCAGCACCACCCTGAGCGGGCAGGCTGCTCTCATCCCAAAGGTGCGCGTGCTCCCCGGAGGCAAGGTGGGGCCGCATTGACCTGTCCCGAAGGCTATTAGCCCCAAGGCCCGGCCCTGAAGGACAGCCTTCCAGAGCTCACCGCTGGGACAACAGCCACTGACATCAGAGGGTGCCTGGGCATCAGGGCAGACTAAACGTACAGCCAGACTGGAATATCCTGCCCGTCAGAATATCTCCAAGAGCCAAGACCGGGCGGCTGAACAAGAAGTCCCGTAAGGGTGACAGCAGTCTGAGCCGGCCCACCACCCACACCCAGGCTAGTGTGCTCAGAGGTCACTGGGATGATCTTGACCCCCACTGCAGCCTCCTCCCCTAAACCAGATGGGTCGCAACGTCCCTCCCACCTGACTCCAAAGGCACCCCTTTCACAGAAACCAAAGGAGATGGACCTTATTCTCCCCACCTACCTTATGTGGGAGAATAAGAAAGTGGCTCCACGGGCATCTCCCCTGCCCAGGCGGTCCTGGGGGTGGGGGGCAGGGCAGAGCAGGACAGGGCACCCCCCCCTCAGAGTGCCGGCCGCCCATGGGGCTCACAGGGGCTGCAGGCCATCCAGGCGACTGCAGGGAGATGCTCACAGGGTGAGGACAAGCCGCATAAGGGGAGGGTTTACTGGTCTTGTCTATCTTTTATCTCTGCCTGTATTGTGGTCCTAGGACTGGTAATGAAAATAAAACCAATTTATTTAACTTTAAAAGACAAAGCGCCTGAGCCCCGCCTGCTGCCTGGTGGCCACCCACGCATCCAGTCTGACCAGCAGCCCACCACTATGGCCCAGCTCGCTCTGCAGCTGCACTCGCTCCGCTTCGTCCTCCAGAAACCCAGCGTTTGACATCCAAGCCCGGCATGACTCCCAAGTGCCCTTCATACCCCGTCACCAGCCACCCAGAGGAGAACTGCCTGGACCATCAGCCTTCGTCCGTCATGGGGCTCACCTCGACCCCAGAGAAATCATTCAGCTTCTAATACAGATTTTATTTCCGTGGGAGTGAGCTGGCTTCCCCTTGCCTGGATCTGCAGGCCAGTGGTAATGCATTTGTATCTGATTAAGGATGAAATTGACTTTTATGTTGGGGGTACAAGCTTAAGGCCCCCAGCCCCACGCCGGGGGGTGTCCTCTCCTCAACGCTCTCTCCCAGGAAGCGCGTCTTCAACAGCCTCTCTGCAGGAAGATGGCTCTTGGGCTTCTGTTAAATGCAAAGGGCTGAGAATATAAATTTTATCTTCCCCCTCCTGTGACCTCACCTCCAAAAAGCTAAAGGAATAAAGAGGTATAAATCCTCAGAGGGAAATGGGAAGGGGAATGTTAGCAGACAAGCAATTTCAGCTGACGTTTGACAGGCAGGCAGCGTGAGGAAGGGCAGCGGGGGAGAAGACACGCAAGGAAGTGTCTGCAGAGACCCCGGCCAGGGCCCAGCCCCGCCTGCAGGGGGACATAGCAGAGAGAGACAGACAAACGCACAGCCCACCAGATGTTAAGAAAAGTCTCTAACACAAAAGACAGAAGAAAACCTCAAAAAGATCTTAGTGTAGGCAGTGTTATAATTCAACATTTCATAAGGAAACAAGGCAATGAACACTTGAGAATAGCAATAAATTTTAGAAATCAAAAAACGATAGCAAAATTTGAAGCTTTAGTAAATGATTGAAAGATAAAATGGAAGTCTCTCAGGAAGTAAGACAAAATGATGGAATTGTGTGAGCATGTACTAGAGATGTAAGCAGTGTGTTGAAGAGATCTAATACAGAACCAAGAGGTATCTCAAAAAGGTGCTGAGACACCAAGCGGAAGCTATCCTGGAAAAATTAATTCAAGAAAATTTCACATATTGAAAAAGTATAAATCCTGAGATAGAATGCTCCAGCTGAGTGTCCAGCACAAGGACTGGAAAGTCTATAGTGAACTTACTTCGTTGATAATTATCAGAACATCAGAATTAAAGAATAAAAACCTTAGGAATTTCAGAGAAAACAGGAGACCCTATTTCTCATCTCATTTTTATCACATCCAAAAGAGTAAGAATCAGAATGAGGTTAACAATTCTGGGTTAAAAACTCAAAAAGATTCCATACTTGTTAAAGGCAAGCTCTCAATTAAAAATCCTAAAGAAATTCTCTACCTACCCAAGCTACCAGCCCAAGGTGCACACTAGTCAGAGTATCTGGAGATGAGAAGAAGGGAGAAGGTTGACCTTCAAAGGACCATTTCTCCGGGGGCTGCTCGAGGATATGCTCCAAGACAAGGGAGTAAACCGAGGAAGCGCTCAGGGAGACAGAGCCAGTCCCGAAGGGCAGGGACAGAAGTCCTGGGGCAGCAGGAAGTGGCGCCACAGACAGCAGCTCCGGGATAAGATAAGGGGACGGCCAAGGCCGGGGAAGCCGACACTGGCTCGTCTGGAGAGAAGACGGGTGTTTACTTGGGAAACTAAGCAAGGGCGACGTGATGCAACTGTTAAATCAAGGGGAAAATCTAAGACAGAATACAATCGTGGTACTCTATGTGGCTCTGCAGAGACAACGCTTATACAGTCAAATAATACAGTAAATTATAGGATAAACCATCTGGAAAAGTAAAGATATTCATTTGAAAGATTACAAGTAGAAAAATGACGCATTAAATCAAGATTTGGAGAAAAAAAAAAAAACAGTATAATCGTAGTGCCAGTCTTGGTTCTACAAAGAGCAATATTTACATGGTTTAATGATATAAACACTGATTACTGATTTAACTAAAAATGTGGATCACAATAAACTGTGGAAAATTCTAAAAGAGATGGGAATACCAGACCACCTGACCTGCCTCTTGAGAAATCTGTATGCAGGTCAGGAAGCAACAGTTAGAACTGGACATAGAACAACAGACTGGTTCCAAATAGGAAAAGGAGTATGTCAAGGCTGTGTATTGTCACCCTGCTTATTTAACTTCTATGCAGAGTACATCATGAGAAACGCTGGGCTGGAAGAAGCACAAGCTGGAATCAAGATTGCCGGGAGAAATATCAAGAACCTCAGATATGCAGATGACACCACCCTTATGGCAGAAAGTGAAGAGGAACTAAAAAGCCTCTTGATGAAAGTGAAAGAGGAGAGTGAAAAAGTTGGCTTAAAGCTCAACATTCAGAAAATGAAGATCATGGCATCCGGTCCCATCACTTTATGGGAAATAGATGGTGAAACAGTGGAAACAGTGTCAGACTTTATTTTTTGGGCTCCAAAATCACTGCAGATGGTGACTGCAGCCATGAAATTAAAAGACGCTTATTCCTTGGAAGGAAAGTTATGACCAACCTAGACAGTATATTCAAAAGCAGAGATGTTACTTTGCCAACAAAGGTCCGTCTAGTCAAGGCTATGGTTTTTCCAGTGGTCCTGTATGGATGTGAGAGTTGGACTGTGAAGAAAAGCTGAGCGCTGAAGAATTGATGCTTTTGAACTGTGGTGTTGGAGAAGACTCTTGAGAGTCCCTTGGACTGCAAGGAGATCCAACCAGTCCATCCTAAAGGAGATCAGTCCTGGGTGTTCTTTGGAAGGACTGATGCTAAAGCTGAAACTCCAGTACTTTGGCCACCTCATGCGAAGAGTTGACTCATTGGAAAAGACTGATGCTGGGAGGGATTGGGGGCAGGAGGAGAAGGGGACGACAGAGGATGAGATGGCTGGATGGCATCACTGACTCGATGGATGTGAGTCTGAGTGAACTCCGGGAGATGGTGATGGACAGGGAGGCCTGGCATGCTGCGATTCATGGGGTCGCAAAGAGTCGGACACGACTGAGCGACTGAACTGAACTGAAGTGTCATAATAATGTTGGAAGTGAGAAAGCTGGGAAGCGGAGGTAAACCCGAGCGAAGTCTTGACAGTGAAGAGAAAGAGGTGAACAAACAAGGTGTAAAACTGATGAACCAACTACAGCTACACAAGCACTTGGTTCAGGAAAAGCAGGAAGGCCCCGCTCGCTGGGAGTCGTCTGCTGCAGGGAACAGAGCTGAAGGAGGTTGGAGGCCGGCATCCTTGCTCTCCTGCTGCGCTTTGCTTTTTCAGACCGTGTGCGCGTGCGTGTGCGTGCGCGCGCGCGTGTGCGAGCGTGTGCGCATGCGCGCGCTGTCGTCACTAAGCAGTCCATCCAAGAAGAGGCAGGGCAGGTGGGGATCCTCGCACTCTAGGGTCACGGTCGGGTCGGCCACGTGAGTTCCTTCCGCTCCTTTACGCCCTTTCAGTTTATAAAACGCTTTCCTCCGTGGTACGTTGTTTAGATTCACAACAGTCCTGCCAGGTGGCTATAACTTTCTTATCTGCAGAAGAGGAACGCGTCCAGAACAGGGGGTCACGAGTCCAGGGCCTGGAGCAGAGTCGCTTCCCGGGCTGGACCCTGAGGTCCCCCAGCTACGGCACAGAGAGGGTTGAGGACACCCGCCGTTCCAAAACGCAGGTGCCGGGCGAGGGGTAAACTAGGAGCTTGGGATTGACATACACGCACTGCTGCGCATAAAACAGACAACCAGCACAGACCTCCTGTTCAGCAGAGAACTCTGCTCGCAGCTCTGTAGTAACCCACGTAGGGAAGAACCTGAAAACGAATGGATGCGTGTGTATGTGTGACGGGATCGCTGTGCCGCACGCCTGAAACCAGCCCAGCATGGCAAATCAGCTATAACACAAAATGTTTAGAAAGTGTGTTCTTGCAAGCTGCTAAATTTGTGATAGCAGAAAATAAATATACTTTCAAATATGGATATACGTTTGGATGGGCTTCCCAGGTGGCGCTAGTGGTGAAGAAGCTGCCTGCCAGTGCAGGACGTGTAAGAGGGGCGGCTTCCATCCCTGGGTTGGGAAGAGCCCCTGGAGGAGGGCATGGCAACCCACTCCAGTATTCTTTCCTGGAGAATCCCGTGGACAGAGGAACCCGGTGGGCTATGGTCCATACGGTCACAGAGAGTCAGACACAACTAAAGCAGCTTAGCACAGCATAGCACACATTGGAATAAATTGATTTTATTTATTTTTTAAAAAGCAGGTGCTAAGAGAATTTCCTGCCTCGTGATTGTCAAGGTTGCCATAGTGCCCACTGGGCCTTAATCCAGATTCCAGAAATAGGGCGCTTCATCCTTTTCCCTCCAGAGGTACCCACTTTCCCGAGAAAACCACCTTCAAGTCACAGCCAACAGGAGGGAGGAGGGTCCCCGGACGTCCTAGTCCACCCCAGGGGACCTTGTCCCTTGGATCAGCCGAGCCCTTTCCTGGTTCTCCAGTGAATTCCACTCCCCTTCGTAAGTTTGTGCCTCCACCTCCCTTTCTCAGGCTCCACTTGCCTCTCTGATAGTCAAAGGGTCAGCACAGCTAATACACACACTGTTCCCCAAACTGCCTGCATTTTCACCACCTCCCCCACCTATGCCAACCCAACCCTTCAGCCTCACCCTGAGTGACCAGGTCATGGGCATTTTGTGCCCAGAAAATCCGCCCTCAGCCACATGGGGCTTTGAAGGCATTATTCCCGGCGTGGCAAGAAAGCAGCCAGGGATTAGGGATCGGCAGGGACCCAGTGTCCCCAGTGGGGAGACGGGGCCTCATAAAAGCCACAGCAAGCAATTAGTGGCAGCCAGGGTCTTCAGGAGATTTTTATGGCTCCAGTGCACTTGAGCGGCTGCACTGGAAAATTGGCCATTCTGTGGGGATTAATGAGCAATTCGCTGTCAGAGGACAAGGTGTGCTCTTGAAGAAAAGAGTGGCAAAGGAGCTCAGTTCCCCAGGGATTCAACTGAACAGTCCTTTTCTTTCTGCACATTGAGAAGGAAATGTGGGGAAATCATCACCTGCCACGAAGAGCACTCCGCTGTATTTTCCTCCAAAATACGAGAAGCCAGCCAAGGACCCAGCACAGCAGATGGCTCTCCCCTCCGAGTGATCAGGCCCGCCGGCCAGAAGGCCAGCAGGTTTGTTAGACAAACAAGCGCCAGCCACAGAGTCGACGGTTCCTTTCAACTGGCCACAGTGGATTAAATTGAACCATTTCACAATTGTTGCTCAAATGTCTTTGAGCAGGTATTTCCTTTAAAAGCACCAAGGCTCAGGAAGGAGTATCAGAAATCTAATTAAAGGCACGACCTCTACGTCATACCAGAAAACCAAAATGAAGTTTTCATTCCATAAAATGGTTCATAGCAAAGAAAACCTGCAGTTGTGTCTATAATTAAAAATACTATTGCTTCAAACAATAAACTGTGGAACATTCTTAAAGAGATGGGAATACCAGACCACCTTACCTGTCTCCTGAGAAACCTGTATGCAGATCAAGAAGCAACAGTTAGAACCGGACACAGAACAACAGACTGGCTCCAAATCGGGAAAGGAGTACACCAAGGCTGTATGTTGTCACCCTGCCTATTTAACTTACACACAGAGCACATCATGAGAAACGCTGGGCTGGATGAAGCACAAGCTGAAATCAAGATTGCTGGAAGAAATATCAATAACCTCAGATATACAGATGACACCACCCTTATGGCAGAAAGAGAAGAGGAACTGAAGAGCCTCTTGATGAAAGTGGAAAAGGAGAATGAAAAAGCTGGCTCAAAGCTCAACATTCAAAAAATGAAGATCATGGCATCTCGTCCCATCACTTCATGCCAAATAGATGGGGAAACAGTGTCAGACTTCATTTTCTGGGGCTCCAAAATCACTGCAGCCATGAAATTAAAAGATGCTTGCTCCTTGGAAGAAAAGCTATGACAAACCTTGACAGCATATTAAAAACCAGAGACATTACTTTGCCGACAAAGGTCCATCTAGTCAAAGCTATGGTTTCTCCACTAGTCATGTATGGATGTGAAACTTGGACCATAAAGAAAGCTGAGCACCGAAGAATTGATGCTTTTGACGTGCAGTATTGGAGAATACTCTTGAGAGTCCCTTGGACTGCAAGGAGATCCAACCAGTCCATCCTAAAGGAGATCAGTCCTGAGTGTTCACTGGAAGGACTGATGTTGAAGCTGAAACTCCAATACTTTGGCCACCTGATGTGAAGAGCTGACTAATTGGAAAAGACTCTGATGCTGGGAAAGATTGAGGGCAGGAGGAGGAGGGGACGACAGAGAATGAGATGGTTGGATGGCATCACTGGCTCAATAGATATGAGTTTGAGCAAGCTCTAGGAGTTGGTGATGGACAGGGAAGCCTGGTGTGTTGCAGTCCATGGGGTTGCAAAGAGTCGGACACAGCTGAGCGACTGAACTAAACAGATTGCTTCAAACAAATTACCTTAAAAATATCCTTCAATTTTCCAGTATCTCTCATGTCTTTCCAATATCTACATAGTTACTAAAGAAATAAAGTCAAATGAGCCCATCAATATTTTAATTTTGATTTCATTAAATAGCTGCTGCTGCTGCTAAGTCGCTTCAGTCGTGTCCGACTCTGTGCGACCCCATAGATGGCAGCCCACCAGGCTCCCCCGTCCCTGGGATTCTCCAGGCAAGAACACTGGAGTGGGTTGCCATTTCCTACTCCAGTGCATGAAAGTGAAAAGTGAAAGGGAAGTCGCTCAGTCGTGTCCGACTCTCGCGACCCCATGGACTGTGGCCTACCAGGCTCCTCCATCCATGGGATTTTCTAGGCAAAAGTACTGGAGTGGGGTGCCATTGCCTTCTCCGCATTAAATAGCAACTTGGCTCAAATCCGAAGTGGGTTAGAGGTAGATGAATTCAATTTACACGACAAGAAAATTCCAAACTTTTACTCGAGGGTAATTTCTACTTGAATGGGAATCTTTCTCTTTTACGTAAACAGGTATTCTAAGAGGTAGCTATGACAGTGGGGAAAGTGGGAAAACAAGGGTTAAGAGTGGAATCTAACCAAGAGAGAACTGGGCAGGACCTCAGTAGGTGGTTCAGGAAAGAAGAAACGGGACGACCCCATGTGATCCCATGACCTCACTTTCCTGGGAGAAAAGAAAGGAGACATACACGCTTATCAGCAGATGAACCGAGTTCTTTTAAAACCTGAATAATTCCAGTCCTGGTAAGGATGCAGGCAATGAACACAGTCAGACTTGCTGATTAGACTTTGCTCTTGGGACATCGTCCTGAAGCATCCATCACACTTAGCATGGCGGCCGCCCTGTGATCCGCCATTTCGTCCAGTGAAACCCCAGCAGGACACGACGCCTGTACACAGACACAATGAGTGCGTGTACACCTGTATTTAGACACATAGATACACAGAGGTGTGTGCAATACCAGCTGTGAAGTTGCCTGAGAAAAAATTAAAACCTAAAAACCTGAGTGCTGAATGAATACTATATCTACACTGTATTCATTAATATATTTCAGGCTATCAAGTTCAAGGAACCCAAAACAACTGAAAGGTAGAAACATGTTGTCTCCCAGAATGAGAGGTGGCAGGTGCTGGGGGCAGGACTGGGCAACTCAGGGTTCCATCACTGAACCCCGATGCCCTGGCAAACCTGTCTTCCTCCTCAGGTTTCCATGGCAACAAGGGGAGGGTGGAGTGATGACAGTCCCGCCCCCTTAAACAATGGCCAGAGGCCAGAACACGGGACCTGGAACTTCAGGGGTCAGAGTTATTATGCACAGTCCCCTTTTCGAGCCAGCTGAAAGCAAGCAGGTCAGAAACAGCACAGCCCCAGCGCCCCAGCGATCCGACTGCACCCCAGGCTGGAGAGGACGGACTAGTGCCCCTAAGGAGGGAACTCGCAGGCGGTGGGAATGGGGTGGGGCAGACTGCAGCTCCTGCCACCTTCATTCAGAGACTGCATGCCCTCCACCGGACCCCAAAACTCGTACAAGACAGTCTTGACCCCCAGCTTATCAGAAAGTGACCTCATGTGGAAACGGCCTTTGAGATGGAACTATTAAAATGAGGTTTCGTAGCAGTAGGGTGACCCCAATCCAGCACGACTGCTGTCCTTACTACAGGGGGAACGTGGAGACCAGCTTGGAAGTTCCTGCGGGAATCTCTGGGCAGGCACGGGGTTGGCACCAGGGCATGGGGTGGAAAGGGAAAGAGAATGCTGGATTCGGGTGTCATGGACCCAGGCACGGCGGCTCCCCTTCCTTCCTCCCACATCTCGCTGTCTCCTAGAGGCTGGAGGCGAGGGGTTGAGGGTTCTAGACCAAGTCGGCCTCACATCTGTCGTGAGGAGGAGCCCCGGGGTGGGAAGAAGGGAATCCGAATTCTCACACAGACTTGCCGCTGACGCCGTCTGGCCCAGCCAGGACCTCCCCTCGGGGGCTTGGCTGCCTCGAGCCTAAAGTGACGCCGGTTCAATGCTGCCTTGGACGCACTCAGCTCGTTTCCCAGTCTTTCATTCCAAATGCCCATGTCACAGGTTAGCGTGATTTTAAATAAACTCCATATCCTAAAAGGGAGGGATGTGGACACAGAGACAGACATACACGGGGAGACGCCCTGTGACGTCAGGAGTGAGGCTGCCCAGGCCGAGGGGCGCCCAGGAGCTGGGGGAAAGGCCTGGACCGGGAGCCTGAGACACCGGGTCTGGACTTCCGGCTCCAGAACCGGGGGGAGCACGCTTCTGTCATTGAAGGCACGAAGTTTGTGGCTCCTCCTTAGGGCAGCTCTCGAGAAAAACACAGAAGCTGAGACCAATACCCCCATTCAGGCTGGGGACACCCCCGGGGTCCAACCGCTGACTGCTCCTGTGCTGGGTGTTTAACGAGTGACAGCAGTTCACCTTCGTTATACTTTGCTTTTCGTCTCTCAGTTCATACTGAAAGGAAAGCGAGTCACAGATGGGGGCAAAATGCCGCGGCGCTCTTTAAGATAAAGCAGAGCCCCACGGTGAGTCCTGCACCCGGCCGTGGTCTGACCAGGGCAGACGTCACAAGTGGGACCCGGGGTGCGCACGTCCCAGCCTCAGTGCCCCGTTTTCTGTTGTTACAGGGAGCATAGCAACCATCATTCTAAACGCTTTGCAAGTCTTAACTCATTCGTTTTTCCCCAATAAATCTACAGAGTGTGAGTTGTTATTATCATCTATAAAACGGCACAGTTTACAGAGAAAGAAACTCAGGGAGATTAAGTAACTTTCAATTTCATAAAACGACAAAGAGGTGTAGCCAGGGTTAGAACTGAGTTTCTCTCTCCCCAGCTTCCCTGGGGGCTCAGGTGGTAAGAATCCGCCTGCAATGCAGGAGACCCAGGTTCGAGCCCTGGGTCAGGAAAATCCCCTGGAGAAGGGAATGGCCACCCCACACCAGTAGTCTTGCCTGGAGAATCCCATGGACAGAGGAGCCTGGCGGGCTACAGTCCGAGGGGTTACAAAGAATCAGATAGGACCCAGCAACTAACAACACTTCTTACTCCCCCGCGCTGGGGCCGCCAGCACAGCCCTGTAACCCTCACTCTCGCCAGGCCACCTGTCAGCCCTGCATACATGGAATGAGACACTCTCCTGAAACACTGACCTTCACTTTCCAATGAATCTGCAAATTGAGGGCGACAGTCACACGTTCCAAATACAGAAGATTAGAATCAATCGACATATTTATTCCACTACAATTTAATATAACACGTTGGAAATAAAGTACTGAGCGTGGAAAACAAATTTACAGTTTACCAAAGGGGAAAGAGGAGGGGATGGGATAAATTATATGAGTTTGGGATTAAAAGATACGTGCTGCTGCTGCTAAGTCACTTCAGTCGTGCCCAACTCTGTGTGATCCCATAGATGGAAGCCAACCAGGCTCCCCCATCCCTGGGATTCTCCAGGCTAATATATATAAAATAAGGACCTACTCTATAGCACAAGGAGCTATAGTCAATATTTTGTAATCGCCTATAAGGGAAAAGAATCTGAAATATATATATATAAAATGAAATGTGCTGTGTCCCTGAAACTAACACATTGTACCTCAACTGTACTTCCATTAAAAAATAATAATAAAATGGGACATCCCTAGTGGCCCAGTGGTTAAGAATCCACTCTGAAACGCGGGGGACAAGGGTTCGATCGCTGACTGGGGGACTAAGATCCCGCGTGCCTCGGGGCAACTAGCCCACACACCACGGCAAGAGAGTCCGTGCGCTGCAACAGAAGATCCCACAGGACAGCGAAGGCCGGGGGCAGCCAAATAAATAAAACATGTAAATAAAATTATGATAGAGTGAAGTACCTAGCGAACTTCCAAGTCAGCCGCACACGGTGTGGAGGAGAAGGCAGAAACTCCGGGGGCCCAGCGCCTCGGCACAGGGCCTTGCGCCGCGCGGGACCGGCTCCCGCCGCCCCGGCGCGCTCCTGCCGGCAGCTCTCCGAGGGGCCTGCTGCCTCCGCTCTCAGAGCTGCGCGGGCCTCCACGGCCTCCCGGGCCGGCCGCCTCCACGTTTTCCTCGTGTGCACCCCGGGGTTTGTCCGTCACTCCTTCCAAGACGGTACAGCAGGGGGTGAAACTGCCTACTCACACGTGGTCTCGGTATATTAGTCTTTTTCTTCCCTTTTCCCGGCAGATTTTAACAGTGGAAATGGCGGTGGAGCTAACCGCTTCTCCAGCTGTGATCGCCGGCCGGCGGGATTCGGTGGCCCCGCGGGTGCCCACAGCTCCTGGGGGTCCCGGGTGCTCGTGGCGGGTGGGGAGTGCAGAGACGGCAAAAGCGCCTCACCCGCTGCCGCCCTGCTCAGCAGCCCGCGCCAGAATCAGAGACGCGGATTGCTCGATTTTAAACTGCTTTTCACTTCTACAAATGAGTGAAGGGGAAAGCAGTGAGATTCCTTTTAAGCAGCAGCGAGGACCAACACTCTGTCCTCCGGCCTTACTCTGACATCAGATAAAGGGAAACAGGCCGGGGAGAGGGGGGCCCTTCCTGGGGCTCGCAAACCACCCCTGCACCCCCACCCACCTCCCCAGCAAGGAACTGGTGGCTGCTTTCCCAAATGTGTCAGCAACCGCCATTAATAACACCACACATCACAAGGACGTTATCAGTGTTAGAATTTGTCCTGCAATGTGTCATTTTTAATTCCATCTGAGGATTCCCACTTAGTGAACAATCCTCCAGAGCCTCAGTAAAGTCGGGGAGCAGAGAAGCCCCGAGGAAGTAGTTCTCTGTTTTTTCCTCAAAATCAGAGATAGCCAGAGCGCTCCATGTATCTGTTCACCAAGCGCAGAGGGCTCGGATTCCAGCCCTTAAAAGAAGAAGGTGAAAAAAAAAGAAGAAGGTGAGTGTCACACGCCCAGCCCAGCAAAAAGCACTTTCCACCTCGGAGATCAGGGCGTTTCGAGGGCGCGCGGCAGTCATTAAGCCTGTTTTCAAACGAGGGGTCTTGTCTGAGAACCTGTCTCAGGAGCTGGAAGACAAAGATGGGCGTTGACTCGGGAAGGGCATCTCTGGGGGAGGGCTGGACGGGGTGGTGTCCACTGAGGAGCTCACACTGCAGAAGCCGGGGTGCTCGGTTAGATGGAGCCTGAGAACCCTCAGCGGGACACGAGGTCACCGGGCGGGGGACACCAGCCCTCTCCCCCGACGTCACCGTGAGAGCGGCCCGGGACAGATCCCAAAGCCGAGGGGACATGCCAAACCCGGACACACGTCCCTCCCGGGTGAGCGGGGGCAGGAGAGGAAGCGCTGCCGGAAAGCCCCCCATCTGGCCTGCAGCCCTGGCCTCCAGGTGGCCCTGCCTTCCTAGAGAGCACCGCGATTCTTGATGGAAGGTGCAGAATCGTTTTGACAATTTAATGCAACACATGCCGACTGGTCACCGCTCCCCCTTCGGTGGACAATGATCGCTGCTCCCGTCTCATCCGACGAATACCAGAGGCACTCTTTTCCCAGCAGAGGCTCCCATAATCAGAGGCCAGGCTGGGCGGTCGGACCCTCCCCGGCCCTGTCCGTCCTGTTCTTCCGGACTTCCTGGCAGAGTTTCTCAGAGCAGGCTCACCTCACAGGTGTGTCCATACGAGGGCCGGACCGTCGACGGAAGAAACCGGATGGCGAAGGTCAGTGCCTTTCCGAAAGGACCCGAGATGCTGAGGCAACTCGGGAGAGGCAGGAAGGCAGAGAAGGAAGCTCTGGGGCCCCAGGACGGGCCAGAGCCGCAGGGATAGGGAAAGACTGGGGCTCTGAGGCCCCCCGTGCACCCCGGGTGGATGAACACGCAGAGGAACAGCTAAAGCTAAGCCCGAATCCACCCTGAGGGAAAGGAGGCAGGACATGACGCCTCCTCCCTCGGGTTCCTGTAAGCACAGGACGGCGGCCCAAGGACCTATACTGGATACCTCGTAATCAGTCAGATCAGTTCAGTTTGCTCAGTCGTGTCTGACTCTTTGCGATCCCATGAACTGCAGCACACCAGGCCTCCCTGTCCATCGCCAACTCCCAGAGCTTACTCAAACCCATGTCCATCGAGTCGGTGATGCCATCCAGCCATCTCATCCTCTGTCATCTCCTTCTCCTCCTGCCTTCCATCTTTCCCAGCATCAGGGTCTTTTCCAAGGAGTCAGTTCTTCGCACCAGGTGGCCAAATTCGTAATAACCTATAATGAAAAAGAACCTGAAATGGAATATGTGTGTATATAACCGAACACTTTGCTGTACAACCTGAAACTAACCCAACATTGTGCATCAACTATAGTTCAATAAAAAAATTCAAAAAATAAGATAAGTAGGGGATGCAGATATCAGGTACTGGGTTCTCTCCACCGTACAAGGGGCATATGTGAACACACCCAGGACTTGTCTAATCTGAGCCTTAATAAAACAGGGTCACTACAGTATAGGGCTTCCCAGGTGGCGTAGTGGGAAGAAACACGCCTGCCAGTGCAGGAGATGCGGGTCTGATCCCTGGGTGGGGAAGATCCCCTGGAGAAGGAAATGGCAACCCACTCCAGTACTCTTGCCTGGAGAATCCCATAGATAGACGAGCCTAGTGGGCTACAGTCCACGGGGTTGCAAAGAGTCAGACACAGCTTAGCAACGAAACCACGTCAAAAACAGTACATTAAAGGCAATTGTTTTAAGCCCAGTAGACCCCTTATCTGTTTCCTACTGCTGTGTTCACGTATTAGGAGCACAGCAACCCTCACCAACGTCTACTTGCCATCTCACAGCGTCCCTGGGCCAGGAGTCCAGCCCATTCCCATGGGTCCTCTGCTCAGGGTCTGACAAGGCTGAAATCAAGATGCCCACTGGCTGCGTCTTCATCTGAAAGCTCAGCTAGAGAAGTACCACCTCCAGGTCACTGGTGACAGAATTCAGCCCTTGTGGCTGTCCGATGAGATCCCCCCTTCCCTCGGCTGTTAACTGGAGACCACTCTCAGCTTAGAGGTCACTCCTGGGTCCTGGTTCGCGGCCTCTGGTGGGCAGATCGGGCCAGCAGGAGACTCTGATGCTGGAGCCCGACTTGGTGCAAAGGTGTCGCTTGTGTCTCATGACCTGACCCCACCCAGGAAGTCACTCCCACAGTCCCAGGTGCTCCACACTCAGAGTGGACGCTGCATAGGTCTGTTCACTTGTGCGTGGCGGGGATCTCGGGGCCAGTTCAGAATTCTGTCCACCTGAGACGCTCATCGATTTGCCTTAGAAAAAGTCTTCCTAGTTGGTAGCTTACCTCCCAGAACTAGACTTTCCCACGTTTATCAGAAAAAAACACGTATTTAACCAGTTACCTCTCTCAAGTCCCAGGTCAGAGCTTCAGGCTTTTATGTTTATAAGCAATGCTTCTGTCGGCTCTAAGAGGTGTTGCTCACACACACGTGTTTTTGTTTCTCTAAATGAGAATTTGGTTCCATTTTGTCAAGAGAGAGTCCTTTCCTTCAAAAGGATGTAGATTGTTTGCTAAAACTCTCCCTGCCCCCTGGGGGTTGATGTCGTGCAAGGCGACCCCTGTTGGAAACTGGAGAAGAGGGGGATGTTTGGGAATGGTACCACTTTCAGACAAACAGAATTTTTGTTACTCTTGATGCTGTCAAACTTTAAAAAATAATCTAGAAAGTAACTGAAGAATATACAGCGGAGATCAAAGATGAATCAAAGAAACTGTAAAATCACCTGCCTGTTGTGTACATTTGCAAATTTCCTTTGGCGTTTCAGCTCTCCAGAGCCCAGAGTATTCCCCCTCTGCTCAGGCACAGAGCCTCTTTGGGGAGCCGGGGAGGAAGGCACTAGGATACAAGCCTATTTAAAAGAAAAAAGAGTTTTATTTTGAAAACACACTGTTAAAAATTGGTCATTCACATTAGCCGCGGTGTGGTCAGTTGGTTTTTGTAATTCAGGTATTTTTGCCTATGAAGAACTCACTCCATCATTTTAGGCAAAAGAAAATAAGTCCTTCTCTCTGGAAGGCTTACAGGGGCGCGCCCTCCACAGAACCGGACGGAAGAGCCTCACTGCCCTTCGCTTCTCTCCCCACCAGCAGGTGGTGCGGCTTTCTCTCCAATCGTGAACACGCTCTGCCTGACTCCCCGCTCAGACACTGGGTTAGCTCCCAATTCCTTGTGCTTTTGCGTCGAATGAAATTAACCGGTTGGATACTGACAGGCCACAAATCAATAGTAGAACTAGATCTTTGAAATATTCATGTGCTGGTTACTCTTGGGACCAGCATCCACGAAAAGAGCCCAGACCTCCTGCCAGCCTACTCACAGACAAGACTGCTTCAGCATCCAGATTCTTCTTCCTTCTCACGGCAGCTCTGCCCACCCATTCCTGCTCAGAAGACAGCGAGCTAGGTTCAGAGACGAGGCGGCTGTGAGCCCACCTGAGCTCAGCTCCGATCAAGTATTCAGAGCCAAACACAAACTAGGGCAATGCCAGCGTGAACCAATGCTTCTTAATTAGTGGTAAAGAACCTTCCTGCCGACGCAAGAGATGCAGGTTCAATCCTGGGTTGGGAAGATCCCCTGGAGGAGGGCATGGCAACCCACTCCAGCACTCTCGCCTGGAGCATCCCATGGACAGAGGAGCCTGGTGGGCTACAGTCCATGGGGTCACAGAGTCGGATACAACTGAAGCAACTTAGCACGCACACCCTCCTAAACGTCACAAGAGGCTTACAGGAGCCCAGGTATGCATTTAAGATGCTGGTGGCTCAGACAAGGGGGCAAAAGAGTCACTGTCCACCGTACCTTCGAGGTTCCTGAGCACTGCTTGTTTGCACGTCCTCGCTGACCCACACACCAACATCCAGCACACAGGACTTGATGCATTTGTGTGTTTCCAATGTGGGTTTGTATGTACTTTTTTCTCTTTGATATTTTCATTTTGATTTTTGGAAGAGCTAATTTTTAAGTCAGCTCTAGTGATCCTTAATTTTTTATTTTCATTTCACCTTTGTATTTATCAGTGTTTCTCCCTTATTTGGAAATTATTCAGCTATTCATTTTCTACTTTCTTCGACTGAACACTGGCTTATTAAGCAATTGTGCTTCAGTGTGTATATTTAAGGCTCTGAACATCCCTTAGCCATTCTGCTGCATGGCACATCCATTGTTGTCTGAAACAAAACATTTTGTATCTCAACTTTATCTTTAAAACAAACAGAATTACTTTCAGAATAAAGATTCTATAAAGAGACCATATGCTATGGGCACAATGACTAAATTTTTAAAAATGAGGAAAGTTTGTTAAGAAACTACATTTCACCACTCTGAAATGACCATCTGCCACTGTTGACAGTTATCCTTCCTGTGTCCTTGGGCACCCACACGCACTCACACATGTAACTTTATGTAAATGAGATCATATCACGACCACTATGACTTTTTCACAAATGTAAGTTTGATTTCCAAATCTATGGCTTTGGAGGAGGCATAGATAGTTTCTGTTTAAAGTCATGGTCTGATCGCATCACTTCATGGCAAAAAGAGGAGGAAAAGTGGAAGCAGTGACAGATTTTATTTTCTTGGGCTCCAAAATCACTGCAGATGGTGACTACAGCCATGAAATTAAAGTACACTCGCTCCTTGGAAGCAAAGCTATGAAAAACCTAGACAGTGTATTAAAAAGCAAAGACACCACTTTGCTGACAAAGCTGCATCTAGTCAAAGCTATGGTTTTTTCCAGTAGTCATGTACGATGTGAGAGTTGGACCATAAAGAAGTCTGAGCACCAAAGAACTGATGCTTTTGAATTGTGCAGAGAAGACTCACTCTTGAGAGTCCCTTGAACAGCAAGGAGATCAAACCAGTCAATCTTAAAGGAAATCAACCTAGAATATTCATTGAAAGGACTGATGTTGAAGGTGAAGTTACACTTTGGCCACCCGCTGCAAAGAGCCTACTCATTGGAAGAGACCTTGATGCTGGAAAAGACTGAAGGACAAAGGAAAAGGGGGCGGCAGAGGATGAGCTGGTTGGATGGCATCACCGACTCAATGGACATGAATCTGAGCAAACTGTGGGAGATGGGGACAGGGACAGGGGAGCCTGGCATGCTGCAGTCCATGGGGTCACAACGAGTCTAATGCGACTGAGTGAAACAACAAATCAATATCTCTTCAAGTTATTTGCCCAAACTAAGGGCACTGCCATAAGTGTGTGTTATACCCCATCAACACAGCCCGTTGCATCAGACCACGGCCGTGTTTCTCTTTCATCAGACAGTTTCAGCAGGAAGTGTGCCTGCTCGGCATCCGGGAGGTCTGTGCGTTCCTTTCTCTGTCTGGGCGGCAGTTTCCTCATCAGAAAACGAGGTCCCCCGTGCCGGGTGCCGACTCTCACCATCTGCTGATTTTCCCAGTGGACATCAAGAGGTCAGCACATTCTAGTCCCGTGGCCCATCCGTCCTCTCGCTACAGAAAATGCCTCCCCCTGTGATCACGCCTGTCTCGTGTTTCTCTAACAGTTACAGTAAGAATTGCTGCGGCACCATCATCCTTGCAGCTGCTGACAGCACAGTTCACTGTGCGAGCTCACAGTGAAAACCATCCCCTTCGGTCTGGAAGCGTGCCCTATCTGCGACTCATTCGGCAAACACACTTGTAAGGGGCTCATCATCTCCGATACGGAAGAGGCGTTCTAAGCACTATGGGAAGACAGAGAACGGACATGGCCGTCCCCTTAAACAGGGCGGCCCCACGGCACGGCTGGCGGGACCAGGGCTGCTCTGCAGGAGTCACAGTAGCGCTCCCGTTTCTTTCCCAAAGAGTCCCAACTCGACAGCCACGTAGAGGGTCACCTTGAGCAAAGCTTCCGCATCTAGAGCCGCAGGCAGAGGACGGGGGATGGCAAAGTGTGAAAGGGAGAGCTGGAGCTGGGGGTGCAGGCAGGGGACACGCCCAGGAAGGGGTCAGGCGGGGACTGAGAGCCGGCAGGGCGGGGAGGGTGTCACCCCACAGAGACCGGGGCCGGGCGCAGCGGAAGCTCCCCTGGAGCCGGGGGGCCCCGGGTCTGGGTGCCGTGACGTCACACAAGTGAAGGGTGGCCTGGAGCGATGGGGGGGGCAGGGCGTCCTCAGTCAGTGAGGGGCTGGGCACACAGCGGGCCCCCAAACCCGCGGGGGATGTGGGTGAGCCCTGTGGCCCCACTGAACGCCTCTCCCTCATCGACCACACGGGACAGCGATGTCTCGGATGGTGGTCCTGAGGAAGTGAAGACCGCGAAGTGCCTAGAGGGGAAACGGCGCCGGTCACCCTAGAGAGAGGCTCACGGGGCAGGCGAGCTGCAGGTGCCTGGAGGTGGGGACAGGCGGGCAAGAAAGGGGCTGTGGCCGAGAAGGAGCTGTGGGCCAGCAGAAGCTGCTCGTGCATGTTTGAATGCCGTATAAGGGCCCAGGGATCAGCATTTCCGGAATCAGTGCATACCGTAGGTGCCAAATAAATGCAAATATGACTGAATACAGTACTCATCAAACGCACATCTGAAATCCCAGCCAACCTGCTCCGGGAGGACCGTGGCTCAGAAGGGCTCCAGCAGGCGTCCCCTGGGCCCTAAGGGTCTCCTGGCCCCCGGCTTCCTCTTGACCACACGTGCGCTTGTCAGGCTCTTGGGAGTGTCCAGTCAGACCATTTCAGGGGCTTTGTTCTTTCTTCAGAGGAGACTGATTCTTTTGCTCTGAACCTGCATCTTCCTGGAGTTCCAACACTTCAATTTCTGTGCAGGCCTCTTAGGCTCGGCGTGGTGTGGCATTAAATATGCGTGTGATCATCAGGAATTGCAATTAGCTTTGTTTTGAAAACCTCCAGCACCCCTTGGGATGGTTCGAGGCATGGCAGGGTGGAGGAATCATTTCTCAAGCGCCTCGGCTAATTCTGTGGGAAGGTGTGACAGGCATGAGAATGTAGATAGCGGCATTTCCCGGCCTGGCCTGGGAGCGCTGCTCCGAGGCTTCACGGAAACCCCTCACATCTGGGCCAGATCCCGCGTGCGCTGGGACCGGGCAGGAACAGGCAGTGGGGGTGGGGAGACGGCGGTGGGAGTCAGGAGACGCTGGAACAAGGCGGGGAGGAGAGGGGACGGCAGACCTGAGACCACTCTAGCCTCGGGGCGGAAGGCAGAAGGCTCCCCTCTCTCTCCAAAGGTCCATCACTTCTCCCTGAATTGAACGGTCTCACTGAGCACAGAAACCAGGAGGAGCAGTTCCTCTCCGCTTTAATAAATAATCCCGAGCACCTTCCACACACCAGATGCTGCCTTAGGGGCCGGGGCGGAGGGGGTGACGGGGGAAATGTGAAGATAAATAAGTCAGAATCCTCGTCCTGAAGGGGTCCTCCCCAGCGCACATGTATAATTCAAGGCAGACAGGCTAAGTCTTAGAAGAGGAAGAAATGTTTATCCCCGGCTGGGGTCTATCAGGGAGAACAGGCGTTTCATCTGCATCTTGAAGACGAAGGAGGATCTCAGCTCTGAGAACAGCAGAGGGAGGAGAGGCTGCAGACACAGACATCAGTCAGAAAGCCCGGGGCATGGGGCAAAGGGCGGGCCCCGGGTCAGCAACAGCTGGACCGCAGAGGGGGCGCTGGGGGGGACGCTGGACCGCAGAAGGAGTGCTGGGGGGGATGTGCAAGGTGGGGCCTGCCACCACCCCCTCACACACACACACACACACACGTGCACACATACATGCACACACGCACAAATGTGCACACAGTGCACTCACCTGCCTTCACACACACGCGTTCACACATGCGTGCTCTCACACGTCTGCACTCATGCTCACACTCACGCACACGCACCCTCCTGCATGGGGGAGACCCCCATCTGGAGCCAGGAGGCTGGCAGCCCCGGGTAGCCCCTGAGAGCCAAGTCCCAGAGTTCCGGGTGAGAGCAGACGCAGCCTCGGGGTAGAACCAGGAGCCGCGGAGAAGCTGGAGATGGAGACCTCAGGCCCTAAGGGGGTCTCGGAGAGCGGCGAACCCTCCACGCCAGGGGGCCTGCTTTAGTGCAGCCCTGAGGGAAGGGGACAGGAGCCTGAAACGCCCTGCACCCCAGCCTTCCTCCCTGGCCCGCCCGGCCGCCTCCTGCCTCATAGCCAAATCCAGGTCCAGAGGCCCTGGCGCTGGAGCAAGGCCCTGACTGGCAGGCACACGAGGGCACGCAGATGCGACTGAGCCCTTTGGGGCTGGCACTGCCGGGCTCCTGCTTGGGGGACCCTGAGGGCAGCCCACTCCCCGAGCCTGCCCCCCACCCCTAGGCTGGTTCCCCCCGGTCTGTGCCTGGACGGGCCCTCGGGGTCCCAGGGGCCGATGTCACTGCGTCCTGGACGCCTGCCTGGAGATGCACCACCGAGGGGACAGCACACGCGTCTCAGATGCTCCCCACCACCCGGGTGAGAAACGGGCCCAGGTTCCACACACACTCACTTCACCTGCCCACGGCCCACACACACACACACACACACACGCGCACACACTCACTTCACCCGCCCACAGCCCGCACCCACGGCCCACACACACGCACACACGCACACACTCACTTCACCTGCCCACGGCCTGCACACACACACACATGCACACACTCACCTCTCCACCCGCCCACAGCCCACACACACGCACACACGTACACTCACTTCTCCACCACGCCCACAGCCCACACACACACACACACACACACTGCACACACTCACCTCTCCACCCGCCCACAGCCCACACACACGCACACACACACACACTCACTTCACCCACCCACGGCCCGCCCACACACACACACACACACACTTCACACACTCACTTCACCCGCCCACGGCCCGCACACACACACACACACACACACATGCACACACTCACCTCTCCACCCGCCCACAGCCCACACACGCACACACACACACACACTCACTTCACCCACCCACGGCCCGCACACACACACACACACACACACACACACGCACGCACACACTCACTTCTCCACCCGCCCACGGCCCACACACGCACACACAAACACATACTCACTTCACCCACCCACGGCCCCCCCCACACACACACATGTGCACACACTTCTCCACCCGCCCACGGCCTGCACACACACACATGAACACACACTTCTCCACCCGCCCATGGCTCACACACACACATACACACACACACACACATACGCGCACACACTCACTTCTCCACCTGCACACGCACACACACACACGCACACACTCACTTCTCCACCCGCCCACGGCCCACACACGCACACACACACACACTGCTGAAATACACGTGGTTCCGACAATAAGGTCACGAGAAAGAGAGAAACGTGGCAGAGGAAAGATAAGTCATCTCCTGAAGAAACACCCAAAGGCTCACCAAAATATTGCTGAACTAAGTGTAGGATATATTGAAAATACCAAATAAGGTTTAGGCCAATAATGCAGGGGTGGTTCTTGTTCAAAAATGTTATTGTAATTGACCACATTGATATATTAGAGGAGACAAAAGTATAACCATCTTAGCAAATGCACAACAAATTGTTTGGTAAAATTACAAACCCATTCGAGGTTTTTAAAAATACAGTTATGAAAAAAAGAGAGCTTCCTTAGTGGGGGAAAAGCATAGCAACTAATAACCCAGAACAAACATCACAGTTTAGGCTGAAACTTCAAAGTCAGAAAGAGGACTTTGGTGTTTGCAAGTGTTTTTCTTACACGGAACTATCCTTGTAGAGGAGAGTCTAGCCAGATCAATAACAAAGAAATAAAAATATAATTGTAAAGAAGGAAATTAAACTGTCATTATGCACAGAGATATGGTTATGTGTGTGGTGCTAAATTGCTTCAGTCACGTTCAACTCTTTGCAGTCCTATGGACTGTAGCCCGCCAGGCTCCTCTGTCCATGGGATTCTCCAGGCAAAAATACTGGAGTAGGTTGCCATTTCTTTCTCTATCAGTGCATAAATCAAAATCGTTTCCAGACACCGTTTTAGAACTAGTTGAAGAGTCCAGCAAGGTTGCTGGATGCAAGATCGGTGTAGCAGTCAGTCACACAAGCAGTGACCCTGGATGCCCATCGACGGGTGAAGGGGTCAGGAGGTTGTGGGCATACACGATGGAATATTAATCGGCCACAAAAAGGAACACATCTGAGTCAATTCTAATGAGGTGGGTGAACCTGCAGTCTATTATACAGAGTGAAGGACGAAAGAAAGGGAAAGAGAACTATCGCATATTAACGCGCATTTACAGAATCTAGAAAGACAAGTACCGAAGATCCTATGTGCAGAGCAGCAAAGGAGACGCAGACGTGAAGAACGGATTTTTGGACACAGTGAGGGAAGGAGAGGGTGGATGATTTGCAAGAACGGCAATGAAATATTCATGTTACCATAGGTAAGATAGAGAGCCAGCGGGACTTTGCTGTTTGATGCAGGGAACCCAAAGCCGGTGCTCTGTGACAACCTGAAGGGCGGGAGAGGCAGGGAGACGGCGGGGAGGGACACCAGAGGGAGAAGACAGACGCATGCCTGTGGCTGATTCGTGCTGATGTATGGCTCAAACCAGCACAATACTATAAAGTAACTATTCTACAATTAAAAATAAAACATAAATTAAAAAAAAGATAATGCAATTTTTAAAAGACACCTCTCATTTCTCAAACGCTGACTGGGACACAAACAGGGACCCAGAGGCCGCTCTGAAGAGGGTGCCCCTGGTGAATTTGCAATAACTTGAACAACAAAATGCACGACGACAGGATGGGTGGTAATTCTTGAAATGAATTAAAAGAATTCATTAATCTATTCTGATGCTAAAATTATGGAGGAGTGGGGAGTGAGTCTTCCAGAGAATGCTGATAACTAAGAAGAAACGGGACAGAAAACCACCACTCGGCCTCCAGCAGGGACTTAGCAACGGCACTAAAAGCACCAGGTGCAAGAGGCGGGCATCGGGGTTTCACAAAGTCTCAAAGAACCGCTCCCCAAATTGGCTATTAGTTACCACAGTAAAAGATGCCTTTATCATGAAGAAATCTGGCAGACACCACCTTAGCCAAGCGGGCAAGCCCCCCACCCCAGGAAGGAGACAAAGTGATGCCAGGTGCCTCCCTCTGACAGGCGGGGGACGGCTCACCTGTACACTCCCCTCGTCTGCTGTTGGGCCGGCGGCTTGACTCTCAGGAATGGCTCAGAGCAGAGAGCAGTTCTTGGTCAGCTCCTAAATCAGATCAGGGGGAGAAAACGTGATGAATATTGGGACTGGACCATCGGCACCTCCTGAATGTGGATTATGTGCTGGATAATAAAGCATTAATGTTAAATTTCCCACATGTGACCATTGCATTGTGTCCATGTTTTTGTTCTTAGCCACTGTAAGTGGCGTGAAGTGGCGTGAGGCTGGCAAAATGTACACATGTGTTTATGTGGGGGAGGGAGGGAGAGAGAAGGGGAGAGACAAGGAGTGGGCATGACGAGACTGCCAGCTCCGAACCTGGAGAAGGCGTGTGAGTGCGCACAGCGCTGTTTTAGTAACTCCACTGTAGGTTTTAACTTTTCAAAAAGTAGGAAATAAAATGATGCTATTTAAGTAGCAAATGGAAGAAATGCAACAAAAATTTCAAGGCTATATAGAGTAAATTATGCAACCTCACCAAAAACCACAAAGGTCAATATAAACATAAATACATGTATGCATCGGCAAAGACTCTCTTGGCTAAACTCCAGCCACCCCTCTGACCTCTCAACTAGCCCTCAACTGCACCTGTAATAACCTGAACAAACACTCACCCAGTTTCTAACAACTCAAGGCCACACCCCAGGATGAGCCTGGACCCCTTAAAGGGCCTGAGGAAACTCGAGGAGCCAGAGGAGCTGCCTGTGCACCAGCTGATGCTGACAAGCCCCGCGTCCGGCCTCTGCGGGAGGGCAGGGGCCCACTTCCCTGAATGCTGCATGGCAAGCCCAGGTGGGCTTCTCAAGGACTACTTCCCCACTTCACCTGCGCCCCGACACACTGGGTCCCCAGTCCCCAGACCCTCCTTTACAGCTCCCAGCCCCCAGGGAACTCACAGAAGTGGGGTCCTATAGTAACAACTGGATACCTAGAGAAGTCCAGCACAGTCAGCACTTGCAAATCTCAGCAACTAGTGCTCAGTGGAAAAAGGCAATGAGAGAGTCTCTCCATGAGACACTCGTTCAGAATTATTCATTTCATTCGTGGATCAAATTCTACAAAACTAAACTAAGAGCTTAGAACCTGTTACCCTCCAAATCACTGCAGATGGTGACTGCAGCTATGAAATTAAAAGACGCTTACTCCTTGGAAGGAAAGTTATGACCAACCTAGACAGCATATTAAAAAGCAAAGACATTACTCTGCCAGCAAAGATCCATCTAATCAAGGCTATCATTTTTCCAGTGGTCACGTATGGATGTGAGAGTTGGACTGTGAAGAAAGCTGAGCGCCGAAGAATGGATGCTTTTGACCTATGGTGTTGGGAAAGACTCTTGAGAGTCCCTTGGACTGCAAGGAGATCCAACCAGTCCATCCTGAAGGAGATCAGTCCTGGGTGTTCATTGGAAGGACTGATGCTGAAGCTGAAACTCCAATACTTTGGCCACTTGATGTGAAGAACTGACTCATTGGAAAAGATCCTGATGCTGGGAAAGATTGAAGGCAGGAGGAGAAGGGGATGACAGAGGATGAGATTGTTGGATGGCATCACGGACTCAATGGACATAAGTTGGGTAAACTCCAAGAGTTGGTGATGGTCAGGGAGGCCTGGCATGCGGCAGTCCATGGGGTTGCAAAGAATTGGACACAGCTGAGTGAATGAACTGAACTAAACTGAACCCGTGAAAGGATAGGCAGGAACTGCATGACACAGAACTTAGAAGGTGATTACCTGTCCTCGTGACACACAGGGGTGCAGAATGCTTAGAAAAATAAAAAACCACACACTGAGGATCCGCCAAAAGCCTGAAGATTCCAAAGCAGGACCGCATCCCATCCACACACTCCAGAAAGACTGTTCTTAGCCCTTCTGATCCCTCAACACCCCAGCGCTGGTGGGGCCGAGTCAGACCGAGAGAGGGCTCGGCGGGTGGAGCCTGGCCCCAGAGCAGCAACTCCTGATCCCAGGGCTGTGCACGTGGCCTTGTATGGAAAGAGGTCTCTCCTCCCCAGGGGGGACCTCCTCTGGGGCTGGGGGATCTGGGAAGGTTTGGGGGGAACGTGGATTAGATGCGCACGGGGTCATGGGGTCCTGGGGCACCGGGGTTGTCGGGGGTCCACACAGGCTGGGTCCCCCCACACGGCTCCTGCCGGGCCCTCCAACTTCACCCTGCATCTTGGCGCCCTGCCTCCCGAAGCTCCGAGAGAGAAGGAATACGTGCTTCCATCAGCACGTTTCACTCACCTTAGACGTGCTTTTCACACTTTGCCATATTCAAGCATTTAATTAAGCAGGTTGATTTGACAGACGGCCGTGTCCTTTTCCTGGCTGTCTACTCCCCATGTGCGGTTTGGAAAGATGGGGACTTGTGTTTAGAGCAGATTTATAAGAATGTCAGGCCTGTGGACCCATCATAGCGGTGGTTTCTTCTTTGCTGTAGCCTGGGCTCAGAAAAATCACAAAGGAAGGGAATGTGTACTAGAATCATACGATACATTTGAAAAGAGTATTTCAAAAGCTAAATGAAGTTGTGGAATTAAAGAGGAAACTCAAGCTTGACTCATGATGAGAACAGACACACAGCCCAGCTGGGAAGGGGAGGGCCCAGGACGGGCTCACTTGTTACGCAGCGATGTTTGTTCACGTCTTATCCCAAACGCCTGCGTCTAAGCAGTAAAGCCTTCTCTCTCCTGCCCTTGGCAGAGAACGAAAGCCCCAAGGCATTCATTGGAAAGACTAAAATAAAACAGAATCTGCATAAACAAACTCGCCTCCCACCAGCTCTGAGGCACAGCTGCTCAGTCTCCATCTTGGATCACAGGTAAGCTCGGCCCCCAGCTGGACAGGGAGGCAGGCGGGAAACACGGGCATGCAGAGCTCAGACACCTGGCCCCAGCGGTGGAGGGTGGCCTGCAAAGGGTCCTTGAATTCCGGACAGAAAAGTGTCGATCTCAAGCCCCACTCGCTGGTTCAGAAGTTCAGTTTCTTCTGAGACCATTTTGATAGTGTCTGAAGTCCCATTCCTGTGGCCAGGACCCTCCCTGCAAAAGCCTCTCTGCATTTTTGCCCCAAGAGTGATGTTGCCCATGTGGGAGAGGCCCCAGCCTCATGCGTCCACTCTCCCTGTTTGTGGGGCGAATTGTGCCCCCAAAAGCTATGTTGAAGGCCTCCCCCCCAGTACCTGAGAATGCAACTTTACAAATGTACTTGGTTACAAGGAAGTCAGACTAGACCAGGGAGGACTGGAATAGAGACTTCGAAGATGCAGTCAAGTTACGATGGGGTCGGTCATTCTGGATGAAAGTGAAAGTCGCTCGGTCGTGTCCGACTCTTTGCGACCCCAAGGACTATACAGCTCATGGAATTCTCCAGGCCAGAATACTGGAGTGGGTAGCCTGTCCCTTCTCCAGGGGATCTTCCTGACCCAGGAATCGAACTGGGGTCTCCTGCATTTCAGGTGGACTCCTTACCCGCTGAGTTATCAGGGTGGGCTCTAATTCCTATACGACCGCTGGCCTCGTAAGAAGAAGAGAGAGAGACACGCCGCGAGACCAGTGACACGTCCTCGAAGCAGGAACCCCGAGCACCACAGGCGACCTCAGACGCTGAGAGAAGACATGGAGCAGTTCTGAGCAGAACTTCCAGCAGGACCAAACCCACCGAGACACCGATTTCAGACTTCTGGTCCACAGAGCTGTGAGACCACGCACTCTGCTGTTCTGAGCCCCCGGTGCGTGCTGCAGTTACCCTGTGCTGCTAAACGAACACGATCGTGTTCACACAAAAACCTGCCCATGAACATTCACAGGAGCTTTGTTTACAATAACCAGACGTGGAGAACAACCCAGCCGTCCTTCAGAGAATGAATAGTTCAACAGACTACTGCATCCACACCATGGAATACCACTCAGTAATAAAAAGGAACGTAGCACTCGATGCAAAGAGCAAGGTGAACAAATGAATTTCCAGTGAAAAAAGCCGGTCCCAAGAAGTCTGATTCTATTTACATGAATTAGTGATGTGATAAAATTATAAAAGTGGAAGAGAGGTTGGTGGCTGGCAGAGATGAAGGAGGAAGTGGAGATGGAGGGAAGAGGCGTTCCCACGAAAGGCAGCAGGCAGACCCTGGCTGCAACGCTCTGCCTCTCAACAGCACGCCCGTCAGTCGCCCCGCTGTGAGGCTTGTGATGTGGTCATGCAGGGTGTCACCACTAGGAAGACCATCGAAAGGGTCCCCAGGATCCCGCGGTACCGTTCGTCACTGCTACATGTGGATTTCAGTGATCACATCATAAAAAGTTTATTAAAAACAAAAATTAAAAAATCAATCCATGTGTTATTGTTCAATTTGAGAAGTTGTTTAAAATACTGATTCTCCTGTATCTCCATCGCTAAGCAACCTACAATCTCATGGTTAATTATGAAGACAACTGGCAATAATATAAGACAGAAATTAAAGATCTTCCCACTTGGGTTCTGAGTTCCCCAGGACAGACCAGACCTGCGGGGACTCATCCCAGTGCCTATCTCCAGTACTGGGGGCAGGGACCCTTCTTTCCTGAGATTGGGATGATCCGATGATGCCAGGGGCTTAGAAGCCTTCGGAACCAAGTGACATTCACACTAAGCCTGTAAGAGAGTTTAGTGTTTGGCAAGCAGATAGGGGGTCGAGGAGGAGGAGCAGGTGCCCTGTGTTTATTGAGGACCAAGCTGTTCCACGGGTTATTTACATGGGTTACCCCCCGTGCTCAGTAAGGTCACAGCCACTGATGACCAAATGCTAGAGAGACCACCATGGGGAAGCTGCGTGGCTCTCCAAGAGCCATAGCTTCTCGCACTATGCCCGGACATGGGCTCTGACCTCAGGGGCCTGGATGATGGGAAGGTGCCTCTCAGCGAAGAGCTGGGGGCCAGGCCTGGGGCGAGGGGTAGGAAGGGGTAGAGGCCATGAGGCAGGAAGGAGCCTGGTGCTCAAGGGAGAGGGTGAGAGCCCAGGGGACCCAGAGACAAACAGAGCTGAGGACAAGCTTCCCCCAACCAGACCAGCCGGTCCAGGACACAAGGTTATTCTTCCAGCTAAAATGCAGAGACATTACTTTGCCAACAAAGATCTGTCTAGTCGAGGCTATGGTTTTTCCAGTGGTCATGTATGGATGTGAGAGTTGGACTGTGAAGAAAGCTAAGCACAGAAGAATTGATGCTTTTGAACTATGGTGTTGGAGAAGACTCTTGAGAGTCCCTTGGACTATGGGGAGATCCAACCAGTCCATCCTAAAGGAGATCAGTCCTGGATGTTCATTGGAAGGACTGATGTTGAAGCTGAAACTCCAATACTTTGGCCACCTGATGAGAAGAGCTGACTCACTGGAAAAGATCCTGATGCGGAGAAAGATTGAAGGCAGGAGGAGAAGGGGACGAGAGAGGATGAGACAATGGACATGAGTTTGGGTAAACTCCAGGAGTTGGTGATGGACAGGGAGATCCTGGCGTGCTGCAGTCCATGGGGTCTCGAAGAGTCGGAAACGAATGAGCGACTGAACTGAACTGAAAGTGCAGAGAAGAACTTCATGTAAGCCCATGGTCCCCATTACAAACCTCAAGGAAATCGTGTCTTTAAAGATATTTCAAGAGGATCCACTAGAATAATCCAACTATGTAAGAGCCATACCACCAATATAATTTCTTGATAAAATACCCGTTTGTCACCTCTATAGCAACTGAGCTTCCCCTGGTGGCTCAGATGGTAAAGAATCTGCTTGCAATGTGGGAGAGGCAGGTTCGATCCCTGGGTTGGGAAGATCCCCTGGAGAAGGGCATGGCAACCCACTCTGGTATTCTTGCCTAAAGAATTCCATGGACAGAGGAGCCGAGTGGGCTACAGTCCACGGGATCGCAAAGAATTGGATGCAACTGAGCTACTAACACTTTCACTTTCACAACCACTGACCAGGAGAAGGGGACGACAGAGGATGAGATGGTTGGATGGCCTCACTGACTCGATGCACAGGAGTTTGAACAAGCTCCGGGAGCTGGTGATGGACAGGGAAGCCTGGAGTGCTGCAGTTCGTGGGGTCGCAAAGAGTAAGATACGACTGAGCGACTGAACTAAACGAATAACAACTGACATGTAAGCTATACCAAAATAAGAATCATAACAATGGGGACATTTAGTGGGCAGAGGCTTAGCTACAGTCACCCGGCAATTTTAAGGACAAATCTATGCCAGGTCTTGTGAAGCCCTACAGTCCAGGCTGGAGATTATGGGTTTATTCCAAGTGGGAGAGAAGGGTGTTAAGAGGGCTTTACGAGGGGCAGTGATGTAAAGTAATTTACATTTTATAAAGATAACCATGGCTCCCAAGTGGAGAATGGACTGTGGCTGCCGAGGGGCCTTTAGGATGCTGCTATGGGGGGCAGGTTCCTGCTCACAGGGGGGAAAGTGAGGGTGGGCACAGCCCAGACGGGGCAGGCCTAGAGGTGAAGCCACGGATGGATGGCACATGGACCTGAGCAAAAAGTGGCTGAAGGATGCTTCCCAGGTTTCTGCCCTCGGTCACCTGGTGGACCACAGTGCCAACGGCCAAGATGAGAAAGAGCGAGGGGGACCCTGCTCGAGGCTCCTGCATGCCCATGGACACCGGGCAGGGGGCACTGCTCCAGGTAGAGTTAGGACAGAAATGGATCAGAAAGCAGGCAGACAGGAGCCAGGGCCCAAGACGCCATCCCTGAAGAGAAAGAGCAGAGGAGAGGAGAGGGTGGAGATGCAGCCAGAGAGAGAAGCCTCCAAGCAGAACCAGACAAGGAGGGGAAGGGGGCGCTGGATGGGGGCTGAGACCCTCACAACAAAAGCTGTTCCTTTCTCTTCATTCTTATAACTGGAGGGTTAAAAATCACCACACACACAGCAGGCCCACTAAGGTCAGATGACAGTTTTTCTAACAGAAAAATAGCTAATGCCTCAAAAACTTTCAAGGAGTCATATCAAATAATTATGCATGCAAAAACTCCAAAAATGTTAACTAGCAGCAATCAAATATTCAGTCTCACTCAAAATGTTTGAACTGGGTTGCCAAGCAAAGGAGCAGGATTCCATATTATTTTTATTTAAAATTCAATTTAAGAAGAGAGAGGCAGAGTGTTGGAATACTACTCCTGCCATGAAAATAAAGATGGATATTTTAATTGTATTTTTTATAATTTTCAAACTCCAGTAGTCTAGGATAACATATGGGGAAATTTATTTGACAATATTACAAATTAACTAAAGAATTCCAAAAATATTTACAAAGATGTTTCTCTGTCTTTAGGAATCCCAGCTGTGATTGCCTGTCCCAGCTGCAAGAGCTCCATCCAGCTCTTTGCGGGCATCCCGGTCTGGACGTGTGATCTCTGGGTCCGTGTCCACCAACAGCTGTGATGAGATGCAGTGTCCGTTCCTGCTGGTTATGCACCTCGCCCACCTGCTGACCCAACAGCTTCCTCCTGAAGCTGCAGGCCTGTGGAAGAGCCAAGAGCATGCAGGACACCCACGGCCTCTAACTCTGAGCCCTTCCTGAGTGCTGGGTCTCCCCATGGACATCAGACTCACTTGTCAGACATGCTTCACACATACTGGAAAGTGACGCGGAGCAAAACCAGTTCTTTACTGGGCCAGAAAATAACCCCTGAACAAGTTCTTCCAGTGACCGAAGCCTCTCGTCAGAAATGAGGCAGCACCCAAGAAAGCATCCTGCCTCAGAGACTGCCCAGCTGCAGTCCTGCGGGGGGTGTGTGTGTGTGTCTATGTGTGCATGCCTGTGTGTACATGTGCACATGTATGTATTTATGTATGTGCGTGTGTGCATGTGTATGCATGTAGGCATGTGTATCCGTGTATGTGCATCTATTTGTGTGTGTGCATGCGTATATATTCATGTGTGTACATGTATTTGTGTGTGCATTCATGTGTGTGCATGTATTTATGTGTGCATGTATGCATGTGCGTGTACTTGTGTGTGTGCATATATTTGTGTGTGCATTTATGTGCGTATGTGTTCATGTGTCTGTGTGTGTGCATACATGCCTGTGTGTGTATTCTTTGTATGTGTGTGTGTTCATGTATGTGCGTGTGTTCGCATGTGCATGTATGCCTGTGCATGTCTTTGTGTGTGTGTGTGTGTGCACACCTGCATGTGTGTGTATTCATGTGTGTGCCTGTGCGGGTCTGCATGTGTGTGTGTGTGCGTGCATGCCTGTGTGTGTATTCGTGCGTGTGCACGTGTATGTCTTCATGTGTGTGCTGCCATTACCGTCCTCACCTCTGGGTCCAGCACCCCCACGTCTCCTCAGGCCAAGGACCCAGGTGAGAGAGAGCTGGATGTCCTGGGTGCTCCGTGTGGCAGACTGTGGCTAGAGCGCTGGGTCTTGGAGTGGAAGGCCCTGCCAGGGCAGGTAGGCTGCTGGGTCCTTCCTGCCCTCCTGCCCATGAGGCCCGAGGCTGGGGGATCATGCTGCTGCTCAGAGCCAAGGGCCAGAGCAGGGCCGAGACAGACCTGACCCTCATCCCTCCACATGAGGCAGAAAATGAGTCACGTTTTACAGGGCAGGAGAGTGAGGCTCAACTAGCAGAGGGGCCACGAAGACCACGGAGGCAGTGAGCAGCAGGAACACGAGGCAAACCAGCTCCCTCCCTCCTCCATGGCCTCAGCTCGCCCAGACGGGAGGCTTCTGCTCAGAAGGACTGCGGGGTGACTCGGCCAATACGAAAGAGCCAAGGCATCCGAACCTTCTCAAAAACTTCTTCCCCAGAGACAAGCACTATGAAGGGCTGGTCCTCAGCTTTGGGGATGAGAGCTCTTGGCCATGAGAGCTCGGCTGAGCCCGAACCCCATGGAATCCAGAGAAATGAAGCATATTATGAAACTGAGCATGGATCTAAGACATACGAGTAATCTGCCTGCTTGACTCCTGAGGCGCTTTTCTCAAGGCCCCGACGCCCTCCTGCAGGGATTTTCCGGAATGACCCCCATGCTTGCTGAGGCAGACGAGTCCCTGTGACATCCTGTCTGCCTGCAGGAGCCTCCAGAGAGGTTAAGCTTGTCTGAGTTGTGAACAAAGGATATTTGGTTCTACAGAGAAGGGACAAGACTTCATTTGACTAAGAAAGATTTTTAGAAGAGAAGATTATATTTCTTAAGTCATAACAATGTGAGGATTTAAAAAAAAAAAAAACTAAGGAATTAGCTCTATTCTTACTTCACCAAGACATTTTTTCTAAAATTTCGACTGAGACACCCAGCAGTCAGAACCAAGATAGACCTGGTGGTGCTTTTTGCTCATGAATCAGTGCCTGCATGGAAGGTCATCAAATTGAGCCACTCCGAACCCAGTTCTTAAGCATCCGTTGCACGCTGTCTCAACCAGGCTTCATGAGAGGATGGAGCGCCCAGGGCACGAAGTGAGCGGCTGTTTCTGGGTCTGCCTGAAGGCACAGGTCAGCACCAACACAGCAGGGACGCAGGTCCCTGAGTCGGGTGTCAGGGCTCAGCACTCTCACCCCGCAGAGAAGGCTGGTATGTTACAGCCTCTGCAAGAGTGACTGTCTGGGGCGCATCCGAGTTCATCAGGAGAACAACCTAGATTCCTGACTCTTCAGTTTCTAGGTAACAGACCCAGAGACCACAGACCACTCTCTCCTGCCTGCACTGAGGCCGCTAATGCAGTCAAGGGCACAAGAAGGGAGAAGGAGCTTCCTGAGCTCTGGTTTAAAGGCCTGGATCTTAGGTTACTGATGCTGAAGCCGAAGCCCCAATACTTTGGCCACCTGATGTGAAGAGCTGACTCATTAGAAAAAAACCTTGATGTTGGGAAAGATTGAAGGCAGGAGGAGAAGGGGACAACAGAGGATGAGACGGTTGGATGGCATCACTGACTCATGGATGTGAGTTTAAGCAAACTTTGGAAAATAATGGAGGACAGGGGAGCCTGGTGTGCTGCAGTCCACAGGTTTGCAAGGAGTCAGACATGACTGAGCGACTGAACAACACAAAATTCATACAACCAGTGGGAAAGAGTCAGGCTACTTCACCTCGTGGTTCTAGAAATAATGGGCTTATATCCCCAGGCTAAGCTCTTAGACATTTCTGTCTATACCCACTAGACAAGAAATCTCTGGGCAAAAGGTGCCACCAAGGCATCGTGACCCAGATAAGCACGATGGTGTGATCACTCACCTAGAGCCAGACATCCTGGAATACAAAGTCAAAAGGGCCTCAGGAAACATCCCTATGAACAAAGCTAGTGGAGGTGATGGAATTCCAGCTGAGCTTTTTCAAATCCTCAAAGATGATGCTGTTAAAGTGCTATGCTCAATATGCCAGCAAATTTCAGAAAACTCAGAAGTGGCCACAGGACTGGAAAAGGTCAGTTTTCATTCCAATCCCAAAAAAGGCAATGCCAAAGAATTGTACACATTCCACATGATAGCAAAGTAATACTCAAAATTCTCCAAGCTAGTTTTCAACAGTACATGAACTGAGAACTTCCAGATGTTCAAGCTGGATTTAGAAAAGGCAGAGGAACCAGAGATCAAATTGCCAACATCTGTTGGATCATAGAAAAAGCAAGAAAGTTCCAGAAAAACATCTACTTCTGCTTCATTGACTACACTAAAGCCTTTGACTGTGTAGATCACAACAAACTGTGGGAAATTCTTAAAGAAATGAGAATACCAGACCACCTTATCTTCATCCAGCGAAACCTGTATGCAGGTCAAGAAGGAACAGTTAGAATGGAACATGGAACAATGGACTGGTTCCAAATTGGGAAAGGAGTACATCAAGGCTGTATATTGTCGCCCTGCTTTTTTAACTTATATGCAGAGTACATCATGTGAAATGCCAGGCTGGACAAAGCACAAGCTGAAATCAAGATTGCAGGGAGAAATATCAATAACCTCAGATATCCAGATGACAGCATCCTTATGGCAAAAAGTGAACAGGAACTAAAGAGCCTCTTGATGAAGGTGAAAGAGCAGAGTGAAAAAGCTGGCTTAAAACACAACATTCAAAAACCTAAGATCATGGCATCTAGTCCCATCTGTTCAGTTCAGTTCAGTCGCTCCATCGTGCCTGACTCTTTGCAACCCCATGAATTGCAGCACACCAGGCCTCCCTGTCCATCACTAACTCCCAGAGTTCACTCAGACTCACGTCCATCAAGTCAGTGATGGATGACACATCCAACCATCTCATCCTCTGTCATCCCCTTTTCCTCCTGCCCTCAATCCCTCCCAGCATCAGAGTCTTTTCCAATGAGTCAACTCTTCCCATGAGGTGGCCAAAGTACTGGAGTTTCAGCTTTAGCATCATTCCTTCCAAAGAACACCCAGGACTGATCTCCTTCAGGATGGACTGGTTGGATCTCCTTGCAGTCCAAGGGACTCTCAAGAGTCTTCTCCAACACCACAGTTCAAAAGCATCAATTCTTCGGCGCTCAGCCCTGTTCACAGTCCAACTCTCACATCCATACATGACCACTGGAAAAACCATAGCCTTGACTAGATGGACCTTTGTTGGCAAAGTAATGTCTCTGCTTTTGAATATGCTATCTAGGTTGGTCATAACTTTCCTTCCAAGGAGTAAGCGTCTTTTAATTTCATGGCTGCAGTCACCATCTGCCCTGATTTTGGAGCCCAGAAAAATAAAGTCTGACACTGTTTCCACTATTCCCCATCTATCCGGCATCACCGGATGCCATGATCTTCATTTTCTGAATGTTGAGCTTTAAGCCAACTTTTTCACTCTCCTCTTTCACTTTCATCAAGAGGCTTTTTAGTTCCTCTTCACTTTCTGCCATAAGGGTGGTGTCATCTGCATATCTGAGGTTATTGATATTTCTCCCGGCAATCTTGATTCCAGCTTGTGCTTCTTCCAGCCCAGCGTTTCTCATGATGTACTCTGCATAGAAGTTAAATAAGCAGGGTGACAATATACAGCCTTGACATACTCCTTTTCCTATTTGGAACCAGTCTGTTGTTCTATGTCCAGTTCTAACTGTTGCTTCCTAACCTGCATATAGGTTTCTCAAGAGGCAGATCAGGTGGTCTGGTATTCCCATCTCTTTCAGAATTTTCCACAGTTTATTGTGATCTACACAGTCAAAGGCTTTGGCATAGTCAATAAAGCAGAAATAGATGTTTTTCTGGAACTTTCTTGCTTTTTCCATGATCCAGCGGATGTTGGCAATTTGATCTCTGGTTCCTCTGCCTTTTCTAAAACCAGCTTGAACATCTGGAAGTTCATGGTTCACGTATTGCTGAAGTCTGGCTTGGAGAATTTTGAGCATTACTTTACTCGCGTGTGAGACGAGTGCAATTGTTTTTCATTCCAATCCCAAGAAAGGCAATGCCAAAGAATGCTCAAACTACCGGTCCAATCACTTCATGGCAAATAGATGGGGAAACAATGGAAACAGTGACAGACTTTATTTTGGGGGGCTCCAAAATCACTGCAGATGGTGACTTCAGCCATGAAATTAAAAGAGCCTTGCTCTTTGGAAGAACAGCTATGACAAACCTAGACAGTGTATTAAAAAGCAGAGACGTTACTTTGCCAACAAAGGTCCATCTAGTCAAAGCTATGGTTTTTCTAGTAGTCCGGCTGAGCACTGGAGAACTGATGCTTTTGAACTGTGGTGTTGGAGAAGACTCTTGAGAGTCCCTTGGACTACAAGGAGATCTAATCCATCCATCCTAAAGGAAATCAGTCCTAAATATTTATTGGAAGGACTGATGTTGAAGATGAAGCTCCAATACTTTGGCCACCTGATGGGAAGAGCTGACTCATTAGAAAAGACCCTGATGCTGGGAAAGATTGAAGGCAGGAGGAAAAGGGGACGACAGAGGATGAGATGGTTGGATGGCATCACTGGCTCGATGGACATGAGTTTGAGTAAGCTCTGGGAGATGGTGAAGGACAGGGAAGCCTGGCCTGTTGCCTTTGATGGGGTCCCAAAGAGTCGGACACAACTGAGTGACTGAACAATGACAAGGCAGCGGTGATATGAGGACCTCGTGGCTGAGTGACACCAAGCATAGCCTCATGCAGAGCATCCGTGACAAAGCCAAATAGAGCAAAATAAATCCTAGTCAGTACCAGGCTCAGATCACGCTGGAAGGACGCCATCACCCAGGCAGGGAGGGACGCAGAGGCCAAGGGCCGCCCTGCGCGAGGGCTCACCTCTCCCTGCCAGCCCTGCGCCTCTGACATCTGGGCCAGAGCTCTCCTGCTGCGAGGACGTCGGGGGTGCCCGTCCATGTCCCTCCCTCCCTGCTCAATTCCATGCTGCTACAGAACACAGCAGTGATCTGGGCAAACAGTTACATCTTGAATCCTACTCTTCACAGCTGGCTCATGGTATTAGAGTCATTTACAGAGCTCTCAGGGCTGGGACCAGATCATGTTTGGATCGATCTCGCAGCTCACACAGGGCCAGGGGTTTAATGGGTGCCCGCTGATGGGTCGATCGTTGTCACTAAACCTTCTGAAGATTCATTAGCATGAGAGTCCTTTACCCTAAATGACATCCTTCCCTTCTGCTCACAGAATACGTCAGTGTCTCATGGAGACCCAAAACTTGAGTATGGGGGCCACTTCCCCGAATTCTTTTTCCAAATACCTTATTTTAAAACGTGGTCCCTTTTGAAAGAACAAGTGTGGTTGTCTAGCTGGAATTCTTTCCCGTGGGGAAACCGCTCCCCCAAACTAAGCCTGCCCTGTCCACTTCATCCAGACGCAGCCCACCCTGGACTCCTTCTCCACCCTCACCCACACGAGGCTGTCTGCTTCCTCTGCAGGCATGAGACCCAAACCAGGCCAAGAACGGCCTCCTGACTTTGGGCAGAACTAAAACGTGAGAAGTCGCTTCTCGGCGCTGGGTGAGGTCTGGCAGCCAGCGGGTACCTCGCTGCTTCCCAGGTGGCACTCGTGGTAAGAACCCGCCCGCCAACGCAAGAGACATAAGAGATGTGGGTTCGATCCCAGGGTCGGGAAGATTCCCTGGAGGAGGGCATGGCACCCCACTGCAGTGTTCTTGCCTAGAGAATCCCATGGACAGACGAGCCTTGCGGGCTGCAGTCCATGGGGTCGCAGAGACCCGGATACGACCCAAAGCGACCACAAGCATGCATGCAGTCACCTCAGTGCCCCCTGGAGAAGCCCATTTCAGGCTGAAGCCCAGCAGAGCTGAGGTGGGGGCATGTGAGGGCAGCAGAGCTGTGCCTGAAGCCCGTTCCCCTGACATCTTTCTCGCTTGGCAGGATGGAGAAAGCCAACTGGCTCTCCACCCTGCAGTAAGCCACACACCCGAGATTCCTGGTGAGATGCGTGTCCTGCAGGACGCCAACGCCTGGAAGCCAGCAGCTCATGTCAACACCATCCTTCCACAGGCCCCATGAACCAGCGTCAACAGGGCGACCGTTTCTGGGGAATAAAATAGAGAGGGTATCCTTCAGTAGGGTTTTGGTAGAGTTTAACAGGAGGATTCCAGTCACCTTTACTTTTCAGGATAAACTTCGAGTGTTCACATAAAGGTCATTCCAGCGGGATCTGTTCTGCCTTTGCCTTGCTGTGACCCAGTGTAATTGATTCTGTAATTGATGGAGTCTCACGTGCTAGGAATTTAAACTGAGAAAATGGAAATAGACAGAACTAGGGTCAGGGAGGGCAAACGGAAGCAGAGGCCCTAGAAACCCTTCCAGGACCACGTCCGCACAGCAGTCAGCCCGCACCGGGGGTGCTTGTCCCAGCTCTGCTCTTGTTCTCGTCTTAGAAAGCTCTGCACCCCTTTCCACGGGGCCCCTGGCATCGCAAAGCTGAGACTGCGCTGTGATTGGACACAGAGGATCCAGGCAGCAGGGACCTCTTGGGGGCCGAGGTGATGGAGGAGACCCCACTCCAGGGGCTACACAGACAGCTAAGCCCCAAGGCAGCCTGCCTGCCCTTCAGCCACCTGAGAGGAGGGTTACGGTGACATCACTCCCCTAGGCCTCCGTCTGCACTCCTGCGCCTCCGTGCCCCAGGGCCCGCTGGGGGTGCTCACAGAGCCCCTGTGCCAGTGAGGAGCCGGCCCGTCCCCCCGCTGGGCCCACCTCTCCACCTCGCCGCCTTTCTCGACCTCTCTGTGCCTGCTGCTGAGAACTTAACAGTTGTCTGGACAGAAAATAAAAGTAGGGCACCTGGGTGAAGAGGCAGCTTGATGGAGAGAGGCAGAGGTGTTTAGTGGAGGTGGGGAAGGGGGCGGCGCAGAGCCCAGCAGAGGCTCAGAGGCCTCCCTGCCGTGCCCACTCAGCCCCGGCAACCCCACCGCTCTGCTGCTTTGCGAGGCACCCCCTTTCCGTGTGTGCGATTCCGGTTCCAGTGATGTGCTGGGTGGCTTATCTTCAGCAGTGACAGGGGTGCGTAACCGAACCCTGGGCTCTAAAGGACATCTTTACTGCTCACCCATCACACATCCGCCAGGCAGTCTGCTGATCTCGGCTGGGCTCAGCCACGCTCTGAGACCCCCGCCTGCTGTGTGGTCCGGCCCAGCCAGAGGACTCAGCTTCCTCCACATGCCCCTCACCACCCTCCGGCCAGCTGACCTGACATGTTCTTAGAGCAGGGGCCAGAGGAAAGGGCCAAGCTGGAAGGAAGTCACTCCACCTGTGCCTCTGAGGACATCAGGGTGCTCTGTGCCACTGCCAGGCAAGTGAAACGGTGGCCAAGTCAGTGGCAGAGAGGAACGAGACCGTTCAGAGAAGGGAGTTACAGAGAGGGAAAAACAAACCACAGATGCTCCTGAGTGTCTTGGTGACTGCTGCGGCAGTTGGGCTATTCATTCCTGGCTGGCCTGCCACTGAGATGCAGTGCTATGTAAGGTGTGATGGTGTGTGAGGTGCGATGCTGTGTGAGGTGTGATGCTGTGTAAGGGTGATGCTGTGTAAGAGTGATGCTGTGTAAGGTGTGATGGTGTGTGAGGGTGATGCTGTGTGAGGTGCGATGCTGTGTGAGGTGCGATGTTGTGTGAGGTGCGATGCTGTGTGAGGGTGATGCTGTGTGAGGGTGATGCTGTGTGAGGTGCGATGCTGTGTGAGGGTGATGCTGTGTGAGGGTGATGCTGTGTGAGGGTGATGCTGTGTGAGGTGCGATGCTGTGTGAGGGTGATGCTGTGTGAGGGTGATGCTGTGTGAGGTGCGATGCTGTGTGAGGTGCGATGCTGTGTGAGGTGTGATGCTGTGTGAGGGTGATGCTGTGTGAGGGTGATGCTGTGTGAGGTGCGATGCTGTGTGAGGTGTGATGCTGTGTGAGGTGCGATGCTGTGTGAGGTGTGATGCTGTGTGAGGTGCGATGCTGTGTGAGGTGCGATGCTGTGTAAGGGTGATG